>NC_140594.1:505625935-507050294 GCF_964204655.1 Triturus cristatus | reverse complement strand
GAGGGGCAGGGATAGAGGGAGGTAGAGGTAGAGGGGTAGAGAGAGGTAATGGTAGAGGGGTAGGGGTAGAGAGAGGTAGAGGGGCAGGGATAGAGGGAGGTACAGGTAGAGGGGTAGAGAGAGGTAATGGTAGAGGGGTAGGGGTAGAGAGAGGTAGAGGGTAGGGGTAGAGAGAGGTAGAGGTAGAGGGGTAGAGGGAGGTAGAGGAAGAGGGGTAGGGGTAGAGAGAGGTATAGGGGTAGGCGTAGAGAGAGGTAGAGGTAGAGGGGTCGTGGTAGAGAGAGGTAGAGGGGTAGGGGTAGAGAGAGAGGTAGAGGGGTAGGGGTAGAGAGAGAGGTAGAGGGGTTGGGGTAGAGAGAGGTAGAGGTAGAGGGGTTAGGGTAGAGAGAGGTAGAGGTAGAGGGGTTGGGGTAGAGCGAGGTAGAGCAGTAGGGGTAGAGAGAGGTAGAGGTAGAGGGGTAGGGAGAGGTGGTGGGGTAGGGGTAGAGAGAGGAAGAGGTAGAGGTAGAGGGGTAGGGGTAGAGTGAGGTAGAGGGGTAGGGGCCGTGGTAGGGGTAGAGAGAGGTAGAGGGGTAGGGGTAGAGAGAGGCAGAGGTAGAGAGAGGTAGAGGTAGAGGGGTAGGGGTAGAGAGAGGTAGAGGGGTAGGGGTAGAGAGAGGTAGAGGTAGAAGGGTAGGGGTAGAGAGAGGTAGAGGTAGAGGTAGAGGGGTAGAGGTAGAGGGAGAGGTAGTGGGGTGGGTACAGAGAGGTAGAGGTAGTGGGGTAGGGGTAGAGAGATGTAGAGGTGGAGGGGTAAGGGTAGAGAGAGGTAGAGGGGTAGGGGTAGGTAGACATAGAGGGGCAGAGGTAGAGGGGTAGGGGTAGAGAGAGGTAGAGGGGTAGGGGTATGGGTAGAAAGAGGTAGAGGGGTAGGGCTAGAGAGAGGTAGAGGTGAAGGGGTAGAGAGAGGTAGAGGGGCAGGGATAGAGGGAGGTAAAGGTAGAGGGGTAGAGAGAGGTAATGGTAGAGGGGTAGGGGTAGAGAGAGGTAGAGGTAGAGGGTAGGGGTAGAGAGAGGTAGAGGGGTATAGAGAGGTAGAGGTAGAGGGGTAGGGGTAGAGCGGGGTAGGGGTAGAGAGAAGTAGAGGGGCAGGGGTAGAGAGATGTAGAGGGGCAGGGATAGAGGGAGGTAGAGGTAGAGGGGTAGAGAGAGGTAATGGTAGAGGGGTAGGGGTAGAGAGAGGTAGAGGTAGAGGGTAGGGGTAGAGAGAGGTAGAGGTAGAGGGGTAGGGGTAGAGAGAGGTAGAGGGGTAGGGGTAGGTAGGCGTAGGGGGGTAGAGGTAGAGGGGTAGGGGTAGAGAGAGGTAGAGGGGTAGGGGTATGGGTAGAAAGAGGTAGAGGGGTAGGGCTAGAGAGAGGTAGAGGTAAGGGGTAGAGAGAGGTAGAGGGGCAGGGATAGAGGGAGGTAAAGGTAGAGGGGTAGAGAGAGGTAATGGTAGAGGGGTAGGGGTAGAGAGAGGTAGAGGTAGAGGGTAGGGGTAGAGAGAGGTAGAGGGGTAGAGAGAGGTAGAGGTAGAGGTAGAGGGGTAGGGGTAGAGCGGGGTAGGGGTAGAGAGAAGTAGAGGGGCAGGGGTAGAGAGAGGTAGAGGGGCAGGGATAGAGGGAGGTAGAGGGGTAGAGAGAGGTAATGGTAGAGGGGTAGGGGTAGAGAGAGGTAGAGGTAGAGAGAGGTAGAGGGTTAGGGGTAGAGAGAAGTAGAGGGGTAGGGGTAGGTAGGCGTAGGGGGGTAAAGGTAGAGGGGTAGGGGTAGAGAGAGGTAGAGGGGTAGGGATATGGGTAGAAAGAGGTAGAGGGGTAGGGCTAAAGAGAGGTAGAGGTGAAGGGGTAGAGAGTGTTAGAGGGGCAGGGATAGAGGGAGGTAAAGGTAGAGGGGTAGAGAGAGGTAATGGTAGAGGGGTAGGGGTAGAGAGAGGTAGAGGGGCAGGGATAGAGGGAGGTAGAGGTAGAGGGGTAGAGAGAGGTAATGGTAGAGGGGTAGGGGTAGAGAGAGGTAGAGGTAGAGGGTAGGGGTAGAGAGAGGTAGAGGGGTAGAGGGAGGTAGAGGTAGAGGAAGAGGGGTAGGGGTAGAGAGAGGTATAGGGGTAGGCGTAGAGAGAGGTAGAGGTAGAGGGGTCGGGGTAGAGAGAGGTAGAGGGGTAGGGGTAGAGAGAGAGGTAGAGGGGTTGGGGTAGAGAGAGGTAGAGGTAGAGGGGTTAGGGTGGAGAGAGGTAGAGGGGTTGGGTTAGAGAGAGGTAGAGGGGTAGGGGTAGAGAGAGGTAGAGGTAGAGGAGTAGGGAGAGGTAGTGGGGTAGGGGTAGAGAGAGGAAGAGGTAGAGGAAGAGGGGTAGGGGTAGAGTGAGGTAGAGTCGTAGGGGCCGTGGTAGGTGTAGAGAGAGGTAGAGGGGTAGGGGTAGAGCGAGGCAGAGGTAGAGAGAGGCAGAGGTAGAGAGAGGTAGAGGTAGAGGGGTAGTGATAGAGAGAGGTAGAGGTAGAGGTAGAGGGGTAGTGGTAGAGAGAGGTAGAGGTGTAGGGGTAGAGAGAGGTAGAGGGGTAGGGGTAGGTAGACGTAGAGGGGTAGAGGGGTAGGGGTAGAGAGAGGTAGAGGTAGAGGGGTAGGGATAGAGAGAGAGAGGGGTAGAGGTAGAGGGGTAGGGGTAGAGAGAGGTAGAGGGGTAGGGGTAGAGAGAGGTAGAGGTAGAAGGGTAGGGGTAGAGAGAGGTAGAGGTAGAGGTAAAGGGGTAGAGGTAGAGGGAGAGGTAGAGGGGTAGGGGTAGAGAGAGGTAGAGGTAGAGGGGTAGGGGTAGATAGAGGTAGGGGGGTAGGGGTAGATAGAGATAGAGGGGCGGGTACAGAGAGGTAGAGGTAGTGGGGTAGGGGTAGAGAGACGTAGAGGTGGAGGGGTAGGGGTAGAGAGAGGTAGAGGGGTAGGGGTAGGTAGACGTAGAGGGGTAGAGGTAGAGGGGTAGGGGTAGAGAGAGGTAGAGGGGTAGGGGTATGGGTAGAAAGAGGTAGAGGGGTAGGGCTAGAGAGAGGTAGAGGTGAAGGGGTAGAGAGAGGTAGAGGGGCAGGGATAGAGGGAGGTAAAGGTAGAGGGGTAGAGAGAGGTAATGGTAGAAGGGTAGGGGTAGAGGTAGAGGGTAGGGGTAGAGAGAGGGTAGAGGGGTAGAGAGAGGTAGAGGTAGAGGTAGAGGGGTAGGGGTAGAGCGGGGTAGGGGTAGAGAGAAGTAGAGGGGCAGGGGTAGAGAGAGGTAGAGGGGCAGGGATAGAGGGAGGTAGAGGTAGAGGGGTAGAGAGAGGTAATGGTAGAGGGGTAGGGGTAGAGAGAGGTACAGGTGGAGGGGAGGGGTAGAGAGAGGTAGAGGTAGAGGGGTAGGGGTAGAGAGAGGTAGAGGGGTAGGGGTAGGTAGACGTAGAGGGGTAGAGGTAGAGGTGTAGGGGTAGAGAGAGGTAGAGGGGTAGGGGTATGGGTAGAAAGAGGTAGAGGGGTAGGGCTAGAGAGAGGTAGAGGTGAAGGGGTAGAGAGAGGTAGAGGGGCAGGGATAGAGGGAGGTAGAGGTAGAGGGGTAGAGAGAGGTAATGGTAGAGGGGTAGGGGTAGAGAGAGGTAGAGGGGCAGGGATAGAGGGAGGTAGAGGTAGAGGGGTAGAGAGAGGTAATGGTAGAGGGGTAGGGGTAGAGAGAGGTAGAGGGTAGGGGTAGAGAGAGGTAGAGGTAGAGGGGTAGAGGGAGGTAGAGGAAGAGGGGTAGGGGTAGAGAGAGGTATAGGGGTAGGCGTAGAGAGAGGTAGAGGTAGAGGGGTCGTGGTAGAGAGAGGTAGAGGGGTAGGGGTAGAGAGAGAGGTAGAGGGGTTGGGGTAGAGAGAGGTAGAGGTAGAGGGGTTAGGGTAGAGAGAGGTAGAGGTAGAGGGGTTGGGGTAGAGCGAGGTAGAGCAGTAGGGGTAGAGAGAGGTAGAGGTAGAGGGGTAGGGAGAGGTGGTGGGGTAGGGGTAGAGAGAGGAAGAGGTAGAGGTAGAGGGGTAGGGGTAGAGTGAGGTAGAGGGGTAGGGGCCGTGGTAGGGGTAGAGAGAGGTAGAGGGGTAGGGGTAGAGAGAGGCAGAGGTAGAGAGAGGTAGAGGTAGAGGGGTAGTGATAGAGAGAGGTAGAGGTAGAGGGGTAGTGGTAGAGAGAGGTAGGGGTAGAGAGAGGTAGAGGTAGAGGTGTAGGGGTAGAGAGAGGTAGAGGTAGAGGTGTAGGGGTAGAGAGAGGTAGAGGGGTAGGGGTAGAGCGGGGTAGGGGTAGAGAGAAGTAGAGGGGCAGGGGTAGAGAGAGGTAGAGGGGCAGGGATAGAGGGAGGTAGAGGTAGAGGGGTAGAGAGAGGTAATGGTAGAGGGGTAGGGGTAGAGAGAGGTACAGGTGGAGGGGAGGGGTAGAGAGAGGTAGAGGTAGAGGGGTAGGGGTAGAGAGAGGTAGAGGGGTAGGGGTAGGTAGACGTAGAGGGGTAGAGGTAGAGGTGTAGGGGTAGAGAGAGGTAGAGGGGTAGGGGTATGGGTAGAAAGAGGTAGAGGGGTAGGGCTAGAAAGAGGTAGAGGTGAAGGGGTAGAGAGAGGTAGAGGGGCAGGGATAGAGGGAGGTAGAGGTAGAGGGGTAGAGAGAGGTAATGGTAGAGGGGTAGGGGTAGAGAGAGGTAGAGGGGCAGGGATAGAGGGAGGTAGAGGTAGAGGGGTAGAGAGAGGTAATGGTAGAGGGGTAGGGGTAGAGAGAGGTAGAGGGTAGGGGTAGAGAGAGGTAGAGGTAGAGGGGTAGAGGGAGGTAGAGGAAGAGGGGGTAGGGGTAGAGAGAGGTATAGGGGTAGGCGTAGAGAGAGGTAGAGGTAGAGGGGTCATGGTAGAGAGAGGTAGAGGGGTAGGGGTAGAGAGAGAGGTAGAGGGGTTGGGGTAGAGAGAGTTAGAGGTAGAGGGGTTAGGGTAGAGAGAGGTAGAGGTGAAGGGGTAGAGAGAGGTAGAGGGGCAGGGATAGAGGGAGGTAGAGGTAGAGGGGTAGAGAGAGGTAATGGTAGAGGGGTAGGGGTAGAGAGAGGTAGAGGGGCAGGGATAGAGGGAGGTAGAGGTAGAGGGGTAGAGAGAGGTAATGGTAGAGGGGTAGGGGTAGAGAGAGGTAGAGGGTAGGGGTAGAGAGAGGTAGAGGTAGAGGGGTAGAGGGAGGTAGAGGAAGAGGGGTAGGGGTAGAGAGAGGTATAGGGGTAGGCGTAGAGAGAGGTAGAGGTAGAGGGGTCGTGGTAGAGAGAGGTAGAGGGGTAGGGGTAGAGAGAGAGGTAGAGGGGTTGGGGTAGAGCGAGGTAGAGCAGTAGGGGTAGAGAGAGGTAGAGGTAGAGGGGTAGGGAGAGGTGGTGGGGTAGGGGTAGAGAGAGGAAGAGGTAGAGGTAGAGGGGTAGGGGTAGAGTGAGGTAGAGGGGTAGGGGCCGTGGTAGGGGTAGAGAGAGGTAGAGGGGTAGGGGTAGAGAGAGGCAGAGGTAGAGGTAGAGGGGTAGTGATAGAGAGAGGTAGAGGTAGAGGGGTAGTGGTAGAGAGAGGTAGGGGTAGAGAGAGGTAGAGGTAGAGGTGTAGGGGTAGAGAGAGGTAGAGGTGTAGGGGTAGAGAGAGGTAGAGGGGTAGGGGTAGAGAGAGGTGGAGGTAGAGGGGTAGGGGTAGAGAGAGGTAGAGGGGTAGGTGTAGAGGTAGAGGGGTAGGGGTAGAGTGAGGAAGAGGGGTAGGGGTAGAGAGAGATAGAGGGGTAGGGGTAGAGGGAGATAGAGGGGTAGGGGCAGAGAGGGGTAAGGGTAGAGAGAGGTAGAGGTAAATGGGTAGGGGTAGAGAGAGGTAGAGGGGTAGGGGTAGAGAGAGGTAGAGGGGTAGGGTAGAGAGTGAGGTAGAGGGGTAGGGTAGAGAATGAGGTAGAGGTAGAGGGGTAGGGGTAGAGAGAGATAGAGTTAGACGGGCAGGGGTAGAAAGAGGTAGAGGGGCAGGGGTAGAGAGAGGTAGCGGTAGAGGGGTAGAGAGAGGTAGAGGGGTAGGGTAAGGTAGAGGTAGAGGTAGAGGGGTAGGGGTAGAGAGAGGTAGAGGTAGAGGGGTAGAGCAAGGTAGAGGTAGAGGTGTAGAGAGAGGAAGAGGGGTAGGGGTAGAGAGAGGTAGAGGGGTAGGGGTAGAAAGAGGTAGAGGTAGAGGGGTACGGGTAGAGAGAGGTAGAGGTAGAGGGGTATGGGTAGAGAGAGGTAGAGGGGTATGGGTAGAGAGAGGTAGAGGGGTAGGGGTAGAGAGAGGTAGAGGGGTAGGGGTAGAGAGAGGTAGGGTTAGAGGGGTAGAGAGAGGTAGAGGAAGAGGTAGAGGGGTAGGGGTAGAGAGAGGTAGAGGTAGAGAAGGGTACCCTGCATGGGTAAAAGCATAGCTATTGCTGCATCACAGGCTAAGACTGTTCGCACTGTTTGTGAGCCTGGTGACCATCACTGGTACAGAGATTACACTGGCACAGGTGACCGGGAGCAGCGCAATTCTCACGTTGGAACAGTACAGGTGGGCCATACCATCACTGGCACAGAAGCCCACTGGCAGATGATCACTTGTGTGCCGGGTGAAAAGTGTATCCTACAAACAGGGACTACATTGACACAGGAGACCTCTTGCTCCAGAGGCCATGGAGATCCCCTCGCTGGAACAGGACAGCAGGCTCATACCAGCACCGGTGCTAGGAGCACACTGGCTCAGGAGATCTTGGGAGCAGGGAGATCCGCCACAGGGAGTACATTGGCTCAGGGGATCTCATATGCCAGGTCACATGGAGTGCACTGGTACACAGGTGAGGCTCATGTACCAGGGAGATCCACCCCCCCCCCCCCACACACACACACAAGACCTCATGGGGCTGGGAGATTCCACCATCGGGAGTACTCTAACCCAGGAGATCTGGCGTGCAGGAGTAGGGAGATTGCTTCACAAGTAGTAGGTTGGCATTGGAGACCGGGAACCAACATAGGTCTAAGCAATGTGGGCGAATGACTGGGAAACTCCTGCACTGGGGCAGATAAACATGCACACAGGTCCTTGAGATGGCCGACTGGATGTAGTTGGGGAAGTTGATGCATGGATAAGGAAAGCAACCATGGGACAGGAGCAGCATTGGCACAGAATCCAAAGGAACACTGGGACAATGATGCCACTAGTGGCCTGGGAGAAACGGACTCACACACAGTTAACAACCAACACACAAGGCCCACTGAACACACCCGCGTGGGGGGGAAGGAGGCAAGATTCGACCTCGCCATTGCGCCTAGAGTGCCCCACAGAGCCCCACATCCTTGGAGAGCTTTAAACGCTCTGATGCTTCCGCAATGCGGTTTTGTGGACATTTATGAAAACCCCAAATAAAAAACACAGAACTGCTGACGTCTGTTTGCACGCCCCTCCACCATCAGTGCCGAGAGGTTAAGATTTAGCGCTTAGCCAGCTATAAAAAACACGCATATCACAACATTACATTGCAACATTCTGTGACATATTCGGGAACCATCAAACCATCACCTTATGCCGCCTTTAAACGGTGTCTTGAGGGTAAGAGTCAGTAAAACAACCATAAAAGAGATTAACAACGTGCACAGGCGACTGCCGTGGTGTTCACACGACGGGTATACACACGGGACCTCGGGGCACCTCCCCCTTACTTGTCTTATATGTATATTGTGCCGTACAATGTTCTGCCATTGAGTAGATGCGCCCCAGATTATCTCTGCCTGAATTCCAAGGGTAGAATGCGTCGTCCTTAATTCTTGGAAAGCACGTAGCGCATGGGTGACGGCGGACAGAATCCACATTTTACTTTTGGGCAGTTTCATATCGGGGGAAGCTTGGCCAAGGACCTCGGAGAGCTCCACAACAGTCACCTTTTAGGTTTTCTTATGACACTGGAACATTTGCCGGGATTTAGAACATTCAGTGCAGCCACGGGGTTTAACCCGATATCCGTGTTAAATGGTTGGTATTTGTAGCCACATCGCCTCACATGAAAAGCTCGGCTCGTTTTGGGCTCGAAGTCCTCGCGCCAAGCCAGACCTAACTATTTGGTTCGAGCTTTCTGTGGCTCGCCCACCTCTATTAAACAATAAACAACACAATCTGAGAACGGTCTATCCTGTAGTGAAAGATAGACTTTTTTTTTTTACATTTTCTCTTGCAAAAGAAAGGTATGTCAGAGCGCACATTCAATAAAACAAACTGAGAAGCGTGGGTTAATCAGTACATATTAATGTAAGGCTTTTAAAAACTTAATATCATGACATACAACATCCTTCAAAAGCATAATAAATAGACTTTAAACAAGCGAGCGTGCCTCGCGCTGACGAGGAGAGAAGGAGGCAGCAGGGGGAGGGAAGAGAGGAGGGGGCCTGCACCTGTTTCCCTTGCAGGAGCAAGCAGGAACCATCTGTCAAAGCTCGCTCCTGCAAAGGGATCGCCAAACGTGCATGTGTTGCCATTGAAGGAAATGCAAAGCGTGCATGTTTTTGGCTGAAAAGGCGAATCGATTGCTAAAGGTCTCCTTCCTAAGGAGCGCATGCACGCTGCGTAGGCAAGACCTAAAAAATCATGAACCCAATCAAAAAAACGCCTCAAGCCCCACATGTTTCATATTAAGACCATTGAAGCTTGGGCCTGAGGAAGGTGACATCATAAACGAAGTACTCACTGAAGCATGCGTCGAATCCTTTTACAGTCTCTGGACGCTAACCAACAGTGCAGAAAGAGTTGATTAAAGTAGGAGCACTGTAACAATCGATTATGCTTGGAGTCTGAGATCATTTTTTTTTGGTTGTAGGTATGAGTATGAATGTGTGAGTGAGTGTGGTGAGGGGTGTAGGGGCAAGGGTTTTCTTTCTAAATAATGAAAAGTGTCCTCTTATGTGAACTATGAACTTGTTACCTTTTTGCAAGTAACCAAGTGTTTTCCATGAACAATGATGGTCATGACTTATAAATACTTTTTTGTGGTTATGTGCACATATTTGATATTTACATATTCAAGTTGGAAATAATAAAATGGTCTACATTTATATATATTTTTTAAAGTGAAAGATTGTCATGATTATTGTTAGACCATAGATTGTGTTCATGAAATGCAAATTTAAAAGTAATACAGGTTTAGTTTCTCTTGTTGTTTTGTTTGAATTATCTTATTCATACCCTATCTCCCAAATCTAAAGGGATATTAGAGTCCCCATCACTGGCTGAAGTATGAATTACTAACTGGAAAAAAAAACCATGCTCATCAACACTCACTCAGCTGTCCCGTACACAGCTAACAGAGCTGTCCTTCTTACGGGGAATAGTTTTGTTTCAATCTTTAATCTCATCTATTGAGTTCCCAAACCCATTCCAAAGTTCAACACCAAGATGTCCAATCTCATCATAACGCCCTCATTCAGTTATATGCCCTCCGTGCAATACACCTATGTAGAACATCAAGGGTATCCTTCTCGAGATGCTGGCACTGCTAACATTATACAAAGCCCTACACAACACAGGGCCACAATACCTGAACACACTTTCACCAACCAACCAAACACCTACGCTGTGCCTCAATCAAAACTCGCACACATTCCCCGCATCTGTAAAAGAAAAACTGGATGTCGCTCTTTCTCCTACATCACGCCGAAGACGTGGAACAACCTCTTTCAACACATCAGAGCCTTCTCCTCACTTCTTGGGTTCCGCAAGAAGCTGAAGACCTGGCTTTTCATATAAGCACGTTGTGGACCACAAACCTACACACCTGCCCAATCACCTGGATACCCTCTCGGGTGATTAGTGAGCTATACAAATCAATATAACAAAACATTGTAAAGCTCATCGCGCTGTCAAGCTATATGAAAGGAAATAACTTTGACCTCGTTTGCACATCTAAGACTTAAAACAACGTCCCCCCCCACATCAAGTAATTTGGACACACCACACCACAAACGCTACTTGGCAGGCAATTTACGCTACTTGGCAGGCAATTTACGCTTCACACTACCTTCGTCTGTACCAAGCGGGGGTTGGCTAAAGGGATAGGATTGAGGCTTGGCTTTGCTCCCAAAACATGCTAACGTCCAACCTCCAGAGAACATATATTGAGACCAGACACCGGGCTCACCTGTGTTCAGGCTCTGCTCACTGAAGCAGCCAATTTTATCTGCACATGGCCTCTGGCCGTGCACATTGGCGGCTGACCTCAGGTCCTGGTCAGAAACCTAAATCACTCCTAGTTGTCTGTTTGAAACGTAAATAAATATGTAATCTCATATGTATAATGAACTAATACCTTTGTAACTGCATCTGCCTCATTAAGGGTGAACTAATGAGCATTGGAATTAGTATGTGAGCTATGATTTCCTTAGCTGTTTTGCGTGCTCTGGATTGTAGTTTAAAGTGTAATGTGCAATTGTCAATTGGTTTTCCGTACTACACTTTAACTGGTTTTAGAAGAATTTGTGAGTTTTGGAAACATGCATTAAGGTGTTATAACCAAAACCAACCTTACTTCATTTTCACCCTTTTGCTTTTTTCAGGGAAAAAAATGATAGGCCCTGAATGGTATTCATCTTTGCCCGTGATCAATACCAACCCAGCTCTTCCTATGTCAGAGGAATCTGTGAACTATATTACCCATTGTGGTGCTAATATGCATATGTATATATATCTCACCAAAGTAGCTATGGTTAGGTCAGAGTTTCCGCAGGAAATACATTTTTGTACTGTTTAACAAATCTGCACAACGCTTTCCAAAACAATAGTACATCCACTTTGGGTGTTTCATGTAAAGTTAGTAATAAATGCTCATCTGTCAAGTGGGTGGCCAAGAACAAAAGGGAAGGTTGATTCATAGAAGTGCCATTTCGTGTTTTCATTTCTACTGGATTCCTTACTCATCAATACTGAAAAAAATGGCTGAAGGCAATTACACCAAATTTATCCTGATGGCTGCATTTTACTTACTTTGGTGTAAATCCATTGAGTACTTTGAGGTAAATTAGCATGTTAAAAAGGGCTTCAATTGTTCATGAAGAGATTACATTTTAGAGACATCTGACCCATTAATTTACCTCCATTGCACTGAAACCACCGGTGTCTGCGGCTCTAGTAATACATTTAAAAAAACTTTACTTTGTGTGGCTGAGGGAGCTTTTTACCCATCAGCCATTTCGATCTAGCGGATACAGTTATCGGAATGAATTGTTTGGCTGACTGCAACATCAGGGAAACATGTTTCAGGCACCACTAGATGTTCATGTCCCTGCATCATGAAAGTAAATGAAAAAGGCACATTAGGCAGGGCATACTTACAATGAATCTCATACTCATGTGTTGGGGTTATAAAAGTTCCCTCTTGTAGTTTCATTACATAAGGCTGATTTATTTTTATTTTTATGGACTCACATGATCCTATGAGTGCCAAAGACTCAGTGGGACTTCTTGGTCGGTGGATTGTGTAGGGCACTGGCGCTCCAGGGAAATACGCAATGAGTATGTACTAATGTACAATTATGATTGTGGTGCATAAGGGTGGGCAGAGCCACCCTCCTCCCCAATGTGTGGATAACCACTGATAAACCAAAACAACAGTCCCTTGCATACGCCGACAGTATATATTATGTGTCATTGACAATAATAAAAAACACTCTTGTTCCTCCTTTGAAACAGTCCCTTCAGTGTAATCTTGAGATCCTTAGCCAACACGTGTTTCGTCACGCTTATTTGATGTGACTTCTTCAGGGCTCTAATCTCTTCTGTGGGCACGCCCGAAGTTGCCCTGCTCCTGAACAGATGGTTTGTGTTTACGCCAGCAAAGACTTGGTTGCTGGCAAGAGGGACTCACTTAGCCCCCAAACAGTTGTTTTACTATACCACGTTGTCGTTCTTCATGATGGATTTATGACTTATACACACAAGAGCCACACTTAAGAAAATAATTCTGGAATACACTAAATCTTGGACACAGTAATCACTGTTGCCCTCACTGTGCAAATACCACTGGAGTACTAGAAACCATTCTGGGTCGAAAATACAACTGGAACTGAGGATCCATACAAAGAGATTAGAAACCTGAAGAAAGTTGTTGTGCACATAAATTAAGTGCAATGAAACACATGTTGGCTAAGGATCTCAAAATTAAACTGAAGTCAATGTTATATAATATATACTGTCGGCGTATGCAAGGTACTGTTGTTTTGCCAAAGACTCACTCTGGGATTTGTGGCACCAGCCAGTTTCTCTGTCCTGGTGCTGCAAAACCAGGCCAGGGTTAATCAATGTATGTTGGTCTGTTGAAGGATCCGCAGCTCCAGGTCTAGTGCAATGGCTCTAGCACAGATCCTTGAAGTTGGCAGGAGATCATATCTCTGGTGCCCGTTGTCCTCTGCCACCCCCACAGGGCATGAGTCCTGTGGCCTACTACTAATGTTCTTGGCCCCAGGACTCCTGGGTTACTCTTGTGGCACACCGCTGCTTGGCCACCTCCACAGTGTTGGGTGCAGGGTCTGCCAATAAGCTGCGCCCTGCAGGAAACAACCCCACGGTACATGGCTAAAGATTGTGTGCAGTGGGTGTTGTCAGAAAGACCAGGCCAGAGCCCAGGCTCAGCTGACAAATACCACAATAGATTCCCCTACAAAAGTCTTGCAAGTCTGCTTTTGTAGAAACACTTTGATTCTTCATGCTCATGCACTTTGCTCTAAAATAAAAACAAGTTTCCTGCAGACCAGGAAGGGCAAGCCAGTTCTTGCAAAGCATGGGTCACTCATCCTTCTCCTGATGAAGGACATTCAGAGGCATTCTCTCAACAAGAGGGATGGCACACTGTAATGCAGCCACAGATGTAGATGCTTCTTCTCAGTCACTCTTCCATTTGCTGCATTAAATTACAATACATGGCAAGCATTAGGATGCTTATCATTGTCATTGTTGCCATGGCTCCACAATTTGGGTGGTAGAGATTTTGGTGATTTTATTTTTATCTTCGTCAGGGATCATGAAGAATTTAGTTGACAAGCTAGAATCCTTGAAGTCACTATCCCTCTGATCTTCATAGTTCCCCTGATCATTCTCTTCTGGACTTTTGATCTCCTGCTAGTCCTGTGCAGAACCCTTTGCTGAAGTGCCACAAAAGTTCTTAATCACCAAAACAAGAAAGCATGGCAAAAAATGCCTAGCTAGCCTCCTTTACTGCAGAGTTCTAGACATGCAAGGAGGGAAATGATATGTGCAAAAAGGTGAAGAACTACTGGAATGTGCAATTATACAGTCACGTTAACCCATCAAATATCTGCAGCGATCTCAGGTGCTTGCAAATCCTACATGGCTTCAAAGGCATGCCCTAGAACGCTGGTTCCATATCCTGGTGTTATGGGTCAAAAAGGCCCAAAACATGGTAATTTTCAAAAGTGGTGCTACAGTTCTGAGTGTCTGGTTGCTCTTTGCAAGCCCTAGTCTCAACTAATAAAAAGTAGTTAATTTTCGCACTAAACTCAACTCTGGGAAAAAACTATGGGATTTGCAACACTGGTTTTGGTTTTGTTGTCCCCAGAAAAGAACTGTTTATATTGGTGCAGAAGTTAATCTGTGAATTTGAAAACACTAAAAAAGAAAGGAGCCATTTTATAGGCTAACAATTCAAACTATCACAAAAGCAAGCCGTAACTCTGTAGAAAGAGGGAGCCCAAAACAGGAAGGCAACATTTTTTCAATATTTCTTAAGAGCAAGACCAGATGCATGCAGATGCCAGCATTAGTCCATCCCAGCAAAACCAGGAAGCACCAAGGAGAACAGAATAATAATATTCTGCACAGACTTTTCAGTATAATGACGATGTGTAGTGGTCTACCTCATCAAGTACCTTGGCATGTGGCCAGGCTCTTCACCCCAACCCTGCTGGCAGCTAACACCCTGCAGCTGATCAATACCTCCATGAGTGGCCAACTTGCCAAAGCCCTACCCCACATTGTTTGTTTGGTTTTTTAGCACGTGGGACCACATAGGCTGAGTTTCAGCTCCCACAGAAGTCCTGCTGTACCGCAATGTGACCAAAACAAATACCTATTTTTTCCCCCTGGAGTGTTCCAATGGTGGGCACAATATTTTCTCCATGTTGTAGCCACCAACCACAGTGATTGGTTCTGCGGGACCCCCTGGGGAAACCAGAAAATCCTAATCCTTTTGTGTGCTTTTTCCCATGAGAATACGGCATGAATCCCGCAGCACTAGACAGGTCTATATTGTAAAGCTTAATTTCCCTAAAATGATTGAACAGATTTACAGGAAGTCACAGAAAGCATGTTTTCTGGACAATCCAGTTTCCTGCTAAATAAGGTGTAAATCTGTTCAGCCGATTTCTGTATCTTTGTCTAATGTTTCCTATAGAAATGCATGCATAAATGTACTTTGAGCACCCCTTTATGTATACCCTTCTTGACTTATCACCCTGAAACTTTCATGGGAGAAGCTGAGGTGAATGGACTTTTTTGGGGGAACTTTTGTTTTGGGTGACAAAGTTATTAGCAAAACAAAAAACGTTCTTCCGATGGAACCTGAAGCTCTGACTGGCTTATTACTAGCATCAATGTGTAAGATAGATATTTGAGGCGAGAGAAAGAAAGGTGCCAAGTGCAAAAGAAGAACCCTCTCTTTGGCATGTATGTGGGCAACAAGCCAAACTTTTTAGATAATTGTATTTGTTCGACATTGTTGAACATTCTTAACCAATTGTGTCTTCCTTTCAAAAGTGGGATGTCCATTCACAGTAAAAACAATCTTCACATCATCAACATTATTATCACCAAGAACGGCAAAAACTTACGTCATCCAACACTCTCAACATTTGGAATATGAAATACTTGAAAATTGCCTGAAAGCTGACAAGATTTTATCTTTCAGTAATGGGGCAAAAAAGCAACTCTCAACTTGCAAACGTTATGTGTTCGAATCTTAAAGAAGCCCAACGTTTAAAATCGATATTAAACTTAGAAGCTTTAATAAGTTGCTGTTATTCACTAATTACCCCAAAAGATGTATTAAACATTATAACTGTAGGGCTTGGTGATTAAATAATGATTACATATTGGCCCACAAACCAATCTCAACTTCATCGAAAGGTAAATAAGCTATTTGGAGTGGTTTATTTCTATTGCAATTGTCATGCATACGGCTTATAATTTATAATTTATAACTAAGCCTCACACAGCTTCATTTTTACTGATGTTTACAAATAATACAATGAAAAAGCCATCCCTTTATCTCTGGCTTTTCACTTTACTGTCTCTGCATGCTGTCACTCATGTCAGGAAGGCAAGTAGGTGCACATATTGATTATAAGATTTTGCTGTGAGGGTTATTTAGCTACAGAGCTGCCCTTTCACAAGTATACAATACCGATATTTGCCTGTAAGTGCATTGCATAAACCTAATAATTGCAACAAAACCGTACAGACTGTAAAGTGCGGTTGTACATTTTTCAGTTAAATAAATCTGACAATATATCAGTTACAGCTTCATTATTTCCTAATAGAGGTCAAAATGTAAAATGAAATATATAAACCTAACAGTGGTCCTGCAGTGACTGCAGTGCAATGAATCTGCCACTAGGGTACAAATCGCCAAGGGAGGTCCATTTCAGGAGCCTCAGTTGGAGGCAAATACATAAACATGTACATACTTGTTCCTAAGCACAGTACAAACTCGCCTAAACTTGACTATGTTTCTTATTCACCATTATCTTGAAATACTGCTTGAAGTATCTACTTTTCCACAGCATTGTTTGCAAGTTATCGTCACAAATCTGCCTTCATTCGATTGTTAACCCATATTTCTGTCGTTCTACAGACCACAATCAATATTTGCTTCTGTGGTCTACTGATTCTGTTTGAAGTCTATTTAGTCCATCTTTGGGATACCTATACAATGTACACTTCCTTTTTTTGTTCTTTCTAAAGGCCCTTTGATGCATGATAGATGTGCACTGATTTCAGCAGGATCTAATCTTTATATTGTAACTTTATGGATTTTACAAGATACACTAATGCATTTCTATAATAAGTAATGTGCATAGCAACAAGATAACAGCAGATAAGTGTTTGCCAGTTTGGGTGGTTAAACAATCAGAGAGGATAGCAAGCAGTTTGGTTGCTAGACCATAGCAAGACAGTACATACGTATATTTTGCTTTTATATCAATTGCTGTTGGTTTGACAAACATGTTTGTTTGCAGTTTCCACCTGAAACAAATTGCTCTAAGCCACAGGACTCATTCATTGAATGATGTGTCTCCTTCACGAATTTGTGACTTGAATAGAGCAGGTGAAATGTCAACTTGATGCGATGGTATCTTAATTCAAATTTATCAAGTAGATGAGAGCTTGCCTCTTTGATCTAAGGGCAATGTGTTGAGTCAGAAGAAACATTCCTGCAGTTCAGTTACAAATTAACCACAATTGATAATTTAATAGCACGTGAAAAGCAATCTATGCAAAAATGATAGAAACAGAAAAGTGAGAAAAAGACTTTGGCTCAGATATACAAATATGCCACTGAGCACAGAACAACACCCAAAGATCCTGTGCTACTTTGCATGAGAAGGAGAGAGCAGGAAAGCACCGTATTTATTAAGGTATGACCCTGTCCTGTTCTCACTTATACAACCTAGCGCCATGCACAAAACCTTGCTCCATAGTGCAAGGATGTGTGTCTGTGATCTCTAGCATTGATTTTGTACTGAAAGGGTACACTTCCAGTATAAAAGACTATGTCTGGACAAATTTGAAACCTTTGGACAGTTTGGATGTATGAGGCACAGTGCACCTTGTATACAGTGTCAGAAATGTTTGGAGAAATAAAAGCAGATCTCCTTTTTACGTCTGCCTCAAAAAGGAATTTTATTTTGCTGCACAACCCTATCTACTATTGTTAGTAGATGGTACTTTGCTTGCAATAAAATATTGGTGCTTGAATGGGAATGTCCATGTACCACCCAAGAAAACCCCTTTGATGCAAAGTAAAGCGAATCACCGCAAAGTACTGTTTTGTATTAATTTGAGGCAACTTTCCTGTGCAAAACATGTTTTGTTCTGGAATCTAAATTCTAAATATGCATTTTTAACTAGTTTGAGTCACTTTTGTGGTGCAAACACAGCCCTAAATGTTTGTAAACTGTCCCTTTTGTTTTTTTACAATAGGATTGAGAACAGGCCTGCAAAGCAGAAGTGTATAGGAAGCAGAACAGAATAGGCAGGTACACAAAGGGTAATGAAGAAAAGGGATTGCGGTGTAAGGAGATGTTAATGATGGCTCAGGATAGTCAGGGACCATTATAATAATACACAAAAGAGAGAACACACAAAGAAAACAAGCATTTGCAATGCAATCGGTCTTGCCTTTGTATTTGTATTGGATTTATAAAGCGCCAGAATCACCCCCGAAGGAGTATCTCCGCGCTGCACAAATGCTAAAGCCAGGTCAGATAGATCAGTAACCGAATAGTTCAGTCTTCAGGAGTTTCCTGAACAGAGTAAGATTGGAGAATTTACGGAATTCCACTGGCAGAGAGTTCCTGAATTTCGGAGCTAGGTAGGCAAAAGTTCTGCCTCCTGTTCGTGGTTTTCTATTGCGGGGGACCGTAAGCAGCCCTTTACCCTCAGATCGAATCAGACTGTTTGGGAGGTAAAACTTGGGATCTTATAAGTATTTAGCGATGCAGTGGAGCACTCCAGCGGGTTGTGGACGGTAAAGATGCACATTGTTGGATAGGAAAGTTGAGTAAGGGAAATCACTGGGGCTGCAGGAAGTAGGGTATAAAGAGGCATTGCAAAGTTGTAAAGGCACAAAGAAAGGCTGAAGGTGCAGGCAGGCAAAACAGAAAGTGCTAAAGAGGGGCGAGAGACACAGAGCAGCATCAGGTGGGTGACATGCAGAGGGACTGTAGTGTGCAGAGTGGCACATAGCTTTTGCTAGTTAAAACCAATCCTGAACAGAATACAATAGTGAAACCTGTGCTGGGGTTTAAAAACATATTCGAAAGGCAACACACCAGCATTGTACAGCGATGCGTTAGTAGCTATCCATGAGAGGCTACAGGCCATTCAGCTACTGTGTGGACTCAGGTTTGAGGGGTTGGGAGTGCGAGCGGCGCAACCCCGGGCACGATGTGGGGATGTGACCAATGTCCCTGCTTCTGAAAATTACCACATATGAGGGAAGTAGGGGCACACTCTTTAGTGAAACATCAGATGGGCAAAGCTCTGCAGACCCGCAGCACTTGGGCGGAGCCAGGGGTTGGCTATGAGAGCCACTTCCGGAGCCCCAGGCAGACCCAGGCATCCGGCAGCACCATGGGTGGGCAAATAGGGAGCAGCACCGGGGGCCGGTGAAGAGAGCCACTTTTGGAGCTTCAGGCAGACCAAGCACACAGCAGTACCTTGTAGACTGCAACAAAACGTCAGCTTCATGCAGCTTCTGCAACACATTCATGTCCTTTCCAAACATGAGCTGCACACAGCTCAACATATTTGTTTCCTTTCCAAAAGGCATCCCAAGTACATTCTTTAGAGAAACAGCGCATGCAGACGCTACAAGATGTTCACATGCATGTCATACGGGTAGTGTGTCTCCCTTGTGCAACAAGCGGCTTCAGCACACATTGCCCCGGAATGCATTGCATGCAGAAGGCAGCACTTTTATTTAATGCATATTTTTCTTGTGAAGCAAAAACTACATTATGTAATGAAAAAGCATATAAGGTGGGTACCAGGCAGCCGTGGCATTTGATTCCCTGGCATTTTATGTGTACAGCAGACAGTTCACTTAATGATTAACCCTGAATGAAACAGTACAAGATATTCAGATGTGTTGTAGAATTCCCTTATATTACAATCCATAGACATGCCCTGTGTACTCCAGCAGGCAAGAATATTGCATACGATACAGCTATAAGCTGTGAGCAGCAGGCAAACTCCGTTGAACATTCAAGGTATGAGCGACAGTAAAGGCATCTCCTTACCAGCTGTCCAGCTCTAGTTCAAGCAGCGACCGGCTGCTCTCTGAGTTGCACTGCAGGTTGTTAGCACCAAGCACCCCCGGGGAGCGGTGCCACGATCATTTCCCCCTCCTGACCACAAATCTTCGCAGTGGCATACCTTGATAGCAGAGGAAGCTCCCTTCTCTCTGACGGACAAGCAAACCAAACTCACAGCTCGACCCGAGTAGTGGGAGCACAGACACATCCAGTGGAAAGTGGATTGCACCATATGCTTAGGATGAACGCGAAGAATTGGGAAAACTTGACAGAATACGGGAAAAGGTACGGGCTTCAACCAGTGGTAGAATAGACTTCCTTGTGCTTTCAAACCCAGGTGGCAAAGCTCCTCCCGGCAGGGTTAACGTCAGCGGCCAGGCAAGACATAATTTCTTGCGTGAATGATTTTATGTGAAATGTGTAGTTTTACCCGTTATCTTCTACCCTTGGTAGAAATTTCAGAAGAGTAACATATTCCTTTAATTTAATTTGTCAGTCATTGAGTGACATACCGGGAGTAGCTCTGCATTTTGGTATGACAGTTTTGGCAAATAACCAGGAAAAGTGGTGGTGCAAGGCACGGGTTGGGTTGAATGGCCTTTGATGTAAAGAAAGGGGGAGGGATACAGCGCTCTTTGCCAGCAACAAACGGTTTCGATATTAATAGCTGCTTTCAGGCAGCAGCAGGAAAAGTGGCATGCCTGTATTGCGCATGTGTTCTGGAGACTGACATATTTTGGTCAGGCAAAATAAGCTGTCAGCAGCGAGCGAGAGTATAAGGGTTCAAATTCAACCAGCTAATCCCACGACAAACAAGCATTTTCAATGCAATAGGACTCCTATTTACACGAGACCTATTGCATTGAAAACAGGAGTGCAGGCATCCAAGAAGGCACAAAAGGGAGTAGGGGGGTGAGGGGGGGGTGAGAAGTCACAGACTGCCGGAGGGGGTGGGGGGACACAGGTAAGAAAATAGTGTTTTAGTAAAGGGGCCGATAGCCAGGGAAGGATACAAATAACAACATGGCCGTCAGGAGGAGGGAGTAACAAGCCTAAAACCAATCAGAAGGCAGCATTTAGGATCTAAATCAATCAAAAAGATGGGAAGAGATTGGCCGGAGCTTCCATTAAGCTTCCACGCTATAGTGTATACTGCCTGTCTCGCAAAGCAAGCAGTGCATGCGCTGCAACGCTAGTCGAGACCTATAAAGGGGTGATGGGAAGCAGAGAAGAAGAACTGAAGGAGGAAGGAGTCAAATGAAGGAAAAATGCTGTCAACTTTCCCCTTTACATTAAGAAATACGTATTTGCAATGCCATTAGGGCTTGCTTATGAATGAAGTTGCATCTTTAGTCAGTGATAGGTTTAGCCTCTCAATAAGTAATCTCACATGAACTTTGCCACTCTTCCTGACATACATGGTTCCATTCATCATCTCTCTGACTCAGTCTTGCATGTACCCCCTTACACAACTACAATAATATGCACACAAAAATTCAAATGCACTTGCAAGATAAAATGAAAGAATAGAAAAGAAAAATATGCTGCTGCATAAATATGGCAGTTATGTGTTTGCGATAATACAAAAATAGATAGCAGCCGGTGTTTACCTTACTATGGAATTGTGAGGAGTCTATTACTGTTTAAAGGTCCAGCTTTTCCACCAGGTTTAGAACCAATGTTTTGGCCATTTGCAATATTAAAACAATGATACACAATTGATAATTCTATGATAGCTGCTTGTTTAAGGGCAGTAGCTGAACAGAAATTGATACACTTCAGAAGAAATGAGAAGCAACAAAAGGCCCATGAGAACTGGCTGGGGAGTGTAATATGCAATAAAGAAAATGAAAATTGAAAAACATGAGAACTTGACAAATTGAAGTGGACTTATAAAATGGAAAACTAAAGAACTAGCTCACTGTGCCTGGTACTGAAGCACACACTTTTTTTGTGTGATTAGACAACTTCTGGCCACAGCAGAGAGACAATGGATGACATCGGCTGGCCTATTTCCTTATGTTGTCATGGATGGAAACAATGTAAATGTCAGGCAGACCAAATGTCATACAGATCAATTACAGTGCAGGGCTGACCTAAAGCCTCTCTGTGTATGTATATGTAAATATGTTTAAATATGAATGTATTTTCATGATTTTGGAAACACATATCTTTCATATTGTTTTGACAACTGTATTCTACTTGTTAGAAACTGGGATTCTGCTTGGCAGAGGTATGTACCCTATCCTGGCAGGAACCACAATCCTAAGTATTTTGTGTCCCTGAGACCCAGGCAACAGGAGGAAAGCCAGCAAACCCTTGGAGTCACTGTGGGTTCAAGTGATGCAGGTCCAGTCCTTCTCACTCAGGCAGGGGAACAGAAGGCAGAAGGTCAGCTCAACAAGGCAAGAGGACAACAAGGCAGGGTCCAGCGAATTAGAAGTCCAGCAGAGTAGCAGTCCTTTCAGCAGCACAGCAGTTCTTCTTTCTTGCAGTGTAGTCATATATCTAGAAGTGGACTTATTTGTTAGTGCCAGTGGTCCAGTACTTATACCCAGTAATGGTTACTATAAATTGGGGGAGACTTCAAAGAAAGCTTTGAAGTGCACAAAGGTTTTGTCCTTCCTGCCTTGGCTTTAGACAGACTAAAGGGGCGGTAATCAATCCTTTGTGAGGGAACAGAACACAACCCTTTCAGGTGTAAGTGCCAGCCCTTTACTCCCATCTTGCTCAGGCTAGCCCATCTGAAGGCAGATGATCACTCAGGTGCACCTATCCTTTCTTTGTGTGTGACTGTCTAGAAGGAATGCAGGAAGCCATCTGTCGCCCACTACAGACTGGTATTCTGGAGACAGGCAGAAGGCTGCAAATCACTGAAGTAAGTAAATGCTAACTTTCTAACCTTGGCATTTGCTAAACTGGAATTTAAAATCCAACTTCACCATAAGCTGTGATTTTAAATTGTGAGTTCAGTGATACCAAACTTGGAAAGTCTTTCTCTACATAATTGAGAGATACACTTAAAGGATGTAGTAAGGCAATCCCAATGTAATCCAATGAGAGAGATAGGCCTTGCAGTAGTGAAAAACAAAATTGGTTGTTTTTCACAATCAGGACAGGTAACACCTAAAAAGAAGATGCCCTGCCTTTTAAATACATGACACCCTACCCTGCAGGTTAAACAGGGTCTAATTTAGGGGTGACTTGCAGGTAACAAATGGGAAGGTTTAGGCAGTGCTTAACTTGTAAAATATTAAGTACAGGTGCTCAAATTTTTGTAGAAGGCTCCACCCACTCCCTGACTCCACCCACTTCCTCCACTGGCTCCACCCACTTACTGTATTGGCTCCACCCACGTCCTCAACTGGCACTGGCACTGAAAGCCAGATGTAAAACCCGATCTGAATTTCAGCAAAACACGTTGTTAATAAAAATCAAGGCAAACCCACAAAAGAGACTGGATGTCATAACTTTTGGAATCACAGATAATGAACTTTTTCTGACCATGAAAGGCTTTACTCTAAAGCAACGCTGGAATTACTATCTACTTCTCTTGTGTTTTGATTCTCCCCAGGCTTGATTTTCAAATAACACCCTAGACTGCCCCGGACCATTCTATTAGTAGAAGAAAGTACCACACCTTACACACTTCAAAATTCTTTTGCTCTGGGAACTTGCAGAATTTGCATTTCACTGATATATGTACATCTTGTTACCAAAAAATATATGGTATTATAGAGCTGAGAGGTACGAGCCCGCTATGAAGGCATTTATCACATGAGGAATATTGGACTCTGCTAGATGCGCAGTATGCACCTCTCTGGCATATGAACTGCCTGTAACTGAGTCATTTACATCATTCAGTCCTGTAATATGCCCAATATGGTCATCTAAAACCTCTGAATATATGCTATATAAGGTCTCTAAAATGTGCACATATCATATGCTCATGCAAAATGTAATGTCACAGATATGCCTATAGTATACAGTGCAGACCCTTTGTATATGCACAGTATGTAATGCTGTAGCATGATATCTGAAAATTACACTTTTCAGATGTGCAGATGACTTAAGCATTACAGCGCATATAATGGAGGTCTGCAAATGTTACATACCCGAGTCAGAAATGCCCACTTGTGCAGGCTTCTGTTTGGTTGGTATATTATATATGGCAAGTTGTGAAAGCCTATGCACAGCATATGGGCAGCTGATATTTGCCCACTACCACATGCCTCTGGCATATACATATTAAATAGCCAGCTGATATTAGCCCAGTGCTTCAAACCTTTGGCACATGCATTTTTGTGGACGAGTGCCCAGTAGTGCAGGCCTCAGGGATAGGCACGTTATGTGATCAAGGAACATTCGTCCAAATTTTAAAGGTGTTTACATCAATATTCAGGGATTATGACTTGTGTTTTCAACATTTAACACAGCAGCAGCACACCAATATTGCTGCAAATAACCTCTGGGACGCACTCCCACTTCTCATTTGAGAGGTACTGCTTTGGTCTAAAAAAATGTTTTAATAAAAGTTACATGAAACATAAAAACAGCATGTCTCTCCAAAATGTCCATAATAGACTCTCACATATCACCCACATTAAAAAAGAAAACGGTATTTAAAACAATCTGTTTAAAAAAGAATTAGTCATGGTAATCAGGGCAAGACTCTCTGCAGAACAGAGCTAGCTTTGTAAGGGAGGCCCGTGCCTTAAAACGTCTTCACTCCTGGGTAGGCCAAGGGTTTCTGACTCTGTAGGTGTAGTGCTGCTGAAAGATCTTCTACAACATGTGCACTAGAAAGGGTACCTGAAAGTACAACTTATGTAGGAGGATACACAGATGTGTACTGCAAAATAAAAAGCAAAACACAAAGCTAAACGGAGGGTGGGAAACTGGATTAAAGGGAGTTAGAAAGGGAAGGAATGAAAAAAGGAGGCAGAATGAGTGGATACAAACGAGGTGGAAGCTTAGAATGTGAATAGAGATAAAAAACAAGCGAGAGAGAAGACAGAGCCTGAAAGAGAGAGACAAACATGAGGAAACGAAAGAAATCGAAGTAATGAGATGGATGAAGAGAGTGCAAGTGCTATGAAGGGTGCAAGCAAAGGAGAGAGACAGAGACATATGGGAGTAAGAGGAAGAGGATCGAAAAAGAGGGAAATGGAGTACATCTGTTGAAAAAAATGAAAGTTGGGGAAAATTGAGCTGGCAAAGAAAGACATATAGACAAGAGTGGATGGACAGGCACAGGAAAGAAGGGGCGAATACACAGGAATGGAGGCGGAAAGTTATTTTGCCAATAACATTTTTGTAAAGAATATTGATGTCCTCTTTGCTCCAGTGGAATGCTGGTTAAAAAACACATTGATTCTCATGACGTGGTGCGCTCTGGTTTTGTATGGAGCAAAAGTTGATCAATTGATAGTTTGTCTTAATCGCAGGGAAAAATCACCCCCACGTCACCTATGGATACCAAGGTACTTTACTGGTGTTTCTAAAAATCCATCTAAAGGGACGCTGTTGTGTATTTCCCTGATGGTTCTATGTCATTTGGGAAAGGCTAATCCAGTCATGTTCTTTTGTTTTAGTAAACGATGTAATCTCGTTTTAGTACAATGGGTACAATTAAAGTAAACCAAGATTACTTTTCCCAGAATGCAATGGCATGTTAAAGAAAATCCAAGGTGAGAGTCCTGTCTCGCAAGTTACAAGAATTCATGCAAATCCCCTATACATGGACCCTGTATTGAACTGTATGAACGAAGGCCTTGACCATGCCTCTGAGCACCGTAAGTGGTGGGCATCGTGAAATAAAGTTGGCTCACTCGATCAGATGTTGGTGATCAACCCAGCTGCCTACTTTTCCAAATTTCAGAACTGGTGAATAAGCCACAAGAATAGTTTGGGGAACACTTTTAACATGGTTACCATTGCTGGGGAAACCACTTCCTTGGTAACTATACTACACCTGACACTGTAGAGCGGGAATTGTTTTATTCTGAAGCCTATGTCCTGATGACTAAGTGGGTGTAATTGTGCATAACATTTATTACATTTGCCTTATAATGAGCTGCAATTTCATTAAACCGATTCCAAGACTCATTTTTGGCATACTCGATTGCACTCACATCTATCAAATGTGTGTATTGTTTAATATATTATAATATAATTCTTTTATGGACATAGTTAAAATCTTAACTGCAATTATGACGGGCTTTATCATTTAGTAATATAAATTCTTATGTCACAAATACTACAATCTCTAGCATCCAAGTTTCAAGCAAACTCGTCCTCCTCTTTCCCTACTACCATTGGTTTCACTTTCTCTTTATATTTATAAAGCCCTAGCTCTGGGCTCGTCATGCTTTTTTCAGATCTCTGCTAAATACAGTAAGAAAGAACACAACACTGTATGAACCAAAAAATGAAAGATGAAAATCCGGTTGCTGTAGAAACAACATGCAGACACATTATTTATCATCACTCTGGTAGCCCGGCAATCAGGATTGTACGGCAGGTCATCTGCAGTAGAATTAGCAAATTAATTTAAGCTACTTTTACGTAAAAAACAAGCACAAGAAATGAGAGGTTACACTTTTCTGGGCACGTACCTGAATCATTAAACAAGACATACTTGCACATGTTATGAAAATTAAATAATTACTTACTGCCTTTCAGTTTGAACACTTTTAATTATAGGGCTGCTGCTGCGTGACACTCTGCTTGCTTCTTTAGCTGACACTTGTGCTGCGGCTGCGCAGTGCGCTGGGGTGAGTGAAAAATGAGGACACTAATCCGCATTGGTCCGACTCTGGAGGAAACACTTGCTGATTCTCCAAGGAGGGACGGGGCCGTGCTATTAATCCATTTTCAAGCCGTCATTTGTAGCGCGCTAGCGCTATGATTGCTGTTACTTCAGCTGAGGCAATGCCCTCACCCAGGCAGTTTCTGGAGGTTTGTGCCTCATTATATGGCGGGCGGCCGCACCATCCAAATTTAAATATTATACCCGCAAATCCACGCCAAATCAGCCCAACACTTAAACCCAGGTATGGATTTACAGTGGGATATCACATTTTAAAAGGAAGACTGTGTGATTGTAGCAGTACTGGAATGTAGAGAACTGATATTATGCGTAGACCCGGCCCTAAAATATAAGTGCCGGTGCTAAGCACCGGAAAGCACCGGCACACATTAAGGACTGGGTTTAGACCTGTCAAGAGGGTTACCCAGCAAGGTCGAAATGGCAGTTTAAACTGCACATACAGCCTCAGCAATGACAGGCCTAAAAAATGGTTAAAGGTTAATCAAGTGGGTGGCACAAGGACTACTTCAGATCCACTAGTAGCATTTAATTTGCAGGCCCTGGGCACATGTAGTGCACATTACTAGGGACTTATAAGTAAATTAAATATGCCAATTGGGGTTAAGTCAATGTTACCATGTTTAGGGGCTAGAGCACATGCACTCTTCCGCAGTGGTAAAGTGCGCAGAGATATAAAACCACCAGATGGGTGTTCAGAAAAATGGAGGGAGGCAAGCAAAATGTTGGGGGAAGGCCACCCTAAGGCTGTCAGGTCTAACATTACTCTATAGATCTATGTAATCATATTTTTTTTTTTGTTTAAGAAATTTTTATTGAATTTTCAGAGAAAGAAAAAACATATGATACTATAAAAGAATATTCCAATATAATGCCATACAGAAATAATATATACACGAAAATGGTTTATAATAACTGGGCAGACAATGAAAGATCAATAATAAGGTAATTGAGGAAAGGGCACTGGTAAACAGGATAGGAGGGAAAAGAGAGAGGAAAAGAGGGAAGACAGAAGAAAAGAGAGAGAAAGAGAAAAGAGAAAACCAGAGAGAAAAGAAAATGAATTATCACATGGGAGGGTGCGAGGAAAGATAAGTAGTAAAAGGGAGCCATAGAAGATCAACTTTGATTTTTTGGGAAACAGAAGAGGAGGAAATGGATGCGATCCTATGTTCGTCACAAATAAAATTCCACCAAGTAATTGACGACAATTTAGAATTATCTTTCCAGGAAGACAGGATCACTTTAAATACTAATGCAATAAAAAGATCAAATAACCTAGAACTAGGTAAAGTAGTTTCCATATCAGGAGCTAAAGAACCTAAAAAGATATTAACAAAAGTTAAGGTAGCATTAAAGTTGAAAATTAACATGCATACATTCCAAATTGAATTCCAAAAAGATAGAACAGATGCACATTCATATAGTTGATGAACTAATGTACCAGTTTCGCTAGAGCAGGACCAGCAAAGAGGAGAGGATGTAGGGGAAAACTTACAAATAGCAACAGGAGTAACAATAGCTCTATGATACAAAAAAAACAAAGATTGGGTTATCCTGGCTGCAGCCGAAACTTTAAATAATTTCGACCATAGTGTGTCCCAACTATCAACAGAAAGAGAGATGGATAGGTCCATTTACCATGCATTTTCAATATTGGATTTAGAATGAACATTACCATTAGATAACAATAACTTATAAACAGTGGCAGCTTTAAGTTTATGAGCCGGGAATAGAGAATATAATGGTGAAGAGGGTATTAAAGGAGGTGGTTCGGATGGGAGAGAGTAAGTAGCTAACTGGGTTTGTATAGCATTAGTAATGATAATATATTCCTTATAAAAGGAGTCAGGTAGCTGATAGCGTGTTTGTAGTTCTTGAAAGGAGATAATAGAAAACTCATTCAAAAACTGATGTACAAAAATAATCTCCTTTTCCTTCCAGTATTTGTAGTAAAATGATCTACCTTTATATTTAAGAAATTTATTATACCATAGGGTAGAGGATAAAAAACATTGGATAGGAGATAGGTCTTTAAGAAATGTATTACACAGCAATTCACGGGAGTATTTTAATACAGGGCTTTTAGACAAAAAGGTGCAATTGGACATAAATGCAACATGTTGAAACTGAAACTCTTTTAAAAGCGAACGCTCAAAAATAATCCATCGAGGTATAGGCGTAACCCCAAAATCGAAGGCCAATGAGAAAGACTGTTTAATCAAGAAAGCAGAGTGGTACAATTTAAAATTAGGAAAGCGCACTCCGCCCTCTTCCTTGGGACGAATAAGTTTATTCAAAGCAATGCGGGAGTGTTTATTATTCCATAAAAATTTGATACATAAAGAGTTTAATTGAGAAAAAAATGTATTAGGGATTTTGATAGGGAGCATAGATACCGTATATAAAATATGAGGAGTAACCATCATTTTAATAGTGTCCAGTCTACCCCACCATGATAAAAATAAGGGGGACCACACGAGGAGAAGAGATTTCCATTTATTCATTAGTGCGTTAAAAGTGAATTTAATAGTATCCGTTATATTGGAGGCAAACCAAATGCCAAGGTATTTAATTTTAGAAGGACACCATGCAAAGGCAGTATCAGAAAACATAAATTGATAACATATCGAATTTAAAGGGAGAACCTCCGTTTTAGATAGGTTAAGTTTGTACCCAGAAATGGAGGAATAAAGGCGGACTTCCTCTAAAAAAGGGAGAAGTGATTCACTCGGATCGGACATGTATACCAATATATCATCCGCATAGGCAGATATTTTAGTTTCGACAGACGCAGAGGCAAAACCTTTAATTTTGGGGTTGGTTCTAATACGCTCCAGGAAGGGTTCCAAGCATAAGATAAAGAGTAACGGGGAAAGTGGACAACCTTGTCTGGTACCTCTAGATAAGGGGAAAAATTGAGAAAATTGGTTATTAACAAAAATACTAGCCCTCGGACATGAGTATAAAAGTTTAATAAAAGAAATAAAGTTAGGGCCAAATCCAAACCATTGTAATGTGTGAAACATAAATTGCCAATTTATACGATCGAATGCTTTTTCAGCATCCAGGGACAAAGCAGCCAGAGGATCTTTATAATTTTTACCATAGGAAAGGATGTTCATGAACATTCTAGCATTATCGGAGGCCAATCTACCTTTGACAAAACCAACCTGATCAGTCTTGATCAGTAGAGGTATGATATTGTCAAGCCGTGACGCAATGATCTTAGCGAAGATCTTGCAGTCATAATTGATTAGTGAGATTGGGCGATAATTTTTACAAAAAGAATGATCCTTATCAGGTTTAGGGATAATGACGATCAAGGCATCCATAAAGGAGCCAGATGCTTTCGCGTCAGTAATGAAGGAATTAAAAAGCTGCAATAGTTTTGGGGCAAACAAAGATTGGAAAGTACAATAAAACTCCACCGGTAATCCATCCGGACCAGGGGCTTTTGACTTTTTCAAAGCTTGTAAGGCAGTAAGTATCTCTTGTAAAGTAATATCCGCCTCTAAAGCAGAGAACTCAGCATTCAGAGAAGGAGGTGCAGGGAGCCCAGAAAAGAAAGTATCAAGATTTTGAGAAGAGGGGAATGTATCATCAGAATAAAGAGACTGATAGTAATCATGAAAGACCGCTGCAATTTTTTCATCAGAGGACACCAGATTATTGGTGGACTCATCCATGATCGGACCTATGGTCTTACGTTCAGAGCGGATTTTTAAGTAATTCGCTAGCATTCTGCCTGCTTTATTTTGACCTCCGTGAAATTTAGATTTTATTCTAAGTAAAATATTACAGGCATCGACTGTCGCAATCTTGTTAAGGTCGGTTTTAGCTGCAATTAAATTCTTTAGTGCGTCTGAAGTTTTGGAGGAGAAATAATCATGCTCTAATTTTTTAAGCTGTTGTAATTGGTCCTCATACTTTTTCACATTGGCCTTCTTTTTCCGGGACACAAAAGAAATAGTAAAAGCACGGAGAGCCGCCTTAAAAGCATCCCAGTTATTAGGAATGGAAGTGTCTGATGGGTTGTTAAAGGTAAAAAATTCATTAATAAAGGAGGTGACTTCTTTAAGATAAACTGTATCCGATAACAGGTGAGTGTTAAATTTCCAGCGATTAAATTTAGTGGAGGTAAGTGAAAGGTCAAAAACAGCATAAACGGGGGCATGATCCGATATAAAAATAGAGCCAATCTCAGATTTTTGGATAGACGGGAGTAGGGGTTTGCTAACTAAGATATAATCAATTCTAGATCGGGTGTGATGCATATTAGAAAAAAACGTATATTCCAATAAATCAGGGTTACAAGTTCTCCAGACATCATACATTGGGCGAGAGGCAATGGCCGATTGAAAGGATTTATGGGTCTTATCCGGTTGAAATTTATACTTGGATAAGCGGTCCGAAAAGGGATCTAACCATTGATTAAAGTCGCCTGCAACAATAATGTTAGGACACTCAACAGTGGAGAGGAGAATTTTGATATCATTCCAGAATTTTGGATCCGGTCTCACAGGACCATAAATATTTAACAAGACTAACGTTTTGTTGTGTAAAACAATCTTGGCCATTACCCATCGACCTGCATCATCATTTTGAGAAGATAGTATTTGCACAGACAAAGTTTTATGAAACAGTATGGCAACCCCCCCTTTTTTGTTAACTGCAGGAGAAAAAACAACTTGGCCTACCCACTGCCTTTTTAATTTCAGTGACTCAGCATCATTACAATGGGTTTCTTGAAGAAAGGAAATTTGAGAGTTGAGTTTAGATAAATGAGATATTACCTTTTGTCTTTTAACAGGATTTCCAAGACCACGGACGTTCCACGTAACAAAATTACACATACGCGAGGGTCAGGGGTATGAGATACACATGGTGTAGGAATACTGCAAAGACAAGACGACACTGGAAAACAAAATGCACATGGAAATTACAAGAAGAAACAGCAAAACACAAAACCACACTTCTAAGAAAAATCAACAATCCCTTGGCATTAAAATATGTAGAGAGAAGTCTAATAGCGCCACAAATGAGGAAAAAAGAAGGGGAAAAAACTAAGAGGAAACATGGGAAATCTCGAAAGAAGAAAAGAGTGATGCACCAACCAAAGAGAGACTGAATTAAGAAAATGCGAGAAAGAGCAGGGGAGGGAAAGGAGATAAGTAAACGTAGAAAGTATAGAAAAGTGGAGAAGAAAAACAGGTCAAGGAGGAAAATCCAGACCTGAAAGACACCAATAAAAAAGTGAGGATGAAGCGTGATGAGACCGGAGAGAAGACAGCGGTACATACCACATGGATATGAGTGAAAGCAGGAATAAAACCTGGTATTGTAAGAAAGGAGCAGAGGATGGACGATATGAAAGAAAGTAGAAAGAACTGAGCAAGTAAGAGCCATTAACGAAGAAGAAGAGACGTGATTAACAAACATGCGGAGAGCAAGAGAGAGTACGAAGAACTATATATAAGAAATATCTATTATAACCACATAGAAGCTTTTTGAGCACATCACATTAAAGCAGTAATGAGAAGAAGCACTCAATGATTTGTGTCCATATTCCGAGAAGAAATGCTATTAAGGAACAATTTCAATTTTCCCGGATCATCAAAGGACCTTGTCTGGCCATCGTGCGTGATCTTGCAGATGGAGGGATGAAGTATGCCATATTGGACGTTCAAGTGTCTCATTTGTGGACGTAATGCAAGGAATTCTTTGCGTCGGGCGTTGGTCGCATTTGAGACATCTTGCGAGATAAAGATATTATGACCTGACCACGTAAGGTGACGTTTAAGTTTAGCTGCTTTGAGTACAGTCATAAGTTCTGTGAACTCCAGAAAAAGCATGATGATACCACGTGGTTTGGCAGAATTCGGTTGAAGACGACCTAAGCGGTGAGCTCTCTGTATATTCAAGGGTGAGGATGACTGAAGGCCCAAGAGATCATGAAGGAATTTTTAGAGGAAAAGCAAAATATCGGGACCCTCAATATTCTCTGGCAAACCAAAAAGACGGAGGTTATTCCTTCAATTACGATTTTCCAAATCCTCAGTATGGAGCTTTAGCTTATGAATCTCTTGTTCCAAGAACGGTATTTTTGTGGCAACATCTTGAGTGTCACTGACGCGTTGTTCTAACTCAGTCACCCTACCTTCCATGACAATCCATCGGTCCTCTATTTGTTGCAACTTTTCATTTGTGGCGACCATAAAGGGTTGAAGACCACGTACTTCTTCTAATATATTATCTAGTACTGGGCTTTGTGAAGAAAGAATAGGTGAAGGCGGGTCATTTTTCTGCCTTTTAGGCTTTGCACCAGAAAAAGACGGCTTACTTGGGGGATGGGAGTCGCTAGACATCTTGGCACTTTGACTTGACACCTTCTTAGCAGGAAAGAGTATGCAACAGTGACTTTGCAATAAGCTGGTGTGCTGATAAAACAACAGAGAAAAAAGAAAAAAGAAAAACCACTTCTACAATGTCAGTCAAGGGAAGGGACTTTCATGTTTTAGCTTCACCCCTCAATTGATACTAACATCATATGAGAAGACTAGTAGCACATAACTTTGAATCCCAGGGAGATAATGTAGCCACTAGTTCATATTCTGAGCGAACGTGACCAACGAAAAAGGCAATGCAATTATATTCAGGGGACACACTTTCTTGTATAATTTGACAAAGAGTCTCATATAGCCTTACAGCACCACCTTAGAACATATAAAGCCGTTCCATATCCAGCCTGCAGCTCTGTATGTACAGGGACAGAGGGGTTAACCACGGCTTCTGAAGAAAAAGAAAATTATGAGACCTTCCCCTGTCAGAAAAACGGCACAAAACAAGCATGGCCAGGGGTTAATGCCAACTGCAGGACTTAAAACAGACTCCCTCTCGGGGAATAATGAAGCATTATAGCATGTTTGGACCCTGGAGGTGAGTGCGCGGTAATGCAGGGATGAGATACGGGCGCCGCGTCGCAAAATGGCGGCCGCCCGATATTACCTCAGGAAATCATACCGCCACGTCTCCGGGTGATAGAAGCGATACAACTCGCCGTTGATGGGCAGTTCCGAGTCACAGCATGCTCCGCTGACGAATTCTTATAAAGACAGCGTCCGCAGCTCGCTGGGAAGCCTTCCACGCAGCTACATAGCACCGCGTCCGAGCGGAGCTATCGGAGGTCCGCCATCTTCTCTCGGCGTCCAAGCCACGCCCCCCTATGTAATCATATTGACATAGCATATTTCAATATATGTATAACATATTTCCCAGTTCTCCTTAACCACATTTTCTGCTGATGTCCACTGATTCATCTGTCATCTCAAAATACTGTTTGTCTGCTTCTAAATGCTCCCTATGTTTGGCAAAAATGTGAAGGGATGTACTGAAAAAGAAGTAATGTAGCTATTTTTTATTTTAAAAGAGGCAATGGCATGGTTTTTGTAAGCATAACATTTTCAAACAGGATGAAACACAAACGTTTTACATGATAATTTGTTTTTCAAATACAAATATAATTAATGATAGAATTTACAGCTACTTACCAGATATCAGTGGTTGCTTTCAGCTTGCAACGGAAGTAATAATCTTTTTTAAAACATAAAAAAGGCAGTACTGCATGAAGTTCAGTTTTCAATACTTCTTTCTAACAGTACATCTGACTATAATGAAATATATGTAGAAGAGTCTCTACCGATATACTGCTGAATTTATACCTCATTGGTGGAACAGGATAATGCCCAACCACTGAATAAAGGGAAAGTCCAACTCTAAAGAAAACAGTGCTATAAAGAAAATCACAGATGTATCACTGAATGCTGCCTAGATTAAAGTATAGCCAATAATAACTTTGAACTTGCTAATTTTACGTTTATTTACACACTCCTCCAAACTCAGTTTCTAGATAGTTTAATTAAACCATGGTATTAAGTTTACTTTAGTCAAGTTATTATGTGAAACCAAACATCATTACTTTAAGAAATTGGGTTATTGCTTGAGAAGGGGGAAGCTCCTATTATTAACAACCACAATCCTTATCAGGGTGCACCACAGAAGTCATTAAATTAACTCATGCTTAACCCTCTGGTAGCTTGGCAGAAAAGCAATTAGGCTTAATTTAGAGACACTCGATAAAAGTATTTATGCAGAACATGAACAGTAACAAAGTGAAAACCCAACACAAGAGAAATCCCATACAATATTAGAAAAATTACATTTGAATAAATAAAATGAGTTGTAAATGACAAAAATCTAATCAGTAGAAATAGATATATGCAATTTTAAAGTTTTAGGTGCGTATAGCGCCTAAAAGAATAAAGTGCCACTCACAGTCATCTGGTCGTGCTAGACTGGGGGAAAGTCACAAATTCAGGGCAACCACAATCAAGTGTAGGCTGGATACAGGGATCAGGTTAGTCCCTCTGAAAAAGTTACCTCCTCAAAGACTGGCGTGGAAAGTCCAGAACATCAGGATTTCTCCTTTTTATGTAGAAGCGTGCACTCTGTTGCCAGCCAAGGGTCCAGGACCTGGGGAGGCTCCTCTTAGGGATCAGGGGCTCACTTTAGCATAACCCAGCAGGGTTCAGGCAGGTCTAGTTGCAGGCCAAGGTGGGTTCAGTTGCAGTAGGTGAGATGGTCAATTAGAGGGAGGATTCTGATGCTTGTTGTGTACCAGGAGCTCAGATCAAGAGGTCAGGCAACTGATTATTAGAGTCAGTCAGGTAGCCTGGGATAAAGGGAGCAGGCCGAGTCTTCCTCTACAGAGAACAGGGCAGGCCTCAAGCAGCAGGGCAGTCCTCTGGAGAATAAGGGGTGGCCTCAAGCAGCAGGAAAGACTTCTGTGATACAGGCATGCCTGGAGTAACAGGGCAGTCCGCTAGTAGTAGCAAGGCAGTTCTCTGAGGAAGAAGGCAGGCTTAAACAGCAGGTAAGTCCTCTGGGGAACAAGGCAGGCCTCAAGCAGTTGGTCATTTCTCTGGGGAACAAGGCAGTCCTTTTCCTGTAGTGTCCACAAGTCCCGGAGAGTATTCAAGAGGTGGTTCACATGGTCCAATATTCCTACCTGGTGCTAGCGTTGAAGTGGGGGTGATCTGGCTGCCCCACATCTGGTTCTGGAAATTTCTTCCCTTACCCTGTCAAAGCTCTAAGTAATCTGGGGTGACAAAAGACTGATGTCAGATTATTTGTGTGAGTGCTAAAAGTAGCTATTTGAAATGTAAGTGGAGGAGGGAACAGTTCCACCCCAACCACCTTGGCAGGATGTCCCATTAATCTTACATTTATTTCACTTTTGTTCCCTGTCTGGGACCAATATGCATTATCAATGGGGGAGCCATTTACAGGCCCCGGTAGCTGGAAAACTAATCTAAAATCTGGATGACTAAACCCAACTTTACTATTACAGTGGACTTTAGATTACTATTAATTTGAGCCCAAACACCATATTTCTACCTGCTCCTAATCAAAAGTTATAACTTATTAAATGTAAGAAGGTAACACAATGTCATCCAATGTGAGAGATAGGGCTTGAAGTAGTGAAAACAAATATAGGAGTTTTTTACTACCAGAACATTTAAAATCTAAAAACACATCTCTTACTTTTTAAATACAATGCACCCTGCCCTCTGACCATTTAAGGGACTACCTTAGCAGTGACTTGTATCTATAAAATAGGAAGGCTTCGGCTTCGTAAAAGGTTTATTTTACCAATTCAAAATGGCAGTTTTAAAACTGCATTACAGGCTGCAATGGCAGGTTCAAGGCATGTTTTAAAGTGCCACATAAGTGGGTTTCACGATGAGTACTGAAGGCCAATTGGCAGCATTTACTTCACAGGACCTGGGTATAAGAAATGCCATATACTAGGGGCTATAAGTAAATTAAATGTGCTAATCAGATGTAAGACCATTATGCCATGTTTTAGGGAGAGAACACAAGCACTTTAGCAGTAATAAAGTGCACAGAGTCCTAATGCAAACAGAAATGAAATTTAAAAAGCAGAGAGGTGAAGGCAAAAGGTTTGGGTGAAGACCACACCAAGGATGACAGGTCAAACAATTACCCTATTTATCAGGATCTTTGCCTTTTTCCTTAAGAAACTTCTCAGTGCATATTTTTATACACAGCCTGTACTATAATAAAGTTATTTCAATATAGCAAATGGATGACTAATTTGTCGAGAGAATCACTTTGATTCTGAAATAAAACTCCACCAATCCCAACTCAACAAAATTGCCACTGAACTGAAACTCTGCTACCGAACAAGAACCATAAATTGCAAAGTGAATGGTGGCATTCCAACCCAATGCTGCACCATACGTTGAAAGTGGGTATATGTTAGCTTTGAATAGAAACAATAACAAGGTAGAAGTAATACCTCCTATAGCTTCAAGTTAATACATGAGTCAAATGTGACTCCCAAATAGATGTAAGTATTTTCAGTTATCATTTTTTTAAATACTACATATTCCTTAGTCACAAGAAATGCTATGACCATTGTCTTTTCATGACTTACCGTTAACTAAACTTTAAAGCTCTCAGGAGAAGTTTTTTGCCAATATGGCTGCGCCATTTACACTACTTGTACCCTATATCCTAGTATGGGTTGATATTTACAAATACGTTGCGCAAATGGAATGATTCACATTTAAAATATTTTAGGCATGCACAGAGCCATGTTTCAGACCAGAGTTTGTATGAGTCTGTTTTGTCTATTGCCCACTGTTGCCTAGTCTAGCTGTGATTCATGTGTCAGCATGCAAAAACTGATTCATTGAAAGAAATACTCCATTTATTCTCAATGCAAGTTATTGTTCCTATAAAATTGGAGGACTGTCTGAGTCAAAGCTGTTTTTTAAAGCATTGAGAAGCAAGACAGGAGATTGTGCCCTTAGTTCAAACCATACCGTAAAAGATAAGGTAGTGTTAGTGAAGAAAGGATCACACCAGATGAGGTACACAATATGCTTTAATGAGGTAGAGTCCTTTACAAAGCTGCTCAACTGCCTTCTCACTCACTGCCAACATTCTAAGGCAATTTTCTCGAGGCTGCAGTGTTGTTGTGGTCGGTGATGCGCTCACACAGCGAGCATGACCACTGCGTCTGTGCAGGCAGTGGTGTTGGAAATGGCTTCTTGAATCCTCTTCTTGGGGTTTGCAGCCCAGCACATCCCTTTAGTGTCCCAGAACTAGGAGTGGCACCACTAGGCAGGTCAGAGCTCCCAGCAGTGGAGTCCAGAGATGCTGCAAGTGAAGTCTTTGTGTGCCTGAGACTTCAGAACAGGAGATAAGCTCTACTTCAAGCCTTTAGAGATAATTCCAAGCAGGATTCACAGTAAAGTTCAGGCTTTGTACTCTCCTTGTCAGAAGCAGAAACTGCAGGCATCCCAGCAAAGCAACACACATCAAAGGGGCAGTACTCCTCCTCACAGCTCTTCAGCTCTTCTCCTTGGCAGAGGTTCCTCCTGAGTACAGAAGTAATCTTAAGTTCTGGAGTTTTAGGTCAAATATTTATACCCCATTTTCTCTTTGTAGGCTTTGTGTCAAGAATATCTGAGCCCAATATGACCAGTTCTGTCCTTCATGCTCCAGCTAGACCACAGGGGGTGGAGACAGCATTGTGTAGAGGAGCAACAGTGTTTTCAGATTCTGGTTAAAACTCCTCCCACCACTCTAAATTCTGGAAGGTCTATTAAGGCTGGCTATGAGTCACCCAGGAAAGGCAGGACACACCTCAACCCCACTTGTGACTGTCTAGAGTGAAGGCGAATCCTGAGACCCTGTCACTCCAAAACAAGATGTTGAACACAAACAGGTAGAGGCACACAGAATGGTAAAGCAAGAAAATGCCCACTTTTTAAAAGTGAATTTTTCAAACACACAATTTAAAAACTACCTTCACTAAAAGGTGTGTTATCAAAGTCTGGGTTCAGAAAGCCTAAACTGCTTTTCTCTCTCTTTTCCCAATGGAAAGTGACACTTGTAATATGTTACAAGTCAGCCGCCATGTTAATCTATTGGACAGACAGCGTTTCAGTAGTGAAAAATGAAATGTACAGTATTTCACTAGCAGGACATGCAACACACAGCAGTTCATGTCCTACCTTTACTCTACACTGCGCCCTACCCATGGGGTACCTTGGGCCTACCTGTAGGGGACTTACATGTAAACAAATGGGAAGATTAGGGCCTGGAAATTAGGTGCACTTGTCAGCTCGACATGGCAGTTAACAGCTGCGTGCACAGAAATTGCAGTAGCAGTTCTGAGACAATTTTGAAAGACTTCTGGTGTGTGAGGTACAATCAGTGCTGCAGGAGCACTAGTAGCATTTGACTTACCAGTAAATCAAATATGTCAATCATGTATAACCAATCATAATCACAATTTATACAGAGAGAAGATGCACTTTTGCACTAATAAGAAGTGGTGAAGTGTCCAGAGTCCTAACGCCAGCAAAAACAGGGTCCAACAAATAGAAGTCAAAATGCAAAAGGTTTGGGGATATCCTGCAAAAAGGGCCAGGTCTAACACAACCCCCATTAGCCTATAACTAATGGGGGAGAACAATTAATATCTTGATGAACTTACCTGATTGGAGTGATAGAACATGGACCCTGGCCTGCAACAGCAGGGGCACACTTCAGTTATATGCCTTTCTGAACCCAGTTGGATCCCTCTGTCCACACTCTTGGGCCCACTAAGATAACCCAGAGGGAACCCTTCTCCACACTTGGGAACCCCCTCTGTGCAGCACCTAACCATACTTTGCTCACAGAGGTCTCCCAGTAGGCAGACAGTACCACCATGCCCTATGCAGTGGTGTGGACCAGTTAATCGCCGGGGTGTGACTCTTGCCCCCCCAGGGTCAACTCTGTCCACCAGGACAGCAAGCCACAGTGGCCACTGATAGCTGTCAGATGCGAGAGCCAGGCCTTATACCCCTTAGGGCTCTCTAAACCTTGTGGTGTCAGAGAGTGGTGGGTGATTGCCCCAGATGCCTGGCACCCTTTGTCCACTCTCCATCCTACCAGATTGGGATGGCATCCTGACACTGGCCCACCAGTTCATGGTCTAAACCCCACACCATGTCCTCCCCTCTGGGGTCCTGTACCCACCACTGTAGAGAGGTACCCCCAGATTCCAGAATTGTCCGGGCACCTGTGGCAGGTGTCCTGCACACTTCTACCACCATTTCAGGAGTGCTATCCTGCAACTGGCACACCAGCCTAGGGTCCGTATCCTTAGGCTCAACAGGGTTCAAGGGTGAGTCTTCTCTCCCCCGTCCCCGCTCTTGAAGCCCTGCACTCTCCCACCAAGAGGGGTACTCCCGGAAGATAAACCGACAGGGGCCATGCTAGCAGGGGCCCTGCTAGCAGTTGCTCCTTCCTCCAGGTCAGGGGGAACAACCTGAACCTGGCCATCTAACGAAGGGTCTGTGCCCCTAGGCTGGACATGTGCTTGCAAGCCAGGACTTCTGTGGGAGTATACCCACCCCACCCCAAGGGAAACACACTTCTCATGAGTTTTGCAAGAGTCTTACTGGCACAGGTCTCCAGCCTCCTGTCCACCTGACAGTGTATGAAGACCCCCCCAGGCCAGAAGTGGCCTTACCAGGGTCAGTCCAGGGGTGCGTTGACCTCAGAGCTAGCAACCTCTGACCCACTGAACTTTTCAGTGGGGACTGTCTTCCCCCACACTGCTTTCTCTGGACTAATGCTCCCTCCTACTTGGGGTGGTGCTGCAAGACACCAGAAATGGAGGGACGCTTGTGAAAGCTGCCTCCCCAGCTCACCTGGCACCCTGGGATTCCACTCAGGGGATGGATTCCTGGTACAAACTACCCCCCCTCCTGGTGCTCACTCATGGAACCAACCAGGCTCTTGGACTGGGTTTTGGGCACCCTGGGACTCAGCCCTTACCCACTTCCTCTACTCAGAGACAGGACATGCAACCCCTCACACATCTCACTACACTGGGACCTTTCGGGGTCTCTACAAACCCCCCACCTCACTTGGTTGGAGAAAACCTGAACCACCTCCTTTAAGATCCCTCCCAAAACCTTCTTCATACCCTCTGGAATCCACCAAAAGGTTCGCCTCCAGTGCAAGCTCCCTGGGGTCAGAGAACTCATATTCCGCTGGGTGTTGGCATAGCTCTGAAAAACAGGGACTGAACATATGCTCTTCAACAATTGATTAACACAGTCCCTCATATGTGTCAGCCAAACTACCCTCCACATCACCATCCAGTGCCTTGCAAAAGTACCCCACATCACACCCTCCTGAGACTGGTGAGACAGTGTCTAACTATCTCTGTCACTTAGCCCACAGTCTTCTGGGTTGTCTCCATACCAGGGTTTTCACCATGGGGGAACCCATCTCCCTGCACCTCTCGTCTACAGTCAGTAGAGTTTCCCTCCCACCACTAGGAATATGATCCCCTGTACCAGTTACCCAATACACCTCAGGGACCCTGCGCACCACTGGAGCTTCCTCATAAACCTGAACCCCCTGATGTATGATAAGCTCCTCCTTCAATTCAGGCACCACATCTCTTTGTGTGTGTATTTTTCCCTCAGCATTAGATATCACATTTTTGCTGCTACCATCTGTGCTGGCTCTGCCTTCATGGCTTCCACCTCCAGCTAAGCTCAGTTCATCTGCTACACATATTTCCTTTTGCTTTACTAAGACACTCATGACCTCAGCCCTCTTGAGATCCTCATCAAGCTCTCTCAGCCTCTGCTCACAAGCGAGTCTACATCCCTCTCTTTCTGTTTCTTTCTCAAGGCCACTGTCCAGTAAATCAAAACCATTGCAACCGCAAGAGTAAAGCTTGGCAACGGGGGAGAGGGCGCCTGCGCTTACCGATTTCCTGCCGTGTCCTCTGGGGTGCTTGGCCAAGTGACAGTGCGTTCGCACTTTGCTCGCGGTTAAATGCTCGTGACTAGAGACGTGAACCATGCGTAAAAGGGCGCCATCTTGGGTGAGTGAATAGAGAGGGACGATATACTAAGGAGAGTGAGGCATGGAGGAAGAGAGAATAGTATAAATTCCATTACAATTTCAGTGGGGGCCACGCAGTTCTTTGTAGACAAATAGAAGCATAAAAACAATGTCAAAACAATCAGTATGAAATAAGGGAGAACCATCAGACGAGAGCTATGTAAATAACGGAAGGAGTGGAGGGAATGGAAGCATGGTTTGCATTAATGGTCATGTACAAGGGGGGGGGGGAACTAGCAGTTCTGAGTTGAAGCATGATAATAACAATGTGACACGGATCACTAAACCTAAAATGGAGAAAGGGGAGAAAACAGTAGGCTATACAAAAGAGAGATAATGCAAGAAGTGCGGTACATCAAATGAGGTTAGTCCAGTGCTCATTGCGATTCAAGCCATTTCTAATACTGTTTGTGCGGATGATCATTCTTAGTTCTTCTTTATTAAGAATTTGGCAATGTCTCCTCCTCTTGGTGGTTGTTTGATGACGTTGATAACAGTCCATTTGATGTCATCCTCTTTGTGTCCCATTTCAGTGAAGTGTTCGACAGGAGGGGCATTTGGAGTTTTACATCGCACTCTACTCTTGTGTTGTCCGATTCGCAATTTAACCTTTTGTGTGGTCTGGCCAATGTAGATTGTATTGCATGGACATGAAATCAAGTAAATGACATTGCAGGTATTGCAGTTGGAAAAGGAATTCAAAATAATGGAAACATTGTTGAATACAAAATCTATCCCTTCCCTGGTAGTACCACAAACATTGCAATTACCACATTTGACATGTCCAATCAGAGGCTCTAGGCCCCAATGGGCATCAAGGGTCATGGCTGGTCTAGAGGATGGTAAGGCCCATACTAGGTGGTCTTTTAGATTCTGGCTTTTTCGAAATGCGAAAAGTGGCAGCTCTATTGTGAGGTTACCAGCATTCACGATGGGCCAGTGTTTCAAGATGGATTTGCGAATAGAGGTTGAGGCGGGGGAGAAAGTGGTGACACAAACTATGCGGTTGGTGTTGGTTTTCTGTTTGGGAGAAAGTAGAACTTCCCTTGGGCAATACCAAGCACGTTTCTGTGCATTCCGTGCTAGTCTTTTTGGATAACCACGTGCTCTAAGCTTTTTGATCAGAGTGGAAGCTTCAGAGACATAATCTTCCTTGGAAAAGCAATTGCGCCTGATGCGTAGAAATTGCGAGTAAGGTAAAGAGTCCCTGAGTGCTCGAGGGTGGTGACTCATATCTGAATAAAGTGTTTCTTTTGGTACTTTTTCTGTATAGTTTGGTGAGTAGCTGTCCATTGGAGTGGTAGATAGTAAGGTCGAGGAATGGAATCTTTGATCTGTCATGTGCCCTTGTGAAGTTAAGACCTGATCAGTTGTTGTTGAGCCAGTGTGAGAATTGGGAGAGTGTTTCCTCATTGTGATGCCATATCAAAAAATATCATCTATGTAACGGCGCCATAAAGTGACGCCGGCGAGGAATGGATTGGTGGTGGAAAGGATGGAAGTCATTTCTAGGTGATACATAAAAAGAATGGCTAGATTGAGGGCAAAGACAGCGCCCATTGAAGTACCCTTCACTTGCTGGTAGTACTCATTCTCAAAATAGAAAAAATTCCTAGTCAGACATAGTTCGAGTAATTGGATAATAAATAGTGTGGGGACAGGGTGGGGGCGTGGTCTAGAGTCAAGAACCCCTTGGATCACAGTCAGTGCCTTGATTTGTGGAATATTAGTGTATAGGGATTCCACATCCATGGTACAGAGTATATCATGGGTGGGGTCAAAGGGGTGGTATTCAATCAGAATAATCATGGCCATGCTGTCCCTAACATAGCAATGGGTCAATGGCACGAAATCCTTAATGAAGTGGTCAATGTATTGGCCCAGTGGTTCTAAAATTGAACCACAACCGGAGACTATTGGTCGCCCTGGGGGATTGGTCAGGTTTTTGTGGACCTTTGGCAGAGTGTAAATAACTGGGGTGCGTGGGGATTTTACATTTAAGAAGAGGTATTCTTTCTGGCTGAGGAAGCCCTCCGATTTGGCCTCAGTGGTGATCTGTAAAATGAGTGTCTGTAGTTCTTTTGTGGGATTCGTTGGTAGTCTGCAGTAGTGATCTGTATTGGATAGTTGATGTTGGATTTCTGCTTTGTATGTCATCTTTTCCTGAAGCACAATACCACCACCTTTATCGGCCGATTTTATGACTAATGAATCATTCATTTTTAGAGAGTCAATGGCTTTCTTTTCTAGAAGGGTGATGTTGTAGGGAATGAATTGTTTTTTGGATTCCAAGATGGCTAAGTCATTCAGTATGAGTTTCTCAAAAGTGGCTATTTCGCCCAGGTGCAGGCAGCATACTCCATGGCTGTGGCAGAGTCAATGCTGGGACGGCATCAGCATGTGTCGGGGCGACCCTGTCATCGAGCACGGTGCTGTGCTCACCCAACGAGCGTTGACCATGGCATCGGAGCAGGCAGCAGCATTAGAGACGGCGTTGGGAATCTTCTTCTTGGGGTTTTCAGCCCAGCAAATACCTCTAGTGGTCCAGAATTATGACTGGCACCACTAGGCGGGTCAGAACTCCAAGCAGTGGAGTTCAGGGATGCTGCAAGTGAAGTCTTTGTGTCCCTGAGACTTCAGAACAGGAGGCAAGCTCTACTTCAAGCCCTTGTAGATCTTCTCAAGCACGATTCACAGCAAAGTTCAGTCTCTGTCCTCTCCTTGGCAGAAGTGGTAACTGCAGCCCATCCCAGGAAAGCAACACACAGCAAAGAGGCAGTACTCCTCCACACAGCTCTTCAGCTCCTTTCCTTGGCAAAAGTTCCTCCTGATTCTAGAAGTAATCTAAAGTTCGGGGGTTTCAGGTCTAATTTTATACCCCATTTTCTCTTTGTAGTCTGTGTGTCAAGATTCTCTGAGCTCAGTACAACCAGTTCTGTCCTCTGTAGTCGAGCTTGACCACACGGGGTGGAGACAGCATTGTGCACAGGAGACACAGTCTGTTCAGGTGCTAGTGAAAACTCCTCCCACCACTCTAAATTCAGGAAGGTCTACTCAGCCTGGCTATGAGTCACCCGGCAAAATAGGACACACCTCAACCCCCCTTATGACTGTCTAGAATGAAGGCATATCCCCAGCCCCTGTCAATCCAAAACCAGAAGGTGAATACACAAAACAGGCAGAGACACATGGAATAGTAAAGCAAGAAAATTCCCAATTTCTGAAAGAAAAAGAAACAAATGATGGACGGAATGCTGAACAATGCAAACATTCACCCCCAGTCACCAAGATCTTAGTTTAATCCATTGTTCTATTGCGCACCACGCCACCCCAGTTTGGACCCAGCCATATGCAAATCAGTTTTGACCCTGTTCCTAATGGGAACAGTCCCGCCTAAATTGCCAAGCAGGTCCTCCCTGGACCAGAAACAAGCATCCTGGAACCATGTCACCAACCTGGCTACGGCGGCACATCAGCCAGCTTGTTCTTTCTTGCCTGGCCCGGAAGTCAGGCAGAAGAGAAGGGTCACGCCATCACATCCGGCCCGGATCAAAAGAAAGATGGGAGATTGCACCAGGTAGCAGAGGAAGGAGAAGGCGGAGGCCAGTGACGTGACACAGGAGAAAGCCAAATAGAAGACATCACCCGAAAAGGAGCGTCGGAAGAGGCGGCACATCATGAGCCCAATTCCTTCAGGGAGAAGCAGGAAGCACATGCCGTGAAGGAGTCTCCTCACTGCTGGTCGATAATGGATTCCCACTGCATCCCAAGAGGGGCGTGGCTCCGTCAGGTGCGTGCCGGTTCCTTTGATATAAACCCAAACCAGCGCTGAAAGAAGAAGGAGTACAGAGGAGAGGGGAGGAGAAGGGGAACAAGAGAGGGAAAATTAGTAAAAGGGTGACTCCAAGGGGAGAACTGAAAGTAAATAAGAAATAAGGAAGGGTGGAAGAACAGAGTACAAATAAAATAGAAAAAGAAACGGTGAACAGAATATAAGTACTTTCCTTCATAAGAGGAAACAAAAGGACACAAGGGCAGCATAATTCCATAGTTGTTTGGGGCTCCCTAATGTTTATGTGTTTATTGGTTAATTTGGTTTGTTAATGTATACCCACCCCCAAATAGCACCACGAGTAACCACCACTTCCAAAAAAGAAGGGCAGACACTTACCTGTTCCTTTATTTCTGTCGAGGGTGCTGGCGGAGAGGTACTCCGAAGAACCTAGAAAAGAAGAAGAAGCTTGGGAAATCAGAATAAAAGCTCGGAAATCCTGAACAAAACTGCATTAATTTGACAATTAAACAACATTGCACATGTCTAAATAAAGGAGTACTGATGATCCCTATAACTACCCTGAGTAGTCTTTAATTACCAGATTCTATCAATCGATCACAGACCGGTTTCGGGGCATCACCCCCATATAATTCTAGGCAGCTTGAATCCAGTGACACAGTGAGCACCGGACCCATGTCTGGGCACACCCTTACCACTTAGGGTGAGAAAAGCAAAAGGAACAAATGATGGACAGAATGCTGAAGAATGCAAACATTCAGTCACAAAGATCTGGGTGTAATCCATTGTTCTTTTGCTTACCACGCCACCCCAGTTTGGACACAGCCATATGCTAATCAGGCTTGACCATGTTCCTCATGGGAACAGTCCAGCCGAATCTGCCAAGCCAGGTCCTCCCTAGACCGGAAACAGGCATCCTGAAACTGGTTTTAAGGCATCACCCCATAGTAGCCAGGCTAGCTTGAATCCAGTGGCACAGTGAGCATGGGACCCACGTCTGGGCATACCCTTTCCACTTAGGGTGACAAAGCAAAAGGAACAAATGATGGACAGATGCTGAACAATTCAAACAATCAACCCCAGTCACAAAGGTCTGGGTTTAATCCATCGTTCTTTTGCTCACCACGCCAACCTAGTATGGATCCAGTCATATGCAAATCAGTCTTGACCATGTTCCTCATGGGAATAGTCCAGCCTGAACTGCCAAGCCAATTCCTCCCTAGACCAGAAACAAGCATCCTGAGACCGGTTTTGGGGCATCACCCCTCATCAGCCAGGCTAGCTTGAAACCAGTGGCAGTGAGCACGGGATCCACATCTGGGCATATCCCTACCCACTTAGGGCAACAAATGCAAAATAAATAATTGATGGATGGAATGCTGAAACAATGTCAAACATTCACTCCAGGCTCCCATTTCCTGTTTGAGCACCAAACTACAGCGCTCAGACCAATCACAATGCTGCTATTAGCCGTGTCGTGATTAGCTAGGGGAGCCTCGGAGCCTGGGTGCTTCTTTTTCCTGCATCGTCGACAGAAGAATGGAGGAGAGGCGGCGGACAGGTAAGTGGAATTTTCTTCTTTTTAGACACAACCCTGCCCACCCCACCACCACTGCCCTGTATCAGACGCCACTGACAATACGTCTCACAAGCTGTCTTAGGCGAGAACTAAAAAGTGGTGACACCCAATTAATGGAATTCATAATATAAGAATGCTGCTAAATGTCCCTAATCCTGTCTCATAATCACAGCCAAGTTGTAGAATGAGGAATCAGTTGAAGTTATTTTTTCTAACAACAGCACATGTGCACATATCTTTTGGGAAGATAAACTATAAGAACTGCGTTGATCCTGTTCTATGGGTCAGTGCCCGACCGGAAAATGGCACCTATATGTTAGAGGATGCTGCAGAATAAATCTACATTTAACAAAAAACTAAACATTGCTGGTAACTAAATAGTTTCATACATGTTTGTGGCAATCGAACAGGGATATTTCATCAGGTTATAGTAAATAAATATGAAGTTTATTAACAGATAAACTCATGACTGATAATGATGATTGTTGAGCTGTGGATCCTTTGGCGTCACAAAAGATGCTCGACTCTGCAGTTTCCCAAGAAGGAGATCAGGCTTTCCACTTTGGGTTGAATGACGCAACCACACATGACTAAACCACGCATACCTTAACCACGTGATCTTTACAACGGTCGCATCTTTACCACGCATGCCTTTACTACACATGCCTTTACAGCCAATTTCATTGCAAATTCATGTTTGGTAAAGGTATATGTGTGGTAAAGATCCCACCCCAGCCCCCCTGCCCTAAGCCCTAAAATCCATGCTTCCTGCCTTACAATCTTCCTGCCCCAGCACTATTAACTACCCCAACCACCTGCCCTGAGCCCTAAAACACACCCCCAGACCAAAACAACTACCTTGATCCCAGCACCCCTGCCCGGAGCACTAAAAACTGGGCCCAAGTCCTTAACACTTGCCCTCTCCCCCGAGCCCTGAAACTCGGCCCTTTGACCTAAAAACTACCCTGACACCAGGCCCTGAGCCCTAAAACCTATCCCCACCTCCCCCTCGTACCAGCCCAATTTACCAAGCTGCAGCCCGGCCTTTCCTGCTGCATGCCTCTGGTTCCTCTCCCTGCCCATCTGCCCAGTCAGTTAGAATGCTGATTGCCTTAACCACGCATATGCCTGGTCAAGGCATATGCTTGGTTAAGGCAATCATTGTTCAGTTTGCAGGGGAAACAGCATGCGTGCTTAGGCCCACGTTGTAAAGGCTGCCCTCACCTTTGATTTGAGAAAAACAGTTATCATTGTCATGACATTTAAGTGGATTGCTTTATACCATAGCCACCATCTTGCGTCTGCATGACTGATGCTTTCATATACCCTTCTATCATCTAAGGATAGTGGTATATGTTAGAGTTAAACCATTGTTCACCCCATTTTGCCGCTATTTTAGTACTTCCCACTACCTTGGTAAATAAGAAAAGTAACATGTGGTACACCACATCACCCGATCACCTGCCTTAGGCCACAATCCCCTTTCAGGGCTGCAACCATTGTGTACTCAAAACCTCTCTTCGATTGATTGATAAATTATGAAGAAGTGCAATTCCTTTTTGGGTCTTCATCCGTTTTTGGGATAGGTCTCCTCAACCATTTTCTCCATCTTCCTCATGAGCTCTCTATTTACTTTCTCCTCCCACTCCTCCTCTGCTCTGCCCTGTTTTGTGTTTTTACATTTCTCCTCTGCTCTCTGCTGTTCCAGCTCTTCCTCTGATCTCCACTATACCTTTCCTTCCACTCCTGTGGTATTGTCTCCTGTTCTCTCTTCTTCAATACCACCCTTTTAAGCAGGCGTACTGGTCTCTGCTTTTCTGCACAGATTTTTGTTCCACATTCTCACTTCCCAAGGGGCCAATAATCTAGCTGTTATCATCGAAGTATAGTGAGCCAATATTATGCCAATAATGTTTACCCTGCAAACCCCAGGGGAAGAGCATCAAAACTCAATCCTGGAATGAAAGGTAAGGGTAACATTGGTTACAGAGCACAGCGGTGTCACAATGTTATGATTTAATCTGGTTGCAGAGCATCCCCACAATCCCCACAATAAATGCAAGTGAAACATCATAACATGAGCAAGCTATTTTACATTGTACATTGCCGAGCTGAAACAAGCTTTAGCAAAGCCAATAGGTCTGGTGGTGGGAGACAGCCTTTTGGCTATGGCAATTCTTGTTTTGATCTGTCTTGGTTTTTGCAAAACATTACTGCCAGGGAGGCTGCTGAGCCTTAATCAGTCTAAAAAACACATTTTCTAAAGGCAAAAATTATATTTTTCTATTCATAAAAGTGCCTGGCTCTGAAGGTAAATATTTTGAGTGTGGATGTGCTCCTTGTGTAAGGTTAGCTTGCTATAACTGACAGTGAAGTCATTACTGCTGCCAGAAAAAGAGTGGGGGGAGAAAGAAGCGGATTCGTTCTCTCTGCCAACCCATTTTTAGGTACAAGACTCATGCTAGAACTCTGAATCCAGCCATCATTCTTTCCTACAAGCCTCCTTCAGCCTTATAGAAATTGTTCAACCTGACATTTTTGACAGGTTTATTCCCCAGAATTTTTGGCTTTTTGGCCAGCTGTCTTTTACCGATTTTTCGTTGGTTTTAAGACTAGTTGTGGCTCTTGCAGGTAAGCGTTGTGGGGTGGTGAGGCGGGGTGGGATAGGGGTGCGAGGGGGAAATCAACAGATGATAGAAGGGAAAATAAAATAAATAAATCCTATTCCAACATCTGTTGACTTCTCCCTCTGCCCCACCGCGCTTACCTGTAGGAGCCACAACTGTTTAGGACTCTGAGCACTTTACCAATGCTAATCAGTGCTAAAGTGCATATGCTCTCTGTGTAAATTGTATTATGATTTGTTTTCCATGATTGGCATATTTGATTTACTGGTAAGTCCCTAGTAAAATGCACAGTGTGTGCCCAGGGCATATCAATGAAATGCTAGTATTGGGCCTGTAGCACTGATTGTGCCACCCCCACAAATAGCCGTTCAATTGTGTCTCAGACCTGCCACTGCAATGTCTGTGTGCAGTTTTTGCTGCCATTTTGACCTGGAAATTACACCCACTTGTCAGAACCTAACCTTTATTTACTTCCATGTACGTCACCCCAAGGGAGGCCCAAAGTGGACCTGTGGGCAGGGTGCAGTGTCTGTGAAAGGTAGGATATGTAGTAGTGTGATTTACATGGCCTTATGGTGAACTACTGCCAATTTTGTTTTTCACTATTGAAAGGCTGTCTGTCCCATAGGTTAACACAGGAGCTGTCTTGTAACATCTTACAAGTGTAACTTTCCATTGGGACAAGATAGAAAATTGAGTTTAGGCTCTCTGAACTCAGAATTAAATAACACATCTTTTAGTGAAGGTGGTTTTTAAATTGTGTGTTTGGAAATGCCACTTTTAGAAAGTGGTTATTTTCTTACTTAACCATCTTGTGTGCCTCTTCCTATTTGTGTATTCACGATCTGGGGTTGGAGTGACAGGAGCTGGGCATGTGCATTCAGACTAGACAGCCAAAAGGGGGGTTGAGGGGTGTCCTGTCACACTCATCTCTTTTTCCTCTGTATGTTAGATACGAGGGCAAATGGCCTTAAACTACATCCCACCAGAGCCATTTGGATTTATATTGAGCAAACGTAAGTTTTGTGTGTCCAATGTTTCAATGGTCATGTGAGACTCAGTCTCATTCATATTCAAAGCATATGCCACTGCTGAGCTGTATCTTGATATATGCCCAGTGCTTAGACACTTATGGTCAGTGCTTAATTTGAGCTAGTGGTTACCAGTGAGGGGCACCAGCACTTTCTTTTGGGGACAGCACTTATTTTTCTGAATCAGATATTTTGAAGAGCAAAGAGGAAAAAGACCACAAATCTGAGTAACGAAAGAGGAGATTAAAAAATGACGCAGCGAGAAAGTAACTACTAGCAACAGTGAGATAAAGGTCTAGGAGTATCTAGTAGTGGATTAAAGGTGGATTTAAGAGCACCTTGGTATTCAGCTGCTCAGATTTAACAGCACCGACCACAGACTTCTGAGCAGAGCTTCAGGCACTGACCATCGTTCTTTTACAGATTAAGTGCTGCTCATGGTTCTGCTATAAATGAATTTCAGATTGCTTAACATCCTGTATAAAAAAACCTTGATGAAACCTTAGGACTGGCCTTAGTCCTTGTCATTCAGGATAATTGTTCAGTAATCTAGGTAGAAACAGTAAATAGCTATGGAAGGGGAATCATGACCATACCTAAACTGTCTTTTGACTATGTAGCCTCTGCCGGGTATCTCTACCAATGAAAGAAAGCTAAATGTATTTTAGGAATTTAAGACTTAGAGCACATCTGGATGTCACACTCCTTGTCAGACACTAACACAAGTGCTGCTGGCTGGATTGATCAATGCTATAGGGTCATGCCACCTTACTGTTATAGATAGTCTCAGGAGTTGCTGGGCTGGATAATAAAATAAACCTAAATAATGTGTTATGCACAGATCCGTAATTATTGAAGCCTATAACGTTGTGCCTACATTTAACTTTGCAGGAAAATGAGAATTAGATGAGTTTCCAACTCCTTAGGAAGCTTTGAAATACATATTAAAATATAATGCATGAGGCCAAGCATTTGTTTCTCTCAGAAAAAAATAAAACATAACCTTTGCAACACATAGACAAAACTTCACAAGGTATTCCCATCCGACATGCAGCAAAAAGCTCTCCTTATGGAGGCACTGTCCCACATGACCGAGGATTCATATTTTGAAGACAAAATATTACATGATAGATGGACTTTCCTCTTCTGAGATTGTATTTGTTGCTAATTCTGATGGGCTTAACATTGTTTTCCAATGTTTAAAAAAATTAAAAGATCAGTGGTTATGCGTGTTTACTCCTTTTTTGCTCTTTGTAAAAAAAATTGACTGATGTTTTTCTAGTGCATATAACGAGTTTGACTTTTACTTCATTTGTTTGCTCATTCATTTCCATTGTCAATTCTACATTCCTTATATCCTGCTCCCAAATCATTTCTTTGCACTCCTTTCTTCAATTTATTTTTTCGAATAATGTTTCAGTATTTCTCTCATTGTGATCTCATGTCCCAGCACTCAAACTTCTACATCCACTAGTCAGGTTCCCCCGTATGTGGAGTGGGATGGATGGAGACTAGCTGGGTGTAGTGAAACATGATCACGATCCAGTAGTAGATGAAGTATATTTATTTAAAGTAAGATGGTACAGTACATTCATTAAGTAAAAGTAAAGGAAATAATAACCCCACCAGGAGCAGGATGGTGACAGCTCAGCCTCAACTCTTAACTCAAATCCAAGACTCTGCAGCATTCTCTTACATCATAAGAATGTCAACATTCTACAGGGCTAGGCAGGAGACTAAGGGGAAGGAAGTATGAAGTGCAGACACTACACATCTCCCCCTTTTACAAACACATTAAAAAAATACACAATATACATTAAGAGGGAACATTAAGAAACACATTTAAATAAGAGGCACAAAACCAGAACAGCAAGAGTTAAAAAAAAGAACAACAACTTAGAAGAGACAAAGGAAATCATAACACGGAATAAAGAAGGAAGAGTAAAGAAGGAAGACAAGACATCTTCTCCTTCAATGACAAAGAAAGAAAGAGAACGCACTACAGAGGTTGCATAATGAGAGAGAAAAAATAGAACACCAAAAAAAGGAAATGGGCATATAACAAAACCTAGAGAAAATCGTTAAGTAAAACGTTGAAGGTTACAGCGAGGCATGCCAGTTGGCCAGACTGGAATGGGGTTGTGAACCGACAAACGCTAAACACTAGAAGGTAAAACAAATAAAGAGAAAAGTACTCCAAACAGGAGAAACAGAAGAAATCTCCAATGCCAAAAGTGAAAAGAAAGGTGAAAATTACACCGAACAGGAGTACGAACGAGAAAGAATAAAAGGTGAACCTCAATTGCCAGGGAATTTACAAATGAAAACTTTGCGCAAAGTTAAACAGAACCTGGCATAACCTTAGAAGAAAATTCAATAACAGGGCTTCCGTGCACAGAACCACTGTGAAAACTCATGAGTGAACATAATGAATGATTATGAAAATGCAGGAGTCGACATCCTAGCACAAGAAATGTCAGAGAACTATGTGAAATGAAACATATTCTAAATTAAAACCTGTGAGGAAATACACAGTGCAAGAACTTAAGCGAAGGTGCGAAAAATTCTGCAAATATAGAAGCATTCAAACAAGCATTAAAATGCATCATCAAAATACGAAGAAAATGTGAACAGCTGTTTGAAATAAGTATGGAAAGTCATATCAGATATAACAATAAGCATAGATAGAAATTCTTGAAAGAAATATGTGCAGAAACACAACATACATGAACTAAACGAAGGAGCAGAAATTCTGAAAATTAATGAGCAGTCAAACCTGCGAAGAAAATTCATCATTAAAGAAAATGAAAAACATGAAAACTCTTTGAAATATGTATTGAAAATAAAATGGGAAAGAAACAGAAGCGTTTCAAAATTACATTTTCAAAGAGTTAGCAGGTAAAAATTCATGCTACATCTTAAATTAACAGTAATACATGGCAGAACAAAACAGAACATATTAAACACATTCAGGAAGCACAAAATCTAATAAATAAATATTACTGAAGAAAACTCCGGTGAGCGAACTCTCACCCGAGGAAAATTATTGTTCCAAGAAAATAATAAAATAAAATAAATGAAGTAGTCACCGTGGTCATTTGGAAGCTTGGTTGAAAAATTAGTTTATAATAAAGAGTCGAATTGTAGCAAACACCAAGAGAACACCATGAAGTCTGAGGGTTTGACTGGAATGTCGAAGTTGAAGCAAAATAACAATGTTAACCATGGCTATCCTGGCTCACGATGAAAAATGATGCTTTGAAGTATTGTGGAAAACATATAAAATATACGTGATTTGCTTGGCTTCCACTTGTAAAGTTTAAAAAATGCCCATAGGCTCACAAACGCTGTAAAAATATGTTGAGTTCCATTTGAAAAATATGCGCATATGCTCACCAAAGTGCCTGTACTCCAGTAACCAATTACACGGCCAGTTTCTCAGAGAAGGCCCAGGACCGTTGAATGTAAACACGATCCTTAATGAAAATGATACACACACAGGCTCCAAGTCGATAAGATAATATAACAAAACGAACGGTAGAATGTGGCAACCCCAAATTGAGTTAAGAATAAATAGAGAATGCCAGTCCAATAGCTCACTCGCATGAATAAAGACAGATTGTTTAGAATAAGGAAATCACTGCCAAGAAGGATGCCATGTAGGTGATCAGTAAAAGCTCATGCAGTCGCTGGAGATCACAGGTAAAACAGCATACAGCACAGAAAGTTCATAACTCACTAAGCTTAAGTTGTTGTTGGCGAGCCCAGGTGAGGCTGACCGGTGTAGTTTGGTCACTGGTGGGGCTAGGGCTGCCAGAAGTTAACGTGTAGATGTACCAAGCTTGGGTTCTTTGAAGTAGTTGCTGTATTGTAGGTTTCTTAGTTGCAGAAGGAAGGGTACTTGAAGAGTAAGTTCATAGAATTGAATCCGCGCAGGGTTTGAAGACCAAATCGTCGCCAAAATGTGTAGTAAAAGATGATCACGATCCAGTAGTACATGAAGTATATTTATTTAAAGTAAGATGGTACAGGATAAGAGTACATTCATTAAGTAAAGGTAAAGGAAATAATAACCCCACCAGGAGCAGAACGGTGACAGCTCAGCTCCAACTCTTAACTCAAATCCAAGAGCTCTGCAGCATTCTATTACATCATCAGAATGACAACATTCTACAGGGCTAGGCAGGAGACTATGGGGAAGGAAGTATGAAGTGCAGACACTACAGTGGGCGAGCCATTGAAGGTTTGAGCCAAGCTCGAGCTAGATGTCTGGATCCAGCTCAGCTCGAGGTCTCCTTGGACCACTGAGCCCACATGCATTCATGTGGCTTCTGTCTGCCATCCGCAATAACCTCATGTACTGAATGAAATAAAAACAAATCCTTAACCTTGGATGTTCAACATGAGACAGAAACACATACCCTTCTAGTTGCTGAATTGCATAATGCAAAGCAAAGAAAACATGAAATCATCTTTGTCTTCTGTGTGATCTTTGCAAATATTTTATTTCAAAGTGCTCTTTTTTTCTTCAGTATTGAAGTATTGAGATTGTCAGTGGTGAGCAGCAGATGGATTTTGCTGTTCTTTTCAGAAGTGTATGCCTAGGTAAATATCAGGGAATGAGTGTCATCATTGCGGACAGTGTCTTTTAAGGTGCTCTGTTGGTCATGTTCTCATCCCCTGCTGTTGAACTGCTGTTGACCGCTTCCACACGATTGGTTACACATCTATGCAGTATTTTTTCAAAAATATATGAACATGATACCCCATCTATCTGTTTCTAGAAGATCAGGTGGTAATCAGAACATTTTAACAGTATCTTCAACAGCATTCAACACACACTGGGTGTTTGATAACTGTTTGAGTCTACTAGCAGAAGGAAAATATTTTCAACTGGCTGGATCAGGTCATGTGTTGTCAAGAGCCACAAAAATCAACAGAACTGGTGGCACAGTGTTCTTTTTCAAGGATAAAATAAAACCTTTGGTTGTGCTCCTTTATTTATTTATCCAGTTATATAGCACTCCTGGACCCCGTGTTGTGAGGTCGTTTTACGCATGTCAATTGACTCTCACATGTCAATGGAAAGTCAGACTAACTCAGTAGTAGCTGCTCCGATTACCACCTCAAGCTACTCACAAAGCTTGACCATTGCTGCAAGAGCCAAAAAGAGCAAAGGTTATGAGGATAATCATTGGTGTATAGACAATTAAACAGATCATCACCGTGACTCAGGATATACAAAATACAGCAGGGAGAGCAGTTAGCCATATTGACTCTCGGTGGCACATTCCTCGCACTTGAAGAACAGTGCACTAGCTGTGGTGCATGTCTAAAATTTTCAGAAACATGAAGGAATCTATTGCAATGCAACAGACTACGTGAGGAATTGTAACACCGTATATCATTCGAGCAGAACCTTAGCTCCAGGTACAGATATCAACAGCTCTAAATGTAGTAGTTCAGCTCCCCTAGCTATCACCCTTAAAAAAACAAGCTGTGAATTATTTCGTAAAAACACACTCCATCTGTGTTTGACGAATCATCAGAGGCAGACAATCCCATAGTTTCGATGCCAAGTAGCCAAAACAGCTCCCATCTGAGTGTGATCTTTTAAAGCTAGGAACAGCCACCAGCCATTCCCCTGCTGATCTTAGATTTCTAGCTGGTATCTATGGTCTGATCAGAGATTTAAGGTACTGTTATTCTGTTTTTGTAAGTGCCTAGTGACAATAGTTTAAGGCTTTAAAAGAAGACCTATGGCTATCTGGCAACCAAAGCAGTTTCTTAAGTGCATTTCCAATTGACACATGCCTAGGGAGGTTATGCACTCTTTGATGTCTCCTGATCCAATAATGTCTGACTCCCTTGTATAGCACATTACAGTAATCAAGCCTTGACACAATCAGAGCCTAGACCACTTTTTTTGGAGCTGGCTCTGGCAGTATCTTTCTTAGCATCTTAAGAATCCCAAAGCATTTTCCCACCACTGCAATAATTTGTCTGTCAAAAGACAGCTTACTGTCTAGCCAAATGCCCTGTTTCTTGATCTAAGCTTTAGGTTCAGATAGCGGACCCAGCTCCACAGGCCACCCAGTCGTAGACTAGATGCTGGATTGCATGCCCAGTGTCAGCACCTCAGTCTTTCCAGTATTGAATTTAGGGCAGTTCCAGTCCATCCACCTTGCAACTTCTGCAAGTCAGAGACACACAGACATGTTGGAAGGGCTTTGTGACAGCGGGATGATAAGCTACGTGTTATCAGCATATATGATAATTGTAAACCCATAACATTCTATGAACTGCTCAAGTGTTTGCATGTACACATTAAACAATGTAGGACTCAGAGACAAGCCCTGCTGCACTCCTTGGTTCACTGGAAAAACGTTTGACTGGTGCAACGTTTGTGTTACCTGAAAAGTGTACCCCTGCAAAAATAGGCGACCCAGCTCAGTGCTTTATTGCCCATTCCACAGTTCCAGAGTCTCTCCAGAAGGTCTTTTGGGACACAGTATTGAACGGGGTTCTAAGAACTAATAATAGCAATGCTGCTGAATCGCTTATGTCCAAAGTCTTATGGATCAACTCTGTTGCCAGTGCTCCAGCGCGGAGTGCAAAATCCCTCCCTACCGTCACGGACCAAATGATCTCACATACACACACTATCCATACATTCGCTGGTGGGGCCCATAACACCAACATTTACTCGCCATCAGTCCGTGCGAGAGGCGATTATCCTTCCAAGCGCTGGAAAATGAGGGGGGAAAATGCCACTTTTACCCTAATGAGCAACAAATCTACACAACCTTCTTATACTCATTAGGCCCTGGATTTCACCTTTGGTATTCCCCTCATAAACGGGACGGATCTGTTAGTTGTAGGTTTAAGTGAATTTCTAATACTCTAATTAACTTTTTCATTAACACATTTCAATGAATAAACAACCCAACTCATTTCTGTAGATGTTCAAATCCAAATTTATATTAATATTGCAAATTAAATCATTCATTTGATCAAGTTGCCACTCATATTTACCTATTCTGGCTAAAGTCGTCCTCTATGTCAAATCTGGCAGTCTCGCAAATCTATGCCCATCAATTTTAGCAGGTTCAGTTCATAATGTGTTTGGGCAATAGTTCAGCTCGTCAAAGATTCAGGCTAACAGCTGTCCTGCAGTGTCACCGTCCTCTCCGTCAGCATATCATCAGGAAATCGAAGGAGCGACTTTCAACCTCTCTATTCTATGGGTTTTTATAATAATTTCAATAACAAAATGTAACAAAAATGAGTTTTAAACTGTTCTGATTGGCTGGTCAGGGGTCGTCCTACAAAATCCATGGTGTCATCATACTTGCTGGTTCCGTTTTTTTAATGAAAGTCTTTTGTCTGTAGTGTTGGCACTATTCCCAGTGCGACCTTGATAAGTACAGCTTGCCTGGGGTCAGGACGAGGCCATTGTTGCTCATCTTCGCGCAGGCGCACTTCACCCAAGCCTTGTTCAGCGTTGGCAGTCGGGTTAGACACCAAAGGCAGCCATCTTTCGATAGGCCAAAATGGACAACTTAAGCAAACAAACACAAAAACGTAATTAATACATAGAAATGACTAATTAATGTTATTCCCTCGCTAATACCCATATGTGTGTGTATTTATCTAGCCAAAAGCAACACTCAATGCGGTTTATACGTACTAAAAAAAGCACGAATCACAATTACATCACAAAAGCAACATATATCATGCAATATTCTAATTGTCTATCAATAATATGCGTACGAAATTTAGTTCACATAATTAATTAGGCCATGCAGATGCAAATCCCACGTGTATTTCAGTCATTAATAAGGTTGATTAGTTATTTCTACATCACTCCAATCCATTAGTTCGATTATAATTAATTAATTAATCTAATTATTAAAACAACATGCAAAATGGGGTGGGTATACAAATTTTTGCATAACCCGCTCCAGCAATCCCCCCTTTGGTGATTTTATCACCACACCACCCAAAATTTTGTTCTGTTTTACGGAATCTTTAAAATGTTTTCTTGCTCTTAATCATAATTCAGTTTCACCTACGTCTTCTCTTTTTACTGATTCATACATACTCTTCTTCCACTCCTCCAATTCTATTTCCTCAATTTCTCTTTCTTGTTTCTTATCTTTTCTTTTTGAATTTTCACTTTTTATTCTTTTCTTATTTTTCTTGTTTCTACAGCACATACAACATAATCTTATCAATAAAATTATGCAGATTACACATGTTAATGGAAACAATATTTTACCTATAAGAGTACTACCTATTTTTACTAAGAAATTCTTAATAGCAGCTATTTTCTTTCTAATTCTTTCCCAAACACCTTCAACCTCCAGTGGTGCAAGTTCATCATGCAATTCAGTAATATTCCTAATATAAGTTTTTAGATCTTTGCTTTCGTCAGGAATGTAAGTACAACAATGTTGAACTTTCAACATTCCACAGACTCCACCCTCTTTTGCCAATAAAATATCAAGGGCAAGTCGATTTTGCATTACCATAGCACGCATGGCAACCATTTCAGTGTGAACCAATAAAAATCCTCCAGCGGTGCTTGTTGACAAGCGATCCACTACTGTTGACAATTTTCTAATTTTGTTTGCATTCTGAGTTATTCCTACTGCTGGTATCAATGCCTGGAAAATGTCACCTACAATTTCCGCGCAAGATTCTCTCTTGGTCCTTGCTAAATGATTACTTAAACTATGTACACCATCATTTCCTCTATCCATATGAAAGATTTTCGGAAAGACCAGGCCTACGTAACATGTGCCATACCAATGGTCTGGCAAACAATAATATGCCCTGTTCCCACAAATAAAATATAATCCAGGAAAGACTGGATCTCTTCCACCTTTATATCCCCATCCACCCATGATTCGATATGTGTCATGGCACTCACTATTACCTAAAAAATAATTATCATACACAGTTTGATTCCTTCGAATGTAAAATTTCCCTTTCTGAGGCCAATCTAAAGCTATAGTTGGACTAGCTTCTCCTTTCAAATGTTTTTCTTTCTCTATATCCCAGATTGTTTTCTCCACTTTTCCTTCTGCTGCTTTTCTTTGCATTTTCAATCTTCTTTCCTCAACCATGTCTAGGAATGTCTTTTCCTCCTTCTTCAAACTGCATGTTAGATTGTTTCTAAAAATATACTCTAATGTTATTTCCTTAGTTTCTAAGAAGAATTCACCTAATACCTTAGCAGGTTTTACTTTGTTTAATTTATTATAAGAAGGCACTTGCGCAAAAATGTTATCTAGATCTGAAAAATATTATTCTAATTTCCCTGTCTCATAAAATAAACTAGCTATTACACTACATGTTATTCCATACGTTGCTGGAAGGTGATGATATGTCACTCCCTCAGAAACAGATGCAGGTAACTGCATACATACGTAGCAGTCCCGTACGTCCATTGTCTTTACATATTCATACAATAATTTTGAAAACACATTATTAGAAAAATCTGTTATTGACCTGTCTTTATGCAAATAATTTTTATCTATTCTAGTTGGAACTACCTTTGGAATTTTCTCTATATTAGTTTTGTTCTCACTATGTCCTTCTAATGTATCTATAGTGGCCTTAAAGGAAATGACAAGAGCAAGGATGCTCCATAAAAGCATTAATAATCCTGTACAACAACAACACATTTTACACCATCTTTTCATGAATGTACATCTACCTTTACTACTTTCTATGTTAGCCATCTTGTTAAAATGGACCGTCTCTTTTGACTTAGCCTCTTTCACTTCACAACTTTTTTTTCTAACCTAAGGTTCTAACACCTATTTGGTTCTACCTGTCTCTATCTTTTGATTCAATATCTTGTTTTCATCATCAATAGTTTTCTTAACTTATTCAGTTTGGCATCTCATCATTCTTCACTCTCCTCTCGTCATCCAAATATGGATTTTCCTGAACTTCCGTTTCTTCTTCTCCAATGTCGGACAAGAGAACTCTCAGGATTTCCGATTCTATTTCATCCTCAACCACTTTCAGTACAGTCTCCTCTGGATTTCCTTGACTATCTGCCTCTTCTCCCTTTTCAGGCAGAGCCACGTACGTCCATTCTGGTGACCTATACTTCTGGTTAGGTTTCCTTGTTCTTCTACTCTCTTTGTCTTCAGTTAATTCGTCTTCTTTTGATTTTTCTTGACTTGTCACTTCATTCACCTGTTCAGCTCTCGGTGAATTCACTCGTGTCAGTCTGTATCTCAGTTTCCTTATTTTATTGGGTCAAACATCATCTCTTGCGACTCTTTTTACTTTGCTTCCTTTGTCATTCTTTTCATTCCTCCAAGCTCTCTTTCTTAGAACTCGACCATCAGGTATTTCATTTTCACTCTCTTCAGACTCTGTCTCAACTTGCTAGGTCTTTTCAGCAACTTCTTCTTCCACCACTTTTGTTTTCCCTACTTCTGTCCCTCCTCTGATCTCCGACACGCAATCTTCCTGCTGGCTACTTGTCCGTTCACCTAACTGGATGTTGCAGTTCCCTACACCTCCTCGGGGGTCTTACGCAGAAATCTGTCCCTTGTTCACTTAGATTTGTTACTTCAGGTGCAATTTCTCTCAGTCTCTCATCTGGTACTTCCTTTTCACGAATTTCTTTTATTGTATCTTCAGTACTCTTTCCTCTTTTCTTTCTGTGTTCTTTCTTAGAATCCTGCGCTTCTTGCTCGTTTCCAGAATCGCTGGATTCAGAAATCTGCAATCTTCTTCTCAGAGAGCTACTTCTGGGAACTAAAGCTGAACTTTGTTCTGTTTTCCCCCTTTCAGAGTTTCCTCGTGTCTTTGACCCTTCGTCATCTGATTCAGTGCTTGATTCTGATTCATCAAAGTATTCTTTTCCTGTGCTGTCCACCGGATTTGGAATTCTCAATGTATGACTGGCATGGATCCAGTTCTTTAGTCCAGCACACTTCATAGCTGTGGTCGTGGTCAAAATGACTTGTCATGGTTTTCCCTACCTTGGAACCAGACAATTTCTTCTTCTGTGGACCTTTATCCTTACCCAATCACCTGGGCTCAGATCATGGGCTTGCTTCTTTTCAAGTGTGGTGGCATCTGGTCCAACCTGATGAAACACATAATGAACTGCGTCAGCCAGGCCTTTACAGTATTCCAACACCATGTCATCAGTTATTGTCATCAGCTTGTTGACTGGTATAAACACATGTCTCATCGCACGTCCCATGATTATTTCATGAGGACTCAATCCTGTTGTTCGGTCTGGAATTGACCTTATTGTCATTAGTACTAGAGGCAAGACATCAGGCCATTTCATACCTGTAGCCAAACACATTTTCCCTATTCTATTTTTGATAGTACCATTCATCTGTTCAACCACACCAGAAGCCTCTGGTTGGTAGGCTCAATGTAGTTTTTGTTGTACATTCAATGCTTCACAAATTAATCCTACAATCTCATTATGAAAATGTCCTCCTTGGTCTGACTCAATTGTTACTGGGAACCCGAACCTGGGGATGAATTCTCTCAGCAGTAGCTTGGCCATTGTGAACCCATCATTTCTTCTTGTTGGAAATGCTTCCACCCACCTGGAGAATAGGCAGACCACAACCAAAACATACCTCAGTCTGTTACAGGGAGGCATCTCAATGAAATCTACCTGCATTCTGGTGAAAGGCCCTCCTTCTCGACCTATTGTTCCCAGACTCACTACTGTCTTCCTTCCAGGATTGTACTGCTGACATATTAAACATCTCTGACAAAGACTTTCTGCCACAAGTCTGAATTTTGCATTGTCCCAGGTCTGCTTAAATGACCTGATCATGGCATCTCTCCCAATATGTCCCTGGCCATGATACATCTGTGCCTTGGTAGACATCATGCTATCAGGCATAACTGGTCTTCCACCTCGATAGACCCACACATGATCCTTTTCCCTTGGGGCACATCCTGCTTTTACCCACTGTCTCATTTCCTCATCTCCTGCCTCATCCTGCAATTGTTTTACCTCTTCCCAAGTTCCCACAATGTTAGTGAACATCAATGAGCAAGAAGACATTTCTCTTTCCTTAGCCCGATTGACCGAATTCTGATTTCGTGCACAATACTGTGCCATGTCGTTTGCGTACCTGTTCCCGGTGGCAATATAATCACCACCTTGACTATGTGCAGCACATTTTACAACAGCCAATTGTTTAGGCAGCCGTATCGCCTCAAGCAACTTTCCAACCACTTCTGCATTCTTAATGGGAGTTCCACTCGAGGTCAGGAAACCTCTTTGTAGCCATAGTTGGCCGAAGTCGTGTACGACTCCAAAGCCATACTGGCTGTCAGTTATCACGGTCACTCTCACACTCTTCCCAATCTTGCATGCTCTAGTCAAAGCCACAAGTTCTACTACTTGGGCTGATTTCACTCCTTTCAAATATGATGCTTCAATTACTGCTGCGACTGTGCATACTGCTTATGCTGCACTCAGCACTCCTTCATCTGTTCTCAAACATGACCCATCAACGAACACCACAAAATCACTTTCTGGCAAAGGTACATCTTTTATGTCTGGTCGTGGTTTGGTACAAAAATCAAGTACATCCAGACAATCATGATCCACTTCATCTCTTACTTCCACAATCTCAGCATCAGGCAACAAATGCGCATGCGCGGACGCCCGTGTATTCGCATTTCTCGCAAGAAATGCGCATGCGCGGGCGTCCGCGCATGCGCATTTGTCACAAGAAGTTGAAAACGAGGAAGAGGGAGCCCCGGAGACGCCGCGCTTCAGGTGAGTCTCTTTACTTTTAATTATTTAACATGCAAGATATGATTTAAAAGGAGGGCGGGCGAGAGGCGGGTGGCGGGCGGCAGGCAGCTACGCTTCACCCTGGCGTGTGCGTAGCGCTGCCTGCTTCGCCTACTTCGAAAACTGCGAAGCAGGCAGCGCTACGTACACTACGTGGGCGAAGCGTAGTGTAACGCCCAGGGTTAATACAAATCTGTATACAAAATGGCTCAAATCCTTTTCACTCAGATTCTCATCTCAGCTAAACTGCTTAAAAGCTTGTATTAGCCTCTCATAATATGCATGCACTGATTCTTTACTTTCCTGGTGTGTTCGATCAATTTTTACCCAGTCTGTCTCTTTAGGGGGTACTTTATTTTTCAGAAATACCATAACCTGCTCATATTTCTTCATTACTTCGGGGTCTGGTGCTCCTGTTTTAGGATCCCTGGGATATTCCTTGGTTGGCCAATTTATCATCAGCTTACATTCTGACCATAGATCTGCTGGTACTATTATGTCAAATAGACTATTCAAATCAATCCATAGTACTTTAGACAATTTCACAAATCTATCTACCTGTCTGTACCACTCGACGGGCTTTTCGCATAGTCGAGGGAAGTCATTCGTAAAAGACAAAATATCCTGTCTCATCCATGGGACATGTACATATCCTCCTCCTGGAATCTATCTCATAGGGTATTCTGTCACTACCTTCTCCTTTTCTCTTACAGGAAAGGCTGAAAATGTCTTATCTGAGGCATCATCTCGTGTTCTATACCATCTGCTTCTCCATTTATCCACGTCTCCCCATTTTCTCAGCAAAATGATTATGTCCTTAATTTGACCTATTCGTCCTGTGGTGTTCATATTTTCAATATCCTTTTCAGTGAATTCTACTCGATAAGGTTTCTGTAAGGCTTTTACCTTTTCAATATCAATACCCATTTCATTTGCTACTTCTTCTAACCTTTCATGCAAGTTTTTCGCTCTCCAGGTTACACTTTTGCACAGAAATAATAATTCTTCATCCTGATAGGTTTTCAATTTTTCTGTCGGGATAGTCCCTACGATTAATTTTTCCAATACCATTCGTAACTTGGCCACATCAATTGATTGGGATTCCTTGTCTTTCCTCTGCAAGCTTCTTAACCATTCATTTAACTTGTCTGTTGATGGTCCTACTGGTTTTTCTATACTTTCGTGTCCAAAATCTTTTTGTGTTTCTGACACTGTCTCTATCATTGTCATACGTCTCTCTGCACAATTCTGATCTACAAATGGATTATTTGTAAAATTTGGTTCCATTACACTCATAGTCTGTCTCCATGGATTCTCATTCTGACTCACTTTTGGTTGTTCTACAGGGTCATTACTTCTGTAAGGGACTGTCAAAAAATGCTCACTGTCCTTCTGTTTTTCACAAATAGGCATTACTGGACCTATCGTTACTGGAACAGTTACGGCTTCTAGATTCTTGGTCAATTCTCTTATTTTCTCGGTTAATTCCAGGGTTGTTTTCGCTAATTTTACAGAATTTTCTCCATCTGTTCTTCCTTCCAATCTCTTTTCTACTTCCCTGGTACCACTGTTTTTACTCAAACTTAGGGATTCTGGTTCCGATTTTATAATTCGCATCGATTCTCTCATTGGGGCACTTGGAATTAACATTTCTGGTTCTGGTCGATACGGTGGTGGATTTTTATATAACATATCATCAAGAACATCATCCTCAGACTCATTCGCTCCATACCCTCTCGACTCCAAATTATGCCTCTTTTCTTCACACTTTCGACCTTCAATCTCTCCTACAGTTCTTAAAGGGAACACACCCTCAGTCATACTCGCATCTCGCCATCTTTTCATTCGATCGCTATGCGTTTCGTGTCCATATGGTCTTCCAAACCAGTACCTATATCCTCTACCACTTCTTTGTCTCTCTCAGTCATGCATTTCGTCTTCCCATTCCGTCAAAGCCTCAAACTGTGTCGGTCTAGGTCTTGGTTCCAAATTCATCATCCTTTCCCTCAAATTTCTTAAACAGCCAAATTAAATGAACCATGGTCTGGAAAAGCTAATACTCCGTCGTCCTTGGTGTATCTCACCCAATTATCTAGCCAAATACAAGTATGATACCCATATTTCGCAATCATAAAGGATGCAGGGGTTTTCAGTGGAGGAAGTAACTGTCCTTCCCTAGTCTTAACTGGTTTGTCCTTCTTAAACCACTTCTTGATTCTCCCTAACCAGGTTTTCTTCTCCTTTTCTGGTGGGTCGTAATACATTTTCTTGTCTTTTGCGCAACGCTAGTCCCTCTTTACAACTGTACCGCTGATCTATCCAATCGCAGCGCAACTTTACACTAACGCACCAATTCAGAGCATCCACGTCACTGTCACAGTCCTCAAATCCTAGCGCGACTTACACTAACGCACCAATAAGGAGCGTCTACGTCACCCTGTTTCCTCCAATCCTAGCGCGGCGTACACTAACGCACCAAACTTCACAGTTCTGACCGACTGTCCAATCCCAGCGCGGTCGTTTTGACGTCAGCAGCCGCTGCGACGGCTCCTGCTCCTGCTTCTGTCTCTGTTTACCCCTCCTTTGCAAATCTGCTGGTAAGTTTTTGATTCAATTTCTACACTTCTGTTAGTAACAACATAGAAACATCTCCATTGTCCGCTTCGCTAACCAAAGAACAGCAAAAATACCTTTCTCACGAGAATTCCGTCTTTCCCGAGAGCAGCGCTTACCTCTGCCCAACTACGGATTCATAACTTCCGTTGATAAAGTAACACATCCCTCTACTTCACCCTTCTAACAAGCATTAGCTAATTGTTTCTCTAGCATTTAAGACACATAGTTGGAGACCCAATGCTCCTGAGAAATAAACCCAGAGTTTCGCAATCAACCCAAATGCCTTTACATTCACACTCGTTCACACAAGAAAATGTAGTACATCCGCACAGAATCCTGTCTTTCCCGAGAACAGCGAACAGTCTGTCCTACTACAGAATTATGTCATACGTTAACAAAGCAGCGCTTACCTCTCCTTTGTCCTTCTAACAAGCTCAGAGAGTACCTATCACCTTTCCAGTGATAAGCGTTATCGGAATGCCAGTTGGATCCCTGGTACCTAAGACCAGAATTTCATAGGTAACCTTCACTATCATACACACTTCTCTCACACAGAAAATGTCTCTAATGGCAACACACGACGATGCTACCGAATCGAACCCAGACAATACGCCGTGCACCTTCAATTGTCACACGTTTCCCCTGTGTACCTACAGGGCAACAACAATTCCGTCTTTCCCGAGAGCAGCGCTTACCTCTGCCCTTCTACGGAACCGTTACAAACTTCCGACTTCCTACATCCCAGAAGCCGTGCATACAACATATAACTCAACGTAACTCAACATAGAGTGTTAGTACATAAATCAATACCAATCAATAACCAAGATCAATAAGCAATGTACAAGCAATAATCACTAAACCAAACAATAACAAACCATCATACTGCTACCAGAAAAAACTGCTCCAGCGCGGAGTGCAAAATCCCTCCCTACCGTAACGGACCAAACAATCTCACATACACACACTATCCATACATTCGCTGGTGGGGCCCATAACACCAACATTCACTCGCCATCAGTCCGTGCGAGAGGCGATTATCCTTCCAAGCGCTGGAAAATGAGGGGGGAAAATACCACTTTTACCCTAATGAGCAACAAATCTACACAACCTTCTTATACTCATTAGGCCCTGGATTTCACCTTTGGTATTCCCCTCATAAACGGGACGGATCTGTTAGTTGTAGGTTTAAGTGAATTTCTAATACTCTAATTAACCTTTTCAGTAACACATTTCAATGAATAAACAACCCAACTCATTTCTGTAGATGTTCAAATCCAAATTTATATTAATATTGCAAATTAAATCATTCATTTGATCAAGTTGCCATTCATATTTACCTATTCTGGCTAAAGTCGTCCTCTATGTCAAATCTGTCAGTCTCGCAAATCTATGCCCATCAATTTTAGCAGGTTCAGTTCATAATGTGTTTGGGCAATAGTTCAGTTCGTCAAAGATTCAGGCTAACAGCTGTCCTGCAGTGTCACCGTCCTCTCCGTCAGCATATCATCAGGCAATCGAAGGAGCGACTTTCAACCTCCCTATTCTATGGGTTTTTATAATAATTTCAATAACAAAATGTAACAAAAATGAGTTGTAAACTGTTCTGATTGGCTGGTCAGGGGTCGTCCTACAAAGTTCTCATAAGGTTTAGTCCATCATACTTGCTGGTTCCGTTTTTTTAATGAAAGTCTTTTGTCTGTAGTATTGGCACTATTCCCAGTGCGACCTTGATAAGGACAGCTTGCATGGGGTCAGGACGAGTCCATTGTTGCTCATCTTCGCGCAGGCGCACTTCACCCAAGCCTTGTTCAGCGTTGGCAGTCGGGTTAGGCACCAAATGCAGCCATCTTTCGATAGGCCAAAATGGACAACTTAAGCAAACAAACACAAAAACGTAATTAATACATAGAAATGACTAATTAATGTTATTCCCTCGCTAATACCCATATGGGTGTGTATTTATCTAGCCAAAAGCAACACTCAATGCTGTTTATACTTACTAAATAAAGCATGAATCACAATTACATCACAAAAGCAACATATATCATGCAATATTCTAATTGTCTATCATTAATATGCGTACGAAATTTAGTTCACATAATTAATTAGGCCATGCAGATGCAAATCCCACGTGTATTTCAGTCATTAATAAGGTTGATTAGTTATTTCCACATCACTCCAATCCATTAGTTCGATTATAATTAATTAATTTATCTAATTATTAAAACAAAATGCAAAATGAGGTGGGTATACACATTTTTGCATAACCCGCTCCAGCACTAGCACAAGGCAGATTCAGTTCTGTGTGACAGGCGAAAGCCTGACTGTGTCACTGGTAGTAAGCTGTGACTCTCTATGAAGGCTGAGAGCTGTCTGTTAACAAACTTCTCAGTGATTTTAGAGAAAAGGGTAGTAGTGAGATTGGATGGAAATAATCAAACTTAGCAGGATCCAGAAGTGTATTTTCATAGTGGGACCACCACAGCATGCTGCCATCACCCAGGAACCTGACCAGAGATCAAATAAACAATGTATCTACTACAGGTAGATTTACTTCGACCCCACTTCCAGAATGGACGGAGAGGCTGGGTCCAATGGCAACCCTGATTTCACCAGAGCACAAAGTGGGGGCAGTCCCACAAGCTCAAAAGGCTTGAAGCTCAATAGTTAAAGCTATTCTCTGGGCCATTGAACCAAGAGATCAAGCACGGATCATATCTAACTTTCTTAGTAAAATCCTGCATATTTTGGCCACTTTTTCCATAAAGAATTGGGCCAAGCTATTGCATCCGTTTCAGAGGGTGCAATTGATGCAGAAGCTCAAGATAGAGATGAGAGTGATTTCACTACTGCAAAGATTTCACAGGACAAACCCTGGGCTGATTGAATTTTATTTGTGTAATATTTTCTGCTAGCTTTTTTGATATGACAGTGATAATTTTTTTGTGCAGCCCCATAGTCCCTCTTACAAGCCTGGTCATACTCTCGAGACTCTTGCATTTCTTTTTTAGAACCAGACAATTCTCATGGAACCGGTCGGCTGTTAGATTTAATCTATGAAAGATCTGGTTCTCTAGTGGGGCTATTTTATCTAGCACTCCATTAATCCAATTGTCCACTTGAGTGAATGCCCTATCTGTATGACTGTCCTAAGTGGGCCAACTAGTGATCAGAGCATTACAAAATATATGGATAGTAACTTTATCCCACCTCCTCGCCCGTGTCTTAGAGGTGGAGGCAACACTTTCAGGCACCTTCTCATAAGAAACTGAAAGGGTAAATCCAATATGATCAGACCACATGAGAGGGGTAAGGTGGTCAGTGACTAAACCAGCAAAGTTAGAAAGGACAGGGTCAAGAATATGCCCTAATTTATGTGTGGGGAAGTCGCACACTGAATCAACTGCATCCCCTCCAGATCTGCAATCACTGATATTGCAGCCGAACAGGTGACATCTTCAAAATGCGTACTGAGGCCTCCCAGAACTGTAAAGTTGTATTACCCCAGAACCAAGGGAAACACCACGTCTGCTAACCGTGAAACAAACTTAGAGGCAGAATCTGGTGGATGATAGATCAAGCTGCCTGTGATCATGCATTTGTTGGCCAATTCCAACGAGAAGAGAGCTGCTTTACTGCCTTCAATGCACAGTTTGGAGAGGGTACACTGTAACGCTTGCTTGAAAATTATTGCGGCCTCCCACCTCTCTGTCCTTGCCTATCCATTCTCACAATGGCAAAACCTTTAGGCATAGCTTGAAGATCAGGAGAGGTTTTATCCGTGAACCAGGTCTGTGTGAGGAAGACAGCATCTGGTTGAAGATCTTTGAGGAAATCATGTATTTCCACTTTATGTTTAACTAGAAAATGATATTTCCCTTGGCAGGGGTGTGAAGGTTGAGTTGCACACTGTATTACTCTTTGGCCGAGTTTTGAGTAAATAACCACAGCATTTACACTGAGGCTCTAGCCTTACTGGGCCTAACTCATGGCGACAGGCTGTAGTCAGGGGCTTGGCAAGATCCAGAGGTACATGTTTAGGGTGCTGGATAGGGGCTGCTACCAAACTACTAAAGGGTTCTGGCCTCTGGTGTCGTTCAGACACGGATGGGCACCAACGGGCTTGCCTTTTGACATGCCAGCTGCACGCCCGCTGTGCGCAACAGCTGAGTCAGTATATATTCATAAAGAATAGGACTAAAGAGGGTTAATTTAAAGTCTTAAGAAGAAATGTACTGATTACAAAGTACTGATGCTTTCACTCTTAAATGTAAGATTTATCCTAAGGACAGCCTTTACCTTCTATTTGCTTGACCTTAATGTTGTGGTCAGACATTATAGTTATTCTGTATTCTGTCCATCAATTACAGAAAATACTGCCTTAGAGGCATTTTTACATCAGCTTGGCCACTTTGAAGGAAATTTTACATGCTACTGAAAGTCTATAAAGCGATGATCTTGCTGCCTGATTGTGATTCACCTTCCTGTTCCTGTCCTTTTGTACAGTTTAATAGTACACATAAGACACCAACTTGACTAATCATGCCATTTCATGCAACTCAAAGGCACATTAGTACATGTGCTCCACTCATCATGACCCTACAGGATAGTAGTCAGGGCATGTTTCTGGTTGCATTTAAAATATGCCACTTAAACAATAACTGGTACATGGGTACGGAACAATATGAGCAAATCCCTCAGGATTATAAGACTTTTACAATTTCTTGGCTCTCCAATCAAGGAAGAAATAAAGCCATTCAAACAGAACGGACCCGACATTGACTAGTAGAATGATCTCTGCTTTCCACTCTTTTTGCGTTTTTAGGAAACAATGTTCGATGTTCAAAGGAGTTTTGATGATGTGTAATCTTACAGTAGCATAGTAATCATCAGCATAGGAATGTGTGCAGCCTGGACCACTGAGGGTCCTGCACATTTGCTTTGCTACAATAGCAAGATAATGTATTCAACACAATGAAATTGATTGCACGGGAACGCCGAGATCTGGCAAAGAGGTTTCATATGCAAGGGCTTCAATTCAGAGTTGGTCCACTAGAGTGAGATGATCCTCTGCATCAAGTGTTCAGGACAAGTTGAGAATACCCTGACTGACCACCCCCAGTAGTCATCACTGACTCTCAATGGTGCCAAAGCAGTCCCAGGTCTTCTTTTTAAACCAATCAGGTACAAGCCATGCTTGAGTGGCCATCATAGAAGGTCTACTGTAACATTAAATTGTCTTAATTAGAAAGGGCAAACTGATATGTTTATAGGAACTTGATTTCATTTTCTAACACACTTTTCATCGGCTAGGTCTGGCCCCCAGCATTTCAGCTATAGCCACTCTCCTGTTTTATGAGCTGTGCTGCTAGAATCAAGGCCTTAATTTGCTGCAGCAGATGAATAAATGTCCTAGACACCGAGGAAAGCACCTGTTTTATTTATTTTCTCTGCCTTTCAGTCAGACCCTATAAATAAGCATTTCCCTGCGAAACACACATCTTATGAGTGAAACAAAAGAAAGAAAGCATCACAAGTCACAATGAAATTGACTCAGTTGATGGAGAGGAAGCAAAGGCATTTGTTAAAGGTTGATCCTGGACTAGTTATTGCAGGTCAAAATGGCCGAAAGCTGGACACTCAGACACATTTTGTTCACGCCGATTACATGCAGTAGAGACAATGTACACTCTGCCAACGGTTCAAGAGATACACTAACAAGAAAGGGTTCCAGCTTCGAGTGCTCTCCAAAAAGTGTAAAGCATTTCTAAAGAATGTGTCTGTGATGCTTCTAGAAGCACAAGGGATGATAGCAGCAGTGATTGCTTGCTGCAAGACGGGTTGCCTAAGTTTCCACTACAGGCGACAGGGCTCGAGTCGGGGTACCACGCGGGTGGACGGCGTCCCCCCACTTATTTTACCGGGTGGACGCCGTCCCCCCTGCGCAAAAACTGGCCGCATTGAGGGCTTCACGAGGAAAACATAATCCCAGCACACCACCAAATAAAGCAAAAGAGGAAACGGCGCGCGCGCTCACAAGGGACCCGGGTTTGGAATAGGAAGGAAGTGTGATGACAACGCCGAGGTTTGCTGGTGGCAGCTTGTCCCCTTCACCTTTCGTGACGACACCTCCTGGCGTGACGTCACTTCCGGCGACACCACCTAACTTGGAGCGTCCCCCCACTTCTTTTTTTAGGACTTGTGCCCTGACAGGCGAGGAACATTTCACGCTTAGACAGAGAACAATATTTGTGACACTATGTAGAACAATATTTGTATTACAATGTGTCTTACGAATGCAAATGTTTGCTTTTAAATTCAGTAATAATGGGTATTTACATTGCACACAGTAGGAACTGCAGTGCAATATTAGGTGTTAATTTCTGAAACACTGCATCATATAAGGATACAGTTATGTGACCTACAGGTTACATGCAGTACTCTGCAACCGGCACAATAACCCCCTTGCATATTTTCTGATATCTCAAACCTGTCAGCACTGTGAGTGAATTGGAGCATCTGTGCATTGGAGGTTCCAGCTGAACAGCAGGTGAAACGCGTGGGACTCATTCTCCATGAATCTACCACCAGCTCATTGCTCTCATTGGTCACAACCAACAGCTTTCAAATTACACCTTCAACATAGGACAGGTGTATTGTTACCTTTCTTCGATTTTTATATTACAGTACCATCAAACACACCCTAGTTTTTGAAGGTAAATACATAGGTTATAGTTAGGTCCATGAGGTTAGTTGTGGAATTATGAGCAGAAATAGGGTGACCACTTATCTCCAACCAATTTGGTCACTGTTCCCAGTTCTGGACTTATGTAATGACACATTGCATACAGATGTATCATCTCGGAATGTAGAATCCCAAATATCTAAAAGACAGAAAATTACAAATATATTGAAGGACATATATGGAAAGGTAATTGCACAGAGGGAGGTAAGGATGTACTATTCTTTACCTCCCACCCCTCGAAACATCCTGAGAAGATTAGGCTCGTTCAATCGCACAGTACACTTTTAATGTTGTTTACCAAGAAAGGCCAGGCAGAAGAAAATTATCCAATTTTCGAGTTTAAACATGTAGGCCATTTTTTTTTCCCAGAAAAACTGAAGGCTAAGAAATACATGTTGTTCAACATGCCCACACAAGAATGACTGCCTGTACGACATATCCGGAACACACATTTAACCGCCGCAGCTGACTTGGGAAATCTAATGCGTCATGCTAATACAGTCACCGTGCCAGCACCGCGTCACTTCCGCTGTCGAGAGATGACACAGGTTCGAAGCCCTGTTCATCATAAAGAATTATGTGCAGCACACATCCTATTAAAAATGCTTTTATATCAACTTAAATCAAACTCTTCCGCATACCTCCTGTTGCTTCTTAAATCATGCCGAAAAAAGCCCTTAGTCATAAAAGTCGACATACGACTTAAAAAAAAAAAATACCCGCTTTTTTGCTACACAAATTGGAAGAAGAAAAGCTCAGAAATTTGACAGATGGTAATTTTTAATAGATGCTTTATTTGGCTGATAACATTTAGTTTCATGTGATTATGTATTTAGATAAATATATTATTCCCAGTTTGTCCACCAAAATTTGTCTGTACACTATGGGCCCGATTCACAGAACTAACTGAAGACAAAATCCTAAACTTACTACCATTTTGGTATTCACAGAAGGCACTTACTCATTTTGGTATTCACAGAAGACACTTACTCACTTCGGTATTCACAGAAGTTAGGACTCCTACCTTTAGGACTCCTAAATGCCTTCTGTGAATACCGAAAGTCATAAAATTAGGATTTTTCTCAGTTTAGGAGTCCTAAAGTTAGGACTCCTAATTTTACTACTACTAAACTGAGAAAAATCCTCATTTTAAGGCTTTCGGTATTCACAGAAGGCATTTAGGAGTCCTAAAGTTAGGAGTCCTAACTATACTACTACTAAACTGAGAAAAATCCTCATTTTAAGGCTTTCGGTATTCACAGAAGGCATTTAGGAGTCCTAAAGTTAGGAGTCCTAACTTCTGTGAATACCGAAATGAGTAAGTGCCTTCTTTGAATACCAAAATGAGTAAGTGCCTTCTGTGAATACCAAAATGGTAGTAATTTTAGGATTTTGTCTTAAGTTAGTTCTGTGAATCGGGCCCTGAATCTGCTGAGCCTGAGAGGTCAGCACATAATCATTTGGTGAATTTTCATCGAAACACAAGGGGGATATTTACAAAAAATTCATTGAGCGCAGAACCCCACGAGGCTGTGCTGCGTTGCACGACAGGGAGGAGCAAGAGAGCGCTGTATCGTCAGAGATATGGCTCACTCCTCCCCTTTTTCTTGAGCCGGCGCTGATTACAGCTGCCATGCGCCAAGCACACACTTTAGCACAATAGCGATAGGGAGTGTGTATTGGTCTAGCATAGCTTGTGTACAAGAAGGGTACCCTTCCTGTACCAAATATGATGCTCAGGCGCAATGTAAAGTTTTTCCCACTTTGTATGCGTGTGCAAAGTTGGAAAAGGAAGGGCAAATGAAAGCACTTCTCCTTTCGTGCGCCTCTTGAAAAGGGTGCACTTTTCTCACGTTAAACACAATCTACTTTATTTAGTGAATTGGGTTTAACATGAGAAACCTTAGGTAGTTACATGGGAACACCCATGCACCACCCTTGGTACACCCCCATGGCGCAAATTACCGTCTTCCGTGCGGGGGCCGTCTGATGTCATGGTGGGCTTGTGCGGAGAACACGTGTGGGATTTTTCAGCACTGTGGGGGAATTTCGGTCGCAGCAAAGCGGCTAATGCGAAGCAGCGCGATGCGGCTCTTTGCATTACTTTTCCGTTAATTTCAAGTAAATAGGGAAAATGAGTTTGCACCATTTGCATCATTTTTGTGACACAAACACGGCTCAAAATCTTAGTAAGTCTCCCTCTATATCCTTCAAAGAAGGTGAGCCAAAGAATTAGCACTGGTGAGCTAAGCCAGAGCAGAGGCAAGGGACCTCACACAAGCCAAACCACTGAAATATTTGACATAATTATCTTGATAAAGACTCTTCAAAATATAAAAATAGGGGAACTTTTATAGCATGCGGAAGTATTTCAATTTAGTAGGTCAGAGTATATCACTGCATTAACAAATATTTACTGAAATGTGATAGTTTAAAATGTTTTACTTACGAACATTCTTGCCCTCTACCCCCAGCCTTGACACAATGTCATTAGTGAACTAAGAGGCAAGTCAGTTGTCATGTGTAATCAGTGTGGCCTAGATTCTTAGATAGAGCAATGTTATTGTCTATTATATCAAACATGACAGGTTTTTGTACAGGGCGCATCTTGAAACCATGTATTAGAAACTGCTCTCATATCTGATACAGAAGAAAAAATAGGCTTAGTGAAATAAAATAGTTGCCTAAGATCACACAATTTGGGCAAGTAGGTGAAACTTGATTGATCCCAGGTTTTCAGGTTTCCCATTGTACAATTCAGCCACGAGATGGGTATTCCTTTCCCTCTCATTTTTTCCATCAAAGGTACTTCAAAGGTAAAGCCTTTGGGCCCGATTTATATCTTAGCGGTAAGCATACAAGCATACTCTGTTGCAATGGTGACGAAGTATGCTCACCACCAAGACACGGGTCCGCCCGCCCGATTTAGATGAGGGAGGACAATAGGTTTGGCTATGGCAGTAACTACTCCATCATTGCGATAGCCAAACCTCTCCGATGGCCAGACAGAAAATCAGCTGTCAGAGAAAAGGCTATATGTCTGACCACCCAATTAGGATAAGTGGACATATAGTTATGTTTTTTACTGTTTGTCACTGTCAGGCAAATCCTGGCGGTAAGGGACAGTAAAAACTGAATATTGCGTCCCTCGCCATGGCAGATGACTCCCATGGCAAGTGATGCATTTTATTTTTTATTTTCAAAAAGAAAATGGCTTTTTGGTATTTTCTTTTCGAAAATAAGAAAAAAATCTCTTTGGTGCAGGGCTCCATCATGTAGCCAGAGCCCTGTACCAAACAGTGAAGAACACTGATAGGAACTGCCATAACGGCAGTGCCTGTCAGTGCTTTCCAGCATCCAAAGAGATTGAGCTGGTGGAGAGAAGGTTATCTTTAACAAGGGAAGGTTCTCCCTCAGCCACACATTGTGCTCCCTGTCCCATTGAGGTCCCCACCACATCTTTCTATCTTTGTGTCTTGCCTGTAGCGTGTCCATGAATGGACACCCAGGATTTTGGCCCAGGTAGCTTTTTCCCCTGTCTTTGAGTGAGGCTTCATGGAGGGTGGTACTCAGGGGACAAACTCACATCCAAGCCCCATTGTAAACACAGGAGAAGCAAAAAAATACCTCAGTTAGCGTGGGGGTACAGACTGAGCCATTGTCGCATTGTCCCCAGTCTGCTGGCTAGTCTGATTACTTGCTGGATGTTTACTCTTGGGAGCTCAGTGCTATTATGAACACCAAGGTAGATTTAATGATCTCAAAATTAGCATTGATTAATGCATGTGTCTTGTTGAATACCAGTGGAAAACTGTATCTGCTCCACATTAGGGTCAGAGTATTTCATTTTGGGTGGAGCCCATCAACCCAGCCAGGTCTTAGTGTCCTGCAGTGAATCCCATTGAGTTAGTCCCTTCAATTGCTCAGTCATCTAGGATCCCCCCCCCCCCCACCGTTTCACATGCTATCTTGAGTCCCTTATTCCCCCTGGTGGGTCCAGGTCCTTCTGTCACAATCCACCCTCCAGCTCACAAGCCAGGTGTGCTGATTACTCTGTCCCCGGAAGCAACCCCATATATGGTAATCCCATTCTATTAAAGGTATGGAGATTTATGAGTCAATCATCATATTCAGGAGAGTAGGTTGGTTGGACCCTGATGCCAAGAGATGGACAGGGGACTGCCTGGTGGTTAATTTGAACAAACCCGCCATTGTGGCACGTGTTCTGACTGCTCTAGGCTCACATAAATCACCTAGATTGACCATCATCCTGGAGCTTTTATTGGGCTTTTTCTAAAACCTGAGATTGTGTGTCAGCCTTCATGGATCCCGGTACCGATGGTCTGGCTCTTTGTGGTCACGCTATACTGGCCCGTCGGTGCCTCTTTGCAACAGATTTGTGCCTTTGAGTGATCTTGAGGCCTATGATTAATTCATTGCTCCTGAGACACTCCCACTGCCGGTCCTGCATATAACGTCCTCCTTGGATATTCCATCTGGCAACCAGATTAGCTGAGGCTGTCATCCTAGAATATCGCGGGCCTCTCTGCTAAATTTAGTGCAGTGATTGGGTGCAGGTTACTAGTACATATCATGTCATCTGTCTGCAGGAAACCTGGGAAGTTACTAATTTCTTCTTCCTAGAAGGATACAAATTGTATTTTTCTCCTGCAGTGACATCAGTGTCGGGGAGGTCTAAAGCGGGGTTGGTCATTTTTGTGGCATTGAAGGTATGTGGTTAGATCTCAAGTGGGTTTCACATCTGTTTTAGGCCCTGAAGTTGCATGTCCCTGTCTTCACGCCTATTGTTCTGATACAATTTTATACTGCAAAACCAGGGTTGCAGGGGGCTTCCAACTTCCCCAGTATATGCTCCGCTATTAACTACCTGGTGGGGAATGGGGTTGTCGGGATAAACTTATAATAGTGGGTGACTTTATCTGCCTTCTGTGTTTCTGCCCTTTAGTTCTGGATAGCATCATGCCTAAATGTATGATAGCACATGGGCTCCACAGGGTTCAAACAGTGGAGGGTACAGAGCTAAACATATTTTTAAACATCTATAATCTGATTCCTGCCCTAGAGAAGTTAGTAAACTCAGTTATGCGACAATTATTCCCACATTTAGAGGGAGGGGTTGTGAATCAATCAATCAATCAATCAATCAATCAATAGATTTATAGAGCGCGCTACTCACCCGGAGGGTCTCAAGGCGCTGGGGGGGGGGGGAGTCCGCTACTGCCAGGTCTTGAGCTGTTTCCTGAAGGAGAGATGGTTCTGGGTCAGATGTAGGTGGGTGGGGAGGGAGTTCCAAGTCTTAGCCGCCAGGTAGGAGAAGGATCTTCCTCCGGCGGTGGTCTTGTGGATGCGTGGGATGGTGGCGAGCTGGTGGGTGGGCTTGTAGAATGTGAGTTGGTTGTTGAGGTATGAGGGGCCCATGTCGTGGAGAGCTTAGTGTGCGTGGGTGAGGAGCATGAATGTGATCCTCTTGCTGATGGGGAGCCAGTGCAGGTCTCTCAGCTGGGGGGAGATGTGGCTGAACCGGGGGTGTCCAGGATAAGTCGTGCAGAGGCGTTCTGTATGCGCTGGAGTCGCTTCTGTAGTTTGGCTGTGGTTCCAGCGTAGAGGGTGTTGCCGTAGTCCAGAAGGCTGGTGACGAGGGCCTGGGTGACCGTCTTCCTGGTGTCTGTGGGGATCCACTGGAAGATCTTACGGAGGGTGTGCAGGGTGTTGAAGCAGGATGATGAGATGGCATTGACTTGCTTGGTCATTGAGAGCGAAGAGTCCAGGATGAAGCCCAGGTTTCGTGCATGGTCCGTAGGCTTTGGGGTGGTGCCCAGGGCGGGGGGCCACCAGGAGTCGTCCCAGGCGGAGGGGGAGGTTCCCAGGATGAGTACTTCCGTCTTATCGGAGTTCAGTTTCAGCCGGCTGAGCTTCATCCATTCCGCGACGTCTTTCATTCCTTCCTGGAGGTTGGCTCTGGCGGTGGTGGGGTCGTTGGTGAGGGAGAGGATCAGTTGGGTGTCGTCGGCGTAGGAGATGATGTTAAGGCTGTGTTGGCGTGCGATGGCTGCGAGGGGGCTCATGTAGACTTTGAAGAGGGTGGGGCTGAGCGAGGATCCTTGCGGGACGCCGCAGATGACATCGGTGACCGAGGACCGGAATGGGGGAAGACGGACCGGTGAGGAACGAGGTGATCCACCCCAAGGCCTTTCCTTGGATTCCTATGTTGCTGAGGCGCTGTATCAGGGTGCGGTGACATACGGTGTCGAAGGCTGCCGAGAGGTCCAGGAGGATGAGGGCGGCTGTTTCCCCATTGTCTAGCATGGACCAGATGTCATCGGTGGCTGCGATGAGGGCGGTCTCGGTGCTGTGGTTAGCTCGGAAGCCGGACTGCGAGGGGTCGAGGGATCCGTTAGTCTCGAGGAAGGCGGAGAGCTGCTTGTTCACAATCTTCTCGATGACTTTGGCCGGAAACGGGAGGAGCGAGATGGGTCGGAAGTTCTTGAGGTCCGTGGGGTCCACGGTGGGTTTCTTCAGGAGAGCGCTGAGCTCGGCGTGTTTACAGCTCTCTGGGAAGGTGGCGGAAGTGAAGGAGTTGTTGATGATGTCCTGGAGTTGGGGTGCGATGACGGAGTCGGCTCTGTTGAAGATGTGGTGTGGGCAGGGGTCGGTAGGGGAACCAGAATGGATGGTGTTCATCGTGCGGGTGGTGTCATCGGTGCTGACCGATGTCCAGGTGTGGAGGGTGGTGGTAGGGGGCGCCGGATCGGTGGTAGGGTGCGTGGTCTGTGCGCCGAAGCTGTTGTGTATGTCAGCAATCTTGCGGTAAAAGAACGAGGCGAGTGAATCGCAGAGGTCCTGCGAGGGTGTGATGTCGTTGTTGCAGGCGTTGGGACTGGAGAGCTCTTTGACGATGCTGAAGAGTTCCTTGCTGTTGTGGGAGTTGTTGTCCAGCTTTCTTTGAATGTGGTCCTTTTGGTGGTGCGGATCAGTTGGTGGTGTTTGCGTGTGGCGTTTTTGAGGGCCGTGATGTTTTCTTTTGTTTGGTCGTGGCGCCAGGCTTTCTCGAGGGTGCGGCAGGTTTTCTTGGAGATTTTGAGGTCATTGGTGAACCAGGAGGCTTTCTTGCTGCTGTGTCTGCTGGGGGCGTTCTTCAGTGGTGAGAGGTCATCGGCACAGTTGGTGAGCCATTGTGTGAAGTTGCGGGCTGCTTCATTGGGGTCCTTCGTGATGGTGGGGGGGTTCTGGCTGAGGGAGGTGGTGAGCTGGTCGGCGGTGATCTTGCTCCAGCTTCTGCGGGGAACCTGTTGAGGGTGGTGGTGGTTCTCATGAAGTTGAAATGGACGCAGCTGTGGTCCGTCCAGTGTAGTCCGGTAGAGTGGCTGAAGGAGATGTGCTTGCTGGAGGAGAAGATGGGGTCGAGCATGTGGCCGACGTAGTGGGTCGGGGTGTTCACCAGTTGCTTGAGTTCAAGGTTGGCGAGGTTGTCCAGCAGGGTGGCGGTGTTGCTGTCATTGTTGTTTTCCAGGTGGAAATTGAGGTCTCCTAGGAGGATGTAGTCTGACGAGGTGAGGGCATGCAGGCTGATGAAGTCTGCGATGGCTTCGCTGAATTGTGCGCGCGGTCCCGGGGGTCTGTAGACGAGGGTGCCTCTGAGGGTGGTCTTGGGGTCGGTGTGTATCTGGAAGTGAAGGTGTTTGGCGCGGGTGAAGGTGTCTTCGGCGTTGGTCGTGATCCGGATGGTGTTCCTGTGGATGATCGCGATGCCTCCTCCGGTTTGGTTGACGCGGTCCTTCCGGGCGATCTTGTAGCCGTCCGGGATGGCTATGGCGATGTCCGGGGCTGAGGAGGCGTTCATCCATGTTTCTGTGAGGAAGGCGATGTCTAGTGAGGTTGTGTCGAGAAGGTTCCAGAGTTCGATGGCGTGCCTGTGGACGGAGCGGGTGTTGAGCAGGATGCACTTGAGGTGATCGGTGCTGGAGTCTGGCTTGGCGGGTGGGGTGCAGGTGAACTTGCAGGTGTGGCAGGTGAATGCTCCGTGCGTATCGGAGTGGCTTGGAAGCATGATGGCTGTCGGTCGGTGTTGAGTGCGTGGAGGGTGGCGGCGTCGTATCTCTGTCGGCGTGGCTGGGTCTGGCGAGGATCAGGGGTCGTGGCGCTGGGCGCGGTCCAGGCGCGGACGGGCACAGACGGGCTTGCCTTTGGCGCGCCGGTGGTGCGCCGGCGGCGCGGCCGCGCAGCGGTAGCCATAAGAGGGAGGGAGGGGAGGAGGGGTCAGCTGGGAGGCGGGAGGGAAATCCAATCGAAGCAGGGGGGCGGGGCCGCATGGGAGGCAGCGGCGGGAAAACGGCGCGATGGAGCCAAGGGATGCGAACACTAGCTGAACCAGGCACTCAGGCACACGGGGTACAGAAGCACGAAAAGGGCGGGCAGGCACTCAGACACACGGGGTACAGAATAAAGAGAAGGGTGCGGGCAGGCACTCAGGCACGCAGGGTACAGAAGCAAAAATGAGGCACAAGAAGGCAGGCCAGGCGGCGATCGAGCAGAGCGCTGACCTGGGGGAGGAGCAGGCATCAAGGCGGCAGGCAGGCAGAGCTGCAGCGGTGGGGAAGTGACCTACACGAGGGTCAAGGATCACCATAATCCATAATGGACTTTACTTTTGTTTCTGCCTCTGTGTTTTTGTTTACCTCAAACTTTAATATAATCCATAGCCTGTTTAGTGACCAAAATCCTTTGACCCTGGCCCATTGTGGAGTAGGGGGCGGGATCAAACCATTGGTGGAGAGACAGGGCGGGCCCACTCTCTCTTACAGGGTAGACGATTGAGATGGTCTCAAGCAGATCCAAAGGATTTCAATCTGTCGCTCTTTACTGAGTGCTAGCAGAAGATAGCTACCTGCCTAGATTTGAATTTATTGGGGGGGGTGGGCGATCCTGCCTGCATTTGAACATATTGCCCTGAAAGTGTTGGCACAACTTTCAGTATCAGTGACAAAACCCAGATCAGATAACCCAAAATGGCTTGATCTAGACTGCTCCAACTCCCTTTGTCTTTTGAAGGTTGCCGTAAAGCAGGTTCCTAGAGACAGGAAGTATGTTGCCCACTGTCAGAAGAAATATAAGAAGGTCTTATCTAACCACAAGCGTACATTACATAAATCAGCATGGGAGAACTTAGCTCAAACGAGTGAAACCAGAGACAGTGCCTTCTTCCGGAGAGTGATAAATAATCATTTTTTGATGAACTGTCAGGGCTCGCTCTATGTCACCGCATCTCGGAGCGGCAATGGGTGGATCACTTCAAAGTTGTCTACCACTTTGAATGTGTTGATGGTGTGGAGGATGAGGGTAGCTTAGCGAAGGGTAGAGCTAATGTTTTTACCCTAAAGGAATTTTTACAGGATATCCAGGCGCTATCTAGCAATAAGGCCCCTTGACCTGACGGTATACCTCCTGGTTTGTTTCAGGATAACAGTGAGGTATGGGGGCAGTCCTGACACTGGTCCTAAATGCTGCAGTGATGGAGGGCACAACGCTTTTATGGTCCACTGCTGTAATTGTCCCAATATTTAAGAAGGGGGACAAGGATAACCCCCAGTGCTATCGACCAATCTCACTTATTGATGCAGTGATGAAGGTCCTTGGGAGGGTACTTCTAAATAGGTTGGTGCTGTGGGCAGGAGCAAACAATGTATTCCCAGAGGTTCAATATGGTTTTAGGCCAGGCAAATCAACAACTGATCAATGCCTATCCCTTTAACTAATCATAAAAAAGTACACTGTTTCCCAGCCAGAATAACTCCACCTAGTGTTTATGGACCTCACATGTTATGTTATATCCATTTGTAACGCGCTCGGATACTCGTGAGTGTTCTGGCGCGATACCCAAGGGGTGTAGGGAGAAACCATCATACAAAGAGATGTGTTTTAAGCTTCTTTTTAAACGCCACAAGGTCTTGAGTGGACCGAAGATCGAATGGGAGAGCATTCCAGGCCACGCTAGATTTAACCACAAGGGAACAGCCCCTCAACCTCTGGAGCTTGAAGCGTGGAACATGGGCGAAGCGAAGGGACGAAGAGCGCAGGGCCCGCGAGGGGACATAGAAGGAAAAGCGCCTCTGAAGATAGAGGGGTCCATAACCATGGAGGGCACGATGGGCCAAGACCAGAAGTTTAAACTTGACCCTAACCGCCACGGGCAGCCAATGGAGAGAGCGCAGATGGAGAGCAACACTCTTCCTTGACGGAATGCCCAGAAGCAGTCTAGCCGCCATGTTCTGGACCACCTGCAGTTTTTTAAGCAGGTAGCCAGGGACCCCGGCTTAGAGAGCATTGGCGTAATCCAATCGAGAGAGGATCAGCGCACAAGTGACAGTTTCTCTAGCAGCCTGCGGAAGGAGTGGAAAAAAATTCCTAAGGGTTTTGAGAAGGCTAAAACAACAGCCAGCAGTTTTCTTGATGTGTGTAGAAAATGAGAGACTCTCATCGAACCATACTCCCAAGTTCTTAGCAGGTTGGCCCGAGGAAAGGCGCAATGGGAAGTCCTGCGGCCACAACTGCTCCGCATTCGATAGGGTCAATCGTAAGAAGTCGTGGGATCTGATCCTTGAGATGGGCATGGATCTAGAAATAGTGCTCCTCGTATCAAACCTACATGTCAACACCTCGGCTGCGGTGAGGTATACAAAGGGGATGTATCTCACTAAGCATTTTAGAATTACAAGGGTAGTGCGTCAGGGATGCATACTCACCCATTATTTGTTCACTCTTTATATCACCAGGTTGTAACAAGCCCTTCTCTCAGTGCAGGCTTATTGCCCCAGGGTGGGAACAAGATCATTACCAGTCTTATTGTACGCCAATGACGCGGTGCTCATTGCACCTACCACTGTGGGATTGCAGTTGTTCCTGGCTAAGTTTGTCTTGGACCTTGCGGTTGACTTCACAAAATCATACTTCATGATAGTTGGCCCTCTGTCCACCAGTTCCAAAACCTTTAAGGTGGGGAGTCAAACTTTGGAAAAAGTTCCAGGCTTTTCCTATGTTGGGATGTTATTTGATGACAAAATGAGTTGAATTCCCCTAATCAAGGGAAGGAGATGCGATTCGATCAATGACCCTGGGGCATTAGATAGCTTTGCACAGAGGGTGGGCTCATGGTCAACAAAAACCTTAGTTAAGCTTTATCAGGCTAAGTGCGTTTTCAAGATTCTATCTATCAGTGAAGTACGGGCTTACAGAATGATTGACAAAATCCAACTGGCAGAAAACACATTTCTAAGACGCATTCTGCGAGACCTGCAAAGTGCACAAACCTTTTCTGTTTATGAGGAGCTTGGTGTCAGAGACATTGGAGACATCGTTGCTCTCGGGCCCATGCTGTGCTGGATCAAGCTTTGGACTGGGGAGGGTTCCCAGCTGATAAGACTGATCATGTCTGACTGTTTTCCCCTTGATCATGCACTAAAAATCCCCTGGATTGTGCACGTGAAGGCAGCTTTTACCAGCTTGGGAAGAGCTGATACATTTCATAACCATCCTCCCCAGAGTCCCCTGGACCTTCAAGGGTTGACGGACTTATTTTTTTAATGTGTCAGACTGCAATGTGAACACATGAAGCTGGCGAAACCCATGGTGAGGGGGCACGTGCTCTCAAAAACTGTCCATGGTATGGAGCCTTATCGATCTCTTTTACCTAATGCGAGGCACAGATTTGTGGTGGTGAGATTCAGGTTTAATTTGCTGCACCATCTTTTGGCCTCCCCTGGTAGATGGTCTTGCCTGGGATTTTTGGGGTCCTGTGGCTTCGACAGTATGTCTCCATAGGATACCCTACATTTCGTGCTGCTGTGTAAATATTTTAGCATGCCCAGCAAGTGGTTTCTTCTCCTGTAACTGAAAGTCCTGAATTAATCACAAGTTTGCTCGGCGCTCATGTATTTACAGTTCCAGATGAATTAACGTTTTTTTTTGGCTGTTTCATGTTTTTTTAGCACAGCTTTGAGATTAAGGCGATCTAGACCTGATTAATCATGTTGCTGTACACGAGGATTTTTTTTATGTAATGCATCATTAACACAATTTTATCTTTTAACTATTTATGATGTTAGAAGTATGTATGCTTACTTGTTTTCAAAGTTTTATAAGGTGTATGTTTTATATTGTATGCTCTTTTATGGTTATATTTATAACAGAATAAAGATTTTTAAATATTTATTTACAGAGCAAAATCTGTAGGTTCAAGGAAACTAATCAAGGTCTTTGCAAAAAAAGTGGTGCGTCCATGCAACAGATTATATGCAGCAGATGTGGTGGAAATAAAAAAGCAATATAACTTAAGATACTCCAGCACAGACAAATAAGAAAACTATTTACCCTATCTTTGGGATACCTGTAAGGTCCATTGCATTACAGTGTTGCTCCATTTTTCCAGCTAACCACGGTGTATCATAAGAACACTCATTCTAGAATATCTTCATCTTGTCTCTACTTTTTGGGTGGAATCTCTCATTTTTCACTATGAATTTAGCCTTCAATGACCTATCTAAATTCAGAATGTCCTTGTACATTATTTGCCCTCCCCACCTTTTTTACCAGGCCATCTTTTATTTTATGTATAACCTACAGCATTTGTATAATATCCTTGCAAATACTAATGTATTGTCCATTGTCTTCAAACACCTCCCTCGAAATGTCAACCAAATGGCGTTACATAGCCATCTAATGGCTTTTAGGCCTCACTTACAGTTTAAACGGAACTGAAAATCATCCAGTTACTAATGTAAACTCCCTATAGGGAGTGCAATCCACTGACTGATTTTCCTCCATTACAGCAATATTTTTGTGGAGGAAGTCCAGCTGAAGGATTGTAATTTCCAGTTAAGTCCAGAAAGTGGAGGATGTTTAGGTCCTTCCAAACTCTAAATAAGAAACTTTGTCTTTATGTACATTTTGGTTACTATATAAACACATTTTTTCTAGTAGAAACTCCATTGTCTTCAATAAATAGAGATACAAACAATTGTGTTGTACGTTATTAAATGTCTTTGTAAATTCTAGATGTAAAAATCTCATCGTCTGTCTGTCTGTCCTATGTTTCTATAAAGCAGACCCCCAATGCCATCCCAAGTCATCATTATAATTTCGTTATTTGCGAATCCAGTTGTCTCGTCTATGTTACACTGGAATTCATGCAGCGAGACGGGATGCTGCTGGGCAATCCATTGATAACACCTTAAAAGCTCCGAGGTGGCTCCCAAAAAAGAGTTCTTTTAGAGTGATGGTCATTGTAAAATAGTTTTCAAGATTGTCCACCTCTCTATTCAATATCAGAATCATCTTTATTTTGCTGTCAGCAGCCATAAAGGTAATACAAAACAAGGGCAAAATGGCATTAAAATACATAAGGCAGCCGATAAAATACCTAAATTTGTGCTTACTACATCAAACTGCGAATGCATTATATAAATTAATCTAAAAACATCAATCTCCTTGACGGGACCTCAGCTTGAAGAAATTGTGTCACATGACAACATGTTTCAGTATCTGGCGAGGTTAATAAACAAATGATAAGCTTGTAAGCAAAGCCGCAAATTCCTAGACCTCAGAAATAGTTCTAATAATTATTTCTGTGTATATTATATATTATTCACAAAATGAAGAGAAAGTGTAACATTCTACGTTTATGCAATTTGCCACATGGACATACTCTTGAATCAATCAAGTTTGCGCCGGAATACAGAATGAATATTTCACGGTACCGGCCAGAAAACTAAACAATAAAGATCTTTCCCAGTTTTTGCTGATGTTCCGCAAATAATCTGTGGCAATAAAGTAAATAAAGTTTAACACTTTGTTTCAGGTCTTCAGCCCTCAGCCTTTCTTCTTTAGTTTGTTCTAACAGTAGGTTAGACCCTTGCTTTCTGCCAACGCCCTCCAGCGGCAGTCTCCTCAAAAAGATGTCCACTAGGCCAATTAATTCCAGGGCTTCTTAATGTATGCTATCCAGGGAATACTACGCCCCCTTTCGCAAGCCAAACAATCGAAAATGATATCTCCTGTTAGTCCTACTTTATCAGAGCTCCAAATCGACAGACAAAGAAGAGCTGGGCAAATACGGATCAAATCACTCACATAATTCTAGGCCTAATTCATTGAGACAGATAAAGCTAGATGTTGAGACAGGGGCCAACAGACGTTTACGGCAAAAAAAATTCTCTTCTCTTTGAAGAGCGATCTGGTCACCCACACCCCATGCCCCTACCCCTGTAAGTAGCTACTAGGATACACTAAGTCAGTGGTCGAAGTGGGGGAAACAAAGTAAGGGAACAGTGGGCGGAGAATCAGAGGGCGGGAATAAGCCAAGGATTGGCTCAGTGGGCGGAGCCAGAGGTGTGGCCAGAATGCACAAACATTCCAATTTTCACTATTTGTTAGGCATTTCACTGCCCAATTTAATCAGCCAATGGATACACATGATTATTTAAGGTTATAATGAGTTATTGACATTAAAACACATTCACAAAGTGGGATATGCTTCTAATCACAGACTGTCCCAAATACGATAAAATGTGGAAGCACAAGCCATTTGTCGCCGAGCCATGGAGTTTGTCATCAGCACTTCTCCCGTTTTTCCACAACAGCAGTTCAAACATGAATGGTAAAATATCCTAGTTTGCAAATGTTTTCTATATAATTATGGCTCTGCCATATTTGCCTCCTAATGCAAGTTCCGCTGTATGATCTGACCATTTAAACGAATAAATTGTTTATAGCTCAAACGTATCAAAAGTTAATACAAAATGTGACTTGTTTTGCTGTGGAGTGGATGGCTTATTACAAAGGTTGACTGATCACCTTTCTCACTGTTGCATTTGTATGTTACACTGGTACTAATAAGGCAAAATCTTTCCAAAGACTGTTAGCATGTGTACACATGTCAAAATAATAAAATATTAGAAAATATACTGCATCATGCTGCAGCCTTTTTTTTAATGCATAATTTAGTCAACACTGCAGCATAATGTTGTCCTCCTTTGCTGCATATTTTAATTCCAGTGGCCCCACAGCAAGCAGCACATGTTAAAAGTGCTTGTGAATGAAGCAGAGAGACTGTGAAGTTTGCGAACTTAGTTTGGTGTGCTTGCAAATTCTGCATTGCCAATCTCTGGTGAGTTGCAGCTACTACTTCTGAAACAAGGCCAATGGAGCTAACTATGGGTGAGGCAGACTGGCCTCATGGGCAAGTCCGGCCTTAGCACTGGTGGTGCCCTGTACATTAATGTTTGTTATTGCCCCCCAATTACCAGCTCTGCCATGGATTACCTCACTACCACCCTTTAACAGTGCCCCTTAAGTCTCCATAATCACACTCTCAGATGCATTTAATTTGATTTACAGCACCACTCATACCAGTGTAGGGTGTCAGAGCACTTTACATCACACACATTACTCAGAGACAATCAATATGTGTGTAAATCACTGTAAAGAAAATGTTACATAAGACTAAGGACTACAAGGTGTAGGAGTCATATGACAACCATACTACTAGGCCGTATAGTTTAATAGTGATTGGTCTGGAGAACCATAAACTCAGAATTTAAAACATAATACCATGGTTGGGGGTTCTCTTTAATAATCAGAATTGATTTCTGTCCAAAAGAACACTTTTTGCAACATTAGGATAATCAAAGACCAGGGGGGGGGACATAATGCTCTAATTTATACCTTGCAGTTTGTATGCAGCTCTTAGATGAAAGTTAATAGCTCACTGTTGTATGTTAGGATTTTAACTTATAAACTGCAAGTAACAAAAGGATCTCTCTGACAAAAGCAGTAGCCCACTGACCTATTTAGATTATGTGCACTTTGTGATCTGTGTAGGATGGTGGAATCTGACTGCATGGTTGCCCCTGTTTTATTCCTGGTGTTTTGCTGGTTTTCGACTTAGTCTGGCTGGGATCCTTCTATTCAGGACCCCAGCCTATCTGCTTTCTCCCTTAAATTGATAACAAGTACTATAGGTACACTCCAGAATGGATTCTGGGGTACCCCTTTAAGTCCTTAGTATATGGTATACTATGTACCAGGACCTAGGTACCCCAGAGGCCTACCAGGGGCTGCAGCATGTATTGTGCCTGCTCTGGGAAGCCTTCCAAAAAGACACCATAGGTCTGCTACAGCAGCCTGGGTAAGGTGGTGCATGCACCCCTTACTGAGATATAGGTTCACTATATCTCTCCATCTCACTGCACATATAAACCTATCAGTCACCCCTATGGCAGGCCTTACCAATCCTGAAGGCAGGGTGCTGGGTTTTATTTGAGATGGTGCCCATGCATGAGCAGAGCCCCTCTGCAGCCTTTGGAACCTTTATTCCGGGGTTGTTTGTGATGCAGCCAAACCATACACTCTTAAGTGCATTATAACCAAACGGTAAATGCTAACTTTGGGATGGCTGCACGGAAACATGTTGTGTTTGGTGTCAACCACTTTGGAATCATACCCCCACACCAGTAACTGATGTGGGAGTATGATCCCACCTGTCGGGGTGCTCCACAAGACTTACCTCTGCTTGTGCAGCGATTCCGCAGAGACGACAGGAGCGCCCGTCCCTGTACCCACCTGACCCTCGTGGACCGTAGAACCCAGCAGGGATGAGATGGACGCAGGGAAAGGAGCCTGAACGAAAGCGGTGTGTAGGGGTGCAGGGTATCTCGGAATGACCTACAAAGAGGAAGACTATGGTCAGTGAAGAACCCCAACACACCGTAGAAACACACACAGAGCTATGTCCTGTCCTAGACTCAGGGAACGCACCCTTACTGCGGCGACGCAGGTCGCTACACGGCAGTAGCTCCGGTGAAGTGCTGAGGACAGGCTATGCAGCAAATCAAATGTTGGTGCTCCCACACCGTGGTCAGTGGAAAGTACCTTAACTTCCCAATAACAACCCTGGAAGCGGAACTCAGAGTTTAGACCCTGCTCCAGAGTAGAGAAAACAAACAGCAAGGCGCTTCTGCGCGGAAGGCAAATCATCAATGGAAAAATCATCAATGGCAATTCAGCAAAACAAACAGTGGCAAAATCATCAAAGGCAAAATCAGCAATGGCAATTCAGAAATGGCGCTATGCGCGAGAGGGCAAAATAATCGGTGGCAAAATCATCAAAGGCAAAATCAGCAATGGCAAGTTAGAAATGGCGCTATGCGCGAAAGAGCAAAATAATCGGTGGCAAAATCATCAAAGGCAAAATCAGCAATGGCAATTCAGAAATGGCGCTATGCGCGAGAGGGCAAAATAATCGGTGGCAAAATCATCAAAGGCAAAATCAGCAATGGCAAGTTAGAAATGGCGCTATGCGCGAGAGAGCAAAATAATCGGTGGCAAAATCATCAAAGGCAGAATCAGCAACGGCGGGCTCACTTCAAACACAGACACAACAACAGGAGAACCCTTCAACAGCCCATAGAGTCAAGGGGGCAAGGGTTTGGAAAACCTGAGATGCCTGAACAGGTTCCGAAGTGAGCACGAAGGTAGACGCCGGGTTCCAGCGGAGAGGGACGGCGTTCACTTTCCGCTTGGCTTCAGGACGGTTGATCTCGCTCCTCGCGGCTCGGGAACTCCAAGGGAATACGAAGCGCCGAGCCGGCGGGAAACGCGGCGTATAAGCGTTTCCCCCGGAAGCGCTTCCTTGACCCTAGCGCTTTGTGAACGACTAGACCGGTACTCGACTTCCACCCGGAAGTGAGTATTCCGGGTCGTCTCTGTGTGTGCGTCGTCGTGGAGGGGGACGGCCAGCGCCGTAACGTGACAGTACCCCCCCTCAAAACAGGCCCCCCCCCCACTCCCAGGGGCTCAAAAAGGGACCGCAGGGCGAGGGCTGCAGGGGTGACTGAGATGAAACGCACGGACCAGAACAGGAGCATGGCGAACATGGGACAAAGGCTCCCAAGACCGCTCATCCGGGCCGTACCCCTTCCAATCGACCAGGTAGAATAGCTTTCCCTTGGTGCGACGAGAACCCAGGATGGCCCGGACTTCGTACCCAACATGGTCCTCCACCACCACCTGAGAAGGAGGAGAGGGAGCCCCGCCATCAGGGCGGACCGCTTGCAGAAGAGAGACATGGAAAACGGGGTGGATCCTCATGTGCGGAGGGAGCGTGAGTTTCATAGCCACCGGATTTACCACCTTCTCAATGACAAAGGGACCCACATAACGGGGTAACAGTTTCTTGGGGCCATGCACGTTGAGATGTCTTATAGACAACCACACTCGGTCACCCAAGCGGTATTCGGGTTCCTTCTGTCTATGGGCGTCAGCATGCGCCCTGTAGGTGTCCTTTGCCTTGGCCAACCCAAACCGAGCTTGCTGCCAGATAGTGCGCAAGGAATCATGATAAGAACGAACTGACGGCAAGAAGCAGTCCCGGGGTATTTCCCAGGCAGAGGTGCGGGGGTGACGGCCTTGGAGGCAAAAGAAGGGAGACATTCCGATGGCAGAATGCTTACTGTTGTTGTAGGCGTACTCAGCCATCCATAGGACCTCGGACCAGTCTGTGTCAACCATAAGCAGCAGGCAACGGAGGCACTGCTCCATGGTGTGGTTAGTTCTTTCCGCCTGACCGTCCGTTTGTGGGTGGTACGCTGTGGACAACCGTACGTCCATCTCGAGGATTCTGCACACCTCTCTCCAGAAGTGGGACACGAATTGCGATCCCCGGTCTGTTATGACCACCGATGGGATGCCATGAAGGCGGATTACCTCTTGCACAAAGATCCCGGCCAGGTTCACAGCTGTGGGCACCTTCAGCAAAGGTACGAAATGCGCCATTTTGGAGAGATGGTCGACGATGGTGAGAATCGTGGTGTGCCCCGTCTTGGTGGTAGGGAGTTCTACCACGAAGTCCATGGAGACGGTGTGCCATGGATACGGTGGTACCGGAATGGGACGCAGAAGGCCCGCCGGAGGCTCAGATGTGTTCTTACTCAGGAGACAGATGGTACAGCTCCTCAGATGAAGTCCTGTGTCGGCCACCATGGTCGGCCACCAGAATTGTCTTTGCAAGAGCTCTAGTGTCTTATGGAAACCGGGATGGCTGAACAAAACGTGATCGTGACACAGGCGGACCGCTTCTTGCTGACTGGGCACCCCGGGTAGATACAGCCGGTCTCCATGAAACAGCAATCCGTCCGTGTATGACACGTCTTTGCGTCCATCTGCCAGTCCCTCCAGGTCGACTTGCTTCGTTTCTGTTTTCCAGTAGATTTTCTACTGGGTTTTGCTATTTTGCACCATGCTGGACCGGCATTTGGTGCTGTCTTTTAGTCATACATTTGTCAGAGTACAGTCACCGCTGGAGTACCTGTGCATCTCGCCCCGTCCGCTGCCACGGCCTAACTATATTATCCCTGTAACCTTTGTTTTTTCAGTGAATTTCTAAGGTTTTTTAAATTCTATTTTCTACCTATAACAACCCTGTAACCTTTGGTTTTTTAAGTGAATTTCTAAGGTTTTTCAAATTTTATTTCCTAACTATAACATCCCTGTGACCTTTGGTTCTTTAAGTGAATTTCTATGATTTTTTTAAACTAGTAATCGCATTTGCCAAGTGGTGGAGAAAGAGGGCAGGGCCTCCACCTCTCAGGAATCCTGCTATGTTGGACTTAATGTAGGTAAAAGGAGGGCTTCTGGGCCTTCAAGAGCCCTCAGCATCCAAGAAGACTACACCCCCAACCAGCAGTGTGCCAAAAGGCACGTTTGCTGAGTGGTGGGGAATAGGGGCATGGCTTCTGAACACCTCTCCGCAATTCTGCTGTCTGGGACATACTGCAGGTAACAGGAGGGCTTGTTGGTCCCCAGGGACACTCTACAGTCAAGGAGACTTCATCCTCCAATCAACAGTGTGCCAGGAGGAGTGTTTGCACAATAGTGGAGAAAGGGGCATGGCCTCCGAACACCTCTCAGCAATAGCACTCTGTGGGGCTTACTGGAACTAAAAGTAGGACTTCTTGGCCACCAAGGACCCTCTGGAGCCAAGTGGACTTCACCCCCCAACCAGCAGGTCACCAGGAGGTGCATTTGCACAGTGGTGGAGAAAGAGAGTAAGGCCTCTGAAGTCCTCTGAGCAATCACGCGTTGTGGGACTTACTGGAGGTAACAGGAGGGCTTGTTAACTCGCAAGGTCCATCTGGACCCAAGGGGACTTCATCCCTAAATAGCAGTATGCCAGAAGGGGTGTTTGCAGAGTGGTGGAGAAAGGGGGCGGGCCTCCATACTCTTGCAAGTCTTTTTATTCATTTGGAATTTTTTTTCTTTAGTTTGGGAGGGGGGCCAAGCTGGCCCCCCTTCCCTGGTCCAATTTGGTCCCAGGAAACCCCATCCCTAGGGCCCACCCATTAAAAAAATGTTAATAAGTAAAAGGGAGAGGGGCAGATAGGCCTACCTTCAGGGCCGATTTTGGCCCTTGAGACCCCATTCCCCAGGGTCCAGCCTGCTTTTTTTTTATTTAAAAAAAATTAAACTAAATAATGGGAGGGAGGGCTGCACGCCCCCCTCCCTGGTCAATTTTGGCCCCGGGGACCCAATCCCCCAGGGTCCGGACTCTATTGTGGGTGCCCTGTCATGGCACCCACTCACTAAAGATGGGGTCTGCAGGGGGAGCTTGAAGGGCCCCAGGGTCCCTGCTGGCTCCCTACCTACTGTGGGAGCCGGCATTGCCTTTACACATACGGAGCTGCTAACATGCAGCTACCAGTGTGTAAAACCGATTGTGCTCCACTTTGAGCAAGCAAGAGCAAAATGCTCTCACTTGCTCAAAGTGGAGCACCATTTTCTATGGCTTGGCAGGAGCTGTAAAGCTCCCACCAAGCCATAGCATACAGCTATGCCACGGGGGTGGGCACCCCAGGACATTGCAGGAGCTGACCCTCGGGAGTCATGGTCCCCAGGGCCATCGATGGCCCCAGAAGGGGGGCCGTGCTGCCTCCTCCATTACACACATTACACAGCCCCAGCGATGTTGTGGTGCCTGGGGCTGCAGACGGCCATGTGGTTGCTTTCTTTAATTTTAAAAAGGTGCCCCAGGAAGGTGGCAATCCTCGGGCTGCGGAGGTGCCTCATGGATCCCCCACACTAATATCATTTTAGCCCCGGGGAGTTTACAGTCCCCAAGGCTGCAGGAGGGGCCAATTGCCCCTGCATTAATTTCAGATTTTGCCCTGAGGAAGTGGTGATCCCCAGGGCACGTGGATGCCGAACTGGCAACCCCGCATTTCTTTATTAACAAAATGCCCCAGGGCAGTGGTGGTTCTCAGGGCATAATTAGACCCAGGAGGGAGGGCTCATCTGTCCCCCTCCTTTATTTATACAGTGCTCCCGGGACCTGTCCCACCCAGGGGCTGATTAATAATGAAGCTCTGGAGGCTCCACTTCATTTTTTTTAATTTTCAGCGGGATTCGCGGATCCAGCCTGACCCACCAAAACATTTTTATTTAAATAAAATGCTTTTGTGGCCCAGCAAGAACCCTGTGAAACCTCCCCAAGAGACCTTAGGGGGTCAAGGTATATCTACCCTGTCCCCTTTTCTTTATTATTTATGTTTTTTCAATGACTCAGTTCAAGCATTTCACAAGATGGCTGCCAACACTTCCCGGTTTGAAGTGTTGATAGCCAATCATGTCTCAGCACAAGATCGGAAGAGGTTGTGAATCCTCCACGTCCCTATATATGCAAATGGAAATTTCTTGAAATTACTCTGCTACTACTAAACTGTTTTCCACCAAATCACAAAAAGTCGCTTTCTGGACCAGCAGCTACCTTTCTGCCAAATTTGGTGTAATTCCGTTCAGCAGTTCGGGCTGTAGTCTTGTCTGAAGTTCCTATGAAAATTAACATGGGAGAAATGCGTTTTTGGACCCTCCTTTCTTCTAAGGCCCTTACTTGATAGATCACCCTGAAACTTTCAAGACAGCAACTGAAGTGAGCATCAAACTAGTTTTGACATTTTCACAAGGATTTGTCAAACAGCGCCAAAGTTATTCGCAAATGAAAAACCGCTCTTCCTAACTACATCCTAACTACCTACTGGTGACTCGCATTAGGTAATATATTAATATATATCTATCTATATATCTATACATATCTATCTCTCTCTCTCTCTTGCTATATATATATATATGTTTATATATATGTATATATATATATATATATATATATATATATATGTGTATATTATCTACTGGCGGTCGCCAGTAGATAGTTATAGTTAGGACCTATTTTCCATAGGAAATCCGCAACATGGAATAACTTTGGCGCCGATTGACGAATCTTCATGAAATTTTCAAAACTTCTGGCCAGCTCCGGTCCGCTCCTATCCTGAAAGTCTCGGGATGATTCGTGTAGCGGGGGCTGAGAAAAAAGGAGGGTCCCAAAACGTGTTTTCCCCATGCAATTTCCCATAGGACTTTTAGCCGCAGCTACAGCCCGAACTGCTGAACAGAATTACACCAAATTTAGCAAAGAGGTAGTCCTTAGTTCAGACTCATGCCTTTTGCTTAAATGGTGTAAATCTGTTCAGTAGTTCCTGAGAAAATGACATTTAAAAGTACATATATATCTAGGGCCGTGGATCCTCCCGTGCACGAGCTTTATGCTAATTGGCTGTCAACACTTCAAACCAGGAAGTATTGGCAGCCATCTTGTGCCTTGGTAGAACCGAGGCACAAGAAAGCAGAAAACAAACGTGCAAAACACGCAAAGGGGGCAGGGTAGACACACCCTAAACCCCTAACCTGCTCAGGGGGTCCCACAAGGACCCCCAAGGCCAAATTTAAAAAAACAAAACATTTAAAAAAATTGTGGGATGCGCTTAGGATCCGTGCATCCCGCTGCCGAAAAAAAAACGAAGCGCGGCCTTCCGCACTTCATTTTTATTTAGCCCCCGGGGAGCTAAGTCCCGGGGGCAATATGTATATTATAATATGGGCCCAGAGGGGCCCCCCAGCCCCGGGGACCGCCACCCCCAGGGGCTTATCTGAATTATGGGGGGGCTCTGAGCCCCCCCAGCCCCAGGGACCGCCACCCCCGGGGATTTATTATACAAGGGGGGGGGCTCAAAGGCCCCCCCAAGCCCCGGGGACCGCCACCCCCTGGGGCTTTGTGATAATATATGCGGGGGTCTCTCTGCCCCCCCCACATGCCCCAGGGACCACCACCTACCCAGGGCACTAATTATTTAACATATGGGGTCCGTTACGGACCCCCAAGCCCCGGGGACCACCACCCCCAGGGCTTTAAATTAAGTGGGAGGGGGGCCATGTGGCTCTCCTCCTGGAGCCCTCGATGGCCCTTGGGACCACCACCCCCCAGGGCCGGCTCCTGCAGTGTCCCAGGGTGCCCACCCCCGGGACACTGCTGTTTGCAATTGCAGGGCGGAAGCCGGCTGGGACCGTGGGGGGATTCGGGACCCCCCCACGGTCCCCAACGAGGTGACCAGGCCCCGGGGGATGGGATCCCTGGGGCCATATGTGGCCCGGGAGGGGGGCCATGCGGCCCCCCTCCCCATTAACAACATTTTTAAAAAAAATAAAACAATGGCTGGCCCCGGGGGATGGGGTCCCCGGGGCCTTAAGTGGCCTGAGAAGGGGGGCTACGCAGCCACCCTCCATAAAATATAAAAATAATTGCCCATGCCCTGGGGGATGGGGTCCCCGGGGCCCAGAATTGGCCACGGGAGGGGGGCCTTTTGGCCCCCTTCCCGTAAATAATTTTTTAAAAATTCAATTTGTGGGTGAGGCCCTGGGGGATAGGGTCCCCAGGGCCCCAAAAAAATACATATTTGTGTGCAAAGATGCCCTGTGGCACGTTTTAAGTTGGGGAATTAATTCCTCTTCAATCCTGAGGTCCCCTGGGGGCCAACTAGCCCACCAGGTGCCTCCAGTAAGCGCCACGGAGCTGCGTTGCAGAGTGTTGTAAAAAGGGTTGTGGCCTCTGAACACCTTTCTGCAATGCAGCTCTCTGGCGCATACTGGAGGTACCTGGTGGGCTAGTTGGCCCCCAGGGGACCTCAGGATTGAAGAAGAATTAATTCCCCAACTTAAAACGTGCCACAGGGCGTGTTTGCAGACATGTCACCTCAGGCCCCGGCCCCTTCCTTCACCATTGTGCAAACGCGCCCTGTGGTGCGTTTTAGGTTGAGGAATTAATTCCTCTTCAATCTTGAGGGTCCCTGGGGGCCAACTAGCCCATCAGGTACCTCCAGTATGCGCCAGGGAGCTGCTTTCAAGAGAGGTGTTCAGAGGCCACGCCCCTTTTTACACCTGTCTGCAAACCAGATTTGTGGCGCTTACTGGAGGTACCTAGTGGGCTAGTTTGACCCTACGGACCCTCAGGATTCAAGGGGACTTAATCTCCCAACTTAAAATGCGCCATGGGGTGTGTTTACACACTGGTGAAGGGAGCGAACAGGACCTGAGGTGACGTGTGCAAACACACCCTGTGGCGCGTTGTAAGTCGGGGAAAAAATTCCTCTTCAATCCTGAGGGACCCTGGGGGCCAAGTAGCCCACCAGATGCTTCCCGGAAGTGCCACTGCGCTGCTTTGCAGAGAGTTGGTTCAGGCCGTGCACCTTTTAACATCTCTCTGCTACGCAGCTCTGTGGCGCTTATTGGATGTACCTAATGGGGAAGTTGGACTCTACAGACCCTCAGGATTGAAGGGGAATTATTTCCCCAACTTAAAACGCGCCACAGGGCGTGTTTGCGCAGTGGTGAAGGGAGGGGATGGAGTAGGAAAGAATCTCTATATATACTGGACCGAAGTAAAATCAACCGAACTACGAATTCTGATTTATTCCCCTATTATCAGGAGAGAGCTCAGTGCTGCATCTTTGAGCTCAGTACTGATCCTGAAAAGTAATTCTAACCGTACTTACCAGTAACATGAATTTCTTTCTGTAGGCTAACATTGACTGGTTTCACTTGGAAATTCTTCTAAGTGTGGAGTTTTGGAATTTACAAATATTCCTCTAAAATCAGCCGAACTACGAATTCCGATTTACTCACCTGTTATCAGGAGAGACCTCAGTGCTGCATCTTTAAACCCAGTACTGATCCTGAAAAGTCATTCTAACCGTACTTAACAGTAAATTGAATTTCCTTCCATAGGCTAATATTGACTGGTTTCACTTGGAAATTCTTCTAAGTTTGGAGTTTTGGAACTTACAAATATTCCTCTAAAATCAGCCGGACTACGAATTCCAATTTACTCACAAGTCATCAGGACAGACCTCAGTGAACCCTGCGATCGTTGCAGTCCAAACTTGCTATTCTTCCCCGCTACCACAAACTTAGTTGGGGTGGCAGAAGTTTTTCTCACTGTGCCGTCAAGGCCTGGAATAGTCTTCCTTTCTATCTCAGGAATTCTTCTGGACTTCTTCCTTTCAGAAAGGGGCTGAAAACTTGGCTTTTTTCTTAAAGAACCTTTTCCTATTGTCTCACTCGGCTTGCTAGGCAGATAGCGCACAGCGCCAGGACACCTCAGGGTAACAGTGCGCTTTAGAAATCTTGATAACATTAACATTAACATCTTTGAGCCCAGTACTGATCCTGAAAAGTAATTCTAACCGCACTTACCCGTAACTTGAATTTCCTTCCATAGGATATCATTGCCTCCCACCCCTGTTCGTGTATAATAGTTTAATAGTACTCCCGTTAGTCATTGAGCTGACGAGCTAGTGGATGAAGCACCCGCATGCCTGTGAGAGGTACCTGACCTGAGAAAGATGTTGGCAGCCTACTCAGCAAACCCCACATTTTAAAGACTGTAATCTCTACTGATGACGGTTAAAGAACCAGAAACACGTGTCTAGAGATCAGCACTATCTGAGCCAACTGTGGCGAAACACTCGAACACTCTTGAAGCAAGCAAGTAACTGAAACTGCATTTACCACAATGCCAGGGGCGAACCTTGCTGGGAGGTGAAGCGGTGTGCTCCCACCCCTGTTCCTGTTTAATAGTAAACCGTGAGTCATTGAGCTGACGAGCTCGTGGATGAAGCACCCGCATGCATGTGAGAGGTACCTGACCTGAGAAAGATGTTGGCAGCCTACTTAGCAAACCCCAAATTTGAAAGACTGTAATCTCTACTGATGACGGTTAAAGAACCAGAAACACGTGTCTAGAGATCAGCACTATCTGCGCCAACTGTGGCGAAACAATCAAACACTCTTGAAGCAAGCAAGTAACTGAAACTGCATTTACCACAATGCCAGGGGCGAACCTTGCTGGGAGGTGAAGCGGTGTGCTCCCACCCCTGTTCCTGTTTAAAAGTACTCCTGTGAGTCATTGAGCTGACGAGCTGGCGGATGAAGCACCCTCATGCCTGTGAGAGGTACCTGGCCTGAGAAAGATGGTGGCAGCCTACTCAGCAAACCCCACATTTCAAAGACTGTAATCTCTACTGATGACGGTTAAAGAACCAGAAACACGTGTATAGAGATCAGCACTATCTGCGCCAACTGTGGCGAAACACTCGAACACTCTTGAAGCAAGCAAGTAACTGAAACTGCATTTACCACAATGCCAGGGGTGAACCTTGCTGGGAGCTGAAGCGGTGTGCTCCCACCCCTGTTCCTGTTTAATAGTACTCCTGTGAGTCATTGAGCTGACGAGCTCGTGGATGAAGCATCCGCATGCCTGTGAGAGGTACCTGACCTGAGAAAGATGTTGGCAGCCAACTCAGCAAACCTCACATTTGAAAGACTGTAATCTCTACTGATGACGGTTAAAGAACCAAAAACACGTGTCTTGAGATCAGCACTATCTGCGCCAACTGTGGCGAAACACTCGAACACTCTTGAAGCAAGCAAGTAACTGAAACTGCATTTACCACAATGCCAGGGGCAAACCTTGCTGGGAGGTGAAGCAGTGTCCTCCCACCCCTGTTCCTGTTTCAAAGTACTCCCGTGAGTAATTGAGCTGACGAGCTCGTGGAAGAAGCACCCGCATGCCTGTGAGAGGTACCTGACCTGAGAAAGATGTTGGCATCCTACTCAGCAAACCCCACATTTGAAAGAATGTAATCTCTACTGATGACGGTTAAAGAACCAGAAACATGTGTCTAGACATCAGCACTATCTGCGCCAACTGTGGCGAAACACTCGAACACTCTTGAAGCAAGCAAGTAACTGAAACTGTATTTACCACAATGCCAGGGGCGAATCTTGCTGGGAGCTGAAGCAGTGTGCTCCAACCCCTGTTCCTGCTTAATAATACTCCTGTGAGTCATTGAGCTGACGAGTTCGTGGATGAAGCACCCGCATGCCTGTGAGAAGTACCTGATCTGAGAAAGATGTTGGCAGCCTACTCATCAAACCCCAAATTTCAAAAACTGTAATCTCCACTGATGATGGTTAAAGAACCAGAAACACGTGTCTAGAGATAAGCACAATCTGCACCAACTGTGGCAAAACACTCAAACACTCTTGAAGCAAGCAAGTAACCGAAACTGCATTTACCACAATGCCAGGGGCGAACCTTGCTGGGAGGTGAAGCGGTGTGCTCCCACCCCTGTTCCTGTTTAAAAGTACTCCTGTGAGTCATTGAACTGAAGAGCTCGTGGATGAAGCACCCACATACCTATGAGAGGTACCTGACCTGAGAAAGATGTTGGCAGCCTACTCAGCAAACTTCACATTTGAAAGACTGTAATCTCTACTGATGACGGTTAAAGAACCAGAAACACGTGTCTAGAGATCAGCACTATCTGCGCCAACTGTGGCGAAACACTCGAACACTCTTGAAGCAAGCAAGTAACTGAAACTGCATTTACCACAATGGCAGGGGCAAACCTTGCTGGGAGGTGAAGCAGTGTCCTCCCACCCCTGTTCCTGTTTCAAAGTACTCCCGTGAGTCATTGAGCTGACGAGCTCGTGGAAGAAGCACCCGCATGCCTGTGGGAGGTACCTGACCTGAGAAAGATGTTGGCATCCTACTCAGCAAACCCCACATTTGAAAGAATGTAATCTCTACTGATAATGGTTAAAGAACCAGAAACATGTGTCTAGACATCAGCACTATCTGCGCCAACTGTGGCGAAAAACTCGAACACTCTTGAAGCAAGCAAGTAACTGAAACTGTATTTACCACAATGCCAGGGGCGAATCTTGCTGGGAGCTGAAGCGGTGTGCTCCAACCCCTGTTCCTGCTTAATAGTACTCCTGTGAGTCATTGAGCTGACGAGTTCGTGGATGAAGCACCTGCATGCCTGTGAGAGGTACCTGATCTGAGAAAGATGTTGGCAGCCTACTCAGCAAACCCCAAATTTCAAAAACTGTAATCTCTACTGATGATGGTTAAAGAACCAGAAACACGTGTCTAAAGATAAGCACTATCTGCACCAACTGTGGCGAAACACTCGAACACTCTTGAAGCAAGCAAGTAACCGAAACTGCATTTACCACAATGCCATTGGCGAACCTTGCTGGGAGCTGAAGTGGTGTGCTCCCACCCCTGTTCCTCTTTAAAAGTACTCCCATGAGTCATTGAACTGACGAGCTCTTGGATGAAGCACCCACATGCCTGTGAGAGGTACCTGACCTGAGAAAGATGTTGGCAGCCTACTCAGCAAACCTCACATTTGAAAGACTGTAATCTCTACTGATGATGGTTAAAGAAACAGAAACACGTGTCTAGAGATCAGCACTATCTGCGCCAACTGTGGCGAAACACTCGAAAACTCTTGAAGCAAGCAAGTAACTGAAACTGCATTTACCACAATGCCAGGGGTGAACCTTGCTGGGAGGTGAAGCGGTGTGCTCCCAACCCTGTTCCTGTTTAATAGTACTCCCGTGAGTCATTGAGCTGACGAGCTCGTGGATGAAGCACCCGCATGCCTGTGAGAGGTACCTGACCTGAGAATGATGTTGGCAGCCTACTCAGCAAACTCCAAATTTCAAAGACTGTAATCTCTACTGATGACGTTAAAGAACCAGAAACATGTGTCTAGAGATCAGCACTATCTGCGCCAACTGTGGCGAAACACTCGAAAACTCTTGAAGCAAGCAAATAACTTAAACTGCATATACCACAATGCCAGGGGTGAACCTTGCTGGGAGGTGAAGCGGTGTGCTCCCAACCCTGTTCCTGTTTAATAGTACTCCCATGAGTCATTGAGCTGACGAGCTCGTGGATGAAGCACCCGCATGCCTGTGAGAGGTACCTGACCTGAGAATGATGTTGGCAGACTACTCAGCAAACTCCAAATTTCAAAGACTGTAATCTCTACTGATGACGGTTAAAGAACCAGAAACACGTGTCTAGAGATCAGCAATATCTGCGCCAACTTTGGCGAAACACTCGAACACTCTTGAAGCAAGCAAGTAAAAGAAACTGTATTTACCACAATGCCAGGGGCGAACCTTGCTGGGAGGTGAAGCGGTGTGCTCCCACCCCTGTTCCTGTTTAATAGTACTCCTGTGAGTCATTGAGCGGACAAGATCACGAATGAAGTACCTGCATGCCTGTGAGAGGTTCCTGACCTGAGAAAGATTTTGGCAGCCTACTCAGGAATCCCCACATTTGAAAGACGGTAATCTCTACTGATGACGATTAAAGAACCAGAAACACATGTCTAGATATCAGCACTATCTGCGCCAACTGTGGTGAAACACTCGAACACTCTTGAAGCAAGCAAGTAACTGAAACTGTATTTACCACAATGCCAGGGGTGAACCTTGCTGGGAGGTGACGCGGTGTGCACCCACCCCTGTTCCTGTTTAATAGTGCTCCCATGAGTCATTGAGATGACCAGCTTGTGGATGAAGCACCCGCATGTCTGTGAGAGGTACCTGCTGAGAAAGATGAAGACAGCCTACTCAGCAAACCCCACATTTGAAAGACTCTAATCTCTACTGATGACGGTTAAAGAACCAGAAACACGTGTCTAGGGATCAGCCCTATTTTCGCCAACTGTGGCTAAACACTCGAACACTCTTGAAGCAAGCAAGTAACTGAAACTGCATTTACCAAAATGCCAGGGTGAACCTTGCTCGAGGCTGAAGCGGTGTGTTCCCACCCCTGTTCCTGTTTAATATTACGCCCGTGAGTCATTGAGCTGACGAGCTCGTGGATTAAGCACCCGCATGCCTGTGAGAGGTACGTGACCTGAGAAAGATGTTGGCAGCCTACTCAGCAAACCCCAATTTGAAAGACTGTATTCCCTACTGATGACGGTTAAAGAACCAGAAACCCGTGTCTAGAGATCATCACTTTCTGTGCCAACCGTGGCGAAACACACGAACACTCTTGAAGCAAGCAAGTAACTGAAATTGCATTTACCACAATGCCAGTGGCGAACCTTGCTTGGAGGTGAAGCAGTGTGCTCCCACCCCTGTTCCTGCTTAATAGTACTCCCGTGAGTCATTGAGCTGACGAGCTTGTGGATGAAGAACCCGCAAGCCTGTGAGAGGTACCTGACCTGACAAATATATTGGCAGCCTACTCAGCAAACCCCCATTGACTGTAATCTCTACTGATGACGGTTAACGAACCAGAAACACGTGTCTAGAGATCAGCACTATCTGCGCCTACTCTGGCAAAACACTCGAACACTCTTGAAGCAAGCAAGTAACCGAAACTGCATTTACCACAATGCCAGGGGCGAACCCTGCTGGGAGGTGAAGCGGTGTGCTCCCACCCCTGTTCCTGTTTAATAGTACTCCCGTGAGTCATTGAGCTGACGAGATCGTGAATGAAGCACCCGCATGCCTGTGAGAGGTGACCTGAGAAAGATGTTGGCAGCTGTTGGAAACAGGTAGCATTGTGCAGAGCGGGTGGGTCAAACTCCGGAGGAAATGTGCAAAGCATCCATGTAGAACACACAGGCGACACACATTTCCTCCGGAGTTTGGCCCCCCGCTCTGCACCACGCTACCCGTTTCCAACATTGGTGTTCAGCGGTGGGATAAGACTTTTGTTTGCGTAGTACCACAGCAACAACGGGTTGCACTGCAAACTGAGCATTTAAAATAATCACAGGTTTTGGGGATTATTGTTTTTTCTTGATTGTGCTTTCCTCCTGAATGTGGTGTTTTTGAATTGTGTTCCCCTGTTGCACTGTGGGTGGTGTCCCGGGTGTACTTCGCTAGGATGGGGTTGCCCTACAATGAGGTTTACCTTATGGAGTACACGGAGCAGGAAGTAAGGGATTTCTGCATAGAGAGAGGGATACCCCCAGTAGGCAACACGTGCAGGAAGCTATTTCTCTATGAGGCCCTCAAGAGGGGGGAACCCTTAGAGCCCTGTGGGGGCCTTTCCGATTACCCCTCCGCATATTTAAAGGGTGGATTTGGTGGAGACCTGGAGGAGGACCTCGAGTGTGAGGAGAACTCTGAGAGTGAGGAGAACTCTGAGAGTGAGGGTGCCCAGTCCATAACCCCGGAGGGTGGTGACACTGACGAGGAGGAAGAAGATAACAGGGTGGAGACGCCAGTAGCGAGTGAGGACACCATAGTTAGGGAGTCCCGTGCTGGGTTCAGACCCGGGGGCACTGCCCCATCCCTTTCCCTGTCCCCAGAAGAGTGGGTAGATAGGAGGGAAGAAAGGGAGCATCAGCTGGCGCTGGAAAGGCTCAGAGTGGAGCTAGCGCGGCTGAGTGTGGAGGAGAAAAGGCTAGAGACCGAAAGGGTCCTAGCGCAGGAAAGGATGGCGGAGGCAGAGAGGTCCTTCGCTAGGGAAAGACTAGCTCAGGAGGGTAGGTTGTCCCCTGAGAGTGGTTTTAGGAGTCTGGAATCACCAGTGAGGGTGGGATCCAGTGGTGGCAGCGAAAGTGGATCCAATGTAGGGAGTCCCACTCCCAGAGCCCGGGAGACGGTGCCTGATTTCCAGGAAGAGGGGGACAGGTTAGAGTTCAGGGGCAGGGGAAAACTGTCCCATCAGTCCTGGGGGGAGTTTGCAGAGGTGTGTTGGACTGCATTGGAGGATTGGGTGGTGAATAGAGCAGTGAATGTTTGGGAAGGGCTGTGCCAGGTAGTCATCAAGGAGCACATGCTCAGGAATTGTTTCCCAAGGTTGCGTCACCACCTGTTACAGTGTGGGTTCTCTGACCCCAGGGAGCTTGCCCGGGAGGCAGACCTCTGGGTGAGTGCCAGGGTGTCTGAGGAGGCATTGGGGAGTGACCCTGAAGGGAGTGGTGCAGGGATCGTTCAACCCAGCGAGGTGGGAGAGGTGGAGAATAGCCCAGCTAGGTCCCAGGGAAGTGAGAGGGTTGTAGGGCCTCACGTCCTATCTACAGGAAGGAGTGAGATGGGGAGGTGTCCCGAGGTGCCCTAACCGCAGTCTCAGGGCTTGGCGAGTTCCATAAGGGAGCCCTAGGTTGGGAGCCTAGGCTGTCCTGATGTGCCGTCCAGTGAAGGGGATCCCTAGTGTCAGGAGAACCCAGGGCGACTGTCATCAGAGCTCCTGAGGTTCTGGGGTCGGCCCAGTCGCAGGATTTAGATCCTGGGCTGGGATGCCAGGTTCAGGGGCTGCCTGACCTGGCGGGTGGGACATCTGTGAGCAGTGTCCCCCCAGAATTGACTTCCATGGGTACTTCTCCAGGTGGGAGGGTGCGGAACTCTGGAAGGGGTACAGGGGGAGGAAGGTCTCGCCTCTGACACCAGCTCAGCCACAGGGCTTAGATCCTGGGTTGGGAGGCCAGGGACAGGTACTGCCTGACCTGGCGGGTGGGACCTCTGTAAGCAGTGTCCCCCCAGAATTGACTTCCAGGGGTACTTCTCCTGGTGGGAGGGTGCGGAACTCTGGGAGGGGGTGCAGGGGGAGGGAGGAAACGCCCCTGGCACCGGTGCAGCCTACGGGTTTAGACCCTAGGTTGGGGAATCAGTTGCAGGGTCAAGGCCCTGGACTGGGGAGAGAGTGGTGGTCTGAGGGTGCCTTGCATGGGATGAGGGTGAGGAACCCCAGAAGGAGAGGTAGAGGGAGGAGAGCCTCGCCCCTGACGGCTGGTCAGCCTGAGGGTGCGGACCCCAGGTGGGAGGACCAGTGGCAGTTAGGAACTGCAAGGAGGAGGAGGAGAGTGGTCAACGGGTACTATGGGTCTGGGGCTACGGCCACCCACTCTGTGAGACCGCAAGGGCCAGAGACATCTGGCTACCCTAGGGGCCAGTCATGGCCACAACCAGCTAGGGAGCCCCAGGGGGGTGGCTTAGTTGGTCAAGGGAGGTTTGAGAGAGGGAACCATCGGGTTCCAGAGTGGAGGAGAACCTGCGGGTGCTCCTGCCGTTGCGGGCCTGCGTCAACGTTTTCTCACCCCAAGCAGGGAAGCCCATCAAGGCAGTGATCGGACTACCCTGGCTTTTGGCTGGGAGGGGGTTGTGTTGGACTTGGCCCTTTTCCCTGAATTTTTTCGCTTTTATGGGAAACAACCTGTTATGTGAAATGCTGTGCAATGGTGTACGCACCTGTATCTCCCCCATGGTCGAGAAAGGTATAGGATTCATCAAAAGGGGAGCAGTTCCTCTCTAGAGGCCAGAGCGATAAGTATCACTGGCTGGCTGTAGTATCTTGATATCAGTGGTGGGACAAGAAGGGAGGTAGGGAAATGGGAGATCCGAATTTCAGATCTTAATGCCCTCACACACCTGTCAGGGTGTCATGCTTCATCATTGGGCGCTCCTCGTCGGACCGGCGCTGCAATGTCCAACGGGCCTGGTGGCATCTTTATTGGAGATCTTCTGATCTGAGAACGCCGTTTGTGAAGGGTGCATGTGGGTTGAGGAATTCAGTGACTCCTGATGCAAGTGAAAATGTGATTAAAATAGGCCCTGGCCCTGTTAATTCTTTTATTAGAGTGTTGGGGCTGGGACTAAGTAAAACCAGTGAGACTACTGCAATGAGTCACGGTATTAGGGTAGCCTATAGTTGACTGGGGTCAACATGTTTCATGTCATTACTGCTCCGAGATAGAGTGACACTTCTTCAGGACCAGAGGTAGATCAATGTATGTGGTGACCTCTGTCAGTCAGACAAGGAGTGAGATCTACCCCAAATAGGTTCAAGTCCCTAGTTCAGGGTTCTTGTAGAAAGGCTCCACCTAGAAGGATGGAGACAAAAAGAGAGAGAGGGCAAGGGGGAAGGGGGTACCATCAGCAGCTGGTGGATGTAAGGTTATTCAACATGATCAGGATGGGTCAGGAACCCATGCTAGACACAGCGGATTACTTGTCTTCGCTGACAACAATTTGTTAGAGAAAAGAATAAAAATAAAAATATACATGAACTAACGTGTGGGGAGAGGGTAGGTGAAACAGTATTAAAACATATTCTAGGATCTCAGAGGTGGATCCAGCACAGTTCTTACGTGAGGGTAGATCGATGGTGGCTTACAACCAATTCTTACCTCAGCAAATAAGGGTGAGAGGCCTCATAGGTGAGGGAGAGACACCCCGACTACTGGAACAGGCCCACTAGATGAAAAGGGTTAGATCCAGATTACAAATAAAAATACGGACAACAAGTCAGCGTGTTACTCGGGGTTAAGTGAGAGTGTGGGAGGTATCATGCAACATTGTGCATAACTGTCTTAATGTGTGGGATCGTGAGAAGGTTCCGTAAAGGGCAGGGATGGTGAAAACGGTCACACATTTTGTTATGACTATTTCACATGTGTGCCCCTTGAGACGCTGGCATATACCCTTTGAACGTATTAGATAGACACTCACAGCGCTATCACAATATGCATGTCATCGCCGGTATCACACACATGGCTCATACTTGTGGTGCATACATGCACCACAGTCCCTCACCTCCTGATCTCTTAAGGATACAGTTGTATTACATGGCCCCCCGGGCTTCCACACATATACCGCATGTGTTTTGTATTACCAGGCTGCCTCCAAGATGTATCTTGGCTTATTTACACCCAGCCCCACACCCGTATCTAGCGCAGGGAAGGACAGGATTAGAGTTGTGATGGCTACATATGTCGTTAGGACAGGTACAACTACTCTTTGCCCAGGGGTTATCTGTGGTCCTTAATACTGAAATAGTGGTGAGTGAGTAAATCTTAGTGTATCATATTGATTCAGAAGTAAAGGTAGGGGATGTTGGAGGCACGGGCTTGGTTTTTGTAGGTTTTAGTTAATTTCTGTCCACGGGATGTCATCGTTGAGGCCCCTATCTTGTGTAGAAAGGCGGAAAATCCATCTTTGTTCGGTTTCGAAAAGTTTTTGGCAAGACCATGTGGGGTTGCTTTCCAGGACTGTCCAGTGCAGTTCATTAAGACCATGTTGGTGCGTAATGTAATGAGTACTCATTTTTGTGGTAGATTTTCCACACCGTATGTTGCTTCGGTGTTCCATGATTCTTGTTTTTACAGGACGTGTGGTCATACCAATATATCGCAAGTTGCATGGACAAGTGATCAGGTAGACACCGTTTTTAGAATTACAGTTCGTGTGGTTCTTTTGGGTCCAAACTTTTCCTGTTTCCAGGGTGAGTTCTTTGGTTGCCTTAGTAATGATGCATACTCCACATTCACCACAGGGGTAGTGTCCTCGTACTGGTGATGTTCCCCATAGAGTACCCTGGGTGTACAGTTTTGTAGTTTTTGGATGTGTGTGCACCAGAATATCATGTAGATTGCTCGTTCATTTGTTTGCAAACCTTGGTTCAGGTAAGGACAGTTCGCCTGTCGTGATAATCTTCCAATTTTTTTGTGATAATCCTCTGGATTTTGTTTGATTCAGATGTATAGGTGGTCACACATGTTAGTGTTTCATCCGTCTTCTTTACTTTGGGTTCTAAAAGAGCCTCTCTGTTGTTATTGAGGGCTCTTTTATTCGATCTCTTAATAATGGTGTCGGGGTAATGTCGTGCTCTGAGGTGGTTGCTTAAAGTAATGGCCTCCTTTTTGTAATCAGCAGTCGTGCCCCAGTTTCTACGGAGGCGCAGGAATTGGCCGAAGGGTAAGTTGTCCCTCATGGCTTTGGGGTGATGACTTCCATACTGCAGTAAGCTATTCCGGTTGTTGGTTTCCTGTAAGTATGTGTGAAGAGGATACCATTCCGTAGAGTAATGGCAAGGTCCAGAAAGTGGATCACAGTGGTTGAAGTTGACTGGGTAAATTTCAGATAGGGGTCCAGGGAGTTGATCCATGAGAAAAACCTGTCACAAGACTCTGTGTCTCCCTTCCACAAGATAAGGATGTTGTCTATGTAACGTTTCCAAAGGATGATGTTGTTGGCGTAGGTGTTATTATTTGTTATGCGGAGGCGTTCAAATTCTGCGACATAGAGACAGGCCAGACTCGGCGTGAATGTGCTGCCCATAGAAGTTCCCTGGATCTGGTGGAAAAATTGGTCCTTGAATTGGAAGAAGTTCTCACACATGGCTATGGTGGCACATTCCATTATGAAGGACATTGGGGTGTTGGACTCCCATTCTTCTTTGGTGAGGAGCAGACAAGCTGGTTCCATTGCGAGCCCGCACCCACACAGGGGTAAGTCCTATGCTCCCTCTTACGCCACCTTTTCCTTCTTGAGCCGTATTGTGCCCATATTTATAACTTTTTTCTTAATGTCTTTCCCTTTCATTATATCGTCGCCCGTTGCATGACAAAAGACTCCACGTCCTTTCCTGCTTAGCACGGCATGACTTCTTGTCACCCATAACCTGAGTCCAGGCACACCACCACTACTGTGTGCTAGAGTACGCTGAAAACCCCTAGACACGCGCTTTAGTCGGTTTTCAAGTTGAAAACACACTCCGATCTCTGGGAGCTCACTACCACACACAGCCCCATAGTATTCACCGCTGCATTGATTTGTGTTGCCTGCATGTCCCTTGAACCTACGGTCACACATTTTGTTATGACTATTTCACATGTGTGCATCTTGAGACGCTGGCATATACCCTTTGAACGTATTAGATAGAAACTCACAGCACTATCACAATATGCTTGCCATTGCCGGTATCACACACACGGCTCATACTTGTGGCGCATACATGCACCACAGTCCCTCACCTCCTGATCTCTTAAGGATACAGTTGTATTGCATGGCCCACGGGCTTCCACACATATACCGCGTGTGTTTTGGATTACCAGGCTGCCTCCAAGATGTATCTTGGCTTATTTACACCCAGCCCCACACCCGTATCTGCCCTTTACGGAACCTTCTCACGATCCCACACATTAAGACAGTTATGCACAATGTTGCATGATACCTCCCACACTCTCACTTAACCCCGGAGTAACACACTGACTTGTTGTCCGTATTTCTATTTGTAATCTGGATCTAACCCTTTTCATCTAGTGGGCCCGTTCCAGTAGTCGGGTCGTCTCTCCCTCACCTATGAGGCCTCCCACCCTTATTTGCTGAGGTAAGAATTGGTTGTAAGCCTCCATCGATCTACCCTCGCGTAAGAACTGTGCTGGATCCACCTCTGAGATCCTAGAATATTTTTTAATACTGTTTCACCTACCCTCTCCACACACGTTAGTTCATGTATATTTTTATTTTTATTCTTTTCTGTAACAAATTGTTGTCAGCGAAGACATGTAATCCGCTGTGTCTAGCATGGGTTCCTGACCCATCCTGATCATGTTGAATAACCTTACCTCCACCAGGTGCTGATGGTACCCCCTTCCCCCTCTCTCTTTTTGTCTCCATTCTTCTAGGTGGAGCCTTTCTACAAGAACCCTGAACTAGGGACTTGAACCTATTAGGGGTAGATCCCACTCCTTGTCTGACCGACAGAGGTCACCACATACATTGATCTACCTCTGGTCCTGAAGAAGTGTCGCTCTAGCTCGGAGCAGTAACGACATGAAACATGTTGACCCCAGTCAACTTTAGGCTACCCTAATACCTTGACTCATTGCAGTAGCCTCACTGGTTTTACATAGTCACAGCCCCAACACTAATAAAAGAATTACCACATTTTCACTTGTATCAGGAGTCACTGAATTCCCCAACCCACATACACCCTTCACAAACGGCATTCTCAGATCAGAAGATCTCCGATAAAGATGCCACCAGGCCCGTTGGACATTGCACCGCCGGTCCGACGAGGAGCGCCCAATGATGAAGCATGGCACCCTAACAGGTGTGTGAGGGCATTAAGATCTGAAATTCAGATCTCCCATTTCCCTCCCTCCCTTCTTGTCCCACCACTGATACTAAGATACTACAGCCAGCCAGTGATATTTATCGCTCTGCCTCTAGAGAGGAACTGCTCCCCTTTTGATGAATCATATACATTCTTAGGAGCACAGGAACAAGACCTCTTAAAATAACCAGCTCTCTTGTCCCCCCTTTGATTATACAGAGAAAGGTATAGGCCATCTGTGGTGTGAGATGCCATAAGACGTGCTGTGCAATGGCGTGCGCAGACGGACTTTCACAATTCACTTTTAAAATGGATGCCCGATAGGCGGTACTGTTTACATGCCTAATGCAGGATAGGCTATTTACGCCCTAATGTGATGCATAAAATGTGGCTTAGCGGCCCCATACTCATGCATTTATACCTAGGGAGGAGCCTCATGATTTATGCCCATGTGTCCATGCCCAATGTGACCTATGCCTATGTTTTTATGCAGAGTGTAATGGTTTTCAGCCCCATGGTAATGTGGTTATAGGTCAATGTTAATGCCTCCATGCTCCCAGGTCACTGTATAATGCTTTTACACTTATGGCAAGGTGGCGAAGGTTGCGCATGATGTACTTAGGCCTCATGGACCTATGCTGTTGGTGTTCTGCCTCATGAGTTCTGCCTAATGTTTTCCCCTTACAGCTTTCCTGCCCCAGGGGTCATGCATAGCGTTTATGCATATGGTGATACCATGATGTTTTATTGCAGGTGTTCCGGACTAACGCCTAATGTTATGCCCTGATGTGTTTTTATTGCAGGATTGAGGCTTATGGACTTTATCTTTATTCTTCCCACGTACCTTTATTCTAACTGTATGTTGCAATGGTTCTGGCAGGGGCTCGATTGGCTCTGCCATGTATATAATTCCCTCCCCTGTAAATATTGCTGTTGGAGGGAGGACCACCGGGGAGTCGGAGGGACTACTCCGGGCACCTTCCTACCACCAAGCTATAGCCGAGCGTCGCTGAGAAGCCTCCTAGGAGAGGTCCTTCTCCTATAATCGTACTAGGCCCAGTAACACCACCACACAGGACTCCGTATCAGTTGCTTATCTTGGTTCTTTTATATAAAACAAAGGAGCACGTTCAATATGTACAGTGGGATCGAGAGATCCAGTAGGAGTCTCAATATCTTGGAAGGAATAGGGTAGCGGGACAGTCTTAGTACCAACCAGGTACGGGAGGGCTCTGCACCAGACCTTGGATGCTGTCTCAGAGTGGCTCGGACGTGGAGAGCCGCGACGGCGTCAGCAGGGCTCGGGTGGTAGTTCCGCTTGGGTCGAGCCGCGACACAGTCAGCAGGGCTCCGGTGGTAGGTCCGCTTCGGTCGAGCCGCGACGAGGTCAGCTGGGCTCTGATGGTCTGTTGCAAAAAGGTCGGGCCGCGACGGCGTCAGCAGGGCCCCAAAGGTTCGTGAAGGTCTTGTAAGCACGATGGAGCCGCGACGTCGTCAGCAGGGCTCAGCAAGTAGTTTCAGGAAGAGTCTTTCTCCGTAGGGTCAGCCGCGATCCGATCAGCAGGGCTCTTGACTCCAGGATACAACTGTCATCTTGTTGTCGGGTCGCCCCAGATATAGGTCTTGAGCCCTTTGATGTCCGGACCCTTGCGCCCGGGAGGGCGGGGAGGCCGGGTAGGGCGCGGCCAGACGCCCAGCAGGAGAGGCGCCAGGCCCCAGAGAGCTGTGGGGCGGTCGCACCTAGGTGTGGAAGGACGGTTGGGGGTCCCATCGATACTGCCCTCCGCCGGGAGTGGGAAGGGCTCACGTGGTATCGCCCGGGCCAGGGGTGGGCGCCTCGATGTCGGGCCTCGCTGGGACCGAGGCCGGGTAGAGCAGGGTCACGGAGGTGGTCACGTGGAGTGACGTGTAATCCAAGATGGAGGAGCCCCGAGGTGCAGGGGACCTCGTGCAGCTGAGCGAGGGGGAACAGGACCACGCCACGAGGCTGGCTCCAACACGCGTCCCCCCCAGCTGAAGGCAGGGAGAGTCACCCATCTCCTTGGGGGTTCTCCTCGCCGAGGCGGAAGTATCGGGACAGGCCGTCAGCATTGGCGTGGTCGTTGCCGGGCCGGTGCTCCACGGTGAAATCCATCCCTTGCAACGAGATGGACCATCGCAACAGTTTGGGGTTCTCGCCCCGCATTTGCATGAGCCACCGCAAGGGCCGGTGGTCAGTCTGGACCCTGAAGTGGGTGCCGAAAAGGTAGGGCCGGAGCTTCTTGAGAGCCCATACCACAGCGAAGGCCTCCCGCTCGATGGTGCTCCACCTCTGTTCTCGTGGCAGCAGTCGGCGGCTGATAAAGGCCACAGGTCGGTCGAGGCCCTCGGCGTCCATCTGGGAGAGGACCGCCCCGACCCCGTACTCGGATGCGTCGGTCTGCACCACAAATTCCTTGCTGTAGTCAGGGGCCTGTAGCACCGGGGCAGCACACATGGCCGCCTTGAGGGCTTCAAAAGCGGTCTGGCAGCGGGGCGTCCAGTGCACCACCTTGGGCCGTTTCTTGGAAGTGAGCTCCGTAAGGGGGCCCACAATGCTGCCATAATCCTTAATGAATCGCCGGTAGTAGCCTGTGAGGCCTAAGAAGGCCCGGACAGCGGTCTGGGTTGCGGGGGGCTCCCACGCCTGGATGGCATCGACCTTCAACTGGAGGGGCGCTACCTGGCCACTCCCCGCCTGGTGGCCCAGATAGGTCACAGATCCTTGACCGATCTGGCATTTGCTGGCCTTAATTGTGAGCCCGGCCCTTTGGAGAGCGGCCAGGACTTTGCCGAGGTGTCCCAAGTGCGCGGCCCAATGGTCGCTGAAGACTGCAATGTCGTCGAGGTAGGCCGCGCTGAAGGTTTCTAGCCCCGCCAGGACCTTGTTTACCAGCCTCTGAAAGGTCGCTGGGGCGTTCTTCATACCGAAGGGCACCCCGGGTGTGAGAGAGAAGAGGGCAGCGAAGGGTTGCAGCAGCCTCCGGCAGTCATGGCGCTGTTCTGGGGTCAGCGTGTCGGAGAGGTGGACTCCCTCTAAGGAACCGTCTTGGCTCGAGGACCCCAGGAGGTCGGGCAGGGGCTCGGAGTCGCTTTCGCCCCCATCATCAGTAGCCAGCAGCAGGCTTAGTTCAGTTCGGGCAAAGTGGGGCTTGAGCCGGTTGGCGGGCAGGACCCGGAGGGGGTTCCTCGGGGACTCCATGTCGACTAGGTAGGTGACGGGGCTCTTCCTCTCAACCACCTTGAAGGGCCCGGTCCACTTGTCCTGCAGGGCGCAGGGGTCCACGGGTGACATGACCCAGACTTGCTGGCCTGGCTCGAACTCGATGGTCGAGGCGTTTGCGTCATACCAGCGCTTCATGTCTTCTTGGCTGGCTTCGAGGTTGGCTTCTGCCAGGGCCCGAAACTTCCGAGTCTGGTTCCGCAGGGTCAGGAGGTACCGGTAGACGTCGGGGGGGGCATCTGGGACGTTCGCCTCCCAGCCCTCCTTGACCAGGCTGAGGGGCCCTCGGACGGGGTGCCCATACAATAGTTCGAAGGGGCTGAAGCCCAGGGATTTCTGCGGTACCTCTCGATAGGCGAACAGGAGGCAGGGCAGCAGGACATCCCACCTCCTCCGCAGGGGCTCTTCCAGACCCTGGATCATCCCTTTTAGGGTCCTGTTGAACCCCTCGACCAGTCCGTTCCCCTGGGGGTGGTAAGGGGTAGTGAACCTGTAGGTGACCCCACATTGTTGCCAGAGGGATTTCATGTACTTTGAAATAAAGTTCGTACCCCTGTCGCTCACCACTTCTCGGGGGAACCCCACCCTGGAGAAGATGCCCATCAGGGCCCGGCCCACCACTGGAGCTGTGGAGCTGTCAAAGTGCGGAGTGGGATGGCCTCTGGGTATCGGGTGGCGTGGTCGACCAGTACCAGGATGAAGCGGTGTCCTGTGGCGGTTCGGGGGTCGAGGGGCCCCACGATGTCGATCCCCACTCGTTCGAACGGGGTGTGGACGGCTGGAAATGGTTGGAGGGGGGCTTTAACTCGACCCCCAGTTTTCCCGCTAGCCTGGCAGGTCTGGCAGGACCGGCAGTGGTGGTCCACGTCTCTCCGCATTCGGGGCCAATAGAAATGGGTCACTAGACGGCTGTAAGTCTTGTCCCGCCCGAGGTGTCCGGCGAGGGGCACGTCATGCGCCAGGTTCAGGAGGAACTCCCAGAACCGGAGGGGAACCACCAACACCCGGCCGGCTCCCAGCTCGGCGACTTTCTGCTCGCTGTATAGTAGGTCATTGTCCCAATAGACCCAGTGGGTTCCCGTGGGGTCCCCCGAGGCCTGGGCGGCCGCTTGCTGTCGGGCCCCCTCGAGGGACGGGCAGGCCTTCTGTTCCTGCTGGAACTGTTCACGGGTGGGGCCCCCATTGTGGCGCCACTGAGCCAGCTCGGGGATCTCGCTGAGGGAGGCGGCCTCGTCGGGAGACAGTTCGGACGGCCCGGCCTCATCGTCGGGTTCCTCCGTGCCGGAGGAGGGTGATAGTTCTGGGCCCGTAGACTGGTCGGTGGCCGCGGCAGCGGCGGGTTGGGCAGTCATGGACCGGGTGGTGGCGCAGGCCCACTCAGGCAGCCCTAGCATCCCCAGATGCTCTCGGCGCTCCACCTGGGCCCAGGGGGAGCTCTCTAGGTAATTCCCCAGGAGGCAGTCCACGGGGGCGTCGTCGCGGACAGTCACTTTTAGGGTGCCGGACACTCCTCCCCACTCGAAGGGGATCCTGGCCATCCGGCACATGCTTTCGGTGTTGTCCGCGGTCCGGACCGGGCATTGGACATGTGGCATGATTTGTTCGGGGGTCACTAGGTAGCAGCGGACAGCGGTCACGCTAGCCCCAGTGTCCCGGAGGGCTTCGGCCCGTCGTCCGTTGATGGTGACCCACTGCTGGTACTTCTGGGTGTTGCTCGGGATGGCCGCTCGGGGCACCATTTCTCGGGAGCCCAGGCAGACGAGCGACATGGCAGCTGGTTCCCACTCGGGGGACCCGTCCTCGCGGTTTTCCTCCTCTTCTTCTCCTTCCCCCAGGGCAGCGGCGGCTATTTGTCGGGGAGGGGGCCCAGCGGCCCCGTTTCGTCGGTTCACGGGGCAGGCCGGGTCGCTCGCATAGTGGCCGGTCTTTTGGCAGCCGAAGCAGGTCACTGGTGGTCGGGGCCCTGGTCGGGCGATGGGGGTCCCCCTTCGGCCCAGGGTCGGGGACATGTGGTTGGCGGCTTGGCCTCGTGGCGGGCTTCTGGGCGGTCCGGCCGGGAAGTCTCGGCTGCGGTGGGACCCCCCTCCTCCGCACCGCTGGCGAGGGGGTCCCGTGGTACTCCGTTGGTAGTCCCCCACGGTGTTCCGGGGGACCCTTGTGTTGACCCATCGGTCTGCTTCGGCGGCGAGCTTCCGGGGCTCGGTCAACTTACTGTCCAGGAGGTGTTGCCTTAGTTCTACAAAGCAGTTGTTGGCGAGGTGCTCCCAGACAATGAGGTCGAACAGTTCATTGTACGAGGTGACCTTGCTCCCTTTTATCCACCCTTCAAAAGCCCGGCTGAAGAAGTCCACGTACTCGACCCAGGTGGTACCGGGGAGCTTCTTGCAGTCCTGGAAGCGCTGCCGGTACATCTCGGCTGATAGTCCGTAGCGGGTGAGTAGGGCTTCCTTCATGTGATCGTAGGAGGTCATCACTGCGTCGGGGAGTTGCAGCAGGGTATCCCGGCCCTCGCTGAGGAACCTCCTCCATAGTCCGGCACCCCAATCCTTCCGGGGTACCCGATGGGAGGTCATGGCTACCTCGTAGGCTCGGAACCACTGCTGGATGTCGTCGTTCTTGTAGTACTCTTTGACGACATCCTTGGGGATATGAACCTTTGGCTCGGTCAGTGGCAGGGCGTCCCGGGCCCCGGGGGTGCTGGTCTCCCCCGTTTTGGATTTCAGTTCGAGTTCTTTGAGGCTCCTCTCGTGCTCGAGGGTTAGCCGTCTCTCTTCGAGCTCCCGATGCCGTTTCTTCTCCTCGATTTCCTCTTGCAGCCGTAGTTGCTCCAGGGCTATTTTCTTCTCCGCTAGCTGGAGCTCGCCGTCCAGCCGGAGTCGTGCGAGGTCCATTTCGTGTGCCCGGACCCTCTCCCGTTCTCGTATTTCTTCATGGGATAGGCGGGCTTCGGGGATGCCTTGCCCCCCATCTGTCGGGGTTGTGGTCGGCAGGTTTTCGTCCCGGGCCGAGGTCCCTTCGGTGCGGGGTGGAGTGGCCTCGGCTTCGGCCCAGGCTTTCAGGGCTTTCTGCATTTCTTCCTTGGTGCCCAATCCTGTGGTTGGGATCCCTTTGTCTTTGCAGAATTGTTTTAGTTCTTTGTGGGTGTATTCTTCCAGCTTTTCCAGCTGGAAGGTTGTGGCCACGGTTGCTTCTTGTCCGTCCATGGTTCCCTTTTTCTTTTTCCGTCTGGTTAGGTAGTGGGTGCGTTACTTGCTTGTACGATTGCATCTGGCTCGGATCCCGTCGCTGGCCACCAAATGTTGGAGGGAGGACCACCGGGGAGTCGGAGGGACTACTCCGGGCACCTTCCTACCACCAAGCTATAGCCGAGCGTCGCTGAGAAGCCTCCTAGGAGAGGTCCTTCTCCTATAATCGTACTAGGCCCAGTAACACCACCACACAGGACTCCGTATCAGTTGCTTATCTTGGTTCTTTTATATAAAACAAAGGAGCACTTTCAATATGTACAGTGGGATCGAGAGATCCAGTAAGAGTCTCAATATCTTGGAAGGAATAGGGTAGCGGGACAGTCTTAGTACCAACCAGGTACGGGAGGGCTCTGCACCAGACCTTGGATGCTGTCTCAGAGCGGCTCGGATGTGGAGAGCCGCGACGGCGTCAGCAGGGCTCGGGTGGTAGTTCCGCTTGGGTCGAGCCGCGACACAGTCAGCAGGGCTCCGGTGGTAGGTCCGCTTCGGTCGAGCCGCGACGAGGTCAGCTGGGCTCTGATGGTCTGTTGCAACAAGGTCGGGCTGCGACGGCGTCAGCAGGGCCCCAAAGGTTCGTGAAGGTCTTGTAAGCACGATGGAGCCGCGACGTCGTCAGCAGGGCTCAGCAAGTAGTTTCAGGAAGAGTCTTTCTCCGTAGGGTCAGCCGCGATCCGATCAGCAGGGCTCTTGACTCCAGGATACAACTGTCATCTTGTTGTCGGGTCGCCCCAGATATAGGTCTTGAGCCCTTTGATGTCCGGACCCTTGCGCCCAGGAGGGCGGGGAGGCCGGGTAGGGCGCGGCCAGACGCGCAGCAGGATAGGCGCCAGGCCCCAGAGAGCTGTGGGGCGGTCGCACCTAGGTGTGGAAGGACGGTTGGGGGTCCCATCGATACTGCCCTCCGCCGGGAGTGGGAAGGGCTCACGTGGTATCCCCCGGGCCAGGGGTGGGCGCCTCGATGTCGGGCCTCGCTGGGACCGAGGCCGGGTAGAGCAGGGTCACGGAGGTGGTCACGTGGAGTGACGTGTAATCCAAGATGGAGGAGCCCCGAGGTGCATGGGACCTCGTGCAGCTGAGCGAGGGGGAACAGGACCACGCCACGAGGCCGGCTCCAACAATTGCCTTGGCGCCGGTTGGCGCAGTAGAGAGATTACTAAAAATACCTTGTGTTTCTACAATACAAAAGTTATTCTTTCACAAACTTGTGTATCGTCTCTTTTTGGAGTGTGCCTTGTGTGTCACCTGTGTACTGTGTGGATGCTTTGCCTATTTCCTCCGGAGTTTGGCCCACCCGCTCTGCACCACGCTAACCCATTTCCAACATTGTGCCACCTGACTGAGCTGGGTTACCAGCCTAGTTGTTATTTCCCAGCAACCCCAGCTTTTGGAGGGAAGCCTAGCACCCAGGGTGCTGGACACCTCCCCCTGTGCCAGTTAGAACCGGTTTTCCCCAGACGCTTCTAGAAGCTGCTGGCACTGTCTGGTAGGTGGAGTTGGACTGCCATGTGCTCAGTCAGAGCGTGGACCTGAGAGAGGGGAGACCTGCTGCCAGGGGGTACCGCCACGTGGGCCTGTGTGCTGGGCCCTGAGCTTATTTGCACCCCTCTGCTGTCCACAGGGCCAGGGAGAGCCATAGCTAGTGCACCACTGGACCAGGGGAACCTCTGTTGGAGTATAGGCGGTTGGAGCTAGGAGGAGACTACACTACTGTGGCTTACTGAACTGAGGCTCTGTTGTCTCCAAGCTAGCTGAGTAATCCTGCCTGCCTGTCTGACCTTGCCCATGGAAGGGGAACCAGGGAGACCAACTCCCGAGTGCCTGCTGCTCTGCTGACTAACGCCGGAGGAAGGAGAGCGCTAGATTGGACTGGCCTGTGCTCACTGCCTGCACCCTAACGCCTCGTGGGACCCTGTCTGCATGCCCTGCGTAAGGTGAGCACTATATTTAGTGGGTGCCACGCTTGGATGGACGGGATCCTGCCTGCTGTCTAGCGCTTGGTGAGTGTGGGCGCTATGTACTGATGGCCCAGGAGAGGAGGAGCACTACCTTTTGCCCCTAAAGCTGGTGGGGCTGGCTAGCACCTGTGAAGCGCTATACTTGATGACCCAGCGGTGCTGTGTGGCCAGGAAGAACTGTTTTGTACTTAAAAGCGCCACGGGAGCCAACCCCGTGTAATGGCGGTGCTTAGCTGACTGCTGCGGGTGCCCACCACGCGTGATTGCCGCCTGGAGAAATCACCGCATTGCAAGGGAAAGCGGGTGCCCACCCCGCAGTATTGCCACCCTTTTGCTGATTTAAAACTATAGTGGGAGCCTACCCCGCGTGTGGACGCTATGCTGTTTAAAACTTACAGCGGGTGCCTACCCCGCTTCGTGCATATTTGACTAGTGGGTGCCCACCCCGCGCTGTGCACCCTTATCACGGGTGCCTACCCCACATGTGAGCTTCCCAGAAGGGCGGGTGTATTTGAACTGAAGGCGGGAGCCCACCACACGCTTCGAATCAAGGAAGATCCCACCGCTGCCACCAATGTTGGAAACGGGTTAGCGTGGTGCAGAGCGGGCGGGCCAAACTCCGGAGGAAATGTGCAAAGCATCCACGCAGTACACACAGGCGACACACAAGGCACACTCCAAAAAGAGACGCTACACAAGTTTGTGAAAGAATAAATTTTGTATTGTAGAAACACAAGGTATATTTAGTGATCTCTCTACTGCGCCAACCCGCGCCATGGCAATATTTACAGGGGGGGGAATTATATACATGGCAGCGCCAATCGGACCCCTGCCAGAACCATTGCAACATACAGTTAGAATAAAGGTACGTGGGAAGAATAAAGGTAAAGTCCATAAGCCTCAATCCTGCAATAAAAACACATCAGGGTATAACATTAGGCGTTAGTCCGGAACACCTGCAATAAAACATCATGGTATCACCATATGCATAAACGCTATGCATGACCCCTGGGGCAGGAAAGCTGTAAGGGGAAAACATTAGGCAGAACACCAACAGCATAGGTCCATTAGGCCTGAGTACATCATGTGCAACCTTCGCCACCTTGTCATAAGGGTAATAGCATTATACAGTGACCTGGGAGCATGGAGGCATTAACAGTGACCTATAACCGCATTACCATGGGGCAGAAAACCATTACACTCTGCATAAGAACATAGGCATAGGTCACATTGGGCACGGACACATGGGCATAAATCATGGAGCTCCTCCCTAGGCATAAATGCGTGAGTATGGGGCAGCTAAACCACATTTTATGCGTCACATTAGGGCGTAAATAGCCTATCCTGCATTAGGCATGTAAACAGTACCGCCTATCGGGCATCCATTTTAAAAGTGAATTGTGAAAGTCAGTCTGCGCACGCCATTGCACAGCACGTCTTATGGCATCTCACACCACACATGGCCTATACCTTTCTCTACCATGGGGGAGATACAGGTGTGTACACCATTACACAGCATTTGACATAACAGGTTGTTTCCCATAAAAGCGAAAAATTTCAGGGAAAAGGGCCAAGTCCAACAGCAGCCTACTCAGCAAACCCCAAATTTGAAAGACTGTAATCTCTACTGATGACGGTCAAAGAACAGGAAACACGTGCCTAGAGATCAGCACTATCTGCGCCAACTGTGGCGAAACACTCAAACACTCTTGAAGCAAGCAAGTGACTGAAACTCCATTTACCACAATGCCAGGGGAGAACCTTGCTGGGAGCTGAAGCGGTGTGCTCCCACCCCTGTTCCTGTTTAATAGTAAACCGTGAGTCATTGAGCCGATGAGATCGTGAATGAAGCACCTGCATGCTTGTGAGAGGTACTTGACCTAAGAAAGATGTTGGCAGCCTTTTCAGGAAACCCCAAATTTGAAAGACTGTAATCGCTACTGATGACGGTTAAAGAACCAGAAACACATGTCTATAGATCAGCACTATCTGCGCCAACTGTAGCGAAACACTTGAACACTCTTGAAGCAAGCAAGTAACTGAAACTGCATTTACCACAATGCCATGGGTGAACCTTGCTGGTAGGTGAAGCGGTGTACCTCCACCCCTGTTCCTATTTAAAAGTACTCCCGTGAGTCATTGAGCTGACGAGCTCGTGGATGAAGCACCTGCATGCCTGTGAGAGGTACCTGACCTGACAAAGATGTTTGCAGCCTACTCAGAAAACCCCCATTGACTGAAATCTCTACTGATGATGGTTAACGAACCAGAAACATGTGTCTAGAGATCAGCACTATCTGCGCCAACTGTAGCGAAACACTCAAACACTCTTGAAGCAAGCAAGTAACCGAGACTGCATTTACCACAATGCCAGGGGCGAACCTTGCTGGGAGGTGAAGCGGTGTGCTCCCACCACTGTTCCTGTTTAATAGTACTGCCATGAGTCGTTGAGCAGACGAGCTAGTGGATGAAGCACCAGCATGCCTGTGAGAGGTACCTGACCTGAGAAAGATGTCGGCAGCCTACTCAGCAAACCCCAAATTTTAAAGACTGTAACCTCTACTGATGACGGTTAAAGAACCAGAAACACATGTCTAGAGATCAGCACTATCTGTGCCAACTGTAGCGAAATACTCAAACACTCTTGAAGGAAGCAAGTAACTGAAACAGCATTTACCACAATGCCAGGCGCGAACCTTGCTTGGAGGTGAAGCGGTGTGCCTCCACACCTGATCCTATTTAAAAGTACTCCCGTGAGTCATTGAGCTGACGAGCTCATGGATGAAGCACCCGCATGCCTGTGAGAGGTACCTGACCTGAGAAAGATGTTGGCAGCCTACTCAGCAAACACCAAATTTGAAAGACTGTAATCTCTACTGATGACGGTTAAAGAACCAGAAACACATGTCTAGAGAGCAGCACTATCTGCGCCAACTGTAGCGAAACACTCGAACACTCTTGAAGGAAGCAAGTAACTGAAACTGCATCTACCACAATGCCAGGGGCGAACCTTGCTGGGAGGTGAAGCGGTGTGCTACCTCCCCTGTTACTGTTTAATAGTACTGCCATGAGTCATTGAGCTGACGACCTCGTGGATGAAGCACCCACATGCCTGTGAGAGGTACCTGACCTGAGAAAGATGTTTGCAGCCTACTCAGCAAACCCAAAATTCCAAAGACTGTAATCTCAACTGATGACGGTTAAAGAACCAGAAACACGTGTCTAGAGATCTGCACTATCTGTGCCAACTTTGGCGAAACACTCCAACACTCTTGAAGCAAGCAAGCAACCAAAACTGTATTTACCACAATGCCAGGAGCGAACCTTGCTGGGAGCTGAAGCGGTGTGCTCCCACCCCTGTTCCTGTTTAATAGTACTCCTGTGAGTCATTGAGCTGACGAGATCGTGAATGAAGCACCCGCATGCCTGTGAGAGGTACCTGACCTGACAAAGATGTTGGCAGCCTACTCAGCAAACCCTACATTTGAAAGACTGTAATCTCTACTGATGACGGTTAAAGAACCAGAAACACGTGTCTAGAGATCAGCACTATCTGCGCCAACTGTAGCGAAACACTCAAACACTCTTGAAGCAAGCAAGTGTCTGAAACTGCATCTACCACAATGCCAGGGGCAAACCTTGCTGGGAGGTGAAGCGGTGTGCTCCCACCCCTGTTCCTGTTTAATAGTACTGTCATGAGTCATTGAGCTGACGAGCTCATGGATGAAGCACCCGCATGCCTGTGAGAGGTACCTGACCTGAGAAAGATATTGGCAGCTCACTCAGCAAACCCCACATTTGAAAGACTGTAATCTCTACTGATGACGGTTAAAGAACCAGAAACACGTGTCTAGAGATCAGCACTATATGCGCCAACTGTTGCAAAACACTTGAACAGTCTTGAAGCAAGCAAGTAACTGAAACTGCATTTACCACAATGCCAGGAGCGAACCTTGCTGGGAGGTGAAGCGGTGTGCTCCCACCCCTGTTCCTGTTTAATAGTAAACCGTGAGTCATTGAGCTGACGAGATCGTGAATGAAGCACCCGCATGCCTGTGAGAGGTACCTGACCTAAGAAAGATGTTGGCAGCCTACTTAGCAAATCCCAAATTTGAAAGACTGTAATCGCTACTGACGACGGTTAAAGAACCAGAAACACATGTCTATAGACCAGCACTATCTGCGCCAACTGTAGCGAAACACTCGAACACTCTTGAAGCAAGCAAGTAACTGAAACTGCATTTAACACAAGGCCAGGGCCAAACCTTGCTGGGAGGTGAAGCGGTGTGCCTCCACCCCTGTTCCTATTTAAAAGTACTCCTGTGAGTCATTGAGCTGACGAGCTTGTGGATGAAGCACCCGCATGCCTTTGAGAGGTACCTGACCTGAGAAAGATGTTGGCAGCCTACTCAGCAAACCCCACATTTGAAAGACTGTAATCTCTACTGATGACGGTTAAAGAACCAGAAACACGTGTCTAGAGGTCAGCATTATCTGCGCCAACTGTTGCGAAACACTCGAACACTCTTGAAGCAAACAAATAACTGAAACTGTAATTACAACAATGCCAGGGGCGAACCTGGCTGGGAGGTGAAGCGGTGTGCCTCCACCCCTGTTCCTATTTAAAAGTACTCCTGTGAGTCATTGAGCTGACGAGCTTGTGGATGAAGCACCCACATGCCTGTGAGAGGTACCTGACCTGAGAAAGATGTTGGCAGCCTACTCAGCAAACCCCAAATTTGAAAGACTGTAACCTCTACTGATGACGGTTAAAGAACCAGAAACACATGTCTAGAGATCAGCACTATCTGTGCCAACTGTAGCGAAACACTCAAACACTCTTGAAGGAAGCAAGTAACTGAAACAGCATTTACCACAATGCCAGGCGCGAACCTTGCTTGGAGGTGAAGCGGTGTGCCTCCACACCTGATCCTATTTGAAAGTACTCCCGTGAGTCATTGAGCTGACGAGCTCATGGATGAAGCACCCGCATGCCTGTGAGAGGTACCTGACCTGAAAAAGATGTTGGCAGCCTACTCAGCAAACACCAAATTTGAAAGACTGTAATCTCTACTGATGACGGTTAAAAAACCACAAACACATTTCTAGAGATCAGCACTATCTGTGCCAACTGTAGCAAACCCACTCAAACACTCTTGAAGGAAGCAAGTAACCGAAACTGCATTTACCACAATGCCAGGGGCGAACCTTGCTGGGAGGTGAAGCGGTGTGCTCCCTCCCCTGTTACTGTTTAATAGTACTGCCATGAGTCATTGAGCTGACGACCTCGTGGATGAAGCACCCACATGCCTGTGAAAGGTACCTAACCTGAGAGAGATGTTTGCAGCCTACTCAGCAAACCCAAAATTTCAAAGACTGTAATCTCAACTGATGACATTTAAAGAACCAGAAACACGTGTCTAGAGATCAGCACTATCTGTGCCAACTGTGGCGAAACACTCGAACACTCTTGAAGCAAGCAAGTAACTGAAACTGCATTTACCACAATGCCAGGGGCGAACCTTGCTGGGAGGTGAAGCGGTGTGCTCCCACCCCTGTTCCTGTTTTGTAGTACTCCTGTGAGTCATTGAGCTCACGAGACCGTGAATGAAGCACCTGCATGCCTGTGAGAGGTACCTGACCTGACAAAGATGTTGGCAGCCTACTCAGCAAACCCCAAATTTGAAAGACTGTAATCTCTACTGATGGCGGTTAAAGAACCAGAAACACGTGTCTAGAGATCAGCACTATCTGCGCCAACTGTAGCGAATCACTTGAACACTCTTGAAGCAAGCAAGTAACTGAAACTGCATTTACCACAATGCCAGGGGCCAACCTTGCTGGGAGGTGAAGCGGTGTGCCTCCACCTCTGTTCCTATTTAAAAGGACTCCCGTGAGTCATTGAGTTGACGAGCTTGTGGATGAAGCACCCGCATGCCTTTGAGAGGTACCTGACCTGAGAAAGATGTTGGCAGCCTATTCAGCAAACCACAATTTGAAAGACTGTATTCTCTACTGAGGACGGTTAAAGAACCAGAAACAAGTGTCTAGAGATCTGCACTATCTGTGCCAACTTTGGCGAAACACTCCAACACTCTTGAAGCAAGCAAGCAACCAAAACTGTATTTACCACAATGCCAGGAGCGAACCTTGCTGGGAGCTGAAGCGGTGTGCTCCCACCCCTGTTCCTGTTTAATAGTAAACCGTGAGTCATTGAGCTGACGAGATCGTGAATGAAGCACCCGCATGCCTGTGAGAGGTACCTGACCTGACAAAGATGTTGGCAGCCTACTCAGCAAACCCCACATTTGAAAGACTGTAATCTCTACTGATGACGGTTAAAGAACCAGAAACACGTGTCTAGAGATCAGCACTATCTGTGCCAACTGTAGCGAAACACTCAAACACTTTTGAAGCAAGCAAGTGTCTGAAACTGCATCTACCACAATGCCAGGGGCGAACCTTGCTGGGAGGTGAAGCGGTGTGCTCCCACCCCTGTTCCTGTTTAATAGTAAACCGTGAGTCATTGAGCTGACGAGATCGTGAATGAAGCACCCGCATGCCTGTGAGAGGTACCTGACCTAAGAAAGATGTTGGCAGCCTACTTAGCAAATCCCAAATTTGAAAGACTGTAATCGCTACTGATGACGGTTAAAGAACCAGAAACACATGTCTATAGACCAGCACTATCTGCGCCAACTGTAGCGAAACACTCGAACACTCTTGAAGCAAGCAAGTAACTGAAACTGCATTTACCACAAGGCCAGGGCCAAACCTTGCTGGGAGGTGAAGCGGTGTGCCTCCACCCCTGTTCCTATTTAAAAGTACTCCTGTGAGTCATTGAGCTGACGAGCTTGTGGATGAAGCACCCGCATGCCTTTGAGAGGTACCTGACCTGAGAAAGATGTTGGCAGCCTACTCAGCAAACCCCACATTTGAAAGACTGTAATCTCTACTGATGACGGTTAAAGAACCAGAAACACGTGTCTAGAGGTCAGCATTATCTGCGCCAACTGTTGCGAAACACTCGAACACTCTTGAAGCAAACAAATAACTGAAACTGTAATTACAACAATGCCAGGGGCGAACCTGGCTCGGAGGTGAAGCGGTGTGCTGCCACCCCTGTCCCTGTTTAACAGTACTCCCGTGAGTCATTGAGCTAACGAGATTGTGAATGAAGCACCCACATGCCTGTGAGAGGTACCTGACCTGAGAAAGATGTCGGCAGCCTACTCAGCAAACCCCAAATTTGAAAGACTGTAACCTCTACTGATGACGGTTAAAGAACCAGAAACACATATCTAGAGATCAGCACTATCTGTGCCAACTGTAGCGAAACACTCAAACACTCTTGAAGGAAGCAAGTAACTGAAACAGCATTTACCACAATGCCAGGCGCGAACCTTGCTTGGAGGTGAAGCGGTGTGCCTCCACACCTGATCCTATTTAAAAGTACTCCCGTGAGTCATTGAGCTGACGAGCTCATGGATGAAGCACAGGCATGCCTGTGAGAGGTACCTGACCTGAAAAAGATGTTGGCAGCCTACTCAGCAAACACCAAATTTGAAAGACTGTAATCTCTACTGATGACGGTTAAAAAACCACAAACACATGTCTAGAGATCAGCACTATCTGTGCCAACTGTAGCAAACCCACTCAAACACTCTTGAAGGAAGCAAGTAACCGAAACTGCATTTACCAAAATGCCAGGGGCGAACCTTGCTGGGAGGTGAAGCGGTGTGCTCCCTCCCCTGTTACTGTTTAATAGTACTGCCATGAGTCATTGAGCTGACGACCTCGTGGATGAAGCACCCACATGCCTGTGAAAGGTACCTAACCTGAGAGAGATGTTTGCAGCCTACTCAGCAAACCCAAAATTTCAAAGACTGTAATCTCAACTGATGACATTTAAAGAACCAGAAACACGTGTCTAGAGATCAGCACTATCTGTGCCAACTGTGGCGAAACACTCGAACACTCTTGAAGCAAGCAAGTAACTGAAACTGCATTTACCACAATGCCAGGGGCGAACCTTGCTGGGAGGTGAAGCGGTGTGCTCCCACCCCTGTTCCTGTTTTGTAGTACTCCCGTGAGTCATTAAGCTCACGAGACCGTGAATGAAGCACCTGCATGCCTGTGAGAGGTACCTGACCTGACAAAGATGTTGGCAGCCTACTCAGCAAACCCCAAATTTGAAAGACTGTAATCTCTACTGATGGCGGTTAAAGAACCAGAAACACGTGTCTAGAGATCAGCACTATCTGCGCCAACTGTTGCGAAACACTCGAACACTCTTGAAGCAAGCAGGTAACTGAAACTGCATTTACCACAATGCCAGGGGCAAACCTTGCTGGGAGGTGAAGCGGTGTGCTCCCACCCCTGTTCCTGTTTAATAGTAAACCGTGAGTCATTGAGCTGACGAGATCGTGAATGAAGCACCCGCATGCCTGTGAGAGGTACCTGACCTAAGAAAGATGTTGGCAGCCTACTCAGCAAACCCCAAATTTGAAAGACTGTAATCGCTACTGATGACGGTTAAAGAACCAGAAACACATGTCTATAGATCAGCACTATCTGCGCCAACTGTAGCGAATCACTTGAACACTCTTGAAGCAAGCAAGTAACTGAAACTGCATTTACCACAATGCCAGGGGCCAACCTTGCTGGGAGGTGAAGCGGTGTGCCTCCACCTCTGTTCCTATTTAAAAGGACTCCCGTGAGTCATTGAGTTGACGAGCTTGTGGATGAAGCACCCGCATGCCTTTGAGAGGTACCTGACCTGAGAAAGATGTTGGCAGCCTATTCAGCAAACCACAATTTGAAAGACTGTATTCTCTACTGAGGACGGTTAAAGAACCAGAAACAAGTGTCTAGAGATCAGCACTATGTGCGCCAACTGTAGCGAAACACTCAAACACTCTTGAAGCAAGCAAGTAACTGAAACTGCATCTACCACAATTCCAGGGGCAAACCTTGCTGGGAGGTGAAGCGGTGTGCTCCCACCCCTGTTCCTGTTTAATAGTACTGCCATGAGTCATTGAGCTGACGAGCTCGTGGATGAAGCACCCGCATGCCTGTGAGAGGTACCTGACCTGAGAAAGATGTTGGCAGCCTACTCAGCAAACACCAAATTTGAAAGACTGTAATCTCTACTGATGACGGTTAAAGAACCAGAAACACATGTCTAGAGAGCAGCACTATCTGCGCCAACTGTAGCGAAACACTCGAACACTCTTGAAGGAAGCAAGTAACTGAAACTGCATCTACCACAATGCCAGGGGCGAACCTTGCTGGGAGGTGAAGCGGTGTGCTACCTCCCCTGTTACTGTTTAATAGTACTGCCATGAGTCATTGAGCTGACGACCTCGTGGATGAAACACCCACATGCCTGTGAGAGGTACCTGACCTGAGAAAGATGTTTGCAGCCTACTCAGCAAACCCAAAATTTCAAAGACTGTAATCTCAACTGATGACGGTTAAAGAACCAGAAACACATGTCTAGAGATCTGCACTATCTGTGCCAACTTTGGCGAAACACTCCAACACTCTTGAAGCAAGCAAGCAACCAAAACTGAATTTACCACAATGCCAGGAGCGTACCTTGCTGGGAGCTGAAGCGGTGTGCTCCCACCCCTGTTCCTGTTTAATAGTAAACCGTGAGTCATTGAGCTGACGAGATCGTGAATGAAGCACCCGCATGCCTGTGAGAGGTACCTGACCTGACAAAGATGTTGGCAGCCTACTCAGCAAACCCCACATTTGAAAGACTGTAATCTCTACTGATGACGGTTAAAGAACCAGAAACACGTGTCTAGAGATCAGCACTATCTGCGCCAACTGTAGCGAAACACTCAAACACTCTTGAAGCAAGCAAGTGTCTGAAACTGCATCTACCACAATGCCAGGGCGAACCTTGCTGGGAGGTGAAGCGGTGTGCTCCCACCCCTGTTCCTGTTTAATAGTAAACCGTGAGTCATTGAGCTGACGAGATCGTGAATGAAGCACCCGCATGCCTGTGAGAGGTACCTGACCTAAGAAAGATGTTGGCAGCCTACTTAGCAAATCCCAAATTTGAAAGACTGTAATCGCTACTGATGACGGTTAAAGAACCAGAAACACATGTCTAGAGACCAGCACTATCTGCGCCAACTGTAGCGAAACACTCGAACACTCTTGAAGCAAGCAAGTAACTGAAACTGCATTTACCACAAGGCCAGGGCCAAACCTTGCTGGGAGGTGAAGCGGTGTGCCTCCACCCCTGTTCCTATTTAAAAGTACTCCTGTGAGTCATTGAGCTGACGAGCTTGTGGATGAAGCACCCGCATGCCTTTGAGAGGTACCTGACCTGAGAAAGATGTTGGCAGCCTACTCAGCAAACCCCACATTTGAAAGACTGTAATCTCTACTGATGACGGTTAAAGAACCAGAAACACGTGTCTAGAGGTCAGCATTATCTGCGCCAACTGTTGCGAAACACTCAAACACTCTTGAAGCAAACAAATAACTGAAACTGTAATTACAACAATGCCAGGGGCGAACCTGGCTGGGAGGTGAAGCGGTGTGCTGCCACCCCTGTCCCTGTTTAACAGTACTCCCGTGAGTCATTGAGCTAACGAGATTGTGAATGAAGCACCCACATGCCTGTGAGAGGTACCTGACCTGAGAAAGATGTCGGCAGCCTACTCAGCAAACCCCAAATTTGAAAGACTGTAACCTCTACTGATGACGGTTAAAGAACCAGAAACACATGTCTAGAGATCAGCACTATCTTTGCCAACTGTAGCGAAACACTCAAACACTCTTGAAGGAAGCAAGTAACTGAAACAGCATTTACCACAATGCCAGGCGCGAACCTTGCTTGGAGGTGAAGCGGTGTGCCTCCACACCTGATCCTATTTAAAAGTACTCACGTGAGTCATTGAGCTGACGAGCTCATGGATGAAGCACCCGCATGCCTGTGAGAGGTACCTGACCTGAAAAAGATGTTGGCAGCCTACTCAGCAAACACCAAATTTGAAAGACTGTAATCTCTACTGATGACGGTTAAAAAACCACAAACACATGTCTAGAGATCAGCACTATCTGTGCCAACTGTAGCAAACCCACTCAAACACTCTTGAAGGAAGCAAGTAACCGAAACTGCATTTACCACAATGCCAGGGGCGAACCTTGCTGGGAGGTGAAGCGGTATGCTCCCTCCCCTGTTACTGTTTAATAGTACTGCCATGAGTCATTGAGCTGACGACCTCGTGGATGAAGCACCCACATGCCTGTGAAAGGTACCTAACCTGAGAGAGATGTTTGCAGCCTACTCAGCAAACCCAAAATTTAAAAGACTGTAATCTCAACTGATGACATTTAAAGAACCAGAAACACGTGTCTAGAGATCAGCACTATCTGTGCCAACTGTGGCGAAACACTTGAACACTCTTGAAGCAAGCAAGTAACTGAAACTGCATTTACCACAATGCCAGGGGCGAACCTTGCTGGGAGGTGAAGCGGTGTGCTCCCACCCCTGTTCCTGTTTTGTAGTACTCCCGTGAGTCATTGAGCTCACGAGATCGTGAATGAAGCACCTGCCTGCCTGTGAGAGGTACCTGACCTGACAAAGATGTTGGCAGCCTACTCAGCAAACCCCAAATTTGAAAGACTGTAATCTCTACTGATGACGGTTAAAGAACCAGAAACACGTGTCTAGAGATCAGCACTATCTGCGCCAACTGTTGCGAAACACTCGAACACTCTTGAAGCAAGCAGGTAACTGAAACTGCATTTACCACAATGCCAGGGGCAAATCTTGCTGGGAGGTGAAGCGGTGTGCTCCCACCCCTGTTCCTGTTTAATAGTAAACCGTGAGTCATTCAGCTGACAAGATCGTGAATGAAGCACCTGCATGCCTGTGAGAGGTACCTGACCTAAGAAAGATGTTGGCAGCCTACTCAGCAAACCCCAAATTTGAAAGACTGTAATCGCTACTGATGACGGTTAAAGAACCAGAAACACATGTCTATAGATCAGCACTATCTGCGCCAACTGTAGCGAATCACTTGAACACTCTTGAAGCAAGCAAGTAACTGAAACTGCATTTACCACAATGCCAGGGGCCAACCTTGCTGGGAGGTGAAACGGTGTGCCTCCACCTCTGTTCCTATTTAAAAGTACTCCCGTGAGTCATTGAGTTGACGAGCTTGTGGATGAAGCACCCGCATGCCTTTGAGAGGTACCTGACCTGAGAAAGATGTTGGCAGCCTACTCAGCAAACCACAATTTGAAAGACTGTATTCTCTACTGAGGACGGTTAAAGAACCAGAAACAAGTGTCTAGAGATCAGCCCTATCTGCGCCAACTGTAGCGAAACACTCAAACACTCTTGAAGCAAGCAAGTAATTGAAACTGCATCTACCACAATTCCAGGGGCAAACCTTGCTGGGAGGTGAAGCGGTGTGCTCCCACCCCTGTTCCTGTTTAATAGTACTGCCATGAGTCATTGAGCTGACGAGCTCGTGGATGAAGCACCCGCATGCCTGTGAGAGGTACCTGACCTGAGAAAGATGTTGGCAGCCTACTCAGCAAACCCCACATTTGAAAGACTGTAATCTCTACTGATGACGGTTAAAGAACCAGAAACACGTGTCTAGAGATCAGCACTATCTGCGCCAACTGTTGCGAGACACTCGAACACTCTTGAAGCAAGCAAGTAACTGAAACTGCATTTACCACAATGCCAGGGGCGAACCTTGCTGGGAGGTGAAGCGGTGTGCTCCCACCCCTGTTCCTGTTTAATAGTAAACCGTGAGTCATTGAGCTGATGAGATCGTGAATGAAGCACCTGCATGCCTGTGAGAGGTACTTGACCTAAGAAAGATGTTGGCAGCCTTTTCAGCAAACCCCAAATTTGAAAGACTGTAATCGCTACTGATGACGGTTAAAGAACCAGAAACACATGTCTATAGATCAGCACTATCTGCGCCAACTGTAGCGAAACACTCGAACACTCTTGAAGCAAGCAAGTAACTGAAACTGCATTTACCACAATCCCAGGGGTAAACCTTGCTGGGAGGTGAAGCGGTGTGCCTCCACCCCTGTTCCTATTTAAAAGTACTCCTGTGAGTCATTGAGCTGATGAGCTTGTGGATGAAGCACCCGCATGCCTTTGAGAGGTACCTGACCTGAGAAAGATGTTGGCAGCCTACTCAGCAAACCCCAATTTAAAAGACTGTTTTCTCTACTGATGACGGTTAAAGAACTAGAAACAAGTGTCTAGAGATCAGCACTATCTGTGCCAACTGTGGCGAAACACACAAACACTCTTGAAGCAAGCAAGTAACTGAAATTGCATTTACCACAATGCCAGTGGCGAACCTTTCTGGGAAGTGAAGCAGTGTGCTCCAACCCCTGTTCCTGCTTAATAGTACTCCTGTGAGTCATTGAGCTGACGAGCTCGTGGATGAAGCACCCGCATGCCTGTGAGAGGTACCTGACCTGACAAAGATGTTGGCAACCTACTCAGCAAACCCCCATTGACTGTAATCTCTACGGATGACGGTTAACGAACCAGAAATACGTGTCTAGAGATCAGCACTATCTGTGCCAACTGTAGCGAAACACTCGAACACTCTTGAAGCAAGCAAGTAACCGAGACTGCAATTACCAATATGCCAGGGGCAAACCTTGCTGGGAGGTGAAGCGGTGTGCTCCCACCCCTGTTCCTGTTTAATAGTACTGCCATGAGTCACCTTGCTGGGAGGTGAAGTGGTGTGCCTCCACCCCTGTTCCTATTTAAAAGTACTCCCGTGAGTCATTGAGCTGACGAGCTCATGGATGGGGCACCCGCATGCCTGTAAGAGGTACCTGACCTGAGAAATATGTTGGTAGCCTACTCAGCAAACCCCAAATTTGATAGACTGTAATCTCTACTGATGACGGTTAAAGAACCGGAAACACGTGCCTAAAGATCAGCACTATCTGCGCCAACTGTGGCGAAACACTCATACACTCTTGAAGCAAGCAAGTAACTGAAACTCCATTTACCACAATGCCAGGGGCGAACCTTGCTGGGAGCTGAAGCGGTGTGATCCCAGCCCTGTTCCTGTTTAATTGTACTCCTGTGAGTCATTGAGCTGACGAGATCGTGAATGAAGCGCCCGCATGCCTGTAAGACGTACCTGACCTAAGAAAGATGTTGGCAGCCTACTCAGCAAACCCCAAATTTGAAAGACTGTAATCGCTACTGATGATGGTTAAAGAACCAGAAACACATGTCTAGAGATCAGCACTAACTGCGCCAACTGTAGCGAAACACTCGAACACTCTTGAAGCAAGCAAGTAACTGAAACTGCATTTACCACAATGCCAGGGGCGAACCTTGCTGGGAGGTGAAGCGGTGTGCTCCCACCCCTGTTCCTGTTTTAAAGTACTCCCGTGAGTCATTGAGTTCACAAGATCGTGAATGAAGCACCTGCATGCCTGTGAGAGGTACTTGACCTAAGAAAGATGTTGGCAGCCTTTTCAGCAAACCCCAAATTTGAAAGACTGTAATCGCTACTGATGACGGTTAAAGAACCAGAAACACATGTCTATAGATCAGCACTATCTGCGCCAACTGTAGCGAAACACTCGAACACTCTTGAAGCAAGCAAGTAACTGAAACTGCATTTACCACAAGGCCAGGGGTAAACCTTGCTGGGAGGTGAAGCGGTGTGCCTCCACCCCTGTTCCTATTTAAAAGTACTCCTGTGAGTCATTGAGCTGATGAGCTTGTGGATGAAGCACCCGCATGCCTTTGAGAGGTACCTGACCTGAGAAAGATGTTGGCAGCCTACTCAGCAAACCCCAATTTAAAAGACTGTTTTCTCTACTGATGACGGTTAAAGAACTAGAAACAAGTGTCTAGAGATCAACACTATCTGCGCCAACTGTGTCGAAACACACAAACACTCTTGAAGCAAGCAAGTAACTGAAATTGCATTTACCACAATGCCAGTGGCGAACCTTTCTGGGAAGTGAAGCAGTGTGCTCCAACCCCTGTTCCTGCTTAATAGTACTCCTGTGAGTCATTGAGCTGACGAGCTCGTGGATGAAGCACCCGCATGCCTGTGAGAGGTACCTGACCTGACAAAGATGTTGGCAACCTACTCAGCAAACCCCCATTGACTGTAATCGCTACGGATGACGGTTAACGAACCAGAAATACGTGTCTAGAGATCAGCACTATCTGTGCCAACTGTAGCGAAACACTCGAACACTCTTGAAGCAAGCAAGTAACCGAGACTGCAATTACCAATATGCCAGGGGCGAACCTTGCTGGGAGCTGAAGCGGTGTGATCCCAGCCCTGTTCCTGTTTAATTGTACTCCTGTGAGTCATTGAGCTGACGAGATCGTGAATGAAGCACCCGCATGCCTGTGAGACGTACCTGACCTAAGAAAGATGTTGGCAGCCTACTCAGCAAACCCCAAATTTGAAAGACTGTAATCGCTACTGATGATGGTTAAAGAACCAGAAACACATGTCTAGAGATCAGCACTATCTGCGCCAACTGTAGCGAAACACTCGAACAGTCTTGAAGCAAGCAAGTAACTGAAACTGCATTTACCACAATGCCAGGGGCGAACGTTGCTGGGAGGTGAAGCGGTGTGCTCCCACCCCTGTTCCTGTTTTATAGTACTCCCGTGAGTCATTGAGCTCACGAGATCGTGAATGAAGCACCTGCATGCCTGTGAGAGGTACTTGACCTAAGAAAGATGTTGGCAGCCTTTTCAGCAAACCCCAAATTTGAAAGACTGTAATCGCAACTGATGACGGTTAAAGAACCAGAAACACATGTCTATAGATCAGCACTATCTGCGCCAACTGTAGCGAAACACTTGAACACTCTTGAAGCAAGCAAGTAACTGAAACTGCATTTACCACAATGACAGGGGTAAACCTTGCTGGGAGGTGAAGCGGTGTGCCTCCACCCCTGTTCCTATTTAAAAGTACTCCTGTGAGTCATTGAGCTGATGAGCTTGTGGATGAAGCACCCGCGTGCCTTTGAGAGGTACCTGACCTGAGAAAGATGTTGGCAGCCTACTCAGCAAACCCCAATTTAAAAGACTGTTTTCTCTACTGATGACGGTTAAAGAACTAGAAACAAGTGTCTAGAGATCAGCACTATCTGCGCCAACTGTGGCGAAACACACAAACACTCTTGAAGCAAGCAAGTAACTGAAATTGCATTTACCACAATGCCAGTGGCGAACCTTTCTGGGATGTGAAGCAGTGTGCTCCAACCCCTGTTCCTGCTTAATAGTACTCCTGTGAGTCATTGAGCTGACGAGCTCGTGGATGAAGCACCCGCATGCCTGTGAGAGGTACCTGACCTGACAAAGATGTTGGCAACCTACTCAGCAAACCCCCATTGACTGTAATCTCTACGGATGACGGTTAACGAACCAGAAATACGTGTCTAGAGATCAGCACTATCTGCGCCAACTGTAGCGAAACACTCGAACACTCTTAAAGCAAGCAAGTAACCGAGACTGCAATTACCAATATGCCAGGGGCAAACCTTGCTGGGAGGTGAAGCGGTGTACTTCCACCCCTGTTCCTGTTTAATAGTACTGCCATGAGTCACCTTGCTGGGAGGTGAAGTGGTGTGCCTCCACCCCTGTTCCTATTTAAAAGTACTCCCGTTAGTCATTGAGCTGACGAGCTCATGGATGGGGCACCTGCATGCCTGTAAGAGGTACCTGACTTGAGAAATATGTTGGTAGCCTACTCAGCAAACCCCAAATTTGATAGACTGTAATCTCTACTGATGACGGTTAAAGAACCGGAAACACGTGCCTAAAGATCAGCACTATCTGCGCCAACTGTTGCGAAACACTCATACACTCTTGAAGCAAGCAAGTAACTGAAACTCCATTTACCACAATGCCAGGGGCGAACCTTGCTGGGAGGTGAAGCGGTGTGCTCCCACCCCTGTTCCTGTTTTAAAGTACTCCCGTGAGTCATTGAGTTCACAAGATCGTGAATGAAGCACCTGCATGCCTGTGAGAGGTACTTGACCTAAGAAAGATGTTGGCAGCCTTTTCAGCAAACCCCAAATTTGAAAGACTGTAATCGCTACTGATGACGGTTAAAGAACCAGAAACACATGTCTATAGATCAGCACTATCTGCGCCAACTGTAGCGAAACACTCGAACACTCTTGAAGCAAGCAAGTAACTGAAACTGCATTTACCACAATGCCAGGGGTAAACCTTGCTGGGAGGTGAAGCGGTGTGCCTCCACCCCTGTTCCTATTTAAAAGTACTCCTGTGAGTCATTGAGCTGATGAGCTTGTGGATGAAGCACCCGCATGCCTTTGAGAGGTACCTGACCTGAGAAAGATGTTGGCAGCCTACTCAGCAAACCCCAATTTAAAAGACTGTTTTCTCTACTGATGACGGTTAAAGAACTAGAAACAAGTGTCTAGAGATCAACACTATCTGCGCCAACTGTGTCGAAACACACAAACACTCTTGAAGCAAGCAAGTAACTGAAATTGCATTTACCACAATGCCAGTGGCGAACCTTTCTGGGAAGTGAAGCAGTGTGCTCCAACCCCTGTTCCTGCTTAATAGTACTCCTGTGAGTCATTGAGCTGACGAGCTCGTGGATGAAGCACCCGCATGCCTGTGAGAGGTACCTGACCTGACAAAGATGTTGGCAACCTACTCAGCAAACCCCCATTGACTGTAATCGCTACGGATGACGGTTAACGAACCAGAAATACGTGTCTAGAGATCAGCACTATCTGTGCCAACTGTAGCGAAACACTCGAACACTCTTGAAGCAAGCAAGTAACCGAGACTGCAATTACCAATATGCCAGGGGCGAACCTTGCTGGGGGCTGAAGCGGTGTGATCCCAGCCCTGTTCCTGTTTAATTGTACTCCTGTGAGTCATTGAGCTGACGAGATCGTGAATGAAGCACCCGCATGCCTGTGAGACGTACCTGACCTAAGAAAGATGTTGGCAGCCTACTCAGCAAACCCCAAATTTGAAAGACTGTAATCGCTACTGATGATGGTTAAAGAACCAGAAACACATGTCTAGAGATCAGCACTATCTGCGCCAACTGTAGCGAAACACTCGAACAGTCTTGAAGCAAGCAAGTAACTGAAACTGCATTTACCACAATGCCAGGGGCGAACGTTGCTGGGAGGTGAAGCGGTGTGCTCCCACCCCTGTTCCTGTTTTATAGTACTCCCGTGAGTCATTGAGCTCACGAGATCGTGAATGAAGCACCTGCATGCCTGTGAGAGGTACTTGACCTAAGAAAGATGTTGGCAGCCTTTTCAGCAAACCCCAAATTTGAAAGACTGTAATCGCAACTGATGACGGTTAAAGAACCAGAAACACATGTCTATAGATCAGCACTATCTGCGCCAACTGTAGCGAAACACTTGAACACTCTTGAAGCAAGCAAGTAACTGAAACTGCATTTACCACAATGACAGGGGTAAACCTTGCTGGGAGGTGAAGCGGTGTGCCTCCACCCCTGTTCCTATTTAAAAGTACTCCTGTGAGTCATTGAGCTGATGAGCTTGTGGATGAAGCACCCGCGTGCCTTTGAGAGGTACCTGACATGAGAAAGATGTTGGCAGCCTACTCAGCAAACCCCAATTTAAAAGACTGTTTTCTCTACTGATGACGGTTAAAGAACTAGAAACAAGTGTCTAGAGATCAGCACTATCTGCGCCAACTGTGGCGAAACACACAAACACTCTTGAAGCAAGCAAGTAACTGAAATTGCATTTACCACAATGCCAGTGGCGAACCTTTCTGGGATGTGAAGCAGTGTGCTCCAACCCCTGTTCCTGCTTAATAGTACTCCTGTGAGTCATTGAGCTGACGAGCTCGTGGATGAAGCACCCGCATGCCTGTGAGAGGTACCTGACCTGACAAAGATGTTGGCAACCTACTCAGCAAACCCCCATTGACTGTAATCTCTACGGATGACGGTTAACGAACCAGAAATACGTGTCTAGAGATCAGCACTATCTGCGCCAACTGTAGCGAAACACTCGAACACTCTTAAAGCAAGCAAGTAACCGAGACTGCAATTACCAATATGCCAGGGGCAAACCTTGCTGGGAGGTGAAGCGGTGTACTTCCACCCCTGTTCCTGTTTAATAGTACTGCCATGAGTCACCTTGCTGGGAGGTGAAGTGGTGTGCCTCCACCCCTGTTCCTATTTAAAAGTACTCCCGTTAGTCATTGAGCTGACGAGCTCATGGATGGGGCACCTGCATGCCTGTAAGAGGTACCTGACTTGAGAAATATGTTGGTAGCCTACTCAGCAAACCCCAAATTTGATAGACTGTAATCTCTACTGATGACGGTTAAAGAACCGGAAACACGTGCCTAAAGATCAGCACTATCTGCGCCAACTGTTGCGAAACACTCATACACTCTTGAAGCAAGCAAGTAACTGAAACTCCATTTACCACAATGCCAGGGGCGAACCTTGCTGGGAGCTGAAGCGGTGTGATCCCAGCCCTGTTCCTGTTTAATTGTAGTCCTGTGAGTCATTGAGCTTACGAGATCGGGAATGAAGCACCCGCATGCCTGAGCGAGGTACCTGACCTAAGAAAGATGTTGGCAGCCTACTCAGCAAACCCCAAATTTGAAAGACTGTAATCGCTACTGATGACGGTTAAAGAACCAGAAACACATGTCTATAGATCAGCACTATCTGCGCCAACTGTAGCGAATCACTTGAACACTCTTGAAGCAAGCAAGTAACTGAAACTGCATCTACCACAATTCCAGGGGCAAACCTTGCTGGGAGGTGAAGCGGTGTGCTCCCACCCCTGTTCCTGTTTAATAGTACTGCCATGAGTCATTGAGGTGACGAGCTCATGGATGAAGCACCCGCATGCCTGTGAGAGGTACCTGACCTGAGAAATATGTTGGTAGCCTACTCAGCAAACCCCAAATTTGAAAGACTGTAATCTCTACTGATGACGGTCAAAGAACAGGAAACACGTGCCTAGAGATCAGCACTATCTGCGCCAACTGTGGTGAAACACTCAAACACTCTTGAAGCAAGCAAGTGACTGAAACTCCATTTACCACAATGCCAGGGGCGAACCTTGCTGGGAGCTGAAGCGGTGTGCTCCCACCCCTGTTCCTGTTTAATAGTAAACCGTGAGTCATTGAGCTGATGAGATTGTGAATGAAGCACCTGCATGCTTGTGAGAGGTACTTGACCTAAGAAAGATGTTGGCAGCCTTTTCAGCAAACCCCAAATTTGAAAGACTGTAATCGCTACTGATGACGGTTAAAGAACCAGAAACACATGTCTATAGATCAGCACTATCTGCGCCAACTGTAGCGAAACACTTGAACACTCTTGAAGCAAGCAAGTAACTGAAACTGCATTTACCACAATGCCAGGGGTAAACCTTGCTGGGAGGTGAAGCGTGTGCCTCCACCCTCTTTCCGATTTAAAAGTACTCCTGTGAGTCATTGAGCTGACGAGCTCATGGATGAAGCACCCGCATGCCTGTGAGAGGTACCTGACCTGAGAAATATGTTGGTAGCCTACTCAGCAAACCCCAAATTTGAAAGACTGTAATCTCTACTGATGACGGTCAAAGAACAGGAAACATGTGCCTAGAGATCAGCACTATCTGCGCCAACTGTGGCGAAACACTCAAACACTCTTGAAGCAAGCAAGTGACTGAAACTCCATTTACCACAATGCCAGGGGCGAATCTTGCTGGGAGCTGAAGCGGTGTGCTCCCACCCCTGTTCCTGTTTAATCGGAAACCGTGAGTCATTGAGCTGATGAGATCGTGAATGAAGCACCTGCATGCCTGTGAGAGGTACTTGACCTCAGAAAGATGTCGGCAGCCTACTCAGCAAACCCCAAATTTTAAAGACTGTAACCTCTACTGATGACGGTTAAAGAACCAGAAACACATGTCTAGAGATCAGCACTATCTGTGCCAACTGTAGCGAAATACTCAAACACTCTTGAAGGAAGCAAGTAACTGAAACAGCATTTACCACAATGCCAGGCGCGAACCTTGCTTGGAGGTGAAGCGGTGTGCCTCCACACCTGATCCTATTTAAAAGTACTCCCGTGAGTCATTGAGCTGACGAGCTCATGGATGAAGCACCCGCATGCCTGTGAGAGGTACCTGACCTGAGAAAGATGTTGGCAGCCTACTCAGCAAACACCAAATTTGAAAGACTGTAATCTCTACTGATGACGGTTAAAGAACCAGAAACACATGTCTAGAGAGCAGCACTATCTGCGCCAACTGTAGCGAAACACTCGAACACTCTTGAAGGAAGCAAGTAACTGAAACTGCATCTACCACAATGCCAGGGGCGAACCTTGCTGGGAGGTGAAGCGGTGTGCTACCTCCCCTGTTACTGTTTAATAGTACTGCCATGAGTCATTGAGCTGACGACCTCGTGGATGAAGCACCCACATGCCTGTGAGAGGTACCTGACCTGAGAAAGATGTTTGCAGCCTACTCAGCAAACCCAAAATTTCAAAGACTGTAATCTCAACTGATGACGGTTAAAGAACCAGAAACACGTGTCTAGAGATCTGCACTATCTGTGCCCACTTTGGCGAAACACTCCAACACTCTTGAAGCAAGCAAGCAACCAAAACTGTATTTACCACAATGCCAGGAGCGAACCTTGCTGGGAGCTGAAGCGGTGTGCTCCCACCCCTGTTCCTGTTTAATAGTACTCCTGTGAGTCATTGAGCTGACGAGATCGTGAATGAAGCACCCGCATGCCTGTGAGAGGTACCTGACCTGACAAAGATGTTGGCAGCCTACTCAGCAAACCCCACATTTGAAAGACTGTAATCTCTACTGATGACGGTTAAAGAACCAGAAACACGTGTCTAGAGATCAGCACTATCTGCGCCAACTGTAGCGAAACACTCAAACACTCTTGAAGCAAGCAAGTGTCTGAAACTGCATCTACCACAATGCCAGGGGCAAACCTTGCTGGGAGGTGAAGCGGTGTGCTCCCACCCCTGTTCCTGTTTAATAGTACTGTCATGAGTCATTGAGCTGACGAGCTCATGGATGAAGCACCCGCATGCCTGTGAGAGGTACCTGACCTGAGAAAGATATTGGCAGCTCACTCAGCAAACCCCACATTTGAAAGACTGTAATCTCTACTGATGACGGTTAAAGAACCAGAAACACGTGTCTAGAGATCAGCACTATATGCGCCAACTGTTGCAAAACACTTGAACAGTCTTGAAGCAAGCAAGTAACTGAAACTGCATTTACCACAATGCCAGGAGCGAACCTTGCTGGGAGGTGAAGCGGTGTGCTCCCACCCCTGTTCCTGTTTAATAGTAAACCGTGAGTCATTGAGCTGACGAGATCGTGAATGAAGCACCCGCATGCCTGTGAGAGGTACCTGACCTAAGAAAGATGTTGGCAGCCTACTTAGCAAATCCCAAATTTGAAAGACTGTAATCGCTACTGATGACGGTTAAAGAACCAGAAACACATGTCTATAGACCAGCACTATCTGCGCCAACTGTAGCGAAACACTCGAACACTCTTGAAGCAAGCAAGTAACTGAAACTGCATTTACCACAAGGCCAGGGCCAAACCTTGCTGGGAGGTGAAGCGGTGTGCCTCCACCCCTGTTCCTATTTAAAAGTACTCCTGTGAGTCATTGAGCTGACGAGCTTGTGGATGAAGCACCCGCATGCCTTTGAGAGGTACCTGACCTGAGAAAGATGTTGGCAGCCTACTCAGCAAACCCCACATTTGAAAGACTGTAATCTCTACTGATGACGGTTAAAGAACCAGAAACACGTGTCTAGAGGTCAGCATTATCTGCGCCAACTGTTGCGAAACACTCGAACACTCTTGAAGCAAACAAATAACTGAAACTGTAATTACAACAATGCCAGTGGCGAACCTGGCTGGGAGGTGAAGCAGTGTGCCTCCACCCCTGTTCCTATTTAAAAGTACTCCTGTGAGTCATTGAGCTGACGAGCTTGTGGATGAAGCACCCACATGCCTGTGAGAGGTACCTGACCTGAGAAAGATGTCGGCAGCCTACTCAGCAAACCCCAAATTTGAAAGACTGTAACCTCTACTGATGACGGTTAAAGAACCAGAAACACATGTCTAGAGATCAGCACTATCTGTGCCAACTGTAGCGAAACACTCAAACACTCTTGAAGGAAGCAAGTAACTGAAACAGCATTTACCACAATGCCAGGCGCGAACCTTGCTTGGAGGTGAAGCGGTGTGCCTCCACACCTGATCCTATTTAAAAGTACTCCCGTGAGTCATTGAGCTGACGAGCTCATGGATGAAGCACCCGCATGTCTGTGAGAGGTACCTGACCTGAAAAAGATGTTGGCAGCCTACTCAGCAAACACCAAATTTGAAAGACTGTAATCTCTTCTGATGACGGTTAAAAAACCACAAACACATTTCTAGAGATCAGCACTATCTGTGCCAACTGTAGCAAACCCACTCAAACACTCTTGAAGGAAGCAAGTAACCGAAACTGCATTTACCACAATGCCAGGGTCGAACCTTGCTGGGAGGTGAAGCGGTGTGCTCCCTCCCCTGTTACTGTTTAATAGTACTGCCATGAGTCATTGAGCTGACGACCTCGTGGATGAAGCACCCACATGCCTGTGAAAGGTACCTAACCTGAGAGAGATGTTTGCAGCCTACTCAGCAAACCCAAAATTTCAAAGACTGTAATCTCAACTGATGACATTTAAAGAACCAGAAACACGTGTCTAGAGATCAGCACTATCTGTGCCAACTGTGGCGAAACACTCGAACACTCTTGAAGCAAGCAAGTAACTGAAACTGCATTTACCACAATGCCAGGGGCGAACCTTGCTGGGAGGTGAAGCGGTGTGCTCCCACCCCTGTTCCTGTTTTGTAGTACTCCTGTGAGTCATTGAGCTCACGAGACCGTGAATGAAGCACCTGCATGCCTGTGAGAGGTACCTGACCTGACAAAGATGTTGGCAGCCTACTCAGCAAACCCCAAATTTGAAAGACTGTAATCTCTACTGATGGCGGTTAAAGAACCAGAAACACGTGTCTAGAGATCAGCACTATCTGCGCCAACTGTTGCGAAACACTCGAACACTCTTGAAGCAAGCAGGTAACTGAAACTGCCTTTACCACAATGCCTGGGGCAAACCTTGCTGGGAGGTGAAGCGGTGTGCTCCCACCCCTGTTCCTGTTTAATAGTAAACCGTGAGTCATTGAGCTGACGAGATCGTGAATGAAGCACCCGCATGCCTGTGAGAGGTACCTGACCTAAGAAAGATGTTGGCAGCCTACTCAGCAAACCCCAAATTTGAAAGACTGTAATCGCTACTGATGACGGTTAAAGAACCAGAAACACATGTCTATAGATCAGCACTATCTGCGCCAACTGTAGCGAATCACTTGAACACTCTTGAAGCAAGCAAGTAACTGAAACTGCATTTACCACAATGCCAGGGGCCAACCTTGCTGGGAGGTGAAGCGGTGTGCCTTCACCTCTGTTCCTATTTAAAAGGACTCCCGTGAGTCATTGAGTTGACGAGCTTGTGGATGAAGCACCCGCATGCCTTTGAGAGGTACCTGACCTGAGAAAGATGTTGGCAGCCTATTCAGCAAACCACAATTTGAAAGACTGTATTCTCTACTGAGGACGGTTAAAGAACCAGAAACAAGTGTCTAGAGATCTGCACTATCTGTGCCAACTTTGGCGAAACACTCCAACACTCTTGAAGCAAGCAAGCAACCAAAACTGTATTTACCACAATGCCAGGAGCGAACCTTGCTGGGAGCTGAAGCGGTGTGCTCCCACCCCTGTTCCTGTTTAATAGTAAACCGTGAGTCATTGAGCTGACGAGATCGTGAATGAAGCACCCGCATGCCTGTGAGAGGTACCTGACCTGACAAAGATGTTGGCAGCCTACTCAGCAAACCCCACATTTGAAAGACTGTAATCTCTACTGATGACGGTTAAAGAACCAGAAACACGTGTCTAGAGATCAGCACTATCTGCGCCAACTGTAGCGAAACACTCAAACACTCTTGAAGCAAGCAAGTGTCTGAAACTGCATCTACCACAATGCCAGGGGCGAACCTTGCTGGGAGGTGAAGCGGTGTGCTCCCACCCCTGTTCCTGTTTAATAGTAAACCGTGAGTCATTGAGCTGACGAGATCGTGAATGAAGCACCCGCATGCCTGTGAGAGGTACCTGACCTAAGAAAGATGTTGGCAGCCTACTTAGCAAATCCCAAATTTGAAAGACTGTAATCGCTACTGATGACGGTTAAAGAACCAGAAACACATGTCTATAGACCAGCACTATCTGCGCCAACTGTAGCGAAACACTCTAACACTCTTGAAGCAAGCAAGTAACTGAAACTGCATTTACCACAAGGCCAGGGCCAAACCTTGCTGGGAGGTGAAGCGGTGTGCCTCCACCCCTGTTCCTATTTAAAAGTACTCCTGTGAGTCATTGAGCTGACGAGCTTGTGGATGAAGCACCCGCATGCCTTTGAGAGGTACCTGACCTGAGAAAGATGTTGGCAGCCTACTCAGCAAACCCCACATTTGAAAGACTGTAATCTCTACTGATGACGGTTAAAGAACCAGAAACACGTGTCTAGAGGTCAGCATTATCTGCGCCAACTGTTGCGAAACACTCGAACACTCTTGAAGCAAACAAATAACTGAAACTGTAATTACAACAATGCCAGGGGCGAACCTGGCTCGGAGGTGAAGCGGTGTGCTGCCACCCCTGTCCCTGTTTAACAGTACTCCCGTGAGTCATTGAGCTAACGAGATTGTGAATGAAGCACCCACATGCCTGTGAGAGGTACCTGACCTGAGAAAGATGTCGGCAGCCTACTCAGCAAACCCCAAATTTGAAAGACTGTAACCTCTACTGATGACGGTTAAAGAACCAGAAACACATATCTAGAGATCAGCACTATCTGTGCCAACTGTAGCGAAACACTCAAACACTCTTGAAGGAAGCAAGTAACTGAAACAGCATTTACCACAATGCCAGACGCGAACCTTGCTTGGAGGTGAAGCGGTGTGCCTCCACACCTGATCCTATTTAAAAGTACTCCCGTGAGTCATTGAGCTGACGAGCTCATGGATGAAGCACAGGCATGCCTGTGAGAGGTACCTGACCTGAAAAAGATGTTGGCAGCCTACTCAGCAAACACCAAATTTGAAAGACTGTAATCTCTACTGATGACGGTTAAAAAAACACAAACACATGTCTAGAGATCAGCACTATCTGTGCCAACTGTAGCAAACCCACTCAAACACTCTTGAAGGAAGCAAGTAACCGAAACTGCATTTACCAAAATGCCAGGGGCGAACCTTGCTGGGAGGTGAAACGGTGTGCTCCCTCCCCTGTTACTGTTTAATAGTACTGCCATGAGTCATTGAGCTGACGACCTCGTGGATGAAGCACCCACATGCCTGTGAAAGGTACCTAACCTGAGAGAGATGTTTGCAGCCTACTCAGCAAACCCAAAATTTCAAAGACTGTAATCTCAACTGATGACATTTAAAGAACCAGAAACACGTGTCTAGAGAGCAGCACTATCTGTGCCAACTGTGGCGAAACACTCGAACACTCTTGAAGCAAGCAAGTAACTGAAACTGCATTTACCACAATGCCAGGGGCGAACCTTGCTGGGAGGTGAAGCGGTGTGCTCCCACCCCTGTTCCTGTTTAATAGTACTGCCATGAGTCATTGAGCTGACGAGCTCGTGGATGAAGCACCCGCATGCCTGTGAGAGGTACCTGACCTGAGAAAGATGTTGGCAGCCTACTCAGCAAACACCAAATTTGAAAGACTGTAATCTCTACTGATGACGGTTAAAGAACCAGAAACACATGTCTAGAGAGCAGCACTATCTGCGCCAACTGTAGCGAAACACTCGAACACTCTTGAAGGAAGCAAGTAACTGAAACTGCATCTACCACAATGCCAGGGGCGAACCTTGCTGGGAGGTGAAGCGGTGTGCTACCTCCCCTGTTACTGTTTAATAGTACTGCCATGAGTCATTGAGCTGACGACCTCGTGGATGAAACACCCACATGCCTGTGAGAGGTACCTGACCTGAGAAAGATGTTTGCAGCCTACTCAGCAAACCCAAAATTTCAAAGACTGTAATCTCAACTGATGACGGTTAAAGAACCAGAAACACGTGTCTAGAGATCTGCACTATCTGTGCCAACTTTGGCGAAACACTCCAACACTCTTGAAGCAAGTAAGCAACCAAAACTGAATTTACCACAATGCCAGGAGCGAACCTTGCTGGGAGCTGAAGCGGTGTGCTCCCACCCCTGTTCCTGTTTAATAGTAAACCGTGAGTCATTGAGCTGACGAGATCGTGAATGAAGCACCCGCATGCCTGTGAGAGGTACCTGACCTGACAAAGATGTTGGCAGCCTACTCAGCAAACCCCACATTTGAAAGACTGTAATCTCTACTGATGACGGTTAAAGAACCAGAAACACATGTCTAGAGAGCAGCACTATCTGCGCCAACTGTAGCGAAACACTCGAACACTCTTGAAGGAAGCAAGTAACTGAAACTGCATCTACCACAATGCCAGGGGCGAACCTTGCTGGGAGGTGAAGCGGTGTGCTACCTCCCCTGTTACTGTTTAATAGTACTGCCATGAGTCATTGAGCTGACGACCTCGTGGATGAAGCACCCACATGCCTGTGAGAGGTACCTGACCTGAGAAAGATGTTTGCAGCCTACTCAGCAAACCCAAAATTTCAAAGACTGTAATCTCAACTGATGACGGTTAAAGAACCAGAAACACGTGTCTAGAGATCTGCACTATCTGTGCCAACTTTGGCGAAACACTCCAACACTCTTGAAGCAAGCAAGCAACCAAAACTGTATTTACCACAATGCCAGGAGCGAACCTTGATGGGAGCTGAAGCGGTGTGCTCCCTCCCCTGTTCCTGTTTAATAGTAAACCGTGAGTCATTGAGCTGACGAGATCGTGAATGAAGCACCCGCATGCCTGTGAGAGGTACCTGACCTGACAAAGATGTTGGCAGCCTACTCAGCAAACCCCACATTTGAAAGACTGTAATCTCTACTGATGACGGTTAAAGAACCAGAAACACGTGTCTAGAGATCAGCACTATCTGCGCCAACTGTAGCGAAACACTCAAACACTCTTGAAGCAAGCAAGTGTCTGAAACTGCATCTACCACAATGCCAGGGGCGAACCTTGCTGGGAGGTGAAGCGGTGTGCTGCCACCCCTGTTCCTGTTTAATAGTAAACCGTGAGTCATTGAGCTGACGAGATCGTGAATGAAGCACCCGCATGCCTGTGAGAGGTACCTGACCTAAGAAAGATGTTGGCAGCCTACTTAGCAAATCCCAAATTTGAAAGACTGTAATCGCTACTGATGACGGTTAAAGAACCAGAAACACATGTCTATAGACCAGCACTATCTGCGCCAACTGTAGCGAAACACTCGAACACTCTTGAAGCAAGCAAGTAACTGAAACTGCATTTACCACAAGGCCAGGGCCAAACCTTGCTGGGAGGTGAAGCGGTGTGCCTCCACCCCTGTTCCTATTTAAAAGTACTCCTGTGAGTCATTGAGCTGACGAGCTTGTGGATGAAGCACCCGCATGCCTTTGAGAGGTACCTGACCTGAGAAAGATGTTGGCAGCCTACTCAGCAAACCCCACTTTTGAAAGACTGTAATCTCTACTGATGACGGTTGAAGAACCAGAAACACGTGTCTAGAGGTCAGCATTATCTGCGCCAACTATTGCGAAACACTCGAACACTCTTGAAGCAAACAAATAACTGAAACTGTAATTACAACAATGCCAGGGGCGAACCTGGCTGGGAGGTGAAGCGGTGTGCTGCCACCCCTGTCCCTGTTTAACAGTACTCCCGTGAGTCATTGAGCTAACGAGATTGTGAATGAAGCACCCACATGCCTGTGAGAGGTACCTGACCTGAGAAAGATGTCGGCAGCCTACTCAGCAAACCCCAAATTTGAAAGACTGTAACCTCTACTGATGACGGTTAAAGAACCAGAAACACATGTCTAGAGATCATCACTATCTGTGCCAACTGTAGCGAAACACTCAAACACTCTTGAAGGAAGCAAGTAACTGAAACAGCATTTACCACAATGCCAGGCGCGAACCTTGCTTGGAGGTGAAGCGGTGTGCCTCCACACCTGATCCTATTTAAAAGTACTCCCGTGAGTCATTGAGCTGACGAGCTCATGGATGAAGCACCCGCATGCCTGTGAGAGGTACCTGACCTGAAAAAGATGTTGGCAGCCTACTCAGCAAACACCAAATTTGAAAGACTGTAATCTCTACTGATGACGGTTAAAGAACCACAAACACATGTCTAGAGATCAGCACTATCTGTGCCAACTGTAGCAAACCCACTCAAACACTCTTGAAGGAAGCAAGTAACCGAAACTGCATTTACCACAATGCCAGGGGCGAACCTTGCTGGGAGGTGAAGCAGTGTGCTCCCTCCCCTGTTACTGTTTAATAGTACTGCCATGAGTCATTGAGCTGACGACCTCGTGGATGAAGCACCCACATGCCTGTGAAAGGTACCTAACCTGAGAGAGATGTTTGCAGCCTACTCAGCAAACCCAAAATTTAAAAGACTGTAATCTCAACTGATGACATTTAAAGAACCAGAAACACGTGTCTAGAGATCAGCACTATCTGTGCCAACTGTGGCGAAACACTTGAACACTCTTGAAGCAAGCAAGTAACTGAAACTGCATTTACCACAATGCCAGGGGCGAACCTTGCTGGGAGGTGAAGCGGTGTGCTCCCACCCCTGTTCCTGTTTTGTAGTACTCCCGTGAGTCATTGAGCTCACGAGATCGTGAATGAAGCACCTGCATGCCTGTGAGAGGTACCTGACCTGACAAAGATGTTGGCAGCCTACTCAGCAAACCCCAAATTTGAAAGACTGTAATCTCTACTGATGACGGTTAAAGAACCAGAAACACGTGTCTAGAGATCAGCACTATCTGCGCCAACTGTTGCGAAACAGTCGAACACTCTTGAAGCAAGCAGGTAACTGAAACTGCATTTACCACAATGCCAGGGGCAAATCTTGCTGGGAGGTGAAGCGGTGTGCTCCCACCCCTGTTCCTGTTTAATAGTAAACCGTGAGTCATTCAGCTGACAAGATCGTGAATGAAGCACCCGCATGCCTGTGAGAGGTACCTGACCTAAGAAAGATGTTGGCAGCCTACTCAGCAAACCCCAAATTTGAAAGACTGTAATCGCTACTGATGACGGTTAAAGAACCAGAAACACATGTCTATAGATCAGCACTATCTGCGCCAACTGTAGCGAATCACTTGAACACTCTTGAAGCAAGCAAGTAACTGAAACTGCATTTACCACAATGCCAGGGGCCAACCTTGCTGGGAGGTGAAACGGTGTGCCTCCACCTCTGTTCCTATTTAAAAGTACTCCCGTGAGTCATTGAGTTGACGAGCTTGTGGATGAAGCACCCGCATGCCTTTGAGAGGTACCTGACCTGAGAAAGATGTTGGCAGCCTACTCAGCAAACCACAATTTGAAAGACTGTATTCTCTACTGAGGACGGTTAAAGAACCAGAAACAAGTGTCTAGAGATCAGCCCTATCTGCGCCAACTGTAGCGAAACACTCAAACACTCTTGAAGCAAGCAAGTAATTGAAACTGCATCTACCACAATTCCAGGGGCAAACCTTGCTGGGAGGTGAAGCGGTGTGCTCCCACCCCTGTTCCTGTTTAATAGTACTGCCATGAGTCATTGAGCTGACGAGCTCGTGGATGAAGCACCCGCATGCCTGTGAGAGGTACCTGACCTGAGAAAGATGTTGGCAGCCTACTCAGCAAACCCCACATTTGAAAGACTGTAATCTCTACTGATGACGGTTAAAGAACCAGAAACACGTGTCTAGAGATCAGCACTATCTGCGCCAACTGTTGCGAGACACTCGAACACTCTTGAAGCAAGCAAGTAACTGAAACTGCATTTACCACAATGCCAGGGGCGAACCTTGCTGGGAGGTGAAGGGGTGTGCTCCCACCCCTGTTCCTGTTTAATAGTAAACCGTGAGTCATTGAGCTGATGAGATCGTGAATGAAGCACCTGCATGCCTGTGAGAGGTACTTGACCTAAGAAAGATGTTGGCAGCCTTTTCAGCAAACTCCAAATTTGAAAGACTGTAATCGCTACTGATGACGGTTAAAGAACCAGAAACACATGTCTATAGATCAGCACTATCTGCGCCAACTGTAGCGAAACACTCGAACACTCTTGAAGCAAGCAAGTAACTGAAACTGCATTTACCACAATCCCAGGGGTAAACCTTGCTGGGAGGTGAAGCCGTGTGCCTCCACCCCTGTTCCTATTTAAAAGTACTCCTGTGAGTCATTGAGCTGATGAGCTTGTGGATGAAGCACCCGCATGCCTTTGAGAGGTACCTGACCTGAGAAAGATGTTGGCAGCCTACTCAGCAAACCCCAATTTAAAAGACTGTTTTCTCTACTGATGACGGTTAAAGAACTAGAAACAAGTGTCTAGAGATCAGCACTATCTGTGCCAACTGTGGCGAAACACACAAACACTCTTGAATCAAGCAAGTAACTGAAATTGCATTTACCACAATGCCAGTGGCGAACCTTTCTGGGAAGTGAAGCAGTGTGCTCCAACCCCTGTTCCTGCTTAATAGTACTCCTGTGAGTCATTGAGCTGACGAGCTCGTGGATGAAGCACCCGCATGCCTGTGAGAGGTACCTGACCTGACAAAGATGTTGGCAACCTACTCAGCAAACCCCCATTGACTGTAATCTCTACGGATGACGGTTAACGAACCAGAAATACGTGTCTAGAGATCAGCACTATCTGTGCCAACTGTAGCGAAACACTCGAACACTCTTGAAGCAAGCAAGTAACCGAGACTGCAATTACCAATATGCCAGGGGCAAACCTTGCTGGGAGGTGAAGCGGTGTGCTCCCACCCCTGTTCCTGTTTAATAGTACTGCCATGAGTCACTTTGCTGGGAGGTGAAGTGGTGTGCCTCCACCCCTGTTCCTATTTAAAAGTACTCCCGTGAGTCATTGAGCTGACGAGCTCATGGATGGGGCACCCGCATGCCTGTAAGAGGTACCTGACCTGAGAAATATGTTGGTAGCCTACTCAGCAAACCCCAAATTTGATAGACTGTAATCTCTACTGATGACGGTTAAAGAACCGGAAACACGTGCCTAAAGATCAGCACTATCTGCGCCAACTGTGGCGAAACACTCATACACTCTTGAAGCAAGCAAGTAACTGAAACTCCATTTACCACAATGCCAGGGGCGAACCTTGCTGGGAGCTGAAGCGGTGGGATCCCAGCCCTGTTCCTGTTTAATTGTACTCCTGTGAGTCATTGAGCTGACGAGATCGTGAATGAAGCACCCGCATGCCTGTAAGACGTACCTGACCTAAGAAAGATGTTGGCAGCCTACTCAGCAAACCCCAAATTTGAAAGACTGTAATCGCTACTGATGATGGTTAAAGAACCAGAAACACATGTCTAGAGATCAGCACTAACTGCGCCAACTGTAGCGAAACACTCGAACACTCTTGAAGCAAGCAAGTAACTGAAACTGCATTTACCACAATGCCAGGGGCGAACCTTGCTGGGAGGTGAAGCGGTGTGCTCCCACCCCTGTTCCTGTTTTATAGTACTCCCGTGAGTCATTGAGCTCACAAGATCGTGAATGAAGCACCTGCATGCCTGTGAGAGGTACTTGACCTAAGAAAGATGTTGGCAGCCTTTTCAGCAAACCCCAAATTTGAAAGACTGTAATCGCTACTGATGACGGTTAAAGAACCAGAAACACATGTCTATAGATCAGCACTATCTGCGCCAACTGTAGTGAAACACTCGAACACTCTTGAAGCAAGCAAGTAACTGAAACTGCATTTACCACAATGCCAGGGGTAAACCTTGCTGGGAGGTGAAGCGGTGTGCCTCCACCCCTGTTCCTATTTAAAAGTACTCCTGTGAGTCATTGAGTTGACGAGCTTGTGGATGAAGCACCCGCATGCCTTTGAGAGGTACCTGACCTGAGAAAGATGTTGGCAGCCTACTCAGCAAACCACAATTTGAAAGACTGTATTCTCTACTGAGGACGGTTAAAGAACCAGAAACAAGTGTCTAGAGATCAGCACTATCTGCGCCAACTGTGGCGAAACACTCAAACACTCTTGAAGCAAGCAAGTAACTGAAACTGCATCTACCACAATTCCAGGGGCAAACCTTGCTGGGAGGTGAAGCGGTGTGCTCCCACCCCTGTTCCTGTTTAACAGTACTGCCATGAGACATTGAGCTGATGAGCTCGTGGATGAAGCACCCGCATGCCTGTGAGAGGTACCTGACCTGAGAAAGATGTTGGCAGCCTACTCAGCAAACCCCACATTTGAAAGACTGTAATCTCTAGTGATGACGGTTAAAGAACCAGAAACACGTGTCTAGAGATCAGCACTATCTGCGCCAACTGTTGCGAGACACTCGAACACTCTTGAAGCAAGCAAGTAACTGAAACTGCATTTACCACAATGCCAGGGGCGAACCTTGCTGGGAGGTGAAGCGGTGTGCTCCCACCCCTGTTCCTGTTTAATAGTAAACCGTGAGTCATTGAGCTGATGAGATCGTGATTGAAGCACCTGCATGCCTGTGAGAGGTACTTGACCTAAGAAAGATGTTGGCAGCCTTTTCAGCAAACCCCAAATTTGAAAGACTGTAATCGCTACTGATGACGGTTAAAGAACCAGAAACACATGTCTATAGATCAGCAATATCTGCGCCAACTGTAGCGAAACACTCGAACACTCTTGAAGCAAGCAAGTAACCGAGACTGCAATTACCAATATGCCAGGGGCGAACCTTGCTGGGAGCTGAAGCGGTGTGATCCCAGCCCTGTTCCTGTTTAATTGTACTCCTGTGAGTCATTGAGCTGACGAGATCGTGAATGAAGCACCCGCATGCCTGTGAGACGTACCTGACCTAAGAAAGATGTTGGCAGCCTACTCAGCAAACCCCAAATTTGAAAGACTGTAATCGCTACTGATGATGGTTAAAGAACCAGAAACACATGTCTAGAGATCAGCACTATCTGCGCCAACTGTAGCGAAACACTCGAACAGTCTTGAAGCAAGCAAGTAACTGAAACTGCATTTACCACAATGCCAGGGGCGAACCTTGCTGGGAGGTGAAGCGGTGTGCTCCCACCCCTGTTCCTGTTTTATAGTACTCCCGTGAGTCATTGAGCTCACGAGATCGTGAATGAAGCACCTGCATGCCTGTGAGAGGTACTTGACCTAAGAAAGATGTTGGCAGCCTTTTCAGCAAACCCCAAATTTGAAAGAATGTAATCGCTACTGATGACGGTTAAAGAACCAGAAACACATGTCTATAGATCAGCACTATCTGCGCCAACTGTAGCGAAACACTTGAACACTCTTGAAGCAAGCAAGTAACTGAAACTGCATTTACCACAATGACAGGGGTAAACCTTGCTGGGAGGTGAAGCGGTGTGCCTCCACCCCTGTTCCTATTTAAAAGTACTCCTGTGAGTCATTGAGCTGATGAGCTTGTGGATGAAGCACCCGCGTGCCTTTGAGAGGTACCTGACTTGAGAAAGATGTTGGCAGCCTACTCAGCAAACCCCAATTTAAAAGACTGTTTTCTCTACTGATGACGGTTAAAGAACTAGAAACAAGTGTCTAGAGATCAGCACTATCTGCGCCAACTGTGGCGAAACACACAAACACTCTTGAAGCAAGCAAGTAACTGAAATTGCATTTACCACAATGCCAGTGGCGAACCTTTCTGGGATGTGAAGCAGTGTGCTCCAACCCCTGTTCCTGCTTAATAGTACTCCTGTGAGTCATTGAGCTGACGAGCTCGTGGATGAAGCACCCGCATGCCTGTGAGAGGTACCTGACCTGACAAAGATGTTGGCAACCTACTCAGCAAACCCCCATTGACTGTAATCTCTACGGATGACGGTTAACGAACCAGAAATACGTGTCTAGAGATCAGCACTATCTGCGCCAACTGTAGCGAAACACTCGAACACTCTTGAAGCAAGCAAGTAACCGAGACTGCAATTACCAATATGCCAGGGGCAAACCTTGCTGGGAGGTGAAGCGGTGTACTTCCACCCCTGTTCCTGTTTAATAGTACTGCCATGAGTCACCTTGCTGGGAGGTGAAGTGGTGTGCCTCCACCCCTGTTCCTATTTAAAAGTACTCCCGTTAGTCATTGAGCTGACGAGCTCATGGATGGGGCACCTGCATGCCTGTAAGAGGTACCTGACCTGAGAAATATGTTGGTAGCCTACTCAGCAAACCCCAAATTTGATAGACTGTAATCTCTACTGATGACGGTTAAAGAACCGGAAACACGTGCCTAAAGATCAGCACTATCTGCGCCAACTGTTGCGAAACACTCATACACTCTTGAAGCAAGCAAGTAACTGAAACTCCATTTACCACAATGCCAGGGGCGAACCTTGCTGGGAGCTGAAGCGGTGTGATCCCAGCCCTGTTCCTGTTTAATTGTAGTCCTGTGAGTCATTGAGCTTACGAGATCGGGAGTGAAGCACCCGCATGCCTGTGCGAGGTACCTGACCTAAGAAAGATGTTGGCAGCCTACTCAGCAAACCCCAAATTTGAAAGACTGTAATCGCTACTGATGACGGTTAAAGAACCAGAAACACATGTCTATAGATCAGCACTATATGCGCCAACTGTAGCGAATCACTTGAACACTCTTGAAGCAAGCAAGTAACTGAAACTGCATCTACCACAATTCCAGGGGCAAACCTTGCTGGGAGGTGAAGCGGTGTGCTCCCACCCCTGTTCCTGTTTAATAGTACTGCCATGAGTCATTGAGCTGACGAGCTCGTGGATGAAGCACCCGCATGCCTGTGAGAGGTACCTGACCTGAGAAATATGTTGGTAGCCTACTCAGCAAACCCCAAATTTGAAAGACTGTAATCTCTACTGATGACGGTCAAAGAACAGGAAACACGTGCCTAGAGATCAGCACTATCTGCGCCAACTGTGGCGAAACACTCAAACACTCTTGAAGCAAGCAAGTGACTGAAACTCCATTTACCACAATGCCAGGGGCGAACCTTGCTGGGAGCTGAAGCGGTGTGCTCCCACCCCTGTTCCTGTTTAATAGTAAACCGTGAGTCATTGAGCTGATGAGATTGTGAATGAAGCACCTGCATGCTTGTGAGAGGTACTTGACCTAAGAAAGATGTTGGCAGCCTTTTCAGCAAACCCCAAATTTGAAAGACTGTAATCGCTACTGATGATGGTTAAAGAACCAGAAACACATGTCTATAGATCAGCACTATCTGCACCAACTGTAGCGAAACACTTGAACACTCTTGAAGCAAGCAAGTAACTGAAACTGCATTTACCACAATGCCAGGGGTAAACCTTGCTGGGAGGTGAAGCGTGTGCCTCCACCCTTTTTCCGATTTAAAAGTACTCCTGTGAGTCATTGAGCTGACGAGCTCATGGATGAAGCACCCGCATGCCTGTGAGAGGTACCTGACCTGAGAAATATGTTGGTAGCCTACTCAGCAAACCCCAAATTTGAAAGACTGTAATCTCTACTGATGACGGTCAAAGAACAGGAAACATGTGCCTAGAGATCAGCACTATCTGCGCCAACTGTGGCGAAACACTCAAACACTCTTGAAGCAAGCAAGTGACTGAAACTCCATTTACCACAATGCCAGGGGCGAATCTTGCTGGGAGCTGAAGCGGTGTGCTCCCACCCCTGTTCCTGTTTAATAGTAAACCGTGAGTCATTGAGCTGATGAGATCGTGAATGAAGCACCTGCATGCCTGTGAGAGGTACTTGACCTAAGAAAGATGTTGGCAGCCTTTTCAGCAAACCCCAAATTTGAAAGACTGTAATCGCTACTGATGACGGTTAAAGAACCAGAAACACATGTCTATAGATCAGCACTATCTGCGCCAACTGTAGCGAAACACTTGAACACTCTTGAAGCAAGCAAGTAACTGAAACTGCATTTATCACAATGCCAGGGGTAAACCTTGCTGGGAGGTGAAGCGGTGTGCCTCCACCCCTGTTCCTATTTAAAAGTACTCCTGTGAGTCATTGAGCTGATGAGCTTGTGGATGAAGCACCCGCATGCCTTTGAGAGGTACCTGACCTGAGAAAGATGTTGGCAGCCTACTCAGCAAACCCCAATTTAAAAGACTGTTTTCTCTACTGATGACGGTTAAAGAACTAGAAACAAGTGTCTAGAGATCAGCACTATCTGCGCCAACTGTGGCGAAACACACAAACACTCTTGAAGCAAGCAAGTAACTGAAATTGCATTTACCACAATGCCAGTGGCGAACCTTTCTGGGAAGTGAAGCAGTGTGCTCCAACCCCTGTTCCTGCTTAATAGTACTCATGTGAGTCATTGAGCTGACGAGCTCGTGGATGAAGCACCCGCATGCCTGTGAGAGGTACCTGACCTGACAAAGATGTTGGCAACCTACTCAGCAAACCCCCATTGACTGTAATCTCTACGGATGACGGTTAACGAACCAGAAATACGTGTCTAGAGATCAGCACTATCTGTGCCAACTGTAGCGAAACACTCGAACACTCTTGAAGCAAGCAAGTAACTGAGACTGCAATTACCAATATGCCAGGGGCAAACCTTGCTGGGAGGTGAAGCGGTGTGCTCCCACCCCTGTTCCTGTTTAATAGTACTGCCATGAGTCACCTTGCTGGGAGGTGAAGTGGTGTGCCTCCACCCCTGTTCCTATTTAAAAGTACTCCCGTGAGTGATTGAGCTGATGAGCTCATGGATGGAGCACCCGCATGCCTGTAAGAGGTACCTGACCTGAGAAATATGTTGGTAGCCTACTCAGCAAACCCCAAATTTGATAGACTGTAATCTCTACTGATGACGGTTAAAGAACCGGAAACACGTGCCTAAAGATCAGCACTATCTGCGCCAACTGTGGCGAAACACTCATGCACTCTTGAAGCAAGCAAGTAACTGAAACTCCATTTACCACAATGCCAGGGGCGAACCTTGCTGGGAGCTGAAGCGGTGTGATCCCAGCCCTGTTCCTGTTTAATTGTACTCCCGTGAGTCATTGAGCTGACGAGATCGTGAATGAAGCACCCGCATGCCTGTGAGACGTACCTGACCTAAGAAAGATGTTGGCAGCCTACTCAGCAAACCCCAAATTTGAAAGACTGTAATCGCTACTGATGACGGTTAAAGAACCAGAAACACATGTCTAGAGATCAGCACTAACTGCGCCAACTGTAGCGAAACACTCGAACACTCTTGAAGCAAGCAAGTAACTGAAACTGTATTTACCACAATGCCAGGGGCGAACCTTGCTGGGAGGTGAAGCGGTGTGCCTCCACCCTTTTTCCGATTTAAAAGTACTCCTGTGAGTCATTGAGCTGACGAGCTCATGGATGAAGCACCCGCATGCCTGTGAGAAGTACCTGACCTGAGAAATATGTTGGTAGCCTACTCAGCAAACCCCAAATTTGAAAGACTGTAATCTCTACTGATGACGGTCAAAGAACAGGAAACACGTGCCTAGAGATTAGCACTATCTGCGCCAACTGTGGCGAAACACTCAAACACTCTTGAAGCAAGCAAGTGACTGAAACTCCATTTACCACAATGCCAGGGGCGAACCTTGCTGGGAGCTGAAGCGGTGTGCTCCCACCCCTGTTCCTGTTTAATAGTACTCCCGTGAACATGGAGAGACCTCAGTGCTGCATCTTTGAGCCCTGTACTGATCCTGGAAAGTAATTCTAACCGTACTTACCAGTAACTTGAATTTCCTTCCATAGGCTAACATTGACTGGTTTCACCTGGAAATTCTTCTAAGTGCGGTGTTTTGAAACTTTAACATATTCATCTAAAATCAGCCGAACTCCGAATTCCGATTTACTCACCTGTTATCAGGAGAGACTTCAGTGCTGCATCTCTGAGCCCAGCACTGATCCTGAATAGTAATTCTAACACTTATAAATTCACCCAGGCACTCTCCTTGCAGTACTCTAATCATTCAGTCAGTATCCAAGTCCTCATGCAGCGAGCCAGGCATTAGCACATGGACTGCCTCAAACCCCTATCCATTGTGCATGCAGTCCTCCAACTAACCAAAACACTTATAGTTCTGCACTTAAACATTCAACAAAAAAAAACAATATTTCAATTTCAATATTTTAAAAAACATTTTTATTTCCATTTATATTAAAAATATATAATGTAATTTAAAAAATAAAATATCTAAAAATAAACAGTTAAAAAACTGTAGAAAATCAGTATGAAAAATACATATAACTATTATTACCTTTAAAAATTATCATTTAAAAAACCTTCGAAATTCACTGAAAAAACCATAGGTTACAGACATGTTATAGTTAGGAATTAGTATTTAAAAAACCTTAGAAATTCACTGAAAAAAACATAGGTTTCAGGGCTGTTATAGTTAGCTGGACATTTCACTCGTTCAAAACCATTGAAATTCCTCCATTATAGTTAGTTGTACTCACTATAACTCGCGTGCCCGCAATCCACTGCTTATGATGTCACATATTACATCATTCATGACATGGTCAGTAACATCACTGATGACATCTCAAATGACATCACTGATGACATCACTGATGACATCATCCACATGACAATCAGATACACCTCATCATACACTAGTAAAACCTTTCATCACTCACTGTAAAATACATAGTGCCATATTTGAATCCATTGACACACCAATACAATTTTCTAAAAACCCACTCAGTGATTCCTAGATCTACACACACATCTAATCACTTACCTATAGACTCACTTATACATGCTGTCAATGATCAATAGAACACTATCAAATATACTTATACACCTATATCGACATTACACACCAGCACACATCCTATTCACTTATGCAGTTATCCTACTCATTTACGCAAACAATGAATCATACTTACATTTACTCAGCTACACACTTATACAAACACCACTTCATTTATTCATATAGATAGTAACTCATACTTAGTGTGTTATAAAAACACTTTTATAAGTATACAGTTATCCATACAGTCACTCATACATTCACTGAGTCTTATGTATACTTATCTATATACAACTGTCACATACACTGCCTTTTATTTTTCTAGTTTGTTGGACATGTACCATTGAGAGATATATTTGCTCATCACCACACTCATAAAGATATTCACTCACCCAAACAACGTTCATAACATGTAGTCTTAACCTCATATGCCTACTGAATCAACTATTCACACATCTTTCGGCAGTCACACCCCCCGACCGAACCACACACACATTCACTCTCCCATACAAATACTCAGTTAACTAATCAATAACTAATATAGACTTTCACATAGCTAGTAACCAACTGGTCCAGCAGTTTACACAACAACTGACAAAGTGATACAGATATTCACACAGTTTAGTCACTATCCAATATATTTAGTGAGACACTTTAAATTAGTCACTTAGACAGTCAATCACAGTACTAATAAATCGTCCATCCAGATATTTATATTTATATATCCACTCATTCTTCAATGCAGATTGCTATATATATAATACATATTTAACTAACGAACCAAACCACATTCACTGGATGATGTCATCAGTGATGTCATGTGAGATGTCATCAGTGATGTCACTGACCATGTCATGAATGATGTAATATGTGACATCATCAGCAGTGGATTGCGGGCGCGCGAGTTATAGTGAGTACAACTAACTATAACGGAGGAATTTCAATGGTTTTGTATGAGTGAAATGTCCAGCTAACTATAACAGTATAACAGCCCTGAAACCTATGGTTTTTCAGTGAATATATATATATATATATATATTCACTGAAAAAAACAAAGTTTTCAGGCACGTCATAGTTAGAAATTAGCATTTTAAAAACCTTAGAAATCACTGAAAAAAACATTGGTTTTAGAGAAAGTTATAGTTAGCAGGACATTTCATTCATACAAAACCAGTGAAATTCCCCCGTTATAGTTAGTTCAGCTAACTATAACTCGCGCCCACGCAATGTACTGCTGATGACATCACATAATACATCACTCATGACATGGTCAGCGACATCACTGATGACATCACTGATACATTTTTATATTTGTAGGGGGCTGCGTGGCCCCCCTCCTCTGGCCATTTATAGCCCAGGAGACCCCATCCCCTGGGGCCGGCCTTTGCTTTTTATATTTATTTTTTTTAATTAAGGGGAGGGGGCCATGTGCCCCCCTCTCGATCCTCTTCTGGCCCCGGGGACCCCATCACCAGGGGCCTGGCTACTTTGTTGGGGACAGTGGGGGGAGCCCCAATGCCCCCACAGCCCCAGCCGGCTCCCCACCTCCTGCGGGAGCCAGCATTGCTTTTCCACATGGGGAGCTGATGACTTGCAGCTCCCCATGTTTCCTGCTCTCTCTTCCAAAATCCAAACCAGAGTTTGCTATGACAGGGCGGGAGCCACGAGGCTCCTGCCCTGTCATAGCAAACTGCAATGTCCCGGGGGTGGGCACCCCGAGACACTGCAGGAGCTGGCCCTGGGGGGTGGTGGTCCCCAGGGCCATCACTGACTCCAGGAGGGAGGCCGCGCAGCCCCCCTCCCAACATTGTCAAAGCCCCAGGGAGGTGGTGGTCCCTGGGGCTCGGGGTTGCGGTCCCCGGGGCTGCGGGGGTGGCCATGTGCCCCCACAAATAGTTTAGAAAAGCCCCAGGGGTGGCGGTCCCTGGGGCTTGAGGGGCCTTGTAGGCCTCCCCACTCATTTAAGGGACAAGCCCGGGGGGGTGGCGGTCCCCAGGGCTGCGGGGGGGCCATGAGCCCCCACAAATATTTTGGAAAAGCCCCGGGGGGGTGGCAGTCCCTGGGGCTGGGAGGCACCTTTGGGCCCCCATTACAATATAAGCATTGCCCCCGGGACTTGGCGCACCCGGGGGCTTCAATTAAACAAAGTGCGGGAGCCCGCGCTTCATTTTTTAAAAATTTTCGGCCAAAATTCATACTGGGTGCGCGGATCTCGCTGATTTTTCTTTTTAAAGAAAAGCTTTTTTGGGCCATGGGGGTCCTTGTGGAAACCCCTGAGCAGGCCTAGGGGTCAGGGTGTTTCTACCCTGTCCCCTTTTCTTGTTTTTTGCGTTTTTATTCTGTTTTCTTGTGCCTCGCTTCTACCAAGGCACAAGATGGCTGCCAACACTTCCAGGTTTGGAGTGTTGACAGCCAATTAGCATGAAGCTCGTGATCGGGAGGGTGCGCGGATCCTCCGCGGCCGTAAATATCACTATCTTTATTTCCTTAATTTCTCATAAACTACTGAACGGATTTACACCATTTTTTTAAAGGTCACTTTCTGAGCCAAGCAGTACCTTTTTCCAAATTTGGTGTAATTCTGTTCAGCAGTTTTTGCTATAACTGTGTCTAAACTTTCCCATGGGAAATAGATTTTTTGACCTCTATTTTTTGATTTTCTCAGGAACTACTGAACGGATGTACACCATTTAAAAAAAAGGTCTTTTTCTGAGCCAAGGGTTACCTTTTTGCAAAATATGGTGTAATTCCGTTCAGCAGTTCGGGCTGTAGCCTGTTTCAAAATTTCCTATGGGAAATGACATGGAGAAAACATGTTTTGGGACCCCCCTTTTTCTCTGCCCCAGCTTGACGAATCACCCCCAAACTTTAAGGATAGGAGCTGACCGGAGCGCCCCACCAGTTTTGAAAATGTCGTGAAGATTCGTCATCCGGCGCCAAAGTTATTGGGAAAAGAATGTTACGAATTTCCTATGGATAATAGGTCCTAACTATAACTACCTACTGGCGACCGCCAGTAGGTAATATATATATATATATGTATATTCAACACAAACAAATCTGAGATAGTTTCATATTACAAGCAAATAAACAATATATGAGTCTTCTTATGTATTCATCTTCTGATGTTTATTCTTATTTTCTTTGTAGAGATTTACATATAAGAATCACAGTGATGCCTTCTTTCATCCAAATTAACAAGACATCCAATATCATTCAGTTCTTTTATACATATTTGGCTGATATCTTTCTCTATACATACTGTTTTTCTCATATCCATTTTGTTAAAAAAGTATTTCTTCAATTTCAATGTACGTGCAAATCTATTAACATCAACTTTAGCTTTCAAATCATCCCATTTATGTGACGGTGCAAAGCTTAAACCCTTATTAAGAACATTAATTTCTGCTGTTGTCAAAGATTTGCTAGACAAATTAACTATCAGATTTTCTATTTCCTCATTTCTGTCTCCCTCTGTAGTTGTGACCTGGTTCTTACCCCATCTCTGTTTCTGTCTTCTACGGAAGGTCCTAGTACCCCCTCCTTTACTGCCTCTCCTCCTCTCATTATCTGTTCTCGATCTCTCCCTCCTGCTTGAAATTGTATTCTCCGCATTCTTTTGAGTTCCCTTAAAAAAGAAGAGGTTCTTGCCCCAGCTCCTGTTTCCTCAATGTTAGACCGTTCTGTGTCAGATTCGCTACTACTTAAACGAGCACTTGATGTGTCACTAGGGATTATAGTTTTAGTGGTGTTTTTAATAAGATTTTTATTGTTTCTCTCATCATTTCGTATAGAACCGTCAAATTTTCTAGCACATGTATACACCCTACCATATTTGTAATCTCTTTCGTCTCTTGCAAATTTAAGCCTCTTTTTTTCTTTCAATTCAACTTGGTATAAATCCATAATTGTGTCTAAGATTTCATCGTTTTTAGATGTGTTCTCTGAGCACTTAAGATTATCTATGTCTTTCTTTATTTCCTCAATCTCTATCAATAACAGTTTTCTTTGATCTTCAGAAAATTCAATAAGCATAATCATGAGATCTTTAGAAGTTGTCTTGAGTCTTTCTTCCCATTTTTCTGCTTTTTGCTCATCTAGGTCTTCTACAGCTGGAAAGATATTAATCCTGAGACCTCTAGGTGTCCTATCTGTGTCTAGATATTTTCTAAGAGTCATCACATCCCACCATTTAGCGGATTCTTTGTTCTGTAGTCTCTCTAATTTAATAAAAAGTTCTTTTAAACTTTTTTTAGGTTCTTGAACAACCCCATTTCCTGTCACAAGCACACCGGAGAACAGATCTTTAGCCAAAAATTCACGTTTGTCAAAATGTTTAGCCATTGCACAAAGCAAAATTTATCAGAATTCAAAAAGGCACCTTGCACCTGTTGTTACATAGATTCTAATACAACTTGGGTTACAGGTAACATTGCCCGGCGCCACAAATCTCAGACACTGGTCCCCACCAGTGCAATTATATATTCAACACAAACAAATCTGAGATAGTTTCATATTACAAGCAAAGAAACAATATATGAGTCTTCTTATGTATTCATCTTCTGATGTTTATTCTTATTTTCTTTGTAGAGATTTACATATAAGAATCACAGTGATGCCTTCTTTCATCCAAATTAACAAGACATCCAATATCATTCAGTTCTTTTATAGATATTTGGCTGATATCTTTCTCTATACATACTGTTTTTCTCATATCCATTTTGTGAAAAAAGTATTTCTTCAATTTCAATGTACGTGCAAATCTATTAACATCAACTTTAGCTTTCAATTCATCCCATTTATGTGACGGTGCAAAGCTTAAACCCTTATTAAGAACATTAATTTCTGCTGTTGTCAAAGATTTGCTAGACAAATTAACTCTCAGATTTTCTATTTCCTCATTTCTGTCTCCCTCTGTAGTTGTGACCTGGTTCTTACCCCATCTCTGTTTCTGTCTTCTACGGAAGGTCCTAGTACCAACTCCTTTACTGCCTCTCCTCCTCTCATTATCTGTTCTCGATCTCTCCCTCCTGTTTGAAATTGTATTCTCCGCATTCTTTTGAGTTCCCTTAAAAAAGAAGAGGTTCTTGCCCCAGTTCCTGTTTCCTCAATGTTAGAACGTTCTGTGTCGGATTCGCTACTACTTAAACCAGCACTTGCTGTGTCACTAGGGATTATAGTTTTAGTGGTGTTTTTATTAAGATTTTTATTGTTTCTCTCATCATTTTGTATAGAACCGTCACATTTTCTAGCATATGTATACACCCTACCATATTTGTAATCTCTTTCGTCTCTTGCAAATTTAAGTCTCTTTTTTTCTTTCAATTCAACTTGGTATAAATCCATAATTTTGTCTAAGATCTCATAGTTTTTAGATGTGTTCTCTGAGCATTTAAGATCATCTATGTCTTTATTTATTTCCTCAATCTCTATCAATAACAGTTTTCTTTGATCTTCAGCAAATTCAATAAGCATAATCATGAGATCTTTATAAGTTGTCTTGAGTCTTTCTTCCCATTTTTCTGCTTTTTGCTCATCTAGGTCTTCTACAGCTGGAAAGATATTAATCCTGAGACCTCTAGGTGTCCTATCTGCGTCTAGATATTTTCTAAGAGTCATCGCATCCCACTATTTAGCGGATTTTTTTTTCTGTAGTCTCTCTAATTTAATAAAAAGTTCTTTTAAACTTTTTTCAGGTTCTTGAACAACCCCATTTCCTGTCACAAGCACACCTGATAACAGATCTTTAGCCAAAAATTCACGTTTGTCAAAATGTTTAGCCATTGCACAAAGCAAAATTTATCAGAATTCAAAAAGGCACCTTGCACCTGTTGTTACATAGATTCTAATACAACTTGGGTTACAGGTAACATTGCCCGGCGCCACCAATCTCAGACACTGGTCCCCACCAGTGCAATTATATATTCAACACAAACAGATCTGAGATAGTTTCATATTACAAGCAAAGAAACAATATATGAGTCTTCTTATGTATTCATCTTCTGATGTTTATTCTTATTTTCTTTGTAGAGATTTACATATAAGAATCACAGTGATGCCTTCTTTCATCCAAATTAACAAGACATCCAATATCATTCAGTTCTTTTATAGATATTTGGCTGATATCTTTCTCAATACATACTGTTTTTCTCATATCCATTTTGTGAAAAAAGTATTTCTCAATTTCAATGTACGTGCAAATCTATTAACCCCTTCGCTGCTGCGGACATTCCGCTGCAGCGCTGGGGGGGGCAGGGGGGCAGCGCGGTGGGCCTGTGCTCATGACGGAGCCGCTCCGTCATGAGCCACAGTTGAGCTGTGCTCATGACGGAACGGTTCCGTCATGACTCCGCCCATTTGCGTTGTCGCCCCGCACAGGCGGGGAAACAGCGCCGCGCAGGCGGAGCGGCCGCCAACAGGATTGTCATAAGGGAACCGTTCCGTCATGAGCACACGCCAACCGTGGCTCATGACGGAACGGTTCCGTCATGAGCGGGGAAGGGGTTAACATCAACTTTAGCTTTCAAATCATCCCATTTATGTGACGGTGCAAAGCTTAAACCCTTATTAAGAACATTAATTTCTGCTGTTGTCAAAGATTTGCTAGACAAATTAACTATCAGATTTTCTATTTCCTCATTTCTGTCTCCCTCTGTAGTTTTGACCTGGTTCTTACCCCATCTCGAAAGGGTATGGTCTCATCCACCTTATCAATGGTATAAGTTATTTCAATTATATTAAAAGCAGCATTGTATAGAGAGATTTGCACTTTTGGGACTATGTTTACCAGCATGTACTGTTGAACACGTGACACTCATTTGAGATTTATTAAAGCAGTTTGAAAAACAGTGCATTTCAGTCTTGTGAGATCTCTTAACGTGCCGCTGCCCGTGACCAAGGAAATTAATTCTGAAACGCGTTGGGCATTCAACATTTAGGAGGAAACCTACTTACCTTTGCCCTGCTGAGCTTCATACTGATCCTAGTGAGGAGTGCGCTTGTTTGGGGACAAACTGTGGAAAGGTATATATATATATATATATATATATATATATCCAATATTAATGTCAATGAAATGAATTTACATTTTACATCATGTATCAACAAAAGTAGCGTTGACTTTTTGGACACCACTGTCTATGTTGAAAATAAGACACTTCACACAACTCTACACAGGAAGTCCACCTCAGGCAACTCTACACTACATGCCACCAGCTCACATCCACACCATTTGATAGCAAGTATCCCATTGGGTGAGATATTAAGACTTAAAAGAATTTGCAGCACAGAAGAGCAATTCAATAAATGCAAATTAGAGTCCCTTGATCGTTTCAGAAAAAGAGGGTATAGCGATGACATTTTACAGAAAGCCATTCTTAAAGCTACCCTTAGATCTAGGGATTCATTGTTAAACAGAGACACTGTCAGTAAGGACACCAGTAGTGGAACTGAGGCTAACCTAGAAGTACCCAGACTAATTACTACTTTTAGTCAACAGCAAAGACAAGTAAAGGCCATTATAGTGAAAAACTGGCCTATTTTACTTACTGACGCTGTATTAGCACCAAGTTTACCCAAAAACCAACCCTTACTTTTAGAAGGGCTAAATCTATGAGGACGGAACTGGTCAAGAATAGTCCTGAAATTCTAACCAACACGACATGGTTAAAGCCTCAATCAGGTTTCTATAAATGCTCAACATGTAGAGCCTGTAAATTTGGTAAGAATACTACTCATTTTACGGTTCCTTTTAGTCCCTATAAAAGAGAAATAAGAGGACATTTTACATGTCGCACTGATTTCGCTGTTTATGTCCTTACCTGTACCTGCAATTTAAAATACATAGGCAGTACCAAATTACCAGTTCATATGCGTATTCTGCAGCACCTCCGTGCTATAGTTAACAATGACACAAATTATCCTGTAGCATGCCATTTTAAGACAGCACATCAGAATGACCTTAACTGTCTTAAGTACTATGTGGTAGCAGCGGTCCCTGTTCCAACAAGAGGAGGTGACAGGGAACTTATGCTGAGAAAACTTGAAACGCATATGATAATGGAGTTTGATAGTAAGTCGCCCAATGGACTTAATACAACAGAAGATCTGCACTATTATTTATAATCAATTTCCGTTCGTAACACTTTTTCCATCACCATCAGGTATTATACTACGATTATATATACAGTATATCCTTGGATAGGCATAGTTATTATTGTCTATGTACTTGGCCGTATCTCTGGAGGTTTCTTTTTACACTCGCTAGCCCCAGTTTTTCCCAGCAATATTACCATCTAACGGTCACATACACGATTTTAAAAATAATAATAAGAAAATTATCCCATAAAAAATCAACTTAGTCAACATATATTTTAGAGTGTTTAGATGTGTTTTTAGATAAGGGTTTTACTATATTTGGTATTTATTAAGCACTAGATAAGCACTTTCTGATTAGTAATTAGGTGTGTTTAGGCGATATTTGCACAATTATATTTTTTTTTTGTTAAGAAATAACTGGTATTTTAATCTAGTTCTGACAATACGACCATGGGAATCTATCAACATTGTTCATTATCAATATAAGTGTCTGTAATGTAGTTTCAAGAGAGGTACATGTGAGATTTTACTGTGGGTTTGAAACAACTGGATTTTAGTATTATAGGGTGTACCCCATTGCTGGTTGGAACTCTATGCATTTGAGCAAAGTATTCAAGCATATGATCATGCGGACAAACCTTTGTTTTGTAAAATATTATTTTCTTAACCACAGCAATGAAATGGTATCCACACACACATTCATGTGTTTTATTTTGCATATATGAATACAAAATCCGGCCCACAATGTTATGTACCTTACCAAACTCGATATCTTGATTTCCATTGGTCTAGATGTATTATTTATGGATTTATCCAATTAATATTGGTGAGATTGTTTTAAATAATGTATTTATTATTGTTACCTATTTATTATAATATTAGCGTTATTTTGCACATGTGAAAGAAAAAAACACTTTCATAGTATGTTTTCTATGTCCTTTGGGAGCACGTGACACTAGTAGGTGGTATTTAAAAAAGCTATGGTATACGCATTTCTCCATGTGATCAAGGCTGCTGCGTCAGTCGAAACACGTAATGACATATTAAGTGAGCAATAAACATCCTGACATTCCAACTAAGAGGAGTTCGTGCTGGTTCTTTTCATCGCTCGTGGGGAAGTTGGAAGGCAGCAATTCAGTCATTCATATATATATATATATATATATATATAGAGTAAGGGTAGAGTATAGTGTGAACATGGCCTGAGGTCAAAATGCGTCATGCAGTGACTCCAATAAATTTGGAATTATCTCTACTTTTCATCTTCGTCTTATGTTGAATGGTGACTTCATGTGTGTTTGTGAATCTTTGCTGAATACACCCCCTTGGTGGCCATTCCACCTCCCATGAGGTCAGGGCGATCCCTTGCAGAGGGAGCTATATATATATACTGAGGAAGGCTGCTGTGACAGCCGATACGCGTTTCTGTGTTGCCGGGTCGGAGGAGATCTCATGGAATAAAAGTGCCTTTGATACCCAGCACTCCTCGTGTGCGTGCTCTCTTCTTCGTGGAGTAGGGTTGTTTGTGATATATATATATATATATATATATATATATATATATATATATATATATATATATATATATATATATATATATATATATATATATATATATATATATATATATATATATATATATATATATATATATATCCAAAAGCAAGCTTTGATGAAACAAAGACGCCGCACTCTTCCTGAGTCTTTGAAGTTTAAAGTTTTATTTTCTCTTCACCTACGCGTTTCGAACTATGGCAGTTCTTGGTCACGGTAGTATACATGAGTCCCTTCTCACTTTCATTATTTATACCAATTCACCACTATTTCCCGCAATGAGGCATTGTGGGTATGGTAGTACTTTATACACAAAATGTATGGAATACATTTAGGATTTGCGTCGAGTCTGAGTGACTGTGTGGGCACCTATGTCAAAGGTTAATATCGGGTCCTCAGTGGCAAGTTTGTCTATTTGATGAGCTGACATACCAAAAAGACACTTCTAGTAAATGTAAATGTCTGATTTTTTGCGTTTAGTCGTTACTCGTTGAAAAAATCATTGCCAGGTCGACAGAGGATATCGGCAAAACAAATAACGAAGCACCAAATCCAAGAAAAGCGGCTATAACAAGCAGATAATTACCTTCAAGGGGCAACTGGTAGAGCGCCGGCGTGGAGGCGTCGGAGGACACAATCACGACCGGGAGTCTCCCAGGTAAGCTTGAACAACCCCTCGGGTATTATCCGCATATCGTGCTGTAGCGAGTGTGTTTGCTTGCCATAATTACTAAAATTACGGAGCAGAGTACTAATGCGCTAAAGACACACTTTCCTGATAAAAGTAGTTATCTGTGACAAGAACGTCAGTGGGGGTGTGAGAACACATCCCCATCTCTTCACAAACAGTAGCATAAGAAACCTTCAATAACAGCCACAGTGAATTGGACACAAAAAAAGACATTTTCACTGAACAAATAGCATTTAAATAATAATTGAACTCATAATCAACGCAAAATGGAACAAAGGGCGGCTAAACGAATGGAGAAAGCTGAAAGCATGTTCACTAAACAAACACCTACCGCCTCAACTTCAAATACCAAAACAACTGAGCCAAATACCGCCACAATGTCATTGAAACAATTATTTCTACAAATGGAAAAGTTACTTAGGAAAGAGATTTCACGTAGTTGGGAAATAATTACACTGGAAAAGTATGTGGAAGTGGGAAGAGTGCCCCGTGGGTTACGTATATTCACTCTTCCAAACCATCCTGACACCAGCCCCGAAATGCTTGATGAATGGGGGAAAAACAACATGGACTGTTCACGTACAATGATGCTCATCATCATTAAGTACGCCAAAAAGAATGTTGATGAATTGCACATCAAAATAGAGGAAATTGAGCAACAGATCAAAACGCAATGGCAAGATGAAGAAAGCATAAAAAAGTTAAGAATGCAAATGGACAAAAATCTGGACAAACATGAGCGTGAAATCCAAGAAAGAAAACAAAGAAAATTTAGGAGAGATGAGTGCGACTATGAAAATGGTACCATCTTTATATTTGCTAAAAGATTTGAAATCTTAAAACAACAAACAGAAAGCAAAAAAGCCAATGTGTCGGAATCTCCCTGTACTACACCAAGTGAAACAGAATCAGACCTAAGTGAAGGAGAACAGCAGTCAACAGTTACCAGAAAGTTTTCTTTTTTAGAAGAAATGAAATTACTTTATCAGGAACAACAAAATCCGAGAACCAGAGGCAGAGGACAAGGCAGAGGACGCACAAGGGGACGAGGAAGGAGCCAATTCGGAAAACCAAACCACGGCGAAAAACAAGAAGAAGCAGAAAAACAAAAATACCATTTACGAAACCGAACAGTGATAAGAAAATAAATAAATCTACAAAAACAGATCCCAATTTAATAATCAACTTATCGAATTACAACTTGACGCAAGCAGAACGTACATTATTGAATAAAGGCTTAACATTCTGCCCTGAAAAACATCATGATGCAATCGAAACCCGAATCGATATGTACAAGTATATTCGAAAATTAAAACTAAAGAAATTCTTTGCAAAAATACCTAAACAACTCAAAGCTTGTGAACTGGATACAAATCCAACTTCAAGTGAATCACAAGGAGGATACATCATTGCTGAAACATCAGCTTTAAGAACTGCCTACGACCTTGCCCATGAAACTACTCAATCAGAAACAACAGACATTCAAGCATTAGAAGAAATGGGAATAAGTACAGACAATCATCCACGGACTGAATTTAAGAATAAATCAAAATTCTGTCCATCGCTACATCCGGGGAACCGAATTGACACATTCCAAGACCTAGTTGTGGCAGAGCTAGAAGTCTTGGAAAACACAATCAACTCCAAAAAAGAGAATCTATCCTTAGAAGAGCGTCAAGCATTACAGGCATTAAGAACCAACAATGCTATAGAAATAAAGCCTGCGGATAAAGGCGGAAACATTGTTATCCTCAATAAACAAGCATATATAGAGGAAGCAAATCGCCAACTAAACAACGAAAACAACTACACACTTCTATCCTCCAATCCCATTCCAATGATGACTAGACACATACACATTCGTTTAAATGAATGGTATGAAGATGGCCTATTAAGTGCAGAAGAAAAGAATTTTTTAACGGTAACTAATCCAGTAACACCCACGATATATTTTTTACCGAAAGTCCACAAGACCCTGCACAAACCCCCTGGCCGACCCATAATATCCAGCTGTGGGTCATTATATGAGAAGATAGCTGATTATGTTGACCATTTCTTGCTACCGATAGTCCCAACTTTAAACTCTTACATCAGAGATACCGGTGACTTCTTGAGAATCCTAATGGAAACAGAATAGCAACCTGACTACCTACTGGCAACAATTGATGTTGTCTCATTATATACTTCCATTAATCATGAGATAGGATTGACAGCCACAGCTTACTTCCTGAAACAAAGACCTATTGGGGACCTGCAACACACCAATATGTTAATGGAAATGATCCAACTTTGCCTACGAAACAATGTCTTCCTGTTCGACAAAAAGATGTACTCTCAAAAGTGCGGTACAGCCATGGGAGTTTCTTTTTCTCCAAGCTATGCGAATCTCACCATGGGTTGGTGGGAGAAACGCATAGCTTGGAGGGAGGAAAATGAACCATATACTACGGACGTAGTATTATGGCTACGCTTCATTGATGACCTCTTCCTAATATGGAAGGGGAAGAAGGAAAAACTGGAGGAGTTCATCACAATATTGAATCATAATGAGGTAGGCCTAAAATTCACTTTCAATATACAATCAACTGAGATTGAGTTTTTGGACACAAAAATCTACATCAAATCGAATAAGATACAGTCAACAGTCTTTAGGAAAGCAACATCCACAAACAGTGTCCTTCACGGATCTAGCTTTCATCCACAATCCTTAAAGCAAAGTATTCCGTATGGTGAGTTCCTACGGATGAAAAGGAATTGCTCTGAGCCAGAAGAGATGGAGAGAAAATTTCTGGACACTAGACAAAGATTTGCCTCACGAGGATACAAACACAGTGACATCACACGTGGAGAAAACAAAGCCAGACAAAAAACAAGAACACTGACTCTCACAGTAAGAAAGAAAGTAACAGAAACCACCGAAGAAAGACCTCGACTGATTTTAACTTACTCAAAGGAGAGCTACAATATTCGAAAAATTCTGTCAAAATATTGGAACATCATAAAAAAGGATCCTGACATTGGACCGACGATTGGAAGTCATCCATTAATATCGTACAGGAAGGCATCGTCACTTCAAGACACACTGGTGAACAGCCACTTCGAAAACAGAACAACAAAATCTTGGCTTGAAGTAAGACAACAAGGATTTACAAAATGCATGACATGCAAAGCGTGTAAAATAGGCAAAAATCTAAAATCTCTCAAAGACTCACGAGATCGAACATTCACAATTCAAAATAAGATTACCTGTGATACCCAATTTGTAGTCTATTTGATCGAATGTTTTTGTGGAAAAAGATACATTGGATCAACAATATGCCCGCTGAAAAAGCGCATCCTTGAACATATACGCGCAATCCAAAACAATGACATGACATATGCAATGACTAAACACCTACAGAGTCACGTTGGAAAAAATTGGCAGGATATCAAGTACTCGGGCATTGCATGTATCAAAGAACATGAAAGAGGCGGGAACAGAACTCAAAAATTGAGACGATTAGAATCAAAACTAATCATCCGTTTCAAAACTAGAATCCCTGGAGGATTGAACGGAGATGATGAACTTTATGTACATTTGTAAAGAACTTCATGAACAATTGATTTCATATTTCAGATAAAGCCAGCTTTCCTTGCAACATTTTGGAATTGATAGAGTGAAATTTAAATGCAAACGAGTTCACTAAGATTATAATTTTTGTATATAATAATGGATTACTGTCGTTGTCAGGCGTGCCGTGTGGTCATCTTTTGTCAAAATAAGGAAATAGAGGCTTAAAAATGGCACTCAGCCATAATGTCTGTTTTAATTAATTTTTCCAGCTACTCTGACATTATACACGTAAGCTCTCGTGTATATGAATTGCGACTAAACGCAAAAAATCAGACATTTACTATAAGTGTCTTTTTGGTATGTCAGCTCATCAAATAGACAAACTTGCCACTGAGGACCCGATATTAACCTTTGACATAGGTGCCCACACAGTCACTCAGACTCGACGCAAATCCTAAATGTATTCCATACATTTTGTGTATAAAGTACTACCATACCCACAATGCCTCATTGCGGGAAATAGTGGTGAATTGGTATAAATAATGAAAGTGAGAAGGGACTCATGTATACTACCGTGACCAAGAACTGCCATAGTTCGAAACGCGTAGGTGAAGAGAAAATAAAACTTTAAACTTCAAAGACTCAGGAAGAGTGCGGCGTCTTTGTTTCATCAAAGCTTGCTTTTGGATACATATGCGAGGCTGTCCTTACCTCGCCACCGGCACCAGCTATACAGTGCTCCTCCCACAGGGACAATTTGTTGGACTCATATATATATATATATATATATATTACCTACTGGTGGCTGCCAGTAGGTAGTTATAGTTAGGACCTAGTTACTATAGGAAAATTGCAACATTCTATTCACAATAACTTTGGTGCCGATTGACAAATCTTCGCGAAATTTTCAAAACTAATTCTTTGTTGAGATCAGCTCCTATGTTGAAAGTTTGGGGGTGATTTGTCAAGGGGGGGGCCGAAAAAAAGGGGGGTCCCAAAACGTGTTTTCTCCATGTTAATTTACATAGGAAACTTTAGACAAGGCTACAGGTCGAATGGGTGAACGGAATTACCCCAAATTTGGCAGGGAGAAGTGTCTTGGTCTAGAAAGCACACTTTTGTTTATTTGGTGTAAATTCATTCAGTAGTTTTTGAGGAATATCAAAATTTACGAATATCGAGATTTGGGAATTCTATTTTACGAGCACAAGCTTGTTGCTGATTGGCTGCGAGCGGTGTGAGCAGTTGCAACTAGTAAGTGTTGGCCGCCATATTGTGATTACGTTGAAGCGAGTAAGGTGAAAAAAGGGGGGGAAAAGTGGGAAATAGGAGGGTAGGAGCACTGCAACCTTTGTGGGGTGCTTAGGGTGTGCTATCGAGGGGGTGCGAAGAGAAGTATTTACCCATTACCCCTACCGGTGTGTAAGTGGTGGGCTATGGAAATTAAGTGAGGTATTGGGTAGAGTCTGATGCGGGTAAGGTGAGCTGGTGCGGGACTTGGGGATTAAAGCGTGAGTCCACATTGTGTGTCTTATGCTTTGAAGTTATGTGCCGTGGCCGCTGCAGTACAGTTGTGGAAGTAGTGTCCGGATGTGTTTATAACTACTAGGACGAACTACTGATCCGTACTGGTATGAAAGTCCTGGGGTACAGAATATATGTGAGGTATTGTCTAGAGTCTCATGCTGCTAAGCTGAGCTGCTGCCAGTGTCGGGGATTAAAGCGTGAGCCCAAGCTGTGTGTCATATGCTGTGAAGTCACGTGCTCTGGCCGATGTGCCACATCTGTGCAAGTAGTGTCAGCATGCAGTTATAGGTACTTGGATGAACTTTTGTTTAGAACATTGTAGCTTGTGTATGGTGCTTAGGTGGTGTTGTATAGTGCGAAGGTAAATCAACATGGTATTTGTAGAGCACAAACTACTCACCCCAATGGGTGAGTAGAGCTGGGGATCAAAGCGAGAGGTCTATGCTGCAAAGTGAGATGGTCTGGACGCTGCACCTCAGCTGTGTGGAGAATACATTTTGGCGAGGGTGCAGGAGTTGGCGTTATATGGCCCTAAAATAGGGGGCCTAAGTTGTAAGTTATATGGTGGCTCTAAAAATAGCCCTTGTGTTCATTAGTTGGAGCTACATATAAGTGAGGATGCACAGCTTCAAGTTATTCAGAAAAACTCGGTTTCCCTGATCTGTGAAGTGTACTCCATCACTTCTGTATATATCCGCCCTATCAAAACGTATGTTGTTGTTGTATATGGACCCCATTTTGTGGTCTCTGAGGTATGCAGAGACGGCTTTGTTGACTTATTTCCGAGATTTTTCAAATCTGAGGACAAAATTGTTTGGATCATTTCCACTTCCGTCTTTGGCATATATTGTAATATACAAAGACAGTTTGAGGCTAAAGTAACATCAATTATCCAAAGGTGTCCTTCATAAGCATTTCCAAATCTACCCCAGTCAATGTGCCTAGGTCGTTTCCACCACAGTGCACAATCATGAGGTCAGGTTGTTGGAGATGCAAACAGGTTTTAACCAAAGGCAACAATTGGTGCAACTTCGATCCTCTCTGTCCAAACCATTTAATGTCCACATTTTGTAAACCTAGGTCTAAGTCAATACGCCTCTGTTCTGCATACCTCTTGCACCAGAAAACATAGCTATGTCCTACGATCCACAATAGCATTTTGAAGTTATGGCTGGAAGGTATGGAAAGATGTCTGTAGTTCATGCAGTTCCTTCGTAGAATAAGAGATGTGTTTAAAGATGGGGAACTAGTTTCTTTTTGCATACAAAATAGTACCTGATTGGGAGATGAAAAGCATTGTCTTTTAAAAGTAGGGTGCACATTCGTTTTGTGGAAAAGTATGTTTGTGATTGGTTAAGAAAAAGCAGTTTGCACGTACATATTATAGTACATAGTATCGGATAATATTTGCTCAACTCAACCACACCTGCTACGTGCATTTGGAAGGCACTGTTCGAACTTAAAACAATCGTGAACTTTTAACCTGTACGTGCCGTTAAATGGTTGGGAAAATGTTGCAAAAAAATATCGTTAGGTTTAAAAAAATTGATGAACTTTTAACTTCCACTTGTTGTAGAATGTTCTAGAAAGTGTGTTGATAGAATACGTTGCCTTTCTGACTTCGATGTGTACTTGAATATTAAAAAAACTATTTATATGGAAAAGTAAAAGCCAGTAATAGAGAGAATTTTTGAAAGCTAAAAGAATCAAGGAACTATTGTAATTTGTTCTTGATTACCTAATGGCGTTCGTCAGTTGGTAGTTATCACTGTTAACGGTCTGAAAGTGTGGTGTTGCTCAGAGTGGTATGGTGGTGCTATGATATGGTGCTACACTCGGGTATGAAACCAAGAGTCTAAACCGCGAGGTCATTGCTGTAAAGTGATGTGGTCTGGTGTTTGTAGCATAAGTGTGCAAGTAGTGTTAGTAGGCACTTATACCATACAGGGAGTGGGAAGGAAACTACTGACCGCTACTGTGTGTTGATAGTATATCGGAAGCGGGAAGCGAAGTAGTTACATCTACCGGTGTGAAGACTTGGGGAAGAAACCCAGCTGATTGCTGTAAAGTGATGGGCTCTGGGTGGTGTAGGATACTAGCCGCTGTAGTAGAAGTGTGTAAGTAGTGTTAGTATGCGTTTATAGTATATAGGAAGTGGGAAGCGAACCACTCATCCCTACTGGTGTGAAGACTCAGGGATTAAACCGTGAGCCTAAATTGTGAGCTCATTGCTGTAAAGTGATGTGCTTTGGGCGCTGTAGCATACTTGTGGAAGAAGTGTTAGTTTATGTTTATATAATATAGAGAGTGGAAAGCGAAAGTCTTACCCCTCCCGGTGTCAAGACTAATGGATGAAACAATGATCTCATTGCTGTAAAGTCATGTGCTCTGTGTAGTATTCCATTGTAAGTCATAGTAGAATGTTAGTATGTAATTCTACTAGAATCTAAGGGGCATATTATCAAGGAATGGCGTTAAAATGATTGTCGCTTTAGCGGCAGTAAACTGCCGCTAAAACGGCGATAATGGGCTTGAAAATATTCCGTAGAGAATTCCAATAGAAGCCCATGTTAACACGAGAACATGGGCTTCTATTGGAATTCTCTACGGCATATTATCAAGCCCATTATGGCAATCGCGCAAGGAGGCCGCACCCGACGCGATTTTGACAAAATATATTTATCATAATATAAGTTTATTACAGTTAGAAATATATAAATGTTTAAAATAATTTAGATTTTCGCATGCTCTCATATACTGTTTAAAGTTATTTAGATATACTTTTGAGACAAAACAATGGCGTACCTGGTGCGATACTATACATCTGTGATGTAACACAGGGCGTGGCAGCGTGTTCTCGTCAAATACGCAACGCGCAGCAGGCGCGACCCCATACGTACATGACGTAATGCGTGGCTTGGTACTGCGTACCCGTCGGATACCAAATAGTACCTGGGGTGACTTTATGCGTATATGATGTTACGTGGGACGCGGTGCCACGAACTCGTTGGATACGAAATGCGCATCATTTACGAGTTTAGCAATATGGCGGATAGGATTCGTGTGGTGATGGAGCTTGGTACGCTACCGGTATGGGAGTGCAGATTTCTCCCAAAAAAATGAAAAATATACATATTTTTTGGGGAAGATATAAAACATTACATGATTTTAAAGTTAAAAACAAGAAGTATAATAGAATTCCAAAATATTTAGAAATATAATAGAAAAAATATAGGTTTTATAAACATTAAAATATGAAATTAACATTTAAAACATCTTCGAAATTCACTGAAAAAACCATAGGTTTTACAGACGTTATAGTTAGGAATTAGCATTTAAAAAAACCTTAGAAATTCACTAAAAAAACCATAGGTTTCAGGGACGTTATAGTTAGTTGAACATTTGACTCATATAAAACCAGAGAAATTCACCTGTTATAGTTAGTTGAGCTAACTATAACTCGCGCACCCGCAATGCACTGCTGATGATTTCACATATTACATCACTCATGACATGGTCAGTGACATCACTGGTGACATCACTCATGACATCATCCACGTAACAATCTGATGCACATACTGATGCTCTAATATAAACTTTGATACACCCATTCTAAAATGCTGACTACTATTTTTGAAACCATACACAAAAGAATGCCATATACTACATATACTACATAGCACTCACTATTTCCTAGGTCTACACACACATCCAGTCACATATACATGTAGTTACTCATCAATAGAGTCACACGCTGCCACTCATCCATAGAGTTACTCACACGCCAAGTCAATAATGCAAAGAATGAATCACATACCCATTTAATCACGTATACAGTTATTCACACCAACTTCATTATTTTTAGACATACCACATCACTTATTTATACAGATACTAATACATATTTACTGTCTTATACAATCACTGATAGAAGCAGACACTAATTTATACACCCACTCTTGAAATAACTTAGTCTCACGTATACTCATTTATATACTCCAACACTCACATATAGTGGCTTAAAACATATGTAGTTAGTCACAGATGTACCACTGAGACATTTATTCACGCACCAACACACCCATAGACACACTAACTCACCCATACAGCCCTTTCCAGATGCACTTTTTAATCCATACAACCACTGAATCACCCACTCAGACATCTATGCACAGACTCATACAGCCACCCACCCACACAGACACTCAGGGACCCAAACAGATACTCAGACAACAAATCAATAACCTATAGGCACTCATGTAGGTATTCAGCAACCCATGCAGTTGCTTACACACCAATGGAGAGACTAATACAGACTTTTACACAGTTTAGTCACTAACCCATGCATTCAGTAAGACACGTTCAATCACTCACTTATACAGTCAGTCACATACATACGAAATAATTCCTTTAGGCACTTGTAAATGCATTCATTCATCAATACACCTTGGCATATATATATAAAACATATTTAAATTTTATAGAAACACACATTCACTGGATGATGTCATGAGTGATGTCATGAGTGATGTCATTTGAGATGTCATCAGTGATGTCATCAGTGATGTCACTGACCATGTAATGAGTGATGTAATATGTGACATCATCAGCAGTGCATTGCGGGCGCGCGAGTTATAGTTAGCTCAACTAGCTATAACAGGCAAATTTCACTGGGTTTATATGAGTCAAGTGTTCAACTAACTATAACGTCCCTGAAACCTATGTTTTTTTGTGAATATATATATATATATTCTATTACTTATTGAAACATTGTATTTATTGATTATACTGTTATTTTTAGGTTATTGTTTTAAATACTTTTCTTAAAATGCTATATAATAATTTGATATACTTATTTTTTTTTTACTATATTCAGTTCCATAATATTTATGACACAATAATTTGGTAGTTTACATTGAAAGTATGTAAACTCAATATTTTTACAAATAATATTTTTGATACAATATTCTGGTATCTCATTATTATTGTTTTCAATATTCTGTCATACAACGTGGGTCATGTAACTGGGGTCATGGTGAGGAGATAGAGTAAAACCCTTCCACACAAGGAATTAATTTTAAAAAATCTATAGTTTACACTACAAAGTTAATCACCTTTGATGTATAAACAAAGCTCTTCCATGAGTATCAACAGTTGTTCAGACCACTAAGGGGCAATGGGCACACTTTAGCTCATATTAGAGAATACCCCTCATACCACACTACTTAGAAGAGCTTGTAGTTCAGATTCTTCCTGATATGTGAACACCATCAGCCTCAATAATTCATGAAAACAGTCTAGGATCTCAGGCTCAACAATAATTTGGACCTAATTTTTTAACGAATACATTTGTATTGAAACAACATTCTCAAAGAAATGTAGGGTGTTCTGTAATGAGTTGTTAATGTTATATTGATTCTCTGCATCCTTCTTGGTGAATCTGTATATCCCACACCTGGAAATCTTATCTGATTCTGGTGTAGCAGCTGAGAAAATGGGCAACTATAGCAAGAGAACTACAGCAAGGAGGGGGGGATTTCTGGAGAACACCTTGTAGTGTCCACAACACAAGGATTCTGCACCTCCAATGCTTTGATTTTGGGTATAATTGTGGTCAAACTAATTAATCCAGTTCCGTGTAAGTGATTTTTTCATTTGAACAGAAATGCCTACTCATTCACAATGTTGTAAATTACAGAGAGAATGGGAGCGATTATAGCAGCTTGTTGGCCATCATCGAGCAAGACGAAGAGCCCCCCTCTGCTGTCAGCCATCTTAAAATCCGTACTTCTTGTGGGTTAGAACCCTGATTGAAGGGCACAAAGAAGCTGGTTTTGAGAGAAAAGTGAGTTTCCAAAATGTTATTAATATTCCCTTGGTTCCTAGTGTCATTATAAGCAGTCAGATTGCGACACCACATAAAAGAGTCACTAAGAGTACCACATGGAAGAGAATAAACCTGGGGAAGTGGAGACTACAATCATGGAAGGCAACAACTTCCAGAGTCAGTTTCAATACACATTGGCCATGCCACCTAAGGACCAGGACTGAAATCCCAGGTCAGGCATAGCAATGTAAGTAGCCATTGGACTGTGAAGACTGTCTCAGGCAACATCACTTGTTTTGACTCTTTCACTTGATGCTATAATTTGCATCTGTATGTCTGGTCTCTCCCCTTTGTTATATTAACCCTTTATCGGTTTACTTGGTTTCCCTCCTCACTGTATTTTTCCTTATTTTTTACTTGGACTGATTACTAGTGTTCATCTCAGTTGTAGATTTTCACAGACTACTGACTTCCTTTGCAATTAGCCTTGACTATTTGGAACCTGCTTTTGTATGTTTTTTCGGCTTTGACAACTAGGACTCTGCAGAGAGAGTACCACCTCTAAAGAGCGAAGGTGGGATTAGCTGTTCTGTCCTCAATCCTCATTACAAGGGTTGTAATAGAGATCCAGAAATGATTCTCTAATATTACAAACCATCCTCAACTTTAAAATCATAGTTGCTTTTTGAGAATGAGCAAAAACTGGTATATCTTAACATTTCCGTTGCTTTTTAGCAAAAGTAATACATTGTGTTTTATTTTTCGATAGAAACACTATTATAACTGTACTTAATGATTGAAAAAAATCTCTTTGTAAAGTCAGTAAGAGACAATTGCATTATTCATAAATACTACCAAAATTGTGTTATTGTCATTAATCTTATGTATCCAGACAAATACGGGCATTTCTTGAGTTTAATTGATGTTAATCTGTAAATTTGTTCAGTGTTGTTTTATTTGCCAGTCCCCTAAATATTAATCTTGATTAAAATTCAATTATTCCTAAATATAGTAGCTGAGAAACTGGTATACAAATGTTTCATTTTCCTGGTTAATATTGTTTTTTTCCAACAGTTTCCTATATTCTTCCATTATTATTTTCCAGCGTGGTGCATTCCTTCGGGTGTGAGGGTGTTGCCCCACTAATATTTTTGGCCCCCTGATGCCCCTATTAAAAATGAATACGTTTAAAATATGTAAAACAGTTGTCCTTTTTTTTAACCTGCCCATGGCAGTTACCTTTCAGCTGTGGGCTCGTTGCCTTGTCAGAGTCAGGATTCAGAAAATGCGGGGCTGGAGGGGTGGGGCTTAGTAATATTAACAGCTGACTCGCTCAGACTGACATTTTGCTCACTCAGCACCTGGGCCCAAAGTGCATGTCGGGTTGCACGGCTGCCTTTCTCTGTCCAACCGGACATGCATTCTACAGGCCTCTCCAACATTTACCATTAGGGAGCCGGGGAAAAACACAACCACAGCTCCCCGGTCTCCTAACCAGTGGCAAGGTTGCCTGCTCAACCCTATCCTAATGCTGCTTTCATACTGTGTTGATAACATGACAGCATGGGAGCACTGTATTGATTGACTGAAGAGAGGCAGTAACTAGTCCTCCCCTTCTGGCAATCAGTCTTCTCTTTTAGTTTTAACTACAATTCCCGGCACCACGGTGATTGTTTTTGCAGTGCGACTGCATCCAATTAATAAAGACAGATTCGATAGAAGCTCTTAGAGGACAAAAGAGCCTGATGGATGTGACTGTCACTGTGTGACAGCGTGGGTACACAATACACCAAAAGAGCTGTCCCCGACTCCGAGTTAAGACTTTGGGGCTCATTATGATGGCAGGAGGACAACGGTCCCCCTGCCATCGTTGCGGTTCTGGGACCCCCCGCCAGTAAAGAGGCGGTCCCGCTGGGGGAATTAGGATGTGCCCACCACTATGGCAGGCGCATCCAGGGGCCTGATCATTGCGGACGCTGCTACTGGCTGCAGCACCGTTCGCAATGCCAAAATGCCACGTAGTGCATTTCCATGCACAACTTGGCAGGCACCGTGTTCCATGCACAACGTGGCAGGCACCACACGGTGCCTGCCACCTTGTGCATGGAAATGTGGGGGGGGTACCATGGGTACCCCCCAGTGCACATACACCCTCTCCCCACACAGAGGGGGCCCGCAATGGGCCCCCAAACCTAGCCTCCGCCAGCCTTTGCCATGGAAAGGCTGGCTGACAGCAGCATTGTAATCTGGCGGGCAGTGCCTGCTATGCACCGCCACAATTTTACCCATGCTGACCGCTCCGCCAGGCAATCGTGACAATTGCCTGTGGCGGAAGCGTGGAGGGCGGTCTTTGTGACCGCCGCAGTCACAAAGCGGTTCCCTCGGCCATCCTAATGTGGCGGGGGAAATGGGAGTCAGATTGTGGAGGGACCGCCACCGTCCTTCCACCATCATAATGACCCCCTTTGTTCGGTTCATGCTTTCTTTCATGCTATAAAAAATATGCTTGTTTTTTGTCTCCGCTTTTACCTAACCATTCCCTCCACAGAGCTCAGAAATAAGTTCCTCGTGTGTCGGACAGCCTGCCAGTTTGTGAGTGACCGGCTTACATGGTGAACAGGAGCCTTGTTTGAATTTGTAGCTTTTGTATGGCTTCAGACTTTGATCCTAGTTTGCGGTTTCATTGTGTGTTGTCCCCTCCCCACTGGAAGCAGCTTTGTTTTAGTTTATTTTTTAATATATATTTTATTGGTATGAGCCACATGCTGCACTTTCATCTCTTTCACACAGAATCATTTGCAAAAGATGTGCCACTTTCTGGTGAGTTTCCTCCATATGTGTCTTGCTCTCCTCTTGATTGTTCTGCACCTTGCAGTTCTCCCCAGATAGGAGAAGAGGGGATCACAGTAGCATATAGCTGAGCCTCTGTAGCTGAAGGGGAGGACAAGGGAATGCTCAACACCCCTCTGGAGCCCTCCGTTAACTGCTCATCATATCTACCACCGAACATTCCTCCAGCAATCATCAAGTGAGTGTAAATCTAGCCACCAGGCTCCTCCGGTATCTCACCTTGTTGGGCAGAGGCAATATAAATGCCCTTTTCAGTGCCACCAACACCACCTCAGTCTTCAAGACAGTGCTGTGTTCTTGCGTTACCAATGTATTTGTTTGCTTGATAATGTTTCCTTTTCCAGAGTAGGCCTGAATGCCTGTTACCCTTTGGTTCAGAAAGCATTGTTACCTTGTGGCATTTGATATGTTAGGAGCCCTAGGTTCTGTCATTGTCATGGGTAGTCACTACCACATATTCTTTTCTCTCTTCCTGCGCCTCAAGGGGAATTGGTTTGCGGTGTGTGCAGGTGAAATAATGCCACTGTTCCTACCTGTAATATTGATTCACAAGTCTTTATAATGCATGTGAGCTTTGCCAGAAAAAAGTTGAAGTGTGAAAGTCCAAAGTGTGGTAGTACAAAGTTTTTGCTGCAATATTTTCTTTTAAAGTTAGTGACATTTATTAACAGTTGAATTCCAGACCTCACATATGCATCTTGGCATGAAAGAGCTCTGGCAGATGGCAGGTTCTTTTTTAATTAACGTCTGTTTTATGGATAACTGGTTTGTGGTGATATTATCATACAACAGTTTGGAACGTGCAGCCAAAGTAAAAGAAACAAGAAGCGGAAAAATTAGTTTGTGGAACAGGTAACAATAAAGTAGCTCAGTGAAATAGTGTGCTGCGCCTCACCACTTTGAAAGTTCACCACCTGCCACTGTTATCCTCAGTGCGTCCAATGCCTTGTTTGGTTTATTCCTGACCTGTAGGCCCTCCGGCCAAGTTACCACACCATTCCTTAAGGTGTGCCATTTATATGGGTTGTAATTCAAGTACCTAAGGCAGATATGATTATTGCAAACAATAATGGGCTTATCTGACATTCATCCAGTGTCATTTTGGATGGCAACATGAGTTAGCAGAACATATTTATACTGTCCCTGAAACCAATTAGCAAATTGGCTCAGCTTCGATGTATATTGTGCTAATTGTTCATATGGCCTTTTCTGTGATTTTTCTGCAAAAGCCATTTGTTTCATTACTGCCCAATAAAAACGCTATTGGGTGCAATCAATTGCTGTTTTGATAACATTGGCAAGAACAATAGCCATTGCTGTCATTATAGTTTACACATGATAGGATACTTTCCATCTAATATAAATAAATTGTGCATTTTGCCTATTAATTAGAAATGGCATAATGCATGGTATTGCTTTAGCATTACACTATTTATACATCATTGTATCTTAACTTATTAAAGACATTGCTGTCCACAAATTCTATTGGATATATATGAGATAAAGTACCCGCTGCTGTACATTATAAGGATATTGCAAGTAATTGAGAAGTTTGATGACCATATAAAGGAATGCGGCCAAAGGCCATGTTCCTTTATAAAGCCATAGAGCTATAAGAAAATCCTAGGTGTCTTGTTCTTTCATCTTCATTGTAAACAACGCAAAGAAAACAGAATTTGTACTGAAAAAATCAAATACAAGAGTAAGCAGTAAGTATTTTTTTAGTAAGATATTAGGATCAGTTTAATATAAAACAGGTTAAACTGTTGTGGCTCTGATTCTCTCATTTATGTAAGGACGCATAACATGGAAAAAATAAAAATTTTGCTATAAATATCTCCTTTCTGCTGATCACTATTTCTTTTTTGAAAACACATCAGAGGAAAGAAAAACCAGTTCCTGTTTTCCTTGTTTAAAGTGCATCTGCAATTATGCTCCATTAACTGCCTTTCACCTTGGTTGCTAACCCTGGCAGCAGGCATTGTGTCATCAGAAATTCTTTGTGCCATGTGACTGGCTGTGAATTAAACATACGGGTCATCAATTTTATGAGTAGTTCTGACATTTTTATAATTACTAGGTTTGAAGGTAAACCAGCAGATTGTGTCCAAACAATCATAAATCTCCACGATTCTGGTACATCCATTAAGGTACCATTTAGAAGTTTCCAATTGGTAAAATGGGTCACTGTCAGTCAGAGGCGTAGCTAGAGCTTGTGGCGCCCGGGGCTATCCCTCAGATTGCCGCCCCTGGAGAGGGGGGGGATGCTGGGGAAAAAGGATGGCGAGCACTTGAAAGAGGTCCGAGAGACACATAGTATTGCCGCTAATAGTTACCTCGATCATGCAAATTACATGCACATACATAACGCGGTCCAAGGCTACACAGTTGAATAGACCGTGTCTGGCAGTACAAAAGAGAACACACAGACTGCATGATCCATCTGGGGACTCAGAAAAACCGCATGTGCCATCCTTCAGAGAGCTGCGTAAACAATTACCTGGTAATCCCCTCAGCACAATGCAAACATGCACATACATGACACTGTTCAGGGATCCATCATCTACAGCTGACATTAAATGACCATACATCATGGTCCCCCCATTAAAGCAGTGGGGACCTGCACAAACGTAATGTGGTCTGGGGACCCAAAACCAACGTAACAGTGTCAAAGCCTGCGATTCTTTGTCTTTCAAAAACAGCAAATTAATTATTCACAGGAAATGACTCACTGTGTGCCCTTAGAACTAAACGCAGCACAAAGGGGTCAGTCAGCTGCACCTTGCCAACACAGACCAGATACAAAGCCCACTCTGGTGGCCCAAAGGCAACAACCAGGGGTCGCACCCTGTCATTACTTCTAAGCACTAGCAACCAACTCCTGGGAATGAAAAAACGTGTGCTCCTGGGACCCAAAAACAGCTTTTAATAGTGCATCTCTCCTTCATAGCAGCCTCAGAACACACATGGTGCACAGCCTGCCCGGGGGCCCAAAGCTAAAAAACAGTGAGGGGCGACACATTATCATCACAATCCTCAAACACAGCTGTAGGGGCCATGGGAGCATGTTCAACTCTATCCAAGGCCCAGGACAAACTGCTCCAGCGCTGCGGCACTTCTTGAAAATTCATAAGAAACCAGAAACATTACATTTTTCTGCAATTTTGTTTTCACATTACTTTCATGGTAACCAACAGTGTTAAAAGTCTACAAGAACAGTAAAATGATAATAATGTGTCAAGTAAAGAACTGCAAGGCTTGCACACGTCCCAGCTTGTCATTCTTTCAAACACCTTGACTTCTATGACCAAAAGAAATTGACAGAGCCACCGGTCGACTAACTCCTCGCCTTGGATAAAAATACACTCCAAAATCCAAAAGGTTGTGTGAATTAATTTTGCATTAACTACTGCTCAGGATGATGTATAGATAGCCATTTGGTTGCTACTCGGGGTTTTAGCCTGTCTGTTACATTAGTAGATGTGCCAGTAAAAGTCTAGGTAAGCTTCTATTTGTGAATCGCCAGGACTCAGACTGAAACAACCATGCAGCCACTGAAAGACACCAACCAGGGCACAATTCCGGGTTGCACAGCGTCCACCCATTATTTTCACAGGGTGAACGCCGTCCACCCTGCCAAGGAGTTGGCCCCACAGAAATATGCTGAACTTGTCCAGGTGTCATTTTCAGACTCCTAGACACGTTCAGCAGCACCTGCACATTGTCTGCTTTTCATTCCCAGCAGCAACGTGCAGGCAGCGAGGTTTTTTTTTCTTCATATTTATCTCCAGCTGGACCAATGATAAAGGGCAAGTTAAGGGGCCTTTAGGCCTCCTTTTGATCGAGTGGCCTGGAACTTCACATTTAAATGTAAATACAATGGAGGGAAACAAAAGCACACAGCTGGTTATCTCTTCACAGGTACTTAAGAGAGGCATGCTTTTGACTTTGTTAGGCCCCTTTATGTATGTGCATGAACTGTAAGTATCTCAGATGTGTTGGTCGGTCCCAGTATTTACACACAATTTAAATAGCACTATTTTACTTTATTTTATAATGCTACACATCCCTATGCAGTGTCAGAGCGATTTACATAACATACAGATTTAAAACAAATCATGCAAGCGTGTAAATCAGTGTACAAGATGTGTTGCATGAGTCAGTGAGGGTTAAAAGTTTCAGCAGTCACATATCCTAAATAGTTCACTGTGCTATATTAAAAGGCTTACTATGAATGAACTGCAAGTAACAAAAGGATCGGTGTTCAAAGCAGTATCCTTACTAGCTACATTAAAAAAAATCTGTCATCTGCATATTACATGATGTGCTTTGCAGGCATATTAACCTTCTATACTACTATTCTAGCCTACAACAAGTCAGGACTATTGGCGTTGTCAATGGTTATTAGTTGCATAAGATAACTAAGCTGCAACTATGGCTTGTTACATATAATATTGAAAAAGCTTCCACTTAAAGCCCTGGTGATAATACCACAATGTTGCTGCGCTTGCATTTCAAAAAGAGAGCAGCAGGGCACAATGGGGCTTCAAGACACTGAGACATTCAGATGCAGGGCCGGCTTTAGTGCTGGTAGCGCCCTGTGCGACAATGTTTGTTGGCGCCCCCCCCCCAATGTCCACCACGGATTCTCTTACTAGCACCCTTTAACAGTCTCCATGACCACACTCTCTCAGTTACATTGAATTAGTTATATAGCGCCACTCATACCAGTGTATGGTGTCAGAGCACTTTGCATCACACACACATTACACAGAGACAATCAATCATACGTGTTTTAAATCAGAGTATTGGAAATGTTTACATAAGCCAAAGGACTAAAAGTGTTAGGAGTCACGTGTCATCCACACTGGTAGGCAGTATAGTTTAAGAGTGCTTGGTGTGGAGAAGCACAAACTCAGAGTCGTTAAAGAAACAGCATAGTTGGAAGTTTTCTTTAATAATAAGAATCGATTTCTAGTCAAATTAACCCTTTACGCAACATTAATCAATGTTCTAATGTATGCTTTGCAGTGTGTATGCAGTTCTGTGATGAAAGTTAATATCTCACTGTTGAATATTAGGACTTTAAGTTATAAATTGCAAGTAACAAAAGGATGTCTCTTTTAAAAGCAGTAACCTGCTGATGTGTTCACATTATATGCACTCTGAAATCAACTTGGTACACGTTCTTTGCAGCAGGCATATTAACCCTCTGCACTAACTCCACAGAGGTCAAAACCTCAACTATAAAAAACACTGATGTCTCTCCAGGAAGATAATTAATCAGACGAGTTATCTTGACATTTTTGTGAGGCCTGGCAATTGCCGGAGGAAAGAAATGCTGCAGCAGGTGCTTCAAAAACATAATAAACTTGCAAACACAGCGCCCCCAGGAAGCCAGCACCCGGTGCAGTGGCACCGGTCGCACCGCCCTATAGCCGGCCCTGTTCGGATGATCATGAAAAACGCTCATTTTCCAGTTCACAATGGCCTAGGGTGGGCCAGGGCAATCCTTGGGTGGGCCTGGCCCAGCCTCTAGAACCGGGCCTGGTCATAGGTATGATGTTACTTCTTGTATCACATAGCTGGATGCAATGACAGAAACAGCAAAATACAAGTCAGGCGGCACACTATGCTAAACAGATATTTTTAGGGTAAGTGTTTTAAAGCCACGCCCTTAATTACATCGGCCACCCCCCTTTGAGAGACCCCCCCCCCTAGTTTTTTCATCCCACTTAAAGCCCTGTTGGAAAACTCTTCTCTTACCTCACTCGTGACTTGCTCCAGGGTCTCTATGGCAGGCAGGGGCGAGGTTGGTTCGAACTTCTTTCAATTAGCCGCCAGACCTGTCTCCAGAGCCATCAAATTACCCAGATATCAGCACTGCCACTGACTGCCCCCAGGCCAGAATGAGCGCGAGAGCGCGTAGCGTGAAGCGTGTGACGCATCACTGTTACGTCGTTCTCATCGCGAGGGCAGGGCTGGCCAAATAAATCATGTTTTTTTAATGTTGCCCAGGGCCGTCATTGGTAGCGCTTGCGCTACAAGATTGATTGACGGCCCTGGAGGCTGGTCAGTGCTAAGTGCGCTCAGCGCACACTTTCAAACTGGGACGCGCGCGCGGCACTGGTGACCGGTTGCGGCCGCGGCAGCCGTTATAATTTATTTGGGGACACAGTGTACCCAAATAAATTATAAAGGCCGCCGCGGCCGCAACGGGCGACCAGTGCCGCGCGCCCACCCCCAAAATTGTGCCGCCTGGGGCGGACCGCCACCCCCCGCCCCACCCCCTAGCTATGCCTGTGCTGTCAGTAGTGAGTCTTAACTTATCCAGATGATACACAATCGGTCGTTAAAGCATGCTGATCCTGATTAAAATTGGGCGAGTAACACAGACAATTAGTTTAAAGTCTAGCAAGTAAATGATGCCAAAAATAACATAGTTATGAAAGGCATAATTTCTATGCAGTGTTAATTTTAACGTCTTTTTTCGTGTTTAACAGCCCTGTATCTGATATTGTCAAGCTTCTGTCTGATGGTTTAGAACAAGGACCCATACAGCTATACCTACAGTACTGTGGTGGCACATTCCATGTTATACATAACTGATGATGTCTGAATGAGAACGCAGGTGCAAGTCAAGAGATAAATACTATTCTGTGCCGCTGACTTCAGGAAAAACAACACACATTATAATGGAATGAATGGTTGAATTAATAGCAGCCACTGCTGATCAATGTGCCACTCTAGACAGAGACCACATGCTAATCAGGTTTGGCCGTGCTGAAATATAAATTTCCCAACCCAAACTGGAGGTCGGATCCCTTCCCGATAGGAATACAAGCAACCCAGGACCAGTTTTGACGTAACATACTTAGGCCTCATCAGTGACATATAACTTGAGTCCTGCGGCATAACAAGCAAAGAACCCACATCTGGATTTACCGGTAGCGAAGCCAGATTCACAAAGGTAACTTACACTGTTGAGTAATTTTAAACTTTTGAGTAAGTTTACTGCTTTTTCATACTCCCAAACTACACCTTTATAGAAGCTTACACTTTTGTTGTAATTTGCACTTTTGTAGTAAGTCCAGCACTATACATGGCAACTCACTGGTACTCCAACATCCACCCATAGAAAATAATAGAGGAAGAGACTTTCCACAAAAGTATGTTACTACAAAAGTGTATCTTATTTAAAAAAAAAAAAAAAGTGTAGTTTACAAATACTGAAAATAAGTAAACTTTCCAAAAAAGGTAAGGGAATGCAAAAGTGCAGTTTGTGAATAGCACTGTGTATAGTTTTTTTAGTAGCACTGTAGTCCAACAAACTTTACTACAAACTGCAATTGTGAATCCGGCCCAGGGTATCTACTGCAGCAACTTCTATCATCCACAGGTGATCTCTCGAGCCTGTATGACAGACCATGTTTTTCACCCATTGAGGCTAAAACGGTAAGCCATTGGACTGAGCTTACTCGATTACCTTGCTTGCATACATGAAACAGTCCTTCAGCGAACTAGACTTTTTCTTTAATTCACCGTCCGAGTCCATCTCCTTTTCTAAATCCAGATTAAAAGAACTTTTTATCACCAAATGTACCCAAATTAGGTGGCAAAAAAACCAAACCAAAACTTCAGTCATCACCTATCGAGCACTACCAACTGTGGCAATTGGGCATTTATCTCATCTCTCATTTGTTGCAGGCATCAGACATCGTTTTGTACTGGTGAGATTTAGACTGAATTATATCCTGTTAATGGCCGGGTACCCACCACAAGTTTACTTGGTAAACCAGCTGTCTTCATGTCCTTTCAATGGTTCTTCTAGCCAATCCACCTCGCATTTTCGATTTGTTTGCTCATTTTATAACGCTGAGCGGAAAAAAAATATTATCCCACTGCTGAAAAAACTTAGCCTACACTCGCAGAACCAGGCTCTCAAAACTCTTCAACTACTGGAAACACCATACATATGCTACATGATGGCGACCTTCTTATTAGCTGTATGAAAGATTAGAAATGTGCATTTTACACCATAAGGGCCATGCCTTAATGGGCCGATACTGTTTATTGTTTGTGGCTGTAACTTTCTGGGTGGGTATGCTAAAAGTTTTATTGACCCATTCAACTGTACCCTCATAGCTGCCCCTATTAACCTGTTACTGGCTGCTTTTATCTTTTTACCCTGTTAGGATGAAATGATGCCTTTTATAGGATGTATATTATTTATGATTTTATGTACTTTTTATGCATTTATTTTAATGCAAAAATAAAAGTTGATTGATTGAAATAAAAGGTAAGCTTACCAAAAAGTGTAAGGTAATGCAAAAGTGCAGTTTGTGAATAGCACTTTGCATTAATTTTTTTAGTAGGACTGTAGTACATCAAAACTTACTATAAACTGCAATTGTGAATCCGGCCCAGGGTGTTTACTGCAACAACAACTATCAGCCACAGGTGAACTCTCGAGTCTGTTTGACAGAACATGTTTTTCACCCATTGAGGCTAAAACTAATTCAACCATTCCACCTAGTAACTATTCTGTTGTCTTCAGTAAAAAGAACAGACCAATAACTTACGCGGGATGTGTGATTGGTTGTTGGACAACTTTTATAGGATTGTAGGTGAAATTTAATTGGAGATCCTCTTTTCACAGAACCGCACTGCTACATTGAACACTGACAATTCTTAAAAATCCTTTTGGTCTTCTTCAGAAGAACAAAACCAAATGTTTTTTTGGGGAGATAACCACCCTAACTTCAAATGAAACCTGCAGAGGTCAACAGGACGCCCAACAGATATCTATGCCCACTGTAGAAATCACCAGCGCTCATAGGGTTAACTTTTACTCAGAAGCAGGTGTCACGTACCTATAATTGAGACTATTAGGGCTTTAAAATACCTTTCACAGCTTGAAGGGGGACCTGAAGACATGGAAACCTACAGTATAAGATGTCAAGATGAATGAACACTCAACACATGCTGAAATAAAGCTTATGGTGCCAGCCACTCCCCACAGAAAACAAAACCACCACGGAACCAAAATCAACAAATTCTACATGTTAACCAAGCCAGATCTGAAGGCCAAGGCTCATGGCATCTGGCATGATACTTGGTACTTGTTACTCAGTGGAGTCTCAAGAAAATGAACCAGTGCTGTACGTCACCAACGACCATCCTAATTCAGTCATTATTAGAAACACTACTCAAGGATGCCATAATGTTTCCTTTATTAGCTTAAAATAGGTTTCTCATAAATGTATGCTTATTCCTTCTAGGAAAAATGGTCATTTAAATGACACTTATTAAAGCATATCAGAGCCTCTGTCTGGAAAGGCAATATATTTGGAAAATCATAAAAGCCATCATCAAAGGGATTCTTAAAGAAGTACTACTGGCGCCCATTTCAACAACTCCCTTGTAACTCTGAACATTGCAAACCAGACCCTTCCCAACCCATATGATCCAGAGAATCTGATTTATTTCACAATCCCAACAGATAACAGTTAATCGAGTTTTCAGCACCTCTTAAATAAAGTGAAGGCTGGGACCTGCCATTCCCAGGAACTGTCAAGTCTTCTCAGAACAATTGTCCAGTTCCTATCTCTATGCAGCCTCCAAGATCCACAGCTGCCACGAGGATCTATGCCACCTGTGACATTGTCAGCCATCACTGATGTTTATGCAGCACCTCACATGTTGTAACTGGTACATTCACCCCCATGAAGGTTGAGCCTTCAAAGATACATGAAGGTGTCACAACTGATTTGAGCCTCCATTGCAGACTTGAAGATATTCTGATTTCAGACCCTTGCAAAAGTCCTGCACTTACAGTGTGAGCAATGCCTTCTGGGACAGTCCTTTGGCTCACACAGTGGAAGCCTCCAGAAGAAATACATTTCAAGCTTATTAAATCTGGATTTGGCACATGGCCCAACGCAAGTATGATTATAGTACGTAATGTACTTACTCATACAACAGTTAAACAATTACTAAGTGTACATATGGTTATTCTTGAGTACAACAGAGCCATCAAATAATATTTGGCTCAGTGCCATAAGTGTAAATATTAATAACTTTATCTTTGCATCTGCATGACGTTCAAACAGTTAGAGACATGCTAACAAGCATCAGTTCCTACTGAGGTCATTTGTCTACATCTCTGTCTCTTTCACACAAACATACTTCAGAAATAAAACGAGAGAAATCTTTTGAAGGGCACGAAATTGAGAGGAAACTATGAAATTATCCAGAATACCTTGCAGATACGTTTTTGTCAATAGTTTGCAGCTCGATAAAACTAGATTTATGGAAAGCAAACCGTAATGATTGCCAAACCGAGTAACAACCTATAGCCTTCAGGACAAAACACAACTGACCTCCTAAAGCCAATAACCATCTCTTCTTCAAGCAAGAATCTAGGGATTCATAATCGGTTACTGTGCTAAACTAATTGCCCATTAATTAATTCATTCATTACTGCACTCATTGTTGCCATAGTCGAGTGGAATTTTTGAGTCCTGATATGCAGGACTGTGTTGCAAGAAATTGTGTCATTGCTTTGACTGGGGTGTGAACTGTGATCAAGCCGCAACCACAATCCTTGTCAGGTTAAGTGTTAGAAACGGAGGGCCTTATTTACAACAAAGTGACTCAGTATGGTGCGGCAAGCACAGGGCTGCATCATGTCTATAACGACATGACAGATCCATGTGTTTCCCCTGCGCTAGCTCACAATTGGCTGCCATGCATCGATGCAGGCACCCTTGCACCATGGTGCAAGTGTGTCTGAGATGACGGGAGATTGTTTTTGTGCAGGAAGGGATACCTTCCTGCACAAACACAATCACAAGAGGTGATTTCCTCTTTCTATGTGTGCTGCAGAATTCAGCATGCATAGAAAGAGGAAAAAATGAGGAGAAATGAAAACATTTCTCCTCGTTGCCCATCCCTACGCCTCCCCTGGGGAGGCATAGCTTTCTGACGCATTCCCAAGTTTACGATTTCCAGGAAATCTGGGAATGTGTCAGGTTCCAAAGGTGCTGCATGGGACCACCCATAGCAATACCCATGGAATGCCCCTTTCACGTAAAGTGCTACGTGTAAAGGGGCTGTAGTTACAAGGACAGGAAAACCCATGCAGGGTGTATTTTCATGCTCTTATAAATATAGGGCAGCAAAATACGCCCCTGATGCGTCAGAAAACGTGATGCACCGGCAGCGCAAGGGGCTTTTAAATATGCACCTGGGTCTCACGTTGACAGAGGTATGCACCATGTCCAAGTAGGGTCCACAATCCTAGTCAGGGTAAGCTAGATACACAATTTAAATTAACCTGTGCTCACCCTCTGGTAGCTTGGCACACAGCATGCAGACTTAACTTAAGAGGCAATGTGTAAAGTATTTGTGCAACACACACACACACACAGTAACACAATAAAAATGCCTCAAAAAGACTCCAACCTGTGTGGAGTTCTTCACATGTCCAGTAGTGTACTGATCTAGTAGGGCCAGAGCCCCAGTACATATACCCAAATGTGCCTTTGACATTGGAGGTAAGTTCAAAGCAGCCCCTTGAAGTGTACAGGTGCCCTTTCATCCCAGCCTTGTCTGCCAGACTATCTGTGGCAGGTAACCAGTCCTTTGTATGGGGAAAGGACATAGCCTATTCAGATGTAAGTGTGAGCTCCCACCCCCCTTCCTGCCCAGGAAGGCTATCATAATGCAGTTGAATGCAGATGAGTCCTCTGTCTCACTCACCCGTCCCGTGTTTGTGACTTTCTAGAGGGATTGCACAAAGTGCAGCTATCACCCAGTTCATATGTGTATCGGAGACAGGCTGCAGGCACATAGAGCAAAGTTAAGAGCAGAGAAACGTTCCATTTCTAAAATAGTAATGCCAGATTCATCTTCACCACTGAAGAGGATTTATCATTACCATTCCAAAGATATGAAACATGATTTAGCTACACCTTTCTAACCAGGAATTGCAGTGCTTTGAGAAATTCCTAATGCTAGACTATTTAGAGGAGTAGGCCTCAGAGTAGTGAACACCTAATTTAGCTGTTTGTCACTACCAGGGCATGTAAAACGTAAAAGTAAATGTCCTACCTTTTAGTTACACAGCACTCAGCTCTGAGGGCTTCCTAGGGTGTACCTTAGGGGTGACCTATTTGTAAGAAAAAGGGAGCTGAAGGCTTGGCAAGTGGTTTTAAATGCCAAGTCGAAGTGGCAGTTACCTGCACACACAGTCCCTGCAATGGCAGGCTTGAGACAGGTTTGACAGTCTACTTGTGTCGGTGGCATAACCAATGCTCTTGCCCACTAGTAGTATTTAGATTACAGGGCCTAAGTATATGGTAAACCCCTTTACATGGAATTTATAAGTAAACTAAATATGCCAATCAAGTGTATAGTAATGTCACCATGTTTTAGGGGAAAAGAACATTCACTTTAGCATTGTTTAGCAGTGGTAAGTGCTTAGAGTCCTAAGGCCAAGAAAAAGATACAGGAAAACGTTGGGGGAAGGCCACTCTAAGGCCACTCTAAGGATGACAGGTCTAACAAAAAGGCACGAGCAAACCCCAAATTAACCTGTGCTCAACCCCCTTTTAGCTTGATAAAGAGCAATCAGGCTTAACCTAGAGGCAATGTGCAAAGTATTTGTACAACACTTCAAACAATAACTCAGTGAAAACACAACACAAAAGGAGCACAGAACAGATAGAACAAGACTAAAAGAAACAAAAATCCAATCAGTAGAGCAGGAGATATTGAATTTTAACGTTTTTAGGTAAAATAGCACCAAAAGGCTTGAAGTGCTAATTGCGGAAATCTGATTGCAAGGAAGCATGGACCGGCTATTGGAACCCAGTTAGGCCCACTCAACACAAATATCTTCAATCCTTATTTGGGGAGTGTTGCGTCTATCCGCATTGAAGATGTGTCAGGCTGCTGAAGCGATGGGTCGTTTATGCAATGCGGAGAGGCTGAGGTGCGAGGTACCATTGTGTCGATATCGTGGATCTCATTGATGTGGCTTGTGATGTGAAATCCAGTGTCAGGGATGCGACTTGCAGTCAGGTGATGCGTCAGTTCAAAAGAACTGTGATCCTGCGTTGCGGAGTCCATTGTTGTCAAGGCACTGCCGACAAGAGATGTGAGGGCCTGCACTGAGGATGCATCATGCAGTAGTGGTTTCAAAGGCAATGTGGTGTATGGTAGAGATGCAAGTCTGTGTGATGGGTCCATTCCACGCAGAAGAGGTGATGCATTGGTTTTGTTCAGGTTTGCATGGCACAGCAATGGAGATACGTATGTTCCACTGGAACCACAGGCTGGCAGAGCACCTTAGACCCACTTCCAAGGGTCTAGGAGTGAGGTAGCACCACTTGGCAGGATAAACTCACTGTCCAGCTGTAGATGCAATGTTGTTGGAAGCCTGTTGTGTCCCGAGGTTTCAGATCCGGAGGACAGCCAACTAGCCCTTGAGTCACTCTGGGTTCAGGGTTCAAGAGATGCACGTCTAGTCATTTTCACCCAGTCAGTAGGGCAGCAGGTCAGAACAGCAAAGCAGAAATCCAGCAGAGTGGCAGTCTTTGAACAACACAGCAGTCCTTCTCCCTGGCAGTGTGTCCACAGGTCTAGAAGTGTACTAAAGTGGTGGTGTCTAAGGTCCACACTTTATACCCTGGTACCCTGGTTCTGGAAGGTGGGAGAAGCTTCTAGGCAGCAGCTTTGAACTGCAATGAATTCTCTGTCTCCCTTGCCCTGGCTCCAGGCTGGCTGAAGTGATAATGGGTTGTTGGGCTCTTTGTGTGGAAATAGGACAGAGCCTCTTCAGCTGTAAGTGAGAATGGATCAAGCTCCTCTCCGCATCCTGCCAGTGATGGACCATCCAGTCACATCTAAGCTCCCATTGCGTGTGGCTGTCTAGGAGGAATACACAAAGACCAACTGCTAATAGGACCTAATCATGTGACCAGAGACAGTCTGCAGACACCAAATGGCTAAGGCACAAAAAGCCAACTTTCTAAAAGTGTCATTTTCAGAATTGCAATTTGAAATTCGACTTCCCCATAAGTAAGGATTTTAATTTGTGATTCCGTAGACACCAAACATGATCCGGTCATTTCTTAGCATTTGGAAATTACCTATAAAATGTATGTCGTACTCTTTGATTTCCCACTGGACGTCCCCTATGCCCCTGTACCCTTTTTATTCCAGAGTAGGGTGGGACGCAGACTCCATGGGATGCAAATATGTTCTTTATTTCTATTTGTTCTGTTCCAGCGGGTGAAACATGTATATAGAAATGGGAAATAAGAAAGAAAACGTTGGTGATGTCACAGTCTTTTTCAGTCTTTGGCTGTCTGGGCCTTCGCAAAGTTCCTCCTCCTTAAGAATGGTTCCCGCTTTGTTTCTTTTGTGACTGGTATCTCCAAAATGAATGGACCAGGTAGGGGCAGCAAAAGAAAAAAGAGAAAAAACCCAAGATCGCTTTGAGTCAGCTGTTTCACTACACTGGGAAGGGGGGGGGGGAGAGTGCTCCACCACCAGTGCCCTACATGTGCGGTGCCTAGGTGAGGGGTTCTTTAGTGTGTTGTTCCCTGGGTGGCCCGTAGTCCTGCCCACCATCCCCTCAGGGAGAAGGGACGCGTGATTGTCACTTGCCTGGCGCCACGACCCTCTGGGGCCGTGGTATATGGAGAACCCGCCTCCTTGTCTCTGGCAGGAGAGCCGGTCCTGTGGGCGTCTTTCCTGATCTCTCCTCCTTCTCTTCCTGCTTGCTCTGGCCTCGGTTCGTCTTCTTCCTCCCTCTTTGTGTCCTCCGCCTTGCTGTCCTCGCGTCCACTGTCCTCGTCTTCTTCCTTCTTCCGCTCCCTCCGTGACTCGCGCGCCCCTTGTGTTGCCGACTCCGTTTTTAGTCCCTCCTCTAGGATCCTACTTCCGGCGTGGAGGGGAAAAACAACTAGACCGGCACCGCTGCTTCCTGCTGGCGGTGCGGTGGCGGCCATGTTGGATTCTTCGCGCGACTCGGGCGCCGAGACCGAGTCGGTGTCCTCATCACAATGTAATAAGGCAACTCCAATGTTATCCTATAGTAGAGATAGGCCTTGTAGTAGTAAAAAATGAATGTAAAAGTTTTTTGCTACAAAAACATGTAAAAATGTAAAGTACATGTACTAGTTTTTTAATACGTTGCACCCTGCCCTCTGTGCTGCCCAGGGCCTTCCCTAGGGGTGACATATAGGTATCCAAAAGGAAGATTTGGTCCTGCCCAAAGCTTTAATTTCCCAGGTCGAAAGAGCAGTGTAAATCTCCATTCACAGGATCAGCAATAGGAGGCCAGAGACATGTTGAAAGGGCTACTTAAGTGGGTTGTGACAATCAGTGCTGCAGACCCACAAGTAGGGTTTCATTTCCAGGCCCTAGGCACATGTAATGCCTCTTTACTAGGGTCTTACACGTACATTTAATATGCCAGTTGGGGATAGGCCAATATGACTATGTTTAGAGGAGATAGTACAAGCACTTTAGGGCTGGTTAGCAGTGGTAAAGTGTGCAGAGTCCTAATACCAGCAAAAACAAGGTCAGAAAAATTGAGGAGGAAGGCAAAACATTGGGGGGACGACCATCCTAATGCTGACACCTCTAACATGTGTCCCACTCAGCTAAAACTGGTTAGAACTACCCAACACTTTGGGAGTCCTCTTCACTAAGGTGGAAGAACTTGGATAGACCATCACCATTGGCATGGTCTGATCCAGGATGGTTTTCCACCGTAAAGTCCATTCCCTGTAGGGAGATGGATCAACTCAACAGTTGGGGATTTTCACCACTCATTTGCTTGAGCTGTCTGACGGGTCTGTGATCTATCTGAACTAACTGTGGTCGTAGTTTGCGAAGTAGCGCTACGCGTAGCTACGCGAACTGCACTTCACACTACGCGAGCTAAGCGTAGCTTCACAAACTGCGTAGTGCACTGTGCAAGATGCTGTTCGCACTGATTGCACAGTGCTGGATACTTGTCCGCACTACGCAATCAGTGCGATCTGCATCTTGCACAGTGCAAGCGGTCATTTTCTGCCGCTCGAGTAGATTTCTACTCGAGCGGCAGCTTTCTCAATGCAGACTGGTAGTTTCTCAACGTGAGCGGTCGCGAGCATACGCGACCACTCGCAATGAGAAACCTGACCTCCCCGCATTGAGAAGCTTGCCGGGAGGTTTATTTTCCACGCTCGCAATCGGCAACTTGATGTTACTGATCGCGAACGTGGAAAAAGTCTCACCAGGATGTCATTTTGCTTGCTCGCGGTCGCCAACTTGACGTTGAGGACCGCGAGCAAGCAAAAAATGACCGCTGCACTACGCTACGCGTGTTTGCACTGTGCTACGTGCAATTTGCGTAGTGCAAAGTAGCGCAAACTTCACAAACTACGCGAGCGTAGCGTAGTGCTTTGCCCAGGCTTAATCTGAATCCATCAGTGAGTCCCAAACATATATCATCTCAGTTTCTTCAGTTCCCAGGCCACACCAAAGGCTTCCCTTTCAATTGCACTCCACATTTGTTCCAGTAGAAGTAAACTCCTTCTAATGAAGCCTACCTGTTGGTCTCGGCCTTCCTCATTTAACTGTGCTAAGACCACCCCATGCCATGCTCTAAAGCATCTGTCTGCACAATGAACTCCTTAGATAAGTCAGGAGCCTTAAACATGGCCTCTGTGAAGTCCAGATAAACAACAGAACCCTACCCTATCTGGCACTTACTGGCCTTGGTAGTCAGACCTGCCTGCTGAAGGGCCTGAAGCACCTCCTAGAAGTGGTAAAGGTGATACTCCCTGCTGGAGCTGAAGACATCTATGTCATTCAGGTAGGCTGTGCAGAATTCCTCCTTCCCAGCCGGGACTCTGTTGCCCAACCTCTGAAAGGTGACAGGGGCATTCTTCAAACCAAAGGGCATCACCCAAATCTGCCAGTGCCTTTCTGCTAAATCAAAAGTACTGAAAAATTCGCAATTGCCCACCCTGTCTATGAGCGCATTGCTCCTGGGATGGGGTGTGCGTCAGTCTACTTGATTGGGGCCCTGGTAGTACATGCAGAATCTTAATTCTGGAGCGGCGCCTGCTGATGAAGCTTTGGGTACCAGCAACACAGGACTGGACCAGGGACTATCAAAGGGCCTAAACACCACTATTGTCAGCATCTTGGAGCCCTCCTTCTTGATACTGGGCCCTCATGTTGTCTGACAATCTGTAAATACTATTTTTAACAGGTGGACAGTCTCCAGTGTCTATGTCATGAATGGACAGGCGTGTGAGTCCAGGGGTGAAAGAAAACACAGAGGCAAACTTTCCCAGTAACTGGGGACAGTCACTGTGCTGTTCTGGGGTCAGAGTAGGGGGAGATTGACACTCTCCACTAACCCATCATGTTCCTGTGTAGATAGGAGGTCAGGGAGATGCTCGCTCTCCTTTTCCACTTGCTCATCTGTCAGCTAGAGCAATCTCATTTTGGATCCCTCAAAGTGTGGTTTGAGGTGCTTCATGTGGAGGACGCTTAACAGATTTTGAGGGGTTTGGAGATCCACTAGGTAAGTGGACTCCCTCTTCTGCTCCTTCACCTCATATGGGTCTGTCCAGCAATCCTGGAGAGCTCTGGGCCCAACAGGCTCCATAACCCATACCTTCTTGCCAAGTTGAAACTCTACCAGAGAAGCCTTCTGGTCATACCAGAGTTTCATAACTTCTTGAATGGCTTCAAAATTGCATTTAGCCTTTTTCCAGAAATGGTGCATCTGGTTGGGGAGATCCAGCATTTAGCTGAGCACATTGTAAAGGGGTTTCCTGGGAGCTTGTTCCCACTCCTCTCTTGCAAGCCTAAGAGGTCTCCTAACAGGGTGGCCATAGAGGAGTTTGAAGGGGCTAAACCATACTCCCTTCTGTGGTACCTCCCTGTAGTCAAAGAGAAGGCATGGAAGGAGAACGCCCCACTTATGCCCCATGGGCTCAGGTAGGCCCATTATCATGCCTTTTAAGGTCTTGTTTAATCTCTGGGCAAGAATGTTGGTTTGGCGATTGCGTGTGAAGAACTTATAGGATCCTACACACTCATCCACATAAATGTTGACATGAAGCTAGTGCCTGTGTCAGACACTACCTTTTTGGGGAACTCAACATGGGTAAAAATCCCCATCAGTGAAGTGGCAACCGCTGGTGCAGTAACCAACGTCAGTGGGATGGCCTCTGGGTAGCGAATGGCGCATTCCACCAGGATGAGGTTGAACCTGTTGCCTAAAGCTATCTTGGGGTCCATGGGTTCACCAACATGCATGCCTACCCCCTTAAAGTAAGTGCCAATGACAGGTAATGGGGTCAGGGGAACTTTGGGCTTTTTCCCTGACTTCCCATTGGCCTGGCAGGTGGGACAGGACCTACAGAATGCACCTGAGGCCTTCTTCTTCCGGGGCCAAAAGAAGTAGGCAACATGACTTGCAAAGGTCATGGCTTGCAAAGGTCATGTCTTGCACTAGATATCCTGCCAGGGATATGTGATGAGCCAAACACAGTAGGAATTTCTGTCTAAAACTGGGGGACTACCAGCACAGCTGCTCCAGATCCAGGAGCCTTAGGCTTGCTATTTAGGAGGTGATTCTCCTTATTGATCAGGTGTGCCCCAGAGGTGCCCCTGCTGACTGGGCCTCAGCTTGCTGCATCAAGCCCTCTAGAGTGAGGCACTCTTTCTGCACCTTGCAGAATTCATCCTTGGTGGGCCCACAGTAAACTTGCCAACAAGCAAACTCAGGCAGGTCTCCCAGGGCAGCAATGTCTTCCCCGGTGCGCTCAGGGGCATCCTCCTCAGCTGCCCGTCAACGCCATTTGCAGGAACTTCAGGACCTGGCTTCCCACACCCCTTGCCCCTTTCCTTCTTGGCAGCTTTCTGAACCATTGTTCAAGGCTCTAAACATCCTTGACTCCCTGTCTGGGCATCCATAGACCTTGTGGTCATACAGACCCATTCAGGCAATCCTAACATCTCCAAATGTGACCTGAGCTCTATCTGCCCACAGATAGTGTGCTCGAGGTCATTGCTGAACGGACAATCTACAGGCATGTCAGTGCTCACAGCTTCCTTTAGAGAACCTGAGACCCCCTCTACTCAAAAAGACCCAGAGCTTCTCACAATTGTCGCTAACCATGACTTGGTGGAATGTGTTAGGGAGGACCTTCTCTGAGAACACCGGCTAACACCTTGCAATAGCCATGCTGGTGCCTGTGTCCCTCAGAGCCTCCACGCAATCATCCATTGATGGTGCCCCATTGCCTGTACTTGGAAGTGTTTGGTAGGCTTTTGGCACCATCTCCATATCTCCCAGGGGAACTAGGTTCACCTCTCTCTTCTCCCCAAAGCTAACTTGGACTACCTCCTCTCTGAGGTCTACACTCATCAACCCCGTTGTCTGCCCACCAGTGAGAAATGGTACCCTCTTGGGATGTTTGGAGTCATCCTCGGAGTGCCCATACTTATAACACTCGGTACACTGGGATACAAACCTCCCTGTCTGTCAAAGTACTCATACTTTTTAGACTCAGACTTGGACTGGTTACCACTCTTCCCTTGTGAAGTATTTGGCGGGGCCTTTAAATAACTCCTTATTTTTACGTTTTCTCCCTCCTTTTTGTTCTGGTGGGTCCCCTGACCACCCTTGTGGGAGTCCTCCCCATATACCTTCTTGGACACTCTGGTGTTGGCCCAAAGGTCCACCTCCTCAGCAAGCTTCCTGGGGTTAGTGAGCTTGCTGTCAACTAGGTGCTGGTGCATCGCTGGAAAACAAATTCTGAGCATGTGCTCTCTCAATATTAGATTGTACAGCCCACTGTAGTCATTAACCTTGCTGCCCTGCACCCAACCATTCAGTGCCTTGATGGAGTAATCCACAAAACGTGCCTAGGATTGCTTGGTGAACTTTTGGATGCCACTGAACCTTTGGCGGTACTTCTAAGGGATCAGTCCAAATTAGGCTATTAAGGTGACCTTCTTAGGAGCGTAGCTGGTTTGCTCCCTAACCTTAAAGTAGGAAATGTGTCCCTCCCTACTGGAGGCATGTGTTTCCACAACCCTCTCCTCTAGTGCCATTTTCATTTTGTTCTTCATTTAATTATGTTACTCGTATCTACACAAGGAGGAGGAAGGTGAATCTGATCATGCTGCAAGGAGTTAGAGACAGGCCTGATCCTTGTTTGGCTGCTCTTTGCATACAGGTTTGAGTAGCAAGGTGGGGTTTGGTGTTTGGGGGCTTATCTGACATCCTGTCTGACATCTGTTTCCACTTAGCCCATCCTCTTCCTCTACTTAAGAGCCCCTATTTACTGAGCAGGGGCCATGAAGTTTCCGTGAGACTCTTGGCTTGTACTCAAAGTTTCCAATCTTCTTGCCTCAGTCGTGTCTCATCTCTCTTTAAGTTATGCTCTTACAGAATCAAGGCTTCCGGTTAATGCTGAATTGGGAAAAATTAGCTCAGGCACCCACAATTTGGTGATGGGGAGGGGGGTGGGGGGTTAATGGCAGTCAGCCTAATTATAAACATAATGCCCTTAAACAAACTGACATGGAATATCTGATGAAACTGTTTTGCTTTACTTAATTTGTTACAAACAAACAAGTATTGGTTTATAATACTGGTAAGTTAGCTCAGGGCTTAATGCACACAGGGGAGGCATCCAGCCACAGCTTGGTATCTCAAAATAGCTTAGATGATTAATGTGCCTACTGTAAAGCAATATGTACCCCAAAGATTTACACCAGGTATGATAGCTTAGTGGATTAACTCAGTTGTTACAAAGATCTTGTGTAATTTGTAGGTAACAAGTTACAAAATGGTAAGGTAGCTCAGGAAGTTTTACGTCCTCTGCAAAAAACTGCATACAACAGCAAATAAACTGCAATGCAATAGAAATTTCATAATTCTATGGTTGGTAAAGAGTTCTCTCTTAGGTGGAATTAATACTTTTTTTAAATTAAGGACCATAATACCTTCTGTTTGCAAAGTGATGCCATGGTTCAGCCAGCTGAACATGTAGTGTAGACTCATTCAGTAATCAGCAGGTCACAACTTTGAAGTTACTCTGAGGTGAAACAGGTGTTACTATTAGCACGGAAAAGGATAAGAGTGACACCTCTAATTTACAATGCTTGAAAACCCAACATGTGAACTACATATAAAAACAACCTTTCAAAATTGTTTGTCTTCTCGTAATGTATGACACAACTTGTCCTAGCTCCCTTGATGGACTGCTCAGCACGAAGGAGGTGTGAGATTCTAGGTGTGCTCACACTCTGATCTCTTACATCTGTTGCCTTCCCAGGAACACATTGCACAAAGGGATTGGTATTGTCCATAATGTTGGGCTGTTGCAGTCAAGCCATGCTTGAAAGGGAAATAATAGCTCAATCTACCCACTGCAAGCTGCCCCTCCACACAACGCACACAGCATTCATGGGTACTGCTGCGTGTGTTCTTGTGTCCCTACTGGGACATAGGTGCAAGGATTTGCTGGAGTTGGGCTGGATCCAGGTTAAGAACAGCTGCATAGCCAGAATAAACAAGGTGATAGAAGGAAAGCCTAAAATAATCTGAACAATTGGCAGTCAATCAGGTCTGCTAATAGTACAACATTTCTCACCCATTATGCCGTTCCACACAAAACCTAGCCATATGCAAATACCTCTTTGTTATGCAAATAACTCTTGGTCCCAATCCAATACAAACAGTCTAATCTGAACTGCTATGCCTGTTGCCTTCAGACAGCTAAAACAATAGACTAGAATGCAGCCTGAGTGATTGCCTGTGACTGAAATGTATTAAAGAATTCCTTTCATCACCTTGTTGTTTGTTGCAGTAGACTCCCTCAGTGCAACACGTGTGTCAAGCCATGGGTCCCATGCTCTCTGTGCCTCAGGACTGAAGAAATACCTCATTGGCAAGGCCTAAATAGGGTGAAACCGGGATGAGTCAGCTTGGGTTCCCATTAGAATGGGGTCTTGGCCTGGCAGTTGACCTGGATTAATATTTGAGCAGGACCAAGACTGATTTACATGTAACAGGTCACTATTTAGAGAACATAGTGGGTGAAAAACAAAAGACTGAAATGAGCCCTGAGCAAATGCCAGTGGCTGAGATTGATTCAAACATTTGTTCTATCACCTTGTTGCCTGTTGAAACAATAATAATATTAATACTGATACCTACTGTTTTCCAGCATTGGTTCCTGTCCTTGAGTTGGGAGATCTAAGAATCCCACCCCCTAACAATATTGACTAAGATAAGCCCCTGCTTTTGCTCTACAGCTGGAAGTGCAGCATCAACCACAGGCTGATACTATAGCTGCATTTTATGTCACCTGAAGTGCCCTCGCATGGTTGTTTTTATGATTTTATTTTTTAGGCTCAAAAATGATAAAAGAAAAATTGATACACACCATAATATATGTATCCATATTCACAGAAAAAACCACAGGTTTCAGGGACGTTATAGTTAGTTGGACATTTCACTCGTACAATACCAGAGAAATTCAGGCCGTTTTTGTTAGTTGAGCTAACTATAACTCGCTCCCCCCACAATGCACTGCTGATGACATCACATATTACATCACTTATGACATGGTCAGTGACATCACTGATGATATCTCAAATGACATCACTGATGACATCATCTAGTGACTGAGTGTTTCTAAAAAATTTAAATATGTTTTATATATACACATACCAAGGTGTATTTAAGAATGAGTGGGTGTATGAGTGCCTGAATGGATGATTTAATAGGTGTATCACTGACTGTAAAAATGAGTGGTTAAACGTGTCTTACTAATACATGGGTGACTAACTAATCTGTGTGAATGTCTATATCAGTCTGTCAGTTGGTGTGTAAGTGGCTGCTTGGGTTGGTGAGTAACTACATGAGTGTCTATATGGGTTTTTGATTGGTTGTCTGAGTACCTGGATGGGTGCATGAGTGTCAGTGTGGGTGGGTGGGGTGTGTGTGACTCCCTGCATGGATGTGTGAGTGGGTGATTCACTACATGGTGTATGGGTTCAACAGTGCATCAGTGAGGGGCTGTATGGGTGGGTGAGTGTATGTATGGTGGTGTTGGTGAGGGAATTGATGTCTCAGTGGTACAAGTGTGAGTAACTACATATGTGAAAGGCAGTATATATGAGTGTTGGAGTATATACATGATTATATGTGAGAGTGAGTGATTGTGACAGTGGCTGTATGGATGAGTGTGTGCTTGTGTCAGTGATTGTATAAGAGAGTGAGTATGTGTTAGTGTCTGTATAAATAATTAAGGTGGTGTGTGTATAACTGTGTAGGTGAGTGAATGGCAGTGTGATTGATTCTCTACATGACTGACTAGCTGTGTGAGTAACTCTATGGGTGAGTGGTGGTGGGTGAGTGTCTGTATGGGTATCTGAGTGCATATGATAGTGGCTTTATTGATGAGTGACTGCATGCATGAGTGACTGTATGGATGAGGTAAAGGATGTGTCTATAGACCTAGGAATCAGTGAATGGGTATGTAGTAACTGGTATTGGTGTGTCTGCGGTTTCGAGAATGGCAGTCTGTATTTCAAAGTGGGTGTATCAAAGGTTACATTAGGCTGTGAGGAGGTGCATCAGATTGTCACGTGGATGATGTTATCAGTGATGTCATTTGAGATATCATCAGTGATGTCACTGACCATGTAATGCGTAATGTAATATGTGATGCCATGAATAGAGCAATGTGGGGGCACGAGTTATAGTTAGCTCAATTAACTATAACAGCCTAATTTCTCTGGTTTTGTACGAGTGAAATGTCCAACTAACTATAACGTCTCTGAAACCTGAGTTTTTTTCAGGGCATTTTTACGTTTTTTTAAATGCTAATTTCTAACTATACCTACATAGGTAGGACATGTGCAGAAAGAGGAAGAAAGAAGCAGGAAAAGTGCAGAAAGAGGCAAGAGAGGTGCAGAAAGAGGAAGAAATATGCAGAAAGAAGCAAAGGAAATACAGAAAGAGGCAGCAGAAGTCCAATAAGGTGAAGAAAGAAGCAAGAGATGTGCAGAAGGAACCAACATAGGTATAGAAAGAGGCATAATTTGACTGTACCTTACAACAGACTCATACAAAGTACCCTAATCACTAATCCTTTTCCAAAGATGTCTTAAACCTCACTTTCTTCTTGAAGGTTCACTATTAACCGACTGCTCAGAATGTTAGGCCTACCAAATATAAAACAGCAATACTAAGCATATCACTGTTGTGAGTCTGAGTCTGTTGTGAGGGTGTGCATAAGTTTCTATGCTCTGACTTAGAGATATGTTAATTGAAAATAAACATACAAAAACTTGAATACCTGTGTTTCAAACAGCATATCTGTAAATATGTGTAAAAAAGGTGTATGCACTTCTTTCTGCTCACAATACAGGGCACATGGGTATTCAATAGTATATTTGAGGGACTCTATAACACATATATACATAAGACATGTCTACCCATGCAACCGAATGACAGAGCAGAACTAACAAGATTTGACCAACTATAAGAGAAGCTACCCGCCTTTTAAGCTACCATCTTCAGATGTATAACACATGTGAGAATACATGTGCAAGTAGACATATACCTCAGTCAAAAGAGCACGCAGACCTTTAAACTTGACAGCTTGCACTTCCTATTTGAATATAGGAACAGGTGAGAGAAGGATAGAAAGGAACAAGAGAATTGCAAAAAGAAATAAGAGAGGTGCAGAAAGAGGGAGAAGGGTGCAGAAAGAAGGAACAGGGGTGCAGAAAGAAGCAAGAGAGGTGCAGAAAGAAGCAAGAGAAGTGCAGAAACAAGCAAAAGAGGTGTAGAAAGAGGCAAGAGGGCTGCAGAAAGAATCACAAGAAGTGCAGAAAGATGTAACAACAGAGGTGCAGAAAGTAACAACAGAGGTGCAGAAAGTAACAAAAGAAGTGCAGAAAGAAGGAACAGAGGTGCATAAAAAGGCATGAGAGTTGCAGACACAGGCAAGAGAATTGCAGAAAGAGGGAAGAGGGGTACAGAAAGAGGCAAGAGAGGTGCCTAAAGAAGCAAGAGCAGTGCAGAAAGAAGCAACAGAGGTGCAGAAAGAGACAAGAGAGGTGCAGAAAGAGGCAAGAACAGTGCAAAAAGAACCAAGAGATGTCCAGAAAGAGGCATGAGAGGTGCAGAAAGAGGCAAGTGATGTGCAGAAAAAGGGAAGAAGGGTGCAGAAAGAAGCAAGAGAATTGCAGAAAGAGGCAAGTGGGGTGCAGAAAGAAGCAAGAGAACTGCAGAAAGAGGGAACAGGTGTGAAGACAGAGGCAAGGGATGAGCATAAAGTGGGAAGAGTGGTACAGAAATAGGCAAGAAGGATGCAGAAATTTGCAACAGAGGAGCAGAAAGAAGTGAGAGAAGTGCAGAAAAACTAACAGGTGCAGAAAGAAGCAAACGAGGTACAGAAAGAGGCAATAGAACTGTAGAAAAAGGCAAGAGAGGTGCAGAAGGAGGCAGGAGAGGTACAGAAGGAGGCAAAAGGGATACAGAAAGAGGCAAGAGGGGTGCAGAAAGAAGCAAGAGAAGTACAAAAAGAAGCAACAAAGGTGTTGAAAGATGCAAGAGGGGTGCAGAAAGAGGCAATATAAGTGCAGAAAGAAGCAACAGAGGTGCAGAAAGAGGAGAGAGGTGTAGAAAGAAGCCAAAGAGGTGCAGAAAGAGGCAAGAGAGATACAGAAAGAGGCAAGAGCAGTGCAGAAAGAACCAAGAGATGTACAGAAAGAGGCAAGAGAGGAGGAACATGGTGGCAGGTTAACAATCCGGGGAAGCAGGAGGAGGAACATGGCGGCAGGATAACGCTGGCCGCGGGAGCTCCGATCCGATGCAGCCAGGAGAAGCGTTTCTGACCACCATGCGGTGAGAAAGTACGTGTGCTTTATGCCCGTATTCTGGGAGCCTTATTTTGACCTTTTCTTCCCCGTTTTTGCTCCTTTCTTTCCCCTCTGTATCATACCTGCGGTTCAGTGACTTTGGGAGGCTCTGTGCGAGGCGGGCACTAAGACCGAGGGAGCAGAGGGGTAGAGCCGTATGGGAGCCGAGAGAGCAGAGGAGGCGGCGCTAATAGTGTCAGCGACTGGCGGAGTCTACGGAGAGCTTCGATCAGGTTTGTGGAGGAAAATTAGGTCAGCAGCGGCAAGAATCGATTTCCGAGCCCCAGAGGGGAGAGGAGCAGCAGCAATACGGTCAGTTAGATCAGCGAGGGTTGGGGAGGACAGTTTGCAGCCAATTACATCGAATTTTTGTGACTGTACTGGTGGAAGAGTGTGGAGTGAGCTGGGCACCCCTCAAGCGCTGCCAATGGAAAAGGACCTTTTTGTATTAGACTCTCAAAGTCCAGACAATATTTTAGAGCAGGGTCCAAGTCTATGCCCCAGAATTAGTGCAAAGACTTTGTTCAGTGGCTCTGGAGAGAAAGCGAGAGCGTTACCTGTCAAAAACAGATATCAGCTCCGCTCCCAGCTGGAACTCCAAGGTGAGGATCTATTTCCCTCACAGGGGGGAGATATAGGGGGTCTGACGTAGTAGTTCCATTAACTCCATTGAAGAAGAAGAAGGAGAGAAAAAAGAAAAATACAAGAAAGGGGGGGGGGCAGAAATAATAAGACCTTAAACTCTGCTCCCCTGGTGAGACCTACCCCCTCGCTAAAATCATATTTTAAGATTATGGACCAAGTGGCTGCTCCTAAGGGGGGTGGCTCTCACCCTGTCTCCCCCCGCCCAGATTATTCCTACTGAAAATCGGTATTCTCCTCTAACTGGTGCTCCAGATACCGAGTCTGAAGAGGTTTCCCCAGGATTAGAGACTGCTAACCTTCTTATCCTAACTGAATTCAAACCTGAGCTGGCTATTCCAACTATAAGCCAGCACCCAGAAAAAGATTTAGATATTGCTATTACTAACACCAATATCTGTCCTCCGTCTACTATATCCTCCTCATTCTCTACTGATACCGAAGAAGGAGATAGGCCTGATCAGATTGATCAGACTCCTTTGGGGGGAAAATCTGGAAAATCGAGCGGTGGTCATTCACAGTTAGAGTCACTTCTTCAGTCTCTTAGAGGCGACCTGCTCTTAAAATTTGAGATATCTGAGGCAAATCAAAAGGCGATACATGAGAAGTGTGCGAGTTTAGAAGCAAAAATGGATGATATCTCTAAGCGGACTGATGCCTTGGAAGCGGAAGTTGCTACTCTCTCAGAAGAGAGTCGAATCCATACAAAAGATATAATGTCTCTGAAGGCCCAGAATAAGTCGCTCCTAATGGATATTGAAAGGTTGGAAATCCAAGCTAGGCGAAATAACTGACATTTTTAAAGATCCCGGAGGGAGCCGAAAACGGGGATGTTAAATCATTGATCTGTAAGCTTCTCAGGGAAGGAGTATTAAAAGACAGGTTAGATATCGACCTCGAAAAAGAAATCCAAAGGGCACACAGAGACCCCTTTAGGCAACATACAGATAGAAAAGCGCCCAGGAAAATTTTAGTTAATTTCCATACCTTCTCAGTTAAGGAGCTGATACTGGGCAGAGCACTTACTAATACTTCTCTTCAGTTTGACTCCACAAAATATCTTATTCGCTCTTATGTAGGCAGAGCTACAGCAGATAGACAATGGGAGCTAGGGTCAAGAATGCCTGATTTGAGGAGTTTTGGCGCACACGTCCAGATTAAATTCCCTGCCTCACTGAGGGTGATGTGAAAAAATAAGTCCTATAACTTTACTTCTCCCTCAGAAGTGGACTCGCTGCTGACGTTGATGAAAGAAAACTCACATTAGCTTTTTCTTTTCTTGTTTTGTTTTTCTCTTCTCTCAGGCCTATATTCTAATTTCCATACGGGATAGGAATGGAGCAGAGAACCAGGAGACAACCAAATATAATCAAAATATTCAAAATTAGAAAAAAAGGGAAGAAAGAGAGGGAAAGGAAATGGGGAAAAGAAGAGAAGGAAAATGAGGAGGGGATAGGGAGAAAAGAAGAAGGAAAAAAGAAAGGAGGAAGGGGAGAAAAAGCAGGAGAAAGGAAGAGGGGAAAAAAAAAAATATATATATATATATATTAAATTGTTTAAGTAAAAAAAAAAGAAATTTAATAGAAATAAGATGTCCACGTCGGCACTTTAGAGAAAGGGTGTGAGGAAAGGGGGAGAGGAGAAAGAGGAAGGGGAAGGGGAAAAAAAACCCACAAAAAAAACGGGCACACAAATATTTGTTTTTTTTAGGGGGTCGATCCTGGCATCGGATCAAGTGAGGTCCCGAATGGCGATTAAGATCGCCAAAGGAAGACAGGGAGGGTTCCTCAGGAGGGGGGATGGGTGGTTGGGGGGCACGGGTAGCAGGGGCAAAAATGGGAAATAATTAATCCTCACACAACTGTGGAGAAAAGAGAGATTCAATGACCGTATGGGAGCCAATCTTAGTTTATCCAAGGTAACCCAAAGATGAATAGTATTTTCAACAAAATTAAGATAATTAGTTGGAATCTTAATGGGTTGAGGGATATGAGAAAGATGTCTAGAGTGGGTGAATTTTTGAGTAATTCTAAGGCTCATATATGTCTTCTTGAAGAAACCCATTTAGAGGCAGAGGCGTGTAAATTAGGGTTCAGCAAATTGATATGGGTACAAGATATTCTCTGCTCTGAACAAAAAGGTAGCACCAGGGGAGTCGCAATAGTAATTGCAAACAATGCTGGGATTAAAATAGAGAAGGTTGAGACAGATCAATCTGGGAGGTGGCTGGTAGCTTCATTGCTAGTAGGGAGCTCCCCATTTGTGTGCATAGTTTATTAGGGGCCTAATAAAGATAATCAAGCTGCTCTTTTAAAAGTAAAAGCAAGGCTCTCCAAAATGGCAGCACCCATTGTTTTAGGGGGAGATTTTAATTTGATCCTGGACGAATTTTTAGATCGCACCTCTAGGGTTAAATCTGTCCCTCCCCGCAAATCACATTTTGAATTGAGGAATATTATTAAAGAGTTTAATCTGATTGACATCTGGAGAGCAAAGAATGGATCTAAAAAGGATTTTTCCTTTTATAGTCGGAAGTACAGACACCATTCTAGAATTGATTTTTTTTTAGTAGACCAGTCTCTTTTCTCAGCAGTAGATTCCATCTCCTATGCTCCAGCCTTACTCTCTGATCATTCTACAGTGGAGCTGGTGGTTAATTTTAAGCAAAAAGAGTGTCAGAGAAGGTGGACCTTGGATAGATCCTTATTATTAAAGGAGGAGGTTAAGCTAGACCTAGTAAACCAGGCAGAAGAATACTTTAAATACAACTCCGGCACTACAACTGATCAGGTGGTCTGGGAGGCATTTAAGGCCTTTTTTAGAGGATCATTAAGTACACTAATGATAAGGAGAAGTCTGCTTAGGAGGAGGTTGGAAGAGGAGTGCCTCTCTAAGATTAAGCAGAAAGAACAAGAGCTTCAGAGGGCATCGGCATCGGCAGATCGTCAGAGTATAGTATCATATTTACAAAGGGAATTGGATAGACTACGGGCAGAATTTCAAGCCAGTTTGGATAAGATCCTAAAAGATAGGTGGGATGCCAGTAAGCTCCAAAACTTTTCCTATGGTGAAAGATGTGGCTCTTTTTTAGCCTGGAAAATCAGGACAGATAAGGTAAGAAATCAAATCAAAAGCCTATCTCAGAGCAATACAGGAGCTACCACACATGATGATGACCAAATTAGAGAGGAGGCGAGAATATATATGCAAAATCTATATAAAGAAAATACTCGCTTCGTACCTCAAAGAGCTCAAGATTGGCTGAATCAGCTAGGACTGCCTCAGTTATCTATGGCAGATAGAGCCTCCCTATGTTCAGGCATTAAAGAAGGCGAAGTCAAAACCCAGATTAAGAAAATGGCCAAAGGGAAGGCTGCCGGCCCAGATGGGCTCCCAATAGAGCTATATTTGATAGTCCTTGAAAAGGTTGTTCCTGTCTTAACAAATCTGTTTAACAGAATTTACTTATCAGGTGAGATCGTTCCAAAATCATGGTCTGAAGCCACAGTTACCCTCATCCTTAAGCCCAACAAAGATCCGTTAAAAATTGAGTCTAATAGACCCATATCTCTGTTAAATATGGATTATAAAATCTTTGCAGGGGTTTTGGCCACTAGAATGGCTAGAATCATTAAAACAGTAGTACATCCAGATCAGAGGGGCTTTATTCCAGACAGACAGTTGAACGAATTAACATTTCAAGTTATTGCAGCAATAGATGTGGCAACAGATAAGAAGCTTCCACTGACTTTAGTGGCTATTGATGCCGCTAAGGCTTTTGACCAGGTGAACTGCTCATATCTATGGGAAGCTCTATCTGGGTTTGGTTTTCCCAATAACCTAATTTCAGCTGTAAGGTCCCTTTATTCATGCCCTCGGGCAAGAATACTAGTTAATGGAGCCTTAACGGACTGGGTCACAATTGCTGGAGGCACCCGGCAAGGGTGCCCCTTGTCCCCCCTATTGTTTAATCTTTATATTGAACCTTTTGTTTGTCAACTTAGGTATGACCCACTGATTAAATCCTTCAAAATTGCAGATCTTGAGTTAAAACTTGCCTTGTACGCAGATGATCTGCTTATGTTTACATCTAATCCAGCTATAGCCATTCCTAGATTAGTAGATCAGGCCGAAGCTTTTGGAGAGATCTCGGGATATAAAATAAACAAAGATAAAACTGAGATTATGGAATGGAATCAAGAAGTGGGGACACTAGGGGTCAAGCTCCGGATGAAATATTTGGGAATCCATCTGGCCCAGAAAGTCGGCAATATACCTAAAATCAATCTGGCTAGAGTCTCTAAGGATGTCTGCGGTCTGCTACAGCGATGGTCTAGCCTCCCTTTAAACATCTTTGGAAGGGTTAACTTGATAAAAATGATCATTCTACCAAAAAAACTTTCTTATTCAACTCAATCCCATTATCTTTTATGACATCAGACATTGCGAAACTACAGGAAAAATTGGGTCTTTTATATGGAATACTAAGTCTTCCAGAATTTCCTGGAAAAAGCTCCGGAGAAGCCTATTTACTTACTGTCACTCATTTCACTTTAAAATTTTTAGAACAATGGCCAATAAGAGGGATGTTTCATCATTGGGTCTAATATTTCAGGCTCTGCTGCATGACATCCCCCAGGGTCGAGAGTTTTTTCTTTTTAAATTTGGGGATCCAAAGTTTTATAAAAAGGTTAGGCTTAAGATTCCTGGTGCTGCCTTGAGGAACTGGCTATATATCAGGAAAAGCCTCAAAATCCTTTACTATGCACCCCAGGCCCCAATTTGGGATTCACCCGGTACCCCTGACTGCCTCAAAGACCAATTATCCCGGCCCCTAATATTGGCAGGCATATTTTGCTGGGGTGATCTGCAGAAGGACTCGCAGCTCCTGAGCTGGGAGTCCCTATCGGGGTTAACAGGAGGCACACTTACTAGATTTAAGTACTATCAGCTGTCAGGATGGTGGGCAACAAAATCTTGGGACTTTGAATTAAATCTTAAATTCGATTCAGTCTCTAGGAGGGGGGCATGGAAACGGGAGGTTTCTTTTTGGTATTGGGCCCTTTTAGAAACTGGAGGGGTGACCGAATCCGAACTCCAAAAACTCTGGGGCAATGACATCATTCTCAAATCCAATGAATTCAAGAGTATTTGGAGGGATTCTTTTACTATGCTACAGGCAGTTGTCAAACCCGCAGCACTGAAAAGAAATCATTTATATACTACATATAGGGTATATTTAACATCTAGAAAACTAGCTAAGGTCACCGGTCTAGAATACCACTGCCCTAGGTGTAAGTATCCTGCTGCAGACGACCTCCATATATTCATGGATTGCCCGCAGATTTCTAATTATTGGGTTGAGATACAGGAATTTTTGGAGGATGTGTTATCTCAACAAGTGGAGATCACCCCTGAGACTATCTTTTTTGGTCTTACGACAAACTATAATCCTAACGATCTAGTTTCTAAATTTATTTTCTATGTCATTATTCTAGCAAGGCATGAGGTATGTAGGGCATGGAAAAATGTAAATCCCCCAACTTTTATGGAATGTTTGAAATATATAATTCTTACGAGTGAATCGGATATGGCCTGTGACAGTACAAGCTACAATAAGATCTGGGCTGCCTTGGTGGCATGGCAAAAAAGGTAAATGGTAGTCCTATGATTTTGCCCGGGCACTGTTGGTCCTCAATCTCCTTAATAACACTGGGCTCCAACAGTAGTGTGAACTGGAGAGGACCGGGAAGACAGTATTAGCTTGTGGGTTTCGCTTCCCTCCCTACTCTCAGTACGGGCCTTTGAGACGGGGTTGGAACAGGTTGGCCGTTTGAGAGAGGGGGTATTCTGTTTCCCATCAAGAATGCCCTCCACAGTGTATGAGGACAAAAAAAAAATTTAAAGAAAGAGTCAAGAGAAGTGCAGAAAGAGGCAAGAGATGTACAGAAAAAGGAAAGACGAGTGAAGAAAGAAGCAAGAGAACTGCAGAAAGAGGCAAGTGAGGTGTAGAAGGAGGCAAGAGAGCTGCAGAAAGAGGCAAGAGAGTTGCAGAAACAGGTAAAATGGGTGCAGAAAGAGGGAACAGATGTGAAGAAAGAGGTAAGAGAGGCACATAAAAAGGCAAGAAAAGTGCAGAAGGAAAAAAGAGGTACAGAAAAAGGCAAGCGAACTGCAGAAAAAGGCAAAGGAGGTGCAGAAAGAGGCAGGAAAGGTATTCAAAGAGGTAAAAGGGGTACAGAAAGAGGCAAGAGAGGTGAAGAAAGAAGCACGAGAAGTGCAGAAAGAAGCAACAGAGGTGCTGAAAGAGGCAAGAGAGGTGCAGAAAGAGGCAAGAGAGGTGCAGAAAGAGGCAAGAGAAGTGCAGAAAGAAGCAACAGAGGTGCCAAAAGAGGAAAGAGAGGTGCAGAAACAGGCAAGAAAGGTACAGAAAGAGGGAACAGGGGTGCAGAGAGAGGCAGGAGGTGTGTAGAAAGAAGGAAGAGAAGTGCAGAAAGAAGCAAAAGAGGTGCTGAAAGAGGTGCAAAGGGTGCAGAAAGAGTTCAAGGGAAGTGCAGAAAGAAGCAACAGAGGTACAGAAAGAGGAACGAGAGGTGCAGAAAGAGGTAGGAAATGTGCAGAAAGAGGGAACAGAGGTGCAGAAAGGGGCAAGAGAAATACAAAAAGAGGGGTACAGAAAGAGGCAAGAGGTGTGCAGAAAGAAGCAAATGAGGTGCAGTAAGATGCAAGAGAGGTACAGAAACAAGCAAGAGAAGTGCAGGAAGAGGCAAGAGAATTGCTGAAAGAAGCAACCGAGGTTTAGAAGGGAGCAAGAGAAGTGCAGAAAGATGCAAGAGAGGGGCAGAAACAAGCAAGAGAAGTGCAGAAAGAGGCAAGAGAATTGCTGAAAGAAGCAACAGAGGTTTAGAAAGAAGAAATAGAAGTGCAGAAAGAGGCAAGTGAGTTGCAGAAAGAGGCAAGAGAGGTGCAGAAAATGGCGAGAAAACTGCAGAAAGAGGCAAGAGGGGTGCAAAAAAGGCAAGGAGGGTCCAGACAGAAAAAAGAGAGGTGCAGAAAGAAGGAAGATGAGTGAAAAATAAGGCAACAGGGGTGCAGAAAGAAGCAAGAGAGGTGCAGAAAGAGGCAAAAGAAGTACAGAAAGAAGCATCAACGGTGCCAAAGGAGGCAAGAGAACTGCAGAAAGGTACAAGAAAGGTTCAGAAACAGTCAAATGAGCTTCAGAAAGTGGGAACAGGGGTGCAGACAGAGGCAAGAGAAGTACAGAAAGTGGGAAGAGGGTACAGAAAGAAGAAAGAGGGATGCAGAAATTTGAAAAAGAGGTACAGAAAGAAGCAAGAGCAGTGCAGAAAGAACCAACAGAGGTACAAAATCAGGCAAGAGGGGTGCAGAAAGAGGTAGGAGAGGTCAGAAAGAGGAAACAGAGATGCAGAAGGAGGCAAGAGAACTGCACAAAGAGTCAAGAGAGTTGCAGAAACGGACTAAAGACGTGCAGATAGAGAGAAAAGGGGTGGAGACAAGGGCAAGAGACTTGCAGAAAGAGGGAAGAGGGGTGCAGAAAGAGGCAAGAGAAATGCAGAAAGAAGGACGAGCAGTGCAGAAAGAAGCAACAGAGGTACAGAAAGAGGCAAGAGGGGTGCAGAAATATGAGAGAGACGTTCAGAAAGAAGCAAGTGAGCTGCAGAAAGAGGCAAGGGCACTGCAGAAAGAGGCAAAAGAGTTGCAGAAATAGGCAAAAGGGGTGCGGAAAGAGGGAACAGGTGTGCAGACAGAGGCAAGAGAGGTGCAGAAAGAGGGAAGAGAGGTACAGAAAGAGCAATAGGTATGCAGAAACCTGCAACAGATGTGCTGAAAGAAGCAAGAGCAGTACAGGAAAAACCAACAGAGGTGCAGAAAGTGGTAAGAGGGCTACAAAGAGAGGCAAGAAAAGTACAGAAAGAAGCAAGAGAGGTGCAGAAAAAGGCAATAGAACTGCAGAAAATGGCAAGAGAGGTACAGAAAGAGGCAGGAGAGGTGCACAAAGAGACAAAAGGATACAGATAGAGGCAAGAGGAGTGCAGAAAGAAGCTACACAGGTGCTAAAAGAGATAAGAAGGGTTCAGAAAGAGGCAAGAGAAGTGTAGAAAGAAGCAACTGAGGTGCCAAAAGAGGCCAGAGAGGTGCAGAAAGGGAGAACAGGGGTGCATAAAGAGGTAAGGATATATAAATTTGCAAGAGAGGTGCAGAAAGAAGAAAGAGCAGTGCAGAAATAAGAAAGAGAAATGCAGAATGAAGCAAGAGAGGTGGCTAAATAGGCAAGAGGGGTGCAAAAAAGGGAAGAAGGGTACAGAAAGAAGCATGAGAGGTGCAGAAAGAGGCAATAAAGGTACAGAAACCAGCTAAAGGGGTGCAGAAACAGGCAAAATGTGTGCAGAAAGAAGGAACAGGTGTGAAGAAAGAGGCAAGAGGGGCACAGAAAAAGGCAAGAAAAGTGCAGAAAGAAAAAAAGAGGTACAGAAAAAGGCAAGAGAACTGCAGAAAAAGGCAAGGGAGGTGCAGAAAGAGGCAGGAAAGGTGTCCAAAGAGGTAAAAGGGATACAGAAAGAGGCAAGAGAGGTAAAGAAAGAAGCAAGAGAAGTGCAGAAAGAAGCAACAGAGGTGCCAAAAGAGGAAAGAGAGGTGCAGAAACAGGCAAGAAATGTACAGAAAGAGGGAACAGGGGTGCAGAAAGAGGCAGGAGGTGTGTAGAAAGAAGGAAGAGAAGTGCAGAAAGAAGCAAATGAGGTGCTGAAAGAGGTGCAAAGGGTGCGGAAATAGGCAAGAGAAGTGTAGAAAGAAGCAACAGAGGTACAAAAAGAAGAAAGAGAGGTGCAGAAAGAGGTAGGAAATGTGCAGGGGGTGCAGAAAGGGGCAAGATAAGTAGAACAAGAGGGGTACAGCAAGAAGCAAGAGGTGGGCAGAAAGAAGCAAATGAGGTGCAGAAAGATGCAAGAGAGGTACAGAAACAAGCAAGAGAAGTGCAAGAAGAGGCAAGAGAATTGTTGAAAGAAGCAACCGAGGTTTAGAAGGAAGCAAGAGAAATGCACAAAGGTGCAAGAGAGGTGCAGAAACAAGCAAGAGAAGTGCAGAAAGAGGCAAGAGAATTGCTGAAAGAAGCAACAGAGGTTTAGAAAGAAGAAATAGAAGTGCAGAAAGAGGCAAGTGAGTTGCAGAAAGAGGCAAGAGAGGTGCAGAAAATGGCAGGAAAACTGCAGAAAGAGGAAAGAGGGGTGCAAAAAAAGCAAGGAGGGTGCAGACAGAAAAAAGAGAGGTGCAGAAAGAGGGAAGATGAGTGAAAAAAGAGGCAACAGGGGTGCAGAAAGAAGCAAGAGAGGTGCAGAAAGAGACAAAAGAAGTACAGAAAGAAGCATCAACGGTGCCAAAGGAGGCAAGAGAACTGCAGAAAAGTGCAAGAGAGGTTCAGAAACAGGCAAATGAGCTTCAGAAAGTGGGAACAGGGGTGCAGACAGAGGCAAGAGAGGTGCAGAAAGTGGGAAGAGGGTGCAGAAAGAAGAATGAGGGATGCAGAAATTTGAAAAAGAGGTACAAAAAGAAGCAAGAGCAGTGCAGAAAGAACCAACAGAGGTACACAAAACAGGCAAGAGGGGTGCAGAAAGAGGTAGGAGAGGTCAGAAAGAGGAAACAGAGATACAGAAGGAGGCAAGAGAACTGCACAAAGAATCAAGAGAGTTGCAGAAATGGAATAAAGATGTGCAGAAAGAGAGAAAAGGGGTGGAGACAAGGGTAAGAGACTTGCAGAAAGAGGGAAGAGGGGTGCAGAAAGAGGAAAGAGAAATGCAGAAGGAAGAACAAGCAGTGCAGAAAGAAGCAACAGAGGTGCAGAAAGAGGCAAGAGGGGTGCAGAAATATGAGAGAGAAGTGCAGAAAGAAGCAACAGAGGTGCAGAAAGTGGAAAGAGGGGTACAGAAAGATGCAAGAGCAGTGCAGGAAGAATCAAAAGATGTGCAAAAAGAGGAAAGAAATGTGCAGAAAAAGGGAAGCAGGGTGCAGAAAGAAGCAAGAGAAGTGCAGAAAGAGGCAAGTGAGCTGCAGAAGGAGGCAATAGCACTACAGAAAGAGGCAAAAGAGTTGCAGAAACAGGCAAAAGGGGTGCGGAAAGAGGAAACAGGTGTGCAGACAGAGGCTAGAGAGGTGCAGAAAGAGGGAAGAGGGGTACAGAAAGAGCAATAGGTATGCAGAAATCTGCCACAGAGGTGCTGAAAGAAGCAAGAGCAGTACAGGAAAAACCAACAGAGGTGCAGAAAGAGGTAAGAGGGCTACAAAGAGAGGCAAGAAAAGTACAGAAAGAAGCAAGAGAGGTGCAGAAAAAGGCAAGAGAACTGCAGAAAATGGCAAGAGAGGTACAGAAAGAGGCAGGAGAGGTGCACAAAGAGGTAAAAGGGATACAGATAGAGGCAAGAGGGGTACATAAAGAAGCAAGAGGAGTGCAGAAAGAAGCTACGCAGGTGCTAAAAGAGATAAGAAGGGTACAGAAAGAGGCAAGAGAAATGTAGAAAGAGGCAAGAAAGGTACAGAAACAGGCTAAAGAGGTGCAGAAAGAGGGAACAGGTGTGCAGACAGCAGAAAGAGAGGCGCATAAAGTGGGAAGAGGGATGCCAGAAAGAAGCAAGAGGGTACAGAAATATGCAAGAGAGGTGCAGAAAGAAGCAAGAGCACTGCAGAAAGAAGCAAGAGCAGTGGAGAAATAGGGAAGAGGGGTGCAGAAAGAGGCAAAAGGGATGCAGAAATTTAAAAAAAGAGGTTCAAAAAGAAGCAAGGGCAGTGCAGAAAGAGCCAACAGAGGTACAAAAACAGGCAAGAGGGGTGCAGAAAGAGGTAGGAGAGGTCAGAAAGAGGCAACAGAGGTACAGAAGGGTGAAAGAGAACTGCACAAAGAGGCATGAGAGTTGTAAAACAGACAAAAGAGGTGCAGAAAGAGGGAACAGGGGTGCAGACAGAGGCCAGAGAATTGCAGTAAGAGGGGTGCAGAAAGAGGTAAGAGAAATGCAGAAGGAAGCAAGAGCAGTAGAGAAAGAAGCAACAGAGGTACAGAATGAGGCAAGAGGGGTGCAGAACGATGAGAGAGAAGTCCAGAAAGAAGCAAAAGAGGTGCAGAAAGAGGAAAGAGGGGTACAAAAAGAGGCAAGAACACTGCAGAAAGAACAAAAAGATGTGCAGAGAGGCAAGAGAGGTGCAGAAAGAGGGAAAAGGGGTACAGAAAGGGACAAGAGGGATGCAGAAATGTGCAACAGAGGTACAGAAAGAAGCAAGAGCAGTGGAGAAAGAACCAACAGAGGTGCAGAAAGAGGTGAGAGGGATACAGGAAGAGGTAAGAAAAGTGCGGAAGGAAGCAAAAGAGGTGCAGAAAAAGGCACGAAAATTGCAGTGAAAGGCAAGAGAGCTGCAGAAAGAGGCAGGAGAGGTGCACAAAGAGGCAGAGGGATACAGAAAGAGGTAAGAGGAGTGCATAAAGCAGCAAGAGAAGTGCAGAAAGAAGCAACAGAGGTGCTGAAAGAGGTAAGAGGGGTTCAGAAAGAAGCAAGAGAAGTGTAGAAAGTTTTAACAGTAGTGCATAAAGAGGTAAGATGTATACATACATTTGCAAGAGGTGCAGAAAGAAGCAAGAGAAGTGCAGAAAGAAGCAAGAGAGGTGGAGAATAGGGAAGATGGGTGCAGAAAAGACAAGAGGGACACAGAAATATACAAAAGAGGTGGGGAAAGAAGCAAGAGCAGTGCAGAAAGAACCAACTGAGGTGCAAAAAGAGGCAAGAGGGGTGCAGAAATAGGTAGGAGAGGTGCACAAAGAGGCAAGAGGGGTGCAGAAAGAGGCAGGAGGAATGCAGAAAGAAGGAGGAGAAGTGCAGAAATAAGCAACAGAGGTACAGGAAGAGGCAAGAGAGGTGCAGAAACAGGCAGGAAAGGTGCAGAAACAGGGAACAGGGGTACAGAAAGAGGCAAGAGAGGTGTGGAATGAGGAAAGAGGGGTGCAGAAAGAGGCAAGTGGGGTGCAGAAAGAGGCAAGTGGGGTGCAGAAAGAGGCAACAGAGGTATAGACATATGCAAGAGAGGTGTAGAAAAAAGCAAGAGAAGTACAGAAAGAGGCAACAGAATTGCTCAAATAAGCAACAGAGGTGTAGAAAGAAGGAAGAGAAGTGCAGAAAGAGGCAAGTGAGGTGAAGAAAGAAGCAAGAGAGGTACAGGAAATGACAAGGGAACTGCAGGAAAGGCAAGAGGGATGCAAAAAAGAAGAAGCGTGCAGAAAGAAGCAAGAGAGGTGCAGAAAGAGGGAAGACGAGAGCAGAAAGAGGCAAAAAAAGTGCAGAAAGAAGCAACATGAAAGAGGCAAGAAAGTTGCAGACAGAGGCAAGAGAGGTACATAAAGTAGGAAGAGGGGTACAGAGAAGGGCAAGAGGGGTACAGAAAGAAGGAACAGAGGTACACAAAGAGGCAAGAGGGGTGCAGAAAGAGGGAAAAGAAGTGTAGAAAGAGGCAAGAGGGGTGCTGAAAGAAGCAACAGAGGTGCAGAAAGAAGCAAGAGAAGTGCAACAAGAAGCAACAGAGGTGAAGAAAGAGGCAAGTGGAGTCAAAAAGAGACAACAGAGGTGCAGAAGTATGCAAGAGAGGTGCAGAAAAAAGCAAGAGAAGTACAGAAAGAGACATCAGAATTGCTGAAAGACGCAACAGAAGTGTAGAAAGGAGGAAGAGGGGTGCAGAAAGAAGCAACAGAGGTGCAGAAAGAAGCAAGAGAAGTGCAAAAAGAAGCAACAGAGGTGCAGAAAGAGGCTACAGAGGTGCAGAAAGAGGCAAGAGAAGTGCTGAAAGAGGCTAGAGACATGCAGAAACAGGCAGGAGAGGTGCAGGAAAAGGGAACAGGGGTAGAGAAAGCAGCAAAAGAGGTGCAGAAAGAGGGAAGAAGTGTGCAGAGAGAGGCAGGAGGGGTACAGAAAGAAGCAAGTGAGGTGCAGAAAAAGACAAGAGAGGTGGAGAAAGAGGCAAGAGAGGTGCAGAAAGTGCAAGAGATGAGCAGAACAAGGCAAAAGAAGTGCAGAAAAAGAAAAAGGTAAAGAAAGAAGCAACAGAAATGCAGAAAGAGGCAAGAGAGGCGCAGAAAGAAGCAAGAGTGGTTTACACACCATTAGTACCAATTTTATACCCACATTTAGCAATAAGTAACAGGTGACCATTCTAGGTTTGCAAAGGGCCTTCCACCACGCTGTAACACTTGTCATTGAATTTTTGGTAACGTTTGAGCCGTTTGAGCTAGAAACAAGGTTTTTTTTTGTTCAAATCCGCAGATTATGCAGCAGAGGATGGATTATGTGGCAAATGCAGAAAATGTATAATTGTGCAATAGTCAGTGCAGCCAAACAGTCGCATAATTCTAGGAGCCCTGCCCATACCTCTGACTTAGTCCAGAAGTGCTCCTCAGTGGTTCCTTCTTTTTTGTCTCATTGAGTTTATAGTTTAGCTTCTATGGAAATGAGGAAGAATAAACCTGAGGTTACAACTCCACAACACAGACTATCATACCACACAATTACTCTCCATAACACATAATCCCACACTACATAATTCCTATACACTTAATACCACCTACTTTCTATCCGTATAATTTCACTGCACAACATACCACATAATTCCACTACACACAGCCTACATCCTCTCTACTCCAAAAAACATTAATGAGACACTTTTACATTTAGAACACCAATAGCTCTAACTCTCGTAAATGCGAAACGTATTACATTGCAAACGCTTCTTCAATTGATAGTCACGTTTGCAGAGTTGTAGACAAAGGGGGCTGGGCCTCCACCCAGCGCTCAGGAATTCTGCTGCATAGGATTTACAGGAGGTGCCAGGAAGGTTTCTTGGCCCCCAAAGTGCCTCACGAGTAAAGTGGGCTTCATCCCCCAACCAGTAGTGTGCCAGGAGGCACGTTTGCAGAGTGGTGGAGAAAGGGGGCGTGGCCTCCGAAGACTTTTTAGCAATCCCACTGTATTGGACTTACTGGAGGTAACAGGAGGGGTAGTTTACCCCCAAGGACATCCTTGGGTACCAACTACCCCTTCTATTACCTCCAGTAAGTCCCACTCAGCAGGATTGCTGAGTTCTGGTACCAGGCTATGCCCCCTTTGTCCATGTCTCTGCAAACGCGCCTTCTGGCATACTCTTGGTTGGGGATAATGTCCTCTTTGCTGCTGGGGGCCTTAGGGGCCAACTAGCCTACCTGTTACCTCCAGTAAGCCCCACACAGTGGGATTGCTGAGAGATAGACACAAGCCACACCCCCTTTCTCCACCACTCTGAAACCTCCTGGTACGCTCTTGGTTGGGGGATGAAGTCCCCATGCCTCCTGAGGCTCCCTAGGGGCCAACTAGCCCTCCTTTTATCTCTAGTAAGCCTCACATAGTGGGATTGCTGGGAGGTGGTCCAAGGCCAAACCCCCTTTTTACACCACTTTGAAAACGCAGCTCCTGGCGCACTGCTGCTTGGGGGATGAAGTCCACTTTACTACTGAGGCCTTCAGGACACAAGGGAACCTCATCGTCTCACCAGCAGTGCGCCAAGAGGCCCGTTTGCAGAATGGTGTAAAAAGGGGCGTGGCCTGGTACCACCCATCAGCAATCCCACTGTGTGGGGCTTACTGGAGGTAACAGATAGAATAGTTGGCCCCTAAGGATCCTCCCCATCAAAGGGGGCTTCATCACCAACCCAGATCGCATCAGGAGGCGCGTTTGCAGAGTCGTGCAGAGAGAGGGTGGGGCCTCCCGGGAGTTGTGGCCTAATTTTTTTTCCCTATTTTAGGAAGTGGGGCTGTGTGGTCCCCCTTCCCTTGATCCTTTTTGGGCCCTGGGGACCCCCTCCACCAGGGCCTGTTCTATTTTTTCTTAATTTTAAGTGCAGACCCCTCCCTAGGCCAATTTCTGCCCTAGAGACCCCATTCCCCGGGGGCTGGGCCATTTTTAAAATAATTTATTTAAGGAAGGGGGCTGCGTGGCCCCCCTTTCTTGGGCCATTTTCACCCCCGGGGACCCCATCCCATTTGGCCATTTATTTATTATATTTATTTTTGGTCAGGAGGGCCTCGTGGCCCCCTCCCCAGGCCGATTTTGGCCCTGGGGACCCCATCCCTTGGGGCCCAGACATTCCTTTTTTTTTTAAAGGGAGGGGGCCATGTGGCCCCCCCCTGAGGCCAATTATGGCCCCAGGGACCCCATCCCCCAGAGCCTGCCATTACGTTGGGGACTGTGGAGGAGCCTCAATGCCCCCACTGGCTCCCCTCCACCTGTGGGAGCCGACATTGCTTTTGGACAAGGGGAGCTGCTGACATGCAGCTCCCCTTGTCCAAAAGGAGTCTGCTTCTCTTCATGGAAGCGATAGTAGGTTTCCTGCTCTTGCTTCCATGAAAAGCAGCATAGTTTGTGGGCACCCCGAGACATTGCCGGAGCCTGTCCTGGGGTGTGGCGATCCCAGGGCCAAGGAAGGCTCCACGAGGGTGGCTGCGCAGCGCCCCTCTGACGTATTGTCCCCGGGGCTGGAGGTCTGCTACGGACCCCCGTATTTATTTTAGTCAATGCCCAGGGTGTTGGTGGCCCCCGGGGCAGTGTGTGGGGGGCAGAAGCCCCCCCACCCTTTTATTTATAATGAAGCCCTGGGGAGGTGTCTTTTCCCGTGGCGTGGGGGGCCTGCGAGGCCCCCGCACATAATTACACTTATGCCCTGGTGAGGTGGTGGTCCCCGGGAAAGCGTGGGGGCAGGAGCCCCCACGCATAATTGATACAAGCCCCATGGAAGTGGGGGTCCCTGGGGCTCGGGGGGCACGTGCCCCCGCTAAATATATTTTTTCATTGCCCCCAGGGCCTGGCCCACCCGGGGGCAGATTAAAACAAAGCGCGGCCAAATTTGGTGTAATTCCGTGCAGCAGTTTCGGCTCTAGGTACAACAAAAGTACCTATGGAAATTAGCACTGAGAAAACGTGTTTAGGGAACCCCCTTTTTTCTCATCCCCCACTTGACGAATCACCCCGAAACATGGGCCATTAGTTTTGACAATTCTGTGAGGATTCATCAAACGGCGCCAAAGATATTGGCAAATCAAAAAACGCTTTTCCTATGGAAACTGGGTTCTAACTATAACTACCTGCCGCCAGTAGGTAATATATATATATATATATATATATATATATATATATATATATATATATATATATATATCCATCCAGACAGGAACCCAATTGAACGAAGACCACAGGAAGATATAGTTCAGCTCGTGATTTATTTGGCAGCTTGCTGACAGACACCCTGCCCAGGAAACCACATCAAAGTTCAAATGCCAGGACGCGTTTCGGGAATGGAAATCCCTTCATCAGCGGCAATAGTTCTTCGGGAAAATGAGAGCACTGTTCTAGGCGCGCACTTATATTAACACACCTGCCTCAGTGGGCGTGGCTATAAACATGGCCTTCTGGGATGTGTAGTGCCGCCATGTAATACCAAGTGGAAGCGCTGTCTTTCCCCACAATTTGCGAACAATAAAAAACCACAGTGGGTTGATGTGCAGTACTGGCGGACGCCCGCCTTGCTTTGTAGATGCCAAATCAGCTTCAAGCCGGCTGCTCCCTGCAAAGTGCCAGCTTGTCTCCCTTCCAAAGTTCAAACACCGCTATGGTGTCTGAGCGGACCCGCAACAGCGGTGGGCTTCGTTCACGACCTGGGCAGGCCGTACAATATCCATCCAGACAGGAACCCAATTGAACGAAGACCACAGGAAGATATAGTTCAGCTCGTGATTTATTTGGCAGCTTGCTGACAGACACCCTGCCCAGGAAACCACATCAAAGTTCAAATGCCAGGACGCGTTTCGGGAATGGAAATCCCTTCATCAGCGGCAATAGTTCTTCGGGAAAATGAGAGCACTGTTCTAGGCGCGCACTTATATTAACACACCTGCCTCAGTTGGCGTGGCTATAAACATGGCCTTCTGGGATGTGTAGTGCCGCCATGTAATACCAAGTGGAAGCGCTGTCTTTCCCCACAATTTGCGAACAATAAAAAACCACAGTGGGTTGATGTGCAGTACTGGCGGACGCCCGCCTTGCTTTGTAGATGCCAAATCAGCTTCAAGCCGGCTGCTCCCTGCAAAGTGCCAGCTTGTCTCCCTTCCAAAGTTCAAACACCGCTATGGTGTCTGAGCGGACCCGCAACAGCGGTGGGCTTCGTTCACGACCTGGGCAGGCCGTACAAAATCCATCCAGTAATGAGCAGCAGGGCGGCTGTTTTTACTCAAGATTTGCACATGAATATGAACTCTCAATACCAGGATGCACTGTGCTGACACGCCCATGGGCGGGACTCATGTTACTGGATATTTAGAGTTACGGCATGTTGCCTGCCCCCATTTGTCATCACCTGTGAGCAAGGGAGCATGAACTCTCGAAACGCGTAAGGAATATGAAAGATGGCATGCAGAATCCTGTGCTAACGGACGCTATTTTCAGGCTGCCTAACAAAATAAAGAAGTACTCACCGTATGTGGCTCTCCAAGTTGGGTTCTTTGTTTGTGGTATTAATTGCGGCCCACCCATGGTCGCGGACGAGCCCTCCAGCGGATGTGCGGGTCCGGCACAGCTATTGTGACAGTGCAAAAAGGAACGCTGAGTCTTTTGTTCAGGACATTACCAGTCTGATTATGGCCTTGTTGTTACAGGAACCCACTGTGGTAAGGAACTCATAATAGGCAGCAGGGCGGCTGTTTTTACTCAAGATTTGCACATGAATATGAACTCTCAATACCAGGATGCACTGTGCTGACATGCCCATGGGCGGGACTCATGTTACTGGATATTTAGAGTTACGGCATGTTGCCTGCCCCCATTTGTCATCACCTGTGAGCAAGGGAGCATGAACTCTCGAAACGTGTAAGGAATATGAAAGATGGCATGCAGAATCCTGTGCTAACGGATGCTATTTTCAGGCTGCCTAACAAAATAAAGAAGTACTCACTGTATGTGGCTCTCCAAGTTGGGTTCTTTGTTTGTGATATATATATATTTATATATATATATATATATATATATATATATATATATATATATATATATATATATATATATATATATATAACCTACTGGTTATAGTTAGGACCTATTTAACATAGGAAATCTGCAACATTCTATTCCCAATAACTTTGGCGCTGATTGACGAATCTTCGCGGAATTTTCAAAACTTTTGGCCAGCTCCAGTCCTCTCCTATCCTGAAAGTCTCGGAATGATTTGTGTAGCGGGGGCCGAGAAAAAAGGGGGGTCTCAAAACGTGTTTTCCCCATGCAATTTCCCATAGGACCTTTAACCGCAGCTACAGCCCGAACTGCTGAACGGAATTACACCAAGTTTGGCAGTGTCAGGTTCTAGGAGATACAAGGTTGAGAACCACTCACCTTGTAAGCCGGATACAGCGGGAGCAATGCTGGTAACCCCCTCCCCTTATATGGTGTTGCCCGCCGACCCCTAACTGGGACGTCTAGCGTGAAACACCACCACGAGGGGGAAAAGGAACGGAAGGGACCCCAGGAAAGGGGAAAGGAAAGAACTCTCGGGGGTTGAACGTCAGAAGGTAACCTCACTCCCTTGCAACCCTGGAAAGAGAGAACAGAGTGAGATAACGGGGTCCAGTAAGGGAGCACCACAGCACAGGTTAGATAACACAGAGCCCAATGTCTAGAGCAGTACTCACATGTCCAGCGTGGTGTCCCAGGGCGGTTTCTATTTTCTATGCCGCTCTCCAAGCCTTTCAAGCGGCCCCAAGCGCATAGGGATAGTGGTCCTGGACGCTCTCCGAGCCTTTCAAGCGGCTCCAAGCGGGAAGGAAGGAGGTTTCCTCAAGGCTGCGCTGGTCAGTTCCTGACGCACCTTGTAGAATCGGCCGAAGAACAAGCGATTCTGTCAAACTGGGGTTGCAAAACAGGAAGGCAATATAAAGGGTGATGGGAGTCGTACCACAACCCCCTGAAGGCGAACGCGGCGTCCGGATAAGGCGTTCCTGTGTTCTAGCCTGTGAAGGTAGGGATGTGGGTGCTCCTAGGACAAGGGATAGGAAGGAGACTGGGTGTAGTCTGGCGATCCTCAGTGCTGGTGCAGGGTTGAGGCTCCGATGATGTTCCTGGCGTGCGGTGCGCTTTTGCTCCGTAACGGAGCCTCTGGGTTTCGGGAGCCCTAAGGAGTACCTTTGGCGTGTCGGGAATCGGCTGGGCGTTGGGGTACGCCTACCCCCTTCGTGGCGCTCTGCTGATGGTGGGCACAAAGATGCGGGTGGTTCGCGGGAAGAAGAGAAACGCAAGCAGCGTTCCTGGCTCGTTCAATCAATCAATCAATCAATCAATCAAGGGATTTATATCGCGCACTACTCACCCAGAAGGGTCTCAAGGCGCTTGGGGGAGGGGGTCTGCTACTGCTCGAACAGCCAGGTCTTGAGCTGTTTCCTGAAGGCGAGGTGGTCCTGGGTCAGCCGCAGGTGGACGGGCAGGGAGTTCCATGTCTTAGCCGCCAGGTAGGAGAAGGATCTTCCTCCGGCGGTGGCTCTCTGGATGCGAGGGACGACGGCGAGGGCGAGGTACGCGGATCGTAGCTGTCGGGTGGGCGTGTAGAAGGTCAGGCGGTCGTTGAGGTACCTTGGGCCCAGGTCGTGGAGGGATTTGTGTGCGTGGGTGAGGAGCCTGAACGTGATCCTCTTGTTGACAGGGAGCCAGTGCAGGTCACTTAGGTGGCTCGAGATGTGGCTGCGTCGGGGGGCGTCCAGGATGAGACTGGCGGAGGCGTTCTGGATACGCTGAAGTCTTTTCTGAAGCTTGGCTGTTGTACCGGCGTAGAGGGTGTTTCCGTAGTCTAGTCTGCTGGTGACGAGGGCCTGGGTGACAGTCTTCCTGGTCTCAGTCGGGATCCATCTGAAGATCTTGCGGAGCATGCGGAGGTTGTGGAAGCAAGATGAGGAGACGGCGTTGACTTGTCTGGTCATCGATAGGGAGGAGTCCAGGATGACGCCCAAGTTGCGTGCGTGGTCCGTTGGCTTGGGTGCGGTGCCCAGGGCCGGGGGCCACCAGGAGTCGTCCCATGCAGAGGGCGATGGTCCCAGGATGAGGACTTCTGTCTTGTCCGTGTTCAACTTCAGGCGGCTGATGTTCATCCATTCGGCGACATCTTTCATCCCTTCGTGTAGGTCGGCTTTGGCGGTGTCGGGGTCTCTGGTCAGGGAGAGAATCAGCTGGGTGTCATCGGCGTAGGAGATGATGTTGAGGTTGTGTTGGCGTGCGATGGCAGCGAGGGGTTTCATGTAGATGTTGAAGAGAGTGGGGCTGAGCGATGATCCTTGCGGGACGCCGCAGATGACTTCGGTGGCCTCAGAGCGGAACGGAGGGAGGCGTACTCTCTGTGTTCTGCCGGAGAGGTATGAGATGATCCATTCCAGAGCAATCCCCTGGATGCCGGTGTCGTTGAGGCGTTGGACTAGGGTGCGGTGGCAGACAGTGTCAAATGCTGCGGAGAGGTCAAGGAGGATGAGTGCCGCTGTTTCACCTTTGTCGAGCAGGGCTCGGATGTCGTCGGTGGCTGCGATGAGGGCGGTCTCTGTGCTGTGGTTGGCTCTGAATCCGGATTGCGATGGGTCGAGGGATCCGTTCGTCTCGAGGAAGGCGGCCAGCTGCTTGTTGACGACCTTCTCGATGACTTTGGCAGGGAAAGGAAGGAGCGAGATAGGGCGGAAGTTCTTGAGGTCGGTCGGGTCCGCAGTTGGTTTCTTCAGTAGTGCGCTGAGCTCGGCGTGCTTCCAGCTCTCTGGGAAGGTGGCTGTGTCGAAGGAGGCGTTGATGATGTCTCGGAGGTGGGGTGCGATGGTAGAGGCGGCCTTGTTGAAGACATGGTGGGGGCATGGGTCGGTCGGAGATCCGGAGTGGATGGTGTTCATCATGCGTGTCGTGTCTTCGAGGGTCACTTTGGTCCATGTCTGGAGGATAGCGGCGGGGTGCGTAGGTTCGGTCGATGGGTGCGGGGGTGGAGCGCCAAAACTGTTGTGGATGTCGGCGATCTTGCGGTGGAAGTACGAGGCGAGGGAGTCGCAGAGGTCCTGCGAGGGAGTGATGTCGTTGTTGCTGGTGCTGCGGTTGGAGAACTCCTTGACGATGTTGAAGAGCTCCTTGCTGTCATGGGCGTTCTTGTCCAGTCGTTCCTTCAAAGATTTCTTCTTGGTGGTGCGGATGAGCTGGTGATGTCTGCGGGTGGCGAGTTTGAGGGCGGTCATGTTGTCGGTGTTCCTGTCGAGGAGCCAGGCCTTCTCGAGGGTGCGGCAGGCCTTCTTGGAGTCCTTGAGTTCGTCGGTGAACCAGGGGGCCTTCTTGCTTCTGGGCCTGGTGAGTGGGTTCTTCAGTGGGGCGAGGTCGTTGGCACAGGAGGTCAACCATTGCGTGAGGTCGAGGGCTGCTCTGTTAGGGTCCGTTGTCCTGACTGGTGGGTTCTGGCTGAGGGAGGTGGTGAGCTGGTCGACGGTGATCTTGCTCCAGTTTCTGTGGGGAACCTGCTTCGGGTGGTGGTGGACCGTGTTCTTCTTGAAGCTGAAGTGGACGCAGCTGTGGTCAGTCCAGTGGAGTCCGGTGCAGTGGCTGAAGGTGATGTGCTTGCTGGATGAGAAGAGGGGGTCGAGCGTGTGGCCGGCGTAGTGGGTGGGGGTGTTGACCAGTTGTTGGAGTCCGAGGTTGGCGAGGTTGTCCAGCAGGGTGGTCGTGTTGCGGTCGTTGTTGTTCTCCAGGTGGAAGTTGAGGTCTCCGAGGAGGATGTAGTCGGTGGAGGGGAGGGCGTGAGGGCTGATGAAGTCCGTGATGTCTTCGCAGAACTGTGCGCGTGGTCCCGGGGGTCTGTAGATGAGGGTGCCTCTGAGGGTAGTCTTGGGGTCGGTGTGGATCTGGAAGTGCAGGTATTCGGCGGTGTTGAATGCGTCGGTGGAGTCAGTCGAGATGCGAATGGTGCTTTTGTGAACGATGGCGATGCCCCCTCCGGTCTGGTTGTTGCGATCCCTCCTGATGATCTTGTAGCCGTCCGGGAGCATTCAAACGGCGTTTGAACGGCGTTAGCATTCAAACGGCGGTTGACAAGCGCCGGAGCGAAGAAAGGCGGGGCCTATATAGGTCCCGTGTTCGCGCCTTCCGCTCGGCATGCTGGGAGGTGTAGTCCCACTCCCCGCGCGTGCTTCACTTGTGCCGCGCGGGAGTTCTGAGTCGTGACAGAACCCCCCCCCCCCTGCGCCCGGCGTCTCGACGGGCCTCCAGGTTTGGAAGGATGGGTTGCGTGAAAACGCCTTAGCAGAGCAGGGCAGTGTAAATTAGCTACGGGCTCCCATGATCTCTCCTCTGGTCCGTATCCTTTCCAGTCAATTAGGTAGAGGAGTCTCCCCTTCACACGTTTCGCGTCGAGAATCCTCTTGACCTCGTATTCCTCTCCATCATCTGCCATCAGAGGCTGGGGTTTTAAAAGGAGCCTGGTATGTGGGAGGCAAGGCTTTAACAGCGATACGTGGAACACGGGGTGGATGCGGGGTGGATGCGCCAGGACGCAGGGAGGCCTAGCTTCATTGCTACCGGATTTATCACCCTCTCTATGGCATAAGGCCCTACGTATCGGGGCTGCAGACGGGTGTTGCCCTTGAATCTAAGGTACTTAGTGTTAAGTCAGGCCCTGTCCCCTACCCCATACGCGGGCTCAGGAGACCTTCGTTTGTCTGCGTACTGTTTGTCGTGCCTCTGCGCTGCAGCCAACTGTACCTTGGCTGCCTGGAGAATGGAGCGGAGGTGTGAGTGATGTTCCTGTATGGTAGGATGTAGTGTTTGCACTGGCCATTCGAATGGTAGCATGTTCGGGTGGTGACCTGATAGACAATAGAAGGGCGAGCACCCCAGCGAGGAATGTTCGGCGTTGTTATATGCGAACTCCGCTAGCTACAGCAGTCTGCTCCACTCCTCCTCATGCGATTTAGTGAAGCAACTGAGGTATTGTTCCAAGGTTTGATTTAACCTCTCCGTCTGTCTGTGGGTGATAGCTTGTGGAAAGGCGGGCGTCAATTCTCATAGCCTCACACAAGGCTTTCCAGAAGCGAGAGGTAAATTGTGTCCCTCGGTCCGTGATGAGCCGGTATTCCGTGTAAGCGGCGCTTACTAAGCGCACAATCTGTTGCAGGAAAATGAGGGCAAGAGCGGTGGACGAAGGCAGCTTGTCGAGGGCTAGAAAGTGACCCATTTTGGTAAGGTGGTCCACTACTACCAAGATGGTATTCAGGCCCAGACTAGGGGGCATGTCCACGATGAAGTCCATGGACACCGTGTGCCAGGGAGATAGAGGAATAGGGATCGAATGCAGCTTCCCACAGGGCTTCCGATGCTGCGCTTTGCCTTGCACGCACACAGCACACCCCGACACGTAGTTTATTGTATCTGGTCCCAAGGTTGCCCACCAGAAGTAACGTTGCAGGGCTTGAGTGGTCTTGCGTGCTCCCAAATGCCCCCCTAATGGAGTGTCATGTACCCAGTGCAAAGCGCGCCGCCTTAACTCCTCCGAAGGAAGAAATAGTTTTTTCTCATGGTACAAGAGACGTTGGGGGGTGGAGCGACGGGAGGGGTTTTCTGCTACCCATGCAGGCGAGTCCTCCTTCTCTGTCTGCGTGCGTACATCCTCTAGAAAGCCGCCAACGCTGGTTGCGGCAAGGAGGTGCTCTGGAAAGGAGGCCTTTTGCAGAATGATGGGGGGTTCCTCGGGGAGTATTTCACCGGGTTCAGGAGGGTACTGAAGTCTTGATAAGGCATCTGCCTTTCCATTTTGCGGCCCTGGGCGATACCAAATCACAAAATCATAGTCGGAGAAAAATAATGACCAGTGGAGTTGTCTGGGAGTAAGAGCCCTGGCTGTCTTCAGAAACAGGAGATTCCGGTGGTCCGTGAATATCTCCACCGTGTGTCGAGCTCCCAGTAAGTGGTGTCGCCACTCCTCACATCCTTTCTTAATCGCCAGCAGCTCCTTGTCCGTAATGCTGTAATTGATTTCACAAGCGGATAGTTTCCTGGAAAAGAAGGCGATGGGGTGTAGTTGGCCCGTGTCTGGATGGCGTTGCGACAGAATCCCTCCTACTGCAAAATGCGACGCATCCGTTTCCAACACGAAGGGCTGCGCAGCGTCAGGATGCCGCAACACAGGTGCTGTGGTGAAGCAATGCTTCAGGGCCTGAAACGCTCGTTCAGCTGCTTCCGACCACTCAAAGATAGCTCCTTTTCGCAGCAACTTGGTAAGAGGCTGGATGATACGAGAGAAGCCTTGTATGAATCTCCGGTAGAAATTCGAGAAGCCTAGGAAACTTTGCAAGGTCTTCACAGTGGTGGGAGTTTTCCATTGGATGATGGCTCGCGTCTTCTTGTCATCCATGCACACCCCACCAGGACCGATGACATAACCCAGGAATTCTACCTCCGGGACGTGAAACAGGCATTTTTCCAGTTTAGCGTAAAGGGCGTATTGTTTCAGGCGCTCCAGTACTGCTGAGACATGATGCACGTGCTCTTCCATTGAGGCAGAATAGACCAGGATGTCGTCTATATAGACGATACATGAGACATCCAAAAGCCCTCTCAGCACTTCGTCCATAAAGAACTGGAAGGCGGCGGGGCGTTGCAGAGACCGAAGGGCATTACTCGGTATTCATATAGCCCAAACTTCGTTCTGAATGCCGTCTTCCACTCATCCCCCCGCCTTACCCTTACCAGGTGATACGCACCCCTGAGATCGAGCTTGGTAAAGACCTTGGCGGTCTTCAACTGGTCCAACAGTACTGGGATCAGGGGTAGCGGGTACCGATTCTTTATGGTCACTCTGTTAATGGCACGAAAGTCAATACACGCCCTCAATCCCCCTTCCTTCTTCGGTATAAAGAAGATCGGCGAGGACGCGGGAGAGGAAGAGGAGCGTATGAATCCCAAAGCCAGCATGTCTGCTAGATATTGCTGCAGGTAAGTTGTTTCGGCTTCTGTGAGGGCGTAGACCCGGCTGCAGGGAATGCTGGCCCCTGCTTCTAGTTCGATGACACAATCGTACCCCCGGTGGGGGGGCAGCTGGCTTGCTTCTTTTTTGTCAAACACCGCCTTGAATTCGTTGTACACTGCAGGTAGAGTCGATAGACAGCACACCGCCGGATCCAAGCCTGCACTTGGAGCATCGCGGCTGGACTCATCGTAGGTAGGGCGCTGCTCTCTGCCTTCATGGTACAGTGCTCCCGACAAAAAGGAGAGTTCAGAGTCACCGTGCGAGCGGTCCATCGCACCAGAGGGTCATGTAACGTTAACCATGGCATTCCTAATATCAGTTTAAACTGGAGAGCATCGATCAGATCGAAACGTATGCGTTCTACATGGTTTTCTCCGATCTGCATCTGGATCGGTTGTGTGTGAAACCGCACAGGACCAGACGTCAGTGCAGATCCGTCCACGGCCTTCACCTTCTCAGGCGCCTCCTTTTGATCACAAGGCAGGTGAAGTTCTCTGGCGTACTGTTCGTCTATGAAATTGCCAGTCGCCCCCGAGTCCAATAAGGCATGGACAACCACTGATATCTCCGAGGGCAAGTCCAGCACAGCACATATGTTCATGTGGGCTACTGATGACTGCAAGGTGTTGGCGACTGCAGGTGAGACCTTGGTGACCGTAGGCCTCAAACAGGGGGTCTCCAACCTGTTTGAGGACGTCAGTTTTCCGGATATTCTGCCGCAGTGTTCACCACCGACAGGGTTTTGTTCCCTGGTCCTCCTGGGCTGACTGTTTTCATCCGAATCTTGCATTCTTTAATGAAATGCCCTGGTTTCCCGCAGTATAAGCACAACTTCTGACTTCTCCTTTTCTCTCTTTCGGCTGGGCTGAGGGGGCCTCGAATTCCCCTGATCTGCATGGGGTCCGAGCCATCGCTTGGAGCGCTTCGGTCCTCGGGACTTACACGGGGCCGCGAAGGGAGGAATCTCGGTTCTGCTCGTAGCTTATCTCCCTTCCGCTCCTGAAGACGGTGGTCTAGCTGAATGGTCAGGTCAATTAGATCATCACACGTGGCGGGTAGCTGAACCACTTGGGCCAGGACGTCCTTCAACTCCCCTCTTAGTCCCTGATAAAATAGCGCCGTCCTCTTTTCCTCAGGCCACTCCGTTTCCACGATCAGCCGGTTGAAAGTGGTAATATACGTGAGCAGGTCCTGTGTACCTTGCTTGAGGAAAAGGAGTTCTTTATCCAGGGACAACTGATGACCCTTCCGGTCAAATAGCCGTCGCATTTCCACACAGAAGTTCGGGAAGTGGTATAACACCGGGCCGTCGCGTTCTATCAGGGGAAAAGACCAGTTTGCTGCATTGCCTCCGAGGTAGGACAGCACAAAGGCGGTTTTCGCTTGATCCGTGGGAAAGACAGCGGGTTTACACAGGAAATGTAGTCTACACTGCCCCATGAATACCCCAAACTTCTTTGGGTCCCCAAAGAACCTTTCAGGAGGGGCGAGGGGCAGGTGCATGGGCTGTATGACATGTATGGGTGTAGAACCCGTTTGCGGCACGGAAGAAAAGGAGGTATGTGGGAAGACCCCTGTGCCCTGTCCCCCTACCGAAGCGGTCGCTCCCCAATCAGTAGCGGGCGCTTGCGGCGCGAAAGGGGGTGGCAGAGTCCAGCCTCTGATATACGAGCTTCCTACTGCCCCAGTTCCCTTTTGGTGGGAGAGGCCTGCCACCTCTCGTCGCATGGTGCCCATCTCTTGCTTAAGCGCTGTGTTTTCTGCCCGAAAGGCATCAACCTCCCCTCGCAAGGCAGTCAAAGTGTCCAATATTGCGGAAAGGGTGGTATCCGCATCCATCGCTCAGGCTGTATGTATCCGTGGGCTTGTCAACCTGTCAGGTTCTAGGAGATACAAGGTTGAGAACCACTCACCTTATAAGCCGGATACAGCGGGAACGATGCTGGTAACCCCCTCCCCTTATGTGGTGTTGCCCGCCGACCCCTAACTGGGACGTCTAGCGTGAAACACCACCACAAGGGGGAAAAGGAACAGAAGGGACCCCAGGAAAGGGGAAAGGAAAGAACTCTGGGGGGGGTTGAACGTCAGAAGGTAACCTCACTCCCTTGCAATCCTGGAAAGAGAGAACAGAGTGAGATAACGGGGTCCAGTAAGGGAGCACCACAGCACAGGATAGATAACACAGAGCCCAATGTCTAGAGCAGTACTCACATGTCCAGCGTGGTGTCCCAGGGCGGTTTCTATGGTCTTTGCCGCTCTCCAAGCCTTTCAAGCGGCCCCAAGCGCATAGGGAAAGTGGTCCTGGACGCTCTCCGAGCCTTTCAAGCGGCTCCAAGCGGGAAGGAAGGAGGTTTCCTCAAGGCTGCGCTGGTCAGTTCCTGACGCACCTTGTAGAATCAGCCGAATAACAAGCGATTCTGTCAAACTGGGGTTGCAAAACAGGAAGGCAATATAAAGGGTGATGGGAGTCGTACCACAACCCCCTGAAGGCGAACGCGGAGTCCGGATAAGGCGTCCCTGCGTTCTAGCCTGTGAAGGTAGGGATGTGGGTGCTCCTAGGACAAGGGGTAGGAAGGAGACTGGGTGTAGTCTGGCGATCCTCAGTGCTGGTGCAGGGTTGAGGCTCCGATGATGTTCCTGGCGTGCGGTGCGCTGTTGCTCCGTAACGGAGCCTCTGGGCTTCGGGAGCCCTAAGGAGTACCTTTGGCGTGTCGGGAATCGGCTGGGCGTTGGGGCACGCCTTCCCCCTTCGTGGCGCTCTGCTAATGGTGGGCACAAAGATGCGGGTGGTTCGCGGGAAGAAGAGAAACGCAAGCAGCGTTCCTGGCTCGTTAGCATTCAAACGGCGGTTGACAAGCGCCGGAGCGATGAAAGGCGGGGCCTATATAGGTCCCGTGTTCGCGCCTTCCGCTCAGCATGCTGGGAGGTGTAGTCCCACTCCCCGCGCGCGCTTCACTCGCGCCGCGCGGGAGTTCTGAGTCGTGACAGGCAGAAAGGTAGTCCTCAGTTCAGATTCGTGCCTTTTGCTTAAATGCTTAAATGGGGTAAATCCATTCAGTAGTTCACATATATATCTGGGTGGAGCCTAACCACACATCTCATCGTGAGATCTGATTGGCTGTCAGCACTTCATCCAAGATGTGTTGGCAGCTATGTTGGGGCCAATATACATGATAGCACCTTATTAAAAGCATTGCAGTTAATAGAAGGTTTTAAGACTTTAGTTACATTAGAAATCCTTTATTGATGGTACCATACTCATTTTAGGAATTGTGGTATGTTCTAAGGTGATTTTACCATGTGAAAAAGCCTTCTGCTGGGATATCATGAATCATGTTTGAGAGAAAACTATTTTCTCATGCTTTTCCCACAGAGGTTTGGAAGGTGATCTATAAGCTAAACTGAGAGCATATTTTCTGTAAATTCACATTATCTTTCTCAGTCATGTGAGAATGAAGTCTGACATTCTCAGTAAAACATGTACATCCAATAAGGGCAGAAACTGTCAGTTGATTCCTGTGTTCTACTGCAGCTTCCCAGAGTGTTCCTAAGAACAACTAGAGCGCTAACACTCCTACTTATGATAAACATATGGCACACCTGAAGTCATCTTGATTAGAATAAAGTGGTAACTCTTAAAACATTTAATTTAAAAAGGAACAAAATGAGGGGGTTCATTTTGCCATAGAAAGTATGATTAGTGCTGCAGAAAGAAAAATTTGGGCACATTTTGAGCGACTTCTCAAATCCTCTTCTATTTCATTAAAAAATTCTGACATGCAGACTGAAACATGCACTTTCAATACCAGCAGCAGACTTCCCTGGTGAACAGTACCTTTACGACAGTGATCTAATGAGCAACTAGAGTGCTAACATTCTGAATTTATGGCAAATGAGTGACACATCTGAATGCCTTCTTGATGGAACCAAAGTAAACAAGCAATGAAAATGCAATAGGTCTCGCCCTCGTCTAAGTTAAAGCAATTCTGCTTTGATTAGTGTTTTTCAAACTTTCATGTACATAACATGCATATCCATGCATGTATGTATATGTATATGTATGCAGGCAATTATATTTGTATTTATATAGATATGCAGAATATATATATGTTTATATATGTATGTATATATATACACATACATATATATACATGCATATGCATATATATGCATATATATGTGCATATGTGTGCGTGTAGTGGGAGATAGAGAGAGGTAGAGTGGTAGAGGTGTAGAGGTAGAGAGGTAGAGGTAGAGCGGTAGAGGTAGAGAGGGAGAGGTAGAGAGTAGTAGAGAGAGAGGTAGAGAAAGGTAGAGAGGTAGAGAGGTAGAGAGTGAGTAATAGAGAGTAGAGAGTGAGTAGTAGAGAGTAGTAGAGAGTAGTAGAGAGTAGCAGAGAGTGAGTAGTAGAGAGTAGTAGAGCGAGTAGTAGAGAGTGAGTAGTAGAGAGTGAGTATTAGAGAGTGAGTAGTAGAGAGTGAGTAGTAGAGAGTAGTAGAGCGTGAGGAGTAGAGTGAGTAGTAGAGAGTAGTAGAGAGTAGTAGAGAGTGATAAGTAGAGAGTAGTAGAGAGTGAGCAGTAGAGAGTGAGTAGTAGAGAGTAGTAGAGAGTGAGTAGCAGAGAGAGAGTAGTAGAGAGTAGTAGAGAGTGAGTAGTAGAGTGAGTAGTAGAGAGTAGTAGAGAGAGAGTAGTAGAGAGTGAGTAGTAGAGAGTAGTAGAGAATGAGTAGTAGAGAGTGAGCAGTAGAGTGAGTAGTAGAGAGTAGTAGAGAGTGAGTAGTAGAGAGTAGTAGGGATAGAGTAGTAGAGAGTGAGTAGTAGAGAGTAGTAGAGAGTGAGTAGTAGAGAGTTAGTAGAGAGAGAGTAGTAGAGAGTAGTAGAGTAGTAGAGAGTGAGTAGTAGAAAGGGAGTAGTAGAGAGTATTGGAGTAGTAGAGAGTGAGTAGTAGAGAGTAGTAGAAAGTGAATAGTAGAGTGAGTAGTAGAGAGTAGTAGAGAGTGAGTAGTAAAGTGAGTACTCGAGATTAGTAGAGAGTGAGTAGTAGAAAGCAAGTAGTAGAGAGTGTGTAGTAGAGAGTGAGTAGTAGAGAATAGTAGAGAGTGAGTAGTAGAGAGAGTAGTAGAGAGTGAGAAGTAGAGAGAGTAAGAGAGAGTAGTAGAGTAGTAGAGAGTGAGTAGTAGAGTGAGTAGTAGAGAGTAGTTGAGAGCGAGTAGCAGAGAGTGAGTAGTGGAGAGTAAGCAGTAGAGAGTGGTAGAGAGTGAGTAGTAGAGAGCGAGTAGTAGAGAGTAGTAGAGAGAGAGTAGTAGAGAGTGAGTAGTACAGAGTAGTAGAGTGAGTAGTAGAGAGTGAGTAGTAGAGAGAGTAGTAGAGAGTGAGTAGCAGAGTAGTAGCGAGTGAGTGGTAGAGAGTAGTAGAGTGAGTAGTGGAGAATAGTAGAGAGTGAGTAGTAGAGAGAGTAGTAGAGAGTAGTAGAATAGTAGAGAGTGAGTAGTAGAGAGTGAGTAGTAGAGAGAGTAGTAGAGAGTAGTAGAGTAGTAGAGAGTAAGTAGTAGAGAGTGAGTAGTGGAGAGTGAGTAGTAGAGAGTAGTAGAGAGCGAGTAGTAGAGAGTGAGTAGTAGAGAGTAGTAGAGAGCGAGTAGTAGAGAGTGAGTAGTAGAGAGTGAGTAGTAGGGTGAATCGTAGAGAGTGACTAGTAGAGAGAGAGTAGTAGAGAGTGAGCAGTAGAGAGTGATTTGTAGAGAGTGAATAGTAGAGAGTAGAAGAGAGAGTAGTAGAGAGTAGTAGAGAGTGAGTAGTAGAGAGGAGTAGTGAGTGAGTAGTAGAGAGTGAGCAGTAGAGAGTAGTAGAGAGTGAGTAGTAGAGAGAGAGTAGTAGAGAGTGAGTAGTAGAGAGCAGTAGAGAGTGAGTAGTAGAGAGTGAGTAGTAGAGAGTAGTAGAGAGTGAGTAGTAGAGAGTGAGTAGTAGAGAATAGTAGAGAGTGAGTACTAGAGTAGTAGAGAGTAGTCAGTCAGTGTCAGTCAGTCAGTGTCAGTCAGTCAGTGTCAGTGTCAGTCAGTCAGTCAATCAGTGTCAGTCAGTGTCAGTAAATCAGTGTCCGTCAGCCAGTGTCAGTCAGTCAGTGTCAGTCAGTCAGTTTCAGTCAATCAGTGTCTGGTTCTCTGGCTCTACAGCAGGTCTGCTGACCTGGTTCTCTCCCTCTAAAGCAGCTCTCCTGACCTAGTTCTTAGGCTACAGAGCAGCACTGCTGATCTGGTTCTTTGGCTCTACAACAGCTCTGCTGACCTGGTTTTCTGGCTCTAAAGCAGCTCTGCTAACACGGTTCTATGGCTCTAAAGCAGTTCTGCTGACATGGTTCTCTGGCTCTAGAGCAGCTCCGCTGACCTGGTTCTCTCCCTCTAGAGCAGCTCTGCTGACCTGGTTCCCTCCCTCTAAAGCAGCTCTACTGACCTGGTTTCTCTGGCTCTACAACAGCTCTGCTGACCTGGTTCTCTGGCTCTAGAGCAGCTCTGCTGACCTGGTTCTTAGGCTCTAGAGCAGCTCTTCTGACCTGGTTCTCTGGCTCTAAAACAGTTCTGCTGACCTGGTTCTATGGCTCTAAAGCAGCTCTGCTGACTTGGTTCTCTGGCTCTAGAGCAGCTCTGCTGACCTGGTTCTCTGGCTCTAAAGCAGCTCTCCTGACCTGGTTCTATGGCTCTAAAGCAGCTCTGCTGGCCTGGTTCTCTGGCTTTAAAGCAGCTCTGCTGACCTGGTTCTCTCCCTCTACAGCAGCTCTGCTGACCTGGTTCTCTGACTCTAGAGCAGCTCTGCTGACCTAGTTCTTAGGCTCTAGAGCAGCTCTGCTGGCCTGGTTCTCTGGCTCTACAACAGCTCTGCTGACCTGGTTCTCTGGCTCTAAAGCAGCTCTGCTGACCCGGTTCTATGCTCTAAAGCAGTTCTGCTGACCTGGTTCTCTGGCTCTAGAGCAGTTCTGCTGACCTGGTTCTCTGGCTCTAGAGCAGTTCTGCTGACCTGGTTCTCTGGCTCTAAAGCAGCTCTGTTGACCTGGTTCTCTCCCTCTAAAGCATCTTTTCTGGCCTGGTTTCTCTGGCTCTAGAGCAGCTCTGCTGACTTGGTTCTCTGGCTCTAAAGCAGCTATGCTGACCTGGTTCTCTCCCTCTAAAGCAGCTCTGCTGACCTGGTTCTCTGCCTCTAGAGCAGATCTGCTGACCTGGTTCTCTGGCTCTAAAGCAGCTCTGCTGACCTGGTTCTATGGCTCTAAAACAGCTCTGCTGACCTGGTTCTCTGGCTCTAAAGCAGCTCTGCTGACCTGGTTCTCTGGCTCCAAAGCACCTCTGCTGACCTGGTTCTCTCCCTTTAAAGAGCTCTGCTGACTTGGTTCTCTGGCTCTAAAGCAGTTCTGGTGACCTGGTTCTCTGCCTCTAGAGCAGCTCTGCTGACCTGGTTTTATGGCTCTAAAGCAGCTCTGCTGACCTGGTTCTCTGGCTCTAGAGCAACTCTGCTGACCTAGTTTTCTGGCTCTAAAGCAGTTCTGCTGACCTGGTTCTCTCCCTCTAAAGCAGCTCTGCTGACCTGGTTCTCAGCCTCTAGAGCATCTCTGCTGACCTGGGTCTCTGGCTCTAGAGCAGCTCTGCTGACCTGCTTCTTAGACTCTAGAGCAGCTCTGGCGGCTAGTATGCACGCACCCACCGTGATGTGTACGCTTTGAGTGCGCGACGCCAAAAAAAAAATGGATTTTTTTAAAGAAAATAATATAAATATATTAAAATAAAAAATGAAAACAAGAAAAAGAATCAATATTTCAGTTTGAATTTTTTTTTGCAATTTTAAGAAAAATATATAATGTTATTTAATTAATAAAAAAGGTATAAATAAACAGTTAAAAAACTGTAGAAAATCAGTACAAAAAAATAGGTATAACTACTATCACACTTAAAAATTAGCATTTAAAAAAACCTTTGAAATTCACTGAAAAAAACATAGGTTTCAGAGACGTTATAGTTAGAAATTAGCATTTAAAAAAGCTTTGAAATTCACAGAAAAAACCATAGGTTTCAGGGGTGTTATAGTTAGCTGGCCATTTCACTCGTACAAAACCATAGAAATTCCTCCGTTATAGTTAGTCCTGCTAACTATAACTCGCGCGCCCGCAATGCACTGCTGATGATGTCACATATTGCATCATTCATGACATGGTCAGTGACATCACTGATGACATCACTGATGATATCTCAAATGACATCACTGATGACATCATCCACGTGACAATCTAATACACCTCATCATACACTAGTATAACCTTTCATCACTCACTGTAAAATACATTGTACCATATTTGAAACCATTGACACACCGATACCAGTTACTACATACCGACTCACTGATTCCTAAGTCGACACACACAACTACCCATTCAACAACAGAATCATTTATGCATGCAGTCACTAATTAATAGAACACTATCAAATGCCCTTATACACATATGTAGACATTGACACATCAGCAGTCATCTTAGTCAGTTATGCAGTCATCCTACTCACTCATGAAAAAAATTAATCACACTTACATTTACTCACTTACACAATTATCCAACAACACCTCATTTATTCAAACACATAGTAACTTATAGTTAATATGTTAAAAAAATCACCATTACAATCATACACTCATTCATATAGTTACTCTCACAATCACTGACTCTTACACATACTTATTTATATACACCAACTCTCACATACAATGCCTTTTATTTTTTTAGTTTTTTAAAGATGTACAACTAAAACAGATATTCGCTCACCAACACACAAATAAATACACTCATTCACCCAAACAACTGTTTCCACATGCACTCTTAAACCTATACACCTCAACAATCAACCATTCACACATCTATGAATATAGTTACACACACACCATCCAACCACACACAAACTCAGTGTCCCATACAAATACTCACCCAACTAATCAATAACTAATATACACACTCATGTAGTTAGTGACCAACTGATGCAGCATGTTACAACAACAGAGACAGTGATGCACACATTCACATAGGTTAGTTACTAATCCATATATTAAGTGAGACACTTTTAATTACTCACTTAAACAGACAGTCAGACAGCTACTAAATCCTCCATCCAGACAGTTATATATCCACTCAATCTTCAATACAGATTGGTATATATATAATACATATTTAAATTTCAAAATAAACCACATTTACTGGATGATGTCATCAGTGATGTCATTTGCAATGTCATCAGTGATGTCACTGACCATGCCATGAATCATGCAAGGAATTTCTATGCTTTTTTCTGTGAATTTCTAAGGTTTTTTAAATGCTAATTTCTAACTATAACGTCTCTGAAACCTATGGTTTTTTCAGTGAATTTCAAAGCTTTTTTAAATGCTAATTTCTAACTATAGCGTCTCTGAAACATATTTTTTTTCAGTGAATATATATATATATATATTTAAAATATATATAAATATGTCTGACTATTTATTTTCACAATTTTCACACACAAAGGTGCCGATTCGGAGGGTTTTCTCCGTCCGACTCGTACCCGGTTGTAAAACTTTACAAACATGCAAGTACGATTCGCACGGAAACACTATTTCCGTACGATTCGTACAAAACACCAACTGAGGAAAATAAACATACAAATGACATCCGGAAAAGCGCCGACGTGACGTCGGGACGTATGCAGCCTGCGTTCCACGAACCAGGAAGTACGATTCGCACCGACGTCATCCCGCACGGAGAATATTTTCCGGCAGCCAAAAACTGCCGGGAAATCAGGACGACGCGCGTAAGGAGCACCTGTACGCGACGGACAGACATGGACCCGAACCTATGTGTCATCCCGGCCCTCATAGCAGTCGACCTCCTCTACAGGTACCGACGCAGACGCCGCAGAAGGTCAGAACAACACCCAGGGGCAAAGGGGGGGGGGCAGGGGCAGGACACAAAACCCCCACCCAAGTCACACAGCACACATGCCCTGGACATACCTGACCTCCAGGCCCTGGTCACTTCGAGGGGGTGGGGGCGTGTCCAGCAACGCTAGAGTCCGCCACAACGGAAGTGGGCGACGACGCGAACCGGCAACACAACAATACAGGTACGTACCGTACCCACGCCTTAAGAGCGTGGGTACGAGTCGTACCACGCCCACACCCACATCACCCCAACAATGGCGGTACGGCCCGCACCCATGTGCCAAAGGCCTGGGTACGGGCCGCACAAGCATTCCACAGTGTGGGCACGGGTACGTTCAGACCGTACCCTCACCCGTGTATGTATGGAGCGTACCCCCACCCCAACAGTGTATGTACGGACCATACCCCCACCCGCGAATGTATGGAGCATACCCCCACCCCAACAGTGGATGTATGGACCGTACCCCCACCCGCGTATGTATGGAGCGTACCCCCACCCCAACAGTGTATGTACGGACCGTACCCTCACTCGCGTATGTATGGAGCGTACCCCCACCCCAACAGTGTATGTACGGACCGTACCCTCACCCGCGTATGTATGGAGCATACCCCCACTCTAACAGTGTATGTACGGACCGTACCCTCACCCGCGTATGTATGGAGCGTACCCCCACCCCAACAGTGTATGTACGGACCGTACCCCCACCCGCGTATGTATGGATCGTACCCCCACCCCAACAGTGTATGTACGGACCGTACCCCCACCCGCGTATGTATGGAGCGTACCCCCACCCCAACAGTGGATGTTCGGAGTGTACCCCCACCCGCGTATGTATGGAGCGTACCCCCACACTGAAGTCTTTGGACCGGTACCGCTGATGTCGCCCCACGTTGGGCGCCAACTGAAGGACTGGACTATTCTAAGGCCCAGCGGTGCCAGGGGACAACACCTGAAACCTTCGTGGGTTACCTGTTCCGGCGTACAAAACACAGAGACACGGGACACTTCCGGCGGCGTCAAAGATCAGCGTTTATTACTGCAGGGATACAGAAGTCGCAAGAAGTACACAACGTGTAGGTTCTGGGAGACTGCTTCAAATTGCACAAGTGGATCGCTCCTTTTATACACATTTTCGTCATTGCACAACATGACGAACAAAGGTTACAACTCAGTTCCCACAATAAACTTCAAGAGGGTCACATTCATGTTTCATAAGCCCGGAACATAATTACAGCAGCATTGCCGGTTCCCAACTGTAAAAGCACACTATCCCCACATTAAGCACATTCCATTCTGGCTGTAAACGAATTAGGAGAAAGGACAGGAACAGATGCAGAGGAAGAACAAGGATGCACACAGATTGGAAAAAGAGTGTAAAAAGTAATATCGGAAACTTAATTGCAGGATCAAAGGACTCGTGCCTAATGCATGCATAACTGAAACAATACACTGGCACGGCAAGATGACCCTCGAGCGGAGCCATCTGCCTTTGCCGTGTCATCCCCCTCATCGTAAAGACACCTTCAAAGGAACACGTGTCCTCCACGGAAACTCGGGAATCCCAGGGTCACGAAGCGGACAAGGTCCGCTCGCTGGCTACTTGAGGGCAAGAAACAAAATGGATGCCGTATCTAAGATGGAACCCGATGGTTCAGATGGACATACCCAGAAATGAGATGAACCGTGCATAGTAGCGTAGCGAAAACGCGTACACCCACTAAACTCGTCATTTGCGGTTCGTAGATACAAAACTCGTCCATATTCGAACACACCCAAAAAGTGCCATTACGATTCTTCACGGAACCTCAGACGCTCCTTTTGCCCTCATGTAGGCAAGCACTAGTCGAGATCAGAATCGATTTCGATATTCATCAAATCGTTTAGTTATTGCTGAATCATCATTCTATCCATCAATGTCTCCTTGGTAACAGATGGCCGTCTTATACACGTTGTGGCACAAAGACCACATAAGGCAGGACCACACTGCACACAAAGACAACACGTGAACAAAAACGTTACAACAACCCCTACGATCATCAGAATCTTCCAACCCCAAGTTGATACCAGGCCCCAAAACCATCCTAGAAGTGTCCAACCACCTTCGTCCACGTGTATGGACTTGGAGATCTTATGTAACTTCTACATGGCTTGGTAAACAGTTGGAGCATTGTCAGGGATGAAAATGCAACAACTCGAATGGATAACTTTGCACACACCACCTCTATCTGCTAGAACAACATCTAGAACCATACGGTTCTGCAACGTCATAAGTCTATCCGCCTGAAGTTCTGCTGTTAGATTACCAAGAGCACTCGCAGTTATGTTAGCAGTCGACTCTACCACCCTGGTCAACTGTCTCAGGTTCCTACTATTAACCATAGGTCCCCAAAACGGCAAGAAACCCTTAAAGAAGTCTCCTGCTTCTTGACCGGCAGTGTCCTCTTTACTAATAACTCTAGTCTTGTGATAGTCTGAGGCAACTGTGAAAGTCGGTGGCAAAAGATTTGCAATATAACAGGTACCCGAGAAGTCACGGGGCAACCATGTATATGCACGCTCATAACAGACGAAATAGGTACCCTTGGCAGTCAAGAAAACAGGGGAAGAGAGCGTTGGTAAAACATACGTATCAGTACAAGCACTCTCCCCAAGTTGTGCTCTCGGATTTCGACCAAGACCTTTCAAGCAGAAGTTACCGAGGTAGGGTACGATCCATATTGGAGACGAGCTCTTAAGCTGTCTATCACCCACTGACATACTATACTCAGCCTTACTCAGATCTTTATAGGCTTGCACCTCTTCCTCTGGAATAAGCGATGCATCAAAAATATCTCTATCTAAATCAGCAATCGCTATCGCCAAAGGCTTGTGGTACGGACCAAGACCAAAGTTTGCAGAACGTGGCTCTCGACTGGGGTAGGAATCTAGTGCACTATGGAACATAGTTTGGAATGCTCGAGCTGACCCTTGGGAGCTATAAGGGAGAACCAAGTACGGAATACCCCTATCCATGGTATGTGGCATTAACCCGCACACCCAACAATTGGTAGTATTCACCACCAACTGATGCTGATGTAGGAGTTGAACGAAGGAATTATTCATAAATTCCGCACGCCTAACCTGTTCATGTTGGAGCAGAGGATGAAAGGAATGTGGAGAAACAGTGGTGACAGCACTTAGTTTAGGAGAAACAGTAGGTGAAATGGAAGGCAATAACTATTGTATTCCAAGATACACTCCACCCACCAACAGCATAGATACAGTCAGAAACAGCAGGAATACCTGAAACAAAAAACATTTTGTCCGTATGATCTTATGCAATTTTGATCTTCGCGCCGACATCCTTTCTTCTTCCAACAGCTTAGAGAATGCCATCCACTAAAAAACGTCCGTGACATCCTTGACGCACTTCGTTCTGAGTAGCGATTATCAATTCCCAGGAGTTCCCAGGAGTCGACAAAAGTAACCAACCTAGTGTCAGGAACCTGCTAAACAGAAAGGAGTACCCGCACGGCCCTACGGTTAACCCGGATGATAGGTTTCCCTAGACAAACACTCAACTTAATAAAAATCTCTCAGCTGTAAAGAGTACACATAAAAGGAACTCAAAAATCAGAGAAGGATGTAATTGTTCATAATGTTCGTGGCAACAGTAAAAGAAAAGATGAAGAAAAATGTATTAGTCTTTGTTACGTGGGCGAAGAAAATATCGATTTCTTCCAGATCGAGTCTGCTCCTCAAATAATTGTTCAACTGGCGTAACAGTGTTCAGTCGATCAGATGACAATGCAGACCTTGAGTTCTCCAAAACTGATGACTCAACAGATGTGTCTGACTGCGATGAATTGTCTCTTACAGGTTGAGCATCACTGAACGGCACAAAGCATAGTGGGGTCTCAGTTTCCGTCGCTGCAATACCAGTTCTCACCCAACTGTCTGTAGGTAAAGGGATTGGAACTTTCTTGGTATGGGTGGCGTGAACCCAGTTCTTTCTGCCTTCCAACCGAACTGCAGTCCTCGTAGCCAGCAGCACTTGGTAGGGTCCCACGAATCTCGGCTCCAGGTTACGTTTTCTGCCAAAATTACGGGTAACAACCCAGTCACCCGGTTGAAGCCGATGTCCAGGACCCTCTGTCTGTGCCGGTAAAGCTTCAAAGACCTGTTGATGAATTAACCTCAGTTTAGCAGTCAGATCATGAAGATAATCAATCAGCATTGGATACTCAAGACTGTCAAAGGCCTTAGGCCTCGGGACTCCCCAAATGTTCGCAGGGCAGCCGAACACAATCTCATATGGGCTGAGCCCTACTCGAGAGTGTACAGTCGCTCTGGTCGATAAGAGAGCCAGAGGCAAGGCATCGGGCCATGACAAACCAGTCGTAGCTTGTATCTTCGCAAGTTTCAGCTTCAGAGTACCATTGTACCCCTCAACCAAACCCGCTGCTTGGGGATGATTGGCGCTATGGAATTTCTGTCGAATTCCAAGGCCCTTACACACACTCTGCATCACACTTCCCACAAACTCGCTTCCATTATCTGACCACACAATCCGTGGCATTCCATACCGAGGAAAGTATTCCTTCAGTAGGACTTTCGCTGTGGACAGGGCAGTATTATCCTTAAGAGGATAGGCCTCGATCCATCTGGAGAACGCACAAACCACAACCGAAACGTACTTCAGATTGTTGCATCTCTCCATATGGATGAAGTCCAGTTGGATAACCTCAAAGGGACAGACAGGAGGAGCAAAATGACCAGGTGGAGTGGGGGTGCCCTTGCCAGGATTATGCATCAGACACACCATACAACTCTTAACCACCCTCTCAGCACATTTAGCAATACCATCGTTCTTCCATACAGGGGACAATAACTTACATATACCTTTCGCACTAATGTGTGACAAACCATGAGCCATAGTCACAACAGCTAGCACATATGCATCCGGTAACATCCACCTCTGATATTCTGACAAGTCAACCCAACATCCATGCGTGTCTAACTTCCCCGTGCTTTCTTTCCACTTAATTTTTTCAGTTTCAGTGGCCTCATTCTGAATTGCTTTCACGCTCTCAACAGTGTCTTCACACATACTAGTCTCCGTCGGCCACCTCACTGAACTCGTAACATACATTCGGGTTGCAAGGTTCTTAGCCGTTTCTTTAGCAATCTCATCCGCAAACGCATTACCACGACCAACGTCATCCGTAACCTTTCGATGCGCACTACATTTAATGATCGCCACTTGTTTAGGCAATGTAAGTGCATCCAAAAGATCGTTCACGAGCTGTCCGTGTTGGATCTTCGTACCATGCGATGTCATAAATCCTCTTTCTCTCCACAGTCGACCAAAACTATGTGCAACACCAAATGCATACTGACTGTCGGTAAACACATTCACTCGCTTTCCCTTTGATAAAACACACGCTCTTGTCAACGCAATCAACTCTGCCGCTTGCGCTGAATTCTGGCTCAATCTCGCAGTTTCCACAACCGTACTCAACGTCACTACAGCATACGCAGTCGTCACATCACCATTCGGCAACTTAAAACATGAACCATCAACATACAAAGTGCCATCGGGATCTGTCAATGGAGTGTTTTTCAGGTCCACACGACCCTTTGTTTCTTCCTCAGTTCGTAAATAACAATCATGTGGTGGTACATCATCTGATTCCATATTAATCGGCAACAATGTCGCCGGATTCAGCACATTACAATGCTTGATCTGTATATGACTTGCCAAAAGTGTCAACTCATATCCGGACAACCTTGCACTCGTCAGATGTTGAGTCTTTGTCCGATTCAGAAGAGTGTCAACTGCATGCGGAACCATCACTATGAGCATATTATCCATGACCAGACCTGCGGATTGTCGAATAGACACCGCAGCTGCCGCTGTCGCTCTCAAGCAACTTGGCAACGCTCTAGCTACCGGGTCTAAGGTCGAGGAAAAATATGCACATGGACGCTGCTTACCACCAAACTGTTGCGTCAAAACACTCAACGCACATCCTTCTCTCTCGTGAACGTATAGTGTAAACGGCTTACTGTAATCAGGACTACCTAACACAGGAGCCGAACACAACGCATCACACAGTTCAGAAAAACTTTTCTGACATTCTTCCGTCCATGGCAAAGGAGTCGAAACATCCTTGCACGTGAGAGCTATCAATGGCTTCGCTAACAGTGAAAAGTTCGGAATCCACTGCCTGCAGTATGACGTGATACCTAAAAAGGCACGCACATCTCTCTGAGTTGTTGGCACAGTCATTCGAGCAATTGCTGCGATTCTTTCAGGGGTCAACCTTCTTCCCGCCTTTGACAATAAGTGACCTAGATAGGTTACTTCTTGACAACAATATTGTAGCTTAGAAGGTGACACTTTGTGATGTAAGTCACATAAATGCTGTAACAATGATACTGTAGCAGTTTTGCAAATCTGTTCAGTGTCAGCAGTTACTAACAGATCATCAACGTACTGAATCAAGGCCGCACCAGCCGGTAACACAAACGCATCAAGTTGACTCTTAAGAGCTTGGCTGTAGATCGATGGACTCTCACAGTAGCCCTGAGGTGCGCCTTTGAACCTGAAACTGCGACCACCTAATGAGAAACCAAATAGATCTCTGCTTTCCTCAGCAATTGGAATGCTAAAGAAAGCATTCTTCAGATCAATTACCGAGAACCATGATGCAGAAGCTGGAATCAGAGTCAGCAAAGCCGTAATGTCAGGCACCACAGGAAACTGTGGAATAACAATTTTATTTACCTCCCGTAAATCAATAACAAAACGATACACAGGAGGCTTGGATGGATCAGTTCGTTTCAAAATAGGTAACACAGGACTATTACACACGTTACCCCGAGTTTCTTCAATGACATCTTTATCGATCAAATCGTAAATGATCGCTAATAATGCTCGTTCTCCATCAAGAGAGATACGATACTGGGGAATGCGTGGCAGTCGCACGTTGGATTTCAATTGAACAACATAAGGTGGTATATCCAGCAGGCCCACATCATTGGGACCTGTTGCCCACAAAGACTCAGGAAGAGAACTCAATTCCGGTGGGAGCTTATCAGTCGACAAATACATAGGAGAGATCACTCTCTGACCCAACGTAAGCTCCACTCCCGCAGGAGAACAGTACAAAGTCGCATATAACCGCTTCAACAAATCCAGGCCCAAAAGATTCTCACCACAACCAGTAGTCAAAATCAAAGGAGCAACTAACTCACGAGACCCAATTGTAAGAGGCAAAGGGCTAGAAACTGGATTGCTAACGGGGGCGCCAGAGAATCCAACGGAAACATTCGTTAAGCCAGACAAAGGCGCGCCAGGGAGTTTCGAATGCATGATGGAACTTTTAGCTGCACCAGTGTCCAACAGAAAAGGCTCAATTACGCCCGATGTGGCAACTGCGACATAAGGCCCTCTCTGATCAACCGGAACTGATACTACTCCCCTTCTTTGTCTAAGGCTGTCCTAGTAATTACCGTCAGCATCAACATCATGCTCGACATAATAGTCGTCCACATGATACTGTGCAGATCTACCAGACGATGGATTGCGCCGATCAAAGCAATTTTGCGAGTCTGATGAAGTGGCAAAACGCTCAGTCTGACTTTGAGTAACACCACGACCTCTACCACGTGACGCTTGTTGAGGACCACTACGACCTCCTCAAGCCGAAACACCATTGTTTCGGTCACGCAAAACTGGACAATTAAACTTCAGATGGCCTTCACCCCTACAATATGCGCATTGATTATACCCCAACGCAGAGCGAGGTGTAGAAGAGTCAGTACGCAACTGCGATCTAGAAAACTGCGATTGTAATCGATTTGGCTGTTGCGAGTCATTTTGATTTCAAAGAATTTTATTATTTTAAAAGCGCAAATATGAAGCATAAGATACAAGCCAAAGTGATACAATTGATATCGGACAATAAGGTAATAGATACATTAATGTAGAATTAATAAATAGGAGAACAAATCATTGTCATACATTAATTTACAGACATCAGATAAATAAATTACTTAAGAAGGGAAGACCCAAAATGATAACTGGCAAAAATATATATCAAAAGTATCACCCACAGATGGCAAATTAGGGAAAAGGGGAAAGAGAAGAAAGGAAAAAAGAAAAGACGGAAAGAGTAGGAAAGAGAGGAGGAAAGAAAAAGAGAGACAGAGAGAAGAAAAGGAAGAGGAGAGGATTTCCAGAGGAATCACCCAACACACAAGACAACACTAACCAGACAAATCAAAGGGATATTGCTCCACCAACCCTTCAGATGCCAACTCCATGTACGAGTCTAAGGCTTTCCAAACACCAGAGGAAATAGAAGGAGAGAGATGAGCATGGTCCACTGACGTATGAGCACTTCGTAGAAAGGAAACCCAAGCCCACCAAGTATGGTAAGAGACGGACGAAAAAGATTTCCACTCCATGAGAATTACTTTGACTGCAATAGTTAACAAGAGGTCCAACAACTGTAACTCCATGGGATCTAAGGGCAAAGGGACTGGGGCCGCCAACGGACCCAAAAGAATTAATGGAAAAGACAGATGGAATTTGATGTTAAAGATGAGCATGAGGTGTTTGTGAACTAAATCCCAGAAGGGTTGGAGAAGGGAACAATCAAGGAACATATGTTGAAAATCGCCTGGTAGAAGCCCACAGCTCCAGCACAAATTGTCTTCTTTGAGATTGAGTGAATATAGGCGAATGGGAGTCCAATGAAGAAGATTAATAGAGAAAAATTTAGACTGTGTTAGAGAGGGGGCAATTTTGTTACGAAGAGAAAATTTACCAATATCTTGCCAGGTATCAGAAGAGATATGAGCAGTAACACTATGATCAAAATGATGTACCCATTTTTGCTGTGTGACAGTTTGAGAAGGGAGTGTAGAGGACGATAAAAATTTGTAAATCCGAGACGCAACATGACCAGTCCTGATCCAAAGCTGAAAAAGCGTAATCAAAGGGGAAGAAGGGTGAAGGTGGACTTTAGCAAGTGCAACCTTAATCTTAAGAAAAGTATAAAAATCCAAATTAGATAGAGAGAATTGTTGAGCAAGGGATGAGAAAGGGGAAGGATCATTGTTGGAATCATAAAGATGTTTAACAAGTGAGACACCTTTCCCAGCCCAATAAGACATCAACTCAGGGTCAATATTAATTTTGATTTTAGAATTGCGCCAAATAGACGACCATCTAGTTTTATGTAATGGAATCGCTACTCTCTTATCCACCTTACGAACCGCAGCAATAGTGTCTAAAATAATAGAGCGAGAGAATGGAATAGAAAGGGTGTTTGTGGTTAAAAAAGATGCAGTGGGGAGGCTTCGTTATAAGTAGCCGTAGCATATAGGGTGGAACAAAAATAGATACCCAGATATTTTAGCTGTTTAGATTGCCATTTAAAGCCAGCCGAGCCCATATGAGAGGAGAAGCAGTAAGCATTTAAAGGAAACATCTCTGTCTTATCTTTGTTCAGAGTGTAACCTGAAACTTTTGAAAAAAGAGCAATCGTATCCGAAATAGCAGGGATGGCCAGTTCAATATCATCAGAAAAAATGAGAACATCATCTGCATATGCAGCTGTTTTTATCTGATGAGACCCAAAAGAGAATCCCTTAATATCTGGATGCGAGTCAATCATTCTAAGGAGAGGATCAATGGACAACAAAAATAAGAGAGGGGACAAAGGACACCCTTGTCTAGTGCCCTGACAAAGGTTAAAAAAAGAAGACGTAGCACCATTCACCCGTATATTAGCCCTAGGTCGGGAATAAAGAGACATAACCATACGAATAAAGGAATCACCAAGATTATGTGCACATAGAACAGCTCTTAAAAAAGGCCAAGATACCTTATCAAAGGCCTTTTCAGCGTCAAGGGCCAAGGCAGCCGCCGGAAGATTAGATCGCTTAGCGGCACCAAGAATATGACAAAAAGTACGAATATTATCCCGTGCAAGTCGTCCTTTTACGAAACCTGTTTGGGAGGGATGAACCAATTGAGGAATAAAGGATTCTAAGCGTTTAGCTAAAATTTTAGCAAAGATCTTGGCTTCCATGTTAAGAAGGGAAATGGGTCGGAAATTTTTGGGATCTGCGTGATCCTTCCCTTCTTTGGGGATAACTACAATAGTAGCATCAGCCGCGGAACCAGACACAGAACCATCCTTAAAAAAAGCATCAAAAACGGATTGGAGTTTCGGGACAAGCACGGGAATAAAAGTTTTATAAAACGCAATAGGATAACCATCAGGACCAGGAGCTTTACCAGACCGAGTAGCTTTAATCGCGGAAATGATTTCATCAGAAGTAATCGGGCAATTTAATGATTGATTATCTTCCTCCGAAACGACTTTCAAAGGAACCGACTTCAAGAACTCCTGACATTGTTCAAAAGAAGCTTGGGCCGATGGGGTATATAAATTATTATAGAAATCACGGAAAACCTCAAGGATTTCTGCAGTTTGAAATTTTTTCATACCAGACTGGTCAGTAATAGAAGAAATTTGGAAGGTATTACAAGAAGATTCCTGGAACTTTAAAGTGGCTGCAAGAATCTTGCCCGCACGATTTTTTAACAGCAGTCTCTTAGATTTCTGAGCCTGCAGGCCAATATGAGCTCTCTTAGTGACTATAGTATTGTATGAATACTTTAAGTTCTTAATAGACTGGAGGCAGGTCTTGTCCTGAGAGTGTCGAAAAAGGGATTCCTGACGTTTGATCTCATCTGCTAAGTCCGTGAGTTCCTTCTTAATGGCTGCATTTCTCCCTGACATACACTTGATGACCTGACCACGGAAAGTACACTTAAAAGAGTCCCAGAGAACAACAGGGGAACTGACTGACCCAACATTCTCAGTAAAAAAAGTCTCAATGTCATTGGAAAACTCTCGCACCAAGGACTCATCATGTAAAATTTCTGTGTTGAGTCTCCACGAACGAGCTCGTGCCCTAGGGACAAAGGACGTAAGAGTAAATGTCACTGCGGCGTGATCAGAAACTAAAATAGGGTGAATAAGCGGGGAGGAAGAAAATTGAACCAGAGAAGAGTGAACCAAAAGATAATCAATGCGTGAAAACGACGAATGAGGGGAAGAAAAAAAGGAAAAGTCACTACCAGTGGGATTATGAAGACGCCAAACATCCTGAAGATGGGTAAGAGAGCACATATTAGTCATTTGTTTGTGAGCTTTAGGGGGACGAAAGTTAAAGGCAGAATTCCTATCCAAGATAAGGTCCATTGGCAAGTTAAAATCACCACCTACAATAAGATTGCCAGAGTGAGGGGTATCTTCGAGCTTTTTGGTGATCGCATTCCAAAAGGACGGGTCATCCTTGTTGGGGGCATAAATATTCATGACAAATAAGACAGCATTACCATTGGACACCTTAGATAGTAACCAACGTCCCTCTGTATCCTGTTCAGAGGAAACGATAGATAACCCAGAATGTTTAGAAACTAAGGTAATTACCCCATTCCTTTTACCACAAGCATCCGAACAAGCAACATCAAAGACCCACTCTTTCTTCAAGAATAACGCCTCCTTGGCAGAGAGCTTTGTCTCCTGAAAAAGGACGAGATCCGAAGAAAGAGATTTACAGTAGTCCAAAATCTTTGACCTTTTGACTGGATGATTTAACCCTTTAACATTAAGGGAGAGTATATTTAGTCCAGACATAGAACCATTATCAGGAAAAAGAGATATTCCCTATGTGACAAATGGAGCGCGACAACCAGGAGAGCTAACCAGCAGACATCAACAGCCAACACAAAACAGGGTGAGACCAAAGAGGAAATCCGAAAAGAAAAAAGGAAAGAGGAGGAAAAAGAAAGCAAAAGAAAACAGAAAAAGAAAGAGAGAAGGGCCAATCCGGCAGGTCTGAAAAAGACCAAATTCATACAAGGGGGGACATGGGAAAAAGAGCGAGGGGCCAACAGGAGAAATACCAACAACAGCATAAAAAGCCCCAGAACAGTGCATAGCTGATTATACATTTTAAAAGAAAAACTATCTAAAAACTAAGAGCTGGAATCAATTATAACTTTAGAAAATAAAGCGAAATGAGAGACTATAAAGGCAACATGTTTGACCAAATTAATATATATATAACAATTAAAATGAATCATAGAGAGCGGTAAGAGCAGGAGAGAGAGAAAAAGGAAGCACGTACAGGCAATAAGAGCTGATGGAAAGTGAACTAAAAGATAACATTACTATTAGGTAGAACCAGCCCAAAACGGAGTCCATCAAGAGAAAGAGGACCATAATGCAAAGAAAAGAAGAAATACAATCTAAAGCATACTATATGATACAATATGGAACAATAAGTGAAACATACTAAAAAACGGTATATAACATCCTATCAATATAGCAGTCCGTGAATCCCTATGGCAGCTAAATAGGAGATCTAATACTACATATAAATATGTAAAATCTATATACAAACTTATAGACAACTGGCCATGAGTAAATAAAGCCATATACACCCAAACTGGCAAAAAAGTATACTTGCCTAAGTAAGTGGGCATGTAGGTAAGAGAGGCATAGATCTATCAATTACAAAGCATCTATAAAAAACTAACCTACGCGAAAAAGACAATTAATAACACAATGTACTGAAATCACTCAATGAAAAAATCAATAAAGAAGGTATAACTAACAACTATATGAATGACCCATATTAACTCTAAATATAGTCATAAATAAATACCTAGTAAACAGATATAATTAAAACACCTAGACAAACCATACAGCAACACGCTGATAACGCAAATAAAAAGACAATGACCAACTCCATAAAATACGAGATAACAAAAAACAACCATGAAGCAAAAAGACCGACCACAAAAGGATAGGTTAACCAAATTTCACCACAAAAGTCGACGCACATACCAAAGACAAACAACGGGAAAGGAAAAGGACCATGACCTAATACGTCGAGAAACAAACTGGGGAGGCAAGGATTAACAGGACGACACGCGATCAGGAGTGTAGGCAAGCCAACATGAGATGCTACGACAAAAAATTAAAGGGTTTATACAATAAAACTAACAACACTAAAGACCAAGACACCATAACGATAATAGGGGAGCACCAAGAGACGACAGAAATACGTCAAAACCAATGGACAAAAAGACCACTGCGCAGATCTAAAAGCAGCTAGACTAATAGATCTGACAAAGACAAAAAAACAATGGATTATGTATAGCCGCATCAGGTGCCAGAAGAACCAGGAACATGTGAAGCCCCCGTTTGAAGATCCATCTGCAACTCCATTTGATTATCCAAAAACGAGGCCAAATCCGCAGGTTCGTCGAAAATTCTGACACGACCTTTGAAAGTAATGCGGAATTTTGAGGGACCAGCAAAGGAGAAGGGGATATTCATCTCAGACAAACGCTTCCGAAGATTAAGGAAGCCCTTTCGCCTTATCACCGTGTCCCTGGCAAAGTCTTGAGAAATTGAGATACGATGGCCATTCCAAGAGACAGCTCTAACCTTCCGCATATGAGCCAAGATCTGCTCTGTATGTTGATGACGCAGCGGTTTAAAAATTATCGCTCTTGGTTGCGTAGCAGACTTGGGGCGAAAGGAGGGGACACGGTGTGCCCGTTCCAGTTCAAAATCTTTATGGAAAGAAATTTGTAGTGTAGATGGAATCCATTGATAAAGAAACTCAATCATGGAAGATGCCTCTTTCTCAACATCCTCTGGAAGACCAAAAATTTGCAGATTAGATCTACGATTACGATCCTCTTGTTCAGTGAGGTCTTTCCTCAATGCTGCCATGGAACGCTCTATCTGCGTGAGAGATCTAGAGTGCTTTTGCATGGTATCCTCTGCGCCACTAATCCGTGCTTCTGTACCTGAAACACGAAGGGAAAGGGCCTTGAAATCATTCCTGATGGCTAACACCTCCACCTGCAATAAATCTGTATTAGTCTTAGTAGACTGCGCAATTTCATAGACCTCATTAAGGCGCGTCAGGATGGACTCAAGAGTCGAATTAGTGTCTTTAGGAGCAGGCTCAGGTGTTGGGGAAACCTGTTTGGACCACTTAAGAGATGCTTTAGATTCCTTAACGTCCTTAGCATTCGGTGAGGGGGCCATATTCTCAGCCATAGGGCAAACCACCTCAATAGGAACAAAATACACCTCCTCAGATATAGTGATAGCAAGAAATGCCAGGGGCTGTAAAACACTCAATGTGCAAGATGAAAAATGGACAGGAAGAAATAATGTACTTGCATCAAAAAACGCCGAACAGAGAATATGGCAGGCGATCCCAGTCAAAAAAAAAACCACCTCACAAAAAATATCGTGTGCTGCAGGCGCAAGTAGGCACTCACCGACTACGAAAATAACCAAAATCAAGCCCAGAGCAAAGAAGCCTCACATAAGGAAGTGGCAGTGCGTCTGACGAATAATATGGTAGCAAAAACCTCAACAAGTTCACACAAGGGGCAGCACTGCACTAGGCGGCAGGAAAAAACAAAATAAACTCAAGAAAGGTGAAAAAAACGTCACCAGCTCCTGTATGCCTCCACTCCTGACAGGATAATCCAGTAGCGTCGTCGTGTAGAAGCGAGAGTAAAACTCCCTCACAGAAGAAACAAAATGGCGGCCGCTCGTGAAAACATGAAGCGCCACCTTAGAATGCCAATAAGTGAACTCTGGCCACTTTCCACCTCTAGAAAACTCCCTCATAGCATACACGGCAGTTTCCCATGCAATATTCCATCTTCGGCGCTGAGCGGGACATTCCTCAGCGTCAGCAATGTCTCCGTCAGCCCTCGCTCTTCACGGAGCTCAAGCGCGAGCCGCCATCTCGCCGCGGCGCGCAAGCCACGCCCCGTTGCGAGTCATTTTGATTCGAGCGCGGAGGATACGCTTGCTGCAACAAGACCTTAGTTTTAAGATCCTTCGTTTTCTTATCTGCGCGCGCGCTCGCTCTCTTCTTTCTCTCTATTTTCGTAGTATTGGGCCGTGGCTAATATCTGAGCAGTGGTAGAAACGGCCCACGAACTTTCGGAATTCTTCAACTTGTTGCTTAGTTCAGGCAACAAATTCGACACAAATTTATCAATGAACAATCGCTGACCTCCTTCAGAGCTCATATCCTGACCACTATGATCGATAAATGCCTCCTCAAATCTCGTAAAGAAATCGGAGACACTCTCATCCTTCTTTTGTTTGCACGCAGACAATTTGTCCCAATTAACACGTATTGCTGGCATAAGTGTCTTCATAAGTGTAATTATCCTCTGGGCAGATTCTCAATGATCTGTTCAGGTTTAGCCCCACCAATTTGCCGTCCGTCAGCCGCCGCAAGAGCAGCCCAATCACCGCCTAACTCAGCTGCGTGATTTTCTTGACGGATTTTCGCCCAAATCGGTTGAGGCACTACATTACCAAACAACATGTCAATATCGGCAAGGTTCATAATAGTAGCATCCACTAATTGGGACAACTCCTTGTAATAACCTGCAGGATTCTTGCGGGGGTCAGGCAGAGTTCGCTTTACCTGCAAAACTTCCGATCGCTTCCACGGGAGGTGTATCCAGACTCTCTGAAAGTGCGGTGGAACAATAGGATTAGCAGCAGGATCACCTGGCATCCATACTGGGGGAACTTCCCGCATAGGATACTGACCAGGTTGAGCCAACCGCTCCTCAGTGTCGTCCTTAAACAATGTGCGAGGTTGCACTGTAGATCGAAAAGATAGCAGACGCTCTAAAGCACTTCGGACATTACCACCCACAATCATACCAGTCGAAAACTGAGTCTGAAGCTCAGTCATCTCGGGCGGTACGTTGTCAACCTCTTCATTATCTCACTATTCTCTCAAGAATTTACACATTTCCTCGAACACGAATCTTTGTGTGGGCTCATTGAACTGGGAAAATGTCTCAAAAACTATACGCGAAGTGTACTTCGCAGGATGCCTAATCCATTTACGCGCCAATTTCACTAACGACTCACGTTCCCTACCATCAGGAATTTGACTGCGCCTCTGAGCGACATCAGAAAGATCCGACCCGAGTATTGGTCCGAAAAGTGGAGAATAGAGATTAGCGACAGCATTAAATATACGACTACGAACAGAAGGAGAAGAAGAAGAAAGCACAGGAGTAACGACATTAGGAGTAAACGTAGAAGTAGTAGCGGTAGTCGGGATAACGGGAGTAGTAGCAAGATGAGGCTGATGAGATACTGACAAAGGAGCAGTAGGAAAAAGAGCAGGCAAAGGAGGATGAACAATTGGTGGCACAAGAGGATTCGGAAGAACAGGAGGAGCGACGGGCTGACCAGCAGCCGCCAGAACAACAGGTTGAGGAACAGGAGGAATCACAGGACCCACAGTATCTGGTGCATAAGGAGGTGGTGATTTCAATAGATAAGACAATATGGGATCTTCTATCGCGTCTTCTCCCGTCTTATCAGAACTAGACGGTAAAACCGGATAACATTTATCCACCGCCATATGATGCAGTCTAGCAGAAACTTCCTGCTCCTTCTTGTCTTTGTCTCGCTGATACTGTTCTGCATTTTGCATCACCGTTATAACACCTTCTCTCTTATTTTTCTTCAGTTGTTTGATTTCTTTCTGCTTGGCCTCTTTACGCCATAACCGAAAGGAATCAAACATGGCCGGCTTAACCTTCTTTTTAAACAATTTAGCTTCAAGATTATCCAATATTGTAGTTTCGAAACTACCATGTGATGGCCAACTAAGAACACCATCATTTTTAGTATAACGAATCCAATAGTCATTGTATACAATAGGACCTACTCCATGGCGACTATAGAGCTCATAAATTGGAGTTCCAACTGGAGGTATCGGACATGAATCCTCCAATCGGGAATCCGCGCTGCAACATTTAAGAAAACCAAACAAAGTACTACGGCCAGACATCGTGCACACTAACCGAGTTTACAAACTTCAAGGGCTATCGAAGTACGATGTCCTCGCAAAAAAAAAATGCAAGACCCTCGGTTTTGGCAATTGCAATCGTCAAATAAACCCCAACAACTAAGAACCAATGACTAAGAACCACAAATGCAATGGAACCATGCAAACAACCAGGTTGAACCAAGAACTCTGGGAGCGACCCACAAATACTTAACTGAAAGAGCAATGGCGTCACCAGGAAGGCCCGTCTATCGTCTCGCCGTACAAAGGACTACGCCAGGCGCCAAAACAGGTCGACAGTCAGGGCATCAGTCCGTCGCAGCCGTCAGGAGGCGGGAATCTTCGCTGGAAAAGTCTTCGGGCCACTTATTTCGACAACTGGATCGATGAAGCGGGGTGCACCTTCCCTCGGAGATTTCACACGAAGTTCCTCACGATCGTCGGGCTTTGGACCGGTACCGCTGATGTCGCCCCACGTTGGGCGCCAACTGAAGGACTGGACTATTCTAAGGCCCAGCGGTGCCAGGGGACAACACCTGAAACCTTCGTGGGTTACCTGTTCCGGCGTACAAAACACAGAGACACGGGACACTTCCGGCGGCATCAAAGATCAGCGTTTATTACTGCAGGGATACAGAAATCGCAAGAAGTACACAACGTGTAGGTTCTGGGAGACTGCTTCAAATTGCACAAGTGGATCGCTCCTTTTATACACATTTTCGTAATTGCACAACATGACGAACAAAGGTTACAACTCAGTTCCCACAATAAACTTCAAGAGGGTCGCATTCATGTTTCAGAAGCCCGGAACATAATTACAGCAGCATTGCCGGTTCCCAACCGTAAAAGCACACTATCCCCACATTAAGCACATTCCATTCTGGCTGTAAACGAATTAGGAGAAAGGACAGGAACAGATGCAGAGGAAGAACAAGGATGCACACAGATTGGAAAAAGAGTGTAAAAAGTAATATCGGAAACTTAATTGCAGGATCAAAGGACTCGTGCCTAATGCATGCATAACTGAAACAATACACTGGCACGGCAAGATGACCCTCGAGCGGAGCCATCTGCCTTTGCCGTGTCATCCCCCTCATCGTAAAGACACCTTCAAAGGAACACGTGTCCTCCACGGAAACTCGGGAATCCCAGGGTCACGAAGTGGACAAGGTCCGCTCGCTGGCTACTTGAGGGCAAGAAACAAAATGGATCCCGTATCTAAGGTGGAACCCGAGGGTTCCGATGGACATACCCAGAAATGAGATGAACCGTGCATAGTAGCGTAGCGAAAACGCGTACACCCACTAAACTCGTCATTTGCGGTTCGTAGATACCAAACCCGTCCATATTCGAACACACCCAAAAAGTGCCATTACGATTCTTCACGGAACCTCAACCCCAACAGTGTATGTACGGACCGTACCCTCACCCGCGTATGTATGGAGCGTACCCCCACCCCAACAGTGTATGTATGGACCGTACCCTCACCTGCGTATATATGGAGCGTACCCCCACCCCAACAGTGTATGTACGGACCGTACCCTCACCCACGTATGTATGGAGCATACATGGCCAGACGCAGGAGGGGTGGGTGTAGAGTCCTCCCAGCAGTGCCCAGACGCAGGAGGGGTGGGTGTAGAGTCCTCCCAGCAGTGCCCAGACGCAGGAGGGGTGGGTGTAGAGTCCTCCCAGCAGTGCCCAGACACAGGAGGGGTGTGTGCAGAGTCCTCCCAGCAGTGCCCAGACACAGGAGGGGTGGTTGTAGAGCCCTCCCAGCAGTGCCCAGACACAGGAGGGGTGGGTGCAGAGTCCTCCCAGCAGTGCCCAGACGCAGGAGGGGTGGGTGTAGAGTCCTCCCAGCAGTGCCCAGACACAGGAGGGGTGTGTGTCTATCACTCCCAGCAGTGCCCAGACATAGGAGGGGTGGGTGCAGAGTCCTCCCAGCAGTGCCCAGACACAGGAGGGGTGTGTGCCTATCACTCCCAGCAGTGCCCAGACACAGAAGGGGTGGGTGCAGAGTCCTCCCAGCAGTGCCCAGACACAGGAGGGGTGTGTGCCTATCACTCCCAGCAGTGCCCAGACGCAGGAGGGGTGGGTGTAGAGTCCTCCCAGCAGTGCCCAGATGCAGGAGGGGTGGGTGTAGAGTCCTCCCAGCAGTGCCCAGATGCAGGAGGGGTGGGTGTAGAGTCCTCCGAGCAGTGCCCAGACACAGGAGGGGTGTGTGCAGAGAACTCCCAGCAGTGCCCAGACACAGGCGGGGTGGGTGTAGAGTCCTCCCAGCAGTGCCCAGACACAGGAGGGGTGGGTGCAGAGTCCTCCCAGCAGTGCCCAGGCGCAGGAGGGGTGGGTGTAGAGTCCTCCCAGCAGTGCCCAGACACAGGAGGGTTGTGTACAGAGTCCTCCCAGCAGTGCCCAGAAACAGGAGGGGTGTGTGTAGAGTCCTCCCAGCAGTGCCCAGACACAGAAGGGGTGGGTGCAGAGTCCTCCCAGCAGTGCCCAGACACAGGAGGGGTGTGTGCAGAGTCCTCCCAGCAGTGCCCAGACACAGGAGGGGTGGGTGTAGAGTCCTCCCAGCAGTGCTCAGACGCAGGAGGGGTGGGTGTAGAGTCCTCCCAGCAGTGCCCAGACACAGGAGGGGTGGGTGCCTATCACTCCCAGCAGTGCCCAGATGCAGGAAGGGTGGGTGTTGAGTCCTCCCAGCAGTGCCCAGACGCAGGAGGGGTGGGTGTAGAGTCCTCCCAGCAGTGCCCAGACACAGGAGGGGTGTGTGCAGAGTCCTCCCAGCAGTGCCCAGACACAGGAGGGGTGGGTGTAGAGTCCTCTCAGCAGTGCCCAGACACAGGAGGGGTGTGTGCAGAGTCCTCCCAGCAGTGCCCAGACACAGGAGGAGTGGGTGTAGAGTCCTCCCAGCAGTGCCCAGACACAGGAGGGGTGGGTGCAGAGTCCTCCCAGCAGTGCCCAGACACAGGAGGGGCGTGTGCAGAGTCCTCCCAGCAGTGCCCAGACACAGGAGGGGTGGGTGTAGAGTCCTCCCAGCAGTGCCCAGACGCAGAAGGGGTGGGTGCCTATCACTCCCAGCAGTGCCTAGACGCAGGAGGGGTGGGTGTAGAGTCCTCCCAGCAGTGCCCAGATGCAGGAGGGGTGGGTGTAGAGTCCTCCCAGCAGTGCCCAGACACAGGAGGGGTGTGTGCAGAGTCCTCACAGCAGTGCCCAGACACAGGAGGGGTGGGTGCAGAGTCCTCCCAGCAGTGCCCAGACACAGGAGGGGTGTGTGCAGAGTCCTCCCAGCAGTGCCCAGACACAGGAGGGGTGGGTGTAGAGTCCTCCCAGCAGTGCCCAGACGCAGGAGGGGTGGGTGTAGAGTCCTCCCAGCAGTGCCCAGACACAGGAGGGGTGTGTGCCTATCACTCCCAACAGTGCCCAGACGCAGGAGGGTTGGGTGTAGAGTCCTCCCAGCAGTGCCCAGACATAGGAGGGGTGTGTGCCTATCACTCCCAGCAGTGCCCAGACGCAGGAGGGGTGGGTCTAGAGTCCTCCCAGCAGTGCCCAGACGCAGGAGGGGTGGGTGTAGAGTCCTCCCAGCAGTGCCCAGACACAGGAGGGGTGTGTGCCTATCACTCCCAGCAGTGCCCAGACGCAGGAGGGTTGGGTGTAGAGTCCTCCCAGCAGTGCCCAGACGCAGGAGGGGTGGGTGTAGAGTCCTCCCAGCAGTGCCCAAACACAGGAGGGGTGGGTGCAGAGTCCTCCCAGCAGTGCCCAGACACAGGAGGGGTGTGTGCAGAGTCCTCCCAGCAGTGCCCAGACACAGGAGGGGTGGGTTGTATAGTCCTCCCAGCAGTGCCCAGACGCAGGAGGGGTGGGTGTAGAGTCCTCCCAGCAGTGCCCAGACACAGGAGGGGTGGGTGCCTATCACTCCCAGCAGTGCCCAGACACAGGAGGGGTGTGTGCAGAGTCCCCCCAGCTGTGCCCATGGAAAGAAAGGGGTTGAGTACACACAGATACAATGGCCACAATTGTCAGTCAGGTGCTCAAAGACCCAGCAGAACACGAAACACATGTGTGCGAGGCTGGGAGTACACACATGCAAAGTGTGGAAAAGGGAACATGTACACATGAAGTCCTGTCAATATACTCTACTCACAAGTACGGTGACCCCCAAGGATGACACAAATGATGCAGGTGGAGACCTTGGCCAGCATGCATGGCCAAAGTTGAAGGGGCCGTCATACACCCAGCAAATGTAGACACAGCACTGCACATATGTCTTCACAACACCCTGCAGGGAAGATGTCAGGGTCCACAGAGGAAGGTACACACCTTGGGACAATGTCACCATGCAGTAACAGCTTACATGAGCAAAGTGTGATAGCAAATACCGTGTGATGGCACACAGATAACAGGGTCCACCCCACGAACACCACACTACAACATATCCCAGACACATAACACATTATCGCCACCACAAATCATGGAGCAGCACCACCAACAGCAATGCCAGAAAAGCAGTAGTGTGCCAAGGAAAATAAAATAGCGTTATTCAGCAATGTACTAAAATGAATAGTACGAAGAGTTCAAAATGCACAAGGCCCATAGGGCAGTCCATAGTTCCAATCCAGGTGGGGGAAACATCGGGATGCGTGTCCCCTAGCTTGCCTGCACAGTTCAGACTCCCTTGTTATCCACAGGGGGGGGCATCATGTGGGGGGGAAGGACCAGGCACCGCAGGGACAGGAGGGGCAAGGGGAGGTGTTGTGGGTGCAGGGACGGATGACTCCAACACAGGGGGTGGGGCAGCGCCAAAGGTGGATTCGAGCACGGCGCTGCACACTACTGCCAGGTCGCCCAGCATCTCCCCTGCACCCGAAGGAACCACAGGCCCCAAGGAGGGGGGGGGGTTGGAGGGATGGGTCGCAGCGCTACTGGGGGGGTGTGGACAGGGGGGGACTCAACTCCCCTGCCGGTGTCCTGCCTCCATCGCTTGCGGGGTGGTGCCACACTGGGGCTGATGGACAGACTGGGCAGGACTGACCCTGTGTCCGACTCTTGGCCAGGAGATCTGAGGGGAGTGGATTTGGAGGGTGGTGGTCATGAGGAATGTGGACTCCCACTCTGGCTGCGTGTCTTCCGTTTCCCCCCCGACCCAGTGGGTGTGCCTACTTCACCCTGTGTGTGCGTGCCAGGAGGTGTGCGCTTTGCCTTCCCTGCTGGTGTGGTGCCTGTGTCTGGTGGGGTGTGTGCATGCTGACGTCTGGGTGTTCGTGGGACAGGCATGGGAGTGGGAAGTGTGGATGGGGCATGGGTAGGGGGTGGGACGAAGTGCTGCAGGAGACCCACTGCTGCAGTCAGTGTCGAGTCAATAGACCGCAGCAAGTTGCGTTGGTCAGCCTGCGATGCTGAAATGCCCTCCAAGTATGCCTCCATGTTGAGCACTTGGCTGTGGCCATGGAGGACATTAAGCATCGCAGCCTGACCAACCTGCAACTGCCGCAGGATGTCCACAGACTCGGCATTGGCGGCAGCAGTGGAGACAGGGGCAGGGGGTGCGGTGCCTGGCAGGAAGGAGACACGTGGTGACCTAGCACGCCAGGAAGGGACACGAGCAAGTGGGAGGCCGGTGATGGCAATGGAGGGGGCGGGGAGAGATGTTGTGCTGCTGTCAGTTGTTGGAGCATCCTCCGCCCCCTCGGAGAGCTCAGCCTCGGACCCGTCAGCTTCATATTCTGTGGTGGCAGTGGACAGGTCCTCCGGCTCACTCCCCTCGGCCTCAGTTCCACTCGATGTGCCAGCTAAGATGTCACTGCTGGCACTGGTGCCCGGTCCCTCCGCACGGTCCGTGCCGGTGTCTCCATCCGTGTCCCCCGACGATGCTGTGGGCAGGGTGAATAAACAGGAATTAAGCAGAAACACCTGTATACATATGTCACATGAGTCAAATCTACATAGGTTACAGTGCATAGCCTGAAATGAGAGATGAGTAACATCTGCAATACAAGGTACATATATAGGCCCTGCAACACACAGTTGGTTCACCCACCATGCCACTGAGAAACTATGGAGAGCATGACACATTTGCAAATGACATGATATGGATTTGGACAGAGGAGCCAGGCTCTGGGGACAATCCAGCACTGCATCTGCACCACACAGTGTTGCCGTAACTAGGGATGAGCAGGGACCATCTCCATGAACTTGAGGCACATGCTGCAAAGGTAATACTTACAGACATGCCCAACATGAATGGGTCACTGCACCTTGAGTGTATGTCCAGACAAACATCACACACTGGCCAGACCGAGCAATGAGAATTCAGGTGTCGACATGTAGGCCTTGCCCATACCAACCACCCCCTACATGAGACAATTTGATGAGACACAGGAAGCACTTGCATCTCTTAGTCTGGGAGAAATACACATGGGCTACCAGAAACCCATATTGGACCCAAAATACCCCATGTGCGCCTGTACAACGATCACATTTACAAATGGCCATCATCAGATAATTGTAACAAGACACACAGGCACTGGCCACCGTGAGTATGAACGAGGAAAATTAGGTCAGGCTGTACAGTGGACACTTGTAGAACACGTTACGTAAATATAGATGGTGCCAGGGGACAATGGCACAGAGCACATCCTATGCTGTAGACACTGAGAGTGTCCACATATTGTGATGACACACATGATACCTAGCAAAATATGCCCCAGGGGACAGTAGTGGCCACAATATTCCATGGTCCTGAATGGTAATGACTGCAACACAGGCCACCATCCCTGCACTCTGCGTATCGCACACTCATGCACATCATGTCACAGGCCACAACATGGGACATGCTTGCTGTAAGGCATCACACTTCAGAGACACACTCCTATGTCTGGACTCAGCATCAGTGCCAATTGACATGGACCCCACAAGTACTGAACTGGACAGGGCACAGGCAAGGTCCCAAAACCTGTTACACACCACCCCCACACATGATGCTGCAAGCATTGGTCACGTGGATAAAATGCCAGCCCAGATGACCTTGTGAAAGAGTGACTACACACAGACCAGGGAACACAGGGCAAGGAGGGGAAGGGAGGAAGGACAGCACCGCTATACTGTGGGTGACAGGACCTGCACCGCACATTTAAACACTGGCAGTGTATCCATGCAACTGCGCACTTACAAATGCTGGTGACACACAACAAACACACATGTACCTACCCCCTTCCTGCTGCTGCTTCTCCCGTAAGCGCCTGTCCATGTCTGGAAAGACCACCGCCAGCACATGCTTGTGGATGTGGGTCAGACGGCGACACCCATGGTTCTTAGGGCCCACAGGTGAGTCCCCCAGCAGGACCCGTGCGATCCTCCGCGTCCAGCACCGGATATCCTGCCAGCGTTTTCTCACCTGGGCCAGGCGCCGCTTGTGACCCTCCGTCCTCCTCACGGCACTGACGGCGTCCCTCCAGATCTGCTCCTTGGCAGAGGCGCCTACCTGTGGGGTTGAAAAAGTGAGACTACATCAATACACCTGCCACATGTCACAGAGACACACATTAGAACAATTTTGCTGGTTTCAACAAGGCATAGTATGCAGCCAAAGCATAGCACCTTTGTCATAGGGACATTTTTCTCTGTGTAAGGGCAAATGCACCACGTGCCATTAAAAGTACACAGGTGGCATGAGGGGTACGACACAATAAATGATCCAGACTACAGGCCACTGACGCTACCTCAGCAGAGTACACAGACACACGCAGGCACAGGACATTCACCTGCCATTGCCAAATGCAGCTACAAACCTCACTCTGTACATGTGCCACTAGACTGGGGGAGCTCACAGGTGTGGGGCTGGCTCTGCACGTCACACACACAGCACTGCTCCCTGCTCACATCAGATGGGCAGGGTATATCCATCCCTCATGCAGCTGGGGTGCTACACTCCACATATGCACCCACCCACATGACAGGGGACTTACACACACACCGATGTCCAGGGTACGAACGCATCATGTGGACACTCTCAGCACAGGTACACTGAACAAACACACATCTGTGGGTACAGTCACCTGTCACACTGGGGTGACCACAGAATCACATGAGGACTGCAGAAGCAACATTCCCAGGAGGATTAGACAGGCAGAATGTGGCATGCACCATGCAGTGATTGTCACAGTAAACACAATGCAAGTGAGGACGGCAGACATGCACCACCGCATGCTCTGGCTGGGAGACATCAGGCATTCCCCCCCCGGGACCCACTCTACAGTACAATGCATGTGTGTCACATCTGGACACAATGCCAGAAGTCCCAGTCACAAAAAAGGGACACAGTCTGTGCTAGTGGACTCAGCACTCACCTGAAACCCTGGTCGGCCATACAGCATGGGGTACTGTGGGAGGATCACATCCAGCAATGCCAGATTCTCCTCCAGGGTGAAAGGCTGGGCCCTCTCCACAGACCTTGACATGGTGCCAGGGAATCACGAGCAGCAGCAGTGTTGTTGAATCAAAAGATGTGCAGGCAAGTGCTCTCTCATGGGACCTGGCTGCCTTATATCTGCCTTGCTGGCCTGTTTCATGCACAGGAGTACAGAGTGATTGGTCACTCACATTTGCATCCTATGTTTCCTTCAATCCATTTAAACCTACCCCTGTGAGGAGGTTAGATTTTTTTTAGAATTCAGCATGATGTAATTTCAACAACAACTTTGCAACAAAGTAGATTATTTCAAACCGACTTTTGCAGGCAACCTCATTCAACAAATTCAAAGTTTAAACTCGGTCTCCACGGCAACCAGCATGCATCTCTGGCTTCATACTTGTCCCTCATGTGTCCCCTATGTAATTTGGAGATTCACACACAGGTATGGTGCGTTCTGGGGCCCTAGGGCACCCCAAATGCATAGCTACGGGCCGTACAGGCGTGTGTACGGTCCGTATCACTATGGGTACGCATACGCGAGCAAACCCATAGTGATACGGACCGTACACACGCATGTACGCTCACTATCACTATGGGTGTGCTCGCGTATGCGTACCCATAGTGATACGGACCGTACACACGCCTGTACGCTCACTATCACTATGGGTGTACTCGCGTATGCGTACCCATAGTGATATGGACCGTACACACGCCTGTACGCTCACTATCACTATGGGTGTGCTCGCGTATGCGTACCCATAGTGATACGGACCGTACACACGCCTGTACGCACACTATCACTATGGGTGTGCTCGCGTATGCGTACCCATAGTGATACGGACCGTACACCCGCCTGTACGCTCACTATCACTATGGGTGTGCTCGCGTATGCGTACCCATAGTGATACAGACCGTACACACGCCTGTACGCTCACTATCACTATGGGTGTGCTCGCGTATGCGTACCCATAGTGATACGGCCCGTACACACGCATGTACACTCACTATCAATATGGGTGTGCTCGCGTATGCGTACCCATAGTGATACAGACCGTACACACGCCTGTACGCTCACTATCACTATGGGTGTTCTCGCGTATGCGTACCCATAGCGATACGGACCGTACACACGCGTGTACGCTCACTATCACTTGGGTAGGCCTACGGCAGCACTCCCATAGTGATAGGGAACGTACACACGCCCTCAAAGCGAATGTACATTGCCTTTCACACATAACAGTGGTGACAGGCAGCACACAGAAAGGAATAGAGCTGACATACTTGTCCATGGATGGACATCAAGGCATTGTCTGTGCAGTACTACATGTGTGGGGCACAGGTGTGAAAGGCTGTGATGTGGCACATTACTCCTGAGTTGTGAAGGCAATAGATGTATGATGAGATGTGTACAGATGTTATGTGTGATGGTGCACTATGTGCCAAACATGCCCTTCACTCCTTTGACATGTGTGCATGTCGTACAGAACACTTGAGATAAGCGTCACTGGCATGGCACAGTCAACAACACACGCAAGTGTCCCCTGATGCCCGCTACAGCGGTTACCACACCTGACATGTGACTACCCACGTTGCACGATGTGACTATGTCATGTATGTGTGGTTTGTTCCCATTAGCTTGATGTTGGTGTTCCCTCAAATGCATCTGCAGTTGCTGCAACCAACATGTGTCTGTGTGTAGATGGCCATGGCACACTGTTACGCACACCAGGCCACATGTGGTATTGGATGTGAGGTGTGTATGTATGCATGGGACACGGAGTAGCGTAACAAGGACCTGTCTGCATACTCTCAATGTATGTGTGATCAGCCATGACATGTACACCTTCATGGCAAGGTGTGTGGGCTGTCCTAGTGTTATGTCATGTGACCTGTGGCTCTAGTGTTCCGCTACCTGTCTCTGCAATCAACATCCTACATCTGCTGATATGTTGATGTATGTCACTCCTGTATTGCGTCTGGCTGTTCACTTACACTGGGACACAGCTAGTCCCATGCCATGGGATGTGGAGGTTCACAATCCCCGTGTGTAGCTGGGTCTTGGTAGGAGTGTCCCCTGGCAGCCATACGTGTCCAGGGCATGTAGCACATACCTGACTCCGTATGTAGCATATGTGTATTGACAGATTAACATGTGCTCAGTACATATAAATTGTTGTTGTGGTGCACTCACTCTTCCTTGTCACTTCCAAATTACTGCAGAGCGCCGCCTCTTCCCCGACCAATTCCGGACTTGGCTGACATGCGGGAGAATGACTGTATACGCTGCTACCGCTTCCCCCAACCGTTGATTGAGTAGTTGACAGCAAGGCTGGCACCACACCTGCAACCGCTGCACAGGTATCCTACGGCACTGACACCCAAGCTGAAGGTAATGGCAGCCCTACATCTTTTTGCCACGAGTACCTTTCAATATACCATAGCTCATGTTGGTGGCATGTCCCAGACGATGTTCAGCCGTGTGCTGCATGATTTTTTAGAGGCCATGTTGCTTCACCTGGATGAGTTTATCCATTTCCCAACTCCTGAACAGTTGACAGGTGTCAAGCGTGGATTCTATGCCCTGGGAAGGATGCCCCATGTCATTGGGTCCATAGATGGGACACATGTGGCTTTGGTACCACCACAGGCACAGGAGGTAGCGTACAGGAATCGCAAGCACTACCACTCCATCAATGCCCTTGTGGTGTGTCTGTCCAACATGGTGATTTCACATGTCCGTGCTCGTTTTCCAGGATCAGCACACGATGCCTACATCATAAGGCGTAGCAGGGTGCCTGAAATGATGACGCCGCTGCGCAACGAACGAGCATGTGTTGTTGGTGAGTACACTCTGTCTGTCCTGTATTTTGCGTAGACTTCCTGCCCGACTGCTTCTCCTGTCCTACTTATGTCCATGTGATTTCCATGTAGGGGACGCTGGCTATCCCAACATGCCATGGCTGATCACACCTCTCCGCAAACCCAGCACGCCGGCCCAGCTCCGCTACAAAACCGCCCATGGCCGGACAAGGCGAGTGATAGAGAGGACATTTGGCCTCCTGAAGAGCCGATTCAGGTGCCTGCACAAGACCGGCGGCGCCCTCCCATATGCCCCGGTGAAGGTCTGCAAAATCTTCATGGTCTGCTGCATGCTGCACAACATGGCAGTTGAGAAAGCTGTGCCACTCATCCTGGATCAAGATGATCAGGACCATCTACCCGTGGAGGACGAAGGGCTTGGCAATGGGGCTAGTGATGTGGAGGATGTGGAGCCGCAAGAGGACATCCGGAGTCGGCTCATACGTGACTTCTTTGCTTAGTGATGAGTACCAGTGTCTGAGTGTGCACGCATTGGTCCTTGTGTGGCATGTGTTGCAATGTGTGTGTCCATCTGCATGTATGCCACGTGAGTCAGAGGTGTGTGTGGATGTGTCACTCGAGTGATGGTGCCAGTGATGAGTGTATTTCCGCAGTCATAATCGTGACCTAGCATGTTGTCATCCTTATATGTGTCGAGTACATGTACATGCAAGTGGATGAGCTTTTTGTGGCTGAATTCTTGTGTGTCTCTCATCCCCAGGTACTTGCGCATGCCGTCTGCTGGTTGCATTGTTGTGGCACTGCTATTCCTCATGGACACGTCATCCTGTGCTGACTCAGCGTTACACGCACGGACAAGTTTGGAAGTCTCCTTAGGGTAAGGGATGCATCAGGGGTGTATTGGGTGTGGCAGTTGTTTACAATGTGTGCACACTGCCCCTGTCGATGTTTTGTTCATCTGCAGACATGTCGCATCACCATGGGACACATGACATGTAGCTGGATTCACCTGAATAGATGGTCAGACTTGTTGACAGTCATCTGTAATGGGATAGTGGATTGTGATGAAGGCATCAATGTGTGTAACACTGCCCTCGGACACATACAGTTTGCATTGGCTTGACATGGTGTGGGACTTCCACATCAGAGGATCAATGGTGTATGGCAGCCTCTCCGTGAGCAGCAGGGGGTGTTTAGCTGTTACCCAAAACTTGTGTGCCAGTTCCATGGATATCAAGCATTTGTGGTGCAGAAGGGGGGTGCCAGTGTTGGACCCACATGTTACTTCACATGACCTGTGTATGTGTACTCCGAGTTGCCTCTGCATTCCGTTATACATGACTAATAAAGGTGTCCCTATGCCTCCAAGGTGCCTCTTCTCAGTCAATGCTGGTGTGTTGCCACGGTGCATACGGCATGTCTGGCATGGTTCTCAGTGATAGTGGCTATGTGTCTTTGTGTAGAGCAGCAAGATGCAAGCTGTTTGTCTGGGATTAGACTCTGTATTGTGCATGATGTCCATGACTGTGTGGGTATTGTGACATGTGCCATCACCATGCATCCAACGTTGGCCAGGCCACCATTCTCTGCATCCACCTGACTCAAGCTTGCAGGACATGGTTCTGCCACCTGTCTACACATACCTGGGTGCCCCCCAGGACACTCCACATGATCCCTGACCTCTGCGCATGACTGTTGCTGTACTCAATATGTCTGTCGGCACGGTTGTGCGCCCACCCCCTCAGCTGGTTGGGCCCATCACGGGTGTGTATGGTGCTCCATGTCTGTCTTGCCTAATACATTGTGACCCATGTGTGTCCTGTGCCAGACTCAGGCCCCAGGGTATGGATGGTTGAAGTCATATGAGAACTCAGGCATGGTTAGACTTTACAAGACACATGTAATGTAATAATTCAAAATGTAGGCATCATCTCTTGATCGTGTAAGTTTTTATTTGTGTTGGGGTACGTGTTGGGGGGGGGGGTATGACAAGAGGGGCTTTCCAGGTGTGTGGAATCCAAAGTTCACTGGGGGAGTTGGTATCCTTGCCATTGGAAATCATCAGAGTCCATGCCACAGTGTTTGTCAACATTGGTCAGACAGTGACCAGCAAGTCCATGTGGCAGAGAATGTCATTTGCTGATGTGCTGCTATTGGGGCAGTGGGCCAGGTGCCAGGCCAGGTGTCCTGGGAGATGGTGCTGTTGCGCCGACCCTCACGGTCTTTTCCGTGGATGACCCGCCCTCCTGCGGGAACCCTCAGAAGCAGGCCGTGACGATGTTTGGGATGCTCCGTCGGATGTATCCTCCTCCTCCTGATCCCTCCCTGTGGGTGGTGATGTTCTTCGCCTGGTGGAACAGGGAGGGTTGCCCATGTTGTCGGCTATCCAACGGAGTGAACGGTTAATTCCCGTGAGCACCGTCATGAGCTCAGCCTGTCTGTCCTCCATCCGCCCTTGGTGTCGCTGTTGACAGGCATGTTGCTCCGCATGTTGCTGGGCCTGCTGGGTCTTGATCTCCTCGAGGGTCCCCTTCATCTCGTTGAGGGTGGACACAACCTGGCTCATGCCCGTGGTGTCCTGCCGGTATGTGTCCAGGATGTTTCTTACATGGGAATATACTGGTACCGCAGCCAACTGGTCAGGCTCGCGCCTCTGCCGTCCTCCACTCCCACCACCCCTGCCCACTTGCGCCTGGCCTGCCCTTGTGGGCACATCGTGTCTCCGGGACCCCTGAGGGGTGGCATTTGCGTTGTCGCCTGCCTCCTCCTGGGTCCCCTTTACACCGTGTCCCTCCTGGTCAGCCTGGCTGCGTTGTGGTGGTGGGGCAGGGATCCTGGGTGTCTCCTGGGATGTGGCAGGAGTGGGGGTGGTGGTTGGCCCAGTTGTACCTGACGCAGGTGCTGCAGGTGGTTGGCCACCAGAGGTGCCAGGTTGGTCGGGGTCGTCCACAGAGTGGTGAGAGTCCTCACTGCCGGTGGGATCGTCATCCCGCAGAGACAGGTCCTGTGAGTCTTCCCCCCCAGTGTTGGGGGGTGATCCATGACGTTGACCTGTGTGTGAGAGAGACAATGTTATTATTTTTCCATGCAACATCCATGTTTCATTTGTTTCAAAGTTGGCACATTTCCTCTGGGTATTTGGATATGTCTTGCATTCCACTCACAGTGCACTTGTGCATGGGTATGTCCCTTGGCCCCAGCTTTTGAGACTTTACCTATGTGTGACACAGTCTTACTTGCTGCGTCAATTGTGACTGCAGTGAGCAGTGGAGTGAGCAGGTGTGGCGAGCCATGCATTGGCGCCTTCCATGTTGCACTGTACGTGGGCAAATGGAGTTGTTCCACACACTTATATAATGCAGGTAGCTGGCGTTGTGCTCGTGCACAGGTTGACACATGGCCCAGTGTTTTGCCATGGAGAAGAGAGGGGGATTCAGGCACTGGCCACCCTTGTCTACATGCACGCAGTCCACCTGCTGACGAGCAGACATTCCCACACCACCCAAGGCTGAATTGGTCTCCCTGTGTCTCCCTTTCTCACTCCCTCTCTGCCCCCCTCTCCCTCCCTCCCTGTGTCAGCCTCCTCCCTCTGTCCGTCTCCCTGTGTCTCCCTCCCTCTCTCTCCCCCTCTCCCTCCCTCTGTGTGTCACCCTCTATCACCTCAGCCCAGCTTCCTAGGCACACACTGTTTGCAGATCTTTGAATGGCCCTTGGCTTGTTCATGTGAGTTTGTTTCTGATCTCCAGGCACCCATTGGGTGTAGTGTCTGTGTCTGCGCTGCTGCTGTGGTGGTGTGTGCTGCCACTCTTTCACAGTGTTAGCTGTTCATTAGCTGCTGTCATGTGCAAAAAGTGCCTTCCCCCCATGTCTTCATGCAAGGCGTCCGCCATTTGCAGGCAAGTCTTTCCTGTGTGGGGACACACTGTTTGTCTGGCTGTGACCTAGGCCATATGGGCTGAGGGCATTGTTGTCTGCTTCTGAGTTGCACTATGTGATTTTTGAGGCCCACACTCCCGCCATCCGGGTTACCGTGTCTTGTGTTGGTGTTTTCTGTTATCTGTGACTTGGCATTGTCTTGCAGGGTGCATGGGTAATGGTGGCGCTAGTGGCATGTGCGTGTTTATGGTGTGTGGTTGAGTCATGCGATAGCTTTGGGGTGGTTGCGTGCATGATTGTGAGTTTGGTTGTGGATGACGTTCCCCCCATGTGAGGTGAGTGGTTTGTGTACTCACCAGGCTCTGGGAGTCCTTCTACTCCCTCCACTCCCACCACCGGCAGTATGGCCATCAACTTCTCCTCCCAGGGATGGTATTGTACGCGTCTGCGGGGCGGCCCTCCTCCAGTGGTGTTGGCCTGGTTGTGGTCGTCGGTCATTTTGCGGCGGACCGTCCTCCGCAGATCGTACCACCTGGCTTGGCATTCATGCCTGGTCCTTCTGGTGGACCAAACAGCATTCACAGCATCGACAATCCTCTGCCACATGGCTGATTTTTCGGAAATGCTGGTCTGTCTGACCAATGTTCCGAAGAGGTGTGGCTCGACTCTGATGATTTCGTCGACAAGGACCTCCAACTCTCCGCTAGTGAACTTTGGATTCTTGTCAGTGGGCATGGTGAGGGGTGTGGGTGTGGATGGTTGTGGGGGGTGTGGGTGTGGATGGTTGTGGGTGTGTGGGTGTGGGTGTGGTTGTGCAGGTGTGTGTGTGAATGTGATGAGGGGGTGTTTGTGAAGGTGGTTGTGTGAAGGTGTGCAGGTGTAAGGTGTAGTGGAGGTTGTAGTATGGTGCAGTTGTTTCTCTGTGTGGTCTGGCAGCAGTGGGTCTGTTGCAAAGGATCATGGTTTGTGTGTATTGGGCCTTTTTATTGGTCCATTGGTGGGTGTGGCTGTGTTATAAGGAGTGGTTGTGTTTTGGGCCTCTGTTTGGGAGTTTGGCAGTTGCAGGTCAGTGAATAGGTTGTATTTGTGCTTGTTGGACATGTTTTGTGGCTTTGTGCGATTCGAATGGAGTCTTCTTGTGTTGTTTTGCTTTGTCCTGGTTGTGTACGTGTGTTTTTAGCGTCTGTACGGTGCGTACATCGGCCATTTTGTTGTACAGTGCTGTCCTTGTCTCTGGCTTGGAACGACTCGTACATGCACGATGTTGGGTGAGGGTGCTGGTGTTGGGGCCTGGGGTGCGCTCCTACTTAGACTGGTGGGTTGTGTGTGTTCGCTCTGTACATACACGGGTGTGGGTACGGTCCGTACATACACTGTTGGGGTGGGGGTACGCTCCATACATACGCGGGTGGGGGTGCGGTCCGTACATACACTGTTGGGCTGGGGGTACGCTCCATACATACGCGGGGGGTACGGTCCGTACATACACTGTTGGGGTGGGGGTACGCTCCATACATACGCGGGTGGGGGTACGGTCCGTACATACACTGGTGTACATACACGGGTGGGGGTACCGTCCGTACATACACTGTTGGGGTGGGGGTACGCTCCATACATACGCGGGGGGGGTACGGTCCGTACATACACTGTTAGGGCGGGGGTACGCTCCATACATACGCAGGGGGTACGGTCCGTACATACACTGTTGGGGTGGGGGTACGCTCCATACATATACGTGGGTGGGGGTACGGTCCGTACATACACTGGTGTACATACACGGGTGGGGGTACGGTCCGTACATACACTGTTGGGGTGGGGGTACGCTCCATACATACGCGGGGGGGTACGGTCCGTACATACACTGTTGGGGCGGGGGTACGCTCCATACATATGTGGGTGGGGGTACGGTCCGTACATACACTGGTGTACATACACGGGTGGGGGTACGGTCCGTACATACACTATTGGGGTGGGGGTACGCTCCATACATATGCGGGTGTGGGTACGGACCGTACATCCACTGTTGGGGTGGGGGTACGCTCCATACATACGCGGGTGGGGGTACGGTCCGTACATACACTGGTGTACATACACGGGTGGGGGTACGGTCCGTACATACACTGTTGGGGTGGGGGTACGCTCCATACATACGCGGGTGGGGGTACGGTCCGTACATACACTGTTGGGGTGGGGGTACGCTCCATACATATGCGGGTGAGGGTACGGTCCGTACATACACTGTTGGGGTGGGGGTACGCTCCATACATACACGGGTGTGGGTACGGTCCGTACATCCACTGTTGGGGTGGGGGTACGCTCCATACATACACGGGTGGGGGTACGGGCCGTACGTACATGGGTGTATATACACGGGTGGGTGTACGGTCCGTACGTACGGGGGTGTACATGCACAGGTGGGGGTTTGGCGCGTACATACGAGGGCTGGGGGGATGGTTCGGCGCGTACATACGAGGGCTGGGGGGGGTGTTCGGCGCGTATGCGGGCACATGTCTCCATGGTTGCTATGGGAGTTCGGTGCGGACGGTGTTTTTTCCATATGGTTGTAACATCGGACGCACGGGATGGACCGTACTTGCGCGGTCGCACTTCACTTTTCACATTTGTACGGTAATTCATCCGGGGACGTGTCGGACACCTTTTCCGACCCGAGGACGTGTGGGGAATTATTCCCAATGCGATTCGTATGGACTTTTTCCCATGCGAATTGTACTTGGCAGTTTGTACGGCACTTGTACGATTCGAACGGTAAAAAGACCGGATACGAGTCGTACGGGGAAATTTTTTTCGGGATCCGAATCGGCACCAAAGTGTAATAATATAAAGTTTGAAAAAAGAAAGTCACATACATATTTTAATAAACTGTTATTACATATTTTTTAAGCAATCAATATTCATAAACATTGCATTGTGCATATTACAGAAAAATACATTTGATATTATTTATTGCTGAGATTTGGAGAAAGATAATAGATCGTCAGTGGCTGCTAATTACATCACATATTACAACAATCACAGCATGTTCTATGCCATCACTGGTAATATCACTGCAACATTTGCAATGACATAATTGAAGCCAAAATTGTGCATGACATGAATGCGAGATAGGGCACAAGTTATGGTTACTTGAGCTAACTATAACTATTAAAAAGGTGTTTTTGATTTGCTAATAACTTTGGCGTTGTTTTAGGAATCTTCTCAAAATGTTCAAAACAAATTTGACGCTCACTTCAGCTCCTGTTTTGAAATTTTCAGGGTGATCCGTCAAGCGGGGTGGGAAAAAGGGGGGCCCAAAATGCTTTTTCTCCATTTTAATTGCCATAGGAAACTTTTGACACGGCGACAGTCCTAACTATGTCAGGGACACAGTCAGGGACTTGGGCAAGGACTAGGAATGGGGTAGAAAACGTACACAGAGAGGAGTACATTGCTTCCCAGGATCACACAGGAAGTCAGAGGAGGAAACGGGATCCAAAGGGGAAGCCTGTACAAGTAAACAAGATAGCTAAGACCCAGAACGGAAAGGCACTTATGAAGTAATTTAGCATTCAGAAAACCTACAACCAGGATGAATGTGCAAGACATATATATGAAACAACATTAACAATAAAGGGCAGTGTGGTGTAAAGTACTTTGGAGCTTCACACAGTAAGACTGAAGCTCAGTAAGTTTCTCACCCACAATTGCTGTTACAGATACTGACTGCAAATGCCCATATATAGGATATGCATGCAAAGGCAGGGTCTGTGGAGCTTATACCTATGGTGATGTTATAAATGCAACTCAAAGACAATACTCACAGTGAACAAGAAACACCACCTAGGTAGTCAGCTGTGCCCACTGATCCTGGCGATCAAACAGGAACAAGCATGGCAGTAACAGCAAGGGGGCAGAACTAAACACAAGCACAATAGATAAGGAGCTAGCAAGGAGGAGTGCTTAACAGGAAAGGAAGGAACTCACAGTGGACACTTGGCAGAAAGCAGGTAACAAACATACAAGGCAACAGAAGCAAGACAGCAGAATAGAAAGACAGAAAACTAGGAAATGGGTAGAAAGGCAGGGACTGGAAAAGGATATACATAAGGGGAGGCCACAAAGGTATACTAGAATAGTGCAGATTCAGGGATAAAGAAAACAAAGTAGCATTGACGGCAGTGCTGGGGCAGGAACAAGAATTGAGCAAAAGCACAAGACCCAAGGTAGCACTGGAGGCAGTGCTAGTTCAGGAACAGGGAAATTACTAATACTCAGGAGTCAAGTTAGCACTGCAGGCAGTGCAAGTTCAGGAGAAGGGAAACTGCCGCAGTTCAGGAAAAAAGGAATGCTAAGGCTCAGGAGTCAAGGAAGCACTGCAGGCAGTGCTAGCTCAGGAGGAGGCAAACTGCTGCAGTTCAGGAAGAAGGAATGCTAAGGCTCAGAAGTCAAGGCAGCACTGAAGGCAGTGCTAATTCACGAATTAGGAAAACAGCAGAAGCTCAGGAACAAGGAATAACTAAATCTCAGGAAACACTGGAAACAAGGATAGTAAAGGCTCAGGAAACACTGGAACAAGGATTGGTCTCACCGGTATACAGCTACAATGACCAACCCTGGACTGAAGAGAGCTGGGGCTTAAAAGAGCTCACAGTAATCACATGCATCAGGTGTGAGCAGGCTAGCAGCAGCCAGCCACAGGTGAGCTGAATTCCTCCACCCATCCTTGCCCTGCAGGGGTGGAGACAAAGCAGTGAGCAGGGAATTATAGGTAATGGAGTTTCCAGCATTAGCAGACTGGCTTCCACATAACCCAGCATGGATTGGGAATGGATGTCAATTCCTAAATGTTGTCCAAATGCCTGGAAGTCAGGATATGCATACAGGGGAGTGTCTGGAAGCATAATAGAATACTGGAAAGCCCCACAATTTGCCCCCTGGTGGTGAGAACGAGAGCACAGGGAGTGAATTGTGAAACTGCTGAATTACACCTAATCTGGCAATAAATGTAGCTCTTGGTTCAGAAAGCACTCTTTTTGTTAAATGGTGTAAATCAGTTCAGCATTCCCTGAGTAATTTAAAGATTCCTCAGATACACAACTGTGGCCACAGTGGCTAGGCGACCCCTCCCGATCTCATGCCTAAGATCTGATTCGATGCCAACACTTCAAAAAAGGAAGTGCTGGCAGCCATCTTGTGAATCGGTTGAACTGAGTCACAAGCAAAAACCTTTTTTTTAAAAAAGATAAGGGGGCAGGGTAGTAACACCCTGACACTCTGGGCCTCATGGGTGGGTCCAACAGGGACCCCAGGGCCTAAAAAGCATTTTAAAAAAAGAAATTCAGCGGGAGTCATGTTGGGTCCACAAATCCTGCTGAAAATGTTAAAAAGGAAGTGCTGGTTGCTGCTCTTCATTTAATTATGCCCCCGGGTGGGCCAGGTCCCGGGGCAATTAGATATACAAATTAATTATCAATGAGGGGGGGCACTGGCCCCCCCACGTGGCCCCCGTGGACCGCCACCTTCCCGGAGCCTGGACTGACAGGGACCGGAGGAGAACAAACAGCCACTGGAGAGCAGAATGAGCTTGCAGGACAACGGCTGCCTATGAACAACCATTGGTGCTGAGAAGCCAGCATGTATCCCAGATCCCTAAGGTGCATCAACATCAATGACCTGCCTCCTAGCCCCTTATGCAGAGTATGTGGAATACCACTACCCTGCACTGCAGATAGACCACCATACGCAAGTGCCTGGAGAATGGGGAGCGCACTATGGGCCGCCGATAGAGGACAGATGTATTTATAGGTCTGGTACCAACAGCACAGTGTCAACGCCACAGTCAGGGCTCTCTGCTGGGGTGCGTCCTAACAGCTCACAACAGGACTACAGCTGTTTGCACCGCAGGTGAGTCCAAGATTTTACATGCTACAGATGGCCTCCACACACAAACATTATCAAAAATTGATTGGGTTATCTCAGGCTGATCAATAGCTGTGCACGATTCACAATGATAGATCTCTGAGTACTTTCCAGGGGAGCTGGAAATATAATTGCTCTGCGCACTGAAGAGAATCTACACATCGGTTCGTAATGAGTCGGCGGCCTCAAATTTGCCTGCAGGGACATGAGACTCACCGTACTGGGACACGGCCACAACAACGGACTCGGTATTTAGCACCATGACAGCTTCTCTACACTCTGTGCTCGTCTTTTCTGCACAGCTAGTGACAGAAATGCGTAGTAATGCTCGCTGGCCAGGAAAACATGCATTAGAACCCCCATAAACAGACCGCTGTTATGATGCCATTAAACCATCAGACCACGAAAGACGCTATAAGCGTGCATTAAGTGCCCCCGATCACTGCAGAAACGTGTCAGGAAACAGCAGTCCAGGGCCTGAGGGAGAAGGAGGCAGGGGATATTCCACCCCGTGCACTGAGGTGTAAGGCATCATGTGCTGACCTGAGCACAGAGAAGCCATGAATAATCTGGCATGAGTTGGTCTGAGCAGCAAAAGACAAAGGATATTCCTGCATGCATGAATGCAGGCCTGAGAACACTGGTGCATGGAGTACTGTGGCCTGCACTGTACTGAGCATATAGGAGAAGTACATATTCAGCTAGTGCTGACATGAGCACACAGATACAGTGCATATCCCAGCAAGTATTGACCGGAGCACACAAGCAGTAGATATTTCTGCACGTGCTGGCCTAGCATACAGGTACAGTGCATGTTCCAGTGTAGTCTTGATGACTCAGAAACAGGATATTACAGCATGTGTTGGTCCGTGCACACAGAAACGGGGGATATTTTACCATATATAGACTTGGGCATACGTCATATGATGTGAGGATGTGGCATTACAGCCAGAGCTGCCGGCTTTGGAACTGGGGAACCAGGTTCAAGCCTCGGCATCGGCTCAGCATCCTGTGATTCACTTAATCTCCCCTTGCCTACCCAAAAATATAATGTGTGCTTGTGTAACGTAACATGACTGTATAAGGGATTTTGATCCGCACTCATATGCAAAATACAAGTCCATCCAATTTGTTTGTTTTTAGATTGTTCTTTATTTTCATATCCTTTCTTCTAGTAGCCAACGCGTTTCGTCCTGTTTAAGGACTTCTTCAGGGCTACAACATAAATAATAACTATTGTTAAAAAAACTTTTTATAATAAAAACTTATTTTTCTCTCTTTTTTTAAATATTTTTTGTAAAAGACAGACAGATTGACAAATGCAAATGTATTGATTCAATGCCAATTTTTACATTTCCAAAGTTTCATTAATCCAATTCACCAGGCACATAGTCCTTCAGAACAATATTAACAGAAGTAATCAGTGTGTCAGTACAGAAATTTAGACAGTATGGGAAACTCATAGAGTACTGTCAAAAGATAATTAAAAGAACCATGTTGACACATCACACACTTAATTTCTTCCTATTTTTCCAATAAGAATAAATGCTCATGCAGCTTGCTTATGTAAAAAAGGAAAAGTCCTATATTGCATTTCTTTTATCCCTAGCTACAAGATAGCCTCATCCATCATCAAGTCTATTTTTCATTTAATATTTATGTGCAAATTCAAATATAATTTCAATACCTCAGCAGATGATTTCCTTATCAGTGTTTAAATGATTTTCAATACGTTGGTTTTACCTCGCTTTTCTTTCTAGAGAAATATATATATTACAGTAATTACATAGTGTCAGCAGTCATATTACAGACATTCAATTGTATATCAATGCATCAGTAATGATATGCATACACAAAAATCAGCACAACTTCCAAATCTCTTATTTCAAGTCCTTAAAAAAAGTGACCAGATCACGTCAGCCGTAATGTCTTTTATAACACATTCTAATATCATTGAACTAGTTCCATACCTTAAGACCTGTTCGGTGGTATTATTAAATCCGTGTTAAAATTGATGAATGTTCTATATGTAGGGGGATGTATCTCTTAATAGCTTTTAGGTCAACGCTATTTTCTGGATCTAAAAAGCAAAGGTAAGAACAAAACTCCTTTATATATGTTATACAAACACAAACTGAGTATGACCGTATACGGGTAGTAACAAGTTGCCTAGCTCCAGATCAGTATAAGTATGTGCAGCAGAATTAGCTGACTGCCCTCATTAGTCCCAAATAATCCGTAGGCGCGGCTATTCATGACACCATTATTGCCCAATTCAAAAGAGGCACAGAATTGGTGGACCTCAAAGAGTTGTAACTCTCTAGCAATGCTTGTTAGGATGGGCGCGTTCAACAAGTCATAGACCTCGCTGACCAGATTAGTGTTATGTCAATGAGAGCCGTCATATTTGACCGGCTTTCTACTCGCATTTTACTGTGCGTTTGATCAGTCTCCGTTCATTTTTGTCACATGTCGACAACCCCAATCACGTATATACATGAATATTCATACTTTAAGATCTCTAGGCACCTGGTTCCAAATGCCAAGTAACTATTATTATCGTAATACGCTAGAAACAGCCCACCAAGTTACATAATACATAAATACACGGTAAGAGAAGATTTTCACCCTAATCTACCGTGAAAGAGGTATATTCTGAGCTGTCACTCCATCCTTATTCCTTATAGGCAGGACGCGTTCCACGGAACACCTGTTTGAAATGCTAAATCTCAGAATTGGCACAAGCGCTATCCAACACATATCAGGTCAACGGTATCCGCCATCTTAGAAAGGCTTATTCGTAAAACTAAAGCCTAGAAATCTAGATATCTAGTGGTTGTCACCATTACAAAAGGATAGTATCTTGCTCTAATGTTGTCTAGAGGGAGGTAGCCACAGACATATATACTAGGCTAATGCAAGCAGTTTTTAGTTTTCCTTACCGTACGTCTAGTCCTGTGTGAGCTGGTACTCCATCGTCATAATGCACGCGCAAGACGAGTGCAACTAGTCACGGGTTTAAAAAGCTGAAGCTCAGGGTTGACGCATGCGCAAACGATCACGTTTCGTGTGAAATGTATCCGCCATATTGAAAGGGTTTCATTTGGTAAGTTTCCACTATATTTAAAGATAGTTTACGTTGGAAATTCGGTTTCCCATCATATTGGTGATGTTTTGCCAGATAAACGACAGTCTCTAAATACTACTGTCATCTACATATTACTATGTTTACCATGATTTCCATGAATTACATATTTATTCTTTTTGACGATGTAAAATCGTATTATCCAATACGCACCATAGTAAATAGCGAGTGGATAAATGAGACTGCCATCTTCGACGGGCTATCAACTTTAGACAATCATTTCCGTTCTAACAGGTCAATTTCCAATATATATTCGGCACACGGTGCCATATATAAATCGATGCTCAGAAGGCAAATTATGGGTTAGATTGCGAAAGTATAATCATTTAGTAAAACAATCCCTGATATTCCGAGACCCAGGTTTATATCAAAGAGTATACTATAAAGATCATTATACAAGTATTTCTTCAAAAATGTGGTCATACTGATATCCCATGGCAATTTAACCATTTTTAATCCATATCACTTGTGAATCGATTCCATATGCTTCGAAACCCAATCAGGGTTAGATTTCTCGATGTCGTTTTGAATTTTATGTATTGCCCTAGCATCACCCTGAGGACATATTTTATGACATATCCCCGCATTTCACTTGGTATTGTGAAAACATATACAAAGGTGCTTTTAGCCATCTACATTCTTATGGCAAAACATCATGTTACCAGAGTCATGTTGTATTCCTACAGAAAATAATGCATTTCTGAATTAACATTCAGTCCCTGATGCATAGTCCTCAGGACACAGATCCATTTTGCCTCTTTCTGTCTGAGGAGAAGTTCCCTATTCCCCCCTCTTTCACCTACAATCACATGTTCTATTGCATGAAACCAGATGTTTTTATTTTCTGGATGGTCATTTTTTATGTGCATCGCAACTGAGTATCTTTCATCCATGTTCTTTATTGCACGCAGGTGTTCTTGTACCCTTACCTTCAGGCAACGTATACTACTTCCCACATAGATCTTGCCACAAGCACAGCCTAGAATGTAAATGGCGTAGGTCGTATTACAATTAATAAATGACATGATTTTATATGTTTTGTTTGTGTTATATGAGAATTCACTGATTCTATTCTTACCTATTTTGCAAACTGAACAATTGCCGCACACAAAAAAGCCATTTGGTTTACTGGGTAACCACGTGACCAGAGTCTTGTCTGTATCCATTGCTTTTACATAACTGGGACAAAGCTTCCGTTTAATAGTGAAACCTTTTCGATAGACAACGTTCGGTTTACTTGACACAATATTAGAGAGACTTGTATCTAGATTTAGCAAAGACCAGTTCTTCCTCAATACATTGTAAACATGGTTGCTGTGTTGATTGTACTGTGTAATAAATAGTACATTCTTCTCTAGTTCCATGCCTTTCTTTTTACCATCCCTTTTGTGTTCATTACCCTTTAGTGTTTGTTTTCTGTCAAGCTTTTTGACTTTTCTCTCTGCCTTTTCTAAACATTCATGATCATAACCCCGAGCTGTGAAGTTTGATTTAATATTATACACAGTACGTTCAAACTCGGTTTCTTCACTACAGTTTCTACGGGCTCGAACCATCTCACCATAGGGTATAGCAGTGATGGTATTACGTGGATGGAAGCTCGAGGCATGAAGCACACTATTGCATGCTGTAGGTTTCTTAAAAATCTTACTCTCGATTTTTCCAAGTTTAATGTACAAATTGAGGTCAAGAAAGTCAATGCACCGTTCACTATAATCAATAGTAAGCTTGACATTAAATCTGTTGTTATTGAGATAAGCATGGTATTCTTTCAGGCTTTCAGCACTTCCGTTCCAAATCATCAAAATGTCGTCGATGTAACGACCATAAAAGATGATTTTATCCAACCAGGCATGGGCCCCTCTACCAAAGGTCTGCTCCACCTCATACAAACCCATAAAAAGGTTCGCATAAGATGGAGCAAACCTCGAACCCATCGCTGTACCTTGTTTCTGCAGAAACCATGTTCCATCATGCAAGAAGACATTGTTTGTGAGTATCAATTCTGCCATTTTTATTAGCATTTGGGTATGATCTAAGTGACTAGCACTTCTTCTGTGCAGAAAAAATCTTAGGGCTTCCAGCCCATTTTTCAGCTGGATACAAGTATAAAGACTTTCAACGTCCATAGTGACAAATAACAAATCATCACTGTCCCAGCTAAAGTCTTCTAATTTATCCAAAACATCACCACTATCTCTCAAGTAGGATGGCAGATTTTTCACATGTGGCTGTAAGAACCCATCCAAGTATTCCGATAGATGTTCTGTTGGGCTCCCATTACCAGAGATAATTGGCCTCCCAGGAGGGTTTATAAGCGTCTTATGAATTTTAGGGAGTGAGTAGATGCATGGAAACCTTGAGTTGTTACTCATGTAAAGCACTCCAATACCTTTGGGTCGAGTTACTATATATAAATCTGCAACAAAAAAAGTATTCCAGCAAGAATTGACATGAGCAAACAAAAATGTGATTACAGCATGTTTTGGATCTAGCGCATAGAAACAGGAGATATATCATGTGTAGGCCTTATCGCTTAGAAACGCGAATTTTACAACATGTGTTGGGCTTGGCACACAGCAGGAGGAGACATCCCAGCAAGTGTCAGCCTGGGTGCTCGAAAACAGTATATTAGAGCACGTATTGACCTGAGAGCGCAGGAGCGGTGGGTAATGGACCCTGCACTGCCACAAGCACACATTTACTGTTGCAGATTAGGGTGAGCACACAGGAAGGATAGGCGGGTACTGGTCACAGGACAGATGAGATGAGCCCTTGCACTGGCCTTAAAGGAGGCTCACTGGTGGGAGCACACTGAAACATGGAGACATTTGGGCCTGCTTTGGCTTGAGCACACAGGAGCTGAACGCAATGGTCCAGCACTGGCCTGAGCATGCAGAAGTTAGGGATGTTTGTGCCCACACGGGCCCAAGTGCAAAAAGGCAGGTAATATTTGAGTTGATTTGATATGAGTTTACCGGAACAGAGGATATGCGGTTGATATACAGCTGGAAGTAACTGCAGCCATGCACTAGACTGTAACACAGCTGCAATAAATATTGAACTTTACGACTACCTCTCAAGATGTGAATATCATATCAACAGCACTCATTCTCTTGTACGTTCAGACTTTGGTCTTGTCTTGAGTGTGGCACATTCTGGGCCCATCTCTATATGCCACTGTAGCCAAGTTCTCTGGACTTATCAAATAGATCACAATTAAATAGGCACAATGGCCACGCTTCTAATGAGACCTGAGTGCTAATGTCGGATTCACCACCTGACTGTGTTTTTTTATCCTGGCCAAAACACTATAATTCTGTGCTCGAGTTCCTTTAATACCAACAGAACAGTACAATACCAAAATGGATGAATGGAGATTTTAAAGCTATGTTAGATAAAAATGAACAGCTACTTTGAAACAGACACAACATGATTTGGTAATATAAAGAAAACATAATGCAAAGTATATGAGGCAATTGGGACACCACCTATCACTATAGTGAGGTCATGTGTCGCATTAACTTCTTTGGTGCATAGGACCTGAGGCTCAATACCCTTAAGCCTCCTAGGATTAAATAAATCCCATAAATATCACAACAACAATTAGGTCCAGCTCTCCAAATTACAATTTCTCTGGTTACACCATATGATTTATACAAAACATTGATTCAGCAGGTGTTATTCCAATTTTCGTTCTTCATAAACTCTTCTTCATAACAAAATACGACCGTAGCCAACGCGTTTCGTCCTCTCGGACTTCTTCAGGACAAGGAAAGGTATGTTGGCCTTCTGTTATGGTTGCTGTCTATAATACGTAATCCATTTTCCTCAAAGTATTACTGGAAAGACCTTGTCAAGGCAGAGTCTCTTCCTGGATGAGCTTCTTTTATTTCAGTGACCATTCTTCTGTGTGTTGTTGAACCATTAGCCAAAGTCTGGCATAAGGTAATGGGTGTTATTCCATTACAACTTGCAAAGCGTGACAAGTGGCTTGCATCATATAAACGGATCATCTCCGATATGATTCAGAAATGTATATGACAATATATTTTTCTAACAGTGTGTTTGGAATGAGAATGACTATTTTTCTTTTATATACAATGGTTTAGCTTAGTTCATTTTGCATAGCACTATAAGTAAATGTTCTCTGTGCTACCTTCTCCTGGGTATAACAATATGCCGGGTTTCCTTCGTACTGGGCTTGTTCCCTACTTGACATCATATTTTGTGAATTGTAATATGTGTAGCTCTCGCCCATGGGGGGCTGGGCTGGGGACCATAAACCTTGCACTCTGTCACTTTCCCTGTATGACTTGGAGTGTGCCACTTGACACCTGTGTAATGCATTCCTTCCTCTGCCACCCTTGCAGCAGCAGTGGCCTGCTGATGCACAAGGTCTTGTTGCCATATTTCACCCCAGAGCAATATCCAGCTGTAGAGTGGTACATTCATGGGACCTGTGCTAATTCTCAACTGCTCCTGCAAGTTCAACCATGAACAATGTGCTATATGTTCAATCATTAACAACTGAATGTAACCAAGCAGTGTCTGAGGAATTAACAATTGAATAGACAGGCACTTGGAAGTCTTAGAGTTGCTCGCTCTCTAATTTAGAAAAAAGCTTAGAAATTCACTGAAAAAAACAAAGGTTACAGGGATGTTATAGTTAGAAATAAGCATTAAAGAAAACCTTTGAAATTCTGTGAAAAAAACAAAGGTAACAGGGACGTTAGAGTTAGAATGACATTACACTCATACTAAATCAGAGAATTGTAGCTGTTATAGTCAGTGAGCTAACTATAATTCCCGCCCCCGCAATGCACTGCTTATGACCTCACAGATTATATCACTTATGACCTCATGACTCACACCCCCACTCACTCACTAATACAGCCACTGACATATCCTCTCATACACACAGACACTCAAACACTGAGTCACCCATAGTTAGTCACATACCTACTCACTAATACAGTCAATCACACAGCCACTTACTCACCTATAAAGTAACACACACACTTACTCACACAGATACTAACACATACTCACTCACCTATATAGTCACTGACATAAGCAGATACTCACCCATGCAGTCACCCTCACAGTTACTCACTCACCCATCTAGTCTCTCATATACCCTATAATCTCAGCTATGCTGCCTTTCACATAGCAAGTTACTCACCCATATACCACTAATACATGCACTCATTTACTTACACAGCCATACACACACACACTCACTCACCCATACAGCCCCACATATACACACCCAATACCCATATAGCCAGTGACTTGCCCTTTCACTTATTGCCCACCCACACAGACACTCAGACAACCAGAGAGATACTCAGACAACCAATCTCTCACCCATTCAGAATCTCACATACCCACTCACATAGCTGTTCAGTCACTTAGACACCAACTGATAGACATATATAGAGATTCACACAACTGGTCATTCACCCATACATTTACTGAGGCACCTAATCGCTCACTTATACAGTTAGTCACTCACCAACTGAATCATCAATTCAGGCACTCATACACATAATGATTCACCAATACACCTTAGTATATAATTTAACACTCAAACCTTTTTAAAACACTCACAGTCACCAGATGATGTCATCAGTGATGTCATTTGAGATGTCATCAGTGATGTCATGAGTGATATCACTGACCATGTCATGAGTGATGTAACATGTGAAGTCACAAGCAGTGCATTGTGGGGGAGCGAGTTGTAGCTAAATCACTAACTATAACGGCTGAATTTCTCTGGCTTTACATGAGTGAAATGTTAGCCTAACTATAACGTCCCTGTAACCTTTGTTTTTTTTCCACTGAATATACATGTATAAATATATAATGGAATTTAGCAGTTACAGTTAACTGAGCTAGCTATAACTTAAGCCTCCCACAATGCACTGCTTATCTGCTTATGACCTCACATATTACATCACTCATGATATGGTTAGTGACATCACTGATGACATCTCAAATGACATCACTGATGACATTTCAAATGACATCATCCAGTGAGTGTGAGCTTTTTCTAAAAGATTATGAGTGTCAAACATATATACCTAGATACTACAAAAGGTAAAATAGTATACTTTCTGTACTTCTAATGAGTTATATTATTTCAAACATATATTATGAGGGATTGTGTGTATCTGTGTGTGAGTGGCTGCCTGTTTGGGTATGTGAGTGTGTGTGTGATTGGCTGTATGGGTGTATAGGTAGGTGTGTGAGTAACATTGTGGATGAGAGAGTGGGTGTGTGAGTGACTATATTGGTGAGTGAGTGGGTGTGTCATTGGATGTATGGTAGAGTGAGTGGCTGCATGGGTGGTTGAGTAGACGTGTAAGTAACTGTATGGGTGAGTGAGTGTGTGAGGGCTTCTATGGATATGTGAATGGGTATGTACGCAGTTGTATGGGTGTGTGAGTATGTAAGTGGTTGTATGGGTGAGTGAGTGGCTGTGTTAAGAAGCTGGATGGGTGAGTAAGTGGGTGTGTGAGTGGCTGTAATGGGTGAATAAGTGGATGTGTGAGTCGCTGCAGGAGTGAGTGTGTGACTGTGTGAGTGGTTGTATGGGTAAGCAACTGGTTGTATGAGTAGCTCTATGAATTAGTGAGTGGTTGTGTGATTAATTGCATCATTCTGTGAATGGGTATATGAGCAGTTGTGTTGGTGTATGAGAGGTTGAATGTAGTGGGAGTAGGTGTGTGGGTACTTCTGTGAATGATGTAATCAGTGATGTAATTTGAGATGTCATCAGTGATGTCACTGACCATGTCATGAGTCAAGGTCATCAGCAGTGCTATGTGGAAGCATAAGTTGTAGTTAGCTCAGCTAACTATAACTGCTCAATTTCACAGGTTTTGTGCAAGTGAAATCTGAGCCTAACTATAACATCCCTGTAACCTTTGTTTTTTCAGTCAATTTCTAAGGTCTATTTAATTCTATTTCCTAACTATAATGTCACTCTAATCTTTTGTTTTTTTCATTGAATTTCTAAGATTTGTTTAATGTTGTTCCCTAACTATATTGTCCCTTTAACCTTTGGTTCTTTAAGTGAATTTCTACGGTTTTTTAACTAGTAATCACGTTTGCCAAGTTGTGGAGAAAGGGGGCATCTCTGGCATCTTGCTGGGTTGGATTTACTGTAGGTAACAGGAGGGCTTCTGGGCCCCTGAGAGCCCTCAATATCCAAGAAGACTACACTCCTCAACCAGCAGTGCACCAGGAGGCGTGTTTGCTGAACACCTCAGCAATTCCGCTGTATGCTAATGTCCCTGTAATCTTCTGTTTTTTACATGAATTTCTTCATTTTTTAATGTTATTTCCTAAATGTAACCACTTACCTTTGACAGTGAGTGTGTGAGTGACTGTATGAGTGTCTCAGTTAGTGTGTGAAGGGGTGTGTGAGTCCCTGAGTGGGCCTGTGTCAGTGTGGGAGTGTCTCAGTGGGTCTGTGAGTTAGTGTGTAAGTGTCTGAGTGCTCTCTATTTTGCCCTCTTCTGCTTTGTTTTGCCTTTTCTTCTTGTTTTTCTGCTCTCTGTTGTTCATTTCATGCTTCTTTTTCTGCCCTCTGTTTTGCCTCTTTTTGCTTGTTGCTGAACTTTATGTTGCCTCTATTTGCTCATTTCTCACCATTATTTTGCCTCTTGCTGCTGGTTTCTGACCTCTATTTTGCCTCTTTTTACTCGTTTTTACATTTATTCTGCCTCTTTCTGCTCCCTTCTGACCTTTTTCTCTGCCTCTTTCTGCTCATTGCTGACCTTTTTTTTGCCTCTTTCTGCTTGGTTCCGACCTTTATCCTGCCTCTTTCTGCTCCCTTCTGAACTTTATTCAGAATCTTTCTGCTTGTAACTCACCTTTATTTTACCTCTCTCTGTTCATCGCTGATCATTATTTTACCTTTTGCTGCTCGTTTTCACCCTATTTTGACCTTGTTCTGCTCATTTCTGACCTCCGTGATCCCAGCCTGCATTCTGTCTCCTGCGGGAGCAAGCATTGCTGCTGCACGGAGGGAGCTGCTGGAAAGGCAGCTCCCTTCATGAAGCAACAATTATTTCATCTCTTTTCCTGCTTACACACCTAATGGCAGAGAAAGAGATGAAACCTCCACCATCAGCAGGCTGGAGCACTTTGACAGCTCCTGCCCGCTGGAACCAGAGTGTTTGCTTTAGCTTGTTGGGAGCTGTGATCTCCCGCCAAGAAAAGCAAACAGCTATGTCCCGGGGGGTAGGCACCTGGGACATAGGAGGAGCCAGCCCTGGGGTGTGACAGTATGCCGCAGCACACCTCCTTTTATCTTCATGAGGTAATGTAGGTGGAGGTCCTTAGGTCATTTATGGCCCGGGAGGGGGGCCACTTGGCTCCCACTCAGCTGTAATTATATTATAGCCCCCAGGGAAGTGGTGGGCCCTGGGGCTGTGGAGGGTCCATGCAGTCCCCTATTATGTTAAATTTAGCCCTGGGAAAGGGGTGGTCCCCAGGGCTTGAACCCACACCAGGAGGGGGTTCTAATGGCCCCCCTCCAAATTCAAATAAAGCCCCAGGGAGGTGGCTGTCCCCAGGCTCAAAAGAGCCCATGGAGGGGGGTCAGCGCTGCCCCTTACCATTATATTATAAAAGCCCGGAGGAGGTGTGGTCCCTATAGCCTAAAAGAGCATCATTAAGGTGGGCCCCATGCAGCCCCCTCCTTGTTTTAATCCTGCTTGCTCCCAGGACCTGGCCCACCCGGGGGATACACAGCACAGAAGCATGGTAGCCTGTGCTGCTTTTTTTAAATATATTTTTTGGGAGGATCCACGGATCCAGAGTGATTCCAGCCCCCCCAATTGCTTATTTTGCCCTGCAGGGTCCCTTTTAGCCTAGGGGGTCAGTATTCTCATCAATAATTTCACTCCAAATGTTGCAGTGATATTATTAATGATGTCATAGAAGATGTAATGAGTAATGTATTATGTGGGGTAATTGGGGTAATTGGCAGTGCATGGTGAGGGCATGAGTTAAAGCTACCTTAAGCCCGAAACTATAGATGTGTATATATGTATTTTTGCATATGATTGAACATACATAGCTCTTAGGGCAGTTAAAATATGTGGACCAAAGCCATTTGACCTTAAGTTCTGCCAAAGGTTTGCCCACTCCACCTGGTCAAACGCTTTTTGAGCGTCCAGCAATATCAATGACATCTGTTGCCCCGAGGTCTCCGCAATATCAAATAATGATATTACCCTTTGTATATGGTCTGTCGTTCCTCTGCCCAGGATGAAGCCATGTTGCCACAGGCTTCCTAGAGAGTCAATTATCTTTGATAACCTGAGCGCTAAGATTTTAGAATAAAGATTTTCGTCCGTGTTTATCAATGAATTGGCCTATAGGAGGCTGGATCTTCCGCTGCCTTTCTCTTCTTCAACAATATAACTATATTAGTCTCCTGCCAGGATTTTGGTGGAATTCCTTTCTGTTGTACTGCTAAAAACAAGTCTAGCAGAAGTGGGACTAATTATTTATGCAGAGCTTTATAGATCTCCATAGGTATTCCGTCAGGGCCTGCCGCCTTCCCTGAAGCCATCAACAACAATGCCTCATTGACCTCCTCCATTGTAATGTCTATTTCTAGTTCCTGAACCATTGGAGGTAATTCTAAACCTGCATTCCCTGATATTGGAGCGCTCAGCCTAGAATTATAGAGATCTTGGTAGAAACCCGCAAATATTTTTAATATCTTTTGAGGCTCAGTGGCAATTTTACCATCCTTCCCTTTTAACCTTGTAATGCTGCTTGCGGCTACCCTTTGTCTTATATGGAGTGCCAGATGTTTCCCCGTCATTTCTCCATATTCATAACTATGTCGCCGGGAAGTTTGAAATAGCTGTCATGTGCTCTTCCTCATACCTACTCAGCTCCTTCATACGTACAAGTATTCCCTCTCGTTTTTTTCTAAAATAAAACCCTACAAAGTTAATTATCTCCCCCCTGAACCCTGCTTTAAATGAGTCCCATACATTTTTCCTTGAAGTACTATATCTATTGGTGTCATATGTCGTGCTCCTCCGTCCAATTCCTCGGGGTCATGCTGATGCTCAAAAGGGGCCCACCTCTGAATTACCCCAAGTCTGGATAAGCAATGTTCACACAGACTATTGAGGTAATTGAGCAGGGGAAGGATAGGCTAGGAACTGCGGGGAGGGAGACCCGCGAAGGAGACAAGAAAACAGCGTAAGACCTCCTAGCTCAGTACATCCCCACAACCTTTCTATACAGCCTGTTTCTTCACTATAACAACTCCTACCTGAAATACAGAATAAAAAGGGTTGCAGCATCAGAAGAGAGCAGAGGGCAAAGGCAAATTCAGAACACCTTCTAGACAAATGAGAAGATGACAGAGAATACAACATTAGGGATGGCTTCTTGTTCCGCTTCGCCTCTCCTCTTTGAATCGTTCCTATGTACCCTTGGATATAGTGCCAGACCCTACACCTACCCAGGCTTTCTGTCTTATTTCCTGTTCGCCAAGATCTACCCTCACCGAAGTATCTCTCTTCTGAATGACGCTAAAGAAGGAATAACCAAACGACATCAAAATCAAAGTGTTATTCTGAACCACAGGTTCAATACGGCTTGATCCCAATCCATCAAGATAAAGCATCCACAAACATGTTCATCAAAGGAAGTTCGAATAACCAAACTTTCAAACCTTGTTTATGTTCTGCACAAAGTCTGAAAACATGGAAGAACCTCTTAAATATAAGCAAAGGCATCACTTACTTCGACGTTGGTGGGGTACTAGCAGAACTATTTCGCGGGTGCGTTTATTTCCCTCCATGAGACTGAGGAAGCTGTGTGGTCTCTCCAACAAGGGAAAAGGCAACCCAAGCGCCGTCAAGACACCTAAACTCCCCTGCAAGAAATAACAGTTCTGTGTGTTTCATCCAACAGGGGAGTCTGACGAAGAGTGCGGTGTACTCACCGCCGTGTTGCTGCTGCATCGGGCTGAGATGCTGAATGATGCGAGAGTGCTCTCTAGAGATTCCCTGCACGAGACCACAAGTCCTGCGTGTCTCAACCAACAGGGGAGTGCGTGGAGGGAAACACGGTGAGCTTGTCACCGTACTGCATGGAAACGAGGAAACAAAGAGGACCGCAGGATCACCCTTACTGCTCAGTGATCCTAGGAACATCCAAAGGAGTCTGACACAGCTAAACCGGAAGAATAATCGGCAGCGTCTTCAGGCGGCTGCTGTCTTTATTCTTCCCCGGTACAACGTCCGTGTCACGTGTTACGTGAACCGCGCGGCATGCCGGTAAATGTCGTTTTCTTCCCTCAGTGCGCTTCCGTGCAGAGAGGGCAGATAGTGTAGCCTTGCCACAAACCTGACATGATAAAACTGAGTAGTCCAACCCCTGATATGATCAATAAAACCTTCAGTAGCTAATAACTTCCTGTCAAAGGTCCATTTTACAGCAGCTTTTACATACCCCGGGGCTTCTATATCCAATACCAAGGGGTTATGATCCGAAAGCACCTTAGGTAGCTTTCTGATCTGTGCTCCTACTATTAAAGAGGAAGAGATATAAAAATAATCTAACCTTACATATTTTCTATGTGGGCATGAATAATAGGTATATCCTGGATCCCTCAGTTTTTTGAATGCCCACATATCTACCAACCCATGACTATCAATTAATACCTGTTGAGCTTGAAAGACCTGTGGTTTCCTCCCCTGATATCCTCCCTTACCCACACCACCTGCATCGATATGAAAATTAAAATCACAGCAAATAATCAGGGGGGCTGGCCAGGAGGCAAGCTCGATTTCTAATTTTTCCAACAAGTCTGCATCATCTAGATTTGATCCATAAATAGTGCATAGTGTACCATAGCTTGGAATTAGGGCAATTGCCCACCTACCACATTTATCCGATAGTGTCCGTTTAATGGCTGGTGTTAGAAGTCTGTGATGAACAAATTGCTTGGGTATAGCCTGGAATAACATTAAGCCCTCTCTTCTGCCAAGGTGTGTGGGTCTCTTGCTGACAGATAATATCAAAGCCAAGTTTTCGCAGTACTTCTCCGGTCCTACCTCTCTTAACTCAATCGTTCAGCCCCCCGATATTTATTGTACAAATAGTCAGCCTACACATCCCTACTTTTTTCTTGGTACCTACTTGCCTCTTGAACCATTCCTTCAGACTGCCTGAAACCCATATCTTAACTTTGCAACCATAGTCTACTTTTCTGAGTTTTTTCCCCTTCCCCCTCCCTTCCACCCAAATCCCCCCCCACCCCCTCTCCCTCCCTGTGTTGTGAAGCAGCAGAACTGGCTAGGTCTGTGGGTGATGCTTGGTGGTATTCTCCGTAGGGTGACAAGTGTAAAACAATCATTGCATTTTGTTTTTTCCCCCCGTTTTTTAACCCCCTAAACCTTTTTTCCTCCGCTTCTTTACCTACTTACTAGAGCCTCCCACCTTGTACTACAACATTTTTACGTAAAGCAAAAAAGTCTTTAATATCCTGGAGACCGGAAGGAGGCATCTGAAGGAATCTTAATTATAGCCCCCTGGCTCCAAGAATTCTGCATGTTTCTGCATCAACAGGCAACCCCCAAAAGACCAAATCATATACCCCCAGTGTCTAGAAACTCCTTGGCCTTGATCTCCGAGGTGAAGACTCTAACCCGGTCCTTCCAGACTACTTTCAGCCGGGCCGGGTTTAATAGGAAGGCTTGTGCTCCCTTTTCCTGGAACTGAGTGATCATTTGGCGTAAGCGCAATCTTCGTTCCACAGTGATATGGCAGAAGTCTGACCTGGTGAAAAAATAGTACCCATCTGCTGCCCATTGTTCATCTGTTCTGGCCTTCTCAAACACGCTGTGCCTCAATAAATAGTTCCCAAAGTAAACCAGTAGTGCCCGTGGTTTGGCATCAGGATGAGTTGGCTGGCACATATTGAATGGCACTCGATGTGCCCTTTGTATTTCCTGTGGCCACATCCACCCTTCCAGGTCTGGGAAAGATTTCTGCAGCAACTGAACCATAAATACTCTTGCGTCTGATCCTTTCCTTCTGGAATCCCAAGAAACCGTAAGTTGTTCCTTCTTTTGCGGTTCTCACTTTCTTCCAGTTTCCTTTGGATATCAACAAGTTGAGCCTCGTGTGCCTCCACTTGCCCCTTTGAGCCTGCTAAATCCACCTCCAATGTAGCGGTTCTTGATTCCACTTCAGTCATCCGGTCACAGATATTATTACAGGTCCTTGCGATTTTCCTGACCGCCCCCTGAAGTTTCCGTGCCACATTTTGTGCACGTTTGCTCTCCATACGGGCTTCCTCACAATGTGCAACTACGCACTGCAGAATTGATTCCAGTGTAGGAGGCACTGTGATTGCTTCTTCTTCCCTGGTAGATTGCTTACTGTTCCCAACCAATTGATCTCCAAGAGAGTAGTCCCACCTCAACTCATTCGGTCTTGGTTTCTCAGTTCTAGGTACTCTGGAGTTTATCTTCTGAGTAGTTGGTATATTTTGCCTGCCACTGATACCTTTCCCAGGACCACTGTCCGCCTCACTTGATTCTGTATTAGATCCAGTGTCCGATCCCAATCCGGACCAGGTGGCATCCGATAGGAAATATAAATCATTTGCTTCTGAGTTGATATTCCTCTCCCCAGACAACCTATGAGCTCTTGCTGACCCTGGGGGCTCTTTTTCTTTTATCCCTAAGTCTTGAGCCTTAAGGTGTCACCTGCCCCCCCTGGGTGGTCATTCAATATTCTCCTGGCCCCTTCATCCACAATTGCCAGGGCCCCTCCTTTATTTACCAAGTCCGCCAGATCCTCTTGGGTAGATTGATTTACTCCCTCCTGTAGGATCTCGTGACCCCCCAGGGCCCCCGTATTTTCCTCAATGTTATCTGCACCAGCTTCTCCCATACCTGGATCAGCCCCGATGCCCGCCTCTGGCAGAATTTCCTAATTTTCCTCCCCATGTGTGTCTGACTCTGTCACCTTACGGGCCTCCATACATCCCTTTAACTGTGGGGAAAATTGGTGCAGGGTCTCGTGTAGTACCCCCTGTACTGTCCCATACATTGTCTCATTTTCAGAAGGCTCCTCCGACTCCCCCGTCTCCACTGGGCACACCACATCCTCTGGGCCAACCGGTGGCTTATCCTGATCTGTCCTCCTGCTCTTAGCTGTTCATCGGCCCGATCCGTTCCTTGAGTGCCAGAGCACCGAAGCAGATCAATGACTGAGACTGCGGAGCGAAGTGGCTGGGGCTGTCAACCCGTGCCCCTCCCCTTTCCGTCAGGGAGATTCTCAGCGCAGCCCTTCTGCCTGTGTCCTTGAGTGGTGAGAGCCGTCTCTGTTTCCATCGGATCTTTCCGGGGGTAGTCCTGGGGAGCGGTCTGGAGATTCACCCCTCTGGCTCTTGTGCCGGACTTTGGCTGCATCATGCTGACGGCTGGAACAGCACTGCACTCCTCGCTTCGCCTCGAGGATCGGGACAGCTCTTTCTCAAAGCCTCTGCACCCTATGATCAGCATCTCTGCGATTTTCGTGAGTGCCGCGATCCAACCTTCCAGCCCATGTACCGTAAATCCTGTTTCTATCCTAATGCCAGCATCGTCTTTCCCAACCTGGGGGGGTTTCATTCTGAGGTAGCGGGGAGTTAAATTAAGTAATCATGTCACCCTGATAGAGCCACCTACGACCGCCTCACACAGTCGCCATCTTGCTCGAGAAAAATGTGTTTTCCTCATTTCTAAAGAAAATGCTTTAGGTATTACAGTTTTGATTAAATCAAGTTGATGTCAGGCGTGCCACACTTTTGTAATAAATATAGAATGTTAGCAATCTTGTTTTTCATTAGGATACTGTTGGAAGGCAGAGGTCAGGGGCACAGACTCGGAAAATTGAAGACAGGTTGGAGGGTGCAGAGGCAACAATTTGACCATACTGGGCAGGCAGGAAGGGCAGTGGCAGCACAACATGGAGGGCAGTGGAAAGGGGGGCATGGGCAACAAACCAAAAATGCAGGACAGGTAGAGAGAGTGTGTCAAAGTAATAGACCATTGAGGGCAGAAGGAAGAGGCAGTGGTAGTACAACCATACATGCCAACAGAGACGATTCAGTCAAGAAACGCCGAATGTTTTTAAGCCCAAAAGGACTTTCTTTTATCGATCTCTTTTCTACAATCTCCTCCTTTTCTATGCAAGTCAATGGGAAAAATCAATTCCCCAGTTTTTTTCAAAATCTCCCTCTTACCAAGTTCAAAATGTTAACAAGTATGGTACATTGGATCGTGGAAGGCAGGAGGAATTGGGGTAGTGACATGGACTCGGATAACAGAGGACACTACAGGAGGGAGATGGACAGGTGTACCTAACTGACCTTACAGGGCAAGCATCAGGGTTTGCAGCAGCACAATACACCACACAGGGCATGCGGGATGGCAGTGCAGCACAACAAACCATGGCAAGCAATAGGGAGGGGACAGGACCATGCACATGGACAACAGAGAACAGAGGGGAAAGAGGCAATGGCTGCACCTCTCTTGACTTCTTCTGGTCTTCTCTTGCCTCTTTCTGCACCTCACTTGCCTCTTTCTATACCTCTTACCTATTTTTTCACCCCTCTTGCCTCTTTCTGCATGTCTCTTGCCTCTTTCTGAACCTTTCTTGCCTCTTTCTGCAGCTCACTCTCTTCTTTCTGCACCTCTATTGCCTCTTGCTGCACATCTCTTGCTTCTTTCTGCACTTATGTTGCCTCTTTCTACACCTCTTGCCTCTTTCGGTACCTCTCTTGCCCTTTTCTGCTCCTCTCCTGCCTCTTTTTGCAGCTCACTCTCTTTTTTCTGCACCTCCCTTGCCTCTTTCTGCACCTCTTGTGCCTCTTTCTGCACCTCTCTTGCCTCTTTCTGTACTTCTCTTGCTTCTTTCTGCAGCTCACTCTCTTCTTTCTGCACTTCCCTTGCCTCTTTCTGCACCTCTCTTGCCTCTTTCTGTACCTTTCTTCTAATTTCTGCACCTCTCTTGCCTGTTTTTGTACCTCTCTTGCCTCTTTCTGCACTTCTCTTGCCTCCTTCTGTACCTCACATGCCTCTTTTTGTGCCTTTCTTCCTCTTTCTGCACGTCTCTTGCCTCTTATTACACCTCTTACCTCTTTCTGCACTTCTCTTGCCTCTTTCTACACCTCTCTTGCCTCTTTATTCAGCTCACTCTCTTCTTTCTGCACCTCCCTTGCCTCTATCTCCACCTCTCTTGCCTTTTCTACTCAACTCTTGCCTCTTTTTGCACCTCTCATGCCTCTTTCTGTACCTCCCTTGCCTCTTTCTGTACCTCATTCTTTTCTTTCTGCACCTCTCATGCTTCTTTCTGCACCTTTCTTCCTCTTTCTGCACTTCTCTTTCCTCTTTCTGCACATCTCTTGCCTCTTTCTGTACCTCACTCTCTTCTTTCTGCACCTCTCTTGCTTCTTTATGGACATTTCTTGCTTCTTTCTGTGCTTCTCTTGCTTCTTTCTGCACCTTTCTTCCTCTTTCTGAACCTCTCTTGTCTCTTTCTGCATCTCTCTTGCCTCTTTCTACACCTCTCCTGCATCTTTCTGCCCCTCTCTTGCCTCTTTCTGCAGCTCACTCTCATCTTTCTTCACTGCTCTTACCGCTTTCTGCACCTCTCTTCCCTCTTTCTGCAGCTCACTCTCTTCTTTCTGCACCTCTCTTGCCTCTTTCTGACACACTCTTGCCTCTTCTACACCTCTATTGCCTCTTTCTGTACTTCTCTTTCCTCTTCCCGCATCTCTCTTTTTTCTGCACCTCTCTTGCCTCTTTCTGCACATCTCTTGCCTCTTTCTACACCTCTCTTGCCTCTGTCTTCAGCTCACTCTCTTCTTTCTGCACCTCCCTTGCCTCTATCTGCACCTCTCTTGCCTTTTCTACTCAACTCTTGCCTCTTTCTGCACCTCTCTTGCCTCTTTCTGTACCTCCCTTGCCTCTTTCTGCACCTCACTCTTTTCTTTCTGCACCTCTCTTGCTTCTTTCTGCACCTCTTTTTTTTCTTTCCGTGCTTCTCTTGCTTCTTTATGCGCCTTTCTTCCTTTTTCTGCATTTCTCTTGCTATTGCCTCTTTCTGCACCTTTCTTCCTCTTTATGCACTTCTCTTGCCCCTTTCACCACATCTCTTGCCTCTTTCTGTACCTCACTCTCTTCTTTCTGCACCTCTCTTGCTTCTTTATGCACATTTCTTGCTTCTTTCTGCGCTTCTCTTCCTTCTTTCTGCACCGTTCTTCCTCTTTCTGAACCTCTCTTGTCTCTTTCTGCACATCTCTTGCCTCTTTCTACACCTCTCTTGCCTCTTTCTTCAGTTCACTCTCTTCTTTCTGTACCTCTCTTGCCTCTTTCTGCACCTCTCTTCTTTTTGGACCTCTCTTGTGTCTTTCTGCACCTCCTTTGCCTCTTTATGCACCTCTCTTGCCTCCATCTACACTTCTCTTGCTTATTTCTGCAGTTCATTCTCTTCTTTCTGCACCTCTCTTGCCTCTTTCTGTCGCTCACTCTCTTCATTCTGCACCTCTCTTCCCTCTTTCTGCAGTTCACTCTCTTCTTTCTGCACCTCTCTTGCCTCTTTCTGTACCTCGCATGCCTCTTTCTTTACTTTTCTTGGTTCTTTCTGCAGCTCACTCTCTTCTTTCTGTACCTCTCTTGCCTCTTTCTTTACCTCTCTTGCTTCTTTCTATGCCTCTCATGCCTCTTGATGCACCTCTCTTGAAACATTTTTGCTCTTCTCTTGCCTCTTTCTACAGCTCACTTGCTTCTTTCTGCACCTTTCTTCCTCTTTCTGTACCTCTGTTGACTCTTTCTATACCTCTTACCTCTTTCTGCGCATCTCTTGCCTCTTTCTGCTCCTCTCTTGTCTCTTTCTGCTCCTCTCTTGCCTCTTTCTGCAGCTCACTCTTCTCTTTCTGCACCTCTCTTGCCTCTTTCTGACACACTCTTGCCTCTTCTACACCTCTATTGCCTCTTTCTATACTTCTCTTTCCTCTTCCCGCACCTCGCTTTTTTCTGCACCTCTCTTGCCTCCTTCTGCTCTTCTCTTCCCACTTTCTGTACCTCACTTGCCTATTTCTGTGCTTTTCTTACTCTTTCTGCTCCTCTTTTGCCTCTTTCTATATCTCTTACCTCTTTCTGCACCTCCTTTGCCTCTTTATGCACCTCTCTTGCCTCCATCTACACTTCTCTTGCTTATTTCTGCAGTTCATTCTCTTCTTTCTGCATCTCTCTTGCCTCTTTCTGTCGCTCACTCTCTTCATTCTGCACCTCTCTTCCCTCTTTCTGCAGTTCACTCTCTTCTTTCTGCACCTCTCTTGCCTCTTTCTGTACCTCGCATGCCTCTTTCTTTACTTTTCTTGGTTCTTTCTGCAGCTCACTCTCTTCTTTCTGTACCTCTCTTGCCTCTTTCTTTACCTCTCTTGCTTCTTTCTATGCCTCTCATGCCTCTTGATGCACCTCTCTTGAAACATTTTTGCTCTTCTCTTGCCTCTTTCTACAGCTCACTTGCTTCTTTCTGCACCTTTCTTCCTCTTTCTGTACCTCTGTTGACTCTTTCTATACCTCTTACCTCTTTCTGCGCATCTCTTGCCTCTTTCTGCTCCTCTCTTGTCTCTTTCTGCTCCTCTCTTGCCTCTTTCTGCAGCTCACTCTTCTCTTTCTGCACCTCTCTTGCCTCTTTCTGACACACTCTTGCCTCTTCTACACCTCTATTGCCTCTTTCTATACTTCTCTTTCCTCTTCCCGCACCTCGCTTTTTTCTGCACCTCTCTTGCCTCCTTCTGCTCTTCTCTTCCCACTTTCTGTACCTCACTTGCCTCTTTCTGTGCTTTTCTTACTCTTTCTGCTCCTCTTTTGCCTCTTTCTATATCTCTTACCTCTTTCTGCATGTCTCTTGCCTCTTTCTAAACCTCTCTTGCCTCTTTCTGCAGCTCACTCTCTTCTTTATGCATCCCTCTTGTCTCTTTCTGCACCTCTCTTCCCTCTTTCTGCAGCTCACTCCCTTCTATGAGCAGCTCTATTGCCTCTTTATGCACCTCTCTTGGCTATTTCTGCAGTTCACTCTCTTCTTTATGTACCTCACATGCCTCTTTTTGTACCCTGCTTGCCTATTTCTGTACCTTTCTTCTTCTTTCGGCACCTCTTTTGCCTCTTTCTGCACCTAGCTTGCCTCTTTCTGCACGTCTCTTGCCTTTTTTTGCACCTCTCTTACCTCTTACTTAACCTCTCCTGCCCCTTTCTGCAAAATGTTTCCTCTTTCTGTATCTCTCTTGCCTCTTTCTGCACCTCTCTTGACTTCTTCTGGTCTTCTCTTGCCTCTTTCTGCACCTCACTTGCCTCTTTCTATACCTCTTACCTATTTTTTCACCCCTCTTGCCTCTTTCTGCATGTCTCTTGCCTCTTTCTGAACCTTTCTTGCCTCTTTCTGCAGCTCACTCTCTTCTTTCTGCACCTCTCTTGCCTCTTGCTGCACATCTCTTGCTTCTTTCTGCACTTATGTTGCCTCTTTCTACACCTCTTGCCTCTTTCTGTACCTCTCTTGCCCTTTTCTGCTCCTCTCCTGCCTCTTTTTGCAGCTCACTCTCTTTTTTCTGCACCTCTCTTGCCTCTTTCTGCACCTCTCGTGCTTCTTTCTGCACCTCTCTTGCCTCTTTCTGTACTTCTCTTGCTTCTTTCTGCAGCTCACTCTCTTCTTTCTGCACTTCCCTTGCCTCTTTCTGCACCTCTCTTGCCTCTTTCTGTACCTTTCTTCTAATTTCTGCACCTCTCTTGCCTGTTTTTGTACCTTTCTTGCCTCTTTCTGCACTTCTCTTGCCTCCTTCTGTACCTCACATGCCTCTTTTTGTGCCCTTCTTCCTCTTTCTGCACGTCTCTTGCCTCTTATTACACCTCTTACCTCTTTCTGCACTTCTCTTGCCTCTTTCTACACCTCTCTTGCCTCTTTCTTCAGCTCACTCTCTTCTTTCTGCACCTCCCTTGCCTCTATCTCAACCTCTCTTGCCTTTACTACTCAACTCTTGCCTCTTTTTGCTTCTCTCATGCCTCTTTCTGTACCTCCCTTGCCTCTTTCTGCACCTCATTCTTTTCTTTCTGCACCTCTCATGCTTCTTTCTGCACCTTTCTTCTTTCTGTGCTTCTCTTGCTTCTTTATGCGCCTTTCTTCCTTTTTCTGCATTTCTCTTGCTATTGCCTCTTTCTGCACCTTTCTTCCTCTTTCTGCACTTCTCTTTCCTCTTTCTGCACATCTCTTGCCTCTTTCTGTACCTCACTCTCTTCTTTCTGCACCTCTCTTGCTTCTTTATGGTCATTTCTTGCTTCTTTCTGTGCTTCTCTTGCTTCTTTCTGCACCTTTCTTCCTCTTTCTGAACCTCTCTTGTCTCTTTCTGCATATCTCTTGCCTCTTTCTACACCTCTCCTGCATCTTTCTGCCCCTCTCTTGCCTCTTTCTGCAGCTCACTCTCATCTTTCTTCACTGCTCTTACCGCTTTCTGCACCTCTCTTCCCTCTTTCTGCAGCTCACTCTCTTCTTACTGCACTTCTCTTGCCTCTTTCTGACACACTCTTGCCTCTTCTACACCTCTATTGCCTCTTTCTGTACTTCTCTTTCCTCTTCCCGCATCTCTCTTTTTTCTGCACCTCTCTTGCCTCTTTCTGCACATCTCTTGCATCTTTCTACACCTCTCTTGCCTCTGTCTTCAGCTCACTCTCTTCTTTCTGCACCTCCCTTGCCTCTATCTGCACCTCTCTTGCCTTTTCTACTCAACTCTTGCCTCTTTCTGCACCTCTCTTGCCTCTTTCTGTACCTCCCTTGCCTCTTTCTGCACCTCTTTTTTTTCTTTCTGTGCTTCTCTTGCTTCTTTATGCGCCTTTCTTCCTTTTTCTGCATTTCTCTTGCTATTGCCTCTTTCTTCCTCTTTCTGCACTTCTCTTGCCTCTTTAACCACATCTCTTGCCTCTTTCTGTACCTCACTCTCTTCTTTCTGCACCTCTCTTGCTTCTTTATGCACATCTCTTGCTTCTTTCTGCGCTTCTCTTCTTTCTTTCTGCACCTTTCTTCCTCTTTCTGAACCTCTCTTGTCTCTTTCTGCTCATCTCTTGTCTCTTTCTACACCTCTCTTGCCTCTTTCTTCAGTTCACTCTCTTCTTTCTGTACCTCTCTTGCCTCTTTCTGCACCTCTCTTCTTTTTGGACCTCTCTTGTGTCTTTCTGCACCTCCTTTGCCTCTTTATGCACCTCTCTTGCCTCCATCTACACTTCTCTTGCTTATTTCTGCAGTTCATTCTCTTCTTTCTGCACCTCTCTTGCCTCTTTCTGTCGCTCACTCTCTTCTTTCTGCACCTCTCTTGCCTCTTTCTGTACCTCGCATGCCTCTTTCTTTACTCTTCTTGGTTCTTTCTGCAGCTCACTCTCTTCTTTCTGTACCTCTCTTGCCTCTTTCTTTACCTCTGTTGCTTCTTTCTATGCCTCTCATGCCTCTTGATGCACCTCTCTTGAAACATTTTTGCTCTTCTCTTGCCTCTTTCTACAGCTCACTTGCTTCTTTCTGCACCTTTCTTCCTCTTTCTGTACTTCTGTTGACTCTTTCTATACCTCTTACCTCTTTCTGCGCATCTCTTGCCTCTTTCTGCTCCTCTCTTGTCTCTTTCTGCTCCTCTCTTGCCTCTTTCTGCAGCTCACTCTTCTCTTTCTGCACCTCTATTGCCTCTTTCTGACACACTCTTGCCTCTTCTACACCTCTTTTGCCTCTTTCTATACTCCTCTTTCCTCTTCCCGCACCTCTCTTTTTTCTGCACCTCTCTTGCCTCTTTCTGCACATCTCTTGCCTCTTTCTACACCTCTCTTGCCTCTGTCTTCAGGTCACTCTCTTCTTTCTGCACCTCCCTTGCCTCTATCTGCACCTCTCTTGCCTTTTCTACTCAACTCTTGCCTCTTCCTTCACCTCTCTTGCCTCTTTCTGTACCTCCCTTGCCTCTTTCTGCACCTCACTCTTTTCTTTCTGCACCTCTCTTGCTTCTTTCTGCACCTCTTTTTTTCTTTCTGTGCTTCTCTTGCTTCTTTATGCGCCTTTCTTCCTTTTTCTGCAATTCTCTTGCTATTGCCTCTTTCTGCACCTTTCTTCCTCTTTCTGCACTTCTCTTGCCTCTTTCACCACATCTTTTGCCTCTTTCTGTACCTCACTCTCTTCTTTCTGCACCTCTCTTGCTTCTTTATGCACATCTCTTGCTTCTTTCTGCGCTTCTCTTCCTTCTTTCTGTACCTTTCTTCCTCTTTCTGCACCTCTCTTGCCTCTTTCTGACACACTCTTGCCTCTTCTACACCTCTATTGCCTCTTTCTGTACTTCTCTTTCCTCTTCCCGCATCTCTCTTTTTTCTGCACCTCTCTTGCCTCTTTCTGCACATCTCTTGCCTCTTTCTACACCTCTCTTGCCTCTGTCTTCAGCTCACTCTCTTCTTTCTGCACCTCCCTTGCCTCTATCTGCACCTCTCTTGCCTTTTCTACTCAACTCTTGCCTCTTTCTGCACCTCTCTTGCCTCTTTCTGTACCTCCCTTGCCTCTTTCTGCACCTCACTCTTTTCTTTCTGCACCTCTCTTGCTTCTTTCTGCACCTCTTTTTTTCTTTCTGTGCTTCTCTTGCTTCTTTATGCGCCTTTCTTCCTTTTTCTGCATTTCTCTTGCTATTGCCTCTTTCTGCACCTTTCTTCCTCTTTCTGCACTTCTCTTGCCTCTTTCACCACATCTCTTGCCTCTTTCTGTACCTCACTCTCTTCTTTCTGTACCTCTCTTGCTTCTTTATGCACATCTCTTGCTTCTTTCTGCGCTTCTCTTCCTTCTTTCTGCACCTTTCTTCCTCTTTCTGAACCTCTCTTGTCTCTTTCTGCACATCTCTTGCCTCTTTCTACACCTCTCTTGCCTCTTTCTTCAGTTCACTCTCTTCTTTCTGTACCTCTCTTGCCTCTTTCTTCACCTCTCTTCTTTTTGGACCTCTCTTGTGTCTTTTTGCACCTCCTTTGCCTCTTTATGCACCTCTCTTGCCTCCATCTACACTTCTCTTGCTTATTTCTGCAGTTCATTCTCTTCTTTCTGCACCTTTCTTGCCTCTTTCTGTCACTCACTCTCTTCATTCTGCACCTCTCTTCCCTCTTTCTGCAGTTCACTCTCTTCTTTCTGCACCTCTCTTGCCTCTTTCTGTACCTCGCATGCCTCTTTCTTTACTTTTCTTGGTTCTTTCTGCAGCTCACTCTCTTCTTTCTGTACCTCTCTTGCCTCTTTCTTTACCTCTCTTGCCGCTTTCTATGCCTCTGATGCCTCTTGATGCACCTCTCTTGAAACATTTTTGCTCTTCTCTTGCCTCTTTCTACAGCTCACTTGCTTCTTTCTGCACCTTTCTTCCTCTTTCTGTACCTCTGTTGACTCTTTCTATACCTCTTACCTCTTTCTGCGCATCTCTTGCCTCTTTCTGCTCCTCTCTTGTCTCTTTCTGCTCCTCTCTTGCCTCTTTCTGCAGCTCACTCTTCTCTTTCTGCACCTCTCTTGCCTCTTTCTGACACACTCTTGCCTCTTCTACACCTCTATTGCCTCTTTCTATACTTCTCTTTCCTCTTCCCGCACCTCTCTTTTTTCTGCACCTCTCTTGCCTCTTTCTGCACATCTCTTGCCTCTTTCTACACCTCTCTTGCCTCTGTCTTCAGGTCACTCTCTTCTTTCTGCACCTCCCTTGCCTCTATCTGCACCTCTCTTGCCTTTTCTACTCAACTCTTGCCTCTTTCTTCACCTCTCTTGCCTCTTTCTGTACCTCCCTTGCCTCTTTCTGCACCTCACTCTTTTCTTTCTGCACCTCTCTTGCTTCTTTCTGCACCTCTTTTTTTCTTTCTGTGCTTCTCTTGCTTCTTTATGCGCCTTTCTTCCTTTTTCTGCAATTCTCTTGCTATTGCCTCTTTCTGCACCTTTCTTCCTCTTTCTGCACTTCTCTTGCCTCTTTCACCACATCTCTTGCCTCTTTCTGTACCTCACTCTCTTCTTTCTGCACCTCTCTTGCTTCTTTATGCACATCTCTTGCTTCTTTCTGCGCTTCTCTTCCTTCTTTCTGTACCTTTCTTCCTCTTTCTGCACCTCTCTTGCCTCTTTCTGACACACTCTTGCCTCTTCTACACCTCTATTGCCTCTTTCTGTACTTCTCTTTCCTCTTCCCGCATCTCTCTTTTTTCTGCACCTCTCTTGCCTCTTTCTGCACATCTCTTGCCTCTTTCTACACCTCTCTTGCCTCTGTCTTCAGCTCACTCTCTTCTTTCTGCACCTCCCTTGCCTCTATCTGCACCTCTCTTGCCTTTTCTACTCAACTCTTGCCTCTTTCTGCACCTCTCTTGCCTCTTTCTGTACCTCCCTTGCCTCTTTCTGCACCTCACTCTTTTCTTTCTGCACCTCTCTTGCTTCTTTCTGCACCTCTTTTTTTTCTTTCTGTGCTTCTCTTGCTTCTTTATGCGCCTTTCTTCCTTTTTCTGCATTTCTCTTGCTATTGCCTCTTTCTGCACCTTTCTTCCTCTTTCTGCACTTCTCTTGCCTCTTTCACCACATCTCTTGCCTCTTTCTGTACCTCACTCTCTTCTTTCTGCACCTCTCTTGCTTCTTTATGCACATCTCTTGCTTCTTTCTGCGCTTCTCTTCCTTCTTTCTGCACCTTTCTTCCTCTTTCTGAACCTCTCTTGTCTCTTTCTGCACATCTCTTGCCTCTTTCTACACCTCTCTTGCCTCTTTCTTCAGTTCACTCTCTTCTTTCTGTACCTCTCTTGCCTCTTTCTGCACCTCTCTTCTTTTTGGACCTCTCTTGTGTCTTTCTGCACCTCCTTTGCCTCTTTATGCACCTCTCTTGCCTCCATCTACACTTCTCTTGCTTATTTCTGCAGTTCATTCTCTTCTTTCTGCACCTCTCTTGCCTCTTTCTGTCGCTCACTCTCTTCATTCTGCACCTCTCTTCCCTCTTTCTGCAGTTCACTCTCTTCTTTCTGCACCTCTCTTGCCTCTTTCTGTACCTCGCATGCCTCTTTCTTTACTTTTCTTGGTTCTTTCTGCAGCTCACTCTCTTCTTTCTGTACCTCTCTTGCCTCTTTCTTTACCTCTCTTGCCTCTTTCTATGCCTCTGATGCCTCTTGATGCACCTCTCTGGAAACATTTTTGCTCTTCTCTTGCCTCTTTCTACAGCTCACTTGCTTCTTTCTGCACCTTTCTTCATCTTTCTGTACCTCTGTTGACTCTTTCTATACCTCTTACCTCTTTCTGCGCATCTCTTGCCTCTTTCTGCTCCTCTCTTGTCTTTTTCTGCTCCTCTCTTGCCTCTTTCTGCAGCTCACTCTTCTCTTTCTGCACCTCTCTTGCCTCTTTCTGACACACTCTTGCCTCTTCTACACCTCTATTGCCTCTTTCTATACTTCTCTTTCCTCTTCCCGCACCTCTCTTTTTTCTGCACCTCTCTTGCCTCTTTCTGCACATCTCTTGCCTCTTTCTACACCTCTCTTGCCTCTGTCTTCAGGTCACTCTCTTCTTTCTGCACCTCCCTTGCCTCTATCTGCACCTCTCTTGCCTTTTCTACTCAACTCTTGCCTCTTTCTTCACCTCTCTTGCCTCTTTCTGTACCTCCCTTGCCTCTTTCTGCACCTCACTCTTTTCTTTCTGCACCTCTCTTGCTTCTTTTTGCACCTCTTTTTTTCTTTCTGTGCTTCTCTTGCTTCTTTATGCGCCTTTCTTCCTTTTTCTGCAATTCTCTTGCTATTGCCTCTTTCTGCACCTTTCTTCTTCTTTCTGCACTTCTCTTGCCTCTTTCACCACATCTCTTGCCTCTTTCTGTACATCACTCTCTTCTTTCTGCACCTCTCTTGCTTCTTTATGCACATCTCTTGCTTATTTCTGCGCTTCTCTTCCTTCTTTCTGCACCTTTCTTCCTCTTTCTGAACCTCTCTTGTCTCTTTTTGCACATCTCTTGCCTCTTTCTACACCTCTCTTGCCTCTGTCTTCAGGTCACTCTCTTCTTTCTGCACCTCCCTTGCCTCTATCTGCACCTCTCTTGCCTTTTCTACTCAACTCTTGCCTCTTTCTTCACCTCTCTTGCCTCTTTCTGTACCTCCCTTGCCTCTTTCTGCACCTCACTCTTTTCTTTCTGCACCTCTCTTGCTTCTTTTTGCACCTCTTTTTTTCTTTCTGTGCTTCTCTTGCTTCTTTATGCGCCTTTCTTCCTTTTTCTGCAATTCTCTTGCTATTGCCTCTTTCTGCACCTTTCTTCCTCTTTCTGCACTTCTCTTGCCTCTTTCACCACATCTCTTGCCTCTTTCTGTACATCACTCTCTTCTTTCTGCACCTCTCTTGCTTCTTTATGCACATCTCTTGCTTATTTCTGCGCTTCTCTTCCTTCTTTCTGCACCTTTCTTCCTCTTTCTGAACCTCTCTTGTCTCTTTTTGCACATCTCTTGCCTCTTTCTACACCTCTCTTGCCTCTTTCTTCAGCTCTCTCTCTTCTTTCTGCACCTCTCTTGCCTCTTTCTGCACCTCTCTTCCCTCATTCTGTAACTCACTCTCTTCTATCTGTACCTCTCTTTCCTCTTTTGAACCTCTCTGCACCTCTCTTGCCTCTTTTGCACATCTCTTGCCTCTTTCTAGACCTCTCTTGCATATTTATGCATCTCTCTTGCCTCTTTCTGCACCTCTCTTCTTTTTGGACCTCTCTTGTGTCTTTCTGCACCTCCTTTGCCTCTTTATGCACCTCTCTTGCCTCCATCTACACTTCTCTTGCTTATTTCTGCAGCTCATTCTCCTCTTTCTGCACCTCTCTTGCCTCTTTCTGTAGCGCACTCTCTTCGTTCTGCACCTCTCTTCCCTCTTTCTGCAGTTCACTCTCTTCTTTCTGCACCTCTCTTGCCTCTTTCTGCAGCTCGCATGCCTCTTTCTGTACTTTTCTTGGCTCTTTCTGCAGCTCACCCTCTTCTTTCTGTACCTCTCTTGCCTCTTTCTTTACCTCTCTTGCCTCTTTCTATGCCTCTCATGCCTCTTGATGCACCTCTCTTGAAACGTTTTTGCTCTTCTCTTGCCTCTTTCTACAGCTCACTTGCTTCTTTCTGCACCTTTCTTCCTCTTTCTGTACCTCTGTTGACTCTTTCTATTACTCTTACCTCTTTCTGCGCATCTCTTGCCTTTCTTCTCCTCTCTTGTCTCTTTCTGCTCCTCTCTTGCCTCTTTCTGCAGCTCACTCTTCTCTTTCTGTACCACTCTTGCCTCTTTCTACACCTCTCTTCCCTCTGTCTGTAGCTCACTCTCTTCTTTCTGTACCCCTCTTGCCAGTTTCTGTACTTCTTGCCTCTTTCTTCACCTCTCTTGCCTCTTTCTGCACATGCCTTGCCTCGTTCTGCACCAGTCTTGTCTCTTTCTACACCTCTTTTGCCTCTTTCTGTACCTCTCTTGCCTCTTTCTGCACCTCTCTTGCCTCTTTCTTCTCCTCTCTTGCCTCTATCTACACGTCTCTTTCCTCTTTCTGTACCTCTCTTGCCACTTTCTGCACCTCATTCTCTTCTTTCTGTACATCTCCTGCTTCTTGCCTCTTTCTGCACGTCTCTTGCTTCTTTCTGCGCTTCTCCTGCTTCTTTCTGTACCTTTTTTCTTTTTTTGCATTTTTCTTGCCTCTTTCTGCACCTTTCTTGCCTCTTTCTGCACGTCTCTTGGCTCTTTCTGTACCTCCATTGCTTCTTTCTGTGCTTCTCCTGCCACTTTCTGTACCTCTCTTGCCTCTTTCTGCACCTCACTCTCTTCTTTCTGCACCTCTCTTGCTTCTTTCTGTTCTTCTCCTGCTTCTTTATGTACCTTTCTTCCTTTTTCTGGACCTCTCTTGCCTCTTTCTTCACTCATCTTTCCTCTTTCTGCACTTCTCCTGCCTCTTTCTGTGCCTCTCTTGCCTCTTTCTGAACCTCACTCTCTTCCTTCTGCACCTCTCTTGCTTCTTTCCTTACCTCTCATGCTTCTTGCCTCTTTTTGCACCTCTCTTCCCTCTTTCTGTACCTCACTCTCTTCTTTCTGCACCTCTCTTGCTTCTTTCTACACCTCTCTTGCTTCTTGCCTCTTTCTGCACCTCTCTTGACTCTTTCTGTACCTCACTCTCTTCTTTCTGTACCTCTTTTGCTTCTTTCTGTACTTCTCCTGCTGCTTTCTGTACCTTTCTTCCTTGTTCCGCATTTTTCTTTCCTCTCTCTGTACCTTTCGTCCTCTTTCTGGACCTCTCTTGCCTCTTTCTGCACATCTCTTGCCTCTTTATGTACCTCTCTTACCTCTTTCTGTACCTCACTCTCTTCTTTCTGCACCTCTCTTGCTTCTTTCTGCACCTCTCTTGCTTCTTGCCTCTTTCTGCAACCCTCTTGCCTCTTTCTGCACCTCACTCTCTTCTTTCTGCACCTCTCTTGCTTCTTTCTGTGCTTCTCCTGCTTCTTTCTGTACCTTTCTCCCTTTTTCTGGACCTCTATTGCCTCTTCCTGCACCTATCTTGCCTCTCTCTGCACCTCTCTTGCCTCTTACTGCACCTCACTCTCTTCTTTCTGCACCTCTCTTGCTTCTTTCTGCACCTCTCTTGCTTCTTGCCTCTTTCTGCACCTCTCTTGCCTCTTTCTGCACCTCACTCTCTTCTTTCTGCACATCTCTTGCTTATTTCTGCGCTTCTCCTGCTTCTTTCTGTACCTTTTTTCTTTTTTTGCATTTTTCTTGCCTCTTTCTGCACCTTTCTTGCCTCTTTCTGCACGTCTCTTGCCTCTTTCTGTACCTCTCTTGCTTCTTTCTGTGCTTCTCCTGCCTCTTTCTGTACCTCTCTTGCCTCTTTCTGTACCTCTCCTGCTTCTTGCCTCTTTCTGCACCTCTCTTGCCTCTTTCTGTTCTTCTCCTGCTTCTTTATGTACCTTTCTTCCTTTTTCTGGACCTCTCTTGCCTCTTTCTCCACATCTCCTGCCTCTTTCTGTGCCTCTCTTGCCTCTTTCTGCACCTCACTATCTTCTTTCTGTACCTCTCTTGCTTCTTTCCTTACCTCTCATGCTTCTTGCCTCTTTTTGCACCTCTCTTGCCTCTTTCTGCACCTCACTCTCTTCTTTCGGCACCTCTCTTGCTTCTTTCTGCACCTCGTCTGCTTCTTGCTTCTTTCTGTACCTCTCTTGCCTCTTTCTCTGCTTCTCCTGCTGTGTTCTGTACCTTTCGTCCTTGTTCTGCATTTTTCTGGCCTATTTCTGTACCTTTCTTCCTCTTTCTGGACCTCTCTTGCCTCTTTCTGCATGTCTCTTGCCTCTTTATGTACCTCTCTTACCTCTGCACCCCACTCTCTTTTTTCTGCACCTCTCTTGCTTCTTTCTGTGCTTCTCCCGCTTCTTTCTGTACCTTTCTTCCTTTTTCTGGACCTCTATTGCCTCTTTCTGCACCTCTCTTGCCTATTTCTACACATCTCTTCCCTCATTCTGTACCTCTCTTGCCTCTTTCTGTACCTCACTCTCTTCCTTCTGCACCTCTCTTGCTTCTTTCTGCACCTGTCTTGCTTCTTGCCTTTTTCTGCACCTCTCTTGCCTCTTTCTGCACCTCACTCTCTTCTTTCTGCACCTCTCTTGCTTCTTTCTGCGCTTCTCCATTTTTCTGCATTTTTGTTGCCTCTTTCTGCACCTTTCTTCCTCTTTCTGGACCTCTCTTGCCTCCTTCTGCACCTCTCTTGCCTCTTCCTGCACCTCTCTTGTCTCTTTCTGCACCTTTCTTGCCTCTTTCTGCACCTCACTTCCCTTTTTCTGCACCTTTCTTCCTCTACCTCACTCTCTTCTTTTTGCAACTCTCTTGCTTCTTTCTGTGCCTCTCTTGCTTCTTTCTGCACTTCTCTTGCTTCTTTCTGCATCTCTCTTGCCTCTTTATCACTTCTGCTTCTTTCTGCACATTTCTTTCTCTTTTTGCTCCTCTCTTGCTTTTCTCTGCACTTTTGTTGCCTTTTTCTGTACTTCTCTTACTTCTTTCTGCACTTCTCTTGCTTCTTTATGCACCTTTCTTTCTCTTTCTGCACATTTCTTACTTATCTAGGTGTAGTTATGAATTAGAATGTAAAAAACCTTTGAAATTCACTGAAAAAACTATAGGTTTCAGGGACGTCATAGTTATAAATTATTATTTAAAAAACCTTTGAAATTCACGGTAAAAAGCATAGGTTTCAGGTACGTTATAGTTAGAAATTAGCCTTTAAAAAACCATAGAAATTCACTGAAAAAACCATAGGTTTCAGGGACGTTATAGTTAGTTGGATATTTCACTAGTACAAAACCAGAGAAATTCGCCCGTTATAGTTAGTTGAGCTAACTATAACTCACGCCTCGCAATGCACTGCTGATGATGTCACAAATTACATCATTCATGACATGATCAGTGACATCACTGATGAAAACTCAAATGACATCACTGATGACATCATCCAGTGACTATGTGTTTCTGTAAAGTTTAAGTACGTTTTATATATATAGGTATATATATATTCCACGTTATAGTGAGATCAGGTAACTATAATTCGCGCCCCCGCAATGCACTGCTGATGACATCACATATTACATCACTTATGACATGGTCAGTGACATCACTCATGACATCAATGATGACATCTGAAATGACACATTGTGCATTGCGGTCGCGCAAGTTATAGTTACCTGATCTAACTATAACGTGGAATTTCATTGGTTTTTTACGAGTGAAATGTACAGCTAACTATAACTTGTGTGAAACCTATGGTTTTTTAAGTGAATTTGCAAGGTTTTTTAAATGCTAATTCCTAACTATAACCTGTGTGAAACCTATGGTTTTTTCAGTGAATTTGTACGGTTTTTTAAATGCTAAGTTATGTATTTATTTTTAATTTTTGCGCGCACGGTGCGCTTAGCGCACCGTGCGCGCGCTGTAGGCGCTCGGTGCGCTTCACGCACCGAGTGCCTACGATGCGCATTTCGTACCGTGCACGCCTCGCCATTTTTTACAAAATATCAATTGTTTTTTTCTCCCTTGGGGGTCCTTAGATTTCTATAATAAATGTGATTGTTAATTCTTTTTTTTTTTTTTATTTTTTTTTACCGTACGCGTACGGTAAGCTTACCGTACGCGTACTCCGCGATTTTTTTAAAAAATTATTAAATTTATTTTTCATACTTTTTGGTCCTTCGTGAACCCCCTGACGAACGCTAGGGGGTCTGCAACTCTCTTTGTTGCCCCCTTTTCATGTTATCAACCTTTGTTTTTCAGTGCGAGAGACAGAAAATGGCGGCCGATACTTTCTGATTTCGACCGATTCGAATGTTTACAGTCATGTAACCACCAATCAGAATTGAGCTCGCGCAAGGCACCGTACGCGTACGGTAAGCTTACCGTAAGCGCACGGAGCGCGCTTACAGATATATATATTGATTTCAATGCTATTTTCTCAGGACCTACTGAACAGATTTACACCAGACCTGCAAAAGGCACATCCCTGACCTGAGGACTACCTCTCTGCCCGATTTCAAGTAATTCTGTTCAGCCGTTCGGGCTGTAGCTCGGACTAAAGGTCCTATGGGAAAATGCATGGGGAAAACGCGTTTTGGGACCCCCCTTTTTTCTCAGCCCCCACTTGACGAATCCCTCCGAGACTTTCAGGGTAGGAGCGGAGCATAGCGCCCCATTAGTTTTGAAAAATTTGCGAGGATTCGTCAACCGGCGCCAAAGTTATTCCAAATAGAATGTTGCGGATTTCCTATGGAAACACGGTCCTAACTATAACTATCTACTGGCGACCGCCAGTAGATAATATATATATATATATATATATATATATATATATATATATATATATATATATATATATATATATATACATATATTCACAGAAAAAAACATAGGTTTTAGGGGTGTTATAGTTAGCTAGTCATTTCACTTGTACAAAACCATAGAAATTCCTTGCATCATTCATGACGTGGTCAGTGACATCACTGATAACATCACTGATGACATCTCAAATGACATCACTGATGACATCATCCAGTGAATGTGGTTTAGTTTGAAATTTAAATATGTATTATATATATATATACTAAACTGTATTGAAGATTGAGTGGATATATAACTGTCTGGATGGAGGATTTACTAGCTGTCTGACTGTCTGTTTAAGTGAGTAATTAAAAGTGTCTCACTTAATACATGGATTAGTAACTAAACTATGTGAATCTGTGCATCACTGTCTCTGTTGTTGTAACATGCTGCATCAGTTGGTCACTAACTACATGAGTGTGTATTTTAGTTATTGATTAGTTGGGTGAGTATTTGTATGGGACACTGAGTTTGTGTGTGGTTGGATGGTGTGTGTGTAACTCTATGCATAGATGTGTGAATGGTTGATTGACTAGGCATATAGGTTTAAGAGTGCATGTGGAAACAGTTGTTTGGGTGAATGAGTGTATTTATTTGTGTGTTGGTGAGCGAATATATGTTTTAGTTGTACATCTTCAACAAAGCAAAAAAATAAAAGGCATTGTATGTGAGACTTAGTGTATATAAATAAGTATGTGTAAGAGTCAGTGATTGTGAGAGTAACTATATGAATGAGCGTATAATTGTAATGGTGATTTTTTATCATATTAACTATGAGTTACTATGTGTTTGAATAAATGAGGTGTTGTTGGATAATTGTGTAAGTGAGTAAATGTAAGTGTGATTAATTTTTTTCATGAGTGAGTAGGATGACTACATAACCGACTAAGATGACTGCTGATGTGTGAATGTCTATATATGTGTATAAGTGCATTTGATAGTGTTCTAATAATTAGTGACTGCATGCATAAATTATTCTGTTGTTGAATGGGTAGTTGTGTGTGTAGACTTAGGAATCAGTGAGTCGGTATGTAGTAACTGGTATTGGTGTGTCAATGGTTTCAAATATGGTAAAATGTATTTACAGTGAGTAATGAAAGGTTATACTAGTGTATGATGAGATGTATCAGATTGTCACGTGGATGATGTCATCAGTGAAGTCATTTGAGATGTCATCAGTGATGTCACTGAGCATGTCATGAATGATGCAATATGTGACATCATCAGCAGTGCATTGCAGGCGTGCGAGTTATAGTTAGCAGGACTAACTATAACGGAGGAATTTCTATGGTTTTGTACGAGTGAAGTGGCCAGCTAACTATAACACCCCTGAAATCTATGTTTTTTTCTGTGAATTTCTAAGGTTTTTTAAATGCTAATTTCTAACTATAACGTCTCTGAAACTTATGTTTTTTTCTGTGAATTTCAAAGCGGTTTTAAATGCTAATTTCTGACTATAACGTCTCTGAAACCTATGTTTTTTTTCAGTGAATTTCAAAGGTTTTTTAAATGCTAATTTTTAAGTGTGATAGTAGTGATACCTATTTTTTTGTACTGATTTTCTACAGTTTTTTAACTGTTCGTTTATACATTTTTTATTCATTAAATAACATTATATATTTTTATGAAAATTGCAAAAAAAATGTAAATAAAAATTCAAACTGAAATATTGATGAATTTGCTTGTTTTCATTTTTTATTTGAATATATTTATATTATTTTCTTTAAAAAAAACCATACATTTTCTTTTCGGAGTCGCGCACTCAAAGCGTACACATCATGGTGGGTGTGCGCATTCTAGCCGTCAATTTAGAAAAGCCGCGAAGGATGTGCGTTCGGGGTGCGACGGCTGCGTGTTTTTCAGTTACATCATATACATTTAATATTACGTCATGTGCGCGATTGGTAGTCGACCAGTCCGCGACTCCTGCTCCCGCGCATTGCCGACACATGCACATTACGGTACGAGATGCTTGCACGGTTGTGGGTCCCGCGTGACGTCCTATAAGTGCGTGACTCCCGCAAAAAAAGATTATGTTCCAAAATGATATGTATGTGTCTTTAATATAAATATTAGGGGAAGAGATTATCTAAGATATTCATAAAAATAATATATTTGTACTTATAATAAACTTATAATATTTTTAAATATATTTTCGCGAAGTCGGGTGCGTGCATCGTGAGTGCAGAGAACCAGGTCAGCAGAGCTGCTGTAGAGCCAGAGAAACCAGGTCAGCAGAGCCGTTGTAGAGCCAGAAAAACAGGTCAGCAGAGCTGCTCTAGAGCCTAAGAAGCAGGTCCACAGAGCTGCTCTAGAACCAGAGACCCAGGTCAGCAGTGCTGCTCTAGAGCCAGAGACCCAGGTCAGTAGAGCTGCTCTAGAGGCCGAGAACCAGGTCAGCAGAGCTGCTGCAGAGCCAGAGAAACCAGGTCAGCAGAGCTGCTTTAAAGGGAGAGAACCAGGACAGCAGAACTGCTTTAGAGCCAGAAAACCAGGTCAGCAGAACTGCTCTAGAGCCAGAGAACCAGGTCAGCAGAGCTGCTTTAGAGCCATAGAACCAGGTCAGCAGAGCTGCTCTAGAGGCAGAGAACCAGGTCAGCAGAACTGCTTTAGAGCCAGAGAAACAGGTCAGCAGAGCTCTTTAGAGGGAGAGAATCAGGTCAACAGAGCTGCTTTAGAACCAGAGCACCAGGTCAGCAGAGCTGCTCTAGAGCCAGAGAACCAGGTCAGCAGAGCTGCTTTAGAGCAAGAGAACCAGGTCAGCAGAGCTGCTTTAGAGCCATAGAACCAGGTCAGCAGAGCTGCTTTAGAGCCAGAGAACCAGGTCAGCAGAGCTGCTGTAGAGGGAGAGAACCAGGTCAGCAGAGCTGCTTTAGAGGGAGAGAACCAAGTCAGCAGAGCTGCTTTAGAGCCAGAGAACTGGGTCAGTAGAGCTGGTCTAGAGCCAGAGAAACCAGGTCAGCAGAGTTGCTTCAGAGGGAGAGAACCAGGTCAGCAGAGCTGCTTTAGAGCTGGAGAACCAGGCCAACAGAGCTGCTTTAGAGCCAGAGAACCAGGTCAGCAGAGCTGCTCAAGAGCCAGAGAACCAGGTCAGCAGAGCTGCTTTAGAGCCAGAGAACCAGGTCAGCAGAGCTGCTTTAGATCCATAGAACCAGGCCAGCAGAGCTGCTATAGAGCCAGAGAACCAGGTCAGCAGAGCTGCTCTAGAGGCAGAGAACCAGGTCAGCAGAGCTGCTTTAGAGGGAGAGAACCAGGTCAGAAGAGCTGCTTTAGAGCCAGAGAACCAGGTCAGCAGAGCTGCTTTAGAGCCATAGAACCAGGTCAGCAGAGCTGCTCTAGAGGCAGAGAAACCAGGTCAGCAGAGTTGTTTTAGAGGGAGAGAACCAGGTCAACAGAGCTGTTTTAGAGCCAGAGAACCAGGTCAGCAGAGCTGCTCTAGAGGCAGAGAACCAGGTCAGCAGAACTGCTTTAGAGCCAGAGAAACAGGTCAGCAGAGCTCTTTAAAGGTAAAGAACCAGGTCAACAGAGCTGCTTTAGAGCCAGAGAACCAGGTCAGCAGAGCTGCTCTAGAGCCATAAAACCGGGCCAGCAGAGCTGCTTTAGAGCCGGAGAACCAGGTCAGCAGAGCTGCTCTAGAGCCAGAGAACCAGGTCAGCAGAGCTGCTTTAGATCCAGAGAACCAGGTCAGCAGATCTGCTTTAGATCCATAGAACCAGGCCAGCAGAGCTGCTTTAGAGCCAGAGAACCAGGTCAGCAGAGCTGCTCTAGAGGCAGAGAACCAGGTCAGCAGAGCTGCTTTAGAGGGAGAGAACCAGGTCAGCAGAGCTGCTTTAGAGCCAGAGAACCAGGTCAGCAGAGCTGCTTTAGAGCCATAGAACCAGGTCAGCAGAGCTGCTCTAGAGGCAGAGAAACCAGGTCAGCAGAGTTGTTTTAGAGGGAGAGAACCAGGTCAACAGAGCTGCTTTAGAGCCAGAGAACCAGGTCAGGAGAGCTGCTCTAGAGGCAGAGAACCAGGTCAGCAGAACTGATTTAGAGCCAGAGAAACAGGTCAGCAGAGCTCTTTAAAGGTAGAGAACCAGGTCAACAGAGCTGCTTTAGAGGGAGAGAACCAGGTCAGCAGAGTTGCTTTAGAGCCAGAGAACCAGGTCAGCAGAGCTGCTCTAGAGCCAGAGAAACCAGGTCAGCAGAGTTGTTTTAGAGGGAGAGAACCAGGTCAACAGAGCTGCTTTAGAGCCAGAGAACCAGGTCAGCAGAGCTGCTCTAGAGCCAGAGAACCAGGTCAGCAGAACTGCTTTAGAGCCACAAAACCGGGTCAGCAGAGCTGTTTTAGAGCCAGAGAACCAGGTCAGCAGAGCTGTTGTAGAGTCAGAGAACCAGGTCAGCAGAGCTGCTCTAGAGCCTAAGAACTAGGTCGCAGAGCTGCTCTAGAGCCAGAGAACCAGGTCAGCAGAGCTGCTGTAGAGCCAGAGAAACCAGGTCAGCAGAGCTGCTTTAGAGGGAGAGAACCAGGTCAGCAGAGCTGCTTTAGAGCCAGAGAACCAAGTCAGAAGATCTGCTCTAGAACCAGAGAACCAAGTCAGCAGAGCTGCTTTAGAGCCATAGAACCAGGTCAGCAGAGCTGCTTTAGAGCCAGAGAACCAAGTCAGAAGACCTGCTCTAGAGCCTAAGAACCAGGTCAGCAGAGCTGCTCTAGAGCCAGAGAACCAGGTCAGCAGAGCTGCTGTAGAGCCAGAGAAACCAGGTCAGTAGAGCTGCTTTAGATGGAGAGAACCAGGTCAGCAGAGTGGCTCTATAGGGAGAGAACCAGGTCAGCAGAGCTGCTCTAGAGCCAGAGACCCATGTCAGCAGAACTGCGTTAGAGCCATAAAACCGGGTCAGCAGAGCTGCTTTAGAGCCATAGAACCAGGTCAGCAGAGCTGTTGTAGAGCCAGAGAACCAGATCAGCAGTGCTGCTCTGTAGTCTAAGAACTAGGTCAGCAGAGCTGCTCTAGAGCCAGAGAAACCAGGTCAGGACAGCTGCTTTAGAGGGGTAGAAGAGCCAGAGAACCAGGTCAGCAGAGCTGCTCTGATTGACACTGACTGACACTGATTGACTGACACTGACACTGACTGACACTGTCTCTGACTGATACTGACACTGATTTACTGTAACTGACAGACAATGACTGACACTGACTGACTGACACTGACTGGCTGACACTGATTGACTGACAATGACTGACTGACGGACACTGACTGACTGACACTGACTGACTGACACTGACTGACACTGACTGACTGACACTGACTGACTACTCTCTACTACTCTACTACTCACTCTCTACTACTCCCTACTACTCTCTCTCTATTACTCACTCTCTACTACTCACTCTCTACTACTCTCTACTACTCACTCTCTACTACTCACTATCTACTACTCTCTACTACTATCTACTACTCTCTACTACTCACTCTCTTCTACTCTCTCTCTACTACTCACTCTCAACTACTCTCTACTACTCACTTTCTACTACTCACTCGCTACTACTCTCTACTACTCACTCTCTACTACTCACTCTCTACTACTCTCTACTACTCTCTCTACTACTCCCTACTATTCACTCTCTACTACTCACTCTCTACTACTCACTCTATTTCTCTCTACTACTCTCTACCACTCATTCTCTACTACTCTACTACTCACTCTCTACTACTCTCTACTACTCGCTCTCTACAACTCACTCTCTACTACTCACTCTACTACTCTCTATACTACTCACTCTCTCCTACTCACTCTCTACTACTCTACTACTCTCTACTACTCACTCTACTAACAGCAGATGCCAACAGGAGCATATAACTAACAGACTTCTCCCCAGGCAATACTTACCAGATATTACTGCATTCTGGGAATTGTGGTTTTTGCTGAAAGCCACAGTGAAGTTGGGACCACGTGATCAAAGGTCAAGCGGACTACCGCCAATGGGAGTGAGACAAGGCATTTTAAAGGGCGTGGTGGAGCAGTACCTTGTTTTCAGCGGCATCTGATGAAGGCCGTCAGGCCGAAATGCATTATGCCCGAGCTGTTTCATTAAAGGTCTTCCAGCGTGTCCCCCGTGTGGCCTCTACCTCTTTTGAATGAAGTGGTGTATTTGGGATATTTTCGCGCTAACCAGAGGCGCGTAAGAGGCCCCGTTCTGACAAGAGGCCGGAGTGATGCTGGTGCCCGCTGCTGCTGCAGCCTTTTCCTACGTCCAAGTTATTGGAAAAATTCCGGCCTGCCTTGATGTGCTGGCCAAGCCATGGGGTGCTGTCAGGTGCAGCTCGTTATTAACGAGGAGGCAAGCTCATTGTATTTTGTCTCACGGCCCGGTTGGTGTGTGTACTATAAGGCTGGAACGTAAAAGGGGACTCAAGGAAGCCTTTCAATAGACTCCTTATCAAGGACTTTGAAATTCGGACGCCACGTACCTTTTGCCCAACAGCAGACGCCCACAGGAGCATATAACTAACGGACCTCTCCCCAGGCAATACTTACCAGATATTACTGCATTCTGGGGATTGTGGTTTTTGCTGAAAGCCACAGTGAAGTTGGGACTATGTGATCAAAGGTCAAGCGGACTTCCGCCAATGAGAGTTAGCCAAGGGATTTTAAAGGGCGTGGTGGAGCAGTACCTTGTTTTCAGCGGCATCTGATGAAGGTCGCAAGGCCAAAATGCATTATGCCCGAGCTGTTTCATTAAAGGTCTTCCAGCGTGTCCCCCGTGTGGCCTCTACCTCTCTTGAATGGAGTGGTGTATTTGGGATATTTTCGCGCTAACCAGAGGCGCGTAAGAGGCCCCGTTCTGACAAGAGGCCGGAGTGATGCTGGTGCCCGCTGCTGCTGCAGCCTTTTCCTACGTCCAAGTTATTGGAAAAATTCCGGCCTGCCTTGATGTGCTGGCCAAGCCATGGGGTGCTGTCAGGTGCAGCTCGTTATTAACGAGGAGGCAAGCTCATTGTATTTTGTCTCACGGCCCGGTTGGTGTGTGTACTATAAGGCTGGAACGTAAAACGGGACTCAAGGAAGCCTTTCAATAGACTCCTTATCAAGGACTTTGAAATTCGGACGCCACGTACCTTTTGCCCAACAGCAGACGCCCACAGGAGCATATAACTAACGGACCTCTCCCCAGGCAATACTTACCAGATATTACTGCATTCTGGGAATTGTGGTTTTTGCTGAAAGCCACAGTGAAGTTGGGACTATGTGATCAAAGGTCAAGCGGACTTCCGCCAATGAGAGTGAGCCAAGGGATTTTAAAGGGCGTGGTGGAGCAGTACCTTGTTTTCAGCGGCATCTGATGAAGGTCGCAAGGCCAAAATGCATTATGCCCGAGCTGTTTCATTAAAGGTCTTCCAGCGTGTCCCCCGTGTGGCCTCTACCTCTTTTGAATGGAGTGGTGTATTTGGGATATTTTCGCGCTAACCAGAGGCCCTTAAGAGTCCCCGTTCTGACAAGAGGCCGGAGTGATGATGGTGCCCGTTGCTGCTGCAGCCTTTTCCTACGTCCAAGTTATTGGAAAAATTCTGGCCCGCCTTGATGTGCTGGCCAAGCCATGGGCTGCTGGGAGGTGCAGCTTGTTATTAACGAGGAGGCAAGCTCATTGTATTTTGTCTCACGGCCCGGTTGGTGTGTGTACTATAAGGCTGGAACGTAAAAGGGGACTCAAGGAAGCCTTTCAACAGACTCCTTATCAAGAACTTTGAAATTCGGACACCACGTACCTTTTGCCCAACAGCAGACGCCCACAGGAGCATATAAATAACGGACCTCTCCCCAGGCAATACTTACCAGATATTACTGCATTCTGGGAATTGTGGTTTTTGCTGAAAGCCACAGTGAAGTTGGCACCATGTGATCAAAGGTCAAGCGGACTACCGCCAATGAGAGTGAGCCAAGGCATTTTAAAGGGCGTGGTGGAGCAGTACCTTGTTTTCAGCGGCATCTGATGAAGGTCGCAAGGCCGAAATGCATTATGCCCGAGCTGTTTCATTAAAGGTCTTCCAGCGTGTCCCCCGTGTGGCCTCTACCTCTTTTGAATGGAGTGGTGTATTTGGGATATATGTCCGCGCTAACCAGAGGCACGTAAGAGGCCCCGTTCTGACAAGAGGCCGGAGTGATGCTGGTGCCCGTTGCTGCTGCAGCCTTTTCCTACGTCCAAGTTATTGGAAAAATTCCGGCTCGCCTTGATGTGCTGGCCAAGCCATGGGCTGCTGTCAGGTGCAGCTCGTTATTAATGAGGAGGCAAGCTCATTGTATTTTGTCTCACGGCCCGGTTGGTGTGTGTACTATAAGGCTGGAACGTAAAAGGGGACTCAAGGAAGCCTTTCAACAGACTCCCTATCAAGGACTTTGAAATTCGGACACCACGTACCTTTTGCCCAACAGCAGACGCCCACAGGAGCATATAACTAACGGACCTCTCCCCAGGCAATACTTACCAGATATTACTGCATTCTGGGAATTGTGGTTTTTGCTGAAAGCCACAGTGAAGTTGGGACCATGTGATCAAAGGTCAAGCGGACTACCACCAATGGGAGTGAGCCAAGGCATTTTAAAGGGCATGGTGGAGCAGTACCTTGTTTTCAGCGGCATCTGATGAAGGCCGCAAGGCCGAAATGCATTATGCCCGAGCTGTTTCATTAAAGGTCTTCCAGCGTGTCCCCCGTGTGGCCTCTACCTCTTTTGAATGGAGTGGTGTATTTGGGATGCATTTATATATATGTATGTGTATATATGTATAGATATTACCTACTGGCGGTCGCCAGTAGGTAGTTATAGTTAGGACCACGTTTCCATAGGAAATCCGCAACATTCTATTTTGAATAACTTTGACGCCGGTCGACGAATCCTCGCGAATGTTTCAAAATAGGTGGGGCGCTACGCTCCGCTCCTACCCTGAAAGTCTCGGGGGGATTCGTCAAGCGGGGGCTGAGATAAAAGGGGGGTCCCAAAACGCGTTTTTCCCATGCATTTTTCCATAGGCCCTTTAGACAGGGCTACAGCCCGAACGGCTGAACAGAATTACTAGAAATTTGGCAGACAGGTAGTCCTCAGGTCAAGGAAGTGCCTTTTGTAGGTTTGGTGTAAATCTGTTCAGTAGATTCTGAGAAAATAGCCTTTAAATCAATATATATATCTGAGCCAGCTTACGGTGCGCTTACGGTACGCTTACCGTACGCGTACGGTGGCGTGCGCGAGCGCGATTCTGATTGGCTCTTAGATCTTAGTAAACATTCGAATCGGCCGAAACCAGGAAGCGGCGGCCGCCATTTTCTCTCTCGCACTGAGAGTGATTTTTAAAATATAAAGCCCAAAAACATGTAATGGGGCTGTTTAGACAGCTCCCACACACCTAGCCATGTTGAGGGAGTCCCCAAAGATCCCCCAAGGCCAAAAACGGAATTTTTATTTTTTCGGTAATTTCGCCGATTACGCTTACCGTACGCGTACGGTAAAAAATTTAAAAAAATAAAAAATTATCCACACTCTCTCCACCCCGTGTGCAATTGGTGCCCGAAGGGCACGAATTGTGCATGACTTATTCGCGAAGAGATAAACTAAAATATTAAAAAAAAATATATAAAAAAAAAAAATTATCCACACTCTCTCCACCCCGTGTGCAAATGGTGCCCGAAGGGCACCGTTTGTGCATGGCTTATAAAATATACGAAAAATTAAAATATTACCTTTCAAAACGAAGTGCATCATATGTTCTCCATGTGCGCACGGTGCGCGAAGCGCATCGTGCGTACATGGCCCATCTAGCGTAACGTGGGCACGCGGTGCGCGTAGCGCACCGCGTGCCCACCGTGCGTGCACGGCACTAACTGCGTAAAGTGGGCGCACGGTGCGCGAAGCGCACCGTGCGCGCACGGAACGAACTGCGTTAAGTGGGCGCGCACGCCACGAATGGCGTAAAGTAACTTAGCATTTAAAAAACCGTACAAATTCACTGAAAAAACCATAGGTTTCACACGCGTTATAGTTAGGAATTAGCATTTAAAAAACCTTGCACATTCACTGAAAAAACCATAGGTTTCACACATGTTATAGTTAGCTGGACATTTTACTGATAAAAAACCAATGAAATTCCCCCGTTATAGTTACTGCAGGCAACTATAACTCACGCGACCGCAATCTTCTGCTGATGACATATGTGTCTTTATGAAAAAAAAATATTTGTAATATATGTAAAGCTAAAATTTAATGGAAGAAGACATGGGCAAATAAGTGTCTAAATACAGTATTAGCATCAGCAGAGGATTGCGGTCGCGTGAGTTATAGTTGCCTGCAGTAACTATAACGGGGGAATTTCATTGGTTTTTTATCAGTAAAATGTCCAGCTAACTATAACATGTGTGAAACCTATGGTTTTTTCAGTGAATATATATACATACATACATATACAAACATATGTTTAATCTGCATATCTATATAAATACAAATATAAATGCATGCATACATATACATATACATATATGCATGCATATGCATGTTATGTACATGAAAGTTTTAAAACAATAATTATAGCAAAGCTAAAAAGCCACCTAATTAAAGAATTGCTTTCACTTAAACAAGGGCGAGACCTATTGCATTTTCAGTTCTTGTTTACTTTGGTTCCATCAAGAAGGCATTCAGATGTATCACACATTTGCCAGAAATTCAGAATGTTACCACTCTAGTTGCTCATTAGATCACTGTAGTAAAGATACTGCTCACCAGGGAAGTCTGCTGCTGGTATGGAAAGTGCATGTTTCAGTCTGCATGTCAGAATTTTTTAATGAAATAGAAGAGGATTTGAGAAGTCACTCAAAATGTGCCCTAATTTTTCTTTCTGCAGCACTAATCATACTTTCTATGGCAAAATGAACCCCCTCATTTTGCTCCTTTTTATATTAAATGTTTTAAGAGTTACCACTTTATTCTAATCAAGATGGCTTCAGGTGTGCCATACGTTTATCATAAGTAGGACTGTTAGCCCTCTAGTTGTTCTTTGGAACACTCTGGGACGCTGCAGTAGAACACAAAGGAATCAACTGACAGTCTCTGCCCTTGTTGGATGTACATGTTTTACTGAGAATGTCAGACTTCATTCTCACATGATTGAGAAAGATAATGTGAATTTACAGAAAATATGCTGTCAGTTTAGCTTATAGACACCTTCCAAACCTCTGTGGGAAAAGCATGAGAAAATATTTTTCTCTCAAACGTGATTCATGATATCCCAGCAGAAGGCTTTTTCATATGGTAAAATCACCTTAGAACATACCACAATTCCTAAAATGAGTATGGTACCATCAACAAAGGATTTATAATGTAACTAATGTCTTAAAACCTTCTATTAACTGCAATGCTTTTTAATGAGGTGCTATCATGTATATTGGTCCCAAGATGGCTGCCAACACTTCTTGGATGAAGTGCTGACAGCCAATCAGATCTCACGATGAGATGTGTGGTTAGGCTCCGCCCAGATATATATGTGATTTTTCTCAGGAACTACTGAACAGATTGACACCATTTAAGCAAAAGGCACATGCCTGACCTGAGGACTACCTCTTTGCCAAATTTCAAGTAATTCTGTTCAGCCGTTCGGGCTGTACCTTCGACTAAAGGTCCTACGGGAAAATACATGGGGAAAACACGTTTTCGGACCCCCCTTTTTTCTCAGCCCACGCTTGACGAATCACCCCGAGACTTTCAGGGTATGAGCTGAGCAGAGCGCCCCATTAGTTTTGAAAATTTCACGAAGATAAGTCAAGCGGCGCCAAAGTTATTCAAAATAGAATTTTCAGATTTCCTATGGGAACTCGGTCCTAACTATAACTATCTACTGGCGACCGCCAGTAGATAATGTATATTATATATATATTTTTTTTTTCTCCAAACGCCCTTGCACTCAAGAATGCACTCGACAGTGCTCTCGCCCTTCGGCTATTGTTGGCCTTGCTGCAGCACGCTGTCTCTCTGGCCAAACTTTGCAATCATGCTCGACGCGTTTCAAGGCATTCGCCTCTTAATCATGAGCTTCACACAAAGGCACGGAAGGCTCACCTGTTTGTTCACTTCATTTTTATTGTTAAATGAAACAGTCCTCAGTGGGCGTGGCTTGCAGTAAACGCCACATAGCATGATGGTAATTGCAGTTCCACAGGTAAGTATTAGTGTCACTCCTTTAGTAGGCTCCGTGCCCCTGTGTAAAAATGAAAAGCTGTGTAAGATCCTTTAGTAGGTAGGGACATCTTGAGATTGCATGCTTCATTTTTCAAGAGAACATTGTGCCTTACGGAAAGTGATTTTTGCCTTCCATGGCCTTTCAACATTGAGAAATGATGCACCTCTTGTTCCCGCGGCTCGGGAACAAGAGGTGCACCATTATATATATATATATATATATATATATATATATATATATATATATATATATATATATATATATATATATATATATATATATATATATATTTAGATAGTAGATAGTATATATATATACTTATCAATATATATCTATATCTATCTATATCTATCTATCTATATATATTACCTACTGGCGGTCGCCAGTAGGTAGTTATAGATAGGGCCTATTATCCATAGGAAAATCGTAACATTCTTTTCCCAATAGCTTTGGCGCTGGTTGACGAATCTTTGCGAAATGTTCAAAACTAATGGTCCGTTCCGTTCAGCTCCTATCCTGAAATTTTGGGGGTGATTCGTCAAGCAGGGGCTGAGAAAAAAGGGGGGTCCCAAAACATGTTTTCCCCATGTTATTTCCAATAGGAAATTTTAGACACGGCTACACTGAACAGAATTACACCAAATTTTGCAAAAGGGTAGCCCTTGGTTCAGAAAGCACCCTTTTTTTTTAAATGGTATAAATCCGTTTAGTAGTTCCTGAGAAATTTAAAAAAAGGTGGTCAAAAAATCATTTTCCCATAGGAATCTTTAGACACGGTTATAGCAAAAACTGCTGAATGGAATTACACCAAATTTGGCAGAAACTACCAACACTGGTCCCATGGAGTCGTATGTTGAAACGCTACTCACGACGCTGCTGGGAGCCGAACACTTTTCCAAAGTGTTTATCGTTGAGCGAGCCCATAGATCCCTGGCTCCAAAGTCTGCTCCAGGAGCCCCACCACGGCCAATTATTGCCCGACTCCTTAATTATAGGGATAGGGATACGGCTCTCCGTCTGGCCAGACAGTGAGTGAGGCTCGAATACCAAGGGATGAAAATAGAGCTTTTCCCGGATTTCACCATCGCAGTTTAACAGGCTCGACGAGAGTTCCAAACTGTGAAGAAGAAGTTGCAGTCTCTTCACATTCCCTATGCTATGCTGTATCCAGCCCGTCTGCGAATACAACATGATGGCAAGGCACGTATCTTTGCAACGCCTAAGGAGGCGATGCAATATATGCAACGGCTGGAGCGGCAGGAGACTCAACGCGGAAGGAGCGGGCAGTCGGACTCTGAGGATTGAGCACGTGAGCCCTCTCTGGCTTTGGTGGTTAAGGTTACTCTGCCCCGTTTCTTTGGTAATTTTCATGAGTAGTTTGCTATGTTGCTAGATGCCTCAGACTTACCACTTGAATTGTACTGCTTGATTCTAGGCTCCATATGTGCTGTGGTCTGTAGGTGTCTTAGTATTATGCTGGCATGGTCACCTCTCTCGCACTATCTCATATACCCACAGTCAACGTCTGGCAGCTCCAGCTGTCACTCCAGTTTTTCCATTTGGCCATGAGTTGGTTTGCTAATTTACTTCTAGCTGGACCCATCTCGCAATTGCGGTGGGCCGGAGGCCTCCAGCGACCCACATTATGGGAATTCCCCGCAAAAGTTGGGCTTTATGTTGGTGCCCGTATGGCGCCCTTTTTGGGGTATTGGGCTTCTCTGCCCCTACTATGATATGCATTGTGACACTTCAAATGTTCTGTTTCAGTTTTGGTTATTTGGGGGGATCTGCGTGGCATAGTTCATTGGCCGCTGTGGGAGGGTGGGGTGGTTGGGGACCTTTGGTACAGCATATTGGCACTGTGCAGATACTATGGTTGAGAGAAATGTTGTATATCACATGTGAACTCCACTCTGATGCAATTTTATATCTCAGGATGTGTGGTCATGGTAGAGGTAAATCGCTCTAATCTTACCTGGGTGAGGTAGAATGTTGGGGGGCTAAATAATGCAAAGAAGGTGCGGCAAGTCTTAGCCTATCTGGACAGACATCATGTACAGATGGCCCTATTGCAGGAGACGCATCTGACGCCGCAGTCAGACTTGCGTGTTGCCGCAAGATGGGCTGGGGTGAAGATAGCGGCCTCCTATTCATCCTATGCTCGGGGGGTCATGATCTTGGTGAAAAAATGTGTTCCCTTTATGCCCAGTCACATTGATGCAGACGCTGAGGGCAGGTATATAATTGTGCAGGGTAAGCTATATAATATGCATTTAACTATTGTAAATGTCTACGGCCCAGACACGGATGATGCAGGGTTTTTTGATACACTTTGGAGTAAACTTTACACTATTTCCTCTGACACCATTCTTTGTGGGGGTGACTTTAATGTGGTCCTTGACCCTGAGATGGACCGTAGATCGACAGTTGATTACCCCCCCCCCCCCCCCCCCCGCAAGGCCGCCAGTGTAATCCATGAGGGAATGAGAACACTAGGGCTCACAGATATTTGGAGACAGCGACACCCACTAATCATGGTGGGGACATGTCATTCATATGCACGGCAGTCCTGGTCCCGGATAGATTACTGGCTGGGAACGCCAGATGTTTGTAATTGGGTTACGCGCATCAGGCATCTGCCCAGAACTTTATCTGATCACTCCCCTGTGGCTGTAGAAATGATACTGCCCTCTCACGTCCCGGCCCCCTTTCAATGGCGGTTACAATCCTCTTCTTTACTTGATCTGATGTTTGCGGAGGGTGTCCTTAAGGCCATAGAGGATTACATTTCATTTAATACAGGGTCGGCGCAAACTATGGAAACCTTATGGGAAGCCTTTAAGGTGAACATCCGGGGTACATGTATAGGCCTCCAGGCTGGGGTCTTGAGGTCTCCTCGTCATACCATGGCAACTCTGGAACGGGAGCTGAGCGACCTGGAACATCAGTATAGCGTTAGTCCTAGCCCATCTATACTTGCGCAGACAAAAGAAAAAATCCTTGCTTATAATGAAACAGCTGATCAAGAGATTAGGCATCTCTCCCGACGGAGTAAAGCGCGATATTATGGGGAAGGTGGCTGGCCGGGGAGAACACTTGCGGCCCGCATCCTAGATCCCCACCCCAGGGCTCAGGTTGTTCAGGCAGTAAAGGTGGATGAGGATACTCATTACGACACCGATAATATTTTGCAGGTGTTCGCTGATTACTACAGTAAGATGTATGCTCCCCGCCCCGCAGCTAGCGCGGCTGAGTTTGAACAGTATTTGGACGATATCGTATTGGTATGGCTGTCACGGAGGCAGCAAGAGTTTCTGATGCATAAACTCATGCTGGGGGAGATACAGGACGCTATCTCTGCTCTGCCTAGTGGGAAAGCTGCGGGAACTGACGGGCTGCCAGATGAAATTTATAAAGCGTATGCCGAACAATTAGCACCGTGTCTACTCCAACTCTATGAGGAGGCATATGAGACCCAGTGTCTGCCGCCGACCCTGCGAGAGGCGCTGGTGGTTGCCCTTTTGAAACCTGATAAGCCGCCTGAAAAATATGACTCATATCGCCCGCTATTTATCATAAACACTGACGGTAAAATTCTGGCGAAGGTTTTGGCTACAAGGCTCCAACTCCTTCTTCCGACAATGGTACTCCCTGATCAATCGGGATTTATTCCCACTCGTTCCACGTCCCATAACTTGCACACCATCTTTGCAGTCATGCATGTACTAACGCCCACGCTCCCAGCAGTGGCAGTGTTGCTCGACGCTGCAAAAGGGTTCGATTTAATATCTTGGTCCTACATGTTTGCAGTCCTCCAACGCATGGGGGTCCCGTTTGTTTTTACGAATTGGATGCGGCTGTTGTACACTGGGCCCGAAGCTAGAGTTTGAATTAATGCACATCTCTCGGACAAGTTTTCCATCCACCGTGGCACTCGGCAGGGCTGCCCTCTATCGCCACTGCTTTTTGCACTGGTGCTGCATCTGCCCTGAGATTTTATCAGCGCCCACTTGCAGTATCCATGTACGCCGATGACATGGTGCTATATGTCCGCGAACCGGCGCAGTTTCTGGCGCCACTCATCCGTGAATATGTTCGGTTTGAACGCTTCTCGGGCCTTGGCATCAACTGGTCCAAATCCACCATATTAGCTCTTACTGACAGTATTCACCCCTTTGACTTGGAATACCCCTTAACGTGGTGCTCAGATGCGGTCAAGTACTTGGGGATCTGGCTACACTGGGACCAGCAGACAGTCATTCAAGATAACTTTGGCACTGCTATCACTGCTATCACGCGATTGGAGGAGCAGATGCATCGCTGGATTATGTTGCCCCTGTCCTTCACAGACCGGGTAGTGAAGATGGTAGTGCTCCCACGCTTTTTATATCTTTTTTTAAATATCCCGGTGCGTCTGACCAGACATTTTTTTGATACTCTTCGCTCCCTCCTGATTACCTTAGCTTGGGGCGGGAAGAAGTCCCCGCTTAAGCGGGAAACACTCACCTTACCGTATGAACAGGGCGGGTTTGCAGCCCCCAATTTCTATCTTTATTACCTCTGTGCCCAAGCGCATTATGCCTTTTACTGGCAGCATGACCCGGCATACATCCCACATGTGGCGGTGGAGGAGGGCGCTGTGCATCCTATACCTCTTAAAGCCATCATTGTCAACTCCCACATGGTGTTTGAGAGGGGAGAATTCGATACGGTTCAAATTACTTCCCACGCCTGGCGAGCGTTAGGACAACGGGCGCACAATCTACCACTATCCACTATATGCCCGAGCATGCCCCTCCTCCACCATTCCGACCTCTCGGTAACCCAAGAATCGGGTGCGCTAAGGACGCTTGTGGGGTTGGGGCTCTCCCTTATGGCGGATGTGTTTTCTGGAGGCAGGTTCCTAACCGCTGTAGAGCTCGCTGCTCGGGGTGCAGGCTCTACCATGCAGATCTTTGTATATACTAGGTTGCGCTATGCTATGCGCGCACTTAATCCGCATTTCCCTTCTGAACTGCCTACTCTCGAGGCGCTGCAACTTCTATACACGGTTACATCCAGAACCAAGCTGGTCGCGAGACTGTACAGACCTTCCCAGCGCGACATGGCACCTGTGGCACCTGTTGCTCTGCATAACTGGAATACTGTACTCCTTGAGCCACTCACGGAGGATGACTGGTTGGACAGCTGCCGCTTGACGGGACAACTGACGTCTAATGGCAACTTACGACTGGTGCATTTTAAATACTTGCATCAGTTGTACTATACACCGGCACAGCTGTTTAAATTTGGGCTCCAACAATCCGATACCTGTAGACGCTGTGGTGCACCTGGAGCGGGGTTCTATCACCTAGCTTGGGAGTGTCCTAAAATACTTGACTATTGGGGTGAAGTGGTGCGTATACTTGCTCTGATGATTGTTGAGCCTCTTGTCTGTCATCCAAAGCTATGTCTGCTGGGAGTGGGGGCAAAGGTAAAGGCTTCTAACAGAAAACTTATGTTGATCGCTTTGCTAATAGCTAAACGCAGGATCTCTCTCTGTTGGGAAAGTAGACTAGCGCCAACAACTGCATTATGGATACAGGACTTGGTGTATTGCCGGGACCAGTTCAGCTGCTATGCTGAGGAGCTGCCATCGGCTTCCAGGCCCGAGACATCTGGAGACTGCTCACGTCGTATCTGCTAACACGTACGGATGACTAATGTCCTGAATATATTCACCATGCTACCCTATTTCGCCTGTAAACCATTGCCTGATCTGCCATGGCTCTAACCCTGGGTTTATATGAGCTCAGATTGTCGTGATGATGTCATCTCACTACTGTGATATTACGTGCTTTGCCCACTGCACTGATGCTATGTATTTGGAATTATACCATGGTTTTGTATTGTACTTGAAAATGCATAAATAAAATAAAAAAAATAAAAATTTAAAAACTTTGATACACACACTCAAAAATAGAAACTAACATTTTCAAAACAATGGACATACCAATACCACTTACAACACACCTATTCAGTAATTCCAAGATCTACACACACATCCTCTCATTTACCAACAGTCCTATACAGTCACTCATACATGTACTCACTCATCACATGTACTCACTCATCATATGTACTTATACACCTATACATCCTGTTACACACCGACACTCATCCGTAGAGTTACTCACACACATAGTCACACATGCAAACAAAGCATCAAACATCCATTTACTTGCATATACTGTCAGACACACAACACCACCCTTACTTCTACAGAAACTTACACATATTTACTCTCTTAAGCAATCACTTATAGAAACAAACACATACTAATTTATACAGGAACTCTTCCAATCTCTCACTCTCACATATACTCACTTATATACACCAATACTCACATATACTAGTTTAAAACATATGTAGTTACTTATAAACACACTATTGAGACAGTCATTCACTCACTAACACACCCATACACACACTCATCCACCCATACAGTCCTGCACACATGCTGTCTTCAACACATACAAACAGTGAGTCACTCATTCATGCATCTATGCACTACGTAATACACTCCACTGAACCATACAGACACTCAGACACTCATACTGATACTCAAAAAACAACTAATAACCCATATAGACACTTATGTATCTACTCATCAACCCATGCAGCCACGTATACACAAAGTGAGAGACTGATACTGATATTTATATATTTAAACATTGCTCACTAACCCATGTATACACTAAGATACACTTAATCAGTCAGTTATACAATCAATGTTTCAACAAAAAAAATCATCCATTTAGACACTTATATACCCATTTATTCTTCCATCGATCTTGAGATATATATATATAAAACATATTTAATTTTCAGAAAAACACACATTCACTGGATGATGTCATCAGTGATGTCATCTGAGATGTCAGTGATGTCATGAGTGATGTCACTGACCATGTCATGAGTGATGTAATATGTGACGTCATCAGCAGTGCATTGCGGGGCGCGTGAGTTATAGTTAGCTGAACTAACTATAACGGGGGAATTTCACAGGTTTTGTACGAGTGAAATGTCCAGCTAACTATAACTTTCTCTAAAACCTATGGTTTTTTCAGCGAATATATACATATAGATAGATATAGATATAGTCTTCAACCCACGCTGTAATTCCTCCTTCCTCGAATCACCAGCAACCACGGACACCGATGAGCTTCAAAACAGTCTTTAATCAGAGCATAAGGCAAAACAACTTACTCTACGCGTTTCGGGATAACAATCCCTTGTTCACGAGTAAAGTGAAAGTCAACCAGAAATTGTAATAAACAGTCATGTGATTTCCTTATGATGAACAAAGAAAACAGACTTAGAGGCTTCTCGTTACTTCACGAGGCCACTTTTTTCTTCAATGCAACTTTAACATGATTTTGAATCACCAACTAATGCATTGCGAAGAACTGAAAAAATGGTTTTAGACTAATACTATAGTGTATTGTAGGAAAAGTAAATGGCAGTTATCATCCTTTTGGATCATAAAGGTTAAGCATACACCTTAAAACACCAGTTCCAATTAAACCACGGTTTCACTTAAACATAGTTCACGACATTGACCATTGAAGCCCATGTGGGCATTGATATCAAATGCCAATAATCTCAATTTTTTACATCATAATTTCGTCCTACTCGGCATGTTAACCATAGTTCCATAATAAATCAATGCATTTTTAGTTAATACTTGTTGCCCCAGTGGGCTTATAAAAGATACTCAAGATCTTCTGCACGTCACCAGAATAGACCAAAGTTTTGCATCTACAAGAAAAAACAACAAATGAATCAATCAACCACTGATCGAAAGGAATCACTAAAAATACATTCCCTGAAACTTTACACCTAACAAAATATTTTAAAACATTTTTGGCAATAACATTAACAAAATGGATAGCTGCTGACTCTCATTAGACAATGCGGGATTGTGAAGATTAGACAAAAATACCTTCGAATTCTTTCACCCTAAGTGCACCGCCAATTCTTCGTCACAGTTATGACCAATGGGGGCCAGAGTTCCATACTGAATTATAAGTTTAGACTCCAATCGTCTAAGATCTTCGACACACTGAGATGCTTGTTGAAATGATGACTTCTTGTTTGACACAAAACCTTTTTTATTTTTGACGGCAAAGTCTACAGACAATCCCTCGGTACTTCAATGGGGACTTGCTTTGCTCCTTGCTTTGCGGGTCTCTATTTGGGGTACTGGGAGGAAAAGGTTGTCAAAGAACATGAGGTTTTCAATGAAAAAGTAGTGAAGTGGGTAAGATACATAGATGACATCCTTTGCATTTGGAATGGCAGTGAGACTGAAGCAAATTTGTTTGTGGAGAGTCTCAATGATAATATTTTCAATCTTCATTTTACGAGTCAATGGTCACAAACTAATATTGAGTTTTTGGATCTTTCCCTTACCATCCAAAATGATAGCTTAAAAAGCTGTCTATTTAGGAAAAAAACAGCCGGGAATAGCCTTCTGCACGCACGTAGCTGTCACCCAAAATCTCTGTTAGACAGTATCCCTTTGGGAGAACTTCTGCGAGCTAAGCGCAACTGCAGCTCATTGGAAGATTATGAAAGGGAAGAAAAGGTGATGATTTTAAGATTTTTGGAAAGAGGATACTCCAAAACGTTTGTTAACAAAGCGAAGGCAGAAGTGGCTAAAAGATCAAGGGAATCATTGTTAACTGATAAGGTTGAAAAAAATGATGAAGAGACAGAAAAAATTAGGTTCATCACCACCTATAATAATCAGGCCATAGATTTTCGCAAAAGCCTCAACATTTTTTGGCCAGTGTTACACACTGACAGTGACCTTTCAAAGAGTGTGGAAATGTTTCCACAGGTCACATACAGAAAGGCTAAATCATTAAAAGACACATTGTGCAGAGCCATTGAACCGACACAGGTTAACATTTTAGGGGTACAAGGTTTTTACACATGCAGAAAATGTAAGGCATGTAAACATAGCAAAAACTGCAAAGAATGTATTCTTTCCCCAAACAACAAGCCCTACAAAATTTTGAAGCACACATCATGTAATACAGATTTTGCGGTTTATGCCCTTTTTTGTCCCTGTAAGAAAGCTTACATCGGCAGCACCATACATAAAGCCAAAATCAGGATTTTAGAACATCTTCGCGCTATTAAACATGGCGACAAACAATACCCTGTTGCACGCCACTTCTTGAGTCACCACAGTCAGAACAGTGATTTACTTAGTTTTTGTGTTCTTGACTCAGTAAAGATTAATGAAAGAGGTGGTAATAGGGTTCAAGATCTTAGACGATTGGAGTCTAAACTTATAATTCAGTATGGAACTCTGGCCCCCATTGGTCATAACTGTGACGAAGAATTGGCGGTGCACTTAGGGTGAAAGAATTCGTAGGTATTTTTGTCTAATCTTCACAATCCCGCATTGTCTAATGAGAGTCAGCAGGTATCCATTTTAGTAATGTTATTGTCAAAAATGTTTTTAAATATTTTGTTAGGTGTAAAGTTTCAGGGAATGTATTTTTAGTGATTCCTTTCGATCAGTTGTTGATTGATTCATTTGTTGTTTTTTCTTGCAGATGCAAAACTTTGGTCTATTCTGGTGACGTGCAGAAGATCTTGAGTATCTTTTATAAGCCCACTGGGGCAACAAGTATTAACTAAAAATGCATTGATTTATTATGGAACTATGGTTAACATGCCGAGTAGGACGAAATTATGATGTAAAAAATTGAGATTATTGGCATTTGATATCAATGCCCACATGGGCTTCAATGGTCAATGTCGTGAACTATGTTTAAGTGAAACCGTGGTTTAATTGGAACTGGTGTTTTAAGGTGTATGCTTAACCTTTATGATCCAAAAGGATGATAACTGCCATTTACTTTTCCTACAATACACTATAGTATTAGTCTAAAACCATTTCTTCAGTTGTTCGCAATGCATTAGTTGGTGATTCAAAATCATGTTAAAGTTGCATTGAAGAAAAAAGTGGCCTCGTGAAGTAACGAGAAGCCTCTAAGTCTGTTTTCTTTGTTCATCATAAGGAAATCACATGACTGTTTATTACACTTCCTGGTTGACTTTCACTTTACTCGTGAACAAGGGATTGTTATCCCGAAACGCGTAGAGTAAGTTGTTTTGCCTTATGCTCTGATTAAAGACTGTTTTGAAGCTCATCGGTGTCCGTGGTTGCTGGTGATTCGAGGAAGGAGGAATTACAGCGTGGGTTGAATACTTAGAGGTTTGCCACCTCGCCGTGGACCACCATCACAAGTGAGTGGGGGGAAGGCTAAAAGTAGCGTTTTCGCTGCTGTTGCGGTGTTAGATATAGATATAGATATATATTCACTGAAAAAACCTCAGGTTTCAGGAACGTTATAGATAGTTGGACATTTCACTTGTACGATACCAGAGAAATTCGGCCGTTATAGTTAGTTGAGCTCTAACTATAACTCGCGCCCCCGCAATGCACTGCTGATGACGTCACGTATTACATAATTCATGACATGGTCAGTGACATTACTGATTACATCACTGATGACATTTCAAATGACATCACTGATGACATCATCCACGTGATAATCTGATGCACCTCCTCACACAGGCTGTCTCCCTGCACTCACGGGTTGTGTGCAATACCCGCCAGGATGCGCTTTTAAGTGTGGTGCGCTGACATTGCTCTGTGCTGCTTGGAAATATTCTAGCTGCTGTTTTAATTTTTTTTACCTTGTGCACTGTGCTTTCCACGGCTCGGGGACTCGACCTCCCATAGTCCCTCACTGATGCCGCCTGGCTGATTGGTGGGTCAGGGGGTGGGGAATTCAGCTGTTTTTGGGCGGGGTAGTCCTTCACTTTTACTTAAATCGCACGCTGGCACGACCGCGCCAGAGGCGTGCCTAAGGCAAGCACATCTGCGCCCATCCGTGCTCGGACCAGGCTCAGGGCCAGTCCCCCTGGTTCTGTCAGGTCAGATATACTGACATATTCCATAAGCTTCCTTAGGAGTCTGTACCCGGAGGGCGGGAAGGCATGCTGTCCTAGGTTCATGCCCAGTATCATGCCGGGAGACTTGGCAGCGGCTTGCCCTAATTGTCATTGACCGCTCCCTCACATTTTGGCCCGTTCCAGTAAGTTGTCAATAAAGCAGGCAGATCGCTCAAAGAAGCCCTGTGAAGCTGCCCACATTAAATGTATTCTTTGAAATGCCAGGTCTTTGATAAGACACAGCATGGAATGTCGCCTTTTTATTGAAGATCACAAAATCATGATGGCATTTATAACGGAGGCGTGGACGGATAACACCTCAGGACCTGATATCGTTAAAGCCCTGTCCACTGATTTTTTGTGTCACACGCTGGACAGACCTTTACGAAGAGGTGGAGGGTTGACTGTTATCTATCATAATAGCCTGGAGCCAACATTCGACAGCTTCCGATCTATCCTGTGAAGCTCTATCACTTAGCGTACGGTTCTCCCCTAAGGATACTTTTAAAGCCATGCTGATTTACCTCCCTCCAGGCCCCAGAGGCACATTTCTTGACTCGATCAGTACTCTTCTGGAGGAGGGGCTGTGTGCAAACTCCTTCACTATCATGGGAGACTTCAATTTGCATCTGGAGGACTACTCAGATTTAGACAATATGATACTGAAGCAATTAATGAGCAAAGGGGGTCTCGAGCAACGGGTAGCTGGCCCTACACATGTGGCGGGCATACCTTCGATGGCATATTTTCTAACACCGGTCTCTCTCTGTCGGAAATATTGTCACTTCCTTGGTCGGATCATTCCTCCATCATTTTTATGCTTTCGCATACGCCTCGCAACCAGTCCAAATCCAAGCCCTAGGAGAACATAGTTATACAGGCTTGGAAAAACATAGATAGCACAGACATGGCAAATTTTCTGATGCTAACTACTCCAAATCTCCCATTAAATGTGGATGGGGCCACGGCGGTGTACTCGAGGTGGATCGAGACCGCTTGTGACAAATTCACCCCGGCTAAGTTGTATACACCAAAGCGAGCCCAGACCTCAGCACCTTGGTTTTCCGAAAATCTGCAAAAGCACAAAACAGACTGCAAGAGGCTGGAGGGGGCTTGGAGGAAAGGGTACTACAACAAAAACAAAGAAGCGTATAAAGAGAGCCTCACCACATATAAAAAATTACTCCAAGAAACTAAAAAAGCGTATTTCGCGGAGCAGCTAAAAGAGGCCAAATCCTACTCTAGAGAACTGTTCAGGACTATTACCAACCTTACGAATCCCACCAAATCTAAATCGCATACTAGCCCAGCACTCTGTGAAGTGCTAGCCTCCTTTTTTCTTAACAAGGTGGAAGCTATCTTTTCCTCCTTTTCCAACTCTCATGGTGAGGTAGGTGACGCGGCAGTTAGTCCTAGGTCAGAGGCCACATCTGTATTATATAGGCTAGAGGGTTTTAAACCTTTGGAGACAACGGAGGTCATAAACCTTTTGTTGGCATCTCGGTCCAGGTCTCCCTTGGACCCTTGTCCAGTGGCGGTGATCAAAAACTTCCCTGAGGTCATCGCGACTACCCTTACACCATTGTTTAATACCATCATTGACTCAGGCCAATATCCCAAAATCTGAAAATCAGCTTCCATACTACCGCTGATTGAAAAACCGAATCTGGATAAAAACAATCCCAACAACTATAGACCCATATCACGACTCCCGCTGCCGGCGAAGATTATAAAGGCCATCAATGGGCAACTCAGCACCTTTTTTCAGAATACCAACGTGCTGGATCCCACTCAGTTCGGCTTTCAGGCAGGACATAGCACGGAGCTATCTCTGATCAAAGCCACTGAGGAGGTTAGAGCAGCGGTCGATCAGGGAGGCATGGCGGTCCAGATTCTTCTGGACCTGTCAGCAGCCCTCGTTACGGTCCACCACAATGTTTTGATGGACCGATTATCGCTGACGGGGGTGCATGGTAGGGCCTCGAGCCTCATGAAATCTTTTCTGACTGACAGAATACAAACAGTAGACTTGGGGCGGGATAGATCCAAGCCTTTTGCCCTTCCGTGCGGGGTGCCCCAGGGGTCCTCCCTCAGTCCCACGCTTTTTAATATATATGTTACTCCTCTGGCAGCACTGATAAGATCCTTCGGTCTTCAACTAACAAAATGACACACAAATTGTGTTGTCCATACAATGAGGGAAAGAAGCGGAAATGGCCTATAGATGTCATACCTGCCTGAAAGTCGCCTCTGGCTCAATGGACTCTAACTGCCTGAAACTTAATGCAGGCAACACCGAGGTCATTATATGTGGGAACAATCCCAATCTCTGGACACCGGACTTGTGGCCCTAAGAAATGCCCCCAGCTCCCACGGTGAAAGCTAAGAACTTGGGAGTGATCACGGATCACAAACTTGACTTTGGAGATCAGGTCAGCGGAGTTGTCTCGACTTGCCAGAAGATTGCTTTAGGACAGCAGTCTCAGCCCTCATTTTGTCACGGCTGGATTATTGCAACAGTCTGTACCTGCATATGAAAAAAATACATCTGTACAGACTCCAGCTCGTGCAAAATGCGGCAGCTAGGCTTCTAACGGGCATACCAAGGTTTGTCTCTGCCAGAGATGGACTTCAGCAATTGCACTGGCTTTGTGTACTGTTTTCAAGTCGTTGATGGGTAGTGGCCCTGCATTTCTCAGCAGACGCATTAAATGATATGTCCAGGGTGGAGTGCTGCGCTCCTCTGAAAGAAAGCTTGTAGTTGTCCCCCAAGTGAAAAAAGCCAACTGGGGTGGCAGCAGCTTTTCCTGTTGTGCTGCGAAAGCCTGGAACAGTCTGCCGATGCATCTTAGGCATGTCACTGAGCTCCTTCCTTTTAGGAAGGGGCTGGGGACATGGCTATTCTCGGAATAAGACATTTTCCCAGTGGATTCAGTGAGACAGTGCTCAGCGCCAGGACACCTTTGGGTATAAGTGCGCTTTAAAAGCTCCAATAACATAACATAACATGCCATCAGTGATGTCATTAGTGATGTCACTGACCATGTCATGAATGATGAAATATGTGACGTCATCAGCAGTGCATTGCGGGGGCGAGAGTTATAGTTCGAGCTCAACTAACTATAACAGCAAATTTCTCTGGTTTTGTACGAGTGAAATGTCCAACTAACTATGACGTTCCTGAAACCTGTTGTTTTTCAGTGAATTTCAAAGGTTTTTTAAATGCTAATTTCTAACTATATCGTCCCTGAAACCTGTGTTTTTTTCAGTGAATATATATATAGATATATCAAAGAAGCAAAAGGTTCTTCCTGGAAACAAGCCCGCAGTCAGGTGGTGCGTGACACTGCCAGAACCACAGCCGGACAATAGTAGGAACTTTAAATGATTTATCAAATGTGTTTTTATGTTGTTTTGTTTGTTGACTTGGACAGCCTCTTATCTTTGCCACTTGGCGGAAATAATCTTTATGTATGGCTTTAGAACAACAGGCCTTCATTATTACAATATGCTCTTATGCAAGTGCCACTAGGCGTATGCAATTTTCGTTTGCTTTGAGGTTTTGAATTATAGACTTTCTAAACGATGCCACTTGGCGAATACAATAATTGTCCAATTTTGATTTTTATGGTCTATCATTTGCACGTAATTTAATCTCATGACCGAGTTATCAGTTAGAAATTACATGATGGCTGCTGCAATTTTGATATTTGACCTTTACTTGGTATATTTGTTCACTTTATTTAGTGCATTTGAACATGCTCCAGATTTAGCAGCATCATTGAAATGAAGTACTTTATTTGTGACACAAACTTTGTACAACTTAAAAAAGTCCTTGAAAATGTTACTGAATTGTTTTTTCCTTAGTTATACTATGTATAAAAACCCAATCTAAAAATGGCTGCTGCCGTAACATTGCAATCACAGTGAATATGAGCAATAGTCCATTGTTTGTTTCATGTGTCTATGTATGTACTTTCTAATCATTGCTCAGCATGTGATCAAGGCATCCTGCCGAAATGTGTTGCAACTGAGGAATAAATCTCGTTTTGCACTTGCAGAGACTGTTTGAGCGTGCGCTTCTTTGGATTGTTTGGGATAGAGATAGATAGATAGATAGATAGATAGATAGATAGATAGATAGATAGATAGATAGATAGATAGATAGATAGATAGATAGATAGATAGATAGATAGATAGATAGATAGATAGATAGATAGATAGATAGATAGATAGATAGATAGATAGATAGATAGATAGATAGAAAAGGGGAAGTGTCCAGTAAAGACTGGCTGTGGCAAAGGTCGAAACACATTGCCTCAATAACTTTCCATGATTGAAGAACACTGTATGCAGTCCTACGTTGTCCATTGAACTTTGGAGGCGTATCTGTTGAAAATATATATATATATATACACACACACACACATATATATATATATATATATATATATATATATATATATATATATATATATATATATATATATATAGCCCCCATTCTGAAGCAGTTCGGCGGCAGCAGTGGCAAAACTTTGGTCATTCTCAACGTTCTTGGGGAACGCCGAACCGCCGCCAACCATCAAAGGATTATGCCGATTTTAATCCATTTGTGACTTCATGAACAACGCATATACTCACTCAAGGACAGTGCGTTTGGGCATCTTGTGGGTTAATGGCGGCTGAATGAAGGATCCAGGGCTTCCTTAATTTCTCCACAATGACATCCAGGCAGGTGAGGCGAAGCTGCAGGCACCGCCCACTGGGGAGAGTACTTACGTGAGTGTACCTGCAGCGCGAGAGCTCGGAGCACTGAGTTCGGGAGACCTTTCCTACCTGCTAGAGTGTCTGCACCAATTGAAGCGGGGCACTCTACTTTAAAGTGGACAGTGTTAGATAAAACAGTGATGGAGGCATTTGATAAAGGCAATGGAGCCGAAACCGGTCATGCCGCACTTGTTATACTGAATTTAAAGAGGAAAACCCCTGCAAACCTGTGTGGGCTTGTTCCTTTCATAAAGGGAAGGTTTCTGGAGGTATATATGTATGTATATATATATATATATATATATATATATATATATATATATATATATATATATATATATATATATATATATGTATATATATATATATATATATATATATTCACTGAAAAAACCATAGGTTTCACACATGTTATAGTTAGCTGGACATTTTACTGATAAAAAACCAATGAAATTCCCCCGTTATAGTTAGTGCAGGCAACTATAACTCACGCGACCGCAATCCTCTGCTGATGCTAATACTGTATTTAGACACTTATTTGCCCATGTCTTCTTCCATTAAATTTTAGCTATACATATATTACAAATATTTTTTTTTCATAAAGACACATATGTCATCAGCAGAGGATTGCGGTCGCGTGAGTTATACTTGCCTGCACTAACTATAACGGGGGAATTTCATTGGTTTTTTATCAGTAAAATGTCCAGCTAACTATAACATGTGTGAAACCTATGGTTTTTTCAGTGAATTTGCAAGGTTTTTTAAATGCTAATTCCTAACTATAACGTGTGTGAAACCTATGGTTTTTTCAGTGAATTTGTCCGGTTTTTTAAATGCTAAGTTACTTTACGCCATTCGTGGCGTGCGCGCCCACTTAACGCAGTTCGTTCCGTGCGCGCACAGTGAGCACGCGGTGCGCTTCGCGCACCGCGCGCCCACTTTACGCAGTTAGTGCCGTGCACGCAGGGTGGGCACGCGGTGCGCTACGCGCACCGCGTGCCCACGTTACGCTGGATGGGCCATATACGCACGGTGCGCTTCGCGCACCGTGCGCGCATGGAGGACATATTATGCGCTTCGTTGTGAAAGGTATTGTTTGTTTTTTGGTGGTGTAATGGATAAAGCATATGCTATGCACAAATGTTGCCCTTCGGGCACCATTTGCACACGGGGTCTGGAGAATATGGATATTTTTTTTTTTTGAAGTTTTTTTACCGTACTCGTACGGTAAGCGTAATCGGCGATTTTTTGAAAAAAAATAAAATTGCATTTTTGCCCTTGGGGGTTCTTTGAGGACACCTCCATCAAGGATAGGTGGTTGGGAGCAGTCTAAACAGCCCCTTTATATGTTTTTTGCCTTTGTTTTTCTTCCACCCCCTCAGAGTGCGAGATAGAAAATGGCGGCCGCCGCTTCCTGGTTTCGACCGATTCGAATGTTTACTAAGATCTAACACAGCCAATCAGAATCGCGCTCGCACACGTCACCGTACGCGTACGGTAAGCGCACCGTAAGCGCACCGTAAGCTGGCTCAGATATATATATTGATTTAAAGGCTATTTTCTCAGAATCTACTGAACAGATTTACACCAAACTTACAAAAGGCACTTCCTTGACCTGTAGACTACCTCTCTGCCAAATTTCAAGGAACTCTGTTCAGCCGTTCGGGCTGTAGCTGTGTCTAAAGGTCCTATGGAAAAATGCATGGGAAAAACGCGTTTTGGGACCCCCCTTTTATCTCAGCCCCCGCTTGACGAATCCCCCCAAGACTTTCAGGGTAGGAGCGGAGCATAGCGCCCCACCTATTTTGAAAATTTCGCGAGGATTCGTCGACCGGCGCCAAAGTTATTCCAAATAGAATGTTGCGGATTTCCTATGGAAACGTGGTCCTAACTATAACTATCTACTGGCGACCGCCAGTAGATAATATATATATATATATATATATATATATATATATATATATATTCCAGCACACCGTCACTCCTCAGCTTACACCATGGACGGAGACAGACCACAAATTCGTGCATTAACGTGTAGTTTATTGCCTACTCATTCCTGACGCGTTTCGGTTCAAAAGAACCTTGATCACATATATATATATATATATATATATATATATATATATATATATATATATATATATATATACATATTTATATACAAAACACAGTACTCCACCTGGGGCCAACCGAACTTGTGGCGTGTGCAGCCGGGAAGCGGTGGTGGAAAACGCTTATGAAACAGCAAAAACAAGGAGTTCATGATACTCCCAAGGTCCGGTGCACTCACGGGGTATGTGTCGGCTATAAAACATCCGCAGACGTGTTTCTGGCTCTTGCCGTCATCAGTGCGGAAAAGCCGTCAATAAATCGACACAGTCGTTTAAACGGTTCTGCCATATGGTTGGTGGATCCTTGGCCAATGAAGGGCCGGCAACGGGGCGTCACCGTTTTCATGATTTACTGCCTAATGCAATATCTATGGCGCCATAGACTTTGCTTTCCATTAATGCGTGCAAAGAACTTAATATACTCTTTTTATTTCTCTGCACGCATTAATGGAAAGCACTTATGTGTTAATATTGTTTATCATAATCATGAATGCATAATGAATTTTAGAATGCATCTACATTAGTAATAAGGGTACTATACCAGGTAACTGTTTGTCCATGTAGGAGAACAATTGCAATATTGCATTACATTGAACAGGCAAATAATGGATAAGATGGATTACAAAATATGCCAGATGTAAAACCAATGATAATTGAAATCAGCTGACATGACGCGCAATGTCTTTCTTGTAAAACTGTTTTTGAATACACTACAACTCCCACAATGCCACTTTAAGGCTGAGGTGGGCTTTATAAAAGTGTAAGTAAGGAAAGCCGCACTATCCGTGAGAAAAGCCGAACAAGGCTAAAACGTGTTGGTGGAGTGTGATATGAGGAATAAATCAAGCAAAAGCCTGCTCAAGAATGCCATGTCCTTTGTTGAAAAAATTGAATAAGGGTCAGGATCCGGCCCCTATGCTGAGCACCCTCTGAAGAGCGCATTCGAATTACTAGGATCACTTTGTGGAAATATATATCTATATATATATATATATATATATATATATATATATATATATATATATATATATATATATATATATATATATATATATATATATATATATATATATACATATATATATATATACGCTCCTTTGCCTTGTCCCAAGAATTGAGCTGCACTCACACACAGAACCAAAGGTGGCAAGCCTTTATTCAAGAGTACAAGCGGCATACTGCAGGCAGTTTCGATCTGACAGCCATAAACGCGACCTGCCTGACGCGTTTCGAGGGTGTGTCCCTCTTCTTCAGAGGCAATCGCGGTTGTGGGAGTGCTCCGGTTTCCGTCCCAACATGCCAAATATAACGCCCCCAGATGGGCGGGTCAAATGTCCCAGGGCATCTTGAGACTTGCAGTCCCGGTAAATTCAACCACTGATGGTGCACTAATGTTCTGTCCCTTTCAAGCCCACAGATGGGCCACTGCCCACAGAGTCCGCTTTAATCCCTGGTCCGTGCTCCACAACAGCGGCTTCGGCATATATTCAGCCGCGTGGCCCCCTCTCTTCACGGGGCGGTGCTGCTCGACGGCCGGGTCGCCGCCAAAACAAAAATGTACGCTCCTTTGCCTTGTCCCAAGAATTGAGCTGCACTCACACACAGAACCAAAGGTGGCAAGCCTTTATTCAAGAGTACAAGCGGCATACTGCAGGCCAGGGATTAAAGCGGACTCTATGGGCAGTGGCCCATCTGTGGGCTTGAAAGGGACAGAACATTAGTGCACCATCAGTGGTTGAATTTACCGGGACTGCAAGTCCCAAGATGCCCTGGGACATTTGACCCGCCCATCTGGGGGCGTTATATTTGGCATGTTGGGACGGAAACCGGAGCACTCCCACAACCGCGATTGCCTCTGAAGAAGAGGGACACACCCTCGAAACGCGTCAGACAGGTCGCGTTTATGGCTGTCAGATCGAAACTGCCTGCAGTATGCCGCTTGTACTCTTGAATAAAGGCTTGCCACCTTTGGTTCTGTGTGTGAGTGCAGCTCAATTCTTGGGACAAGGCAAAGGAGCGTACATATATATATATATATATATATATATTTATATATATATATATATATATATATATATACACATATATACATGCATATTATTATTTTTTATATGTTGGTTGGGTGAGTGTATGTATGGGTGTGTTAGTGATTGAGTATGTGTTTCTGAACAGTTTTATTATGTTTAATATATATAGGGAAAGACCTGTTGAAAAATAAGTGGGTGTACAAGTGTGTGAATGGATGATTTTCTAGGTGCGTAACTGAGTCTATAAGTGAGTCATTAAATGTATCTTACTGCAGACTAGTGACTAAACTGTGTGAATGTCTGTATGTGTCTGTGTGTTGGTGTATAAGTGGCTGCATGGTTTTGTGAATAGCTATATGAGTGTCTATATGGGTTATTGATTGGTTGTCTGAGTATCTGTATGGGTGCCTCAGTGTTTGTGTGGGTAGGGTGTGTGTGACTCTGTGACTAGATGTGTGAGTGGGTGATTCAGTGGGTGCATGTTTTTAAGAGTGCATCTGTGATGGACTGTATGGTTGGGTGAGTGTATGTATGGGTGTGTTAGTGATTGAATGTATATCTCAGTTGTACATGTGTCAGTAACTACATATGTGAAACGCAGTGTATATGTGTGTAAGAGTATATAACTATCTATATGTGAGAGTGTGCGATTTTGGGAGGTGCTGTATGCGCCATAGTGCAAGGATATCTGTGTCATGTGCTGTTTGTTTTTCTGCAGGAAGACACAGAATATGTTAGTATTTTTATGAGTAAGTGAACTTGAGTGTTTTTAACTGTATAGGTGAGTACATTTTACTGTGATTAATTATTTGCATGACTGACTAGATGTGTCAGTACCTCAATGGATGATTGGCGGTGTGTGAGTGTCTATATAGGTGTATAAATGCACAGAGTGACTGTAAGTATGAGTGACTGTACAGGTGAGTGAGTGGAGATGTATGTAGACCTAAAAGTCAATGAGTGGGTGAGTAGTTATTGGTATTGGAGTATCTATGGTTGTCAAAATGGCCGTCTGAAATTTTGAGTCGTGTATCAAAGGTTATATTAGGGTGTGAGAAGATGCACTTATTTATCACATGGATGACGTCATCAGTGATGTCATCAGTGATGTCATTTGAGATGTCATCAGTGATGTCACTGACCATGTCATGAGTGATGTAATATGTGACGTCATCAGCAGTGCATTGCGGGGGCGCGAGTTATAGTTAGCTGAACTAACTATGACAGGGTAATTTCTAGGGTTTTGTACAAGGGAAATGTCCAGCTAACTATAACACCCCTGAAACCTATGGTTTTTTCAGTGAATTTCTAAGGTTTTTTAAATGCCAATTCATAACTATAACGTGCATGAAACCTATGGTTTTTTCAGTGAATTTCAAAGGTTTTTTAAATGCTAATTCCTATCTATAACTTATCCCTGAAGATATCATGAAAAACATTCTTTTTTAAAAGTAGGGTGTACATTAGTTTTGTGGAAAAGCATCTTTGTGATTGGTTAAGAAAAAGCAGTTTCAACGTGGAGTACATATCATAGGATAAAATTTGCTCAGCTCAACCACACCTGCTACTTGCATTTGGAAGGCACTGTTCGAACTTAAAACAATCGTCAACTTTTAACCTGCACATGTCGTTAAATGTTCAAGAAAATGTTACAAAAAAATATCGTAAAGTTTTAAAAAATTGATGAACTTTTAACCTGCATGTATTGTAGAATGTTCTAGAAAGGGTGTTGATAGAATACGTTGCACTTCTGACTTCTATGTGTTGTTGAATATTTAAAAAAATGGTTCATATTTAAAATTGAAAAGAAACCAATAGAGAAGTTTTGAAACCTAAAAGAATCAAGGAACTATTCTAATTTATTCTTTACATGTATTTATGTGTGCAGCAACAAAATTATAGACACAACAGCACTAGGAAGAGGAAGAAGCAGGGAGTGGGGGGAGGTGGGGAGATGGGCAGAATGGCACACATGCACAATTAAATACAACACACATATAGACTAAAAATGGCCAAAATGAAACACACCAACAAGGAGCACAAGTCACACAACCTGCCAACATCACACCACTGAACGAGCATAGAAGTAAAAACCACGCTGCATTCATACAGGATGTGTACAAAGGCCAGTCGTTGGTGTTGTGGGATGTCTGCGACCGTGGTCATCATGGATGAGATGCCCAGCATGTGGCACATGGTCGAGTTCACTGTGTGTTATGTTGCCAAACGGCTGCTCCTCCCTCCCATGAGCCCCCACACTTTTGTACGGTGAGCTGTTGTATCTCGTGCACTCATACGGCATGCCATTGTAATGCCTATTTGCGCATGTCCTGCTACATTCCAACTACAACATTACAGTGCCGTTTGGAGGTGGTGCATGCCACTTTACAACATCGACTGCTGCAGCTCTTGTAACAGGCAACACCAGAACACAGAGACACACTTACCGCACTTCCTGTACACAGACATGTCCGAGACACCCCGTTCCCCTTGCCAGATAGGCACACCCCTGCACTGACCTGTGAACGACAGACCAGCACACGCCAGTTGTGCATGCAGGAGGATGCGTACGTAGCTACACATCCAGGCTCACTGCCAACGCTGAGGTGACAGCACACTGTGATGTTGCGGGGCTCATGCCTATCATGCTAAGACAATGACCACAGGGACACACTTACTAAGATGTGGGTTTGGGGGGCATTGGCGGTCCTGGAGTTGTTGAGATGAGTCTTCTGGCCCCCATGGGTATCCCTGTATCATGCTCATTGACTCTATGGCACCTGTGGGTGTTCTGGTGTGGCTCTTGGCTATGTTCCCTTTCATGGTGCAGGTAGTTGTCCTGCTTAACACCAGCAGAAAGCAGGTGTAAAATCCCTGGTGCTAACGTGTCTTATCGCCGGAATTTGTTTCGCATTGAAATTGGTGTGAAAGTTGTGATATTATTTTTTTCGTGTGCACAACAATATACGAACTGAGCAGTGTATCTCGTCAAGATCCAGCACCTGACGCACTATTCCCAATCAATATAAATACAATGAGATTTCTTAATAGATTTTGTGTGTACACTGTAAGTGCAGCCAATACCTCAGTGCAATACAATACAGGATTTTAGTATTTAGAATAAATCGCAAAGGTGCACCTCGTGTCTTTTTGCACGGGAACGGCTACTCTCCATTTCATTATCAGCACTTTAACGGAAGTAAAGTTGAGATAAATCTAACACACTATTCAGAAGTTGGTACAAACTGCAGATATCACCAGTATTCCAGCGATAAGTGCCCCAAAATTTAACACCATGGTGGACTCCATCAAATAACAGTAATAAGAACAAGAAAGAGTCACACAGCAGTTAAGAGAACAACCAAAAACATTATTAATTTTTTTTTCAAACTGTATTTTTTATAATAATAAATATATAAACGATAAACTATTTTCAAACTTTATTTTTTTATTAACATAAATATAAACAATAAACTAATAAACAAAATGTAACAACAATAATACAAAACAACAAGGCGGAACACTCCTGTGGGAACCACGGATGTCGACGACAGACCTGGAAAATCAGAAAGATCGTTAAAAAAAAAACCAACATGGTATTCTCAACAAAATACCACAAGAAACAAATCACAGATATATAAAATGTATAAAGCTAACAAAATTTTATAAGTTTAGCTTACAAAAACTGTAAATGTTGCCGCTTTAAAATATTTACAGAATCTGAGGAAATTTTTTTGCAGAAGGCACCACGCCCACAACGTTTTTCTTCAGTGGTGAAATCTTTTTTTACTTTTCCCAAGGGGCAAACAAAGACCAATGCCACCTTCTTCATTCGCAAGATTTGCCAAAGAGTTCTCTTACGAGGGATTCCTAACAAAAAATACTCGTGCGGCACAGCAAGTTTGATGAAACACCTAAGGACCCTTCATCCAAACAATCTTGCACGAGAAGAGTGCAAATAGATGAGAAACACTCCTGTTCTGTATCTGTAAAAAAGAATCACAAATAAATGTATATTAATAACTTTCAAATTTATACTATTCCATTACTGTACAAACACATTTTATATAAAAACTGACTAAGAAACTCTAGCCCTGAACCACAAGTGTGACGATCGTTAAAACACTACATGCATAGTGCATACTACTTTGAAGCAGTTCATGCCCTAATGCCTACCTCACTAAAAGACTACATGCTAACTGACTAAATGATTACAGTACTATAAGGAGACACACTGGGTGAGTGACAGGGTGTTTGCTAGAAGAGTATGAATACTAACTAAGGAATTGAAGGTGTGAAACACAACTGTGTAGGTGATTAGAGGACTGCATCCATACTGCATAGGCATTTAAAGCAGTCCATGTGCTAAGGCCTGGCTCACTGCATGACTACTTGGGTACTGACTGAATGATTAGAGTACAGCAAGGAGAGTGCCTAGGTGAATTTATAAGTGCTAGGCTTTTCGCACGGGGAATGGATTAGTACTTGGTACTGAATGGGTCACTAGAGGAGTGCAAAGGCAGTCACAAGTGCTGGACTGTATGGATACTGACTAGGAAATTGAAAGTGTGAAAGACAAGTGTCTAGGTGGTTAGAAGACTGCATGCATAGTGCATAGGGGTTTGAAGCAGTCCATGTGCTAAGGCCTGGCTCAGTGTATGAATACTTAGGAACTGACTGAATGATTAGAGTACTGCAAAGATAGTATCTTGGTGAATTTATAAGTGTTTGGGTTTTAGCACAGTGAATGGATTAGTACATGGTGCTGAATGGGTCACTAGAGGACTGCAAAGGGAGTGACAGGGTATTTCCTGGAAGTGTATGGATACTGACTAGGGAATTGAAGGTGAGAAAGACAATTGTGTAGGTGGTTAGAGGACTGCATGCATAGTGGATAAGGGTTTGAAGCAGTCCATATACTAAGGCCTGGGTCACTGGATGAGTACTTGGGTACTGACTGAATGATTAGAGTACTGCAAGGAGAGTGCCTGGGTGAATTTATTAGGGTTTGGCGCAGTGAATGGATTAGTACATGATGCTGAATGGGTCACTAGAGGAGTGCAAATGGAGTGACAGGATGTTTGCTGAAAAGTGAATGGATACTGACAGGGGAATTGAAGGTGTGAAAGACAAGTGTGTAGGTGCTTAGAGGACTGCATGCATAGTGGATAGGGGTTTGAAGAAGTCCATGTGCTAAGACCTGGCTCAGTGCATGAATACTTAGGCAGTGACTGAATCATTAGAGTACTGGAAAGAGAGTGTCTTGGTGAATTTATAAGTGTTTGGGTTTTGGCACAGTGAATGGATTAGTACATGCTGTTGAATGGGTCTCTAGAGGACTGCAAAGGAAGTGACAGGATGTTTGCTGGAAGTGTATGGATACTGACTAGGGAATTGAAGGTGTAAAAGACAAGTGTATAGTATGTTAGAACACTACATGCATACTGCATAGACATTTGAAGCAGTCTATTTGGTACTTAGAAACTGACTAAATAATCAGACTACTTCTAGGACAATGCTTAAGTAAAACTTCTAAATTTTCAGTTTTGCCACAGTGAACAGAATAGTACATGGCACTGCACCTTAGTGTCAAACCCTGACTCATTGTATCAATGCATAAGCAAAGACTAGCTTCTAATGCTACTAAAACTTGACAACATGAGAGGTTTTAAATTAGTTATCTGTCAGCAAATACATGATGTTACCAAATGCTTCTCTCACAGTGGTTCTCAAATGCACACAGACTCACAGTGGAATTCTAGACAACAACCACTATACCTAGGAATTTACCAAAAATCATTCACTACTGTGGAAGTGGTAAGCGAACTGCATACAATCTTCATATTTCAGGACTGCACTTTTATGTCAAAGCCTGACTCATATAATCAAAGCATAAGCAAAGACTGGCTTCTAATGCTACTAAAACTTCACAGCATGACCGGTTTTAAAACAGGTATATGTCAGCAAATACACGATGTTACCAAATGCTTCTCTCACAATCCTTACCCAAATGCACACAGACTCACAGTGTGATTTTAGACAAACAACACTATCCTAGAAGTTTACCAAAACTCATTCACTACTCTGGAAGAGTTAATGGTACTGCACACAATCTACATATTTAAGTACACCACATCAGTGTCAAAGCATGACTCATTTAATCAACGCATAAGCAAAGACTGGATTCTAATCCTACTAAAACTTCACAACATGACAGGTTTTAAAACAGTTATCTGTCAGCAAATACATGATTTTACCAAATGCTTCTCTCACAGTGATCCCAAATACACACTAACTCACAGTGTGATTCTAGACAAGCACCACTATCCCTATGAGTTTACCAAAACTCATTCACTACAGTGCAAGTGGTAAGGGAACTGCACACAATCTACATATTTCACGACTGCAATTTACTGTCAATGCCTGACTAATTTAATGAAAGCAAGTTTAAAAAACGTTATCTGTAAGCAAATACATGATATCAGTGTAGAAAGTTGTCATACAACCAATGATTTCTTGTCGTTTTTCAAAAAACGTTGCCGTGGATCCGCTCACCCACCGCGAGAGAATCTGTGCATCCAACACGATAGGATGCGCACACCGTGCGCGCATTTCCCCGTGTTTTTTTTGTAAAAAAGGGGTCCCCAGGGGGTCCTTCTGGGACCCCCTAAGCACCTCTAGAGGGTCAGAGTATTTCCACTCTGCCCCCTTTATATGTTTTACACACTTATTCCCCTTGCATCTTCAGCCTCGCTTCTACCGAGGCAGAAAATGGCTGCCAACAGTTCCTGGTTTCGAATGTATAGAGACACTCGACAGCCAATTAGCATTCAGCGCGCGATCGGGAAGGTGCGCGCTCGGTTCGGGGAGGGTGCGCTTATGGTGCGGGTACGGTCCACGGATCCTCCGCGGCCATAGATATCACTAACTTTTTTACCCTAATTTTCTCAGGAACTACTGAACAGATTCACACCATATATGCAAAAGGCACGAGTCCGAACTGAGGACTACCTCTTTGCCAAATTTGGTGTCATTCCGTTCAGCGGTTCGGTCTGTAGCTGCGACAACAGATCCTATGGGAAATTGCATGGGGAATACGTGTTTTGGGACCCCCCTTTTTTCTCGGCCCCCGCTTGATGGATCACCGCAAAACTTTCAGGGTAGGAGCGGAGCGGAGCTGGCCAAAAGTTTGGAAAATTTCACGAGGATTCGTCAACCGGCGCCAACGTTATTCCAAATAGAATGTTGCAGGTTTCCTATGGAAAATAGGTCCTAACTATAACTATCTACTGGCGACCGCTAGTAGATAATATATATATATACATATATATATAAAACAAAGCACTCCACTCTGCCCTTGTTTCCTGTTTTCAAGAACTGAAGCACAGACCACGATTTAGTGCTGGTTAAATGATTTTATTTCGCTCTCTCAAACACCAACAGCCATGACGCGTTTCGACCCCGGAGGGCCTTGATCACATGACGTGCCTCACATTTAGAGGTGTGCTTGTTAAACCATTAATTCCCTTAAAGTGACTTGTGCATTACTTTGCAAGGTAACCATAGACATGGAAAAAATACCAATCAGTTTACCAAAATAGATTATGGTTGGATTAGCGTCCGGGTATAAATACCTAAAAGCCTTTAAAAACCATAAAAACCACAACAAATTGTATAAAATCTTAGCAGCAATTAAAACTTTACCATTTCTAAAATTGCATTGCTAAAAAATGCCTACACAGTTATCAACCCTTATAAGTGGTATTTGCCTCTTAATGCTTTTGTAAGGGGATGGCATGTTCATTAATACGATACAGGAAGATCTAAAGTGCTGGTGCATATACAATTTGTCAAATGTAAACCTTAATGTTTAAAACCTTGCGACTCTGAACAACAAGTGCTAGTGCAAATATTCCCTTTGACAAAAGTGCTATGTGCAAATTTTACCCCCGTATAAAAACCACTGTGTGAATAATAAAAGGGGGCACTGTGCGGTTTCAGTTTGCCCCTAATGGTATTGTGACGCTGGCGGGGAAAAACTGCAGTAATAATTGAACCCTTACAGTTGGACTGTCTCGAGGTTCTATCTAGATGCATGTATATAATTCCTCCGTAACATTCAGGACCCCCGGTTGCTTTGAATCGAGATCAAGAATATAACGTGTCTCAAATCTTCTTAGGGCTTCTCCCTATTCCCACCTCTTTTGTTTGGTGGGACGGCATCGATTAGATAGTATTTCAAATCCTTTGGATCCACATCGTGAGCTTCACCAAAGTGCTGTGCCACGGGACAAGACCGATCTTTGTTTTTGATAGCCTTAATGTGCTGGAGTACTCTATTGTGCCCCTGAAGTATAGTACTACGTACGTAACGTAGTCCACAAGGGCACTCCAGCACATAGACAACGTAATCAGATTTACAGGTCAGGGCTTTGTTGATAGATCGTTCCTGGTCTCCAAATGGTGTCTTGTAGGAGGTTTTGTTGACACCAAATTGGCATGCTTTACATTGCTTACATTTAAAAAATCCTTTCCTCGGACTTCCAGACGCTATATGTAGTAGATTCTAAAGTGCTTTATTTCGCCATAACAAATTAATGCAGGACAGTGCCTGTCATGACGTGCATCGGCTGCAGAGACGCGGTTTTGATCACATATATATATATATATATAGAGCGAGAGAGAGAGAAAGAGTGATACTTTCTTCAGTTTGAGTAATGATAATTAAAACATGAAAGTCATAAAACACAACATTTCATTTCATCCCAATGCCGGAAAAACGTGTTAGAATATGATAAAATATAGAATGTTGACACATTCACAGTATGAACTCTGTCTGAAAACAAAACATTTCCTTGATCTTATGCCACGGTTTAAAAAACAAGCAACATGCTAGCAAATACAAGGGCCCTGTAAAAACAAAAAATATATCAACGCTGGCCTCACCTGAGTGAAAGTTTTTCCAATTAAAATAGGTTTTAAAAAACACTTACAAAAGTGTTGATAAAATGGACAAATCAAAATAAAGAGCAAGGTGTTCTGGATAGAACAAGAATCACACAGACAAGGCATGCAAACCTCACTATTTGCGCACACGTTAGGGACTTGCAACAAATGATGAATCAAGTTCAACCTGAACCGAGTGAGTAAAAAGCGGTGCATTTTGGATATGGCAGACAAAAGATAAGGTTCTGCTGACATAATGGAATTTAATGTGATATAATATCTTACTGTAGACTTTAAAAGGGCAGACAACACCCTCTCAGCCTGTTTGTGTGATAGAAAGGCATGTCCAAACCAAACTATATCTGCTGTAAAAATATCCTCTGGCACAGAAAATAGGTCAGCATGACCCAACATTGAAAATCTTGTCTTTACATATCTGAGTCAGGTAATCCGAGACATTTGTTCAAGGCACAGGCAGTCTTGTAGAATCAATTGGTTAAGCTGATACTCTGGTTTTAGCTAGACAGTCAACCAAAGCAAAAGTGCTCTCATTTGAATAACATCTAACACATAACCTAGCCCTGCTTCTTCTTCATGAACAATAAAAGAAGCAGCACCACTTGGGAGGCAGAGTAAATATTTCAAAAACACATTCCTCTCAGCATGTAGAGCAGTGATGTTAACCCAAAATGTTGCTGCCTTAAGAATCTACCAGCAAAGTCAAAGATGAGAAAATGCTCATTGTAAAACATGTCTCCTGTCTCTAACCAGAGGAGGCCATCTAACAGATGAGTTGAACACTCAAACCGAATGCTACAGTTTGGAAAGATGTTCACCTTGCTGATGAAACTTCCACTGGTGAAACTTTTAGTGGTCTTAGGTCCTAATATTTTAGTGTGAGACTTAACTGTGTTAATGCTTAAGGGCCTGATTCTGAGTTTGGCAGTCTTGGGATCGCCTTGGCGGAAGCGTTGGATTTGCCACCACACCACCGGCGGTCCTACTTTCATATTACGACACATGCAGTTACAAAGGTGAAAGACCACCTCAGTACTGCCACCACTGCCAGGAAATTCTGACCGCAGCGGCAGCAGAATAGGCCAATGTGTCTGTCTGAGAGCGCACCACCAGTGTTACAGTTGTCCTAATTATGAGGTGCCCTACAGCTGACATGAATGTGGCTGTCCAACAACTACATCTGAGCTGGCAGAAAGGGAGGGATATAATGCCGAAACTCACCTGTACTCACCTCCACACATCGTGTGCCACCATGGAGGCAATCCTACCTGTTCTGCCTGTGCTGTATCTCCTTGATGATATTCAAAACTGACACTGTCATAGACACAACCAATGTAAGCTATACTCTTACCTGTTTCCATTGACTCTCAAGCAAATAGATGGCCTGCCATGGCCCTGGCAAGGGGGTTGGAGCCCTTGGGCCAATCATATTTTGTTGGGCCACGTTTGGAATTGTTTTAAATGTATGACCCAAATACAGCTCTATGATGCCCTCTTTGGCCAGGTCCCTGACCCTGAACGCACAATCTACGCAAATAGACATGTGTTTATATCTCATAATCAATGAATTGTGCATTAAAGTTTGTCATACAAAAGTACCTCCTCATCAATATTACACCTTTAATCTCTGTGATATCCCCACATTACCCACATCCAAGTTCCTGTTGTGATATCAACGATACATCTGTATGGATGTGCTATGAAGCTCAAACACACTGTTGGAAATGGCCCTTTTTGCAGGGTTATCCCCAAACTTTTTGCTTCTTGCTCCTATTTTTTTCTGACCTGTCTTTGTTGGTTTTAGGACTCTGGGCACTTTATCACTGCTTATCAGTGCTAAAAGGCATATGCTCTCTGTGTAAATTGTGTTATGGATTGGTGTTTCCATGATTGGCATATTTGATTTACTAGTCAGTCCCTAGTAAAGTGCACTGAGTGTGCCAGGCCTTTAAATCAAATGCTACTAGTGGGCCTGCAGCACTGCACTGATTTTGTGTCACCTACATGAGTAGCCCCGAAAAGGTATCTCAGACCTGCCACTACAGAGTCTGCGCGCAATTTGTAACTGCCATGTTGACTTGGCAAGTGCACCCACTTGCCAGGCCCTAACCTTCCCTTTTCTTACATGTGAGTCAGCCATGAGGTAGGCCCAAGGTATCCCGTGGGCAGGGTGCAGTGTATATGAAAGGTTGGACATGCACAGATATGTGTACATGTCCTGGTAGTTAATTACAGTGTATTTCATTTCGTTTTTCACGATTGAAAGGCTATCTGGCCCATAGGAAATCATGAAAGTTTATTTATTACATCTTATAAATATAACTTCCCATTGGGACCAGATAGGAAAATAAAGTTTAGTATGCCTGAACTCAGAATCTAAAGATGCATCTTTTAGTAAAGGTGATTTTTACATTCTGTGTTTGAAAATACCACTTTTAGAAAGTAGATATTTTCTTGCTTAGTCATCCAGTGTGCCTCTGCTGAGAATTTGTATTGACTGTCCAGCTTTGGAGTGACAGGGGATGGGGATGTGCAGTGGCTTCAGAGAGTGTGGCTGAGTCATGGCTGGGCTGAATTGACCTGAGCTGCATTCAGAGTAGTGGGAGGAGTTTTTACTAGCACCTGAATAGGCCCGATCTGCATTTAGAGTGGTGGGAGGAGTTTACACTTGCACCTGAATAGGTCCTGTCTGCCATGGACAATGCTGTCTTCGCCTCCTGCTGGGAAGCTAGGCCAGAGAGGACCAAACTGGTTTAGACTAAGCACAAACACACTCTGCCTGAGAGGACAAAGGAATTTGGGGCCAGACGTACGACGAGAAAAATTGTGCCTCGCAAATTGCAACTCATTTGCAAATCACAATTTGTAAGGGTCAATATGCCATGTACAACAGTGTGGAATACACTGTTTGAGATTCCCAATGGGGTCGCAAATTGCGAGGCTCATTAATATTAATGAGCCTCTTGCAATTTGCAACCCCATTGGGAATGACAGGCCCTCCCAGGTATGGTGGCCTGCTGGGCTCAGCCGACCACCATGTCTCGGACTGCTTTTTAAAAGAAAGCAATTTAAAAAAAAAAATACAGCTCGTTTTCCTTAAAGGAAAATGGGATGCATTTTAAAAAGAAATAATGAAACGTATTTGCTTCATTTTTAAGGGCAGGCAGTTTGTCCCTGGGACCCCTGCCAGGTCTTGAAATATATTTTCAGAGACAGTCACAAATTGGCAGGGGTCCCCTGGGGAACCCCTTCAAAATTGCGACTGCATTACCAGGGTGGTAATTTGTGAGTGTTTTGCGACCGCAATTGCGGTCACAAAGCATTCCTACATTGAATTGCAGACTCTATTAGTAAGGGAATGCCCCTTTCTAATAGCAGCTCGCAATTCCTAAATAGCTTGTCACAAATAAATTGCGACTCATTATTTAGGAATTGTACATGACACAGGGCCATTTTCCTTGCGCAAAAGGGTTGCAAACCCATTTGCGCATGCAATTTAGGGTTGTACATCTGGCTCTTGGAGTATAAGTATTGAGGCCCAGACTCCAGAACTTTAGAACTCTTTTGGAACCAAGACGACTGCCAAGAAGAAGAGCTGGAGAAGCTGTGCGGAGGGACTACCACTTTCCTGTGTGCTTTGCAGTGGCTGCTTCTGTCTTGGGCAGTAAAAGGACTGGACTAAACTTTCTGCAAATTCCTTTTTATGAGTTACTCCAGGGCTCGAGGTAGAGCTTGTCCCCTGTTCAAGAAGTCTCTGGAACAACAAAGACTTCAAGTTCTTCTGCCATCAGCACTGGGGACTGGGTGCTTTGTGCTGCTGCAGAAGAAAAGCAACCCAACACCGTCTAAGATGCTGCTGCCGACTCTGTGTCCTGAAGGCACCGCAGAGGACACTGCTGCACCGCAACCCCCTGTTGTTACAGACGACACCCCCTGATGCCGCCACTGAGCCGCTGGCTGAACTGTGACCTGTGGGCACCGCACTCCGCACCGCCTTGCTTCACGCCATCGCTCTAGTATCCCCGACGACTCTCCATGCTGACATCAACGTGCTACTTGCACTGTGGTTTGAGGGCACCGCTCGTAAGTTACACAATGCACCGTTCGCATCCCACACCTCAGCCTTGGCCTACCTGTGCCGTCGACTCCAGTTCGTCAGCCGACGACAACACTTCAGCAACGACAATGATGCCGCTTTCACGGTGACCCGCATCAATTCACTCCGCAGCACTGGTCTCACTGATGCCGCTGGACGACGGTCACCGAGCTGCTGCCTGCATCGCGTCCTGAGGGCACCGCATGCTGCACCGCTGCACTTCGCACCGCAGCTCCGACACCTGCCGACGCTGGCGCTCCCGACTTTAACCGCGAGGAGTTCGATCTGCAGGCATGTGACTTCAAGGGCCCGACGACTACTGCACCGACCTCCGGAACTGACACCTGCGGATGCTGGCCTTTCAGGGCTCAAGAGAGGTCACTGACACCCTGCATTTCTAAAGGTACTATTTTGCCAGTCTTCCCAACACTGTAGCTGTCCTGCAATGCCGCAGTCAGCCAGAACTGTTTTTATTTGTTGTTCACCACGCCGTGATAGCCCTAGATGGAGCTATCGACCTCAAGGAACTATATTTCAAGTCTATTTTGATAACTGTATTGTGGATTTTTATTCTTTTTTGGTCTTGTCTTAAGTATATAAAAATATTGGCTATTTTTCAAAACTGGTGTGGTGTCCTTTTGTAGTGTCTTCACAGTATTACTGTTGGTTAAGTACAAATGCTTTAAACACTGCCTCTAAGATAAGCCTGACTGCTCCTGCCAAGCTACCAAGGGGGTGAGAAGGGGTTATTTTAGGAGTGCAGCTCCCTTATCCTGACTAGAAGGAAGTGTCCCTACTTGGACAAGGTACAAACCATTGCCAACTAGAGACCCCTATTTCTAACACGCACCTTCCCTGCAACAACTCTGTATCAGACTCTCACACATCAACCACATTAAAAACGTAATGTCAGTAAATGGTATTACAAATAACTAGTGTGAGAAGCATTCAAAGGGCACAATGTAAACACCCTTTGCAGAATAGGAATGCCTCTACCAGGGGCAACCCTGGAAGGCTGAGGCCCTGTCCCACAGTCCACTTTGTACATGCCTCAAAACCTCTATGTGCACAGGACCTGAGGACTACAGTCTATCAGAGACAAACACTAGTATAATCAAGTGCAATTCATGTGTAGGAAATGTGTAAGTGTAAGTCATGAAAGCAAACACAGCACTAACAGCATGTGTCACACATTTAGATAAAGTAGGGATAAGGTACACACACAACAATGGACACATGTCGACACACATTTCTACATATGTATGACAATTTAACACTCTCCATGTGTGGATAAACAAATGTTTAACTTGAACAAACCTTATCCAACCTACATCATAGATAGAACTGAACCCTAAACGATGTTGACATTGACCACGCCAGTCTGAAATACCTACCATATCACACCCAATGCAATGTCAGCCCCAATTGGATTTCACCCCACATATGCATCCATTCAACATTTCCCCTTTGGTGTCAGTGAATATCTATGCCATGAAGATGTGGGATCTCTATAGTCCTAATGGAATGGCACACCACAGCACTCTTTGATAAAATAAACTCACATTGCCTCGTAAGGATGAGTATAGACACTCACGTCTGATCTCTATAGTTCAACATCTCACTCCCTGATTCATGTCACCGGCCATTGAATGGTATTGCAGATAGACTAACAATAGGGAAATGTACACTAGGCAACATGTAGGCACTAATGCTGATGGCACCAGTGATGTTTGCACACTCATGTCACTGTTGAATCACAACTTACCAATTGGAATTGTTGTAACATCACTGTATAGAGAGGGCACAGTATACCATGTTACATGTAATAGAATCACCATCACATTAGATACACTAGTGAGGGAACATCACTCCTTACACAAGGAAGACAAGTGGCCTGTTTAGTACAAATGTCACCCAGAACATTAAGGAACATTAGATGAATTATCAGTTCACTTAGCCAGGTGTCTGCTCAAGACAGCAAATTGGTAGTGCACTGGACCCTGTTGTGTTCCTGGTCATAAAGCCAATAGAAACAGCACATCAGCATGCACCTACTACCAAACAATAACTTCCTGTGCGATGCACATGGGCCACCCCCAATCTTGTTGGGCAAATGCCTGCCTTTAATACACAAAGTTTGCAATGTAACATGTATGACTCTGGGCAGGAATTACACCCTTTGTAGCTGCTGTTGGGCGCGCAACTGCCTATCAAGCTCCAGGCAGGCCACCACCAGTATGTGGGCCATTAGGGGGTTCAGGGTCTGGCGCGCCCTGTGGCATTGGTAGGACCACCCCAGCCGGACATCCACGATTATCCTGGTCCAGTGCCTCACGCCCTCCCACCTCTTCCTGCAATGGATGCTGCACCAATTAAGACCCCCCAGGGTCCGTACCTTCCATACGATGGCTTCCTAAATGTCTTTGTTCTGATGGGCATTGACCTGCATGGATGCAATAGATGAAGAAGCAAATTGTAACTGTACGTTTTTGGATATCTATTTGGTTGATCCATATTTTGTAGACACCTAGTACAAGCATTAATCAAAAGTGAGCTCACTCAACTGGCCCTCAATTATCCTCACATGAACCCTACCCCAATTAGCCTGTGCCCTTGGCCCAGGCTGTACCCTCTCACTGGGTCCCGGTTCCTCAGTGACAGGGTTGGTCATTGTCAACTCATAAACCAGGACTGGGGGCCACAAGATGTTAGTGATTTTGCTAGGTACACAGGTTGGGGGCAGGGGTTGGCTGAGATATTGCAGCGGAGAGGGAAGGAGTTGTGTGGGCAAAGTGAGACCCACTGTTGCCATTTGACATTGCTGGTCAGATGTGCCCAGGGCCGGACGGGCCGTAGCGGGTACCGGGGGTTTCCCCGGTGGGCCACCAGGGTGGGTACCGGTTTTGGGCCCCTGGGTGGCCGTTTTTGTTACTGGGGGTGGGCAATATCGGCCCCCTGTAACAAAATCGGCTGAAACCTCGCAAACAGCTCGGCTGGACCCTCCAGGGGGAGCCGACTAAGCAGTTTGCCAGGACCGGTTTTGGTTCCCAGTCCGGCCTTGAAGTGCCAGGAAGGTGATCCATGTTCACATCTCTAAGAGTGTTGTCATCACTGAGGGCTTCATCTGGGAGTGGAGTGAGAGCCTGTTTGATGGCCAAGCTCTGGACAGGTGTTATGCCAGATCAACCTTTTAAGAAATAGAGAGCTTTGGTATTGGTGGAAGTGTGGTATCTACATCGACATTGTTTGTGTCACAGTAAGTACCTAGGAATGAACAAAAATGGTAGAGATTACTATTGTGATCTATTTTTGTGGTATTGAACTTGTTTGCAAAACATTTGGCGACATTCAATACATTTAGTAGAATTGAGCAGCTCATTAGATGTGCTGATTTGTTGAAATTTGTATTAAGAAATGAATATGACATCTCCCAAACATTTACGTGAACACACTGTAGAAGTAACATGTGTATTTGACCATACCAAGGCCTAGTTGTGTACAATACAGGCAAACACACAACTTGGTTGTATATTTAGCATTAGTCATCATGTGAAAAGTGCACTGTCAATGGGTCACCTACCAGTTCTAATCAGCTGAGTTACCTTTGTGCCTTACATATATTTGAAAGCGGTACAAAAGGGGGTGATGATGGACGGAGCATCAGAACCAATCAAACACTCACACCCAGTCAACAGATCTGGGTTTGATCCATCGCCGTTCTTTAGTCCACTCTGCCACCCCAGTTCAGACATGGCCATATGCAAATCAGTCTGACCCTGTGCCTCATGGGAACAGTCCAGCCCGAACTGCCAAGCCATGCCTTCCCTGGACCGGAAACAAGCTTCCTAGGACCGGTTTCTGGCCTTTCAGCCATCTTCAGCCAGGCTTGCTTGAATCCAGTGGCAAAGTGAGCAAGGGACTCACGTCTGAGCATACCCTGCCAACTTATGGCGAAGAAAGCGGTACAAAAGGGGGTGGTGATGGACGGAGCATCAGAACCAATCAAACACTCACACCCAGTCAACAGATCTGGGTTTGATCCATCGCCGTTCTTTAGTCCACTCTGCCACCCCAGTTCAGACATGGCCATATGCAAATCAGTCTGACCCTGTGCCTCATGGGAACAGTCCAGCCCGAACTGCCAAGCCATGCCTTCCCTGGACCGGAAACAAGCTTCCTAGGACCGGTTTCTGGACTTTCAGCCGTCTTCAGCCAGGCTTGCTTGAATCCAGTGGCAAAGTGAGCAAGGGACTCACGTCTGAGCATACCCTGCCAACTTATGGCGAAGAAAGCGGTACAAAAGGGGGTGGTGATGGACGGAGCATCAGAACCAATCAAACACTCACACCCAGTCAACAGATCTGGGTTTGATCCATCGCCGTTCTTTAGTCCACTCTGCCACCCCAGTTCAGACATGGCCATATGCAAATCAGTCTGACCCTGTGCATCATGGGAACAGTCCAGCCCGAACTGCCAAGCCATGCCTTCCCTGGACCGGAAACAAGCTTCCTAGGACCGGTTTCTGGCCTTTCAGCCGTCTTCAGCCAGGCTTGCTTGAATCCAGTGGCAAAGTGAGCAAGGGACTCACGTCTGAGCATACCCTGCCAACTTATGGCGAAGAAAGCGGTACAAAAGGGGGTGGTGATGGACGGAGCATCAGATCCAATCAAACACTCACACCCAGTCAACAGATCTGGGTTTGATCCATCGCCGTTCTTTAGTCCACTCTGCCACCCCAGTTCAGACATGGCCATATGCAAATCAGTCTGACCCTGTGCCTCATGGGAACAGTCCAGCCCGAACTGCCAAACCATGCCTTCCCTGGACCGGAAACAAGCTTCCTAGGACCGGTTTCTGGACTTTCAGCCGTCTTCAGCCAGGCTTGCTTGAATCCAGTGGCAAAGTGAGCAAGGGACTCACGTCTGAGCATACCCTGCCAACTTATGGCGAAGAAAGCGGTACAAAAGGGGGTGGTGATGGACGGAGCATCAGAACCAATCAAACACTCACACCCAGTCAACAGATCTGGGTTTGATCCATCGCCGTTCTTTAGTCCACTCTGCCACCCCAGTTCAGACATGGCCATATGCAAATCAGTCTGACCCTGTGCATCATGGGAACAGTCCAGCCCGAACTGCCAAGCCATGCCTTCCCTGGACCGGAAACAAGCTTCCTAGGACCAGTTTCTGGCCTTTCAGCCGTCTTCAGCCAGGCTTGCTTGAATCCAGTGGCAAAGTGAGCAAGGGACTCACGTCTGAGCATACCCTGCCAACTTATGGCGAAGAAAGCGGTACAAAAGGGGGTGGTGATGGACGGAGCATCAGATCCAATCCAACACTCACACCCAGTCAACAGATCTGGGTTTGATCCATCGCCGTTCTTTAGTCCACTCTGCCACCCCAGTTCAGACATGGCCATATGCAAATCAGTCTGACCCTGTGCCTCATGGGAACAGTCCAGCCCGAATTTGTTTGTTGTAACGCTTTTCGCCCGAAGTGGGATGGGTATTCCCAGACGTGGGACCCGTGCTCACTACGCCACTGGAGTCAAGCTATCCTGGCTGATGACGGCTGATAGCCAGAAACCGGTCCTAGGATGCTTGATTCCGGTCCAGGGAAGACATGGCTTGGCAGTTCGGGCTGGACTGTTCCCATGAGGCACAGGGTCAAGACTGATTTGCATATGGCCATGTCTAAACTGGTGTGGCGTAGTGGGCAAAAGAGCGATGGATTTAACCCAGATCTCTTGACTGGGGGAGAATGTCTGCATTGTTAGCATTCCATCCATCATTTGTTTGTTGTAACGCTTTTCGCCCGAAGTGGGATGGGTATTCCCAGACGTGGGACCCGTGCTCACTACGCCACTGGAGTCAAGCTATCTTGGCTGATGACGGCTGATAGCCAGAAACCGGTCCTAGGATGCTTTATTCCGGTCCAGGGAAGACATGGCTTGGCAGTTCGGGCTGGACTGTTCCCATGAGGCACAGGGTCAAGACTGATTTGCATATGGCCATGTCTAAACTGGTGTGGCGTAGTGGGCAAAAGAACGATGGATTTAACCCAGATCTCTTGACTGGGGGAGAATGTCTGCATTGTCAGCATTCCGTCCATCATTTGTTTGTTGTAACGCTTTTCGCCCGAAGTGGGATGGGTATTCCCAGACGTGGGACCCGTGCTCACTACGCCACTGCAGTCAAGCTATCCTGGCTGATGACGGCTGATAGCCAGAAACCGGTCCTAGGATGCTTGATTCCGGTCCAGGGAAGACATGGCTTGGCAGTTCGGGCTGGACTGTTCCCATGAGGCACAGGGTCAAGACTGATTTGCATATGGCCATGTCTAAACTGGTGTGGCGTAGTGGGCAAAAGAACGATGGATTTAACCCAGATTTCTTGACTGGGGGAGAATGTCTGCATTGTCAGCATTCCGTCCATCATTTGTTTGTTGTAACGCTTTTCGCCCGAAGTGGGATGGGTATTCCCAGACATGGGACCCGTGCTCACTACGCCACTGGAGTCAAGCTATCCTGGCTGATGACGGCTGATAGCCAGAAACCGGTGCTAGGATGCTTGATTCCGGTCCAGGGAAGACATGGCTTGGCAGTTCGGGCTGGACTGTTCCCATGAGGCACAGGGTCAAGACTGATTTGCATATGGCCATGTCTAAACTGGTGTGGCGTAGTGGGCAAAAGAACGATGGATTTAACCCAGATCTCTTGACTGGGGGAGAATGTCTGCATTGTCAGCATTCCGTCCATCATTTGTTTGTTGTAACGCTTTTCGCCCGAAGTGGGATGGGTATTCCCAGACGTGGGACCCGTGCTCACTACGCCACTGGAGTCAAGCTATCCTGGCTGATGACGGCTGATAGCCAGAAACCGGTCCTAGGATGCTTGATTCCGGTCCAGGGAAGACATGGCTTGGCAGTTCGGGCTGGACTGTTCCCATGAGGCACAGGGTCAAGACTGATTTGCATATGGCCATGTCTAAACTGGGGTGGCGTAGTGGGCAAAAGAACGATGGATTTAACCCAGATCTCTTGACTGGGGGAGAATGTCTGCATTGTCAGCATTCCGTCCATCATTTGTTTGTTGTAACGCTTTTCGCCCGAAGTGGGATGGGTATTCCCAGACGTGGGACCCATGCTCACTACGCGACTGGAGTCAAGCTATCCTGGCTGATGACGGCTGATAGCCAGAAACCGGTCCTAGGATGCTTGATTCCGGTCCAGGGAAGACATGGCTTGGCAGTTCGGGCTGGACTGTTCCCATGAGGCACAGGGTCAAGACTGATTTGCATATGGCCATGTCTAAACTGGTGTGGCGTAGTGGGCAAAAGAACGATGGATTTAACCCAGATCTCTTGACTGGGGGAGAATGACTGCATTGTCAGCATTCCGTCCATCATTTGTTTGTTGTTACATATATTTGAGGTATACACTTAGAATGGTGTCACCCATGTCATCAATAGTTTCAATTGAGGAGACCAGGACAACATCAAGCTAAGTAGTCAGATATGTCTGTGAGTAGAGCATTATATGTAGATTGCTCAGTCCATGAGAAGTGGAAAGCATTTGAAACATGGCTGACAAGTGGGAATGGGCAAACACCACTATTGCTTCTTGTTTACTGTTACAGAAACAGGGTATCATAGTAGTTGTATTCATTTCTATCTCTACTTCCCCATACTTGACAATTGAGTAACTCCAAGAGAGTTGAACATCAGTTGGAATATGACTGACAAGTGTGTATGGGCAAACAACACTATTGCTTCTTCTTTCCTGTTACAGAAACAGGCCATCATGGTTGTTGTAGTCATTTCTATCTCTACTTCCTGACACATGACAAGAAGTTAGTGTAACATACCTGTTACCAAAATGAGGTTGGGCTGGGCCATACATTTACTTATTGACACAAATCATGGGTCCTGGGATGATAATTTGATAGTAATACACTTACAGACAGCATTGCAACATGTGTCTTGCAATGGAGATTAATACATGTAATCTTATATGCAACAATACACATTCAAACTGACAATCAAACATCTCTGATAGTTTGACTAATGCATGTTAAGAGAATAGATTTAGAACACATTAGAAAAAGCTGAAATGAGAGTGTATCGGACATTGAAATACTGTGACAGTGAGGTGTAACTTACCAGACTCCACTCCCCAAGCTATGTCTGTTAAGTCCTCAGAATGCAGGATGATGTAGACCTTCTCCTTCCAGGGAAAGAGTTGGAATGGGGCACCAATAGGGCCACTGACAGTTTTCTGAGCCTCCATGTGTTGCTCTGAGGCCAGAAAAAGGACCTTCACCCTCAGTTTGTGACTCCTCTTCCTAATTTCGAGCTGAATGTGCAGGATGTTACTAATAGCATTCACTTTGTTGACTTTCCTGGTTCACATTTCCATTTTCCTACGGAGAGAAGTATGTTGGACTGGGGCTCCAAGCAATTATGGCTCCACTCTTATGATTTCATCCACCATGACTGACAACTCAGCCTCTGAAAAGTGTATTTTTTGTGCGTTACATAAATAGAAATTAAAGTGGCTGACAATGACTAACAAAAACACCAAAGGATATTTGTGGAAAAAGTAGGGGTGGGCGGAATTTGCGAAATCCACTTTCGCAAATTATCGCGAACACGCGGAAATATCGCGAAGATGCGGAAGTTTTTTTCCCGCATGTTCGCGAGATTTTCTGCATGGTTGCGGCTCGCCAACTTACCCATGTGGTTGCGCGCGGGCGCGGCCATCTTGTTTTCAGTTGTCTCGTGGTGCATGATCGCGAGAAGAAAGACGTGATCGCGCGACGCATGACGTCACTGCGGGCGCGAACTGTCGCGAGACAGCGCAAATGGCTAAAAACAATACAACATCTCATGGAGAACGCGACCGGATCAAGAAAACTTGTCGGCGAACGCAGGAATTTAGGTAAGGCGATCGCGCGAGCGCGAGAATGTATTATTTTACAGCGCGAGCAAGAACCAAATTATCGCTAAGCTGTGGAATGCGGAAATTTTGACATTTTCGTGCTTTCCGCGGAACGCAAAAATGTCAAATTATCGCAATTTCCGCGAACGGAACAAAATTTTAGCCCAGGCCTAGAAAAAAGTGTGTGGAGATGTTAAATGGGATAGTGGGGAGAAAAGTCTTCTGTGAAGTAATTGTTCAGTCCTGCTGTGCTGCAGTGTAGAGGCAAAGAATCATGGTCTAGGATGGAGTGTGTTTTATAGTGTGATTTGGAGGAGTGACCGCTAGGCCAATGGCCATCAGCTGTGCAGTTTTTTAAGCCATCCAATGGGCACTGTTGTGGTACTTTGCTGCGAGCATACCGTGGCGGTCTAGCGCTGTCAGGGAACTACCTCAAGGGGACTGCCAGAACAACAGTGTTCTCGTAATCGGCTCAACGGGAAACTGCAGCCCTTACAGCATCAGAGCTCCAGATGGGAACCACGTCATCGGCATGGTTGCCGGTTCGGGCTTCATGCATCATAATATAGCAGGTAGAAGACTGCTGGCGCAGCCATCCTTCAGGGACTGCCGCTGCAGTTGTACAGCAGTCATTTTGCCAACCTCATATACAGGCCCTTAGTCTAAACTGTCCATGTAGGGAACAAATGTATTTAACAGGTACTGAGGGTCTTGTGTAGTTTTAGAGATCAAGACAGTATCATCAGCGTAAATTAACTTCGTAATGGGCCATCCTTCCACCAAGAGAAGATTACGCAACCCAGCAGCCAAAACCTATTCCAATTTCTTAACATAAAGAGTAAAAAAAATACAGTCTTGTCTGATGCCATGTTTCTGCAACAAATGCTCAGTACAATCGCCCGATGACTGTATCTAACCGTGGAAGACAAATTCATGTGTAATCACTCAAAAAAGGACTATGTCTCTGTCATCCCCCAACTCCAACATGATAACCCATAATTTGTCCATGTTTACTCGATTGAAAGGAAATCTCTGAATCTCAGGTTCATGAAAGCAAGATGTAATGCTCCAGATTGGGCCATAGTATATTTATTGATAATGAGGAAAAAATTGAGACATTGATCCACTGTGCCTCTATCATGACGAAAGACTTACTGAATGTCGTAAAGAACTGCATGGTCACTTGCCCAGGACATCAAACTTGAAAGAACCCTTCTCCCCATCAACTTGATGGTAGAGTGTTGTGGCTATGTCTGTGTGTGTCTGTGTGTGTCTGTGTGTGTGTGTGTGTGTGTATATATATATATATATATATATATATATATATATATATATATATATATATATATATATATATATATATATATATATATATATATATATATATATATATATATATATAAAATAAACTTCCCAAATGTGCAGTCTCGCACAACAATAGGAACGGACAACTTCAATCGCCAGTGCTTGGAAATAGTGTTTATTCAAGATAGATTACGAGCCTAGTCCATGACGCGTTTCGAGCCACTCGGCCCTTGCTCACATGTATATATATATATATATATATATATATATATATATATATATATATATACACACACACACACACAGACATACCCACAACATTCTACCATCAAGTTGATATATATATATATATATATGGGGGCTCCCCCCATAGTCCCCAACGGTAAGGGCAGGCCCTGGGGGATGGTGTCCCTGAGGCCATTAATGGCCTGAGGAGGGAGGCCACATGGTCTCCCTCCTTATTTGTTTAATATGTTGGTAGGCTCCAGGGGATGGGGTCCCCGGGGCGAATACCGAATAATGGTATTCGGGTGTTTTTGTTTTCTTTCTAGTTTGGAGTCATAACTCCAACATGGCTCTCTGCGCAGCTCCCCCGTGTAACGTCACGTTAGATTGGCGAATTCACCCTAAATAAATAATTAAGTAGTATATATTTTAGAAAGTAGTGTTTTATTTGTGAAGGTGTTTTAAAGAGGTATTGTGATTGAAGTTAATGAGAAGATTAAAATTGATAGAGTTGTTAAAAATATATAACATTTAAAATTAGTAGTAAAACTAGAAAGTTGTGTTGTGTTCTAGTACATTGAATTAATGCTTTTGTGGATTTGCATTGAGTGTGCGAATCCAAAATTAAAAACAAATATATATGTATGCGTATAATATTCAGTATTATGTTATAGAGTGGCTCTAAAAAGAACCCTTGTTTTCATTTTGAGTTTGTTGTAGCTTCATGTAAGTGCACAGCTTTAGTTTGTTGAGAAACACTCTGTTTCCTTGATCTTTGAAGTGTACTCCAGCACTTCTGTAGATGTCATCCATATCAAAATGTAGATTGTTGTTGTAGATGGACCCTATTCTATGATCTCTGAGGTATGCAGAAACAGCTTTATTGACATTCTTCCTAGCTTTCTCAAATTGTGGACAGAATTTAGTTGACTACTTCCATTTCTGTCTTTGGCACATATTAGAGTACACAAAGACAGTTTGAGGTAAAAGCAACATGAATTGTGCAAAGGTGTCCTTCATTAGGATTTCCAGACCTACCTCATTCAATGTGCCTAGGTCATTTCTACCACAGTGCACACTCATGAGGTCAGGGGGTTGGAGATGCAAAAAGGTTTTAACCAAAGTCATCAATTGGTTCCATTTAATATCCACATTTTCCAAAGCTAGGTCTTTGTCAATACCTCTGCGTTCAGCATACCTTTTGCACCAGAAAACATAGCTGTGCCCAACAATCCATACAGTAAACATCTTGAAGGAATATCTGGAAGTAATGAAAAGATGTCTGTAGCTGAGGTAGTCAGTTGGTAGAATGAAAGGTATCTAAAATGGTGGACAAGATGTTGTTTTTTAAAAAGTAGAGAATTGACTGGCTGTTTAAGAAGATTGTGCATTGAAAAATAGGGTGCTTGTTACTTTTTTTGAAAGGCATGTTTCCTATTGGTTAATACAAATTGTTTGAAAGGTACAGTAGATAGGATAAGGTGATATTTTGGTATTGTCAACCACACCTGCTGTTTGCATTTGCAACACTGTGTGCTGAACTTGAAAATATGGTGAACTTGTGACCTGTCAGTTCAGTTGAATGTTCCATGAACTGTTACTATGGAAACTGGCATTAAGGAGAATGGGGGAAGGGTTGAAACTTAACTCTGGATTTAAAATGTGAATTTTTTAGTTTATATGTAGGTGATATCTTATTAAAGTAAGATTTCCAAGTCAGCACTATCTTTAAAAGTGATGTGTTCTTAAATAATAGTGGTATTTTTATTTGTAATATATTTTTAAACTGCTGTATGGATTCACGGCTCCATCGCGTTAGTGCACGGTGGAATCGCAACTTAACAAAATTCCAGAAGCAGTTTGGGCACTTTTAGAAGTCAGTTGGTAAGGGTTCATATGTCTAACCAATAGAAATGTGTTTTACAATTTAAAATAATGTAGGAAGCAATGTGATTTGTTACTTATATGTATTTGTGTGGAGAAAGAGAGGGAAACTTTGCCATTACTGGTTTTCCATGCTGACAGTGGTGCATCACATTGATTGTGTGCATAAGAAAATCTTTTATGAGTTTGTGATATCTGAAGTTCTACAAATTAATTTGAAAGGGGAGATATACATTTGTGTGGTGTACTATGTATTAGGTTTATTTTTAATCAATAAACATTATTGATGAACTGTGATATTTGAAATATATTATTAAATGTAGAGATGTGTATTGTAGTTTGTTTTATTGTACTTAAATGTTGTTTGAAATAGATTTTGTTTTTTGTAATGTGTGTATATTGGAAGATGGATTAGTGATTATGGTAGTTTGAATTAGTGTGTGGATATGTACATTTGTAGTATACTGCATAATTTTAGCTGTTTTAAATTTGGAGGTGGAGTCTGTGAAGGTTTAAGTTGTGCATGGAGTTCTGTCTCAAGTATGTCTCTAATTGTATATGTATTTTAACATGTCTTATACATTTGAAGGTGCATGAGGTGTTGTTGATTTTTATGTGGTAGGCTCATGACTGTGAGTAGTAGTAGAATGGTGAAGATACAGCACAAAAGTGTGGTTTAAAAGAAGCTTACATAAGGTATTATTTATTCAGCTTCTTTTTTTAAGTTTCTAGAGAGGTACAGTTGAAATATGCTGCATATGTTTTGGTGTTTGCTTGAAATTGGAAGTTTGTTCTGTGAATTTTTAAGGTTTGGATAGTGGCAAGAGTTTTAGTAAAAAGATATGAATGGTTTCTGCTTTGTATTTGGGTACGTGTAACATTATAAGTAGTTGTATAATTGTGAAGGAGTAGTCTGAAAGTGAGGTTTGAGATGTTTGCAGAGATGTTATTTGTTAGAGTAATTTGTATGATGTGAGGAAAGATATATTTCATGTGTACCACATAATTTTCAGTGTCAGTTTAAAAATTGAAGTGTAGTCTGTGGAATTTTGAGCTGTGAATGGTGTTGTGACTAAGATATGTGCGTGCAAAGATGATAGATGTATAAAATACAGGTATATATGTATGTGTGTATTACTTTTAAATATGATGGTACTAGAAAAAGGTACAGACATATGCATACATGGTTTTAGAAATATGGGGAGACTTTCATGAAAGATAAGTGATGTATTACTTTCCTATTAGCTATGCTGTATACTCGATTAGTACTAGAATAGTGAAGCTGTATTCTGCTACTACTGAGGATGTTGCACTTTCTATGTAGTCATGTAAATCTGCAGATATTACTCTTGTAATCATGCTATTTCCCAGGCGTTACGCATGTACTCCTTTTATCCCCCATACGTTACCTTTGTACTTATGCAATCACCAAAGCATTAGCTGTACAGTGTTTCAATCACCCAGGCACTATCCTTGCACTCTTTCAATCATGCAGGCACTACTTATGTACTTATATAATCACCCAGGTACTACTGTTGCCCTTTTGTAAACACTCAGGCAGTACCTTAGTATTTCTGTAATCACCCACGCACTACTCATGGACTTATAAAATAAACCAGTCACTTCCTATGTACTCCGGTAATCCTCAAAATATTACCCCAGCAGTCATTCAATAACTGGGTTAGCAGTTATGTACTACCCCTGCAGTCTTACAATCATTGCAGGTTGTACCTATGCACTCATGTAATAACGTAGGCACTAGCCTTGCAGTTGTAGAATCACCCAAGCCCTACTGCTGCACTCATCTATTCAGCTAGCTACTACTCCATGAGTCATCTATGCCTTCAGTTGGTATTTATACAGTTATCCATGCACTCAACGTGTATGTGTGCACTCATGCAATTAGTCAGTCACTATCTATCTTCTCCTGCAAGTACCCAGCGACTACATTTGGAATCATACAATCACCCAAGCACTCCGCATGGAGATATGGATTTACTCAAGCAGATCTATTATATGTCTCAGTTTCTAGGTTTCAATATATTTCTGAAACATTGTATATATATTTCTTTTAGATATGATAATGTTTTAAAAAGGTAGAGACATATGTATGCATGCTTTTAATGAAATGGAGAGACTTATGGTTGACTCATGTAAGTCTGCTGCTTTATATTTGGCTAGGCCCAGCACTCATGCAGTTATAAAAACACCCAAGTGGTACTCATGCAGTCTTCCAATGATTCAGTCACTACAAATGCACTGCTGTAATCACTCAGGCATTACTGTTGCACTCATAGAATCACCCAGACGCTACTGGTGCACTCATCTATTCACGTAGGTACTACTCAGTGCCTCATCTATGCCTACAGGTGCTATTTATACAGTTATCCAACCACTCAATGTTTATGTGTGCGCTCATGGAATTAGCCAGTCACTGTTCATCTTCTCCTGTAATTACCCAGTGACTTCCTTTGGAGTCATCCAATCACCCAAGTACTACGCATGGATTTATGAATTCACTTAAGCAGATCTAGTGCATATCTCAGTTTCTAATTTTCACTATATTCCTTTTAAATTGTATTTATATTTCTTTTAGATATGTTGATGATTAGAAAAGGTAGAGACATTTGTATGCATGGTTTTAACAATAGGGAGACAAATTATGGTTGAGTCATGTAATAGTCTGCTGCTTTATATTTGGCTAGGCCCAACACTCGTGCAGTTATAAAAAACCCCAAGTGCTACCTACGCAGTCTTTCAATGATCCAGTCACTACATATGTACTGCTGTAATCACTCAGGCATTACTCTTGCAGTCATGCAAACATCCAGGCAGTACCTGTACAGACATGAGATCAACTAGGTATTACCCATGCACTCTTTGAATCATGTAGCCACTTCTCATGTACTTATATAATCACTCAGGCAGTAACTTTGTATTGCTTCTATCATAGAGGCACTACACTTGTACTTATGTAATCAATCAGCCAGAAGTCATGCTGTTATGTAATCATCCAGGCACTACCTTTGCATTCCTTTATTCACTCAGGCTCCACCTCAGTAGTGCTGCAATCACCCAACCATAACCTATGCACTTATGAAATCACCCAGTCACTTTATATGTAGTCATGCAAATCCCCAGATATTACCCCTGTAGTCAAATAATCACCCAGGTGTTATCTGTGTACTCCTTTAATTCCCCAAATGTTACCCCTCTACTCATGCAATCACCAATGTGTTGGCTATACATTGCTTTAATCACCCAAGGCACTATCTTTTGACTCTTTTAATCACACACGCACTACTCTTGTACTTATGTTATCACTCAGCCAGTACTCATGCACTTATAGAATCACCCAGGCACTACTTTTGCAGTCCTGTAATCACTCAGCTAATATTTTAGTACTTCTGTAATCATCCAGTCAGTACTCATGGACTTATAAAGTCACCCACTCACTTCCTCTGTACTCCATAAATCCCCCAGATATTACCTTTGCAGTCATGGAATCATGCAGGCACTAGTTATGTACTATTTCTGAAGTCATGGAATCACGCAGGCTGTACTTATGCACTCATTTAATAAACTACGTATTACCCTTGCAGTCATAGAATCACCCAGACGCTGCTGTTGCACTCATTTACTCACATAGGTACTACTCAATGACTCATCTATGCCTATAGGTGCTATTTATACAGTTATCCATGCACTCAATGTTTATGTGTGCACTCATGGAATTAGCCACTCACTGTCCATCTTCTCCTGTAATTACCCAGTGACTTCCTTTGGAGTCATCCAATCACCCAAGTACTACACATGGAGTTATGCATTCACTTAAGCAAATCTATTGCATGTGTCAGTTTGTAGGTTTCACTATATTCCTTTTAGATTGTATTTATATTTATTTTAAATATGTTGATGATTAGAAAAGGTAGAAACATTTGTATGCATGCTTTTAACAATATGGAGAGACTTAAGGTTGAGTCATGTAATAGTCTGCTGCTTAATATTTGGCTAGGCCCCACATTCATGCATTTATAAAAACACCCAATTGCTACCCATGCAGTCTTCCAATGATCCAGTCACTACATATGCACTGGTGTAATCACTCAGGCATTACTCTTGCACTCATGCAAACATCCAGGCAGTACCTGTACAGTCATGCAATTAACTAGGTATACCCATGCACTCTTTGAATCAGGTAGCCATTTCTCATGTACTTATATAAGAACTCAAGTGCTAATGTTGCATTCTTTCTATCACTGAGGCACTACACTTATACTTATGTAATCACTTGGCTAGTAGTCATGCTGTAATATAATCATCCAGGCACTACCTTTGCACTCCTTTATTCACTCAGGCACTACCTCAGTAGTGCTGCAAACCCCCAACTAGTACCCATGCACTTATAAAATCACCCAGTCAGTTTCTATGTAGTCATGCAAATCCCCAGATATTACCCCTGTAGGCATACAATCACCCAGGTGTTATCATCTACCATGAACATCTACCAGAACACCCTGAAGGAATACCACCAGCGTTTGAGAGACACCAAGCGGACATTCATCAGGAACAAAATCCACACCAACGTAACCAATGCTAAAGAACTCTTCAACGACATACAGCATTTCACCAAACCCCCAAGCGAAGCCACGGACATCACACTATCCCAGGAACTCTGCAACAAGCTCAGCTCCTACTTCCATCAGAAAATTAAAGCCCTCTATGACAACTTCAGTGAACAGATGCTGGACACTACCCCACGCTCCACCACCACTGACAAAGAGCGTTCATCACCACCTGGAATCCCGCCACCATCGAACACACCACCGTGTCCATGAAGAACACCCACTCAGGAGACCCCATGGACCCCTGACCAGCACACATCTACCACAGGGCCGCCATCGCGCCCGAACTAGGATGCACCATCAACTCCTCTTTTGAATCTGGCATTTTCCCTGACGACTGGAAGTGGGCAGAGGTCAAACCTCTCCTAAAGAAGCCCACGGACGAACCGACAGACCTGAAAAACTACCGGCCCATGTCTCTCCTCCCCTTCACTGCCAAAGTCACAGAGAGACTCTTAAACAGCCAGCTGACCACCTTCATCGAATTAAACTCCATCCTAGATGCCTCCCAGTACGGATTCCGCAGCAACCACAGCACTGAGACGGCCCTCCTGGCCGCCACCAACGATATCTGCATGCTACTATACCAGGGGCACACCACAGCACTCATCCTACTAGACCTCTCCGCAGCTTTCGACACCATCTCACATCGCACCCTCACAGCCAGACTCCACGATGCAGGGATACGAGCAACTGCCCTCTCCTGGATCCGATCCTTTTTCTCTGGCAGAACCCAGAGGATCAGACTCCCTCCTTTCCTCTCCAAACCCACACAGATCAGCTACGGAGTTCCCCTAGGATCATCGCTCAGCCCCACGCTCTTCAACATCTACATGGCCCCCCTCGACGCCATCATCAGACAACACGGGCTCTGCATAGTATCATACTCCGACGACACCCGGTTCATCTTCTCCTTCATGAAAAACCCCAAAGATACCAGACTCTATTTCCAGGAAGGAATGAGAGACGTAGCTGCCTGGATGAAAAGCAGCTGCCTGAAGCTCAACTCAGAAAAGACCGTGGTCATCATCCTCGGACCCTCCACCTCCGCCTGGGACAACACCGGGTAGCCCTCCACCCTCGGGAGTTCGCCCAATCAGACAGACCACGCACGGAACCTCTGTATCATCCTCAACTCCTCCCTCACCGTGACCCGCCAGATCAACACCATCGCCTGCACCAGCTTCAACTGCCTTCAGATCCTCCGAAAGACCTTCAAATGGATACTCCCAGAATGCAGAAAAACTGTCACCCACAAACTCATAACCAGCAGATTGGACTACGGCAACGCCCTCTATGCCGGAATCAACAGAACCCTCCTACACAGGCTACAGACCATCCAGAACGCTGCAGCCAGACTCATCCTCATAACCCCACGGCACGAACACATGACCCAACACCTATGCAAACCCCACTGGCTCCCCGTCGAGAAGAGAGTTACCTTCAAACTGCTCCCCCACGCCTACAAATCCCTCCACAACATCGGATCCAAATACCTCAACAAGAGAGTCTCCTTATATGTACCCAAGAGGAACCTTCGCTGCGCAGACCTCGCCCTCGCAGAGACCCCACCGTATCTGCAGAACCAGAGCAGGAGGAAGAGCTTTCTCCTACATCGCAGCCAAACCCTGGAATGAGCTCCTGGTGAACATCAGACGCTCCCCCACCCTCCACACCTTCTTCGATTGAACCGGAGCTGCACCCCCTCCAGCGCCTTGAGACCCTTATGGGTGAGTAGTGTGCTTTATAAATCCCTGATTGTTTGATTGATCTAGGTACTCTTAATTCCCCAGATGTTCATGCATTCACCAATATGTTAGCTAAACATTGCTTCAATCACACAGGCACTATCCTTTCACTTTTTCAATCATACACACACTACTCTTGTACTTAAGTTATCACTCAGCTAGTACTCATGCACCTATAAAATCACACAGGCACTAGCTTTGCACTCCTGTAATCACTCAAGCAGTATCTTGGTACTTTTGCAATCACCGAAGCAGTATCCATGCACTTATAAAATCACCCACTTACTTCCTATGTACTCCAGTAATACCCCACATATGACCCCTGTAGTCATTCAATCACCCAGACACTAGTTATTTACTACCCCTACAGTTAAAGAATCATACAGTTTCTACCTCTGCACTCATGTAATAACCCACGCACTAATATTGCAGTCGGACAATCACCTAGGCCGCACTGTTGCACTTATCTACTCAGCTAGGCATATCTTAGTGAGTCATCTGTGCCTTCAGGTGCTATTTATATACTTAACCATGAGCTGAACCTGTATGCGTGCACTTACCTAATTAGCTACTCACTATTCATCTTGTCCTGCAATTACTTAGCGACTACCTTAAGAGTCATACAATCACCCAAGTACTACCCATGGAGTTATGGAATCTCTTAAGCGGATCTATTGCATATCTCAGTTTGTAGGTTTCAGTATATTTCAGAAATATTGTATACATATTTCTTTTAAATATGATGATGTTTTGAAAAGGTAGAGACATATGTATGCATGCTTTTTAATGATATGGAGAGACTTATGGTTGACTAATGTAAAAGTTTGCTGTTTTATATTCGGCTAGGTGCAACACTCATGTAGTTTTAAAAACATCCAAGCACTACTATGCAGTCTTTCAATGATCCAGTCACTACATATGTATTGTTGTAATCACTCAAGCATCACCCCTGCACTGATGTTACCATCCAGGCACTACCTTTGCACTCATGCAATCATTAAGCTATTACCCATGCACACTTTGAACCATGTAGCTACTATTCATGCACTTATATAATCACTCAGACACTATTGTTGTGTTCTTACAATCATGGAGGCACTAGCCTTGTACTTATGTAATCACTTAGCCAGTAGTCATGGTATTATTAAATCACCGAGGTACTTCCTTTGCACTCATTTATTCACTCAGGTGTTACGTCTGTAGTCCTGTGATCACCTAAGAAGTACCCGTGCTCTTATAAAATGACCCAGTTACTTTCAATGTAGTCATGTAAATCCCCAGATATTGCTCTTGTTGCTATGAAATCACCCAGGCATTATGTATGTACTTTTTTAATCCTCTAGACGTTACCTCTGTACTCATGCAATCACCTAGCTACTATCTTATATGATCTCTCATGTACTATCCTTGCACTTCTTCTATCATATAGTTATTACCTTTGTACTTATGTAGTCGCTCAGTCAGTACTGAAGCACTTATAAAATCACCCAGGCACTACCTTTGCACTCCTTCAATAACTCAGGCATTCTCTCAGTACTCCTGCAATCACACAAGCAGTACTTATGCAGTTATAAAATCACCCACTGATTTGCTATGTACTTTATTAATCCTCCAGATATTACTCCTTCATTCATACAATCACTCAGGAACTAGTTATGTGCTACCCTTGCAGTTGTTGAATCATCCATGTTCTACTGTTGCAGTTATCTATTCACCTATGCACTTCTTAATGTATTTCTTTAATTTTAGATGATAATATTTGTATTTAATTATTTCAATAATATTAAATATTATATTGAAAGATAATAAATTATTTTTTTTACATTCTTCATATTTATTGAGAAATATTCAGTATGACAAGAAAAGATCAAAAGAACAGACAACAAAGAAAACAAAACTTTTTAAAGATTAGAGAAAAGCAGAAATTAGATGAAGTACAACATGTGACGTTAAAGAAAAAGTTTCTGGTAAGAGAACAAAATAATTTGTTAAAAGTCTTTTAAAAATCTAAAATCTAAAGATTTTCAAAATGGCGAAAACAGATAGAAAACTACTGCAAGCAATCAGAAGGAAAAGAAAAAAGGAGAAATTAATGCAAAATCAGGTTAGAAGAAAACAATTTATGTTGAAAAAAGGATGAAACAATATAAAGTCATTAGAAAAAGAATGTATAAAAGTAGAGTACTACAAAATTTATTAAAAGATTGCAAGAAATATAATAGAAGATCTGCATTTTGCAAGAAGAAACAACAGATTGAAAGTATAGTCAAAAAGGCTTTTGAATTGAAAAGAAGATTGTTTATATTAGTATTAAAAAGAATGAAAACATTGAATAAAACAATGTCGTTTATGAAGGAGAAAAGTAAAAGAAAAAGACTGGTTAATAGAACTAACTTTTGCAAAATTTTCGAGTGAATGGAAGTACACTTCTAGATCAGAAACTTTTTAATGAAGAAAGCTATTTTCATCAAAATACATTAGTTCTTGCAGTTGATACCAGTGGTCATTTGTTGAGGTAAAAAACGGTTGTCCAATTGAAAAAAAAGAGATGGTTGCTAGAAATGTGGAAGAAGTAATACCTGAAGAAATTGAAGGGAGAAGTTTTCAAGCTCCAGTGTATGTGTGGGATTGTGGTAGTATTTGTAGTATACAACAGGAATCTAATGATATTTTACGAAACATTTTACGAGAGTATAGTGAAAAAAAGTGTTAAAGTACTTTTCATCATTTGAGAATATTAGCAGTACATCAATCTGCAATGGGGAAGTTAGTAAGAAGATTGTGCTATGTAAAAAGTCCTGCATTATTTTTAAGTGAAATAAACACTACTCTTTTTCATGGTTCAGTATCGGATATAAAAAAAGGTTTGTGATGATATACAGTTTGGGTTCTTTAGTACTGAAGAAGAGTGTAGAAAAAGTGAGTGTAGGTGTTGAAAAAGAGGTGGAAGATAGTACTACCGAGAATTTTGTAGAAGAAATTACAGAGTTTAAGGCAATTTGTTGTGAAAAACAAAACCATGGGGTCTATTATAACAGCGGCCGGATCACCATTCCTCCCTGCCCGCCTACCATTTCCCCCGGCCATATTACGATGGCGGGGGGACACTGGCAGGCGGAAAGACCGTCCGCCGGTTTTCCGCACATCGACGAGTCGACCGGGCGGAAAAGGGGTATAATATGGTGGCAGTGTCTGAAAGACACCGCCATCCGTATTAGAATGCAGACGGGATGGGCCTTTCCATGGCGGCGTTGCCGCCATAGAAAGGCATGTGGTGTCTGCATGTGGGGGCCTGTTGCGGGCCCCCAGGGTGTTGGGGGGTGGGGGTTGCACATGGGGGGTACCCATTTGCATGCACAACGTGCCAGGCACCGTGTGGTTCCTGCCACGTTGTGCATGCAAATGAACAACATGCCTTTTTCACATTGCAGTGGATGCTGCTGAAAGCACCACCCGCTGCAATGAAAAAATGCTGGATGCGCCCGCCAGTGTGGTGGGGGCATCCTAATATGCATCACGGGACCGCCGCACATATGACGGGCGGTCATTTTTGCTGTTACGGTGGCGGGCAATCGTAATAGACCCCCTAGTTTGTATTTGTTGCCGACACACTCACTATAGAAGTCAAACTAGGAATGTTGATGTGTATTTAAAAAGTAAAAAGGAAAACAATGATAAGTGGAAGCAATTTGGTGCTTATTTGTTGGTGGAAGGTTGTTTTGAGTTGGGTAGTGATCAATGTATTTGTATATATTGTTACAGCAAATTAGAAGAGAACAAAATGCCAGCTAGAGCTGTACTTAATAATCTAGAGTTGGTAGCTATTCCTCCGGAACTGGTGGATTTAAATACATATGAATCTATTCTTCTTATTCAATCTGTACACCCATTTCAGGCTTTAGTTTGTATGGAGCCTAAAACAGGTAAGTTGCCTTCCTCAAATTTACAAAGAGGATTACAAGGAAAAGTTGTGCATTTACCTTTAGATTTAAAGAAAAATATTGACACTGTTAGTGTAGAGAAAAAGGAAACTGAACCTGTAGGTATTCTAGTTAATGGTGTACCGACAAAGAGTCAGAAAATATGGCAACAGTTAGTAGATGTCACCAAAGTTCAAAAGGCGACGTTATATCTCATAGAAAACAATATTTCTTATTTAAAAATGTATATCGTGAAGAACAAGAAATATCTTTAGGAGATGATAGCGAAATTTCAAGTGGCCAAATCATAAAAGTGGACATCTCCAGGAGTGAAGAAATTTATGAACATTATAGTATACATCCTTTACATTCAAAAGAAGTGATTGGAAATACCATTGAATTATTCCAAATGAAGAAAGTGAAGGGAACACCTATGAGTGTTTGGGAAAAAAGTTTACAAGGCCGTTGATTTCCACAGCTCTTCCCCACGGGAAAAGGTGGACGATACGATGAACGACCCATGCAGATTCCAGCTTCAGACTATCATACAACAAGATTGTACTCAGAATATCCAAGATTTCGACAATGTATTCCATATATATTTCATCTTCTGTTTGGAAGTGACTTGTCTGGACTTTCATATGCAGTGAACCACATATTAAAAACAAGAGTTCATCTTACACATGTTTCTGCAAAGGAATTCATGGACAAAGTACAAAAAAGAGATGATTATTTAGAATCTCAGTTAAAAAATTTGATGGCGTGTCAACATGGTACTAATGAGTATTGGTATCGTCGTCACGAAGAACTTAAATGTATGTTAAGGAATTTAGGAACCCCTACGTGGTTTGTTACGCTTAGCTGTGCTGAATACGCATGGGACGATTTACTTGAATTTCTACGAGAAGCAAATTCAAATATTAAAACATTGAATTGAAGACAGCTGGAGAACTGTGTTCCTTGGATGCTGGAAATGTGTGCAGATATTTTAATCATAGGTTTCAAGCTATGATGTCTTTTATCTGCAATAAAAAAATCCACCTCTTGGAGAAGATATTGATTTCTTTTGGAGACTGGAGTACCAAGCCAGAGGTGATCCTCATATACATATTCTATTATGGATCAAGGATACACCTAAATTTGGAACCAATTCTGATTAAACTGTTTTGTCTTTCATTGAAGACTAGGGGCCCGATTCACAGAACTAACTTAAGACAAAATCCTAAACTTACTACCATTTTGGTATTCACAGAAGGCACTTACTCATTTTGGTATTCGCAGAAGGCACTTACTCATTTCGGTATTCACAGAAGTTAGGACTCCTAGCTTTAGGACTCCTAAATGCCTTCTGTGAATACCGAAAGCCTTAAAATTAGGATTTTTCTCAGTTTAGTAGTAGTATAGTTAGGACTCCTAACTTTAGGACTCCTAAATGCCTTCTGTGAATACCAAAAGCCTTAAAATTAGGATTTTTCTCAATTTAGTAGTAGTAAAGTTAGGACTCCTAACTTTAGGACTCCTAAATGCCTTCTGTGAATACCGAAAGCCTTAAAATTAGGATTTTTCTCAATTTAGTAGTAGTAAAGTTAAGAGTACTAACTTTAGGACTCCTAAACTGAGAAAAATCCTAATTTTAAGACTTTCGGTATTCACAGAAGGCATTTAGGAGTCCTAAAGTTAGGAGTCCTAACTTCTGTGAATACCGAAGTGAGTAAGTGTCTTCTGTGAATACCAAAATGGTAGTAAGTTTAGGATTTTGTCTTAAGTTAGTTCTGTGAATCGGGCCCAGGGTTACCTGTTATATTCCGAAAACAGGAGGAGAAAATAGCTTAAGACAACAAGTTTAATGGTTTCAAAGTCATTGATGTGGGAAATATTGTTGACGGAAATACAAGTCAAAGGAAACATTTTATAGAAAATGTCGTTTTGGATTTCCACATCCAGTAATTTCGAAAGGAAGAGTCAACAGTTTCGGGTTAGCAGTGAGGCATACTATAACTTGTAAATCCCAGAAGAATACTTACAACATAAAAAGAACTGAAGTTTCAAAGTATATTAATGACTACAATCCACTAATTTTGACGAAGTGCAATGCAAATATGGATATCCAGTATATTGCAGATAATTCGATTGCTGTTGCTCGTTATAATACATCATATATAACTAAATAATATATCTAACTACATCTCAAAAGACAGAGTTGAAAGAAATGTGGGAAGAAATTTCACAAGAGAAGACTTTTAGTAAGGAGCATTTGCAATGCAAATTGGTCTTGCATTTGTAAGAGTTAGAGGTATTTGCACTGCAAATGACAATGTCTTTTACCTACCAAAAGAGTGAAAGAGGAAAGAAAATGAAAACAGAAAGGATGCTAGATAAAGGAGGAAAATGAAACGGAGATGGAGCGAATGTGAGAAAAGGGGACAGCTGGGGCGAAAAGAAAATATAGGGGCAATTAGCTTTGGCAATGTTTTAAGCTATGTTGTACCACCGGGAGCTGGAGGGGCGGGAAGGCACACATGGGAGCAGGAGGAGACTACGCTCACATGTGTACCTTGTACAGTGGTCTCAGGTAAGTACACCTCTGTGCACGTGGGCAGCAGGTAAGTACACAGAGTGCGGGGCGCAGCGCCAGCAGGCACATTCGGCTGCAGGAAGAGTGTAAGTGTGCATGAGAGCAGGAGCGCCGTCGGAAGGATACGAGGCAGGTGAGTGCATGTTTAGGTGTTGTGGGGCGAGCCAGGTACAGGTGCAGGTGCCTGAGTGAAAGTGGTCAGGTGTGTACTTCTGGCTGCGGAGAAGAGATGGTGAGATAGGACGGGTCAGCTTAGTACTGCAGGGTGGAGGAAGGGGACGCCGAACACACTTGTGGGGCGGGAGGCAAGCAGGTAACTATGTCTGGGTGAAGGAATTAGCTAGGCACACTGAGGGCCTGAGATAAGTCTGGGCTTCTGAATGTGCCTGGCCGCTGGCTGGAAACAGGTAAGTCTGCCTGGGCGAAGAGGTCTGGTGAGTGTACATGGGCATAGGGAGGGGCTGCTAAGCATGACAATGGGCAGGCGGGGAAAGGGTAAACCCCTGGATACATACGTGAAAGGTGAGTCTCAGAGACGCTGGAGAGGGTGGCTACACCTGGCTGAGGGGGTCACCTAGGTACATTGGGTGATGGGCAGGTAAGTACTCTTGTGCTGGGGTGGGGAGAATGGGAGCGGGTTGATATGGCTGGTGCAGAGGTCGTGGGGCCACTGGCCAGGCGCCCACACAAGGGGGAGTGGCAGAGGAGCGCCCTTCTCTGGCGGGGCCAGTCAGCAACCACTCTTGTGTGCAGTGGCAGGTGAGCCGCCCTGCGTGTGGCACAGATCCAGGCAGCCCGACTAGTCCCATGTCCAACGTGTGTGAGGAGAGCTGTGCACACAGCGCCGGGCTCTGTATAGAGGCAGGAGAGCAGCCGATGCGAGGAGGGAGGAGCGGGGCTGGGAGTTTAAGTGCAGCTCTGTCCTCTTCCCTTCGCTGGCACGGGCGGCACTTAGGGGTTCCCTGAGAACTGTGCAAACTGCTCTCCAGCTGCTGTGTTCGCACACTTCAGCTCGCTACACACTGCGCCTGTGCGCTGTGGTCCCTCTCTGTGCACACTCACACAGAGCCTCGTGCATGAGCTTGTGCTCCTTGAACTCTGCAGCTCGGTCCGTCCCCTCTTCTCTGTGTTTAATACTGATCTGGATGCCTTGCTACTCTCTTTGGTCTGACACTCTTTCAGATTCTTGCGCACACTTGTTTTCCGTACATTCTGCAGCTAAGTGTGTACAGGGGCCTGAGAACAATGCTGACTGTCCTGTGTACTGTTCGCTGCAAGTCAGCAGTGCGTGTCAGAGTTCACTTGGCATCTGTTCCCACATTCGCAGAGCTGTGCTCCCCAGGCACGCACGCTGCACATTCACTCATTATCCCCACATCTCAACAGCGCTGAAAGCACACTGCACTCTCCACCCCCTGCAACGAGGCTGCCTGCGCGACCTGCAGCTCCAGGAAATGGACGAAACACGCAGAGGGAAGCCCCACTGATATGCGTACCCAGTACTGCACCGAAATAAAACTAGTGAGAGGGCACATTACCGCACTCTCACTAGAGACAGAGCAAAGCAATCTGAGAGGAAGTCATCGGGGGGGAGCCGGGTGGGGTCTAATTAAATAAAATTGAAAAATATAAAATACAACTTACCGTAACGCTTCTGGATGGGTCCGCACTCCGCTCCCGCCGTGCCTCTTTCTCCAATTTCCTGCAGCTCTCGTCATCAAGGAAAGACATCGGAGCAATCAGGGAAGCTCTGTTTTCCTCTGTCCGGTGTCCGGGGCTCTACTTGGTGCATGGGAGCCCCGCCCACACTCAGGCACGAGACACCTGCCTTCTGGTGTTCGCACTTCTTTTACTTTGCCACTACTTAAAAACAAGCATTTGCAATGCAATACAACTCGTATTTACGCGAGACGTATTGCATTACAAATGGGGCCTTCTGCATTGAAGAAGGCACAAAGAAGAATGGGGGGGTGAGGGGAGGGTGAAAAATCTGCGAACTAAGGGAGGGGGGACACAGGGCAGCAAATAGTGTTTGAGTAAAGGGCCTGATAGCCTCGGAAGGAGCAAAAGGACGACATAGGCTTCAGGAGGCGGGAATAAGAAGCCAAACACCAATCACAATGCAGTATTTATGATTTAAGCCAATCAAAAAGATGGGCGAAACGTGGGTGGAGCTTCACCCACTATAGTGTATCCAGCATCACTCGATGAGACAGCGCATGCGCTGCCTAGGCGAGACCTAAATATTGTACAGCTTTAGTTTGAAGATGCTTTCCCATCGAGAGAAAGGATCATATGAATGTTCGGATCAGTTGACCTCTGCAAGTTTGTATTCAAAGTCTTTTGGAATCTTTTGGGTACGTCTAGATCTTGCTGCAACACAAAATCAAGTATTGAAATCTGTACAAGAAATGTAATACTTAGCATGGAATGAACCGGAAGGTACAGATATTGTTAAAACAAATATGTTATCCTAAAAGAAGTCCAAAACTGGAAAACATATGTCTCTATGAAGTACTGCAATAGTACAGCTTTAAAAGAAATGTTACAGAAAATATAAATGAAGACAAATATGCAGTAATTGGATGTGATGGATGTTTTGTAAAACATACCAAAAGAAATCTTATTAATCACAGGAAACTCAGTTGTGTTACTCTGGATAAAAGGGAATTTTACTATTTAGCACTTCTGCAACTGTTCAAGCCTTGGCGTAGTGAGATGGAATTACCTGGAGATTTTTACTGCTATGAAGATTCTTTTAATGCATGTAAAGATAGCATTGAATGCACAGTGACCCAAATTATCTACAAATGTGGATTGAAGAGATTGAACAAAAGCCAGTATTGCAGCTGAAATTGCTAGAGATAGTTCTCAAGATATCCAAAGTTCTGCTCCACTAAGTCAAGATCCACTAGGACAACCAATTCTTGAAAATGAAGCAGCAATCACTATGAATGAAGTAGAAACAGCAATGCAAGAAGCACAACAGCTTATTATTAAATTGGGAAACTTGGAAGAACAACTAAATATTGAACAACAAGAAATATATAAGCAAGTTACACAACAGATAGAGAGAGCATGGTTTACTGCATGAAAAAAAGATGCCAAGGGACATCATTTAAACCTATTTGAATGTATATCAGTGGGCAAAAAGAAAAAAAGTTTCTTAATCAAAGTTTTGACCAGTCATCTACACAAAACCACTGAATCACATTTATATTGTCTTGTAAGCGCTCCGACTGGGTTAGCAGCACATAACATTAAAGGGATTACATTACATCGATTACTTATGTTACCATTTGAACATGAAAATATGTTGGAATATCAAAAGCAATCTGGAGAAGCTTGGTATGAAGTTTCAAGAGTACTAAAGAAAATGAAACTTCTGATCATTAATGAGGTGAGCATGGTCTCAAACTTAATGCTTGCCTTTGTACATTTAAAAATGCAACAGATTTAAAAAAATTGATTATAATGTTTTATTTGGTAGAAAACATGTAATTGTTTACAGTGATCTATTACAACTTACTCCTGTGAAAGGACAACCAGTTTTTAAAACATGTGTCCATGAAGAAACTAAGAAATCTTTGGGGAGTATTGGAAATGTGAACATTTGATCTCTTTTTGAATATAAAGAACTTATTAAGAATATGCGACAAGCAAGTGATAAACATTATGGAAACATTCTTCAAGATATTAGAATTTGGATTTTGACAAAAGATGGTAAAGAAGCTTTAAAAAGTCGACTACTAACAAACTTGTTTCCAAATGAAAATATTGCACCTGAAACAATGTACAAAATAATTGGAGAAAGTAAGTCTATAGTTTGTGTAATGCCATCACTGCAAGAGTGCTCTACATTCAATCAAGAACTGTTGAAGCTGGAGAAACAACCAATAGTGAAAATGGAAGCAATTGGTAAAATAGAACACAAAGGAGTTACTAGTCTTCTCTCAGACAAATTACAGTCAAAATTGGATACTTTGGAAAAGTCTGTATCGAAAGACTGCTGGTTTGGAGAAGACTTTTTATGTATATGTAAACTGTCGGGTACTATTACAGCGTAATTTAGTTGTTGAAAAAGGTTTAGTGAATGGAGCAATAGGAAAAGTTATTGATTATGTAAATTTTCAGAACAGAGATGGAATTGAATTTTTGAAGAATACATTTGATGAGATTCAAGAGGTAAAACAGATTGGACATTCTGCTGTTGGTTTTTAGCTTGTAAAACATTTGTATGTTCGTAGAAAACAGTTTCCTCTTTCTTTAGCATATGCGGTGGCCATTCATAAATCTCAAGGTTTACGCGTAGACAGAGCTTTGGAAAATATGTTATGTAATTCTAAAATTATGTTGCGTTCTTAAAACGATAATATTATTAGCAAAAACAGTGTTTTTTCTTCTCTTTTACAGAAAGTAATACTAAGGTTTGAAAATATTCTAAATTTAGTTTTCAATGAAACAACAGTAAAATAGTTGCAATTAGTTTGATATCTACTTCAATAAAGAAGGTACGATGAAATAATGTAATAAGCATAATAATATAAATTAATGTTTACAGTTTTATTGCAGTCATTCATTTTTTCAAACTCAATCATCTCACTCCTCAAATCACCTCAGCAGTACCCATGCATTCCTTCAATCAATGAAGCATAACCTATGCACTTACAAAATCACCCAGGCATTACCAATCCATGCCTTTAATCACTCTGGCAGTACCCATACACACTTGCAATCACCCAGGCATTACTTCTACAGTATTGCAATCACCCAAGTATTACCTATGCACTCCTTCAATCATCTAGATATTACTCCTCCACCTATGGAATCACCAAAACAGTAACAATGCACTCATGCAATCACCCAGGCATTACCTATGCACTTACAGAATCATTCATACAATACCTATGTACTTACAAAATCACCTAGGCATTTCCACTACACTCCTCTAATCACCCAGGCACTACTCATCCACTCATGTAATAACCCCGGCACTACCCATGCACATATCCAATCACCCATGCACTACCCATGCACTCCTCTAATCACCCAAACACTACTCATTCACTCCTTCATTTACCTGGCCAGTAGCCATGCACTCCTCCAATCACTCAGCCAATTTCCATGCACTTATAACACCATGTACTACACTTGCACTCCTGCAATCACCTAGGCACAACCCATGTACTCATGAAATTATCATGGTATTACCCATAAACTCATGCAATCACTCTGGCATTATCCAATCACCCATACATTACTTCTGCACTCATGCAATTACCCTAGAATTACCTATACATTTACAAAATCACCCATTCAATACCTTTGCACTTACAAAATCACCTAGGCATTTCCAATGCACTCCTCTAATCACCCAGGCACTGCTAATGCACTCATGTAATAACCCAGGCACTACCCATGCACTCATCCAATCACCCATGCACTACCCATTGTACTCCTCTAATCACCCGGACGCTACTCATTCACTTCTTCAATTAACCAGCCAGTAGCCATGCAGTCTTCTAATCACTCAGCCACTATCCATGCTCCTATAAAATCACCGTGCACTACCCATGCACTCATGCAATAACCCACACACTATCCACACATGCAATCATCCAGGCATTACCCATAAACTCATGGAATCATCCAGACATTACCCATGCACTTACAAAATCACCCAGGCACTACCCACATACTCCTCCAATCACCCAGGCACTACCCATGTACTCCTCTAATCACCCAGACACTACTCATTCACTCCTTCACTTACCTAACCAGTGGCCATGCACTCCTCCAATCACCCAGTTACTACCCATGCACTTATAAAATCACCAGGCGCTATCCTTACACTCCTCCAATCACACAGGCACTACCCATGTACTCATGCAATCACCCACACACTATCCACTCATGCAATCATCCAGGCATTACCAATAACCAGGCATTACCCATGCACTTACAAAATCACCCAGGTACTACTCATCCACTGATGTATTAACCCACTACCCATGCACTTTTCCAATCACCTGTGCACTACCCATGCACTCCTCCAATCATCCAGCCAGTAGCCATGCACTCATTCAATTACTCCGCCAATACCCGAGCACTTATAAAATCACCACGCACTACACTTGCACTCTTATGTACACATGCAATCATCCAGCCATTACTCATAAACTAATGAAATCAGTCAAGCATTTACCTATGCACTCTTCCAATAACCCATACATTACCTGTGTACTCATGCAATCACCCAGGCAACAACCAAGTACTTACAAAATCACCCAGACACTATCAATGTACTCCTCTAATCACCCAAAACTCTACTCATCCTGTCATGCAATAACCCAGGCACTACCCATGCACTGCTCCAATCACCCATGCACTATCCATGCATTCCTCTGATCACCCAGACACTAATCATTCACTCCTTCAATTACCGAACCAGTGGCCATGCACTCTTCCAATCACCCAGTTACTACCCATGCACTTATAAAATCACCATGCACTATCCTTGCACTCCTCGGATCACCCAGGCACTACCCATGCACTCATACAATCACTCACACACTATCCACTCATGCAATCATCCAGGCATTACCGATACACTCATGCAATCACCCTGGAATTACACATGCACTCATCCAATAATCCAGGCATTACATATGCACTCATCCAGTCATCAATGCACTACCCATGCACTCCTCTAATCACCCAGCCACTACCCATGCACTTATAAAATCATCATACACTATCTTTGCAATCCTTCAACTACACAGCCAGTAGCCATGCACTCCTCCAATCATCCAGTCACTACCCATGCACTTGTAAAATCATCATACACTATCTTTGCACTCCTCCAATCACCCAGGTACTACCAATGCACTCATGCAATTATCCAGGCATTACCTATAAACTCATGCAATCACTCAGGCATCACCCATACACTCTTCCAATCACCCATACATTACCTCTGCACTCATGCAATCACCCTGCCATTACCTATGCACAATAATCGTATCAAAAAAAAATCTGAATCAAATTCAAAAGATCATACGTAAACATTGGCGGATTTTAAATGTTGGCCGTGTCCAACTTCAACCTCCCCTGTTTTTGTTCAAAATAAGAGCTAACCTATGTGATACCCTAGTGCATACACGCCCTAGAAATACAGCAGTTGCACCGTTGAACACTCTGTGGCAACTGCCACCTGTTCAAGGGCATTTTGCATGCGGTAGTTGCGCTGTGTGTCCACAAACAAAACACACGGACGAGATTGACATCGGTACTTGCAAACCATGGCGACAAACTAAACACACAAACTGTAACAGTGAAAAGGTAATTATCTAATCACATGTCCTTGTAACAATAGATACGTTGGGATGATGACTAGGAAAGTCAAGCTTAGAATTATGGAACATAAGAGCACCATTAGGTGTAGGAAACAATCTACTCGCTTGACCAACCATTTTGTCGAATTTAATCATAAACCTGATAAAGTCTCTTGGACTATTCTGGAACAACCTTTTATTCCCTCGCATGTTATGGATATATCAACCTTTTTGTTAAAAAAAGAACAGCGATGGGTGTTTAAACTACACAGTGATGAATTGGGGTTGAATGATGCCATTCCTTGGATCTCTCTACGCTAATCTAATATCGTTGTTGTGTTTCGAGGGAAGAATTGATGATCGGATTTCCATACATCAAGATGCGTTGGTGTATCCATGTTATCATCAGGTCTTCTAGACCTAAGTCACCCATATATTGATTATAGTAATGGACTTGCGCTGACTAACTGTCAGTTATGTTGGGACTATTTTTCCATAATTTCCATTGCTCCATAATCATCCACTGACATATCTGGAATGGCCCTGAGCAATGTGACATTCCCCCACTTCATCCTTGTAATGAATGTGTATTCACTATCCAATATCCGGTTTGAAGTGGGGTACCTTATCATTTCTTGTAGCGCTTCAGCGTTTATTGCAGCATGGACGCACAGCGAGACCTTTTCGTCCAAAGGTTGTTAGGACACTTACATTTGTTTTTTTACATCCATGAAGGTTGTGTAACATCGATACAGTCGTGTTATAATCTTTGTGGGCATATGCACAGTTATAAACAATGCGCATTACATATATTATAGTGGTTTCATCCTGGTAGATGTATACTACATTTCCCAGAACATTTAAGTTTGTCTCACTGCAGGCACCGTGGCATGAAGCTACTGCACCACTATCACGTGACGGGTCCCGTGCTTATGCGCCATCTGTTGATTTCCGGGCTCTGGGGTGTTCAAATAGGCGCGCCTTGTTCCATTTCGCTGCCGCTCGGAACGATCAGGAAGACCGTCCGTGATAGCGACGGACAGGTAAGCGGCTGATATGCAATGAACGTAGCCTAAAGCAGCCTACACTCGCTGGCTCGTTTACCTGCTCTGCGAGTGCCTTTCCTTCGTGTTCCCTCCATTTTTACCTTTACTATAACTCAGCAAAGCTGCATAATATGATTTATATAGCTGTCTCTACACTGTTTGGAGGACGTTATACTCTAAACGCTATGTGTTGCTCGCAATTGCCAAGCACTAGTTTCCCCACTCTTCTCTTACTAGTGACAGTGATGAAAGTTCTATGGCTTTGTCATAGATTTAATTCCGTGTTGCCCTTTCAGTCACTAAGCATGAGTTGAATATATTTTTTCCAATTAGCAACAGTGCTGATAATTCTGGAGCTTAATCATAGCCTCAGTCATTCTTTTCCCTATAAGTCATGTTGGGTATTTTTAGTTCATGTTGTTTGTTTCTGATGTGGCAATGTTAATGCTACAAATAGGAATGAGGCTTCCCAATCTGGCCTCTTCCCGATTTAGGTCTCTTCTTTTGTGTTTTATTTTATGTTTAGAGCGCTGTCTCACGCCCTGAGTCATTACCAGGAGCGTAGGAGTCTACCCCCGACTACATGCGGGTAAGAAAGCCTTTTTGTGTCTTCATCATGGCAACTGTTTACTTTCACAGTTGTTTGAAACAATTGAGTGCTGTGTTTTCAACGCAACTTTGTGACTCAGATTTGTTCTCCTGTTCTTGTCTTTCAAAAGGGGTTTTCTGTGTATCCCTACAGTTTTGCTTACTCTTTAATCAGCAGGTACATCTGTAGGTTGTATCGTTCAATTTGGTTTAGTTTGTGACTTTTTGCACCTTGTATATATTGTTGATGCAGTAGTACCACCTTTGGTCCTGAAGAAAGACTTGATCACAATGCCAGATCACCATTGGCTGAAACATGTTGACCATGTCTGCTATTAGTGTGCTTATAGCTTTTCCATGCACACGCATTTTGGTTTTATTCATTGACACCTGTAGATATTGAATAAACATATTTTTCTCCAGGTAGTCAATTTTAACACACTGCTTATATACACTGCACTTTCTTTACACTTAGTTACATCACACCCTAGGCAGCTTCATCAAGTGTTAGGAGAACTATACCTCTTTAGCTACATTTCAAAACATCCGTGAGCTCCTCCTTCTTTTGACACTAGCAAAGGAGTTGAAGCTCCTTAACTGCACCAGGTGCGTTTAAGAGGAGGTCCCAAATGATGAAGCATGCCACTTCGGTGGGTGATGGGACTTTGTCGTCTTTATGAGGACTTCTTCTTTGCACTTGCTGGGTTGGCTTCACGAGCTCTCAATTGTGTTTTAGTAGACCCACGGATTTTTTGTTGATACGATTATAGTGAAAAGGGCAGTGGTTCCCAAACTTTTTTGACCTGTGGCTCCCTTGACTAAATTGGCAGTTGGTCGTGGCTCCCCACCATTTTGTTACCAGTTGCCAGTACTCCGGGTGATGCAGTGACAGTCGCATGCCATGTCACTGTGCACGAGCAGAGTCAGTCGCCTAGTAAAGTTAGTACAGTAGGGATGGGACTGTCAGTTGGGTGGCAAACTGGGAGGGCTGGTGAACAGCAAGTAATATACTGTCAGTGGGGCCAGGTCAGTGAGCATTGGCAGAGCTAGTAGGCACACTCCACGTCACAGGGGCTAAGGCAGGGCAGGACAGTAAGGTGGAGTGCAGAACGAGATGAATGGCAGAAGACAGGGCTGCGTAAGATCCAGCCAGCTCAGTGGGGCTGGGGTAGAGCCAGTCTCATGGCAGGAAGAATGGACGGGCATGGATAAGGTAGAGTCAGTTGCACAAGGTGGAGGTGGTAGACCCAGTTACATCCCAGGTCAGTGTGGGGCACAGAACATGAATGACTTTGAATATAGTTCTGCTGCCCCCAAGCCTAACAGCCCACTCCGCTTCAACGCTGCTGTCTGTCATCTTTCGAAATTGATGTGACACTAGCAGCGCTTCTTTCCAGATACATACTTCGGAGATGTCTCTTAGAAATATTGCTTTTGGTGCAAATTGTCTTTTCATTTTCGAGCCAGCTGTGATTGATTCTATAACTTGCATTCGTTTTTTATACAGAACCGTTTTTGAGGAAATAGACGGTGAGTGATAACAATGTCCCTTAAATTGTGTTCAAGGGTTACAAACTTGTTTTGCCACTTAATAAATCCATTTGTCAACCTTATCTTTATTGAAGGATTGGCTAATAACTCGTGCGTCGCAGACTGCACGCACCTTTTTAGAAAGTGCCTAGTTCACTTGACTGTAACTTGCGACCTGCAGTTTGCAGAATGGTCTCTGCAGCAAAGCATATTTTATAGCTATGTTACACTGAGCTACCTTACATAGACTAGAAATGTGTGACGCGTAGATGTAAACATGGTTCTTTGCTGCAGCCATGCTCAACCTCTGAGCTATTTTATTATCATTGGAACCTGTTAAAGATTTCATAAAAGTATTTCCAAGAAGTGAGTGAGCCACGTTTTTTCAGAATAATATATCCTGAAACTGGACGTAAAAACAGACGTTTGCTGCAGGTGGCTAACCCTCAGAAGTATAAGAAATAGGGACGGTACCAGTTCCAGAAAAAGCGTTATACATGGAGAAATATAAGGAGGGTCAGACTGGGGCCAGGAAATGAATTCTGGCTGCAATGCGGCCTATTTCCACAGCCTCGAGATTGCCCACTGGAATTTTTTTTTTAAATCAGGCGCGGTGTTTCTTCAAGTTCACACAAAGTGCGGGAATAGCAGCCAGGATAACATTATAATTATACATGGGCTGTATTTTACATTTACAAGTTGTAGCTATATTTGAAATCTTTATCTTGTTCTGCAAAGAGTCTACTACGTGTTTATTAAGTCAGATGCTGTCCTGTTTTCCGACGAGACTGTGGGGGCCACTGCACATTTATAACTTGTCCCTTTCAAACTCGACTTCTCGAAATAAATCAAATAAAAGAGTTAATGAGCGAGCAGTGTACTCTTACCTATTTGTAACTTGTGAAGAGGGTCCCACGAGGCACGGCGGAACAGGGAGGGCAGCAATAATGCTTAACAGCCAGAGCTGCGTATGCCAGTAATGGGAGGCTACATCTGTGAAAGCACGTACGTACGCACGTATGGCAGCAGTGCGCTCTTGGGCCAAACCATGTTCCCAGATTGTGCAGGTGGCATTTGTAACTCCCCCATATGTTGCGCCGCTGGAATAAGCTTCATCCTGCATTCAGGCCCTGGTGGGACATTAAAAGACACATAATATTTCACCGCCTACACACGGCCAGACGCTATCTTTCCCACATCGTGCGCGGCGCCCCTGGCAACTCATAACGGCGCACCGGGGCATCGCAACGCACAGTTTGGGAACCACTGGAATAGGGGATTGTTTTTGTACAGGTCTTTAAATTTCCCCAGACCCCCTTACTGAATAGTGTTTTTGCGATTACCTATGCACATACAAAATTATCTATTCAATACCTATCCACTTATAAAATCACCCAGGCATTTCCAATGCATTCCTCTAATCACCCAGGCAGTACTCATCCACTCATGTAATAACCCAGGCACTACCCATGCAGTCATCCAATCACCCATGCACTACCCATGCACTCCTCTAATCACCCAGCCACTACTCATTTACTCCTTCAATTACCCAGCCAGTAGGTATGCACTCCTCCAATCACTCAGCAACTATCCATGCACTTATAAAATCACCATGCACTATCCTTGCACTCCTCCAATCACCCAGGTACTACCCATGCACTCATGCATATCACCAAGGCATTGCCCATACACTCATCCAATCATCCATTAACTACCCATGCACTCCTCTAATCACCCAGACACTACTCATTCACTCCTTCAATTACCCAGCCAATAGCCATGCACTATTCCAATCACCCAGTCACTACCCATGCACTCATGCAATTATCGAGGCATTACCTATAAATTCATGCAATCACTCAGACAGTACCCATACACTCTTCCAATCACTCACACATTACCTCTGCACTCATGCAATTACCCTGCCATTACGTATGCACTTACAAAATCATCTATTCAATACCTATACACTCACAAAATCACCCAGGAATTTCCAATGCAATCCCCTAACCACCCAGGCAGTACTCATACACTCATGTAATAACCCCGGCACTACCCATCCACTCATCCAATCACCCATGCACTACCCATGCACTCCTCTAATCACCCTTCAATTACCCAGCAAGTAGCCATGCACTCCTCCAATTACGCAGCACTATCCATGCACCTATAAAATCAGCATGCACTACCCTAGCACTCCTGCAATCACCCAGGCACAACCCATGCATTCATGCAATTCTCCAGGCATTATCCATAAGCTCATGCAATCACTCAGGCATTACCCATACACTCTTCCAATCACCCATACATTTCATCTGCACGCATGCAGTTACCCTGGCATTACCTATACCCATGTACTTACAAAATCACCCAGGCACTACCCATGCACTCCTGAAATCACTCAGGCACTACTAATCCATTCATGCAATAACCCAGGCACTACCAATGCACTGCTCCAATCACCCTTGCTTTACCCATGCACTCCTCCAATCAACCAGCCAGTACCCATGCACTTATCCAATAACTCCACTAATACCCCAGCACTTATAAAATCACCACACACTACCCTTGCACTCTTACAATCACCCAGGCACTCATGGAATCATCCAGGCATTACTCATAAACTCATGCAATCACCCAGGCATTACCCATGCACTTACAAAATCACCCAAGCAATACCCATGCACTTTTAAAATCCCCTAGTCATTACAAATGCACTCCTCCAATCACCCAGTCACTATTCATCCACTGATGCAATAACCCAGGCACTACCCATGCACTGTTCAAATCAACCTTGCACTACCCATGAACTCCTCCAATCACCCAGCCAGTAGCCATGCACTTATACAATCACTCCACCAATACCCAAGTACTTATAAAATCACCACACACTACCATTGCACTCTTACAATAACCCAGGCACAGCCCGTGCACTCATGCAATCATCTAGGCATTACCCATAGACTAATGCAATCGGTGAAGCATTACCCATGCACTCTTCCAACCACCTGTGCACTCATGCATCACCCAGGCACTACTCATGCTCTCCTCCAATCACCCAGGCACTACTCATCCACTCATGCAGTAACCTAGGCACTACCCATGCACTGCTCCAATCACCCATGCACTACCCATGCACTCCTTTAATCACCCAGACATTACTCATTCCCTCCTTTGATTACCCAGCCAGTAGCCATGCAATCCTCCAATCACCTAGTCACTACCCATGCACTCATGCAGTCATGCAAGCACTACGCATGCACTCATGCAATCATCCAGGCATTACCCATAAACTCATGCAATCGCCGAAAAATTACCCATGCACTTAAGAAATCACCCAAGCAATACCCATACACTTACAAAATCACACAGGTATTACAAATGCACTCCTCCAATCACCCAGGCACTACTCATCCTCTGATGCAATAACCCAGGCACTATGCATGCACTGCTCACATTACCCATGCACTACCCATGCACTAGTCCAATCGCCCAGACAGTACCCATGCACTTATCCAATCACTCTGCCAATACCCATGCACTTATAAAATCACCACACACTACCCTTGCACTCTTACAATCACCCAGGCACTACCGATGCACTCATGCAATCATCCAGCCATTACCCATAAACTAATGCAATCAGTCAAGCATTACCCATGCACTCTTCCAATCACTCGTACATTACCTGTGTACTCATGAAATCACCCAGGCATTAACCAATCACTTACAAAACCACCCAGGCACTATCCATGCACTCCTCCAATCAACCAGGTTCTACTCATCCTGTCATGCAATAACGCAGGCACTACCCATGCACTGCTCCAATCACCCAGACACTACTCATTCACTCCTTCGATTACCCAGCCAATGGCCATGCACTCCTCCAATCACCCAGGTACTACCCATGCACTCATGCAATTATCCAGGCTTTGCCTATAAACTCATGCAATCACTCAGGAATTACCCAGACACTCTTCCAATCACCCATACATTACCTCTGCACTCATGCAATTAGCCTGGCATTACCTATGCACTTATAAAATCACCCATTCAATACCTATGCACTTAGAAAATCACCTAGGCATTTCCAATGCACTCCTTCAATCACCCAGGCAATACTCATTGACTCATGTAATAACCCAGGCACTACCCATGGACTCATCCAATTACCCAGGCACTACCCATGCACTCCTCTAATCACCCAGACGCTACTCATTCACTCCTTCAATTACCCAGCCAGTAGCCATGCACTCCTCCAATTACACAGGTACTACCCATACACTCATTCAATCAGCCAGACACTACCCATACACTCATACAATCATCCAGGCATTACCCATAAACTCAGGCAATCACCCAGGCATTACCAATGCACTTACACATTTATCCAAGTAATACCCATGCACTTACATAATCACCCTGGCATTACAAATGCACTCTTCCTATCACTGAGGCACTACTCATCCACTGTTGCAATAACCCAGCCACTACCCATACACTGCTCCAATAACCCGTGCACTACTCATGCATACCTCCAATCACCCAGCCAGTACCCATGCACTTATTCAATAACTCTGCCAATACCCAAGCACTCATGAAATTACAATGCACTGCCCTTGCATTCTTACAATCACCCAGGCACTACCCATGCACTCATGTAATCATTCAGGCATTACCCCCAAACTAATGCAATCAGTCAGTCATTACTCAGTTGTTGTTGGAGGGCTGTCTGAGGCTGTAGGAGGTCTGCATAGTTGGATTCAGAGGGCATAGGAAGAGTTGATTCCTCCATTGGGACACAAGAGAGCAAGATTGACATAGTCTCAACCCTGGTTCTCTGCCGCACTAAAGGAACAGAAAATGGTGTGTAAAAAGCTCAAACGCAGTTGGCTCCAAACCTACTGGCCATTAGCAAAATTAGCACTTAGGAAAGGCCAGAATAGCTATTATGCTGCAGTCAAGAGTGCCAAGGGTCTGTTCTATGTGGAGCGCATTGCCCAATCCAGGAATAACTCTAAGGAAATCTTTTTGATCGTCCAGAGTTTCCTGAAACCGTGTGCAGAACGCAAGGTCACTCGGGCCTCCAACTCTTGGTGCGAGCAGCTTTCGGATTTCTTTATCGACAAAATACAGGCCATTCAGGACAGCTTCAGGCTGGAAAATCCGGGGCTGGTGGAACACTTGCCCTGGTCTGCCAGTGTGCTAGACTCTGCCCACGCTTCTCTGACAGCGTTTACTCCTAATCCGCTGTTGGACACTCTGGCCATTCTTAAATCGCTTAAATCTGGGTCCCCGGCAGATCCTTGTCTGGCTGGGCAGCTGGCAGCAGTGGCGGAGGTAGTTCACCCCGAAGTAAATCGCATCATCAATCTGTCTTTGCAAACCGCCACAGTGCCCAAAGTATGGAAACTTGCTAAACTACTCCCCCTGCTCAAAAAAACCTCTTCTATCCCCGACATTTTGGCTAACTACCGACTTATCTCACTCCTTCCAGCAGTGGCTAAGGTATGTGAGAAGGCAGTCTACAAACAACCATCAGCGTTTGTGTAAACATCTGGCGCCCTGCACCCGGATCAATCCGGTTTCAGGGCCTCGTACAGTACAGAGACTGCCCTGGTCGAGATGACGGAGGCGATTAGGGAATGCCGTGACTCCGGCGGCAGAGCGGCCCTGGTTTTACTGGACCTCTCTGCCGCATTCGATACGGTTCCCCACCGTCGTCTTCTTGCCCGGTTGTCCGACATTGGAATTTTAGGCCAGGTGTGGAACTGGATTGATTCTTTCTTGGCTAACAGAACTCAGAAAGTGTGGCTGCCACCTTTTTCATCCACCCCTAGAAGTATCACTACGGGTGTTCCACAGGGCTCAACTTTGAGCCCATTACTTTTTAATGTTTATGTGACACCATTGATTTATTTGGCAGAGGGGCTGGGTGCTAAAATTATAGCTTACGCCGATGACACCCAGCTGCTCTTTACCTGGAAAAAAGATGAGGTATCTCCTGAAGCCGCAAAAAACTGTCTCACTGAGGTTTTTAAATGATTAGCGCATGCACAACTTAAAAGCAATGAGGATAAGACTGAGGTCCTTTTTTATGGGTCTTTCCCGCAGAACTTTAGGGATGGCCTGTGGTCAGAGGGATTCCCTATGCCAAAAACCATGGGTAGTGCAGCTAAAAATCTGGGGATATGGTTTGGCGAGGACCTGAGATTCCCTACGCAGATTAACAAATTGGCAGGAGTGTGCTTTGGCACTCTGAAACTCCTTAAGAAATTCTTGCCGCTATTCCTGAAAGCGGCTAAAGAAATGGTGACCCGCACCCTTATCCTCTCGCGGCTGGATTATGCTAACTCTCTTTTTATTGGCCTTCCCTGTTACCAGCTAAAAAAGCTTCAGATCATTCAGAATGCCCCCGCCAGAATGCTATTGGGCATTCTGGGCAGATCCAGTATTAAGCATTCTTTGCAGGATTTGCACTGGCTCCGGGTTGAACAACGCATTCTGTTCAAGGCCCTGACTATTGCCCATTCTGCTCTTTACAAATATGGACCTTTATATCTTAGGAAGCGCTTTGAGTTTTATATTCCATCGAGACAATTGAGGTCCGGGGGACAATGCCTGGAGGCTGTTCCTCGCTACCGCCTCACCAGAATGGGAGGGTGCTCCCTCTCTCTAAAAGCAGCTCTGGCTTGGAACAGCCTGCCTGTTCAGCTCAGGAACATCCACGATCTTAGGGTGTTCAAAAAGCAGTTAAAAACATGGCTTTTTTAGCTCTTCTGTCGCAACTTTCATTTCTGATCTCCCCTGCCTAGGCTTTCGCGCCGGGACACTTCCCTGTAGCCGTGCCCGCTATAAATGCTTGTTAACATAACATAACATGCACTCTTCCAATCACCCATACATTACCTCTGAACTCATCCAGGCATTAACAAAGAACTTACAAAATCACCTAAGAATTACCCATGCACTTAAAACAGCACCCAGGCATTACCAATGAACTCATCCAATCACCCACACACTACTCATCCACTAAAGAAATAACCCAGGCACTACCCATGCACTCTTCCAATCACGCAGGCACTATCCTTGCAGTCCTCCAATCATTCAGGCACTACCCATGCACCCATGTAATCATCCAGCTATTATCCATGCACTTCTTCATACAACAGATACAAATTCATCTTTTTTTAACTAAGTAGGCAGTTCTAACAAGAACCATTTATTTTCTTTTTTTTCTGTTTTTATATTTTTTTGTGTTATTCTAAAAAAAAATTGGTGTTTAAAAAAACCCCCAGCAGAATAAAGTGACAAAACTGTTGTTTAAACGTTTGCACTAGAAATACATTGCAAAAACATTTTTGCAGTGGTGGTTTCGTGCAGCAAAAACAATGGCGTCAATGGACTGTTCGCCATAACTGAGAACTTTCTTGCACTTGATTCACCTTTCCTGCAGACCAGCAAATTCTGCCCTAATATCAGGTCCTCTGTTTTAAGTTCCACAACCAGTTGAAGTACTTGCTCCTGGTTGTTGGTCATCTTTCTGGGCTTGATCTTCCAGCTCTAGTCTGCATTGCTCCCGTGCTACTTGACGAGGATGTATTGTCTGAAGGTGCCTTAGCATGGAGGAAGTACCACATGAGTATCTCTTCTTGAAGCCCCGAGATAAGACATGTTTAAAGATGCTGCAGGACACCTTTCTTGCATGACCTTTTTTTATCCTTCTGGAAAAGTGAAAAAGGCCCACACGACTCTCTGTTTCCTTCTTTTTGTTGGCTCCTCCAACTCATCTTCTTCACCATAGATCTTTTCAGGTGCATTGAAAGATGCCATTTTTATTGTTTTTTCAAACAAAAAAAACCAATAAAACAAGAGAAATAAACACAAAAGGTGTGTCTCCTGGCAATGTTCTTGAAGGAATGAGATATTCGGGTGGGGTGCTATAACTTCTAGATTGAAAAGGTTCTTAACCAATGAAATTATTTCTTTGAATGTCACATGGATTTGCGTACTGTTGGACTTGGCCCTTTTTGCAGGGCCATCCCTGAACTTTTTGCCTTCCTCCTGTATTGTTTCTGACCTGTTTTTGTTGGTTTTAGGACTCTGGGCACTTTACTACTGCTGATCAGTGCTAAAGTGCATATGCTCTCTGTATAAAGTGTTATGGTAATTGGTTGTCCATAATTGGTATGTTTGTCTTACTAGTAAAGTCCCTTGTAAAGTGCACTATGTGTGTCAGGGCTGGTAATGCAAATGCTACTAGTGGGCCTGTAGCACTAATTGTGCCACCCACACAAGTAGCCCTTAAAAGAGATCTCAGGCCTGCCACTGCAGTGCCTGCACGCAGTTTGTTAACTGCCTTGTTGTCCGGACAAGTGCACTCACTTGCCAGGCCTTACCCTTCCCTTTGTATGCACATCAGACACCCCTATATTAGGCCCAAGGTACCCCCCTGGGCAGGGTGCAGTGTATGTGATAGGTACAACATGTACTGAGGTGTGTACCATGTCCTGACAGTGAAATACTGCCAAATACTGCCAAATTTAGTGTGCCTGATCTCAGAATGTACTAACACATCTTTTTGTGAAGATGGTTTTTAAATTGTGTGTTTAGAAACCACGCTTTTAGAAGTGGCTGGTTTCTTGTCCTAACCATCCTGTTTGCCTCTGCCTGGTTGTGTATTGACTGTGTGGGTTTGGATGTGACAGGGTCTGGGAAGTGTCCTGACACAAGGGAGGAGTAGGTGAGACAGCCTGCATTTGATGCGGTGGGAGGAGTAGCCCCTGGAAGTGAAGAGGGCTGTATTGCTGCTATCAAAAGATGGCTCCACCTCCTGCTGAGCGTCTGGGGCCCAGACCCTGACTATCAAAGGAAGAGGGTGTGCACAGGAAGGAAGACACCCAGGTCTGGTTTGGACCGGGCTCAGAGCCCCCCTGAACACAAAGACTTCAAATGCATTTAGGGTATAAATGTGAGAGCTGAAACCCCTTAACTCAAGACTGAAATCCTGACTGAAAAAGGATTGAAACAACTTTGTGATCAAGAAGAACCTCTGCCAAAGAAGAACAGCTGAAGAGACTGAAGAGAAGGACTGCCCTTGCTGTGTGTTCTGGGGCTGGCCTGCAGTTTGCTGATTTGACTAAGGAGAGGAAAAGGGACTTTGCTATGCGCTGTGTCCTGAAGTAACTTGTCTCCAAGGGCCCAAGGAGAGCTGGTCCCCTGTTGTGGAAACTCAGGAACATCGCTTGGTGCATGTGCTTTTGCACACCTGAGACTGCCGTGTGGTCTGTGGTGCTGTTTGCAAGGTGCCCTGTGACTGCAGTGCCCCCGCAGTGTGAAACATCGTCCAAGCTACTGAATTGCTGTTTGTTGCCCGAGCTGTCATCATAACTGAGGCTGTGAGTAAGGATCGCCGCCGCCAGCCCGAGCTGCAAAGTGCTAAAGGATTTCTTGAAGCTAAGGAAGCTACAAGGTGAAAAAGGATCATGATTGTTGTTCACCAAGAGGAATCTGCCCAAGATCGTCAACGAAGGAGAAGGTACCGCCGTAACCCGTCCGGCTATGGCATCGCCTAACAGCGGAGTTGCAACGTCATCGAGGCAGCCCAGCAGGATGTCCGACAAACAGTGAGAGAGAGAGAGAGTGAGGCAGCGCACCTTCAGGTAAGGCTTGGACTCCGGTCGGGAGCCACAAGCATGTGTGGCCTGGGGAGGCATGCAGGAGGAGTACAGGAGTGCTCCGATCTCTCTCTCACTGCACCGCATTAGATGCGCTGAGTCCCCAAGCAGCCCGTACCTGCCCAGCAATACTGGGGCCGCCCCTTTAAGCTTACAACCGTTGTCTCTGCTTTTGGGGCCTAGTGGTGCCCGAGTTGAACGCGCAGATTGGCTTATAGCATTATTCCTTGCATTACAAACTGCCTGATTCTTGCATTACGAACCGCATTACTCTTGCATTACGAACTGCCTGATTCTTGCATTACAAACTGCCTTGATTCACAAGTCGCCAGTAGGTAGTTATAGTTAGGACCAAGTTTCCATAGGAAGAGCATTTTTTGTTTTGCTTATAACTTTCGCGTTGTTTGATGAATCTTCATGAAATTTTCTAAACTAATTCTTTGGTCATATCAGCTCCTATGTTGAAAGTTTGGGAGCAATTCGTCAATGGGGGGGCCGAGAAAAAACGGGGGTCCCTAAACGTGTTTTCTCCATGTTAATTTCCATAGGAAACTTTAGACAAGGCTACAGGTCAAACGGGTGAACGGAATTACCCCCGATTTGGCAGGGAGAAGAGTCTTGGTCTAGAAAGCACGCTTTTGTTTATTTGGTGTAAATCCATTCAGTAGTTTTGGAAAAATATTGAAATTTACAGATATCGATATTTGGGAATTCTGCCTTCTGATTGGCTGAGGGGTTACGAGTACAAGCTTGTTGCTTATTGGCTGCAAGCTGTGTGAGCGGTTGCAACTAGTAAGTGTTGGTAGCTATTTTGTGATTCAGTTGAAGCGAGTAAGGGGAAAAAAGGGCAAAAAGAGTAGGAAAGAGGAGGTTTCTGAGCTCTGTGAGGTCTGTGGGGTGGTTAGGGTGTGCTACACAGAGAGTGTGAAGTGATGTATTCACCCCTAGCAGTGTGAAAATGCTGTTTTGCCCTGAGTGAGATGGTGCTGAGATCAGGTGCCGGTACACCCGGGGATGAAACCGTGAGCTGATTGCTGTAAACTGATGTGCTCTGGGTGCTGTAGCATACTGGCCGCTGTAGCATAGCTGTGTAAGTGGTGTTAGTATGGGTTTAGAGTATAGTGCTGTGAGCTTTGTGGGGTGGTTAGGTTGTGCTACACAGGGAGTGTGAAGCGAAGTATTCACCCCTAGCGGTGTGAAAGTGCTGTTTTGCCCAGAGTGAGATGGTGCTGAGGTGAGGTGCCGGTATACTCGGGGATGAAACCGGGAGCTGATTGCTGTAAAGTGATGTGCTCTAGGTGCTGTAGCATACTGTCCGCTGTAGCATAGCTGTGCAAGTGCTGTTAGTATGGGTTTAGACTATAGCGGGAGTGGGAAGCAAACTACTCACTCCTACCGGTCTGAAGACTGGAATTGAGTGTTTTAGCAAGCAGGAATAAAGAAATAATTGTGAAGAAAATAATGCAGAATGTTGCAATGCCACAGAAGACAAATGGTGAATCAGGTGTGTTTAAGAAATTGGCTGTGTGGGATAAAGCGATGGAGTCTGCAAGTTATATAAAAAGTGTCTTTATTTAAGTGCCATAAATGGAACCACTGGTGCAAGAGCTAAGGCATCCAGCTGAGGCAAACTCCAAACGCTTCTGCTGTATTCAAACCTAAGCTCCTGCATCAGTCAATTCCACATTACATGTTACAGTTCCATGTGACATAAACAATACCTATTAGACATGAATGCCTGTAAATTGTAGAATAAAAATAAAGGTAGGATACGATTACCACACTGTGCCAACCAGTTCCTAAACAATGCCTTGTTTTTTGATCTTGATCGCCAGCTCGTGAGCAGAGGCTGAGGATGAGCTAATTTGTATGAAAGGGCTTCGTGGATAACAGGCAGGCAGAGAGATGTGTGTACAAAGAAAAGATAGGGTTTCAAAATGGATGTCGGGTTTAGGCTGATTTAGCAAGTAAAGAGCGTATTTGCATAGGCCATATATCATCATTCCCTGGTTAGTGTGGAGACATAAGGGCCAATAATGAAAACAGTGTTCAAATGCCTAAGCATACTTAGAAAGTTATGATATGAAAATAGTTCAATTGAAGTGTATTAAAAAATGTATTGGGAAAAAGTCAAAAAAGTTGGAAAAAATTAATCCAAGAATAAAGTGAATTTCTTACAAGTCTTGGAGATTGCAGTCCAGAAGTTCTTCAGCGGCTTGAGATACGTTATGTTTCAAGAGGAGATTGTTGCCATCGTGTGAGAAAATCAAAGCGATCCAATTCATATCCTCGAAGGGACAGTAATGTTCCTCGAATGTTGGAGCGGCAATTTGAATTGGCAGGCAGTCTGCGATATTGTCAAAGGTCGCACATTGCAGGAGATCTTTCGCGCCTGTGCAGAAATCCCATTCCACCAGAATACCTTTTTGCGTTGCGTCCGCCATTGCCCCACTGCCCGAACAATCAAGTTCATGGTTTTCAAGTACTCCATTACCTGCTGGATATCGGGAGCGTTTGCTGGGATGTTGGTAAGGCATAGATCCATTTGTCAGTCGATTGGGCAAGTTTTGCAATAAAAAGATGGTTGCACGCAGATTGTATATGTGTAAACAAATGTCATGTTGTAGCTGGCTCCGATAATAGATAGAGGCAGGCAGCTGAAAAGTTGTTCCATTTTTTCACGGTATTGATGTAGCTTCGCGTAGAGGCGTATTCTGTCAGACATGCTTGTTACCACAGGGAGCGCAGCCATTTTTAACAAGCTAAAATATTAGTAGGATGGCCGCAAACAGAGCGAGAATTATGGGCACTGTTGCTGTTATTCCAGAGATGATCGAATGAATGAAGTCTGGTATTAGACTAAAAACCGTTTGAAAGCCTTTGAGAAGGCCAGAGGAGACAGTGTTAAAAAAGTGTGCCAGACCTTAAATGTCAGATGTAATGAAAATTGTGTAACAATTCACAAAGTGTAATGGGAGGTTCGCATTTAAAAGGGAGTATATTTTACTTGAAGTTCATGCTATCTGCAGTCGATAAATTACTTTTGGAGAAGTGAAGGACACTTCTGTTTGAATAAAAAGCGCTTTCAGTTTGCTCCGTTCAATAAAATCTGTTTTCAAAGTAGGTATTGGAGGCCAAGTTGAACTTTGGGAGTTACTTTGTGTGGGTTGGAATAGAGATTGCCAGAGGAAGTTATCCGGTTGGAAACAGTAAGGACATACGGTATGCCAGCTCACATTGCGAAGCAGTTCATGTTATTAAGAAGCAGATAACTGCCGTTAGAAAGCTGTGTGAATGTCGGTCTGATTGTGGGAGTTGGCGTGCTTTTAAGAAAGCACGCGATTGGGGGCTGTAAGCTAAGAAGCATCATGCAGTTGGACATTCTTGCACAGTAATTAATAACTGCCATTGCGGTCCCACTTTTCACCTGTGAGAAAAACTTTGGTATGCTCTTTAAGACAGCGATATGTAAATGGTTGAAACCACTGATCATAAATAAACGCGCTACCTTATATAATCACATACAACATGACAAACAACATGTACACCTAGCAGACACAATGACACTACATACTTTGGGAACCGTGGCTAGCCATGTACACAAACCAACACATAGCACCTCTGCCACACAATGCAGAATGTGGGGAGAGATGGGAGCAAAGTATGTGCGAAGGTGGCAAGTGAATCTCGATTATAAAAGTATACAATGCAAAGTGTTGAGGGGATTTGCCGGACAGACTTGAGTATGCAGAGCACAGACATGTACATGTCAACATACATTGATGGACTATTGAGTGAAGTGGACAGTGGACGCAACCATGATAGTACAGTCAGTAGGGAAGATTATGACAACATAGCGCGCACGTGCCCCCTCCCCCCCCAAATCTTTAGGGTAGCAGGCTGGCTCGGTGTATGCAAGGCTAGCATAGGGGTATGAATAAAATGCATGTTTCTCTGGGTGTCATTCTCTTCCAGAATGGCAAACATGTCTGTCAGGTCTGCGCAGCTTACATCACCACGAGGCTGACGCCGTGAGCGAAGGTGAGTGTTGGAATACTGCTCTCAGCCTGCTGGTACCCAGAAACCGTCATGGCCGCTGCGACGCACATATACATATGCCCCGCGGTTCACCTTTCGACACTGCTGCATGTGAAAGAGGGCACACCACGTGCCAGCGGAAGCTCCTGGGCCGAGGTCTGCGAGCTGGGAAGGCCCCTGAGATCAACGCTGGCTACCGTGACACAGGCAGACAGCGCCCAGCCTGAGGCCCAGCACCATGGAGTGCTCTGTATACTACTAACACAGTAGTCCAACAGGTACCAACAGTGGAACGGTGTCATAATCCCACAATGGACGATGTTAGAACTGCATCTGAGAGTGCAGATGAAGGTACTCCTTTTGACCAGCTGTAACCAACTCTAGGTCCCAACAGTGGAACGGTGTCTTGATCCCACAATGGACGATGTCCGATATTACCTGCTGCTGGGTCTTCAGAGAACTCCCTCCGTTGAGGTGCATCAGACTCTGTGCTTCCGTAGCTAAGTGCTGCACATGATCATTGGGCTTGGCTGACTGCAGTCGGTGGAGTACACCAAGGCTCCTGAGATCAACGCTGGCTACCGCGACACAGGCAGACAGCGCCCAGCCTGAGGCCCAGCACCGTGGAGTGCTCTGTATACTACTAACACAGTAGTCCAACAGGTACCAACAGTGGAACGGGGTCTTGAACCCAGAATGGAGGATGTTAGAACTGCATCTGAGAGTGCAGATGAAGGTACTCCCTTCGACCAGGTATACCCAACTCTAGGTCCCAACAGTGGAACGGTGTCTTGATCCCAGAATGGACGATGTCCGATATTACCTGCTGCTTGTGTGTTTTCACAGAAGTCCCTCCGTTGAGGTGCATCGGACTCTGTGCTTCCGTTGCTAACTGCTGCACATGATTATTGTGCTTGGTTGACACCAGTCAGTGGAGAACACCGCAGTACAGCAGGTCTGAACAGTGGAACGGGGTCTTGATCACAGAATGGAAGATGTTAGAACTGCATCTGAGAGTTCAGATGAAGGTACTCCCTTCAACCAGGTGTAACCAACTCTAGGTCCCAACAGTGGAACGGTGTCTTGATCCCACAATGGACGATGTCCAATATTACCTGCTGCTTGTTGGTTTTCACAGAAGTCCCTGCGTTGAGGTGCATCAGACTCTGTGCTTCCGTAGCTAAGTGCTGCACATGATTATTGGGGTTGGCTGACTGCAGTCGCTGGACTACATTGCGGTACAGCAGGTCCGAACAGTGAAACAGGGTCTTGATTCTGTGATTCAGGATGTCAGAAGTTAGAGTTTGTGATGATTTGTGTGTACCCCCTCCGATCAGGTGCAACCAACTCTGTGCTTCTGAATCCAACGGCACGTGGCTTTGAGGCGTTAATGACCATTGCCTCTGGCCTACGCTGCGGTCAACAGTGCTTACAATTCAGATCGAGTGGTGATTGTTTAATTACAGAATCCAGTAGGCAACTAACTACAAAGTCTATTGAAATATACACAATAGTGTTTTAGTATACTTGCTTGAAGAAGTTTTTAAAAATGACTTATAGGTCTAGTACAATGACCAAATTCTTATTGGTAGTGGAAAAGAACATTGAATAACAGTGTACACAGGGGACAGCAGAGATCACAATTCAAATTGTTTTGATTTCTTTATGGCAGAGTTTTGTGTAATTTATGTTGTTGTATTTTGTGAAGAGGAAGTGAGAAAAAGTATTCATGGAAGACTGTGCTCACTACTGCCTTCAATTTACACTGCAGACAGCAGTGTTCACAATTCAGATCGAGTCGCTATTGTAGCTGACGCAGTCCTGTACGCAAAAGATATTGCTCCAGTGCGCTCTGTCCGCACCAAGCATACATATCATCACAGGGTCCACACACGGTTTTTGTTGCTTTGCGTATGGCAAACTGGGCTGCTCAAGTCAACGCCACATGGCTGTGGGCCCTTGCTGACCACTCTCTGGCCTACACTGCTGACAGCAGTGTTTACAATTTAGATCGAGTCACTATTGCAGGTGATGTAGTGTTGTAGACAACAGACCGCAAGCAGCATGCATCATCGCTGGCTGTGCACATGCTGAATGCTTTTGATGTGGCTATCTAAGTGCACTAGACCTGATGGACCCTTTATGATACAATCTTTTTGTGTATTATTTCAGATCTACTGCCTGTATCTTAGTATACCACAAGATATGTAACTTTTACGATAGAATTTTTTTTGTATAATTTCACATCTAGTGTCCCTACCTTACTGCAGCACAAACTATTGACCCTTTTATTATTGAATCTCTGTGTGTGATCCAATGATTACTGTTGCAGTTGATGTTAGCAGGAACTATTCCCTGAGGGCTCGTTTACACTCACCCCACACGCATTCAGCACAGACATTACTGGATATGTGACCCTGGCAATAAAAAGGAGTCCAGCGCACGTGCCCGTACCCACTTCCACTATCTATCTGTGTCTGTGTGTTTATTATCTATGCATTATACTGCCCCTGGGCCATACCACGTTACATTGTGCTGTGGACAGGGTATGCAACCATGTTACCTCTGGCAGTGGGGAAAAGTTCTGTTATGTAGCTTTGAGATGCATGGCTATCACAGGTGGAAGGCTACTTTACAGAGCATGAATATTGATGAAGATGATGGTTGCATGCTGTGTGTAGTGTCAGATATGTGTATATAGGAAAAAGTTTTCAAAAAAGCTCTGTAAGCAGAAGAGGAGTCTCTCATCAAACGCTGTAGAGAGAATGACTAAAATGGGTGGGGTCCTCCAACTGTTACAATGGGAAATGTTATGAACCAATCAAATGCTTTTCTTTAAGGTCACATGACAATCGCACACCGGGCGTGCAAGGAGGCCGCACTCAACGTGATTTTGAGAAAATATTTTTACCTTAATATAAGTTTATTACAGTTAGAAATATATAAATGTTTAAAATATTTTAGATTATTGCTTGTTCTCATATACACTTTAAACTTATTTAGATATAGTTTTGAGACAAAAAAAACCGAGGGAATGGCGTTCCCGGTGCGACACCATACGTCTATGACGTAACACAGGGCATGGCAGCGTGCACTCGTCGCATACACAACGCGCAGCGGGCGTGAACCCATACGTACATGGCGTAAGGCGCGGCTTGATACTGCGTATCCATCGCATACCAAAGTAGCAGCTGGCACGACCACATACGTATATGATGTTACGCGAGATGTGGTGCCACAAACCCGTTGAATACGAAATGCACATCGTTTACGAGTTTAGCAATATGGCGGATAGGATTTGCGTGCTGATAGAGCTCGGTACACTACCAGTACGGGACTTCAGTTTTCTTAAAAAAAAAAAAAAAAAAAGATATACATACTTTTTGGGGAAGATATAAAACATTACATAATTTTTCAAATTTAAAAAAAAAAGGATTATAGAGTTCCAAAATATTACAAAACAAAATAGAAAAAATATAGGTTTTATAAATATTAAAATAAGAAATTAACATTTAAAAAACCTTCGAAATTCACTGAAAAAAACCATAGGTTTTACAGGCGTTACAGTTAGGAATTAGCATTTAAAAAACTTTAGAAATTCACTGAAAAAACCATAGGTTTCAGGGACATTATAGTTAGTTGGACATTTGACTCATATAAAACCAGAGAAATTCGCCTGTTATATTTAGTTGAGCTAACTATAACTTGCGCGCCCGCAATGCACTGGTGATGATGTCACATATTACATCAATCAGGACATGGTCAGTGACATCACTGATGACATCAAATGACCTCACTGATGACATCATCCACATGATAATCTGATGAAATGAAATTAAATATTTATAAAGCACGTGGATACTCACACGGAGTGTCCCGGCGCTAATCTCATGGCAGAAACCCCAGAACACACTAACCCCACCCGTAGTTACTGTTGGAACAGCCACGTTTTCAGTTGTTTCCTAAAAGACAGCAGGTCCTGTGCTTCCCTCATATATAGGGGTCATTCATTCCACAGACGCGCAACATGCACCTGAAAAGACCTTCCTCCAATCCGGTGGTATGATGCACATACTGATGGCCTAATATAAACTTTGATACACACACTCTAAAATACAGACTACTATTTTTGAAACCATACACACCACAATGCCAGATACTACATACCACCCACTATTACCTAGGTCTACACTCACATCCACTCACTTAAACATGCAGTTACTCATCAATACAGTACTATAATATGCACTCATACACCTATACATTCAGTCACAGTCCGCCACTCATCCATAGAGTTACTCACACACCTAGTCAGTCATGCAAAGAATCAATCACATACCCATTTACTCATGTATACAGTTATACACACCAACTGCGTTATTTATACACACACCACATCACTTATTTATGCAGATACTAACACATACTTACTGTCTTATACAATCACTGATACAAGCAGACACTCTTTTATACACCCACTCTTCAAATACCTTACTCTCACAAATAGGGGCCGATTCCGATGGCCGGTCGGACAGCTGTCTGTAGCCTTACCGTGCGACCGACACGTACCCGGAGCCGGTCAGTCTTGTCGAGTAAGTACGATCCGCATAACTGCCAAAAACACGACTGACACGTAGGCTGTGATTCAAGCCCCATTCTCTGTCTGAGCCGTAACTCCTAAAGAGGAACCGAGTTGCCCAGAAGCAGTATCCATAGCAGTTTCCGGCATGACAAGAACAATGCGTACTTCCTACGCGCCGGACGGGTCATCATGTATGGCACGTCACAGCATCTGGAAAACAAGCATATCAGCTACGATTCGCGCCACAAATCAATACATGGCTACGAGATGGACCAGCTTGCAGCGGGTACGAGACGGAGCAACAAGCAGTGTGTACGACACAAACACATTATGAATCCCATTGCGCAGGTCATACCAGTACTCTACATCTCTGACCGGATCAGGGACCGACGGCGCAGACAGTAAGTCAGACACCTACAACACAAACAAACGACACATACATGTAAAATGGCACACACACACAGGGGATCCACATCCTGGCCACTAACAACAACCCACCATAGGGGTTGCATGGCCAGCACCGCTAACACCCCCACCCACAGGGGGCCTGTTGCCCATCACTACTGCCACCCCCACCCATAGGGACTATGTTGCCCATCACCCCTGCCACCCACACCCATAGTGTTCATGTTGCCCATCACCCCTGCCACCCCGACTCATAGGGGACCTGTTGCCCATCACCCCTGCCAACCCCACTCACAGGGGACCTGTTGCCCATCACCCCTGCCACCCCCACTCACAGGGCTTCTGCCACCCCACTCACAGGGCTTATGTTGCCCATCACCCCTGCCACCCACACCCATAGTGCTTATGTTGCCCATCACCCCTGCCAACCCCACTCACAGGGGACCTGTTGCCCATCACCCCTGTCACCCTCACTCACAGGGGACCTGTTGCCCATCACCCCTGCCACCCCCACTCACAGGGGACCTGTTGCCCATCACCCCTGCCACCCCCACTCACAGGGCTTATGTTGACCATCACCCCTGCCACCCCCACTCACAGGGCTTATGTTGCCCATCACCCCTGCCACCCACACCCATAGTGCTTATGTTGCACATCACCCCTGCCACCCCCACTCACAGGGGACCTGTTGCCCATCACCCCTGCCACCCCCACTCACAGGGGACCTGTTGCCCATCACTACTGCCACCCCCACCCATAGTGACTATGTTATGTTATGTTATGTTATGTTATGTTATGTTATGTTATTAGAGCTTGTAGAGCGCACGATTACCCTAGGGTATCCTGGCGCTAAGCACTGAATCCCAGCCGGGAACTATGTCGCCCATCACCCCTGCCACCCACACCCATAGGGACTATGTTGCCCATCACCCCTGCCACCCACACCCATAGTGTTCATGTTGCCCATCACCCCTGCCACCCCGACTCATAGGGGACCTGTTGCCCATCACCCCTGCCAACCCCACTCACAGGGGACCTGTTGCCCATCACCCCTGCCACCCCCACTCACAGGGCTTCTGCCACCCCACTCACAGGGCTTATGTTGCCCATCACCCCTGCCACCCACACCCATAGTGCTTATGTTGCCCATCACCCCTGCCAACCCCACTCACAGGGGACCTGTTGCCCATCACTACTGCCACCCCCACCCATAGGGACTAGGTTGCCCATCACCCCTGCCACCCCCACTCACAGGGGACCTGTTGCCCATCACTCCTGCCACCCCCACTCACAGGGCTTATGTTGCCCATCACCCCTGCCACCCCCACTCACAGGGCTTATTTTGCCCATCACCCCTGCCACCCACACCCATAGTGCTTATGTTGCCCATCACCCCTACCACCCCCACTCACAGGGGACCTGTTGCCCATCACCCCTGCCACCCCCACTCAGAGGGCTTATGTTGCCCATCACCCCTGCCACCCCCACTCACAGGGCTTATGTTGCCCATCTCCCCTGCCACGCCCACTCACAGGGGACCTGTTGCCCATCACCCCTGCCACCCCAACTCACAGGGGACCTGTTGCCCATCACCCCTGCCACCCCCACTCACAGGGCTTATGTTGGCCATCACCCCTGCCACCCCCACTCACAGGGCTTATGTTGCCCATCACCCCTGCCACCTCCACTCACAGGGCTTATGTTTCCCATCACCCCTGCCACCCCTACTCATAGGGGACCTGTTGCCCATCACCCCTTCCACCCCCACTCATAGGGCTTATGTTGCCCATCCCCCCTGCCACCCCCACTCACAGGGCTTATGTTGCCCATCACCCCTGCCACCCCCACTCACAGGGGACCTGTTGCCCATCACTCCTGCCAACCCCACTCATAGGGCTTATGTTGCCCATCACTCCTGCCACCCCCACTCATAGGGGACCAGTTGCCCATCACTCCTGCCACCCCCACTCATAGGGCTTATGTTGCCCATCACTCCTGCCCCCCCACTCATAGGGAACCTGTTGCCCATCACCCCTTCCACCCCCACTCACAGGGCTTATGTTGCCCATCACCCCTGCCACTCACAGGGCTTATGTAGCCCATCACCCCTGCCACCCCCACTCACAGGGGACTTGTTACCCATCACCCCTGCCACCCCCACTCACAGGGGACCTGTTGGCCATCACCCCTGCCACCCCCACTCACAGGGCTTATGTTGCCCATCACCCCTGCCCCCCCACTCACAGGGCTTATGCTGCCCATCACCCCTGCCACCCCCACTCACAGGGCTTATGTTGCCCATCACCCCTGCCACCCCCACTCACAGGGGACCTGTTGCCCATCACTCATGCCACCCCTATTTATAGGGGATCTGTTGCCCATCACTCCTGCCACACCCACTCATAGGGCTTATGTTGCCCATCACCCCTGCCACCCTCACTCACAGACGGCTAGTTGCCCATCACCCCTGCTACCCCCACTCACAGGGCTTATTTTGCCCATCACCCCTGCGACCCCCACTCACAGGGGATCTGTTGCCCATCACTCCTGCCAACCCCACTCATAGGGCTTATGTTGCCCATCACTCCTGCCACCCCCACTTAGGGGACCAGTTTCCCATCACTCCTGCCACCCCCACTCATAGGGCTTATGTTGCCCATCACTCTGCCACCCCCACTCATAGGGGACCTGTTGCCCATCACCCCTGCCACCCCCACTCACAGGGCTTATGTTGCCCATCACCCCTGCCATCCCCACTCACAGGGCTTATGTTGCCCATCGCCCCTGCCACCCACACCCATAGTGCTTATGTTGCCCATCACCCCTGCCACCCCCAGCCATAGAATGGGTGATGTGCAACACTTCCAGCATACGCAAACATCAGGTATGTCCGCAAAATACATCCCCCATGACATCATGACAACAGTGTGTAGTCTGTGACAAATGCCCACAACAGTGATTATGGCTACGAGCATACAATGTAAGTAACAGCACATGTATGACCAACACATGAGTGTGACATACACAAGGCAAGCATTACCATAGCACTGTGGCAATGTAAAAAGAACACCCCCTCACTGTGTAGAGCAGAAGTTAAGTGGGGGCTCACAAAATGCAGCAGATGTGGAGCATTGTGGTGATGGGGACCAAACCCCCATCATCACAGTGACCAAAAGGTAAGTGTCATCATGGTGAAAGCTGCAAATAACAAACAGCATGTATGATCCCTGCTCAAAACACATCAAACAGTTCTGGGGCAAACTAGTGGTTGTGTCCCATACACACAGAGATGTGGTGAGGCTAACAGTGCTGTGAAAACATAACACTCTCGGCCATGTGCAGACAAGCACCACACATGGGGGCTGACAATTCACACAGCGTACAATGACACAACAGCAGAAGTGAGCATCACCAAGCATGCACACATCTCGGAAATAGACACACCAATCAAAACAACATGTGTAGACTGTAGATGTCAGCTCACAAACTCACATTCCATGCCATCAATGGCACCCAACAACCAGGATAAATGTTCACAATGATATGAAATGACTCACAGGGACAGCATGCAAAATCACAGAAACAGCATCCAGACCAAGGCCCCCAACAGCAATAGCAATGCACTGGTGCAGATGCACAAACAGGCAAACTTACACTGCACATCGGACACAACATGTGTGTGTCACAGTATCCCCAGGCAACTACACAACACATGAGGGGGGCTGAACCACAGTGACACAGATGCGTACACAGTGCCATACAAAAGTAAACCATCATTGGGACACCCTCAGTGGGCAATCAGGCGTTGGGAGATGAGAGGACGCACAACAGACACATGTGACACAAGCTGGATTGAACACCAACTAACACAGCAAGAGACTGACACACAACACCACTACCCCCAGGGACCAGACAGTGGGGTGACACGAGCATGCATGACACCTCCACTGTGATGACAAAGGCAGATGTCGTACAAACTGGGAAACCCAGACGTGTCCTGTGCCAAAAACATACATCACACATACACAAACACAAATCACTCAGCATGGCCCCTCATCCATGGACAAATGGGAGCTAGGGGACCATCCATGCAAACATTCACATCAGTCCACCCTCAACACCACACACCTGAACTGCAACAATGTGTATCTGTGAAGTCCACATGGACAGGTGACATTGCACATGCACCCATGACAAACACAGGAATGTTGGCAGGAACTAAGGTGCACACACACATCACACAAGGACTGTTTACAACCCTGGGGAATGACAGACACACTGCACAGTATGCGGTACATGGACATGACCTCAAAGGTCATGTAACCTTCAGAATCCCTGCCACAGTCCCAGGACTATGCAGATGCCAAGGAGAAACACAAGGCACCCATGCTGACACCTGCCAGCATCGCAGCCGTGAACCCGACAAGTGGGAGCAGTCACACACACATACAAATGTCTCAATCACTGAAAACTACCACCTAGGGACAACTACATGATATTGCGAACAAACAAGTGCCTTGAGGAACCCTGACTGTGTCCCATCTGTGTCTGACAACATCATCACCACTCAGAACTGACAAATCCCAATGATGATACACTAATTAACAGTAGTGTGTCATGCACCCACACATCTGGGACCGACTGGAAAAGTAGTGGGATGAAGCCAGTACCACTCAGCAAGCATCAACAACAGGAACATATCAAGGGGACACTGTCTGTGTATGGACAGGGATGTGGACACACACACATACACATACAACACACACCATGGGCCCAGGCCATGTCACTGGACAACACACTAACTTGAGGGGACACAACTCCTGTGGGAGCCCAGCTGTGCCAAACATATTCACCGCAAGTCCCACTCATGTCTGCAGAACACTTGGTCAGTCAGCCATCAGTTACCACACAATGAAGGCTCTGGTCACAACAGCCTGGGTACGGGAGTCTCCCCTAAGTCATCTGCACATACCCAAAACATATGTTTAGCAAGTTGGAGAGAGGCCCCAGATGCTCCTATTACAATGATGCCCACACCTGTAGGGCCAGTAGTGATGAGCACGAAGTATGTGTAAGTGACAATTTGGACACTGGGAAGCACATCAAATGTGCAGGGGTGCAAGCCACAGATGTGACCATGCCAATGAAATGCTCACAGAGAGATGTACACAAATAGTTGATCCAGACACACCCAGGTAGCTGCAAAGGATGACATGGATACCCACCAGAATAGGATACATATTTCATGAACCACAGGGAGTACCTCACATCCACAGATCAGTATGCAACATTGTAAACCAAGCATTACAGGTGCAAGGGCATGTAAAACAACATCAACATGATGTACAGCTAAATCAAGTTCACAGGGACAAAGAAAAAAGCTTTATTCAGCATATGAAAAGTGAAACGTCTGTTCCAACAAAAGGCTAATGGCCAGTTCATGTCCAAATGGCAAGGAGTGAACTAGAGTGACAAATTCAGTATATGAAATTCTAAACATCTGTGTAACCAAAAGGCCAATGGCCAGTCCATGTCAAAATGCCAAGGAGTGAACTAGAGTGACAACTGTCACACCTCGCTTGCCTGCACTGCTAAGGATCTGGGTCATCCCCTCGGAGGGGCATACATGGGGGCAGACCAGGCACCGCAGGGACAGGATTAGGGCACAGCAGAAGGAGGCAGTGAAGAGGTGGGGGATGCAGGTGAGACACTTGCAACTGCAGTGGAGATGACTGAAGTGGTGGGTGCTGTCACAACTGTGGGGCACAAGTCAGATGGGGTGGGTGCCGGCACAACTCCAGTGGGTAGGTCAGATGGAGTGGATTGGCTCACCACTGCAGTGCCCAAGTCAGATGGGGTGGTCGTGGACTCCATAGCAGTGCCTACATCCATGGGAGCGGAATGGGGGACAGGTGAGGTCGGCAGGCCAGTTGGGGGAACACGGTCCCCACATCAGTGGCACCAACTGTCTGACCAGGTGTGGAGGAGCAAGTGCTAGGGGGGGATGGCCTTAGCATTTTGGGGATGGTGTATCTGTGTGTGGGGGAACCCAGGGCAGGGAGTGGCGGGGGAACCTCTGGAGTGGTGGCCTGGAGGATGGAGGCCGGAGACTTTGCCTTGGAGCTCCGTGGTGGTGGGGGGTCTTGCTCTTCTTACACCAGGGGGACTTGCGGGTGGGTGTCTTGGTCTGACTGCGCCAGGGGGAGGGTGTCTGGGTGTGAGGGGCAATCCCTTCTGTGTGTGGGGACTTCCTCTTCCCCTTGTAATCAGGATCTGCTGGGTCGGTGGGGAAGAGGCCAAGGTCACAGAGGAAGAGCTTCTGGGGGGATGGGGTTGCAGTTGAGGCAAGGGAAGGGGGCTGGGAGGGAGAGGTCTCGGAGGACTGTGGAGTAGTTGTGGATGACTGTGTGTGTGTCAGCACCAGCCCCTGTGAGTGTGGAATCAGTCCCCTGTGCTTGCTTTTGTGCACGTCTAGCCCTTGCTTTGGGGGTTTCTGTGCTTGGGACAGGTAGGGTGCTAGGAATCGTGGGTGGTGCAGGGGTAGGAGGGGTGCAGGACTGTTGGAGAAGGGACACTGCTGCCATCAGGGAGGAGGCCACGGACTGGTTGGTCCTCTGTAGGGCAGACATGCCCGAGGAAATGCCCTCCATGAATGACACCAGTTGTGTCAACAGACCTGTGTGTGCATGGAGGACCTTCAGCATCGACGTCTGCCCTACATGGATCTGTCGAAGTAAGTCCACAGACTCCCCAGTCAGGGCAGCAGGGGACACAGGGGCAGGGGGTGTGGTGCCTGGCACAGAGGAGACATTCTCACGAACAAGGGAACCCACAGGGACCTCTGGGATGGGAGCCGATGGGAGGGGGTGGTGGTGGTGGCGGTGGCGGAGACAGCCTCACTAGCTGGGGTTTGGTGGCTGCTGACACCCGCCTCCACAGGGGAGTTATCCTCAGAGCTGCTGTGGCCTTCAGCTGGGGGGGATGGTGCTGACGACTCCTCTGTTTGGTTTAACTCACCCTCCGTGCCACTGGGTCCACCTGACTCCTCTCCTTATGTCCCTGTAAGGCTCTGTGGCTCCTCCTGGTCCGTGGAGCTGTCCCCTCCTGTTACCGTGGATGTATCTGGATAGGAATAGGAAGTAACAGAACTACATCAGTCACCTGCACCGACTGCACACACCACAGCGAGTACATCACATCACAGTGCAAGCCCTGGCATCATCAGCTGAACACAGCTCAAAGTGCCAACACTGTTTAGGATAAGACAATTGTCATTCTTAACATCAACCATGGCACACATATCCCTCCTTGACTTTCACATATATGTCCATTGCATGTTGGATGCTAACACACCAATGTGCCAACATGCACCACCCACACATTAGTTGTACATGTAAGTCAACATGTAGGAGTATGTCACTATACACACAGCACATCTCTTGCCACTGACTTAGTACAGGTGTCCGGATGAAGGGATGGGCAGAGACTCATTTCACATGCTTGGGATGCATGCCAGCAACACACACTATGATGTACTCATGTCCTGATGGGCAAGGCCACAATGGGGTGCATGGTGCACACTTGAACACAACGCAGGCTCACTCATAGCAAGTTCAATGCCATGGCATTGGGATGCCCTGAAAGTCAGTCAACACTGTCTCCTGTCACAGGGGCAGGGCATCTAGACAACAACAATATGCACTGACTCACAAACCTAGCTCAGGGGTAAAGCTGACTCTGCAGATGACCGGCGCACTTGCCCATCCCATGCAAACAACATATCCAGGACCCAGAAGACCCCACATTGCGCAAATCATTCATATGAGTCTCAGCAAACACAAATCCATGTACATTAACATATCACAGTCTGCCATGCATGTAACCCAGCTGCATGAGGGACACAGTTGCATACACCATTGTGCGCTGTCAGATGATCACACACCTATATGTCACACAGGTCTTGTCTCCCACAGTCACATTGCAGATGTCCTGCTGGCCCTCTGAATCATGGACACCCCAGTTGTACGTAGCAACAAGCCACACCCTAATGACACAGAGGCAGACACCTGAGGGCACATGTCACTAACCACAACCTGCAATTTCATACACAGGATTGGGATTACAGAGTGTTTCTGAATGCCCTTGAGGGGGCATGACTGGGCAGGTCTAAGTGAAACAGGGTTTTGCCCCGGACATTAGTCAGGTGGCTAAGGAATTGTAACATACTTGATATACATTCTCCTGATGCCCAGAAATTGGAGTCCCCTGCTGCATGGTTTTGTTTGGAATACCCCAGAAACATGTTGCGAGTCAGACCAGCAATTGGTACACATCTCAAGGGCACACACAGTTTACATGTCAGATCTCAGGTATTGTGTAAACAATTGACCCACCCATGAAACACACAACAGAGTCACGGGAACTGATGCTGACTGGTACCTGAAGCATAGCTGACTGCAGGGACACAGTGCCCTAGTGACACAAGCAACAGACTGTAGGGGCCACACCTATGGAACAGAGGAGGAGGGTGCATCACACAAATGAGGGACCTGATTTTGGGACTACAAGACCTACGTAATGTGGAAGTGTGACCAGGACAAAAGACTGCTATTTGCATGTCAGACATAGTACACAGATCAGGCATGGACTTACCCTCTCCTGCTGCTGTCTGGCCTTCAGCTACCTATCCAGGTCCGGGAAGACCACCGCCAGTATCCGGAGCATGTGGGGAGTCAGGGTCCGGTGTCCGCCCCTCCTGCGTGGAGGTGACAGCTTCAGCTGGACTCTAGCTATCATCCGGGTCCAGCCCCGAAGGTCCTGCCACCTCTTCTGGCAGTTGTGGATGCGGCGCTTGTCGACCCCCACAGAACGAACAGCCCGGGCGATGGTCAGCCAGATCTCCTGCTTCTGGTGGGCATCAACCTGTGAGGATGACAAAGTGAAAAGTACATTAACACACATGCCCCAGATTTGTGCAGCACACAATTGGAAATACATGTCATCATCACAAAGGGAAATAAATTGCACAGGTAGGGCAACCATGGGGAATGAAAGCTCACATGCATGTCTGACATGTTAACAATCGCTGGATAGTTTAAGCTTGCAATAATGCACTTTAGCAGCAGGAAAACTATTCATTACATGTACCTACACACTTTGGTGGATGAAAGTAGTCAGTGAGAATGCTTGCAACTGGTGTACACACTGCTAGTACTGCTAGTCAGACAACATGCATAATTAGGAAGGCAGTGGACAGCACACTCACCTGCTCCCCTGGTGTCCCATAGAACTTTCTGTACTCTGGAAGGAGCCCGTCCAGCAGGGCCTGGTTCTCCTCCTCGGTGAAGGCTGGGGCCCTCTCCAGAGTACGTGCCATAGCAGGAGCCAAGGGATGCATAGGCAGCAGCAGTGGTATCAGGGATGTGGTCCAGTAGCATGTAGTGCAGGCAAGTGATCTCCCTGGGGGCCAGCCAGCCTTATATCTGTGCTGCAGAGGCAGACTCTGTGCCATGTGTCCCAAGTGATAGGTCCAACACGGTTGCATTCTATGAATCTGGCCAATCCATTCAAAAGTACGACTCGTACACGCCTTCCCCATCGTTCAAATCCAACTGAATTTGCAGTGCACAACTCGTACAAGTTTTGAATCCGCATCTGTCTCCATGACAGTCCTGAGCCAATGGGCGCGCCCGGCTCGTTCAACTGACTGTACAACGTGTATTTTGAACATGCACATGCACCCGTCTCCATACGATTCAATGGTCAAGGCGTATGCCTGTCTCGGACCATGCCTGCCCGACACGTATGCATGATAGTCACCCGTGTCGGACCTCATTGGATTCAATGACAAAGCGTACGCGCAGCTCGGTCATGAACCGTGCAATGCGTACGCATTGTCACCCGAGTCGGACCTCATTGGATTCAATGACAAAGCATACGCACGGCTCGGTCAAGAACTGTGCAATGCGTACGCATTGTCACCCGCGTCGGACCTCATTGGATTCAATGACAAAGCGTACGCACGGCTCGGTCTTGAACCGTGCAATGTGTACGCATTGTCACCCGCGTCGGACCTCATTAGTGTGACTATTAGACGGATGCAACACACATATACTGACCATGGACACCTGCACACACCTGCCACACTATAGCATTGGCCACACAGTGTCCCATGGCATGTAAGGCTGCATTCCCTGGGTGTTTGAGGGGGCCACAGCTGTTTTTTTGTCTGGCACTTTGTGCAGCCACTCCCAGGCTGTTATCTTGTACATGGGGGCCGAGTCCTTTGTGTGTTGTGCATATTATCACTGTGATGTGCAATTGGACAGTAATAGGCATGAGTGAAGGCCACAGTGTCAGGTTGGATTTGTTTAAGACATGTCACATACACCCTGAGTCCTGGGGGTGATGGCATGTATGTCACAGTGAGACCTGTAGCCCCAATACTGCTGTGCACCCACAGTCTGTGTGCATGTTGTGTCTCAGATGTGTCTGATCACATGTTACCAATGGGTGACAGTCTCCACATCCATGTGGCATATGCATCAACCTTGATGGGGTGTGTGTCTAAGAGACGTACATGTAGGATCGGCAGGAACAGCAGTGGCCACTACCTGTGGGACTTACGCTTGCCTTGTGGTGTGTACGTGCTACGCCATGTCCATTGCTGTGTTGATGTGGCAATACAGGGAGCCTGGGTTTCTGCATGGCAAAGATCTGTGATGCCTGGGAGACATGAGTCCTCATTTGTCACTGGGGTGGGTTTTTTGAACGTTGCAGCAGCACATAGGTTGGGTGACACAGCCAGATGATTAGCCCATTGCACTACATGGCACTCATGTGGACATGTGGAATTGAGATGTGAGGTGGTGGTCTCGTAGGTGACATATGTGTCCATGACCAACAGCACACACCTCAGTACATTGTGTAATGTCATGAACTAGCATGTGATAGTGATCATGGTCATGGCCACATGGGTGGATGTACTGACAATCTTCCTTTGTGCATCTCCTTACTGCAGGGCACCAGCTGTCCATCGTCTGTTCCCAGACCTTGCAAGCATGCAGGAACGTGACAGCATCAGACGGTACCGCTTCACCAGGCCACTGATTGAGGAGTTAGCTGAGCAGTTGGCGCCACATCTGCTACCTGGCCGGACATACCCTACAGCACTGACCCCAGAGGTGAAGGTTATGGCAGCCCTGCACTTCTTTGCTACCGGTACCTTCCAGTACACTGTGGCTACTGCTGGTGGTATGTCGCAAACGATGTTTAGTCGGGTGCTACGCGATGTCTTGGAGGGGATGTTGCAATTCCTGTATATCAAGTTCCCGAGCCAAGATGAACTCCCTGAAATTAAGGATGCCTTTTATACACTGGGGGGGATGCCAAACACCATTGGATCCATTGACGGGACACATGTTGTCCTGATACCACCACAGGCACATGAGCAGGCATACCGGAACAGGAAGAACTACCATTCGATCAATGCTCTGGTGGTCTGTCTTGCTGACATGTTGATCACACATGTGTGTGCACGGTTCCCTGGCTCGGCGCACAATGCCTACATTATGAGGAGTAGTCGCATTGCAACGCTGATGTCACAGATGCCAGCTCAGCGTGCCTGGCTTGTCGGTGTCTACTGACTGTTTCTCATTGTGTGTGTTTGTCAGTGTTGTATTCCGCACTCCTACAAAACTCAGCTACTTGTTAATTTTTGTGTGGTTAGGTGACTCTGGATACCCCAACATGCCGTGGTTGCTGACACCCCTCAGGAACCCTGTGACACCAGCCGAGCTGCGCTACAATGAGGCACATGATCGGAGCAGGAGGGTGATTGAGCGGACATTCGGCCTCCTGAAAAGCCGCTTTCGCTGCCTGGACAAGACCGAAGGGGCCCTCCCATATGAGCCTGCAAAGGTGTGCAAAATAATACTGGTCTGCTGCATGCTACACAACATGGCGGTGCGGAAGGAGGTGCCTCTCATCCAGGATGACGATGACGACGACCAACGTCCGGCACCTGTGGAGGATCCCGGCCTGGGCCAAGATGCCAGTGATGATGAAGATGATGGTGACGTCTGCTCCCAGCTCAACAACTTCTTCACCTGAATGTGAGTTTCCAGTGTTGTTATGTGAATGTATGGAGGTAGCCTGGAATGTCTTGAGCCAGCTCTGTTACTGTCTGAGTGTGTCTGTGTGCCACTTGACTGGATGCGTGCTGTGATGTGTCCATTCAGGTGGTGTGTACTCCACAATAGGGTAGTACTGCTAACTAGTGTTTGTGTAGGTGTTTTGCAACATGTTTTGTGCATGTGTATTGCATTTCTCTCCTGTTCTTCTGTGCTTTTGACTGTAACTTGTCTGTCCTTCCCAGGGTCCTTTGCCTGTTGTGTGGTTAACACTGACCCCCAACACCCAGAAGCCAACACCAGTGTGGAAGTTGACAATTCCCATCAACTGATGTACCACACATCCCTGGACTTCCTTTCTCCAACACATTGTGAGCGTGTGTCCACTGTTACGTAGAATTACCGTGCAACTAGTGTGGAATAAACGTGTTGCTGATGTGTAATGAACCTGTGCTACGCTTTTTTATGTGCGTTGTCTGTCTTTCCACATCTGAGTGACATCTGCTTACCTCACCTGTGGACTTGTTAACACTGACTGTGCTTGGTGTTGTGTCTGTGCATGCCAATATGTTTCAGGTCAACATCATTGTGTGTGATGAGTAACATGGCCATGGTGAGTATGTTTTGTGTTGCCATAGTGGTGTGTCTCCATCACATGTGTCACATCCCCATGACTCACCTTACGTTGGTCACATTGTTGCAGTATTTGGCATGCACTGTGTTGTGTAGCAGATCGGTATCTCCCTGAACATGACAAGTTGGAATCACAACAGAGGCAAGTATGGTGTACTGGTAAGTTTATTTACAAACATGTGTGAGTGAAGTGCACAGGATGGTGGGTGATGTACAGTGGTTTGGGAATCCAAAGTTCACATTGAGGTTGGAAGTGCTGGTAGATGAAATGTCCAGAGCAAAGTCCACAGTCGTCTGCTACATTTGCCCAACATGAACCCTCCATGTAATGTGGGTGAGTTGTGTGCAATTGGACAAGGTGAACGGGTTGCGCACAAAGAACATTGTCCAGAACAGGTTTGGAGGCCCTGGGGGATGTGCTGGGACATCTGCCTCTCACATGTCCTTCTTCGGACGACCCCTCTTCTTCCGGGGGGAGGGGATCCTCATGTGCAGGCCTCCGCCCTCCCTGTGGCGCTGGCAGATGGTGTTGCGACAGATGTTGTGGGCACACAGCGGGGTGTGGAAAGGTTGGTGTTGATCTGGCGGAGGCATTGTAGTATGTCCCGATGCACTGCAGTGATGTCATCCCACTTGGCCTCTATGTGGGCATAGTGGGTGACCTGCTCGTGTTGCATGTCCTTGAGGATCCCCACTACATGGCCAAATCCTCCGGTGCTATCCTGGTACGCATCTCAAATGTGTGCCAGTTGGGGGTCATCATGCAGTTCAGACCCCTCTGCAAGGCATGCCCTGTGCCTCCCACCTCTCCCAGCACTCCTCTCCACACGGGCAGGACCAGCGGCGGTACACACAGGTGACACTGGGACCCCTTGGGTGGTGTTGCTGGTGGTGTTGGCTGTAGCTTCCAGGGGGTCCTGTGTACCTGTGCTGTGGGTGTTGATTGTCCTTGGTCTGTCCGTGTTGGTGGGGGTGCCCTGTCGGTGTCGGTGTCCAGATGCTGGAGGCATGGGTACAGGGGGGGCAGATGTTGCTGCTGCTGGTGCTGCATGATGGCTCACACCGGAGGGGACAGGTTGGTCGTCGTCATCTGAAGATGACAGTGAGAGAGTCAGACCAGAAAGCTCAGTGTCCACCAGAGTCTGGGACTGGGTATCCTTGTCATTTGGTGCTGGGTGCCCAGCACGACCTGTGTTTGGAAGAGACACACAATGTGATTTATGTTCACAAACATGACATTTTCTACTTTTCAAACAGATGCCTGCCTGTACACTGCTTTTTCGCAGGTGGTCACAGACAGAGTTTGATATTGTTGTTGGCCATTTGCCAGCATGGCCTTGTGCTCCCCACAACAGAGCCCAGTGTCAGACATCTTGTCAGTCCCTTCCCACTCCCTGTGAGGCAAGTATGGTTCAGTTTGATCTTGCTGGGCCATGTGGGTGGGTGTAGGTTGTCTGTGACTGCGAGTCCCATCATACTCTTGGCTACACCCCCCTTCCCAGCATGCCCATGCTTCCTCCCTCTTGACTCTGTTTCCCTGTGAGGGGTTGTGACAGCAATGGCAAGATGGCTGACTTTGATATCCTGGTGTTTGTTTGGCTACAAGTCCCAGCATGGCCTTATGCTCCCCACAACAGAGCCCAGTGTCAGACATCTTGTCAGTCCCTTCCCACTCCCCATGAGGCGAGTATGGTTCAGTTTGATCTTGCTGGGCCATGTGGGTGAGTGTAGTTTGTCTGTGGCTGCAACTCCCATCATACTCTTGGCTATACCCCCCTTCCCAGCATGCCCATGCTTCCTCCCTCTTGACTCTGCTTCCCTGTGAGGGGGTGTGACAGAAATGGCAAGATGGCTGACTGTGAAATCCTGGTGTTTGTTTGGCTACAAGTCCCAGCATGGCCTTGTGCTCCCCACAACAGAGCCCAGTGTCAGACATCTTGTCAGTCCCTTCCCACTCCCTGTAAGGCGAGTATGGTTCAGTTTGATCTTGCTGGGCCATGTGGGTGGATGTAGGTTGTCTGTGACTGCGAGTCCCATCATACTCTTGGCTACACCCCCCTTCCCAGCATGCCCATGCTTCCTCCCTCTTGACTCTGCTTCCCTGTGAGGGGGTTTGACAGCAATGGCAAGATGGCTGACTGTGTAGTCCTGATGTATGATGTTGGCCATTTGCCAGCATGGCCTTGTGCTCCCCACAACAGAGCTCAGTGTCAGACATCTTGTCAGTCCCTTCCCACTCCCTGTGAGGCGAGTATGTTTCAGTTTGATCTTGCTGGGCCATGTGGGTGGGTGTAGGTTGTCTGTGACTACGACTCCCATCAGACACTTGGCTACACCCCCCTTCCCAGCATGCCCATGCTTCCTCCCTCTTGACTCTGCTTCCCTGTGAGGGGGTGTGACATCAATGGCAAGATGGCTGACTGTGAAATCCTGGTGTTTGTTTGGCTACAAGTCCCAAGTGAGCCCCTGTGCTTCACACAGCAGCACCCAGTACGGGGTATCTTTTGCTGATATTTCAATGAGGTGTGTCTCAATGCATTGTACCCGGTGAGTTGTGTGGAGTTTGTGTTGGGGAGGGTGTCTCCCCATGCTGAGTAGTATGGTCAGGGCTGTCAGTCATCCTTCCCATCATGAAACTTGCTTCCATTGTAGGGCATGCAAGTTGTCTTTCAGGATGTCAGTCAGTGGTGTCCTGCTTCTGATTTGCACACTAGCCCTATCAGGGCCTTGTGCTCCCCACAGCAGGACCCAGTGTCAGCCATCATGTCAGTCATTTTCTACTCCCTGTGATGTGGGCATGTTTCAGAGGGGTCTTGATGGGCCAATCAGGAGGGGGGCATTATCTGTGACTACAGGCCCCATCATGCTTTTGGCTACACTCACTTCACCTGCATCCCCACTATTCCTTCCTGACAGTCAGCTGCACTGTGAGGTGGTGTGTTTGTGGTGGCAAACTGTCTGGCTGGGTGTATTTGGCTTAGTGCCACTGGCTTGCTCTATTTGTTTGTAGGTTGGTGCATGTCATAACACAGTCCCCAGTCACTATGAGATGGCAGATATTGTGTTTTTGTGACTGGCATACACATCTTGGGTTGATTATATATTGGTTAGTGTAGCTTTGCTTGCGGTGCATGGTTTCACTGTCCCCTTGCCACACAATCTTGGGTATGTTGTTTGTGTACTCACCAGGCTCTGGGATGTGTGTTAGGCCATGGACACTCTCTGGTGGTAGGATGTCCCGCACCTTCTCCTCCCAGGTCCTGAAGTAGACTGCTTTGGCAGGAGGACCACCGCCGGTGCGCTGACTCAAGGCGTGATCTTTCTCGATGAGTTTCTTGACCCTCCTGCGCACGTCATACAACCAGTTCTGGATATCGTCCTTTGTGCACAACGTTGGTGCTTGTGCGTTCACCTTGTCCACAATCCTCGCCCACATCTTGGTTTTCTGTGAGATGGTGGTCCTTTGAACCAATGTACCAAACAAATGTGGCTCTACTCTGAGGATCTCGTCTACCAGCACTTCTAACTCACTATCTGTGAACTTTGGATTCTTCTTTGGAGGCATGGTGATGGATAGGGGTGGGCGGAATTTGCAAAATTCACTTTTGCAAATTATCGCGAAAATGTTAAAAATCTCCGCAAACACGCGGAAATATCGCAAAGATGCGGAAGTTTTTTTCCCGCCCGTTCACGGTATTTTCTGTGTGGTCACGGCTCGCCAACTTACCCATGCGGTTGCTCGCGGGCGTGGCCATCTTGTTTTCACTTGTCTCGCGGTGCATGATCGCGAGAAGAAAGACGTGATCGCGTGGCGCATGACGTTCCTGCGGGCGCGAACTGTCGCGAGACAGCGCAAATGGCTACCAACAATCCAACATCTCGTGGAGAACGCGACCGGATCGGTAAAACTTGTCGGCGAACGCGGGGATTCGGGTAAGGCGATCGCGCCCACGCGAGAATGTATTATTTTACAGCGCGAGCAAGAAACAAATTACCGCTAAGCTGCGGAATGCGGACATTTTGACATTTTCGCGCTTTCCGCGGAACGCAAAAATGCCAAATTATCGCAATTTCCGCGAACGGAACGGAATTTTTGCCCAGGCCTAGTGATGGATGGTGGTGGTGGGGGATGTGTGTGTGAGGGTGCAAGTGATGTTGGTTTGGTGTTGGTTTTGCTGTGTGTATGTGTGTGTGCTTTTGTATGAGGTGCTGATGGTGTGTGAGTTGTGTGATGGGTGAGTTGTGAGTGTGTCTGTGGTTGCTGTGTACTGGTGTTTGCTGCTGGCTGTGTCTCCTGTTTGCAAGGGATGATGGCAGGGATTGTAGTCCTTTATATAGTTGGAGTTGTAGGTGTGTCTTTGTCCAATTTTTTTGGGGGGGTATTTATTGGCTTAGTCATTGCTTCTTTGGTCCTTTTTTTGTCTTTTTTCCTTTGTGTTTTGTAGGCATGAAGTAGACGTTCATGTGACGGAAACGGACGCTGCTGTTGTCTCGTGCGGGCTTCTCTGCCTCCTTCATGCTGCCTGTATTCTGTGTTTGGTACGCGTCGTTCACGGCGGTCTCTATTGCTTGTGTGCCCGGTTGTCTGTGCTAGGCCTGGGCGGTAAATTCCGTTCCGTTCGCGGAATTTGCGGAATTTGGGTAATTTCGCGTTCCGCGGAGAACGCGAAATTGCCCAAAAATCTGCGTTCCGCAACTTCGCGAAATTTTTTGCTTGTTCGCGTTCTCAATATGCGTGTTCGCGAGATATTTCACCCCGAGCACGCAAACAGCGATCGCGAACAGGAAAAAAGTCTCGCGAACAAGCAATTCCGCGTGTTCGCGGAATTCCTGCGTGTTCGCGGAGATTTTTTACCGTTTCGCGGAGATTTGCGTAACGCGATTACGCGAATTCCGCCCACCCCTAGTCTGTGCGTGTCGGTCGTGCGGCTTGGTCTCCGTGCGAGTCGGTCTGGTTTTACACGCATTGCATCGTACTGCGCTAATCATACATCGTGGGTACGGGTCGGTCGGGTTCATTTCGGGTTCGTGTCGGTCGGTGAAAATCGCGTTGGTTTTCTGGCCGGATCACTATTATCCCTCCCACTCGGTCGTACGGCTTGTATTCCGTATGTGTTGGTTGTAATTCACTCGCGTTGCATCGTACTGCATGGGTCGTACGGCGCTGGTCCGTGTTGGTCGGTATTCAGTCCAGGTCCGTGTCAGTCGGTTCGTTTTGCAGCCGGAATCAGCCCCAGAGTCATTTATAGACTCCAACACTCACATATACTGCCTTAAAGCATATGTAGTTACTCACACATATACCAGTGAGACATTCATTCACTCACCAACACACCCATACCCACACTAACTCACCCACACAGCCCAACACAGATGTACTTTTGAATCCATACAACCAGTGAATCACCCTCTCAGACATGTATGCACAGAGTCACACACCCCCCCACCCATCCACACAGACACTCAGGCACTCATACAGATACTCAGACAACAAATCAATAACCCATATAGACACTCATGTAGCTACTCACCAACCCATGCAGCCGCTTATACACCAACTGAGACACTAAAACAGACTTTCACACAGTTTAGTCACTAACCCATACATTCAGTAACACATGTTCAATCACTCACTTATACAGTCAGTCACAAACCTACTAAATAATCCATTCAGGGACTTGTAAATTCACTCTTTCTTCAATACATCTTGGCATAGATATATATGAAAAATATTTAAACTTTACAGAAATACACATTCACTGGATGATGTCATCAGCGATGTCATCAGTGATGTCATTTGAGATGTCATGAGTGATGTCATCAGTGATGTCACTGACCATGTCATGAGTGATGTAATATGTCACATCATCACTAGTGCATTGCGGGCACGCGAGTTATAGTTAGATCAACTAACTATAACGGGCTAATTTCACTGGATTTATAAGAGTCAAATGTCCAACTAACTATAACGTCCCTGAAACCAATGGTTTTTTCAGTGAAAATATATATATATATCCTTAATCGTGACAATGGATGTACCAATGTGTTATTTCCATGAAATTCGAATTGTTATTGTTTACAATGAATTACGAATTGCTTTACCAATTGTAAGTTATTTTCCTGTAGAGACTACGAGTCTGTCTTCCATTGCACTATGGTTGTAGTCACGTCATGTGACCTGGTACGAGCACAAAAAAATATGTAAATAAGGATTTGAAATTTGTACGAACAGTTGGTGAACAAGCCTGCTGGGCAGGCGAAATGCGTCCTACCCGGCTGTTTAAGCAATAAATCTTTTTTTGAGCCTGGACACGGCGTCGTCATCCTTTGAATCTTTGCAGAGGACTTGGTGATATATATATATATATATATATATATATATATATATATATATATATATATATATATATATATATATATATACTTGCACAATACAACCATTATTAATATAAACACATTATAAAGGGTAACATATATGAATACATGTGCAAAATAACTAAAATATAATCATTGATATACATTCAAAAATAAAAAAATGATTGCTATACCCACTATATAACCAACATTATTGAAATGGTTGGAGTGTAAGAATATGAAATATACTATTCTCAATTTAGTTTATGCAACAGTAGACAAACCTTGGATTTCGAATGGGTGAAATGTAATATTACCACTCCAAACAGTAGGGAAAGTGTTATACTTTGAGGGGGTAAAATGTACTTTTCCCACTCCGATCTATGGAACAGGAGGGAAATGACTGGACTTTGGAGGGGTGAAATGTACTATTCCCTTCCAGTCTATCTAACAGTAGAGCAAACATAACATTTTGGAGGGGTGAAATTTACTATTCCCACTCCAAACAGCACAGCAATAGGGAAAGCGTTGGACTTTGAAAGGGTAGAACTTACTATTCCCATTTTAGTCTATGAAGCAGTAAGGAAAGCGTTGGATTTTCGAGGGGTGAAATTTACTTTTCCTACTCCAGTCAAGTTGACAGTAGGGAAAGTGTTGGACTTTGTAATGGTGAACTATTCCCATTTCAGTCTATGCAGCAGTAGGGACAGCCCTGGATTTCGGAAGGGTGATATTTACTCTTCCTACTCTAGTCAATGCGACAGTAGGGAAAGTGTTAGACTTGGGAGGGGTAATATTTACTTTCTTCACTTCAGTCTTTGCAAAAGTAGGGAAAGCATTGGATTTCGAAGGGCAGAAATCTATTATTTCCGCTCACAGCACAACAGTAGGGAAAGCATTGGACTCTGTAGGGATGTAATGTACTATTCCCACTCCAGTCAGCACAACATTAGGGAAAATGTCAAAATGCAAAGAGGTTAATTTTACTATTCCTACTGCAGTCTAAACAAAAATAGGGAAAGTACTTCACTTCAAACACATTACATTTATAAGTAACACCATGAAGGTAGAAAAAAGTGAACTCTAAATATAAAAATTATTAATTAACATTAATGCGTACTAAGAAAATAGTCATTTAACTTAATAACTATTCCTTGAAATAATTAAAAATCAATGAATGAATAATTGTCATTCAATTGTTAATTAATTAACTTTCCACCCTACACCCCTACAAATCTAGAAGCCTGCACCGAAAATACAACATTAAAAATAAGTATTCCATAATTTAGATATTTAAAATCAATTAAATAATTAACAATTAAGTAAATATTAATTAACTGCCCAGCCTCTCCCCAACAAACCTAGGAACCCAATTGAAATAATTAAATAGTCCACAATTTAAATATTTAAAATTCAAATATATTACAGATAAAAACTTAATAATAAATTAACTCTTAATTAAATACCTTCATACCCTATACCTCTGCAACCCAGCACCCTACAAATAGATATTAGTAAAATAATTCAGTAGTCCATATTTTACTTAACTAAAAATTAATTAAATAATAATTAAATGTGTATATTAAGTTATTAATGATTTATTACTTAACTTTCTACCCTACACCACTTCAAACCTAGCAGCCCACAACTAAAATATAAATCAAATAAATAGGTAATCCATAAATCATAGTTGATATCAATCAAATAATTACCTTTTAATAATGAATTGTTAATTATTACTTAATGTACTTCCAATCTGATCCTCCTGCACACTCAGCAACCTGCTGTGACACTATAAATTACCATAAAAATAACTACATTTAGAAAAAGTAAACTTTATATAAACAATAGTAACACATACATTTAGTATCTCAACTAAAACACATTCAAATATTTAAAAATATATTTTTTACCACATTGATGCCATTAAAAACTATATTACTTACCTAAAAAAACAATATTTGAGTATAACAATATTTATTTTCTGATATTTCTGCCTCCCGATATTTTTAATCCGATATTTTGTCCAATTAAATTGGTGTAGTTATCAATAAAGGAAAAGCTTAACAATATCAAGGGGAGGAAATCTAAGAGGCCCCAGCAAATCCGTACCCACTTTTACCTACGGACTAAATGGTAACTCAATAGGATGAAGAAGAGATATGCATACACTACTTTTTTTCTCACATCCAGCACACCCCACACAACTCTTCACCAACTCCTCCACCTTTTTATCCTTGACAGGTCACCAAAAGGCAGTGTGAACCCTCTGCTTAGTTAAAATACATTCCATGTGCGCCTCATGAACATTGTTGAAAATAGCAAATCAGAGGATAACCAACTTGTTCCACCGCATTACTAACCAATTTTCAACAGATAGTTTATCCGAAAGCTTTAGGAAAAGCTGCATACCCAACCTGACGGCTCTTCTTTCTCATCCAGCTATCTTGAACAAAACCAATGGCTTCCTGCAACACCACATTGTTCTCTGCAGATGCACACTATTTACTCTCTGCAATCACACTAGTGGTTTCAGCATCCACTGCAACAAGAATGCAACTCTAATTTTCCTGGTTGCCCTCAACCTTTTCTGCATCCATTACAAGACACCTTAAAAAATAGTCTACTCTGCCTTTTTCATGACTCCAGATATGTGGTAAATATTTAATTGTTACTGAAGCAGCTTTGAGGAAAAACCTGCAATGCGGTGCTTGTAGCTATTTACTTTCTCAAAACTCAGGTTAAAAACATGAGGCTTATGATCAGTCAATATTGTGAATCTCCTTACCCACAAGTAAGATTGAAATTTCTCCACCACCCACAAACATCCCATTGATTCCTTCTTTATGCCTGAATAGACTTTTTCAGCATTCCTGCGAGTCTGGGAAACATGGCCTACCTTAAACTCCTTTTGCCCCTTCTTTTGTGATAACATTACTTCTATGTCCACGCTACTAGACCCTCATTATGATGGCAGTCGGACGAGCATCCAACCGCCAATGTATCGAGATGGAGACCACCCAACATATAGTTGGCAACTCCAGCTGCCTTATTACAATCCGACTGCTGTGAAAGCCTCGTAAACATGCCTTTTGAGATTGCAGCTTGTGATGCAGGCTGGAAAAGGGCCGCAGCACAAGCCACAATTGAAAAAAGCATGTTTTGAAACTTCCATGCACCATGTGCCTAGCCCCAGACACGGTGCATGGATGTTTGGGGGTGCACCAATGTGCCCCCTCCCAGCCCTACAGCAGAGGCCCATGGGGAATGGGGCCATGCTAGGGACCCCCAAAGTCCCATTCCGTCTTCCTTTACATGGTCAGACCGCCATGTAAGGGCAGAGGGACAATAGACATCATAATCCCTACAGCAGTTTCTCCGTAGGCACCGCCTCCATTGTTGGGATTATGCTCTGACCAACATTCCCATGGGCTCCCTGAGCCTGTTAAAGCGTCCTTCAGTTTCTGACCGACCGCATCATTATGCAGGGGTTGGACCACAGCCACTGATGTCGGACGGACTGCCACTGACATGATCCACCCAACATCATAATTGGGCCTCCTCTGTCAACCCTGACAAAACAAGGCAAATCCAGTATACAAGGCTTGGACATCAAGACCCCCACCTACTCTTGCTTCACCTATCCAAAAGCAACTTCACATTCCTGATCCCAGATAAAAAGGGAATCATGTATTAACATGAGACAGTGCATGCATTTACTATACTCAGGCGGGAACCGTAAGTCGAACTCACATCACCCCTAAAAAGATTTCAAACTTGACTTGTCAATGGGAGGAGCAGCATTTTTAATTACCTGCAGTAATCCAGGATGCAGGAAAATATTCTACTCCAAGACAACACGCCCAAGGTACAGTGCTCAAATTGTCTCTTCAATAACTCACATTTTTATCTTTTTTAAGGCAATAACACTAGACTGAAATATGCCATCCACCTTCTCCAAAATATTACCCTGCTAATGGGGGCAGAAAAAAATCATCTTGAAAACGATGACCCCCTTGAAATCTTTAAACATAGGTTCCATTATCCTTTGAAATAGGGATGCTGCTGAGGCCAGAGCAAATAGCATCCAAATGAATTGACCTAAAAGCATACACAAAATCAGGGTAGTGACTTAGGGCCTGATTTAGAACACGGCAAATGGGTTATCAGTCACACCATCTGTTGAAATATAAAACCCATAGGATGTAATGGGATTTATATTTCGGAGGACGGGATATCCATCACCATTGTGATGGAGTAACCCATCCACCAAGTTCTAAATCAGGCTCTTAAGTTCATGTTACACCTATTGATGAGTGGAGGCAAAGCCCAATGTGGTGAACTACATGGCTCCCCATAGCATTCTCAAAGTCTTCCTAATTTTGGGTATAGGGTGAGAGTTGTTCCACACCTCTATATTGAAGCTGCATAGGCCAACAGAAACCTACATGAAAGAGCCCTTTAATTTCTTAACCCCCTCCCAGTACTCATTGAGTGCCTCATCAGCATCTCAAGTCAGCTCCGGAAGATGTTTGAAAATTGAGCTCTTAACTCCTCTTGCAAGGCCACACAATAGGCTCAATAACAGCATGCTTGCCGAAGTGATCAAAGTCTTTTTCCATGATGTCCCAAGGTGAAAAGGCATGCCTCCTAGTGTGTGCTCAATGGGAAATGTACCTTCCTTCATCATGATCCTGGGCTGGAATTAATTTATTTTCCCTTAATCCCCTGCAAAAATTTGGTATACGTACATAAGAGCCCTACCATTCCACTCTCCCCTCAAAATGGCCATTACTTGTTCCTTTGCTCCAGGCCTTAACACCATATAAAAACATCCAAGATGGAGCCACCCAAAATGTTTAATCCCTTGATGGCAACATAGACCTTACTTGTATGCTTCTCTCTCTGAACACCAAAATAACATCTAAGAAACCCATTATCTGAATTCTTCTACCTTTATACAAAGCTGGAGCCCTCCATGGAGGCTGAAGTATTCTGTTTCCACAGCCACTCACAAACGAATCATTGTGGTTCTAGTCCCTATATCCAGTAGTGAATGGAGCACCGGGTCCTCTACTTTAATATCAACATACAGATCAACATAGTCCATCAGATTCCCAGTTCTAATAACATCATCCTTTATTATCTGGGGCATGTCATGCAAGTCACTCACCCCAAGCTTAACAATAGATGAAGAGTCATCCTTCTCGCAAACTGTTGCTTACCTGTTCACTCCTTGCTTCACACTTTGACACACTTTTGCATAATGCCAACAGTGGCGGCTCCTCCACTTTGTCAGAGAAGCTCAACCCCACTGCTATTAAGCAGTGCAAATAAAGGAAACATAAAATGATAATAACTTTTGGTTATTATAATTGAATGTTTCCATGCTGCTTTGCGGGCAGGCAGGTCTGCCCTGCTCTCTCAGCAGGGCAGGGGAGGAGTGGTTTGCCCATGACTGTTTGGCAGGCCCTCTAGGGCCAGCCAAACTGTCATGTGTACTTTTCCTGTTCTCCACGCAAGCTGTATTACAGCCTGCGTGGAGAACAGGCCTAAGCCCCCATTCCCTGGCTGAGCATCAAACCACGACGCTCAGACCAATCACAACACTGCATTGCAAAGTTGTGATTGGTCAGTGGAGCCTGGGTGATTACCAATCACCACACTGCATTGCAGCATTGTGATTGGTCAGGGAAGCCTAACTGTGCTTTCTGTTCCTGGGGTCTGACGGGGAGATCTGGATCAGAGACACAGGGTATGGCAGCAGGGTGTTTCTTTTTTTGATATTTTGTTTTTACATTGCACCCCCACGTGAAATCCAACCCCCCTGTACCTGCGTCACCACCCTCTAGCCATGCTGACCGCCACTGAATGCCAAACCTTGCTATGTAAGCCATGTATATAATTCCTGGCTGGGCATGGCATACCACCGTTTATAGGAGTAGTAAACCCGCACTGGAACCAAATGTTCCTCTACCTATAGAAAAAGCCTGTTTACATCAGTGAAACCCACAGATTATTATTTGTTTGTATGGACAAAACACATAATCCCTAAAAGCTTTTCACCCAATTCCCTTGCTGAGATATGTGATGTCTCTATACTTTTTTGAAGGGTGGCTTGTCTCTTCTGAAGATGGATTTCCCATGGAAAGAAAGTTCTATTCAATACCTTTGTCACAGCAGTGGCTAATAAACTGGTTACTGACTAACCGGTCACCATATTCTTCAAATTGACAATCTGCAACTAGCTGTCACAGTGCTGTGATGTACAAGTCTGCACTTCCTTCATGTCTCTTTTTCATTTGTAAAATGTAGGCCTTAGCGCAACAAAACTTGGCATTACATGAAAGCACCGTCTAACTTCTTAACCACCTCTCAGTACTCATTGAGTGCCTCATCCGCATTTCAAGCCAACTCCAAAAGATGGTTGGAAATTGCACTTCTTCTTTTTAATCCTAATGAATTACTAAGGAACCATATTTTAGCTCCAGTCTAAATTCTGAAGCACCATTGGCCCACATATTGTTCCTGAATGCATCAAAGCAATGCCTCCAGTCAATATGTGGATCTCCAGAGCATTACAGAAAAGGAGGAGGTGAATTACTTGATTGCAGAGTTGTGGCAAAAAGTAGAACAAAGAGGAGTGTAGAACTAGAAAGGTCAGATCAGTATTAGAAATCTCAAGTAAATGGTCGTGTGTCATACATAAAGCAGGCTGATGTGTACATGTCACATATGTAAACGCTGAGTAAGTAGTAGACCAACCAAGATAGACTTGGAGTATTCGAATAAACACAGAGGGTGGCACAATGGTATTTTACATGAAACAGTATATTGAGATGATGACAGTGTGGTACGAAAATGTGAATGGGAAAACTTCGACTGCCTAATAGATTCTTCCTTACTTGATACACAGCATTGTTATAAATGGAAGTGAAATGCTGCAAAAACTGCCAGCAGACATGCACATTACTGTTGTTCAGTGACATGCAGCCAACAGCATGATGACCATAAAAAGCTTTCATGCAATTTCATGCAAACATGGGTGTGTGCATCATTGATCTGTAGATGCGCACTGATGAGACGATTGATACTGCCAGATCCTGACTTAGGGTGGATTTGCTTTGCTTTCATGTTGCAGCTGAAGAATGACAGCCAGAACACACATTCCATTCCACTGCAGGCTTAAAGGATCCTTGCTCTGAGGGGCGAAGGATCTCTGATCTCAGGTGTTGTGAAGGGTCCAAACGTCTCCACTGTCTCATGCTCAATGAAAATAAGCCTCCAATGGTCTTATAGGAGCAGCAGAGGCTGACTATGAGACTATGAGAGGTAGGCATTGACAAAGAGACTAAGGGTCCGATTACGATCTCGGGCAAACTGCCACCGTCAGGCTGTCAGTGGTGGTCCCCCGGAAATCTAGGGCTGTGGTCCGACCGCCGGATTATGATGCAGGTGGTTTGAGCGCAGCGGGCGGGGGAAAAGACCGCCACCTCAGACAGGCTCATAGAGCCAGTCAGAATGGCAGTCCGACTTCTATGAAAAGGCTGTCAGAAAGTGGCATTGGGGACCCTTAGCAGGGCCCCCAGTCCCATGTAGGCCTCTGTGATATGACCTGGAGGGCAAATGTGGTACCACGCAAACATCCATGCACTGTGTGCCAGGTACCATAAGGTGCCTGGCACACAATGCATGGATTAAAAAACATCCCTTTCTCAATTGCGGCTTGTCCTGCAGCCATCTTTATGGTCTGCAGCACAAGCCTCAATAGAAAAAGGGATTTTAACAACCGCCTTTCATGCGGTCATATCGTAATTTGGCTGTCGGGCTGCTGACTCCTTTTCAGACGGTCTCAAGCCCGAAACAATGGCAGTCGTATGCTCGTCCAACTGCAATCGTGATGAGGCCCAAAGTGCACAGCAGTCTGCAATGTCTGAAAAATACATCAGACTGATGGTTCCTTGTGGCCCACTGATAACTCATTGACTAAAAGAAAATGTGGCGATCAGTGGAGAAAAGATGGCAGACACTTCACCATGGAATAGAAGGAAAATAATTTATTGTGGCTTAATAGAACAGGTGAGCCACCTTGCTCACACCAGCCAGCAATGATGAGCCTCAACCGAATCATAATTCAGATCGCAACATTCTAACTTCCAAGGAGAGACAAAAGAGGAAAAATCATCTGCCAGTACTAGCAAGGAGATACCACAGCCGCCCAGCACTCACTTAAGACATCCTACAAGCTTTTGGAATGCCTAGTTGTGAGTAGGTTTTGCTGATTGCTATTGATTACCATTTTGGGTAGTATGAAGTAGCCTTGTGGAAAGCCCAACAACGTCGTTGAGTGTATTTGGCATATTCTATGATGGAGGCACATGGGTCATGTCCAGACACAGCAGTTGCTTGCATGATTTTTCACCTTGTTCAAATATGTGCCTTGTACTTTCTTTTTTCCCTGGGTGTTCGGTGCCAGTAGACCATCATCAATCATATACCTGAGGGAGTAGCCTCTGTGACATGATATGGCCAGTGGGGAGCTGTAAGAGGTTAACAAAGTTAGTAGAGGTGCTTTGTTTATCTTATGCTCAGCTCACTCATCAGCCCACAATTAGTGTGTCTAAGGGCCTTATTATGACTACAGCACTCAATTGGACCAATGTAGCCATGGTGGCAGTGCGGGCACTGCCGGTCCAACCAACCAATTTCAACTTGGGTGGTCAGATGGCATTGACAGTGCCGCAACTGCCAGGCATCAGAGAACCCTGGCGGTGTAGCGGTAGTCTTGAGGTCGCAGTACGATTGGCAGGCCTTCTGCAGCCTAGCCAAGCATATTACGAAATTCCTCACTGCTCACCGGACTGTTAAGTCCATGCAGGGCATGGACTTAACAGTCCATGCCCTGCAGGAACTGGCTTTGATGCTCCCATTGCAGTGTCTTTTTCAAAGGCACCATCATGAGAATGCAAATATGTGCCTGCCAGAGACTTTAAAAGTCCTACTCTGGCAGGCGGTTGTTTATGGCTTAGGTGGTCTTGGAGTGGAGTGGGTGGTGGTGTGGGGGCCCCGCTCAAGACTGCCAAAGTCACAGCAAGGCCCTAAGGCTTTGCATCTGTGCCAAGACACTACTGTCAGGATCCTGGAAATATGTGGAACAAGTTAATGTTGTGTATCTCATAAGAATAGTATGAGGAATCAGGTTTGTCAATTGGAGAAGGTAAATGGCACACAGTTGGCTTTTTGATGCCCTGGTATATGCAACCAAAAGTACCTTTGGCAATACTAAAACTACAAATGTTTTAGAAATCCATTTATGCTTACGACAGCTACTGGAGCACATGGGGGAGGGTGATGATGTGCCACATGGAGTTTTAGGGCATCCATACTTTCAGAGTGTCTTGCAAATTGAAGCATGCCACTACTTCGACTAAAACCACTTGGCCTCCATCACTTTGATCTATAATAACAACGTTCACATTTCATATAAAACTAACATTAGCCCTGTTTCTAACCTTCACTGTAAACTAAAATGTAACATTATTCCTATACTGAACCTTACACTTTACCCTAGCCCTGACCCTAACCCCAATTATATCATCTTAAATTACATTTAAAAGGTATGGATCACAATCAAATCAAATACTCATTTTTTAATGATGTGATTGGCAAAACCAATTTGAATTGTACAGGCAAGTGGATAAACACTGCTGACCAAAAGTTCCTCTTTGTAAGTATGTTAAGTATTATATTTTGGGGAAGCAGTAGTATGGCTAGCCAGCTGAAGATGTCTGAAAGGCCAGACCTAAAAAGACTTTCAATGATATTTGTAATGCACAATTGCGTTGGATAAAGCTACTGTCCAAAATCATTGGGATTTGTTCATAGTTCACCAGTTTCCACACACTGATCTGTTGCTGTGTAATCACAAATAAATTAATACACATTAATTTTCCTGCATACGATTTTTTTATAAGCAGGCATCAATCATTCAATCAAATGGAATTTATATTGCGCTGCTTTTCAACCGCGACTGTATCCAGGCGCTCGGGGTTTCTGCTGCTGGGTGTAGTCAGCTGACATAACTCAGAAATCCATTAGTCATTTGGCCAGAGATACCCTATACTGTAGTAAGTTATTATTTTGCAACACATTGAGGATGAGGGACACCCATTCATTGTCTACAGCCCTCAATATATTATAAGTAGGGCTTCAAGCTAAAAGTCCTCTTCATTGATCAGTTCTCAAGCCACCCTTTCCTCTATTGGTGGGGGTATCAGTAGCTGTCATCAGGGCAAGAATCCTGTGCGTCCTTATCAAATTACATCCATAGTAAACCATGCACACACTAGTAGTCTATACATTGTAGTAGAAAATAGTTGACATAATTTAGGCATATTGTGAAATAGAGTTGTAGAGCATACTTGTATCAGTTGTTTTCCTACCATATTTCTGATGGTGATCAAAGGGTTAAAACATTTTTGTAAAACAAACATTGGCACAAATTATTTGGTTATGGTGTTTACAAAACTTTGCTGTTGGAGAAGTTGTTGAGCCCTCCTAAATCCAAAAGAAAAAGAAAACATTGGGTAAAAGTAAATATATTTTTGTTGGTGTCAACACAATGCCGTAGTGACCCTAGCATTGAAGGGAACTACTTTGTGTGTTGCTGTGCTCTTTTAGAAGTTAACTAGGGGCTGCATTGGGCTTACCCCCTGCCCCATGCTTTATGCTCTAGTGCGTGGAATTATAAACATGAATTACGAAACGAGAGCCCAATGGATGAAAGGGCTAGCTGGAAGCTCCAATAAGTATATTTATAGATAATTTTAAAAAAATCCCCAAACTAAGAATGAATCTTTTTGCAGTGGAAACTCTTTTGGTAGTGAGACTCTCACCAAACATCCTAGTCGCTTTTCAATGCCCTGGGCTGAGTTTGAAAACAAGTGAAGGAGAACTTTCAGCTGCCACTTTACTCTGATGGTTTGATCATATGGTCTTCAGCACTGTCTATGTTGTGTCTTTTCCTGATGTTCTCTTTTAAAAAAAAGTATCCCTTTAAGGAAGCTGTCCATGTGGATTAAACAAATTAGAAGTTAAAAACGCATTACACTGTCACTGCACAAATAAAAAATAGCAGGCAAAGTTTTTTTTTTTTTCAAATTTCTTTATTAGGTGTTCCTCCAGATCAGCAAACAATATACAACAATCAACAGCAATCATTTCTGCCTCCTTTTCACTTTTCATCATTGTTCCTATTCATTGTTATAAGCATCATCAAAACTTAACTGCATCTTATCTCCCCCTCCCCAACTAACCCTCCCTGAACCCCTTCCCATCCTTACCCTTCCCTCCCCTCTCTCCCCCCCCATCCTGCCGGGTCTGGGTAACTCGAGGTCCATGTGTTGTATCGCCTTTACTGGGTCCCCTTGCGTCTGCTCCCTAGAACCTGGGGCCGTCCACCCCGCAGAAGGCGGCGGCTCTGAACTTGCCTGTGTGGATTGTGCAGTGTGTGTTCTAATCTCTTGAATCATAACTCCCCACGCCAGAAGCACTTCCGGTAGTTTGTTATCTCTCCTGGTGCTACGCATATGCACTTCTTATGCTAGTGCCCACTCCCTTAAATCAGTTCTCCACTTCGCCACTAGTGGCCCCTTCTGGGTTAGCCAATGGATCGCGATACGCCTTTTGGCGATCATGAGGCCCAGAACCAGGAACCGCCTACTCGTCTTGCGCTTAGGATCTCGTGGAATCAGGCCCAATAGACAAGCGCACGGGTCCAGGTCAAGTACCCAACCCGTTATCCTGGTCAGGTACTCTAGGACCATTCGCCAATATATCTGGATCGTTGGGCATGACCACACCATGTGCGGGAAATCCGCCGGAGCACTACGACATCTGGAGCAATGTGGGTCTCTGGAATTATCAGTAACCTGGAGCCGTTTGGGTGAAAGATAGTTCATATGTATTATATTATATTGAATTTGCATACTGACCCCTTCCGGACCCCTTAGTGTATCTTTTCCCAGTCTTGAGTCGTAATCTCTTGCGGACACACCTGCTGCCAAGAATCCTCTATTTTTAGGGGCTACATTTCTTATCCTCTCGTAACGCCCTATAGAAGTGAGTAACAAATCTTCGCCCCCCAGCCATAGCGAGCATTGTGACCAGGGTGTGAGTGTGCTCTGGGGCTTCCGGGAATGAGGGCCACAGGTGCTGCGCCGTTGCCGCTATCTTAGCATACTGCAGAAACTGCCCTGATCCCAGCTCAAAGTTACTCACCGCCTCCTGATAAGTAATGAATTTATTATCCAGGTAAAGGTCAGACAATATCAGGTAGCCCCCGTCTTTCCATTTATCCATGGACATCACCTGATCTATGTGAGCAAAGGGTGGCATGAGCCAGAAGTCCGTCTCCGGGGCAAACAGCCGACCCTGAATCAGGCGTCGTGTCGCCTGGTTCCACAATGCTGCTACGAGTCTCACCAATGGAGGACTCTGATCCCGCCGTCCCCCGTTCGCCAGAGGAGCGCTCCTAGCTGTCGATTCCCCATAAGTACCCTCTAGTAGTGACCTCTCCCAGGAGTGGTCCGTGTCCAGCCAGGCTATAGCATGTTGTAATTGCGCTACGAAGTAGTAAAGCTCTAAATCTGGGACCTCTAGACCCCCTTTTCCCCACCTGCACTTCATGATCTCAGGACTGACCCGGCATCTCTTCCCATTCCACAATAATAGGACCAGGAGTGCATCAAATTCCTTGAATACTCTGTGCAGGAGTTCAAAAAAGGACCCCTGCATCGTATAGAGGCAGCGAGGCAGGACCACCATCTTTTTCAAGGCGATCTTCCCCATTGAGGAGAGGTTAAGCATGTTCCAAAAGGCAATACTACCCCGCAGCCCATTGATAATCCTTTCCATATTGTGTTGATAAAATACTGCCTCATTCCTGCCGATCCATATCCCCAAATATCAGAGCGTGTCCATCGCCCAAGGGAGATCCATCACAGGACGCTGGGCCACCTCCCAATCACTCTCCGATCCAATCGCATAGAGTTGCGACTTCATCTTGTTGACGGAAAGCCCAGAGGCGGCAGCAAACCGCGCTAGTGCAGCGATCATGATTGGTAAGGACTGGGTCGGCCGAGTCAGGTAGATGAGCACATCATCGGCATACAAGGACACAACGTGCTCCGAACCCCCAATCCGTATGCCCTGTCCCTCAAGTACCCCGGGGGGGTGGCAGGCCAATGGCTCCATAGCCAGGGCGAACAGCAAGGGGTAGAGCGTGCACCCTTGCCGCATCCCCCTTGCTATGGGTATTATGTCCGACACACCGTCCCATGCGATGGTATAAAGCAATTTTACCCAGATGACAAAACCCTCGCCCAGGCCCATTTTTAGAAGTACCTGCCAGAGATAGTCCAATCTGATCGAGTCGAACGCATGTTCAATATCTAGGAACACTAAGGTGCTCTGATGGGCCCGTCCCTCCAATGTCTGCATAACATGGGCGAGGCGACGAATGTTCCGTAGCGTGTTCCTGCCCGGTATGAAACCGGACTGGTCCTCATGAACCAGTCACCGCAGATATGGAAGGAGCCTATTGGCCAATACCTGGCTTATAATTTTAAGGTCTGCATTCAACATTGAAATTGGCCTATAGGCACTGGGGAGCAGGGGATCCTTCCCTGGTTTGGGGATCATTACTACCAATGCCTCCCTCATGGAATTTGGGAGCTGTCTGCACTCACTGGCCTCTTCCGTGATTTCCAATAATTTAGGGATCAGGATCCCCCCGTATTCCTTATACAGTTCCGCCGCCATACCATCCATCCCAGGGGACTTAGCAGTTTCCAGTTGGGTGATCGCCGCCCGTATCTCCTCCCCCCCTAAAGGGGGCTCCTAGAGCCTCCTGACTCTCCACCAACTCGGGGGCCACAGGGCCGTCGGGCTCAGAGTATATTCTACATAAGTGGGTCCAGAATGTATTGTTAATTTCGTGTTGTGTATTGACCACCCAGGCACGGTAATTTTTTAGTGCCAAAATCGGGAGGAGTAGGGTCTCCGCCCGAATCAGGCGCGCCAGCAACCGACCCGCCTTATTCCCCTCTGTATACCAACAACGCCTGCTCAAGATTTTATTGTATTTGCCCAGTGAGTCCCAAAGGTCCACAATCTTCAGTCGCATATCGTCCCATTGAGCCAACCTCTCCTTATTCGTGGGAAGCTCCTTCTCCAGAACCGCCAAGTGCTCCTCATACCGGCGTAGTTCTTGTTCAAGCACTTTCTTAAACCCCACCTCAGTAGACATGCATACCCCCCGTACCACCACCTTCATTGCATCCCATTCAATCGCCCTGGTACCAGCTGAGCCCCAGTTTGTCTCAAAATAGGTTTCCAACCCGGTCGATATAGCATCCTTATAGGTCGGGTCCCCGAAAGCTTCAGTTTTGAGCCTCCACAGCGGTATCTTGGACCGCGGTCGGCCTAGCGAATACGTTATTAGTAGTGGGGAGTGGTCAGACAAGTAGCGGGCCAGATAGTGCATTTCCGCTATCCGGTGTGCTGCCGTCCTCTGGACAAAGAAGTAATCTAGTCTACTATAGGTGTTGGCAGCAGGTGTGTGACATGAGTACACCCGACTATGTGGATTGCGGTGTCGCCATATATCCAATAAGCCATAGTTATGAAGCATCTGGCCCATCACTTCTCTGGTTTTGGGTTTGGCATCTAAGTTTGGAGGGTGTCTGTCTAATTCCCCATCAAGGGCACAATTAAAATCTCCCGACAAAATCAATTCCGTGTCTGGATCCAGATCCAACTGCCCCAAGACTCGACTTAAAAAAACCCCATCGTCACTATTCGGGGCATATATATTCACTACACTTACTCTGCGCCCATCCAGCGTCCCTTCCACTATTACAAACCTCCCCTCAGGGTCCTGTTTGATATGGAAGGCCTTAAAGGGAACCCCCGGTGCCACCCATATAAGCACGCCCCTGGCAAACCCCGAGTAGGAGGTAGCAAAAAACTGGCCCCTCCATCTACGTTGAACATATTTAAGACAGTCTCCCCATAAGTGCGTCTCCTGAAGCAGCGCTATACTTATCCCATAGCGCCTCAGATAGGTGGCCACCCGGATCCACTTGACCCTGTTATTGAGCCCCCTGAACATTCCACGTCAGTAGTTTATATCCCTGTGTGTCGCTTGGCATGAGTCCGCAGATGTACGTGGCGTCGCGCCCCATAGTATTGTAGGGGACCCCCTATCGCTTTGTAGCATGACCTCCCATAGTATGATCGTCTCAAACTTCTACCTGTACAACAATGCCCAGACCCGGCAACCTCCACAACAGAACCAAAATGTAGACACCCCTCCCCTCCCCACCCACAGGCAGTAGCACTTCATTCTCCTAACCCACTCCTGGTCAGAGGACTCAGAACCCCGCCCCAAAACACCACCCACCCCCTAATTCACCCCACCCAACTTGAAGTAACTATTATCAAAGCACCTACTTTCACAAGAGAAGAAACCCCTTTCCCAACCACCAAAATGTAACCGGCTGCCTTGCACCACGTGGCAATAGCAGGCAAAGTTATGACGCCTTTTACTAGGACACTTATCCTTTTGCTCTATTGATTTATGTGCTCCCTTCTTTTCAATACTCATAAACTCTCTTCATGGTAAATACTTTTCCTCCCACGAATTATTTTATTTGTTTTCCATTTTTCATTGTGAATTGCTTAGAGGATGATCCTTTTATGGTTGGTGTGTGTTTTTCATTCAAACTAGTGTTGGTATCAATATGAAAATGCAGGTGTTTGTTGTTTCTTAGTTGCTCAAGTGCAGTCTATGCTATCCTTGGTAGATGTCATAATACAATTTTTTTCATCTTTTCTGAAAGTATGATCGATCCTGTTTGGGTTGGCAAAATTTACAGTTGGTCAAACCGTCCGTGTTAGCTTCATGTGGTGTTTGCGTTCATTGTCAGATTACTATAAATTGGTAAATTGTCTGAATACGTTAGTCTATCATATTAATTTTCCATCATTACAGGTTTGCTCGATAAAACCAATAATTTCTAAGAAATACTGACATAGCCAACAGATTTACCATAGCAACTCACGAGGCCTTTTTTACTTGAAGCCCTGCTGGGGATGCATTATTACACCTTTTCAAATCTGGAACCACAAGATCCGAATTAAAAAGATGCAGTTACTATTAGTTGTTACAAATTGTGCCTTTTAAAATAGGGCATAAAATGGCACACCAAAATCTCCATTTACCAGGCATTTTCCCCCAGTAAAATTCATCTGGATTCATCTGTTAAATGTTATCGGTGGGAAATTGTGAAAGATGTGATAATGACCTTAAATCCTGTAATTAATTCTGATCTCTGTGAAAACAGTAGTCTGCAGAGGGATTAGAAAAGAACTGCCAATCATAATGGAGGCTATATTAATAGCTTTAGATTGTTATTGTTGGCTCTGCACTTAACAGGTTTCATGAGAGCTCAGACAGGGTAAGTAGAATATGCGAGACCTAGAAGACAAGCATTCACTTGTGTAAGAAGTTGAGGTGGGCCAGCCGGTGAAGGCTCGAGCCAGACTCATACCAGAGGCCTGGCTCTAGCTCAGCTTGTGGTTCTCCTTGACCTTTGAGCCCCAAACGATCTTAGCCAGCACGCAACTTTGGTGTGCCACCTACGCTGGAAGCTAATGTGCCAAGATTTAAAGACAGAACCTTTAAACTTTGATGTAAAACAGGAGAGACAAAGAGAGGTCCATATAGTGGCTGAATTGCACACTGTGAAGCCATAAAAACTGGTATCAATCCCGGATTTCCCTGTTGACCAAATTTTGGGATCTTATGCAAATATTTAATTTTTATGATGCCTCCTTTTTTTCACTATTGAATATGAGAGAAATTTGAAGTATGTGATTTTGAGAATTATACTGCGCAAAAGCCTCTTGTGTTTGACTTAGTCAACTACAATGTTGCGTCATGTATAATAAGAATCGACCCCACATACAGAGTCATATGACAACTGTCTTCCCTTTATGTTCACTAATATCAGTGTTGTCAGGGCATTGGAACATAAATGTGTCTAAGTCCATGTAAAAAAACTATCACTTTTAATAAATGCTGCTCAATGAAGTGATATAACCTGATGCACTTAGGTGAAATGCTTCAGCATGTTAAAGAAATACACATTTGATTTCAAAGAAACTATTATATTTTTACATAATGTTTGATGCAAGAGTTACATAATAAACATTTTCATGACTTGGCTTGTGCACGAGTTCTCGGAGATAAACCAAACTTTTTGTGCTTGGATCTAGTATGGAGGGAAATGCCTGAATCATTGCAGATATCAAATGCAGGGACAACAATCAGAGCAGGTTCCTAATAGACCTTTATTTTTAGAGTAGGCATCTTGTGGCATGGTCTCCCCTGACCTTTTTGGCTTCTGAACATCTTTTTGGACCTTATTTTGCTGGCATATGACTTTGTGCGCCCTTGACACTGCCATTCAGTGCCAAAGCACTGTGCTTGTCATATACAATCTGGGGCCGTATTACATGAGGTGCCCCAGGGGTGCAACAGGCCTTTGCACCCGATGGACAAGAGGGGGTAGAATTGGCACCTGCATTCCAAAGGGGCAGGGTCCTGGCTCCACTAAACGTACTGATCAAGATCCCAGGGTAGGATAGCAGAAAAGACAACATTTGAAGAGCGCCTGTGCATTTCAAAGGCAGCCTTTTGAACCGATCTCATCTTCAAAGGCCATTGTGGGTATAACTACTGGGGCTCTGTCCCCAGGAGTTAGAGATGCTTGAGGGTTTGGAACCAAACTACGCTGGTTTGATGCTGGAACATGGACAAAAGTAACTATTAGGACAGGATGGACTGCAACTGGATTATCTGCAGACTTGTGGTGGCCTGGGCTTGTCGTGCTCTAGGAAGGGGACTATCACTTGATGGATTTTGCCTGGATGTTGCTGTCCTGCCTCTGGTCACCAACTGTCATGGCCCGGGTCCCTAAGCACCTCCAAAGGCCGGTTGGCTGGCCTCCTGTCCACGAGATCCCAGGGACAGCAAGGATCTCCCCATTTCCACAAGATCGTAAGGACCGCACAGGGTGCGGCTGAAACAGGTGGAAGTGATTGTCTGCAGGACAAGGCACCCAATTTGGTTCATTTTGGTGTCTAAATTTATATAAAAATCTGCTTAATTTTTATAAACTGGTGTTGGATTTCCTTTGAGTCATGTTAATTACTTATCGTCCATGTTAGTACTCTGAATCGATAAACACATGTTCCTCTAGTAAAGCCTGACTGCTCTTTGCCACACTACCAGAACTGTGCTTACAATGTATTATTGTGAATCCAAGGACCATCTCTGGGGTATTGTGAGAGAATTACATAGTGAGACCTAACCAGCATCACTACATAATACTTCACCTTCCTACACTAAGGTAATCTATGAGATTACATGTAACAAAATACCGGTATATAATCTGTAACACCATGTGATAACATCTAAAGGCTAACTGACTTTTCACATTTAATTACTAGGCCAACTGCTTTTGTCATAATGTTACACAATAAGATGATCAGACCTTTTGCACCTGACATAAAGATTCTACAAAAGTCATATAGCTTGTCATCCTAACCAGCTCAGGCCTACAGTTTTGAACATAAGGGTTTCAACAAGAAAACCATCAGATACACAGTCACACAATTAGAATGGTATACAATATTACAGTTGACTAAACAAAATACTGTCTTCCCCAAGACAGCCTAACAAGGATTTTCACAAAGCAATTCTTCTATATCCACAGTTTACCACAATGAGTGACCAATACCAGAACCCTTGCCTACCACAGTAATCTGTTGAGATTCCATGCAACAAATTACCTATCTGTCAGCTTTAATATAGTGCAATAACGATCCACAATTTAATGCTCAACTTTAACGTATGCTTTTCACAATAAACATGTCAGGCCTAAGTGATTTTATCACACTGTTTCATAATAAACAGATCAGGCCGACAGCCATGATAATTGGCTTGCTACCTTAACCAACTCAGTCCTGCTGTATCAAGTATAAACATTGCCACAGGCCAAAAAGTGGCAGCACAGACATTTGGCCCAAATAAATCCTGTACTCAGGGTAACCAATAGGTGGGCAAGCCCTTCTCTCAGTAGCACTCTAAAAAGCTCTTTTGTTTAATCACATAAGGTCAGGTGGCAGTTGCACTTTCAAGTCACACCTAAAAATCCATGTAGGTTAGGTAGCCTTGGGCTCTCAAACACATAGCTCGACGCTAAAGTTCAAACTTATTGATTGCCATCCCATCTGTGCACCTGCCCAGAGAAAGACAAACACAGTAAATTATTTAGTTACCTAAACACTTTTATAGCATTGCAATGTCATGTGTGTGCACTTCATAGTTCAAGCTCAGGCAGCTAGATAAATAAGCAAAATGGCCACAGCAGTGTGGACGGCAAGCCCTTTTTTGTGGAAGCACCCTTCTCCCCAATCAAAGCATGTAGTCCTGGCTACCAACATGTGGTTGAAGTGAAAGCCCCTGCCTGGAAGTGTTTCTTAAAGCCCTTCTTTAGGTTATTCACATAATGTCTGGCAAGAGCTGTGCTGGCAAACCAGACTTAAAAAGTGTACTTTAGCATGCAGAAAGTTTTAGCCTTTTAAATCAGATTACTTCACTTAGTTGGAAGGTATTTATTAAAAGTGATGGATTTTAAACAGTAACATACCCATTGTCCTGCCCTGATGACTATGCCACTGGTGAAACAAGAGGCAAGTCAGTTGATATCTGCACCTTAAATATGGCCTAGATTATTATTGTGCATTGAGCAACATTATAGGCCATTAAAGCATCCAAGAAATGACCGTGTTGTGTACCACTCATATGCTGAGTTTACATATTTGAAGGTGCTCTCATATGATAATGAAGAAAATGGAGACACGTTTAAACAAAATATTTTGCAAGATCAAACAGCTTTAATGAAAGGGGAAGCTGGGATTGAGACCAGGTACTGTGTTTCACATGTGCAACCCAGCCACTACTTGGATATCTTTTTTCTCGCCTGTTTTACATCAAAGGTCACTGCTTTGTCTTACTTCTTGGTGCATGAGGTAAGAGGCAGGCGGAAGCCACATTAAAGCTCGGTTTGTTTTGGGTTTAAGCGTCCAAGAGGATCCTAAGCTGAGTCAGAGCTAGCCATCAGGCTCGAGCCTGGCTGGAGCTTTCAGTGGCTTGCCCACCTCTACTATGAACGAACCACAGTGTGATCCCAATGATAGCGCTGAAATACTGCAAAGGACAAAACAGAAACATTTTCACCATATTGTGAAAAAGAAATGTGTCTAAGTAATGTAAAACCTATACTTTGGGAAGGCTTGAATGGAAAATAAATATTAATCTCTAGCCAGCAAGACCACTCCTTGGACTGATGCAGCAACTGCAAATCAAGTTGTAAGGTCTGAAGATTCTGGCTTGAATCCCAGCAATCCAGCTGAGTCCCTGATTCTTTTCACAGCGATAACATGAGTATGATTAATTTGGGTAATAATTCAGTAATATGCACCTAGATGCAATTAATGTTTTGCATATTTGTACTTATTGTTATTACCATAGCATTAATATGTCATCAGATAGAGAAGTGTTTGTTGTCAATAACATGTCTTGCAAGGACCCAATCAATGTAGGTATAGAAAAGCTCAACAGAAGTATCTGGTTACAAAAAGTATTCACAACTGTCATCCTAAGAAGACACCTCAGAAACCTCATAGACCAGCATGGAAAGGGGACATGGAGGAAAGAGACATAGCGCAACACTCGTCCCTTGGAACCACATCCTGAGAAAGGTTTAGGCATAACTGAAGCCCATTCCTTGGTGAAGCCACGGACTACTTGTAGAAAATATAAAATATTAACCATGATAGGGGGCATAATAGGGTGGTGGTTTAGAAGAGGGACTACTTACACCAGGGAATAGGAAAGGGTTTAGCAGAAACGGGGACCCCAGGCAGTACGTCCCCATTCTTAAATGTATATGACTGGTGAAAAGAAGAGAGGAAAAGAAAGAGGGAGAGATAGAAAGGTTAGCCCCTAGGTTGGTCCACTTATTATCTGTTCCCACACAAACAGAAGACAGACATTTCTGTATATGATCAGCAGGGCAAAGGATCCCTGGGGTCAATAAAAGAAGGGTCCTAAACATCAGCCTCCTACAATTTCTTAACTGAGAATCCAGTGTTTCTACTCTACCAAGGCACAAGTACATGAAGAAATAAACGATGAGCCCTATAAAAGGTTATTCATGAATGATACAATGACTATTTCACTACGGCTGCCAGACAGTTCCTCTTCCTCCTGGTTAAAGGCAGATTCAAGATGCTTTGCACTAATCAGAAGCCAACCATAGTTAGGCTCCAGGCTACCTCACCAGAATCTCCAACCGTACAGTCTATGAAGCACCTTATGTCAGCATTCCTAAAGCTGTTGATCATCGGTTCATCTTTCCCCCACAATTTGGGGGCAGAGTCCTCTGTACAAGTATCTATGCTGTGAGTGTCCTGCTCTTGCCTTAAGACTGAAGGAGAACTTACTAACATTTGGAGAGGCCAGAAAATCCATGTCTTCCCCTCAGGCTATGGCCCAATCGCATCAGTCATGAAAAGCTTTGCCCCTCTAGTTCCTACATCTAGCCCCAGAAGATGTTACATCTGGAGATCAATCACCCTTAATAATGTGTGCTCCAGCAATCAAGGTATTCCTGTCAATATTAAGAAATACTTGGAGACAGTCCAGGACCACCACATGATGCACCAAGACATGTGTGATAGAATTGCCTGGATTACCCTGCACTACTCCCAGCTCAATATAACTCTCATTCACTGTGTTCAGATGTGACATGCATGCAGGACTACATAACCATACACAATTAGTACTGTTCATTAATAAGATGTTCACTTCCAAAATAGACAACAATGTTCCCAAAGAGTACTCCAGAACTAGACCTGGTATGCCAGATGGGGCCTCCAGAAATAGATACACGATTTTGCATAAGAGCTTCTGAACCAGACACGATATTCCAAACGAGGTTCACATTACAGAACACAAAACTGCAGAGAAGATCTCCACAAATGAGCATAATATTCCAGATGCAGCATCCACAGCTGAACACAACTTTACTCATCTTACTGATGCTTGCAACACCTTCTCTCCCTACAAAATCTAAAAGTAGCTTTGTCAATGCTTGTTTTCTGTTATAGACGTTTTCTCAAGGAGGTCACCTAATTGTAATCCACCCATGTTCTTGTAGAACACAATGAAAGGACAAACAACCGCCATTTCCAAGCAGGAGCTTCCTTGTTCTTAGAACAATGTGATCCTAACATGCATCGTTCAGACCAAATTCTTGCCTCTCTCCATGTCAACAGGTTTATCTTTACAAGATCTTTTCCGGGAGATCACCGCTCCTGTCTCCAGGGACATTCTGTCCGCTGCATTCTGTGGTTGTATGTGCAATGCAGCATTAGTCACAGACTTCAAACATCTAATTTGATGTGTCCATCAATCTGTTTCCAATCCAGGTAGTTTTATTTTTATTTTATCTAGACCTGCAATGTTACTTATATTTAAATAGGCTGAAATAATACTCTTATTTTTAAATCCCTAGGAGCTGCAAAGCTTCCCTACTAAATAAATGTAAAACAATACAATAAATGCACCTTCGGGTCCCCCTTAGTCGTTACTAGCCTTCCACTTGAAGTCAGTGCACTAGAAGCATGCCTGTACCCCTTCTCCTGGCAGGACCTGGAACTCCTGACCTCTCATGGCAGCAAGTACTCATTGCACAGAACATACTCCTTCGTGAAAAGGAATACCTCTAATAGCCATTTTACAATAAACAATCCATGAGTCTGTGATACACATAAGTCACCTGGTGAATTGTTTTTCGATAAGTGCATAATGGTGGGATTAACCGGGTTTTTATTCCATTATGGATACCTAAGTGAACCAATATTCAGAAAAAAAGATTTATCGTGATTTTGTAATTCCATGAACATTTAAAAGTCCAATGAAAATGGCTTGCTCCTCAGATGTGAAAAGATTTAAAGTGTGACTTCTTCTAGTGTGCCGTTTCTGTCTGTGCGTGTTTGATGAATACAAGCCCTGTACAGCCTTTTTTTCCAAGTAAAGCCATTTTGCTACGGTTTGTTTTAATTTGCCCGTGAATTTAGTCTGATGATAAGGATGAGTGTGGACAAGTAAGGATAGTTGCCAACCAAGTGCAGATATATTTGGACGAATGTACAGAGTTTAATGTGCAAAGACTGTTGGCCGTAATCACATGAAGCAAGTACTGGAAGTGCTATTTTAAGCCAGGTGGTAGCCACAGGTTGTCTCTGACTGGAGTGTTAATTGCATTGGTTGTTTATCACCTTAGTGGTAAATGGTAGCCTGCCTATGGAACTTTAAAGTCATACTGCTTTTGGCTAGAAATGTAGCAGCATTTGTTGGCATTTCTAAAAAACAAACAACAACATAACACAACATTATGACATAACAAAAATCAAAATATCTGCCCGACTAAAATGTTAAAGGGCACAGCACCACAAAACAGTCAAAAGCGAAGACAACCACAGTAAAACACAATAATACAATACAGTACAGCAGCGCTAAAATACAACACTACAAAACAAACCAACACAACGCATCACCACCACAACAACATGCACAAACATTCTTGTCACACATTACCACCTCTATAAATCTCCTGCAATAAGATGCTGTTAAAAGACATTTGCACCTAGCATTAGCTTACTTACCATCAAGCAACACCACACAAAAAAAGGTTATCACCGTCTCTCTACGTGATATTTAAAAAAATACGAAGAAGAAAAGCCAGGTTTATTCAAACTAATGCTTATCAATCGAGAATAGAATGAACTCCTAGACAGCCCTAGAATATTTCTGAAACCCAATTGCAGGACACAGGTTAAATCACAAGACACAACACTCTGGCAACTAGTAAAATAAAATCACCATACAAGGATACCTCATAATATTTGACTTGCCAACTATCTCAGCAGCACATTGAAGCCGGTTTTGGAAGTGAAATGATTTTTAAAAATGTTTAGCTGCTTCCAGCTGATTTAGCATGTGAAGCGGGCTATTCTGAAACCACTTTTGGACACTCAAAAGTGCCACACGTTGCTAATTAGTTCACCCTAAAACCATCTTTCACATAACTATTTTATTCACATTGCATTTACCTGAAGAATAGTTTGTGTCTATTGCACGTTCCACAGGGCCAAGGTGAGGGATCAAATTTTTTTTGACTGGCACTATTTCGAGTCCTGGGTGGTAAATAAAGCCAGTGCTTGGTGCGAGCACATTTCACCATTGTACTATAAAAGCAGATTTCTGGAATTGGTAATGTGTGACAAGAATGCTTGTTCATATTTGTAATATGTCAATATTTTCGTGATGGGTATGTGTTCTGTTCAATCGATTTCAACATCAGCACATTTACTTCCACTGAGCCTCTCAACCGGCACCTTCCACCATTCCAGCACTTTAGCCTTGCATGAAGCTTTGCTGTTCTATGCACTGCAGCAGTCACTATAATCCTCTGTTACCATGCATCTTATCCCTCCTGCATGGCACCAGTCTTACATCGTACCTCCTGGAACTCTAATCCCTCCCTACACTCTCCAACTATCTTATATCAGAGTCGGCTCTCCACCAACCCTGGGCGGTGAGCTATGCTACACTTGCAGAGTTTTGGTAACTTCGCGGTTCGCGTAGAATGCGTACTTACCGAATACTCCGCAATCTGCAACGTAGCGTAGTTGTTTCTCTTCTTCGCGCATTCAATATGCGTTCTCGCGTGCGCGGTAATGACTTACCAGGATTCTGCATTCGCCGACGAGATTTCCTATCAGTTTGCGTGCGCCACGAGATTTGGAATCCGGCCGCACGATCCCGCGAGAGTGTGCGAACGCGAACACGTCATTCGGATGAGCCATCTGACTTCCTGCGGCAGTGTTGGTAAGATCGCGGTCCCTAATATGCAGAAATTGCAATCTGGTGAAGAATATCTCTTAAGCATCATAAAACCTTCTCGAAAATGATCATTTTGCTAAAAAAAACTCCTCAGATTGTGATTTGGCTGTAGTTTTTTGTGCAAGGAGTCCTTTTTCTTTTTTTACTTTTTTTTCAAGAGGAAGGAAGTGTCCCTGAGACTCCAACTTCCTGTTCCTGTCCAGCAGGCTCCACCCAGTGCTTTGTCCATGTGCTGTTCACTTTCATTTAGATTTGGAGCTGGAAGGATCAAGTTTTGTGTCTGACTGCTGCATCATATCATTGGATTGGATTTGAGGACTTTTGAATTTGAGATTTTACAATTAAGTTGGAGAATTGGTGTACTTGTTTGTTTGATTGAATGTTTGTACCTACATTTTTTGGGGATTTTCATCATTTTTAAAATGTATTGTTGTGGGTGGCCTGTAGTTTCAGTAGGGGCCTAGTTGTTTTTCTTTGATTGTATTTCAGTCAGTAGACCTAGAGGTACGCATGGGTGCATGTTTCTGTGGTGTCTGTTGAATTTAAACATCATGTAGGGCATGGATGGCATTGGATTGAATTGCTAAATGTGTTTTTGGGGGTGTATTTCACTTTTTGGGTGTGTGTTAATAAATAAATACCTTTGTTGGATGTGTGTGTGTGCTTGTTGTGTAACTTTCCAACCTTTCATAGCCCTGTGGATTTTTGTTTTTGCATTTTTGTATTAAAACTGTGTTGTTTAGCTGGCCTCCTTTGTCTGGTCATATATAGACATGCTTGAGTTCATTGTTTTCCATGGCCTGTTGTGACTGTGAGTGACCATGTGGCTTGGGGTCATTTTGTGGTAGTAGTTTAGTAGTGTGCTGATTTTTCCATATAGGCCTGCATGTCTTTTCTTTGTTCCCCTTGGCTTATGCTTGTTGTTGTTGTGGCCTGGCGATGTGGGTGCCGGCCATTTTATGAAAGCAGGCAGTGTGCTTTTGCCATAGGCTTGCATTGTCTGTCTTCCATTTCTTTTTGTTGTGGGTGGCTAGCGGCCATTTTGTGGAGCCATCCAGGCAGTGTGCTTTTGCCATGGGCCTGCATTGTCTGTCTTCACTTTCTTGTTATTGTGGGTGGACTGGCCATGTGGGTGGTGGCCGTTTTGTGGAGCAAGGCAGTGTGCATGCTTTTGCCATAGGCTTCCAAGCTTGTGGCCTAGTCTGCCAGTAATCCCAGAGGTAGTCTTCATGGGTGCATAAAAACTGTTTCTGTGTTGTCTGTTGAATTTTAACATCATTTATGGCATGGATGGCATTGGATTGAATTACAAAATGTGGTTTTTGGGGTGGTATTTCAGTTTTTTGGTGTGTGTTCAATAAATAGGCCTTTTAAGCCAGTAGGTAACCCTGGTCATTCAGCTCGCGGAGTTTTGGCAACTCCGCACCAACGCAGACTTACACTTTTTTTCTTCTCCGCGCACTCAATATGCGTTTTCATGCACGCGATAATGATTTTTGCGAAGATCGCGATGCCGCACATGCAGAATTTGCAATCTGGCGAAGAATATCTCTCAAGCAGCATAAAACCTTCTCAAAAATGATGATTTTGTTCATTTTGCTCATTTTTCTTTTTTACAATTTTTTTTTAAAGAGGAAGGAAGTTCCCCAGAGTCTCCAACTTCCTGGTCCTGTCCTTTGTCTTCACTTTCTTGTTATTGTGGGTGGCCTGGCCATGTGGTTGGCGGCCATTTTGTGAAGCCAGGTATTGTGCTTTTGCCATAGGCCTCCATTGTCTGTCTTGTCTTCCTTTTCTTGTTCTTGTGGGTGGCCTGGCCACGTGGTGGCGGCCATTTTGTGGGACCAGCCACTGTGCTTTTGCCATAGGCCTCCAAGCTTGTGGCCTAGTCTGCCAGTAGGCCCAGAGTTACTCATCAATTATCATGGGTGCATGAAACAACTGTTTTTGTGTTGTCTGTTGAATTTAAACATCATTTAGGGCATGGATGGCCTTGGATTGAATTGTAAAATGTGTTTTTTTTGGGGGGTTCACTTTTTGGGTGTGTGTTAGGCCTTTTCAGCCAGTAGGCCCAGAGGTACTCATGGGTGCATGAAACAACTGTTTCTGTGGTGTCTGTTGAATTTCATTTAGGGCATTGATGGCATTGGATTGAATTGCAAAATGTGGGTTTTTTGGGATGTATTTCACTTTTTGGGTGTGTTAAATAAATGCCTTTGTTGCATGTGTATGTGTTGTTTTTGTGGTTGTTGTGTAACTTTCCAACCTTTTTAGCCATGTGGATTTTCGTTTTTGCATTAAAGCTGTGTTGTTTATCAGGCATCCTTTTGTCTGGCCATATAGGCCTGCTATAGTTCATTATTTTCCGTGCCTTGTGCCTGTGAGTGACCATGTGTCTGGGAGCCATTTTATGGTGGTAATTAGTAGTGTGCTGTTTTTGCCACATAGGCCTGCGTGTCTTTCTATTGTTTCTCTTGTCTTACTGCTTCTAAATCCATCCCCATTGCCAGCTGCAGTTCCCTGATGCTACATCCATCTCACGTGATGCACAAATTAAGACCAAACAGGCTCCACTACATTTGTATTTTTGTTTTTGTTCTTTGCTATTCTTATTCTTCCTGAGTGTACACAGTACACCAGGAAAGCCCTTGTTGTCAAAGTCTCATAAATGGCTACACTGTTGTTGTTCACTGAGTTACTAAAATGTATTAATTGTGACCACCACACACTAAGTTATATATTATACATTATATTTGTTTGATTGTACTATTAGTAATTTAAGCACAACAAATTCCACGTTTGACTGATGTTGTTCAGGCTTTTTTTCCTTTTAGGTGCTGAAAAGACTGAGGAGGAGGTGTGTCATCATCGCTTGTTGTAGTGCCAGACATACATCCTGCTGCTGTACACAACATCATGTGTGACCTGACCAGACATCTCTGCAACTTGTGCAACTGAGTGCTGCTGACATCTGAAGAAGATGGCCCCAAAGAAAGCAGGTACCAGGTCCTCCAGTACCAAGAAAGTTGCTATTGAGAAGAAAGAACAGAAGAAGGAAGTGACACTTAAGTCTGGTGTGCCGCCCAAAACCTTTTTTGGGAAACCAAAAATTACACCTGCAGCAGCGGTGTCCGTGGGGCAAGCTGGGGGCAGCACCTCCCCATCAGCGGGCCCAACCCACCAACCCAGGCCCAAGCACATGAGTGTGGAAGAGGTAGCCAGCCTAATGGTGGAAACCAGTGATGCTGAGCCTGAGATAAACTTATCGCTATCTCAAAGTAGTACCTAATCAACGCAGGAGGAAACACAGCAGATAAGTGGTCAACAACAGCCGCAACCACCGCCCGCAATAGTAGTTGTTCCTCCCAAAGTAGGCGCAGTTCAGGAAATTGAGCCTCATGCAGAGGAAGAAGAAGAGGAAGACACTCATTTAGAAGATCCATTGTCTTTCACATCCCCAGCAAGGAAAAGGAGGGTTAGTCCATCGAGCTCTTCGCCAAGCAGCCCTTCTGATGATCTAGATGCCACTTGGGAGCCTCAAACTGAGTCTGAAAGGGAGACACGTCCCAAGACCAGGCTAGGGAAAAGGATTGTTCCAGAAAGCCTTACACTTATGGAGGTCGATGTAGAACAGCAGGATGATGATGAGCCAGTCATCATGGACATTACTCCCGCCCCAGTGGAGACCGACATTACCACATCCCAAATTGTTGTGAGGGATGTGGCACGGATAACACCAAGACGGGTAACACCAATACCACCTACAGCTTCCATATTTGCATTAGCAAAGGCCCGGCAGCGACCTACATCCAGCACAACCACCACCTCAGTAGAAGTAGGTAGTAGGTAGTGGTACTGCACAGAGTCAAATTCAACGCACACCCTCCAGTTCATCCGGCATTGGAAGTGGCACCTCCAGCAGGAGACAAAAGTTAAGCTCTCCAGTTTGGGACTTCTTTATGGTTAGCGAAAAGGAGGAGAACATTGCTATATGATCCATTTGTAATACCTCTGTTAGTCGGGGTAAGCTTGGTACAAACTATGGTACCAGAGGCCAAATAACCCATCTGAAAAAACACCACTTGATTGACAGGGAGGACCACCTTTGCTACATAAAAACTGCAACCATTGCTGTTGGTGGGAATAAACGAGTAGAAGATCCGATCAAGGTGGAAGAAGAACGAGAAAGAGACATTCTCTCTGGTAGTGATACACAATGTAGCCCTGTCCCCAGCAGTGCAGTGGCACCGCCCACATCCTCAGCAACATCTCAGTGGCACAAGAGTAAGAGTCAGCCTGAGACAGCAAGGAGTACCGCAATGAAAAAAAGTGCGTCGTTGAGCCTAACAGAAAGGAAAACCATGCAGCCTACCATTATCAGCATGTTTAGTGTGGAGGAGCAGTACGAACGTAACCACCAATGCGAAGCTGGCTAAAATATTAGCACTGGACCTTATCCCTTTTTCTTTTGTTGAAGGGGTAGGTTTTCTGGAATTTGTGACAGCCATCTGCCCAAAATGGAAGGTTCCCAGCTGCTACTATTTCACCAGAGTTGCTGTTCCAGCACTACATCACGACATGCTAGAATTGCTTGGAAAAGCCATGAAGCAGAGTGCTTTTCAGAGTATCCATCTGACAACAGACATGTGGACCAGTTGCCAAGCCACTGATTTCATGTGCATCACTGCACACTGGATCTCTTTTGTGGGGGTTAGAGAAAAGATATCTGCTGGTGTTGACGCTGCTGAGATTTTTCATGCCACTCGCAAACATGCAACTGTAGCCATGTTTGCCATGGAGAAATCTCACACTGCTGCAAACATTTTGGATGAGTTTAACAGCAAGGTCTTTGAGTGGTTGCGCCCAAGAGGGCTTAACATTGGTTTTGTTGCCACGGACAATGGCAGTAATGTAGTTAGGGCCATGAAAGATGGTGGCTATTTCAGGGTCCCGTGTTTGGCACACTTCATTAACATTGTTGTTCAAGACTTTCTGAAAAATGCATACAAAGTCATAAAATGCCAGTCAAAGCACTCATCCAGGAGGTGCCAACACGTTGGAACTCAACTTATTACATTTGATCGTCTGTTTGAGCAGTACATACCACTCATTACTTAGGTCATGCAAAGATTAGGGGTTCCTACTGTGAGAGGCATGACCGTTGAGATGGGCCAATGGGACCTCGTTAAATACCTGATAGAGATGCTACTTCCTTTTGAGGTCTTCACACTTGAAGTCAGCAGGGAGGACTGTACTATGGGCCAAGCTATACCATTGTTGCACAAGCTAGAGCAACAGCTGAAGGAGGTGTCTGAAATGTACGCAGGTGTGGATGACAAACAAGACGCATATTATTTGGCAGACTCCTTAGCCGTTCGCTTATCTGAAAATATAAAGATTCAAAATAACATTGTGTCACATCAACATTACATTACTGCCACAATTTTGAATCCACGGTGCAAAGTATTTCTGAACAGTAAGGCAGTAATTCCTTTTTCCGAAGTGGATGTTGCCAAGTAAAAAACTTTGATAGCTGAGCAAGCCACTGACTTCAAAAACGGCTGGTAATTAGAGGCCCGCCACCCCAGGCCAGAACAAGTACTGCAGGTCATCCAGAGTCAAGTTCTACTTCAGAGCCTGAGGGCAGTGCGATTGCCTCCCAGCCGTCACCAACAACACCACTAACATCAACAACAGCAAGAACAGGATCATCACCAGCCACAGTACAATCGGCAACTGATTGGTTTCTATGGCATGGGTATGGTAAGTCCAGTGCTGCTGCACAGGCAAAAGAGGCCAGGCAAATCGGAGCTCCCCTGAGCATTGAGCGTACGGTCCAGGCCTATCTGGATGACACAACAGAGGTCTTCATGGATCGAAACCTATTGGTGTATTGGTATGGGAAAAGAAGCCAATGGACAGTACTCAGCAGGCTGGCAATAAAGTATCTGGCTTCCCCTGTCGCAAGTGTCTCTTTTGAGCATGTTTACAGTGCTGCTGGTGCCATTGTAACTGTGAAAAGGACCAGTCTCTCGTCTAAAAGTGTGAAGAGGTTAACCATGATCAAAATGAATCAGCACTTTATACCACCAGAGTACAAAATACCTGAATCACAGCAGGAAGAGAAGAGCGACTTAGGTGACAGAAGTACTTTATTACATGATCTACTTCTGATCGAAGCACCAGAGTTTGAGGACGAGCTCCTCTTCCCTGACAAACAGGCTTTCAAATTGTTACTTTCTTCCTTCCTTCATGTGTGTGTGTCTCTGTCTTTCTGGTTTGAATCACAACAAATCCATCACCACTGTCTTCTCTTTTTATTTCCATATTGGAGTTGCACCTCTGTGCATTTAACTGTCCACTCCTCAGAGTCCTGCTCCGTCTTCCTGACTCGCCCTAAATACATTTCCCTCAAGCCAAACATTGGATGGAGAATAGTACAAGAAATCTTGTCTCTAACAGTCCCTCCAGAAGAAGAGGAACATGACTATAGCTATCCTCCTTTTGTTTCCAAGCTGAAAATCATCACTGTCAGAACTAGGCTACCGCCTCGGCAGCATCAAAAGCTCATCAATATCAGAACAGAAGGTAATTGGCAGAGAAAGACAACACTCTTCAAAGAAACTTGCTGACATGTCACATTTCTGCAAACTCAATTGACCAATGACCGCTACCCAGGCCGCGGCCCATCTCACAGGCTGACCATGTGAACCAACTTCAACTGCGACAAAGTGCCACAGATGAATAAGAAAACCGAAACAGCGACTAACACTCAAAATGAATGTGGAGTAATAAACAGGCCACTGCCTCAGTAAAAAAACCCACACCTGTCAGCACTAGGCATCTGACAGCCAAAGAGAAGAGCAAGAGAGGTAATGATGGCATGTGTTGGATGCAGACTCAGAGTGATTGCTGTTTTTTGTGTTGAAGACGTTGTGCATGAAGTCGAACTGTACTAGTAATTAATCTACCAACTAAAAGTGACTCAAGTGACAGTCAATGTTTCCTTTATTGTTGTTTAAGAACCAAATTGTACTCCTACTACTGCAGGCCAATATCCGTTGCATTTTTTAATATGGAATATGGACTTAGTCGGAGTCATACTCGGTACACTACAGACTGAGTTGGAGTTGGACAACACGTACAACACCATGATGATGACCAGACTATCTTCGCAGTGAGTCAATTGGATCGGAAATGATTGATGGAATAACTCAGGGCATTTCAAATCAAGTGACATAAAAGGTAAATAAGTCAACAACCACAGCAGACCTACATGTCTGTGTAGTGGTGGAGTCGAGTAGTCACGAGTGTAGTAGTGGAGGTATGACTGACAGCCGTGTGTTGATTTAGCTACTTACTTTGGAAAATGCTATGTTGCTGTATATGTGTCCTCCTTTAACTGCTTCTGGTTAATATTGTAAACAGACTTGTTGTTTAATAACAAAATTGTACTTCTACTGCAGGGCGATCCATTGGATATTTGAATATGGACTCTGGACTCACTCGGTACACTACAGACTGAGTTGGACACCATGATCATGATGACCACATACTATACTCTTCGCAGTCAGTCAGTACTTAGGATCGGAGATGATTGATGGAATAACTGCGTTTCGTGAAGTGGCATAAAAGGTAAACACAAATCAACAAGAACCACAGGAAACCTATATGTCCGTATAGTGGTGGAGTCGAGTGCAGTAGTATGACTGACAGCGGTGCATTGATTTAGTCACTTAATTTTGAAAATTTTAGGTTGCTGTATATGTGTTTTGTCTGGCTCTTTCAAAATTTAAGCTAAATGGAGGTTTGGTCACGGCCCGGTGCCGTAGGCCTGCTTTGTCCTGTTGTTCTTGTAGCTTAAAATGCTGTAAACAGAGTAGACATGATGTATCCATGCCGCCTCAGTCTGAAAGTGTTCTCTTCTTGTTGCACTCCACTGTAATGGATGCATTTTTTTTATTCATTGATTTTTCAATATCCCATTTGTTTTTCCATTAACACTTACAGGCCGGCTTTTACCCTGTGCTATACTTGGAAAAACAACGCACACTTACCTTACCAATTAATCTACATCTGCAAGGCAGGAAGTGGCGTTACCCAAGATTGATGGACGGAGCATCCATGGAAGGGACTGAGGACCAAGAGGAATGCCAAGATGCAACTCCCCATTTTGACCAGGATAACACAGTAACAATATCAACTTTCATCATCTTTTAAATAATTTGATTCACTTTTTGTCTTCAATCATTACTAATGTGTGGTGTTGTTATTATTAATTATGTTTGCTCTCTGCTTATAATTCATCCCTACAGCTATTTTTAAATTTTCTTTGCTATCTTTAAAAGTAAGCCCGGTACAACAGAACAGAACACAAACTGTATGTAATATGTGTCTCTATGAGGGCAGACAGGCAAGGCAAATTGCATAATATGAATATATTGATGCCCTGTATTGTCTAATTGTCTAGTAGTAGTTAGTAAGTTTTACTTATCATTAACCATCAAGTTATCATCATCATGCATGCATATCCTTTTTCACCCTTAACAGATTTATGGATATGGTAGTCTACACAGATTGTGTTTTCTTTTGTTGTTTGTCCATGCGTACTGTTTTTCTTTGTCAAACCTTTCCCCAAACCTCTCTTCCCAACCATTCATTAAACCCTAACCCTCATCCCCTGGGCTGTGTGATTTATTGATGTGTGAATAATTAAATGTACACCAATAATTGATCACACGCTTGCTGGGGCGGATGTGGTGAAAGCAACACTAATTCAATTTCAAGGCAGGGGGAGGATCTTCTTCTACTTGCCCACCCATGATCAGTATATTTGTGAGGTAACTTTTTTAACAAAGGAACCTATTCCATCATCATCAATTGCCGGCATCGATAGTCCTTCTATTACACACAGCACTGAAGGTTACGCTTGTGTCGAGTGTAGGTCTAGTTGAGTGACTCAACACAACTACAGTTTGTAACTTGTTGTACTAGGCTATCCCCTACACCACTATGTTTTATTTACTTTGCTCTACTACTCCTCCCAGAGTCTCTCTCAGGCGACTGACTGTCTCATTTTCTTTTTTTGTAAATGCTACTGCCAGTGTCTCCTATTACCACCACAACCATGGCATCTCCATTCTCTTCGAAAACCCAACCTGCATCGTCACGCAGCCATCGCTGTGCCTAACTTAAACATCAATCACAGGTAAGAAAAGATGTTTGGGGGAGGTATAATAATGGACTAAGAGGAGAGACTGACAGTACTAGTAGGAAAAGTCACTCAGTGAGGGGTACCGCATCTATCTGTTTGTGTCTTGCAAAGTCAGCCAATTATTTAAATCAAACACTGGCTGTGGCCCTGCAGCAGCAAGGAAACAGTGTGACATAAAACAGTAACCCCACTCACAAAAAAATAATCACATCGTAGGTAAAGTATAAATATATATAATTTAATCCCCTAACAAAAATAAACTATGTAAAAAATCCCACAACAACACCTGACCCACCCCTCTCCCTAACCCCAACCAATGTCCAAAACGAAAAAGTCCCAAAAATCAAATGTCCAATTGTCCATGTTGTCCATGAAAACCCCAATGCCCAATTCCCACCCACCAAAACAACGTATAAAAAGGGGCAATTAAACAGGGTCTTTAGTGGCGGCTCTTCGGATGTCAATCTCCAGGACCTTGACCCTCTTCTTGAGCTCCTCTACCTCCTCCTTCAGTCGCGCATTCTGAAGGAACATGCGGTGCGCATATGCCCTGCAGTTGCATCCACAGGGGGCAGTAGTAGTGCTGGATGTTGTTGGTGTGCGGCGGTAGGTGGGTGCCTGACCGCGGCGCCGTACCACTGGAGGGGCATGGTTGGGGCCAGGGGCATTGGAGGAGGCTGCAGCTGCTGCCGTCTTCTCCTCCTCCTGTGCCAGAACCACTAGCCACCGGTACTCTGTGCAGATGGCCTCCAGCTTCCGGCACCGGGCCATGGCTGCCAACTCCTTCCTGGTTGGTTTTGGAGGACCTATATCAAGAAAGAAAAAAAGACTAGTACCAATACTCTTAGTAAAACAGTAACACAAAATTAATTCAACACATAGTGGCATAGTAGCAGTAGCACTAGCAAGCACAGTACATAACATTTGTGGTATGTATCTGTCCTCCCACTTCCTCAGCCTCTAACATTTGTGGGAGTTTCAGGCATCTTACTAGCAATATGGACTCCAGTACACAGTACACCAGTCTTCTTTTTCTCCCTAGTTTAGCGAAATTACATAACCTTGTTGTAGCCGGCATGATGCCAGCTCAGTCAGCTTGCGCCCAAGACAACCATACTCGAGTCATGACGCAGACTCACGTTAGTTTTATTTACTACTGTCTGCAGGTGGGGAAGCTCGTATTTTTCTATTATGGGTGGCACTAGCCATACTCTTTCTGTTACATCAAAGGCAATTGCTCAATTTCACTTTCTCCCTGCCCTGACTACTACCAAAAGGCAGATTATATATCTGATCTAATGATAATTGCTTATATATGGGGCGACATGAGGTACTTTGTTTTGATTGATTGTGTAACCAACAGATAGGCCACCCCCCATGGCAGGCTGGCTGACACACGCGAAAATAAATTAACATAGGTAGGGAGTGGTCCTCGGAGTCGGAAGAAGGCGCTTGATAACTGCATACATACACAATATATATATATGATGTGCTTGCAAACTACTGTGAGTCAAGGAAGTATTCTGAAAATACAACTTATATTCCCCTCGGCTTTGCTACTGTGGCACGGTTTCTTTTACATTCTCTTCAAACTAAGATTCTGGTCTGCATCCAGTGACAGTCTCCACCTATGCTATCTATGATGAATACATCCAGGCATCCAACCATTCAAAGTAAACGTCTATCATTCTTCTTAATCTCTCAACAAACCTTAGTTTGTTTCACCAACAACCACCCATGCGTCCTTCCTTGCTTGCCTTGGCTTTGAGTTTGACCCAAACACTGCTGATGATTCTATCCACCCATACGGTGTCGCCCACCCAGGCAGGCATCTTTTCTCTCACCTTCCACCCATCCTTCAACAACCCATGCATCTGATTCCTATCAGCCACCTCTGCATGCTTCCAACATATCCTTCTCTGCCAGTCATATTACATCTCGCCCGTCCTTCCTCCTTCCACACTTCTTTCCCTTTTTGTTCAACACATCCATCAAGGTCATCTGATCTGACTTTTAGTCTTCTCCATAAAACTTTCACAGCTGAGTTGGAGTCAAATAAAAGTGGCCATTGGTTACTCAAATCATGCTGCTAATGCTATTGCTAATGCCATTGCTAAGTAAAGGATGTCTACTTCAACCGTTGTCTAATGTTCACTACAACTTCATACTTACTAAGTCTCAACAGTACAGTGAGTGTATACCTTTCCCGCTAGTGTAATGTCAATAAGTAAGGAATATAACTTACCACCGCCCGCCACTGCAGCTGGCTCACCCCCTGTAGCTCCTGCAGGTGCCGCATCTCCTGCTCCCTCCGGAATGGCCGCATCGCCATCACCGCTGGCCCTGGCACTGGTGGTCGGTAGTACGCCTAGAAAAAACATTGCACATTTTTAGATGCCATATAAACACCTCCCCTATTTATTCTTTTTTACTAGCAAGATTGGGAAAAAAAGTTAATACATTCATATACAACATACATCACTAGTCCAAATTGGGTACTAGAGTAAAGTAGACACTAGTAGTGTTATGGTCCCTAGGGTCATTCTAGTCTACTCTACTCTTTGCAAAGTTAGCCTGAGCCATGCAACCATTTTAGCTTCATGTCTTTTGCGCATGTGACGTTACCTCGCAGCTTGTTGTGTAAAACACCTTTGAGCCCACCTGAGCTCATTCAGCTACTGTCTGAGCGTTGCGTACAAGAGGTCAAAAAACAAGCCACTTTGTTATGGAGTTCTGGTCAGTCTGTATTGCTTAGCCATAACACGCTACACTTTTTGGCATGACTGAGAAATGCTTGCATTATACTATCTAACGTGCACCATTTTTCTCATAACAGGCAGAAGATTCCCTTCTACGAACCAGAGCTTTGCAGAGCTTATGATGTAACCAGTACTTCTACGTTCTAAGGTGAGGGGTCCCCCAGAATTCGCACAGAGATCTTTTGTCTTCGATGGACTTGTAACAATGTTTATTGTTTTAATCTTATGCATTTTGCAGTTGGAGCTGGCTCATATAGTATACTGAATTGAATTGTAGAACAACGTACAGAGCTTGTTAGTTGAAAATAAACCTTTTGAACTTACACATAGACTCTGTGGTATTTGGTGTAGTGGATTTACGTGAGTGAGCGAAAGGGTGTTCTTATGTTCTGGGTTGTCTAATCATTGGGTATCTTCGGAGGGGGTTCTGGGACCTAATGAGAGACTATAGCTAGTCGGTCAGGGAATTGTGGGTTCTGACTGAGGTGTGAGGAAGGTCCAACCTTCCATCACCAACATCCTATTTTCTTTTGCATAGTTCTGTATGTGGCTGTGCAGAATCCCCACAACAGTAGTAGTATGTACTATATCCTAGCAAAAATAGCCAAATATCTGGTTGGGCATTTTGTTGGTGGGAATTGTCGAAAAGCCTCAAGATTAAGAAGACTAGAAGACGACAACCCAAAGGACTGGACTCAGTGACTAGAGCTATTGGTGAATCTAGTTTTATTTAAAACCTTTTAAATAAAGAGTGGCCAACTGGGTAAGCTTAGCTACAGACAGACTAATAGTAGTAGAACAGAGAATCATAGCAGAGGCAGTTATAATTATTAATATCAACCACTGGAGGACTTACTGGGGCCAGCAGCAGAGCACTCGGTAGCAGAGTGGTCCTGGCCCTGGGAGGCATCTTGATCTTGTCCTGCCGACTGTGACCTAGTCTTCTTGCCCCTGGGTGCTGATAATGTAAGATATAATAAAGAAAGAGACAAACATTAATGATTGGTGTACTGTGAAACAAATAAAATATTTTAAAAAACGCTCAAAAAACATTTTAGCAAACAACAATTGCAATAAAATTGACCTATCTAATCAGATCGACTAGCAGTATTATTGCGGGATTCACGGACCGTCTACTTATTATTTATGAACACTAATCCATTGTTCCATTCTGATTCCCGAATACTAACTACCACCTGACCTAGCCCACATATTCCAGATGGGCCAATTGTTCACTAAGTCTGCATTTCAATTTTAGCCCCCACTAAACAAACTATAAAAGGTTCTACTAAGGACCGGGGTAAGCAGCACTGAGTGACAGAGGGTGCGTCACGCAGACCTTTAAAAAATTACCAATTAATACTAACTAAACCTATCAATCCATCCACCACTATCTCTTCTTAGTGACAGGAGGACAAAGGAAGGACTAGAGTCTCTCTAGCAATAGCATTACCTAACTTAAGCTCTCTAAGTAAACTCTTACATAATCAGCCCAAGCGAGCGCAAAGTTGCAAACAAGTAAGAGTAGCGCCGAGCACCTGTGTCCTACAATCACAGAAGATTTTGAAATGTAATTTACCTGCAATGTAAGCAGCAGTATTCTTGCTATTCGGAAAAAAATTATACACAATAGTGACAATACTTATACTACTAGTATATTAGCTACTCACCAAGCCCCATGACCTCGACACCTAACAGGTCGAGCAGGTCCTGCTCCCGGTCCAAGATGTCTGGCCACCGGTGGGCCAGCTGGTTATGGGTGCGCCGGACCCCTGAGTGACAAAACACTGCCCGGCGCACCTTCGCCCACCAGCGGTGAGGCTCCTGGGTAGGGTACCCGGAGCCAGGCTTGCCGCCTGCTGCCAAGGAAAAGGGGAGGTGGCACTGCAGAAAAAAACAAGGGCAGCCACCTCCGCAGGGTGCAGTCTCCCGCAAGGCAGGCGGCTCTGGGGCGCAGGTGCCTTGCCCTTGGAGCCGTTAGTACCCTTAGGCATGGTTCTGGGGTGAGCGGGAGGTGGAAAAGAAAATTTAGAAGGAAAAAATGAAGTTAGGGGAAGAAGTAGGAGCTTGAAGAAGGAAGTAATATAAAACAGTAGAAAAGTGAAAAAAATGCAGTAAAAGTCAAAATAAAATGCAAAATATAGACCTAGGGACAGAGAGGGATAGATAATAAATAAAAAAGATCAGAAAAACAGTGTAAAAACCTAAGGATTGCAAAGCTAGAGGGAGGATAGAAAAGCAGGCCCCCAAAACCATAGCATGAGTGAAAAAACAAAATGGCCGCTCCCATCGCGACCACATGGGTACGTTTGCGTGATATTTCCCCCGATCACGCAAAAAGCGTTGCGAACATGTAAGACGCGTTCCCGAACATGAAATGCGCATCGTGAACATGCTATACGCGACCCGGAAAAAAGGCATCGCGAACGGGCAGGACAAGTGAAAAACAAGATGGCCGTGCCCATGGGCAACCGCATGGGAACGTTCGCGAGATACTATACTCCGAGCACACAAGCAGCGTCCCGAACACGCAATACGCATTCGCGAGCAAGAAAAACGCATCGCGAACGGGAGTGACAAGCAACTATGCACTCTCGCGTAGATAAGCGTAGCTCGTGTAGCGCTTTTGCAACTTCGTGTAGCCTCGCGTAGCATGACTAAGCAAACTATGCCCAGGATTACTCTCCACTCCTATCATTTACTTCACCACAGCCCTCAACATCACTGAGACAACAGTCAGCAAAAGGCCCAGACCAATTCATGTGCCTCCAGACAACTATTCCACGCTGATCACTGTATTTTCCTACTCCCATTCTCACATGTCCATGCAGAACTCTCTTCTAAAATTGAATACACTGGGCACTCAAGGAATGAAGGAAGGGGCCCCAAAATTCGAAATGTTTTCTATTGAATTGAACAAAGATTGAAAAAGGACAAAAATGTCACCTAGACAACCATGACACCATGTCTGCTTTAGAATATCACAAAAGGTAACATTTTTGATAATCATTTTCAGAAGTAAAAATTGTGGCACCCACAATCCTCAATGGCCACAGTGTGCATTTATATAACTTTGTGGAAACACAAACAGCCTTATTCACAAAAGTAAACTTGGAACTTAAATAGAACAGGCTTATCTTTTGATGTGCGGAGACTCTGCATCCGTAAAGCTACTACTTGTAAATCCCTTCATGAATAACAAACAATCATAAACTCACACAAAAGTGTAATTTTACCTTTGTGAATCAGGACAAGAGTATTTATTTCAAAATGCCTTTGCATGTGAGTACATTGGAATCTACAAACAATCCCACAAATACTCCTGGGAAGCTGTGACTATGGGCCGGCTATGAAGCCTTTTTGTTTTTGGAAAAGGTCTGATTTGCAGAATGGGAAAATTGTGACTGCCAAAAGGCTTTTTGGTATGTATGAAACTCAAATTGTGATTCAGTAACACGTTAATGAATTGCAATTTAGGTTTGCAACTTCATGCCAAATTGGTATTTGAAAGGTGGTGTTTAGGGTGTCCCTTCCAAATATTGATTCACAGTGGGATGCATTAATGATTTGTGACCAAAATATGATTGCGAAACATCAATGTTTCTGTAAGGAACCATTTCTAATTTATGAATGTTGACACATTTTTTAAGAGTACCACTGCCTACTCTTACAAAATGTAAGTCAAACTTTCTTTTTTTTTAATAAATCCTCCCATTTTCCTTTAAGGAAAACTGGCTCCATTTGAAAAAAAAGATTGTTTTATTTAAAAGCAATAATAGACATAGTGGTCTGTGGACCCCAGCAGACCACCATCCCTGTAATGGAAGTGAATTGTAGAGGGTTATAATTTGCGAACAACTTTTTTAATATGCATGATGTAGTTTGAATTGCGACCTCCTGCAATTCTGTCTTTTTGTGAGCCAGCCAATTAGTACATACTTTGGTTTGCAAAATCAAAATGGATTCCCTGTGGAATGGGTGATGGACACCTATCAGTTTAACTTTCTCCCAAACATTTGCTGTTCGCTAGTTCAGGGTTAGGAAATTTTTCAGGTGTTACCCCAATAATTTCTAGGGACTTAACAACGGTAAACAGCGTTTACTTCCCATGCCAAACAACGCACGCCATAACAACGCTGTCGTTACAACGACCGCGTTGTTATTTCGCATACCATTACAATGCAAGTCAAAACAATGACTTGCGTTAGGGGGCAGAAGGTGTTGGATTTAAAATCCAACACCTTCCCTAGTGTCCACACAGACTGGAGTTGGAATAGTAAATTATACTATTCCATCATCCAGCGCCCACTAAAAGCAAGTTGCGGTTTCAACTTGCGTTGTAACGGTATGCGAAATAACAATGGGGTCGTTATAATGACCGCGCTGTTATGGCATGCGTTGTAAATGCATGCAAAAAAAAGTCCTATATTCCTTAACAACTGCTGATTGTTATAAGTGAATAACAGGAATTCCGTTTTGGTGGGGTTAACCTTCTGGGAAGTGTGGAACATCTAGATCTAAATTAGGTGCGAGCAATGTTTGAGGTGTTGGTTGTCTAGTGCAGGAGAGACTTTCCAAAATAGAAACAGAAAAGAGGGGTAGTTCTTATGTGGGAGAAACTGGCACCTATCGAGTGTGCGTACCTTAGGTCAATGCGAGTAAGGCGGTGCAATAGGTAAGGGAGAACACCCCAAGCCATCCAAGTGGACCTGAAGGTCAGATAAAAGTATAACAAGCCTATGCATGCACACGTTCCTTTCAGTAACAACTTATAGTAAGCATTAGGTAAACTCAGAAAACATTCAACATACAAAAATATAACACAGTTAGAGTAATCTGTGTAGTTGTAATGCTCCTGTTCCTTTAATCCGACTATTGCCTAGCCAACACATGTTTCATCATTAGGGATGTACCCTTCGACATCTTCAGGGCTGTCGGGCTAACGTAATCACTGCACGACTCCTCTCCGCCGGTTGTACATCCATCCCGGCTGGCTTTGAAAATGCGACGTGGGAGCAAACAACCACAAAATCCCTGTTCTGCTATCACAAGTGGTTCCTTCTTGTATTCAGAGAAACGGCAAGTCCCGTCATGTGAATCCACATCAGACTGGTATCCTGTCTGTATTGATATTTGAATCTGCACTCCATATACATGACCTAATGTGGCTTAGCGAGTGCGCTTTCCATCGGGTTCCTGTTCCGTGGTTCCAAAGTACGACCCGGAAACATGCCTACTTTAAGTTGCTACTGACAGGAGCGTGTGCATAGGCTTGTTAGACTTTCAAAAATAGTTGTGAGTCCTCAATGTATTGGTGATTTTTTATGTTGTTATTAATGAGTCAAGCTAGTTGCATCCTTCATGTAGATGATGATAATGACGATGAACAAAAGGGAATCCTGGGGACTCTACAGGGATCTTCTGGGATCTGCCCAAGTGAAATAACTGGTGAATGATGGCAATTCAGGAGGAGAATCTGTGAAGGAAGTTTATTGTCAATCTCAATAGAGACTTTAGGATATGTATGAGGATGGGGTGGTCAACAGTGTTGAAGGTAGCTAAAAGGTCCTGTATTTTCCTTTGTTTTTATATCTTTATTTTTGCACTTTTGTATAGCACAAATGTGGCCCAAAGGCATCAGAGGGCTACATATGAGCACCAGATTACACTGACTACACAAAGTCAGGATTTGTTTTAGGCACAGGGCGATTAACTGATTTGCCCGGAATCAAAGGCTGTTGAGCCAACACCGGCACTTGAAATAGTTTACCCAGTTCCAAGAGATAATAGTTCTGGTCATTAAGCCACATCCACTCCCAGCTTTATTTATTATCAGGAAGACAGTGTCCATGGTTTTAGGGAGCAGTCTCCATGCAGCAGGGTTGGTTGAAACTGGTTAGATAGCAGTGTGGTAGATCATTAACATTTATGTTATCTCCAAGTTGTGCATAGACTACTTTTTCAATGATCTTGCTGATGAATTGTAGATGAGTAATGGGTTACTAGGTGTGTTAGGGTCTAGTCTGGATTTCTTCAGGAGAGAGAGAATTCCCTTCTGAGAAGATGTTTTGAGTGAGGCAAGTGTTGACAATGGTAAGTAATGAGGGGTGAGGTTGTTTTTCTTCAGATGGCTTTGATGAAGGTCGAGGGTAAGACATGACTTCATACATAGTGGTTTGAGGGAGTTGAGGATGGTAGAAAGGTCTGTAAGAGGCACATCATTGAACTCAGACTATTGTGGATGGTGCACAGAAATTTGTGTGCAAAAGGAGAAGCAAATGTAGTGTTGTCATGAGCTGTCTGGTCTTCTGTATGTATCCATTGAATAAGTGGCTGATGGTATTGCCTTTTTCCCATGAAATGTGGTTTGGGAGGGCTGTTCTGGAAGTTGATGCAGTGCTTCATTGTCTTGAAGTGCTTTTGACTTCTTTTGGTTTCTTCATTGGTGGTGTTGATATAGTAATTGTAAATGGGTGAAATCTATATGTTGCATTGAAGGACTACAGTAGAGTGACGTCTCATAGGATTCTGTTTTTCTCATATTTTATTTCTTGTCTGGGATGAAGAGTTTGCTGTCCATGGGAAGTTTGGAGTACCAGGTCACTGATGGCTTTGGCTTGTGTTTGCATGTTTTAGATGCAGCATCGGTGTTGTGCTGATTTTCCAGTAATGTTCCGAATTTGTTTAGAATGGTGATGGCATCAGTTATGGAGTGCACTGGACGAGAGATGAATGAGCTTTGGGTTGGTGATGGAGAAATCTTAGAAGGATCTGAAGGTTTGCTCTGTGTGGAGTTAACCTCAATGTGTTGGTTGAATGCTAAACCGGGTGATGAGAGTGGTGAAGTGGTCAGACCAGACCATGGGATGAGATTTGCATTGATGCGAAGAAGAAGCAGCCATGTTTGTAGCTTTTTGGGAAAGGGCTGACACCTTGTCCCGGTCTTACATAGAAAAAAGCTTTCAATCTCTGCTATAAATATTCTAGTGATGCCTCTACATTTTGAAAAGTCCTCAGATCCACAGATCTGATGCTGAGACCAAAATCCAGAAGTTGGCAGAGGTTTTTCACAACTCCTGTTTCTGGTTCACAATAAAATGTCTTATTCAAACAGGAATTATCTACAGGAGGCATCATATTTGTATGTCTTTCTGCTTCCTCAAGCCACACGAGGGAACTTCCAATGGAAAAGCAGTCTTCACTGGTTGTACATGGAAAACTTAAATCATGTTGGTTAGAAGGAGACAAACTGCTCTTCTCTCCTAAGGTTGGCAGGCAACAGTTCTTCCACACGGCAGCAGGAACGCAAGTCTTTTGTCAGTCAGCTATTCCTGATGAGGCCCAGTGATGGAGCAAGGTTTCATATAAAACGAGACTTGCTCATATGCGATCCTCTTGAATAACCTGTAATACTGTAACCAACATGTTTGTGGGTTCTAACGTTGCACCACATTTTACATACTGTATCTAGGGGAAGCTTTTCTATGTCTTTTACTAACCAGTAACCCGAGTGTCCTAAAAATGGCCGCCAAAAACGCGGGAACTCTTCTGCGAATGCGTTTACTGCATCTACGTAGTAATGACGTCTCTGTCGCTTGGTGGGAAATCTTTGCAACTGCGCAATAGCTTTTAACATGGCTGCTTGAAAACCTCGCATTAACACACATGCTATGCTGAAACTAACCCATGCAAGTTTTACTAAGCTATTAATGCAAAAGGTATATTAAGCAAATGGGGTTAGAGTAATAGTAAGTGGTATACAGTAAATTCATTTAATTTTGTATTCTACCATGTTTTTCTCTGACTTTATTAATAGCTCGTATTTTGGCCTTGGAGGGTGACCGATGTCCCCATCCCTTTGCGACAACTACACATGCTTATTGCATCCTTGTCCTGAGACCAATGATGTCATTGAACCACTGCCAAGAACATGTGCCCAGCAAGGACATGGGAAGCTAAACTCTTGAACCTGCGAAAGGAAGAAGCCGAAACATTGTACTACAGATTTATCAATCCACATATGAAATGCTGATGGGAATAAAGCTTGTGGTTATTAAAATTAAGGGGCGGGGAATAAGACAATAGAACTAAAGAAGGTTATTGCACTTAGTATGGTGTGATGTCCTCACCCCACTGCCTGGCCCAATCAAATTGAGGGGTGTACATAGAATTGAAACATTTGGGGGTGGATTATACATTCGAATTGGTATAACAGAGGTAAGTTTTAGTTAGTTAGACACACTTGACCCACTTTATGCTGATGCTATGCTGAGATGCTGCCCGAATTGTTGTAAGCTGACTGAAGAATCCAACACTAGGGAAGAATCGCGGAAGAACCGAGGACACACATCTAGGAAGGGGTCCGGACGAGCCTGAGCCAGAGAGACTAGTACCAGAGAGGGGTGCAAGGCTGGCATTGCACTAGAAGAGGTCACCTTCCCGGTCCTGAACCTGTCCTGAAACTTTGAAGTCCAGGTCCTCACACCATTCTAGGTAAATAAAGTTCTGTGGGGTAATGCTCCATATTTGCTCTCTTTTCTCTCTCTCCTCAGGGACTGTCATCACAAGAATTTAAATACTGTGAATTGATTATAAGTTAACTGTACTATTTTTACTGATGGAGAATTTTGGTGTATCTACGTGTATTCTGATTTGACTCATAAAATTATTAATTCAGATAAATCTTTAAACTCCTACAGAGTCTGTGTTTCTTTAAATTAAAAGTGAAATGTATTATTATTTCCTCCCTATTTTAATCTACAACTAGGTCTGTCGACATAGTACATTTACATAAGGAGACAGGGAATGGTAATGATATTGGTGTAACAGGTCTCTAAGGTAAACTAAAATTGATGACCAGCGAATATTTGCTAGCTCATTGAATGTATGAATGTATATGGGCCCAAAGCGAGAGTTGTGTGTATGTGTGTGTCTTGAGCTGGTAAACTCCGCTGCATCACCAGCCAAACCTAATAGTAGTCACATGCTTCTCAATACCTCACATTCCTCAGAGCATCGGGATGCATTTTCTTTCCTGGAAAAATGCTTAATGGCAACAATACTGCACCAGAGTTTTATTAATCTAAAAATATAGGTCGTTGAGGGGAGCTATTTTCCCTCCACAGAATTCACCTTTGGCCTACCCATTTCCCCCAACTAACTTCAAAATTGGATTCAGTGACTCTAGGAAAGCCTATACAATGATCAGAAAAGGTGCCTTTGGGTCTACTGGCGGCCCTCTCTAATAGCTGTTGTCGTTTCCTTTTTCCTTTCCTGTCTATTGTGTGGTAAATCCTTTGAAACAGCTGGTAGTTGGCGCAAATACCCAAAAGGCGTGACACATTGTGTTCTGAGACATACTTGTGTATACATTTGGTAAGTTGATCAAATTCAGAATAAGTTTCATATTCCCAAAAGGGTAGAAAGGCTACAGGTATAAACAATCTATAGTTAAAATTGGTCTTTTCAGTCTACATGCAAAAAATGTTTTTCATAGCATAGTCTTGTCAAATGTTACAGATTTAAGATTTAAATAGCTTTTTTTAAGTGGGGCTGGCTGTTCTGAAAACATATATTCTACATTTACTTTCACGTTTTGCGATGTAGGTGTCAAAATTTTCCTTCTCTCTTACACCCAATTGCTGCCGTATGTACAACTGTGCCTTTGTCCAGTGCACATATATTTGCCTTACCACAGTGATAATTATGGCGTTAAAAGTGGTTATCCATTAACACAGAGCATATGGTTGCATTGACAACCACCATTGTGGGCGTAAAATGCACTAAATGTCGGGGGAGGGGAAAGGAGCAACACAGAAAAATATTAATTAGTTTACTATAATCCTCTTCAGGGAAGACCCCAAAATCTTGCACTTACATCAACCATCTGAAAAGCAACACTGATTGATATATGTTGTCTTTTAAGTGCTGATAAACTTGTTGTTCTGAGTGCAAGCGGGTAATTGTCATAGTTGAGTCGCAATTTTATTAAAGAATGTAAGACAAGGAAACCGGAAAAATGCAACAGGATTCTAAATTGGTGAGAAGGGGGAAAATGATTGACAGAGGAGGTGAGAGCGAGAGAAGGACTGGTGGTTAGATAGATGGATGGATCGGTGGAGTGATGGATGGATGTGGGAAAGTGAAGGATGCATGTGTGAGTTAAAAGATGATAGATAAATGGATGAGATTGCAGCATGTATGGATGCAAAGGAAAATGCTATGAAAGGGAGGAATGGATGAATGGATGGATGGGTAGATGGATGGGCAGATGGATGGATGATTGGATGGATAGGAGATTGAAAGGAATGGGTGTCAGGGAAAAAGCAATGGATGGAGGAGTGCAAGAGAGAAGGCTTAATTAATGACTGATAGAAAGAGAGACACAGATGAAAGTAGAAGTGTAAAGAAGAGAGACTGATGAATGTGTAAGCCTGAGGGTGGCAGAAAAATCAATAGATTGGAATAAAATGGGGATGGGGGATGTAGTGAAGAAGCTGGAGCCAAGGTAAGTTGAGAAGTTTATTCGTTGGCTACACGTTTGTAGAGCACACAGCAGCAGCTCCACAAGTTCAAAGCAGCATCAACTGTATAAAACATCTCAACCCATACATTCTAAGAACCATCACCAAGCAAAGTAGAACACTGGCAGGGAATGCTCTCACCACACCCTGGCAACCAGGCAGAAGAAAGAGGTATTCACATAGAGACAAGATGGAGACTAGATACTACAGGGGGATGGAAGAATGTTGTGAGGAAGAGAGAGTGGTGGATAAACCGATGGCTATGTAAGAGAGAGTCAGTGATTGGTGACTGTAATAGATCAGCCAATGAAAGGTTATTTTGCTACCACCCCTCTGAATCTCATTAAATCTTGCAATTAAATGTTATTTTTAATTTTTACTTTCGTGTTTTATATAGCAAATCCCAGGGTTTGGGTGTCAGAGCGCTTTACATTTCAACTGTCTTCGAGGTCAGCAGATATCAATTCTTTCACGTCAAGAGCAAGACTATGAATTCTATTAACATTGGTATATATTTATCCATGCATAAAACAAATGTGAAGAGGAGAGAAAAATAAAAATCAATAGAATTTAGTCCAGATTGTCATGTCGTACGTTAGATTTAAGTTAAGGCCATTCCTGAGTTCTTCCATATCCAAGCTAGTTATAGAGTTTTTGTGTTCACCACATTGTTCGTTATGGTAGAAATGTACCCATCAGAAAGGACTTGGTCTCTTTTTCTAATCGTGGAGTATAGGTGATTCTTCTGATGTTCGGTATGAGCGAATTCCAGATCCTTGGTGCCGCTCCTGTGAACGCTCTATCGTAAGTATTTTTCATACGGAAGAATGCTGGTTTCAGTAGAAAATCCTCTGCTCCCCTTGAAGTTCTCGTGCCTCCGGACAGCGTAACTTTATGGGCTAGGTAGTGGGGAGTTTTGTGATGTATTGCCTTGTGTGTAATACATGAAATTTTTAGCTCTATTCTTGCTTCGTATGGAAGCCCGTTGAGCGCTTTCAGATGTGGAGAGATGTGGTCGAATTTTTTGGTTCCCGTTATAAGTCTATTTGCTGCATTGAGGCAGGCTTTTAGGGGAGCTGTTGATATCTTAGGGAGTCCTGATAGTGTTGCGCATCCATATTCAATTCTGAATATGACCAGTGCCTGTATTGTTTTTTTCAAGTCTGTGGGATCGATAAGTGGCTTCATTTTTCTGAGGTTATTCAGACGGAAGGAGCATTTTTTGTCATTGTGTTGATGTGTGCTTGCATGTTTAGCTCTTTGTCCAGTGTGATACCCAGTGATTTGGTTGAGTCAACGTAAATGTTAGCAAAATTTGCTGCAATATAGAAGGAGGCATTTTAATAGATTTAGCATGGTAGTATCTAATGGCTCAGTCGGTACTATTTGGAACACTTGCGTCAGAAACAACTCTAATCCAAACGATGCCGTCTTGATTAGAATATTTTTGGCACAAGAAATACATAAGCTCTTACAAAGACCATTAAGAATCATGTTAGTGATTGGTATGGCAATGAATTTAGTCTCTTGTCTAAGGACATAAGACAATCACTATTGTATTGTAACCCTGAAATGTATACCTTAGCTAGAAAACAGACATAGAGACTAAACAGTCCATTTAAGTATAAAACTAATCTTACAAATATGAAATGTTACCAATCAATGGCATATGCTTTAGCATTCTTTAACCACAAGAAAGTCTGTGAATTTGTTAACAGGGTCTTTGAAAGGTCCTCAGGAAACCAGGATCCAAAACTAGCAAAGATTGGGTTACCTGTATGAACTCTTTGAATAATCCCACAATAAAACCATTCATGGGCCTTGCACTTGAATTGCTAAAAACCAATAGCATTGGCAGTCACAGTTTTAGTGCTTATTAGACTTGTTCTTGTATAAAGCCTTATAAAGCCACAGGACCTGATGGCCTTGCCAAACGTATATTAAAGGAAGATGCCTACAGGTGGTCCACAGTCCTGCCTCGATTACTCAATACCATATTCCAAGGTTAGCATTTTAAACTCTTGGAAGGTTGTATTATTCTTATTGATTTTTAGGAAGGTGATCCCTGTATTCCTGAGGATCACCCCCTTTATTGTTATCCCCATATATATAGCTATTCTACTAGTTGGTTTTAGTTGGAATTCATGCTTAGATACATAATAGAAATATTCTTCTGAGCAGTCTGATGGGAAGAGCTAAGCTAGGTGTGTGGCTTGACTCTAAGAGCCCAAGTACGAGACGATCCGCAAAATAAATGAGCATCAGCAGACCACAAGATAGCATAAAATGGAGAGCAACTATGAGATAGCTGGAGGTGGACAGGGTCCACTTAGCTTACTGGTGTGTGATGCTGCAGTGCTCTCCTCCTCTGGATAACGATTAATAGGCAGTGTAACAGACTTCAGTGCACCTTTATCCCACTCCTTGTCACCCCCTCCACCTGCATCTCTTTCCTCCCATTTCAGGTGCAGAATTTTGAGGGTTGCCAAATGAATAAGTCTAGCAGCTGTGAATGTGCTGGTGATGATAGGGAAACCATGGGAAGGGCTGGCATGTTACACCCTCTTTAGATTTCCTGCTGAGGCACATGCTCTACAAAATCCAACATTCTTTTTCTCTGTGAGTTCATTTAGGGAAGAGGTGTGGCGCGGTGGCTACAGCAGCTGACTCTGAAGCACAGGGCTTGCGGTGTGATCGGCAGCTCAGCTCAGCATCATGTGAATCTGGGAAATAACTCACTTAATGTTCCCGACGCTGCCCAGTGCCTTAAAACTCCCTAAAGGGTTTATATGGTCGCACTATACAAATACAAATTATTATTAGGAGGAAAATCTAATTGATCAGTTGAGGCCCATCACTGACATGTTTTCACACTATCCAAACCTGGGCAGATGGGAATCAATGGGGTAATTGAAAATTCAAAAGGCCTCTGCGTTGACACTGGCTTTCAAGAGTTGCCACCTTTCCAAAAGGTAAATACTGGCTATTTGTCCATGGTTTAAGAGTCTGTAAGGGCCAAGGCATTATACTTAAGGAGAAAATCATATCAAGCCATCAATATTTGTAACCTGGCCTTTCTGTTTTTGTGCACTTTAGTGATCAGTCAGGAATCATTATGACAGTTCTACAACATATTTTAAAGTACTTTCTTCTTATATGTTATGGTAACGTATATACTGATAAAGCTGGAAAAATACTGGCTTTTCTTACGTTCCCAATTTTTTTACCAGCCAGTTGTTGGACTTGACCCTCTTTGCAGTTTCACCCCCAAACATTTTGCTTACCAAACTCCTGGTTTGCTGAATTAGTTTATGTTGAACTTGAAAATCTGTGAATGTTATCACTGCTAACCAGTGCTAAAGTGCCTACACTCACTCTCTAAAACATGGTAAAATTAAGTTACACCTCATTAGCATATTTAATTTACTTATAAGTCCATAGTAAAGTATACCCTTGACTGGTAAATTAAATGTTACTTGTGGGCCTGCATTAAATGGTACTTGTAGGCTTGCAACACTGATTGTTCCAGCCACTTAAGTACGTTCCTTAAAACATGTCTCAGGCCTGCCGTAAATTCGATTTTCGCTACTGTGAGGCCTGCCTCTCCCATACACTAACATTGATTTATCTTATTAGATTTAATAGTGATAAACCTTGTTTGGGAGCAGGTAAAGTCAGATTTTAAGTTGCAATTTTGGAAATGACACTTTAAGAAAGTAGGTAATTTATTGTCCTGACCATTTGGTGCCTGAAGCCTGTTTCCTGGGTCACACAACTGGGTGTAGTTTACAGTTAGCTTTTATTTATTCTTCCCAGACAGCTACACAATAGAGGTATGGGGCTTTGGCAGGATGGACCATCCAAGCAGACAAGAAGGCAGAGCTGTGCATAGTCCCAGTTGCACTTTAAAGACGCTGCCTCAGCTCACACACAAATAACTTTTCACTAGCTTATTGTGACTGCTGACATCCTGGGGCCAGGCCTGGAAAGGAGGAATTCCAGCAACTTCTCCGGAGGGAAATCTCCAGAAGTTTCTTCCACTGTAAAGCTGGCAGCAGGTTTAAACCAGGAGCCTCAGACCAACTCTTCACTTCACTTCTGGACCCGTTGAAGGACTCTCGGGTGACTGCTGGGCTGTCTGTGGCATGCTGTGTACTGCAGCATACTGCCCTGCTGCACCAAGAGAGCTGCCCTGCTGTCTGAAAGCTGCCTTGTGCCCTTGGAGGACTGCCCAGATGCTTGAGACCTGCTTTTCTGCTTGAATCCAAGACTTCCAGAGTGACTCCAAGGGCAAGCCTCCTTATCAGAGCCTCAGGAACAGAAAAGGCTCCAACCATCTTGAACCCACAACTAGACCCAAATAGAGTTAGTCCTGACCCTCTAAGTAGTGCCCCTCCAGTCCTGCACACCTGGAAGTGGTGCTAAAAGTGCCCAGATGGCACAAATCCAAAAAGTGAAAATTTTCTTCCAGAACATGCTCTGAGATCCAAGAGCAAACCCGGACCTACCCGCTTACAGACGAGACCAGGAAGTACCTGCTCGCCAATCTGGCCAAGGTGCATCAACCAGATGGCAAATCCTGTTCATCTGCTCCTTGCACAAGGGGTAGTCAGCCTTGTGGAGCCATTGTTGGCTACAGCCTACATTTTTGTCCCACAGGAGATTTTGACTTCCATAAAGGAGACTAAGTCCAAAAATGGAAATCTTCACCGTGACTTCGTCTAGCAGCTCCTTGACAACACCTCCTCTGTGGATACCACCAGCTGACTAGCCTGGCTGAACTTTACCTTCTCAGACATTAATCAACAAAAAATATTCTAAGTCCGAAGGTAAACAGAGACCAGGCCCAATTCACTTTGCGCATATGAATCATTGTCCATCTCTGTCAGCCATGAGTTTTCACTTTGCCCCAGTCTTGTATGATTAGATGTCCATGAGTGTCACTTCGATCTTTTAGGCACTGTTTTTCACTTTAACGTTCAAAAATGCATAACTCCAGTTCTACAGATTGGATTTTTGTCATTGTAGTATCAAATAATTTATTCAATTGGTGTGGTATCTTTTATGTGTTGTATTTTCACTTTATTACTCTTTGTGTGCTGCATCAATACTTAACACAGTACTTCTAAATTAACCTGACTGCTTTTGTGCCAAACTATCAGAGGATTAAGTAAAGTGTAATTTAGTCACTTTTTGTGCTTCACCCTGACAAGGATTGTGGCTGTTCCTTGAGTAGGGTTAACCACCCTCCCCAATCAACAACCCAATTTATCACTCCAGGACTTCAAAATGGAGGTAGAAAACTGGGCAGGTTGTAACCCCACTTCTAACCTGCAAGATCACTTTATGAGCTCTGCAATCTTTGCTGCTCCATCTGTTCCCTTAATCTCCATCTTTTCTTTGGGGGTGGTGTTTATAGAGGGAACAAAACCCAAAGATATTGAAGCGCTTTCATGAGCACCACATTCATTTGTTTTTTGGGCACAGGGAGGTTAGGCACAGAATCACAAGATGTTGAGCCGATGCTGAGATTTGAACCTGGTTTCTCAGTTGCAAGATTGGCAGGCCTGGATGTAACGCATCCCTCTCTGTAAATGGTGTTTTTAGAATTTTAACACAGCGGTGATTTTCACAGCTGGCAAAAAGTTGCGTTCTGTTAAAACTCTAGGAAAAACCGACACAGATGGACTGTTTATTGGACGGATGGGCCAACAGCAATGCGTTTGTGTTAGTGTTTTTTAGAGTTTAACACATGCTGGTTGTTACAGCCTATAAACTCCAACATTGTGTTAAAACGCTAAGATATATCAACATGGGCACAGTGTTTATGGATTAGAGATGCCAAGAGATAATGAATTCATGTTTGTTTTTTACAAACTTGGGGGCATATTATCAAGACACGGCGTTAAAATTATTGCCACTTTAGCGGCAGAAAACATGTCGCCAAAGCGGCGATAATGGGCTTGATAATATGCTATTGAGAATTCCCATAGAAGCCCATGTTCTGGTGTCAACATGGGCTTCTATTGGAATTCTCTGCGGCATATTAACAAGCCCATTATCGTCGCTTTAGCTGCAGTTTTCTGCTGCTAAAGCAGCGATAATTTTAACGCCGTGCTTGATAATATGCCCCTTGGTTTTTACAGCGACAGTTCAGAGGGGGTTGTTTGAGCTTGGTTCGTGCTGGACTGAACGGCCAATGAGGACCCTGAGGTGAGCCAGAGCCAGGCATCTGCCTAGAGCCAACCTCAAGCTTTCCTATGGCTCACCCCCACATCTAGCTGGACTAACATAATGTTAGTTGTTTGACACATTCATGGATCTGATCTGCACCTTTTCACAAGCAGTCTGTGCCTATAATCAAGGCAACAGTGGGGTTAGACGCAGACTGTGTCATAATCCTAGGTGCCGATTCTGAGCCCTTCTGCAGCAAAATTAGATAGGAATGATGACAAGTTTAAATGCACAATAAGAACAAAAATATTTGTGGCAAAACCTCAATTAAAAAATACTGATTTCATTCACGGTGGAGCGGTAATCTGAAAAGAAGTAGCTGTGGTACCGGGCAAACACTAATACTCAATGCTTAGAAAAAGATGTTTATTTACAGGGTCAATATTTTGACAAGGGCACAATAAATTAGCTGGAACTCATCCCAGATTTCTGGCAGTATGCTCACATCACATGTGTAAGACATGTGCGCCGAACTGGAAAACTACCTAAATCGCACACGATTATTGTGATGTATGGAAGTAGGGAGGACTGTCTTGGATCAAATTGGATCAGTGTAAAAGAAAATGTTGCATATATTGCTTTATATAGTCTAGGTTTGAGCCCAGCCGCTTTCATTCAACAATGCCACATAAAGTCTGCATGCTCATTAGTTGGTCGGTCACTCTCTCTCTCTCTCTCTCTCTGGCAGTCACATAGTTCCAAAATGAAATACCAATGCACCACACTGTAGCTCTTAAAGTGCAAAAGATGTGAGGGATCCCACCAGAATCCTGTTCCATCAGCTATTTCTAAACCAGATCAGGAATATTAACAACCCAGAGAAATATGTTGAATTTGTTCTTGTGTCATTTTCTGTGTTCTGTTTGGAACAACAATGTGAAGGTGGCAATGAAGCTCAGCCCAAAACAAAGGCCTCATTCAAAGTGTCATCAGCCCTGTTGGTCAATTATCATCCTGGCTGGGAGTCATCTCGAGCCTAACACCTAGATGCCAATGCAATGGAAAGAAACAAAGGCGCAGAGCTTGGTATCACTTCACAAGTACTTAAGAGAATTTACAGTTTGGAGGTAGGTTTTTAACTTAGTTCATCCCTGCTATGTAAGAGATGTGCTTACACTGTAAGAATGCCAGATGTATTTGAATGTATGAGCAATTACAAAAATAGTGATTAATAAGCAGCACTCACTAATCTAGTTATTAATTCTTTTAAAGAGCTATTCATCTCAGTGTAGCGTGTCAAGCTTTATATCATACACAGAGAGACAGTAAATAGTACAAGTGTATAAATCAATGTAAAGAAAATGTTGTATAAGACAATGAGGATTATAAGGTGTAGGAGTCACATATTGTCCCTACTTGTAGACATTATATATTAAGTGCATTGTCGGAAGAAGCACAAAGTCAGTATTTAAAATGTTATGCAGTGGTTGGGTTATCTGTGCCAAGAAGACATTCCAATTATCCAAAAGAACCCTTCTTTGAAAGCTTAGAATAATAACAGGTTGTGAAAACATCAATACAGATCTAAAACCATGACGTGTTTGCATGCAGCTCTCCTTTATACTGGTAATAGCACACTGTATGATATAAGTATTGCAACCTATGAATTGGAAAATAATCTCTGTCAAAATGCAGTAACCCACTTACCTATGTACATAAAATACAAATCTGTGATCTGCATGTGACACAATTTGATTAGAGGAAGGTGCATTTATCCTATATGCTACTTTATGAGTTGAACTGTCAACATAGAAAACGCAGATCTCTCCAGCAAGATACCAGAGTTATCCTACCTTTGTTATTATCCCCTAAGATTTTGAACGACACAAAGATTGCTGTAGCACATGTGTTAACCAATGAGATACTTGAAAAATGCAGCCTCTTTGTGACTAATTAATTAAGCAGAAAATATTTACTCTCGCGTTTGCACTTGTTGCCAATTTTGTTGTGGCATATGTTTTTTTAAATAAATGTCTACATTGACTGTTAGACTCTGCTTTTCATAATTCCTCCTTTTGTTGAGTCCACCCCTCCATCTGCTGCACCTTAACCACAATTAATGGGTTCTCACAGTGAATGTTGGTCATTCCAGTTTTTTCTAATGAATTGCAAGCAAACACATTCAACTCTTGGCATTGTTTATGAAATCTCAGAACAACACAGTCTCTCTAGTAAAGACTCAACTAGTCCATTTGTCTTGTAAAGATGAATTCCATGTTTAACTAAAATAAACTATGAGCTTGTTAATTTGCTTCAAAACTTTGCAGAATGGTTTCAGCTGTGACTCTTATAGAGACATGCACTATAACCACCCTACGGTTCACTAAAAATATTATCATTTAATTCTCAGATGTAATCAGCATTTTGCCCACTTAGAAGGGAGGGGCATGTAACAAGTGGTGCTGTAATATTTTTTGAGTGAGGGTGAGGGCAATTTACGAGACCTTACTAAAGGTTTAGGTGATACGTGGTAGTCTGTCTTTGAAAACACAACAAATGCTGGCAGAAAAAACATATTTGAAGAGCCCCTTTAATGTTCATTCCACATATAAACTCTTTCAAACATTATGAGGGTGCAGCTGCACTTCATGCAACCCTATTTTCAGCACCACTGGACCTAACCTGCGTCTCCACCCTGGGTTTCAATGTGAAGAGACACACAATGTTTCATGACATTGTTTATTGGTGTGTTAGGCACAAAAGGTACATGACCATGAAAGGCTTCCATTCAGGGGCCCCTACAGACCCCTACCCATTACACATCTACCACAGAGCCGGCACCGAGCTCCCGACCGACCTCAGGTGCTCCTCCTCCCTGAATACCTCCAGGAAGGCTCTCAAGACCTGGCTCTTCGAATGAACGAAACAGTTGACCCCCCGTGCCTTGAGACCCTCTCGGGTGAGTAAAGTACATAAAATTCCCTGATTGATTGACATAAATGTGAAACCTCTGCTGTGAAAAAATTGTCAGAAAACCACAAAATACACATACCAAAATATGATTTGCAATTGTCACAAACCCAATTTCAAAATCTGTGGACACCAGCATATGAAAGTCCTGATTGCATTTAATTTGTTCTAAGAAACTCTAAAATACACGTACTAGCATAAATGTATATTCAGGAAATAATGTTCGGAAGAAGGAGGGCTACAAAGCTAGTGCTTTCTTTATGCGTTTTAGGGGCAATTGTAATTCCAGTCTTTGATCTGCTTTTCATATTGTCTGTTGGCACCAGCAGAAGGCATTGAGACATCACTATTGTAAGAAATTACCTCTTTTGTTTTACCAGATGCTGCTGCTGTTTGGACTCTGTGCATTGGTACTCTGCTAACCAGGCCCCAGACACATCAAACATGCCCAAATAGGTTACACTCCTGATTAGTATATTTAACTTATCTGTAAGTCAATAGTATAGGGTGTAAAAGTGTACCCAGGGCTATAAGTTACGTTAAGAGGCTAGGAGTCATCCTCACCCACAGGCCAGTACAAGGCATAAAAGTGGCAACCCTGGACACCTTCATCAGAACACATCTGGACCAGTTGAACATAGAAGGAGTGCACTTTCTATTGTGAGCTGTGAGGAGAACCCTAAGCACTGGACCTGCTACCACTTGTATCCAGGGCTGAGAAGTAGACTCCAAGGGTCAGTTGGCTTACCTTTTAAGCTACATGTACAAAAATGCTTCAATAAACCCACTTTCCTGAAGATCCCAGCTGACCAACTCCAATTGGATGTGCCCTGGATCATGCTGTGGCTTCTGTAGGAGTGAGTGCCTTCCTGAGGTCCTGGAAGTCTGGGTTGGTTTTATAGAGTACTCCTAATGCCCAAACTGCAAAAGCTGAGACTTAGAAACTGTTTGCCAACTTTCCTTCTGAAGAACCGGCAGGCGACTGGGACCAACATTTAGCTGCAGCCCTCAATGTTAAATTGCCAGTTGGATCCAAACTGCTGGTTTGCCCCACTGAAGGACATCTCACTTCCAGAAAATGTTCCAAGTCCGAGCGTAGAGAGTTCTACCAAAAGCAATGCTGAGCTAAAACTGCTCAATGTGGAGACCTTCCTGGGCATGGACGGTGGGCTAAGTCCACTCTGATCTTTCCCGCCCTCGTGGATAACTGCACTTGGACCATGCTCTTCAGCAACCCATCATCATCAAACCCTGAAACAGTCCAGCCGAACTGCCATGCCAAGTCGTCCCTGGACCGGAATTCAAGCATCCTGGGACCGGTTTCGGGGCTTCACCCCTCATCATCCAGACTAGCTTGAAACCGGTGCGTAGCAAGCAAAGGACCCATGTCTGGGCATACCCTTCCCACTTAGGGTGAAAATGCAACACAAAAAGATGATCGACGGAATTTTGAACATTGTCAAACATTCACCCCCAGTCACAGATCTGGGTTTATTCCATCGTTATTTTGCTTGCCATGCCATTCCAGTTTGGACCCAGATCCCAGGATGCTTGTTTCCAGTTCAGGGAGGACCTGGCATCGCAGTTTGGGCTGGACTGTTCCCATAAGGAGCAGGATGAAGACTGATTTGCATATGGCTGGGTCGAAACTGAGGTAGCATGGTGAGCAAAAGAACGATGGGTTGGGATGCTACCCCAAGCGATCATCAGTGGGTAGAACATTTTCAAGCATTCCTCCCATCAAATTTTGTGTGCTCATGTACCACCCCAAGTGGCATGGGTATGCCCAGGCGTGGATCCTCAGCTTACTGTGTAACTGGATTTAAGCTAGCCTGGCTGAAGATAGGTAATACCCTAAAACCGGTCCCAAGTTGCTTGATTCAGGTTCAGGGAGGACCTGGCCTGGCAGTTTGGGCTAGACTGTTCCCACAAGCAGCAGGACCAAGACTGATTTGCATATGACTGGGCCTAAACTAAGACATCATGGAGATCAAAAGAACAATGGGTTGGGTTGCTACCTCAAGCGACAAATTGCAAGCATTTCTCCTATCACCTTTTGTGTGTCTTTTGTGTAACTTGACAAAAGTAACAAAAGACCTAGATGTGGGTCTGCCTTTTAATTGTAAATTATGTAGCCTGGTAAATTTCCAATTCGCGGAGAGTGGTTTACATGGTTACATGCCTCTTGGGGACTCAGTTACATTGGCATGACCTTTAGGAAGGTGAAAACCAGAATCTGTGAACATTGCAGTAACATAAGATGTAAAAGAGAAACCACAAAACTGGCTACACATTTCATTAAGCACCCTCACACAACTAAGGGGTCTATTACGATGGTGGGCGGTCACCGCAACGGCTAAAGGGACCACCCACCATAGGTGCGGCGGTCCTGCCATACTCATTATGAGGTCCCCGCCACACTGGCGGGCGCATCCCGCATTTCTAACATTGCGGCGGGTGGTGCTGTCAGCAGCACCCGCTGCAATCTCAGAAGTGACAGGCACCACGCGGTGCTTGCCACCTTGTGCATGCAAATGCAGGGGGGATGTGCACCCCCACCTCCCCAACACCCTGGGGGCCCGCAACGGGCCCCCAAAAGCATAGACCGCATGCCTTTCCGAAAGGCTGATCTCTGCCAACATCCTAATATGGATGGTGGTGTCTTGCAGACACCGCCACCATATTAAACATGTTTTCCACTCGATCGATGAGTCGACTGGCGGAAAAGCGGCGGATGGTCTTTTTGTCTGCCGCGGTCCCCCAGCCATCCTAATATGGTGGGGGGTCTTTCTGGTGTGGATGGCGGGTGGTTCGCCCCTTAATATTTGAACTGTGTTGTTTTGAGAACAGTAGCAACACAGAGAGTATCTTCTTTGAAAAAGAACAGCACTTGTTTTATAGACTACAGACCCATGAGACGAGTCCCAATATTGAGATCCCATGGAGTTGCTTTAGTTAGCAGGACCCATAGTTTTTTTTCGTCACCTCAGATACTCAGTATTGCCACTGCAGTCCATAAACATTCTGCTCATCAAAAGTTTTATGAATTATTAAAAAAAATATTCATTATTTATCTATTAACCTACCCACTCATTTTTAACAAATCGCATCCTTTCTATTTTCAAATAAAGTGCCAGGAATTTTTTTTCTGCCACTTAGCCAAAACCTCGAGATGTCATCTCCTTAGCCAAAAAATCCTGGTAGTTTGGATTTCTTTTGTGTATTTTAATGTTTTTGTCCACTTCTAAAATGTTATAATTTTTTTTACATTTTAGGTGTTTTAAGCATTTTATATACCATCCAGAATCTCTGATAACCACAGTGTTTAACCAATGCCTCGAACACCATATAACATTAAAGCAGGCCCGATTGGTAACTAAGAAGTGGTTTCTTCCCAGGTCCCCATGTTCTGAGGTGCATGGTCTAGTGTTTTGATTGGCTCTTTCAGGAAGGTGGTTTGCACCGGTCGGTGAATGCAAGGGTGTATTTAATCCCTGCTCAGTCCTGTAGTCAATAGCATACAGGCTCCGGAGGCAGTAAATAGATCTTGCACCGAGTGGGGACCCATGATGATGTAAGTACATGGCCATTTACCCAAGGCAGAGGTTGTGTAGTACCAGCAATACCAACTATGGCAATCTATTTGTAATACCATTTCTCCTTACAGGTTGTGACTATTGGGCATCTCCCTCCGGAGATCCCTATGGGGCAAGACACATCCATTAAATTAGTAGGAATTTAATGTAACCACCCATATGGGTGGATATCTGTAGTATGCATTGTATCTCTTGCTTATTGCTTGTGTTTGCAGTGTTTTCACTATGTTTGTATTGGCATGGAAGACACTGACACACACACCGCCTTGTGTTTTAATGTTGTGGCCTCACAGTATACACAGCACCTTTCTGTTTTTTCAGCTTACACAGGTCATACCATATCAATGTTTTGGACTGTACTCATGGTCCCCTGCTGTGACTAAATGTCATTCTTATCCTCAGGTAGATCCACTTCCAAGAAAGGTAATTAATGTAGCGTATTGTGTATGTGTGTGATGATGAATTAATGATTAAAAAAATAACCAGCCACCCTATCCCAAAAGGGTATTAATAAAGACATACTGACTCTGATGAAAACCGCTGAATTAGGGTATGTGGCAGAAACTAGATGATCACACCTAAGGACCGAAGAGTGATTGTAACTCCAGCTAGCCCATTTTCAAAGTCATTAACCTTACCAGATGTACCCCTGATTAAATACTGCTTTGGGCACCGTCTAGGCAGTTTTAAAGATTACCTCATATGGATCCCACACCCTTTTCCTTAAAAGGTGCTCCCTTGTAGAATACCTGACCCTCAGAGGCCCACGAGGAACTCAATGATGAAGCCTGTCACTAAATGTCATCCAGTGAGTGAAAGTTACTAAAGGAAAAAAGGTATTTGCCCTATATCCATTGGGCCCACCTAGATGACTCAAGGTTGACTCTCTCTTAATTGTGACACTGTTTATTAGGAGGGTGAGCCACAACCTCTGTTTCCCTCTTCCCTCCCTCTCCTGATTTTTACATGGACTACCATCCACCCCAACTAATAATCTACTTTCTCACATTGGTGTTCAGCGGTGGGATCCAGAATTATACTTAGCAGTATCATGGAGTGTCTGTCGGGAAACCTCTTCTAGGAAAAGTGGGTCTACCTGAGTGAGTGTACTTGGACAAAAGGGCCCAGACGGTTCATCAGTGAAGTCCAGGGAGCCTGGAGTGTGGAACAATGGCCCAGTTTCCACATAAAACAACTATGTTTTGAACATTGGAATGGCAAAAACACTATTAAAGACATTGTTGTGGCAGAAAATAGCTGGTATACACTTTTCACCCCAAATTCCCAATGTTTTTATTTTTGTTTCTCCCCATTTAGCCTAAATCATTCTACCCTTAGTTGGTAGAATATTCTAAAAGCTTTATAGCCCTTCCTCCTTCAGTTAAACTTTTTATTAAAGGCCTTCTCCCTCGTGCAGGGAGTTTCTAACAATTATTGGAGCATTGAAATGTTGGGAGTTCCAGTGCAGAATGTGAAGATGCTCAGTACCTATATTGGTAGGTATAAACTTTGTTATCCCACATTCCAATGCGTATCTTTTGTTTCTCCTTGTTTATTTTGGGAACATTCTGTCCTAAGTAGAATGTTCTAATGGCATCATAGCCCTTCTGCCTCTTGTTATAATGGTTGTCATGTGCTCTCTGACTCTTTTCAGATGAGCAACTGTCATTTGAGATTATAAGTCTGGTTCATAGCCTTAAACAACCAATATAGCCCTTGGCTGTGGACTACAGTGTTTAAGTATATTCCTCATCAGTAGGCTGTAGTGATACAATTGAGAGTTACTATGTATATTTCTTATTACCTGTGATGAGTGATGTTACAGTTAAACTGTAGGTCAGTGTTTTCCAAACTGGGGTCCGAGGACCCCCAGGGGTCCGTGGCACATTCTCAGGGGGTCCGCAGGCAGCAGTTTTAAAAGCACTGCAAAGTTCATTGTGAAATTAACAGTTTTCCAGCAACTATAAAAGTGTCAAGAAAATGCCAGTGATTAATGTACCTGCTGGAGAGAGATGAGAGTTTTGTCCAGTGGCAGCTTTGACTTATCTAATGTGACACAGAGGGTTAATATACCTACTGCAAAGAACGTGTACAATGCATTTTAAAAAACAGATTTTATGTGCAAAGGTCAGTGGGTTACTGATTTTGTCAGAGAGATTCTTTTGTTACTATGAAGTTCATAAGTGACAATCGTAATCTAGCACAGTGACCTATAAACTGTCATCAAAGAGCTGCTTGCAAACTGCATGGTAAAAGTTAGTAACATATGTTTATTCCCAGTCTATCATTATCTTGATGCTGCTAAAAAGGTTTACTAGGGTGGAAATACATTTTTCTTGTTAAAGTCAATGCTAACCACTGTGTTATGTTCTGAATCCTGAGTTTGTGCTTCTCCAGACCAAGCACTCTTTAAAAATGCCTACCATTATGAATGACATGTGAATCCTACACCTTGTAGTCCCCTTTGCCTTATGTAACATTTTCTATACACTGATTTACACGTATGATTCTTTATCTCTATATGTGTGTGATGTAAAGTGCTCTGACATCCTACAATGGTATGAGAGATGCTAAAATAAATTAAATACATGTGACAGCGGGGATATGGAGAGATGAGAGGCACTATTGGAGGGTGATAATAAGAGAATCATTGAAGAACCACAACAAAGATTGTCGTATCGTGGTGCAAAGTAAGGTCTGTATTTACAATTCTTTAAAAGCTAATACAATTCATTATATAATGATAAATGTGTTGTGGACAGCACCATTGTTTCCTAAATTGTTTTGGGGGAGAGCCTCCCAAAGCCCCCTTTGTAGTGGTGAGGCTCATTCACTGCACTTTGTGTGCACCGTATAGGGACTGGTCTGAAAACATTTGCCAGGGCTGCTTTGGGTTTCCAGTCAGGCCCTGGCAGGAGCAGGAGCCTCGTACTGCAAAATAAAACCAACCATTCAAAAAAGTTAGTCACGGAGATGCTGCACCAACCGTCCCATTGAAAGTTTCCGTTTCTTTGCAAATTCTTTTAATATAAAATACGAAGGGGGATATTTACAACAGAATTGGCGGAGCGTATCCTTAGTTTCCTTGGCTTAACAACACACTTCAGAAATGCAGGGCTGCACCATATTTACAAGAATATGGTGCAGCCTTGCGTTTCCCCCTGCACTGGCACTACACTTAGCAGTGTAGAGCCAACGCAGGCACCCTTGCACCATAGTGCAAGAGTGTCTGCGTGCAGGGGAAGATTGTTTATGTGCAGGAAGTTCCCACTTCCTGCACATGAACAGTTTTGAAATGGCGTTTTGTCACCTCTATGTGTGCTGCCTAATGCAGCACACATGGAATTTACAAAACGTAATTTTTATTAAAGATTGTTTATGTGCAGGAAGGGTCACCTTCCTGAACATAAACAATCCAAGGTGTTTTGCTTTTTCCGTGGGAAAAAGCAAAAACGAGGAAAAATACGACATTTCCCCTCGTTTCGCCAAGTTAAGACCAGGTTTTTCATTGTCTTAAGTTAGGTGCTGTCTCCTATTTAAGCTGTCCTTGTAAATATGGGGCAGCGTCAAAATCAATGGGTGTTGGGGTGCCCACTGCAACTCCCACTGCCCACCTCTTTCACGCTAAGCATTTCGTGAAAGGGGGCCTTATTTACAAGGCAGCGTTAAGCCACAATAAGTGGCTTAACGCTGCCTTGTAAATAAGGCAAAGCCCCTATTGCCACAGGAACATCGCAAAAAGTAACATTCCCATGGCGATAGGGACTTGTAAATATGCCCCTAAAATCCTTAGTAATTCGAGTATTTGTTTTGTGTGCACACATGTGTTTATTTTTTTCGAATTACTGTTTTAATGTTTCAAATTTAAATTCGACAAATTGCTTGGGGGTCCCCGGCTTCCAGTGGTGACTCAATTGGGTCCTCAGGAGTCAAAAGTTTGGGAACCACTGCTGTAGGTTATTATACAAAGATCACACAATTCCATGTATACTGCTAAGCTTTCTCTAAAGTCCTGGCTTAGTCTTTCTATAGAACTGTAAGGTGAACTTTGCTCAAAGTTTATAGGATACATTCACCTGTTTATGAGACTGATTATTCTCAGCTTGCTGCATTGATGGATGCAAATATATGTGTACTGTTTGAAGCCCATGTTGCAGTGTAAACATGCTGATATAGAATGCACATCGAAGTGATCAAACAGCATTATAATTTAATTCCTCATATTTAACCGTGTATTCAATGCTTTAATAATTATTTTACTATGCACTATTTTGTTCACATTACTTGACATTTATGACTTTACGGTATGTACTTAATGGTGCCCAAACAGGATATATTGGTGTTCAGTCCCAAGTAGACTCCAATTAACTTATTATTTACTAGTCTGGATAACTAAAATATTCTAGTGTTATAAATTCAAGCTTGAATAGCGAAACTATGCTTTTGCTTAGTTCACATATTTATTTGCAAAGTGTAATTTACATTGTTAAATAATGTGTGCATGATAATCAAATAACTTGTAATAGTTGACTGCATTTATCTATTAGGAGTGGCTCCTGAGTTAGCATGCTGTGTAACTTAAATAAGTCACATTTCAGTATCATTTTGAATTTCACATTCACACATTTAAAGTTAGTAGGCAGCAAATGTTATGTTCGTTTGGTTTGTATGTTATGTGTGTTTCCAGTGCAGATGCTGTGTTTGTCCCAGATGCTTTCTCTAACTAGTGAGTACTTTATTGTTATGTATTAGACGAATGATAGTGATGTTGGTATTGGAAGAAGAAGAAGGTGCCAGTATGAGAGAGCGACTCGTGGAAAGAGATGACTCTACTCAACACTCTGTCCAGAAGTGTAACAATTAAAGGACATAGCCATGTTTGGATCATTGTGTTGTACTGAGAAAAAGGAAAAATTAACTGCTCCCAGACTTGTGATTAATATGATTGGCTCCCAAGAGTGAGAACAAGCTGTGATGTTGCAACTAGATTTATGTTGAATTATAATAGTGTGTGTTCCATAGATTAGAGACCGAAGATGTTTGCTGACTTTGAGCTGAGAAAACTCTTCTTGCCTCTGCTGATTTCCACTGTTCGAGTGCAAGAGCTTCACGACTAAGCATGCCTCTTGTCTCATCAGAGACCTTTACTTGGTTTTCTGAAGCTGACACCTTCCCTTATTTACCTATTCAAATGCCTTTTCTGACTTATACCTGTTTAATTTAAAATAAGGATTTCCTTTATGGAACAGACTTTCTGAATATTCTGTATTCTTTATGTTGTTCGCCCTCCTGTTTTATTCTATCTCATATTACGATATCAGCTTTTTGATAATTCACTTTGTAACAATGGTGCTTTAAATCTAAATATCTGATGACTAATGACATTAACCAGACTTTAAATTTGTTAATAAATCCCTTTAAACATATCACAACTCTCCCTGTAAATCTAAATATTTGATGATTATTAATGTCCACCTTACTAGAATTTTGTTAATACATTTCTTTAAACTTATGATAATTCTCTTTGACATTTCCTGTGGAGTCAATTTGGTTTCACTGTATATGGAAATTTATGTAAATAATTGCTCCTAGAGATCTCTCAAAGTTGACGAAAAAAGGTCCAAACAACCACTGGCGGGGTCTGTATGATGATTATATCTGACGTTTGAGATTTAGGAATCTCCTTTCCATCAGAGCTAATCATGCATACTTTCAGGAGATTCTGAATATTCAATGACCAAGTTAAAATGAACAGCTGTGGCAATAATCCCAACACCTAGCTCATTCCCTACTGTGAATAAGAGTAAAAAGGGGATGCAAGTCCCAAACTTAAGATCCAGCTACTAAGGAACCTCATATTCATCTTTCAAACGATATCCTAGTAAGATTGAAATGGTAATCTGCTTGTCACTCATATCTCAGGATTCGAAAACTAGTTGTAATCTAAACATCCTTGTATGTATACCCTAAAAAATCTATGCATATATCAAATAAAATTGAATTCTTAAGCCATGTGTGTCTCAAAATACTATGAGACAAAACATATTGACTGATCAAAATGTAACTATTTGAGTTTTGTTATGTGAATTTGTAAAGTTTGCTACCCACTGCAAGGATATCTTGGCACTGAGGAGGGGTACAGGCCTGTGATGCTGACTGTTTTCTGCTAATAAAAGAGCAGGTCTTTGAATTCTGATCGAGAGTAAGCATCTCATGAGGGTGGGTTGTGAAAGCATGTCAAAGGCCACCGAGAGGTCCAGAATGACTATGAGGTTGTCATCTGCTGCTGTGATGAGTGCTGTTTGTGTGCTGTTGATGGGTCTGAATCCAGACTGTATTGCATCTAGGAGCTGGTGATTGATGAGGTGGTCAGTGAGGCGTATTTTGATGAGTTTCTCTAAAATCTTGGCTAAGTATTGAAGGTGGGAGATCGATCTGTAGTTCATGAGCTTGGTTGGGTCTGCTGAGCGTTTCTTGAGCAGAGTGCAGACCGCTGCAGGTTTTCAAGATTGTGGGAAGGTGGCTAAATCAATGGAGGCATTGCAGATTGGAGCAATGGATTTACTGCTGGGGCTGTCCCTTTTTAAACGTGTGATGGCAGCGGGGGACCTATGAGGTTCAGGCATGTATAGATTTCATGGCAGTGGCATTTTGCCTATGGTGATGGGGAGTCTTAGTAGTGCTTATATTAGTCCACAATACTCTCACTCTTGTGTCCGGTTGACGGGAGTGAAGGTTTAAACCTACCTAAATAGTTAATATATAGGTTCTCTCAAGCTTGACAATTAAAAAGGTTTTGTTTTCTCTTATACCCTTTTTGTGCTACTGTTTATATAGATTGTTTTTCCTCTCTGTGTCCTTATGGCTGAAGTCGCTACTGCAGCGCACAGTCGCGCACCTCTCCGGCGTCATGTGACGCAGTTCGGGGTGCCTGACGATGGGATGTCTATTATCTTTGTAGTGAGTGCCGATGCATCACATCCGTGTGAGCTATTTTACTCTTGGGTTACTTTGCCGGCGGTGAATGCGGATGATAATACGTTTCACTTATACACTCCTACGGCAGTCCCGGCTAATTACAAATCCTATATAGGACACAGGAAATTCCAATTTCTGCTTGGCAGCATTGTATTTGGTTCAATGGCGCCCCTCCATACGGTTACACTGGTTCGTTTGGGTCCCTTGTCCATTCCAGGGGCCACTTGGCCAGTCTTGGCCGGGTTTACACCACTTCCACGTTATTTGTAAGCCGCGGTAGATGAGTTACGTTTACTCCATACCGCCCTGATTACGGTACATCGGACTTTAGTGCAATACGTTTCACGCAATGTCCAGGTAGGGGCACCTGTGGTTGCGGGGCAACCAGCTGGCCTGGCCGGGATTACTATTAGTCCCGTCATGGTTAATCCGGTAATGGGCAAGTGCCCCCAAAATAAGGACGATATGCCTTATTGGCTTGCTAAGAAATTTGACCAGCTGGAAGCCGTTTTTCCAAATTCTACTCCTGTGGAAAAACACAGGATACTCACCATTAGTTTGCAGAAAGACTTAGTCCCAGAGGTGGCTGATTGTGATAACTGGGGTAAAGTATTTGGAGCAGGCTACTCGAAGTGCTTCGGCACCCCGTCTATGGCTGTACTGCCCTCCGTGATTAAACGTGTTCAGGATCAACACGGTCCGGAGGCGGCGGTCGAGTTAGGAATGAGGCTTGTCGGCGTGTTCGACGTAGTTGCCATGCTCATCCTTGCTAACATCAAGGGAGATGCGGTTAACTTTCAAGTGTCGAATGCGCTGCGACTCGATAAACCCCGGCAGTTACCAAAGATTGGAGGCTTATAGGACCATTGGCCGCAATAGTTTGGGGGTTAAGCCTTTTGTTCAGACAACAACTGCTCAACCGCAAACTAAGACAGGGACGTCTTCTAAAGACGACTGTCCAGCATTTCCAAAACAAAATTGGAAAGCTAAAAAACAGAGAAAGTAGCAACAGAAACAGGGGTCACAACCCACGTCGCCTGTCCAATCAACTACTGAACGCACATATGATTTGCGCGATCGCGCTAGAATTAAGTCTCCTGATAGATTTCAGATGCCTGAACAACGTTCTCCTCGTTCTTCACAGGAAACATCGGTCTCACAGTCCGGTGGAGGAGAACGTGGCAGAGGTCGGGGTGCCCAACAAGGACGTGAGCAACCCTGCCTGACTAACGGACTAACGAATTTGCAGGACAACGACCCCCGTTTCAAAAGAAGAAAGTTGCTGCACTAACAGCGAGGTATGCCACAGATAGTGAGAACGCAGCTTTGGAACCTAACATGGGCACTAGCGGAGCTGACTGTAGTGCGGCAAGCACTGCATCCATATCTGAAGGCGACAGCAACTGACAGATTTATTACCGTAGAAACTGCTGATACTAGAGTGGCTCCCCCTGACAGACTATATGACATAGTCCTTTTAATAGAAGGTGACATACAACGTACTATAAAAGTGATTTTTAGGGAAAATCTGACCTCTACATATGACATTCTGTTAGCAGAGGCAGACTGGCCCCTAGCTTTCGTTTTGGCCGCTCTTAGAGGGGAGGAGGTAATCCTTCCATCTTTCGCGCACACGGTGCCGAAGGATCAGGCTCAGAACTTTGCAGAAGAGTGGGCTAAGGTACTTGCTCCGGCGTTGTACCGTGCTCAGGTTGGGTGGGACAAGTTGTCGCCAAGTCATGAGATTCCATTACGGTCTATGCCCCAGCCGCAACCCCAATATCCCATGCGCTGCGAAGCTAGATCTCATGTCGCAGAAATCCTTGGACAATTGGAATACCAAGGTGTAATTGAAACATGTGTGTCACCCATGAATAATCCTCTATTCACTGTAACTAAACCTGATGGGTCGACCGCCTAGTTTTGGATTACCGAAATTTAAACTCTCATTGTCGGACTGGTGCGGTACAGAATACCCACAGTTTACCCCTCGTTGATAGTCTCGTGAGAAAACGGTTTAAAACCACACATGACATCTCCAATGGCTTCTATAGCCATAATCTGTCCTCGATTAGTAGTCAATGGACAGCCTTTACTTCCAGCGGCAAGCAGTACCAATTTAAAAGATTGGCCATGGGCCTCAAAAACAGTCCAGGCATCTTTGCAGCTCGTGTTGTCTCTATGTTAGAGAACATTGACCCTGATGCGTACTCGTATGTTGATGATATCTATCTCACAGGCGATGAATTATGGCCGCATCTCTCTTGTGTTGACCGCATCATTGTCATGTTTGCGGACTTTGGTTACAAATTTAACTTTGCAAAGTCACACATTACAGAGTATACAGTGTTGCTCTTGGGCTATGAGCTCAACAACGAAGGCTGAGAATTAGCACCTCACTTCCTGGAGAAGTGCGCATGTTTGCATGCTCCGACAACACTGAAAAAACTACAATCTTTGCTGAGTTTTTTAAATTTTGGGCGCACTTACATTCCCGATTATGCCCAGCGTATCAAGCTGCTATATGCCTTGGTACAACCTACTTTTTCCAAATCGAGCTGGCTGCCTGAACATTCTGCTATCTTGCAATCGTTGCAGGCTGATCTTCTTGCTTCGAAATACTTACTGACTCATGATAACTTCACTAACCTGGTTATAAGAATTGTGCCTGGCGCAGTGGGTTTCACGTACTTAACGTTCAATGAGGGCGATACAGTCCCCATTGCTTACAAATCACACTTGTACACTTCGGCTGAAATGCGCTTTTTGACTGTCGAGGAAGTTTTGACTGCAGTGCAGATGGCGATTCTGAAAGAGTGAGCGCTGTCGCAAGGGAAACTAATGTTGGTTGTCACACCGTATCCTGCCCTAGAGGCAGTAACGAAAGCCAGTGTACCAAATTCTAAAGCTTTGCATCCATGTTGGATACAATGGGCTATGTCTTTGACATCGCCGGATGTCACTTACCTCTTCGATGCCTCATTGCAGACTCAGGAGTACGTGCAGTATGAATTTGTTCATCCAGCTCCTCTGTCCTTGCGCCCGCTTGAGGATTACCATTGTGTCATTTACACTGACGGTTCGGCGCAACCGAAGACGGAATCTAAGCATGCTTACTCAGTGGCCTGGGCAATAGTGGCTGGTACCTTCCTGAATGGTGAATTCAAATCTGATGTTATGCACACGCAGTCATTAGGTGATTGTATCGCCCAGTTGGCAGAGCTACGAGCTCTGGTGCTTACACTGGTGTTTGCTGATCCTCGAGTTACTACTCTTATAGTGAGTGACTCTTTTTATTGTGTACAGTCTTTCAACGACAATTGATTCTTTTGGTCTCAAAATGAGTATCGTGATTCCAAAGGTAGCACAATCAAGCATAAAATGCTTTGGGTTCGAGTCGCAGAACTTAAACAGAATCTGCCTCTCGTGAATGTAATTCATACTCTTGGGCACCAACGAGTTGGTGTCCACGCTGTCGAAAACAGCTTAGCTGACGAAGCAGCAAAAACAGCAGTGGCAACATATCTAGTAGCAGCGGTTACAAGATCCAAAAGTAAGATTGATGATGATATCTTGGCAGCTATTGCTGCAACAGAAAAGGGAAGTAATTACCCTAGAGGTTTCCCTTCTAAATACTCTTATCATTTAAGTCCTGATAAAGTTCCCTATGTGAGAATTACCGACGTTGGTGACAGATTGATTCCCAACGCGGACTGCAGACTTTCCTTGATAACAGCGGCTCACGAACGTATGGCTTTTGCGCATGCCGGCGTTTTGGCGACTGTTACTCTCCTACAACAACGTTACTGGTGGCACCGATTGTATAAACAGACTTGTGCTTATGTTCTTAATTGTGACATTTGCCAGCAGATTAAGCCTTCGACTGCTACGCGCCCACCACCAACACAGTTGTACATATCTAATAAACCACTTGGATGAGTTTATTTAGATCACTGCGGTCCATTCTCCTCTGATACTGCGTATAAGTACATCTTAGTTGCAGTGAATTCGTGCACACTTTTTCTTTGGGTATGGCCACAACGGAGTGCTGATGCTCGAACTGTCATCGGGGATTTGCGTGTCTTTGTGGGAATTTTCGCATTTGGTACCCTTCATTCTCACCAAGGTCCTGCGTTCGCCTCTAAGGCGTACAAAGAAGCCATGAGATCTTTGGGGGTCCAAGTAAATTTTCGTCTCCATACCGGCCTGAGGGCAATAGTGTTGTGGAGCGAATGAACCGTGACATAAAGCAATCCCTGACAGGTAGAGTTTTAGGTACTGGCAGGAACTAGTTGGCCCATCTGTATAGCGTCCAACGTGCACTTAATAATCTTCCTAGAAGGTCTCTGGGTGGGCGGACCCCATACGAAATGCTCTAAAGATGTTTGTCCTGGACCTTGATGGTCTAGACATGGCGGCATCAGCCGCACCCTTTGACGTAGATGATCACTGTGCTGTATTACAGAATCTACAAGAGACGGTCTTGCAAAGGAACACTTGCCCTCCACAACTGATGCTGCACTTCAGATTCTGGTAGTCGGCTGACTACCTCGAGTTGGAGACCTGGTCCGTGAGAAGGTGGAGAACAAGAAGGAATTTGGCCCCTCTTATCATGCTCGGGTTTCAGTGCATGGCATGCAGGGTACAAGAACAGTCATTTTACCTCCACTTCCTGGTCGCAAGGATAACAGGTACATCTCTATTGACAATGTCAAACTACAGCGAGTGGCCGATTCTTCTTAGTATGACTCCAGCGGCCTCTTGTCCAGCGATGCTAAGAAATTCTGTTTTGGCTCCGGCACCTACCAACAGGCCTGACATTGCCATCGAGATGCACACAGTTACTAATCCTTTGTTGCCTCCACCGGCTGGTGGTCCAGTTGAAGATACTGAATATGCTTATCACACAGATGTGTCATTTCCTGGTTTGCAGTCAAGTGCAGTTGACCAGTCTCATTTTTCATTTGACACTAACTCTATGACTTCCAATGTCCCATCAAAAATCTGTATTTTTGCTGCTTGGTTCAAAAGACATTTTTTAATTCCCCCTTGGACTTACATTTGGCTGGTGCTCATAACTGTTTTTTTGTTTATGTCCATTGGATTTGTGGTTGTATTTTTTCGCCTAGTAAATGGACACTATCTCACCGAAAGATCTACAATTAAATTAATTGATGGAACTTTGGCCCCCCACTCCTCATCGCACATCATGAAAAGGGACCAGACTTTTGTGACTATAACTGCCTGGCCTGTATTGGATGGGATTGTGTGGGATGCTGTTAAATTTAAAATTCATGCTCCCTCAGAGGTGATTAATGTCCCCAATGTACTTCGTGTTTCTATGGGGGATGTTGTGAAACAAAACATACGCTCTGATGATTGGGGTGTCCAAGCCGTAGAGGCTCTTCTTTCTGATTTGAAATGTTATGCTCCTTTCGATGCTGAAGATTTATATTTAGACACAGCTAATTATGGGGAGCTGTTTTGCTACCAACACTATGGCAATCATTTCCTACATAAAGAGAATACATTTAGAAATGTTGTCAATTATACGCAATGGGAACATTGCCCAGCACCTATTGAAGGCAGCTCCAAAACCCCAGTGAACAAATTTACATATTTTACTGATTTCAGTGTATCTAACCCTGAAGCCTTTTATTTTAAAGTAGCTCCTGAGCCAACTTCCAAAGTTAGGCTGGCCCACACTAAATTATTGTATTCCAAGTCCTTTATGGACGATTTGGCTATGGGGCTATGAGCTGTGGAAAGATACCATTGATCTTAATCTGTTTGAGGTTCTAAAGCGTGGCAGGTACAAGGTACAGAAGCTCTGCATCGTGCTTGCCTTATCCCAAATCACATTTTGTTTTTTAATTCTACCATTTTTCAAACCACCTGCTTTGGATTGGCTACTTCTAAAAAAATGAATTCCCCCTCTGTTCCAGAGTGGACCCCCGATTTGAATCTTCCCGTTCTGTTACTGCCTATTCTGTGGGAAGTTATGTCAAAACTGGCTGCAACATTCCACCTTGGCATCTGATAAACTTCATTTGTCAAAATTGAATGACAAAGTAGATTTGAATGATTTTGTTAAGGGTTCTGTGGGTGGCAGGTCCAAAAGATGGGTGTATGCTCTTTATAACAAAGTTTGGAAATTATCTCAAATTGAAGCTGCATCCAGATTAAGGGCTATTGATCAAGCAAATTTGGAAAAAGTGCTAGCTGTCATCGATAATAGCATTAACACCCTTTCTTCCAATGTTCCCCTCCCATGGAGGTCGGGTGGGGTCTGCTGGGGGCTTCCCTCCTCCTCGGGGGGACTAGTTAGTACTTAGCTATGGGGCGACAGGCACACTGCACTTTGGGGGGGCTGTCTGGGCTCATGCAGGGGTGCAGGGAGGGGGGAGTTCTGTTGGGACCGGGGGGTGGGGGGGGTGTGTTGTTTGTTCGCACCGCAAGGCAAACCCGCAACTGTTTTGTTGTTTTTAAGATGCTCGGTGGGGGGCGACCGATTGTTTTGACTTATGATGGGGGGTAGGGATTTGATTGTGTTGTCATGGAATGTTAACGGCCTGGGGGATAGGATTAAGCGTGGTGTGGTCCTGCAGTATTTAAAACGTATTTCTCCAGATGTTGTCTTCCTGCAGGAGACACACCTTATAGGTAACACCTTTCATGCAATGAATTGGCGGGGATATCGTTTGGCGGCCCACTCCGGCTTCACTTCGGGCTCGCGGGGGGTGGGTATTATGGTCAAGAACTCGCTCCCGTTGGAGATTGACGAGGTGCGCCATGATGAGAGGGGACGTTACACTGTTCTGGTGGGACGAATGGAGGGTAGAGTGTTTATCTTTATATCAGTGTACGTCCCGCCTGGGTTACAAGCCACTACATTTGCGGACCTGGGGCGCCTCCTTCTGGACCTTCCGGGTGGCCTGTTGGTGGTTGGAGGGGACTTTAACGCGGTTGCCTCTGGGTCTATGGATCGCCATCCCCCTAGGGACCTCCCCCGGGCACAGGCGTGGCTGCCCGGCCTTTTAGACACGCTGGGCCTGGTGGATTGCTGGCGCTTAAAGCATCCCGTATTGCAACAGTACACCTTCCACTCGGGGGCCCATGGTAGCCTCTCGCGGCTTGATTACATCCTTGTCCCGGCGGCCCAGGCAGGGAGGGTGGGGGAGGTGCGCCATTTGGCACGGGGTATCTCAGACCACTCCCCATTGTTGTTGCATTTCGATGTCTTCCCGAGGGGGGATGGCAGAGTGGCCCCGATCAATGCATGGTATTTGCGCGACCCCACCATTCGTGCCGACTTGATCAACTCCTTACAGCGCTATTTCGATGAGAATGTGGGGTCGGTCCCGTCTGCCATCTCCCTGTGGGAGGCTTTCAAGGTGGTTCTTAGAGGGGAGGCCCTCTCCTTTATTTCCAATGCCCGGCGGCGCGAGCGGGAGGAGGTGACCCGGGTTGAGGCCGAGATTGCAGAACTGGAGGGTGACCTGGGGAGCGGGGTAACAGACGCCAAGTTGCATGTTTTGCACTTAAAGCAGGCGGCCTATCGGGCCCTCGTCACGGAGGCGGCCAGGGGCCTCAGTAGAGAGCAGCAGGGGCGATTGTATGATGTGGGTGACAAGGCTGGCAAATTGATTGCGTGGTTGGACAAGAGGGAAAGAGCGAGCCGCGTGGTGCCTTTGATTGAGAGCGTGGATGGTGTGTGCGTCACTGAGCCGGAAGCCATTGTCTCCTGCTTCGCGGATTATTTCCGCGAAGTCTACTCCCCGGTTTCTCCCTGCTCGGAGGAAGATTCCCATGCCTTGCTTCGGGACATCGCACTGCCCTCCCTTACGGTGGAGGACAGGGATTCGCTGGATGCCCCGCCCACCTCGGACGAAATTGCCTCGGCTATTCGCTCGGTTGCATCCGGCAAGGCCATGGGCCCCAATGGTATTCCCATTGAGCTATACAAGCTACGCCCGGATGTGTTGGCGCCCCACCTGCGCGCGATGTTCCTTGCGGCCCACTCGCAGGGCTCCCTCCCGCCGGACCAGCGTCTGGCTACAATTGTGGTGATCCATAAGGAGGGGAAGCCCCGTGAGCGGGTCACATCCTATAGGCCGATTTCGCTTCTGAACGCGGAGCCCAAAATCCTCGCCAAGGTGTTGGCCAACCGGTTGGTTGGCGTGGTGGGCGATTTGGTCCACCAAGACCAATCGGGCTTTATACCACACCGCAACACGGCGCTTAATCTGCGGCGCTTACACGGGGTGCTCGCGCGTGTCCCATTTGTGCGGGAGCCGGCCATCTTGGCGTCCTTGGACGCCACCATGGCGTTTGATACGCTCGAATGGCCATATATTTGGGCGATGCTGGTGAAGTTTGGGTTCGGCCCGGGTTTCGTCAGCTGGGTCAAATTGCTATATTCGGGCCCGTTGGCGCAGGTGGTGGTGAATGGGCGAGTATCTGCCCCATTCGCGCTGGGGCGGGGCACGCGACAGGGTTGTCCCCTGTCGCCTCTCCTGTTCGCCCTGGCCATGGAGCCCCTGGCGGAGTGGTTGCGGTGGCACCCTTCTATCCGTGGTCTCCGCTGGACCCCCGAGCATGAGGACCGCGTGTCCCTCTATGCTGACGATATCCTTTTGTATTTCGCCTCCCCGCGCAAGTCACTGATCGTCCTGGTTGATGTTTTGCGCTCCTTCGGTCGCAACTCAGGCCTGGTCATCAACTGGGCGAAATCCTGTGTCTATGTGCTCTCCGGGGAGGCCCCGGTCTTGCCACGGGACTGTCCGATCCAGATTGCCTCCCAGGGTTTCCGGTACCTGGGTATATATATCACTCTTGACCCGGAGGCCCGCTATGAGCGGAACTTGCTGCCCCCCCTCCAGCGTCTGAGGGAGGACGTGGTGCGCTGGCGGCGTCTGCCGCTCTCGCCGCTCGGCCGAGCGGCCTTATTTAAAATGATGTCCCTGCCGCGCTTCCTCTACGCCCTCCAGAATACCATGGACCTGGTCCCGGCACGCTACTTTCGCGAGGTGGAGGGCCTCCAGCGGCGCCTGTTCTGGGACGGGAGGCCGCGTATTGCTCTGGCTAAATTGACGCTCCCGTGGTACGATGGAGGGGTCGCCCTCCCGGACATCAAACGGTATTACTGGGCCTCCCAACTAGCTGCAATTAATCATGGCCTTTACGGGCCCGCCTTGAACCCGGCATTTGAGATGGATAGGACGCTTCTGCCCGGTGGCGATTATAATCGAGCGCTCTACTCTGGCGCGCCCGACTCCCGTTTGACGGGACCGACGCGTGTCATGGTGCGTGTCTGGCACGCGGCTAATGCAGCTATGGGGTGGAAGGACCGTTTGACCCGAGCGTCTCCGCTGTATGCATCTGAGAGGTTGGGCTCCCTGTGGACGTCGAAGGGCTTCGAGAAGTGGGACACGATCGGAATCAGCACGGTGGGAGATCTCTGGACGAGGGGGGGATTCAAAACTTTTGAGACGCTGCAGGCGGAGTTTCAGCTGCAGGGCAGTGAGTACTTTCGGTACCTACAGGTCCGCCATGCGCTGGGCTCCGTCTTCCCGGATGTTGCATCCATTCCGGAGTCTTCCCCCCTGGAGGACAGAGTGCTAGATGGCCATGTCCCGGACAGCACGATCTCCCTCATATACAAAAAATTGATTAACGATAGATCGTGTCTGCTGACTAGTCTCCGCGAGGCTTGGGTTGCCGACGGGCTGGAGCTGGACGACGAGGATTGGATCTCCGCGGTGGCCTCTCCGAAAGAGGTGGCCATCCCGGCTCGCCTTCGTTTCGTCCAGCTCAAGATCCTTCACCGGGTCTACGTGACGGGGCCAAGGCTTTTACGTATGGGTTTTGCCGGTGATGGAATGTGTAAGCGTGGCTGTGGTGCGTTGGCGACTTTCATGCATATACTGTGGGAGTGCCCGAGGGTGGAGCGATTCTGGCGTGGTGTGCATGAGGTTTTACGAATGGTTACGCGTGTCGCGCTGCTGCCTGAAGCGAGGAGATGCTTGCTGAATGTCTGGGAACCAAATGACTACTCGGTCCCGCAGGCGCGGTGGGTGACTTTGGGATACATGATAGCCAAGCGTGATATTGCCCAATTGTGGGGATCCCAGAGGCCCCCTGCGGTGTCGGCCTGGAAAGAGCATATGGATTGGTGTATGTTTCGTGAAAAGGTGGTGTATGTGGCGAGGGGTAAGCCTGGGGCGTGGATGAAACTCTGGGGCCCCTGGAACGCCTACCGCGGGGGTATTTGTGAGCCGCCGCTGCTACCGGCGGCCTCGCCGGCTCCGTCTCCCTAGATGGCGCCCCTCCCTTGGCCGCGGGCGCGCGGTCCCCCAGTCCCTGATCTACTCCCGTCCCCCTCTTCAGAATTTTGCTGCTGGTTTGGATCCCCCACTTATGGAGCACGTGTTGTCACTTTGGATCGAGGGTTGCCTTGCGGTTGTGGTTTGTTTACGTTGTTTTGCTTTAAGAAAATGGAACCGTACTGTGGGCATGGAGCTGTGAGGCCTGCACCATTGATCACTCCTGTCTTCCTACTGTGCACCGCTGAGAAAGTTTTTTGCTGTATGTATGTAATATGCTTTTGATGCTCTAGCGGCCGGCCGTGTGGTTGTAGGCCCATACCTGTAACTTCTATAAACTGCAATAAACGGTTTCAAAAAAAAAAAAAAAAAAAAAAAAAAAAAAAACACCCTTTCTTCCAGAATGCATACATTAGGTAATATTGTTTCATCTGTTGTGGATATTGTACAGGATGATATCTGTTTTATACCATGGTCAAAATCAATTGCGTTCTATAATGCAGTTTGCATGGACTTTGCAAACATTGAAGGCTGGGAAAGTTCCTTCGGACTACATGAATACATCATCTTTATTCTTGCCGTTTAATCTAACTGCAAAAAAACAATTTATGTCCATGAAAGATGCTACATACTCATTATTGCGTATTGAAAAGTTGGAACCATTGCCTTTCTCTGTGGCCGAAATGTACTCAGCTGTGTGGTTAATCCACGGTTTAATCACCTTGCCGTTTCCATTGTTTAAGTTCAGTTAATGTATGAAACATTATGCCCTAGGCAGATATGAACCATTGGGTACTGCTTACCTGCATGAAATTTGGTCACTCCCATTTACATACAGGTGCATGAGAGAGGGCAAAGAAGTTTATTTGAAAGGAGAGGAATGCACTTCCACACCTGATCACTCAGTAGTCTGTAGGCACATCCAATTGCATGGCGCCTGCAATGTTTTGGCACCGAATTTAGCTTGCATTCTGAAAGGAAATTCTGTGCCAGCAATTACGCCCACTTTTACATCATTAGCAAACGGTAGTTATTTGCTTTTAAATAATGAGCCATGCTGCAGGATGCTAGTGGGAATTCCGTCTCACAACGCGTAGTCTGCTGTAAAAATGTCCTTTTCCCGCCCCCCGCATGGGAGACTGGATGTATCCATCTGGCCTTCCATCCCAACCTTGAAAGCAGAGTTCAACAAGATGAGCAGAATAAGGGCTCTATTGTCTTAAAAAGAAGTTGCACTGACTTCCTCCCGTGAAACATTTGTCCTTCACGTGGCAAACACCCGCACCGAGGTGCATGCGCTTTTGAATACTGATCTCCCCCTTCATTTCGGTGCTCTGATTCACACTATATTCAATGCCTCGTCAACAACTGGCTTAGTGCATTTTTTGAAAGTTGTGGGCTCCGGCCTCGTGACCTGCTCCAAACAATATTTGGTGTGATACCGGCATTTTTTCATTCTATTTTTTCCAGCATCTTCGGCGGGCTACCATTGATTCTCGCCCTCACTGCTGGTGTGCACCTGTTGGTCTTCTTGCTGCACAATGGCTGCACAATATATATCACACAACAGCCTGCCCCGGCTGCTTCAACTGCGTAGCCGAATTATAGAATACTATGGAACATTATGACTGGCCACCTTAAGCGTAGCCTATGGATTGTCATCCCGGTTCTCCTACTTTACTTGCGAGCAGCCTGTTTTCCATTGCCTAGATTGTCCATTCGAATGGGCTCTGTATTTGTGCCTGTCGAACTTGGCGTCTCCTGCCCCGGATTATGATCGACTAATGAGTCCCTTAGTGGCTCATGAGTTGGACTGTTCTGGCATCGGGATTAAGGTCTGTGGAGAGGCACATGGAGTCCTAGGGAATTGGGATATATATGCGACAGCTTATGACTTCTTGGCAAGAAGTTATCTTAAAGAACACGCAAATTGTCCTCTGATTAGGCTAGAGGCTCCAATTATTGAAGAACATGTATGTTCCCTTACTTTACTTGACTGGATGGTGGAATCTTTTACAGAACATTATAATGACTTCCTCTTGGAGGCAGTTACTACTTATTGTGCTTACACGTTGATGGATTAAATTGTTAGTAGTCCTTCTTCCGCAAGTCCAAACCCAATTTTTTAATTTTTTTCACTTTTACTCTACATTTAGGCTCTGTCACGACTGTGCGAGATGTTTTTATTTTTTTTTGCCTTTTTGAACACGTTTTCGAACTTTCACTACCAATTATACGGATTGGCAATACATGAACTTGCTTCTGTATCTATCGATCTTGAACTCTGCGTTCCTACTTTGCTTCCCTATTTTGTTCGTGGTCCGATCAAGAGATGGTGTAGTGGAGATGGAGTTCCATGTACACACATTGCTATGTTAGCATAAGCGCTTTGGATGTAAAACGCCATTTTGCCCTTTTGCCGCTTTTGCACACGGCACTGCAGGTAGCTGTTATTATAAGAAAACCTGCTTGCTTGCTCTTTCTTTACATGAGAACGGTCTGTTGTTCACATCCCCAGACATGCATCGCGACCTTAGTCTGAACACTGTGTCCAGAACCCGTCAAGGTCAAATAGCAATGTATGCTTTTGAATTCATGTTGATCGGCCCACGCTTTAGCCATAACACGCACACAGCGGCAACTATCTGAAACCCGGGTGCCTTTAATATTACATTTGCATGCATGATTAGAGCACTTGAAGAAAAACCTTTTCCGGACACAGAGCAGAGCTGATCCTGTGATGTGATTCACCTGAGCTGATATTTACGGTATGGGGTTCCCCGCTCAAACCTAGAGACCTTCTATTAGTTTTATAATATTAGCTTACTTGTGAAGGGAGGGTGTTTTTTCCAATATCATTTGTAATATGATTTCTCCCTTCATTTGCTATGGTATGCAGAAAATGATACCCTGGGTACACGATGGAAGCCTCATTAACTTTGCTATCAGTCACAATATTATTTATGTTATGTGTTATGGTTCTGCTTTGATCATTTAGGATGGTTTTTGACTTCACTCCATTGTCCCATCTTTTAACTATTAGGTAATAAAATCCTGTCATCCATTTTTCATCTAGAACTTGATCCTTTACCTGCTCTATATTTTATACTGTTTAAATCTGCTCATTTGTTGTTTTCCCTAATGAGGAGTAGTCTGTAACTGGTAGGTCAAATGAGAATTTTCAACACAAAAACTGTTGGACATTTTTGGGGTGATCAATTATTTGGGTTCTGAAGAATATTGGGGTTCAGCTATCACACTATATCAAAAAAGATGTCCGCAAACAAAATTGGAACTGCTGATGGTTTTGTTTTTCATCATTTGCCTGCTTATGTTAGCCAAAGTACTGCTCCTTAGGGCACGTAGTTAAAAATAAATGTTTTAAACTTTACCGTGTCTCTGATTACTCTTGTTGTGGACTGATATTAGAATAATAACGAAAAGGTGTTTCTGATTCCCACCATTCCTGAGAGTACTCTAAGTCACTTGTTCTGGGTTGTCTAATCATTGGTAGCTTTGAGATGATACGGAGAATGAATGAGACACTAATGCTAGTCGTATAGGGGTTCTAGGTACTGAGGTAAGTTTTTGGTGCACCGCAATTCACTGAGGTCCTGGTTACCTGTGCATAGTTCTGTGCATGAGCAGAATCCCTGCAACAGATTCTGATGGGCCACATGTATGTGTTGTACACCATTAATTTTAAAAAGGATGCTGTTTCTGTGTCCTGTTCAACTTGCTCCAGATCCCCTCTCAATCAATGCATGGCTGAAAAACCATCTTTCCTCTTCTTCCTGGGAGAAATGAACACATAACATAAATAATATTGTGACTGATAGCAAAGTTAATGAGGTTTCCATCGTGTACCCAAGGTATCATTTTCAAGTAATTCCACTGGAAGTTCGGGAGGAGATGTGTGAGTTTTATGAGCCATTGTTCAATAAATGTTTCATTTATGTTGTACAATCTCCGGAGTACAGTTACTGAGGAAGTAATGGAAGACTTCTCTAATTTATGAAATGGGTTAGTGTTTAATTGATTGTTTAAGTCCTAATTATTACATTGCTGGTTATGACTTGCCAAAAGCGATCCTCACCATGGTCATGATATGCTGAATTTGCAGAATCTATTAATAGAAACGTGTGGTTTACTATAACATTTTCTGTGCTCTGGTAGTTGGGGCTCCTTTTTGGCCCATATCCTGTTTGGTGCCTTGTGTGCCACTGCCTCTTTGACATTTTTGCTCTTGTACTTTTCCTCTTTGCTGCTATTTGGAAGGCAAATATCATTCAGCCCATGCACTCTCTGCAAGCTTTTTTGGTGATACTTTCCCATATTTCTGTCAGTACTCTTTATGAGTTTGGCATTTAGAATTTCCATTTACAATATGCCTAGCCAGGTTTACGATGTTGTATTATTTCCTGTGCTCTGCTTTGATCATTTAGGATGGTTTTTGACTTCACTCCATTGTCCCATCTTTTAACTATTAGGTAATAAAATCCTGTCATCCATTTTTCATCTAGAACTTGATCCTTTACCTGCTCTATATTTTATACTGTTTAAATCTGCTCATTTGTTGTTTTCCCTAATGAGGAGTAGTCTGTAACTGGTAGGTCAAATGAGAATTTTCAACACAAAAACTGTTGGACATTTTTGGGGTGATCAATTATTTGGGTTCTGAAGAATATTGGGGTTCAGCTATCACACTATATCAAAAAAGATGTCCGCAAACAAAATTGGAACTAGTAGGTAAACAGGGAAATACATTTGTTGTCACATTTTTGCATTAAAAGAACATGTTAAATTTTACTACAGCTACTTTTTTGGGGAAACAACTCAACCTTTGCACTGAGCACCTCACAGACTTGAAGCAGGTACCTTGAGGACAGAAGTAGTGTCACTCTTATAAGCAAGCAAATTTGCAGACAGCTAAGATAGGACACATCTGACCTATGCATCAATTTTCTGTTTTTTTCACTTCAGTAACAAAAATCAATATTGTTTGAAAAGGATCTTCATAATTATAGTGGTGTTAGACCTGCCTGCCTTAGAGCTATTTTCCCTGCAAACATTTTGCCTCGCTCCTCCATTTATGCTGATCTCGTTTTTGCTGCCTTCAGGACTCTGTGCCCTTTAACACTGCTAAGCGGTGCTAAAGCGCATGGGCTCACTCCTTAAAATATGTTAACATTGGGTTATCACCAATAGCCAATTTTAATTTGCTTATTGGTCCCTAGTAAGGCAGTACTACAAGTGACAAGGGCCTGTAATTTAAATGCTTCAAGTGGGCCTGCATCACTTATTGTACCACCCACTTAATTAGTACTTACACACATGTCTCAAGCCTGCCATTGCAGCCTGTTTGTGCAGTTTTTAAACTGCCATTTTGACCTTGCAAAAATAAACCTTTTCCCAGGCCCAAACCTTCTTTTTTAATACATATAAGTCACCGCTAGGATAGGCCCTGGACAGCCTAGAGTACAGGGTGCAGTGTATTTAAAAAGTAGTTTTACGTTTTACTTGTCCTGGTAGTGAACAACTCTTAAATTAGTTTGTCACTTTTGCAAGGCCTACATCTCCCATAAGATCACATTGGAGTTACCTTATTACATTGGCAGTTCATGTTTGGTGTCTTTTGAATTGTACTGACAATTCCGAACATGGTGAAATTGTACTTTAAGTGGCAATTTTGAAAATGGCACATTATCAAAAAGTTGGCTTAGCCATTCAGTGCCTATAACCTCTCATCTAACCGGATGTTACTGACAGTTGGGCTTTGTGTATTCTACCTAGACAACCACACACAATAGAGAGCATAGGTGTGCTTGGATGGGCCATCATTGGCAGGAGGGCAAAGTGGAGCAGGGTCCAGCCTTACTTACTGTATTCTGCCTCCACACAAAGGACTGCATATTCCCTGTAGTTAGTCTGGAGCCATGACAGGAAAAGCAGGATGTCTGTGGACTTCAAAGAGCATTTCTAAAAAATGCTTACCCCATCTTTCAGAGGAAGGGCACAAAGTATAAATTTTGCATGTCAAACAGCAACTTTTCAGTATACTTCTGAAACTGTGGATCCTCTGCCATGAATAAGAACTGTTGTGCTGCTGAAAGGACCGCCACCACACTGGGCTGTTTCTGTCAAGGACTACTGCTCCATTGTGCTGACCTGCTGTCCTTTTGCCAGGGGAGAAGAAATGTACCTGTCTCAGTTGAACCCAGGACCCCAAAATGACTCTAAGGACTACCTGTCTGGCCTTCTGACTACAGCCTCAGGGACAAAAAGCTCCTACAACTCTGACCTCTGCCATCTGTGAGTCTACCCTACCAAATGATGCTACTCCAATCCTATACATTTGGAAGTGAGCCTAGGGTGGTCTGCCCCCTGCAGATACACCATCGCCAAGCTTTACATTCTCGACCCCAAGCGCTGCAATAACCACTGCCACCATGCTGACACATGCTCTGCTGTAGGATCTTTCACCTAGATACACTTCCACTTCCACTGCACCTGCCATAGCTCACACACCAGCCAGAACCACCCTGAACCTACCACTGACACCACCTGGACAAAATTAGCAACTCACATGCTCCCTTCTCAACACACGTTTACTAAGCAAACACATCACTGAGATTTGGGACCTCTTCTCCACCCTCTCACCCGATGTCCTCTTCCTGACTGAGAACTGGTTTAGCCCCACTTCCCACTGAACACCCCCACAGGAGTTGGTGCAAAGTCTCAAAGGACACATTGATCAACGACCTCAGCACCACCAGCCCCATGTCTACCAACAACCTAGACCAGAAGGTCAGAAATGTAAACAATTGGATCACCAGCTGCACAGATAGCTTCACTCCCAACTGCAACAAAAGCTACAAAATGTACACTAAGCAGGCTAACTGCTACACTGAGGACCTCAGTACTGCTAAATGACATGGAAAGCAACTGAAAAGGAAATGGTGCACCAGCAAGGACAAGACTAAAAAGACCGCCTTCAAGACAGCCCTCAACCCCTACCAGTGACAGTTGAGAAAATCAAAATAAAAAGGCCCTAGCCTCAAGCATCAGATGCTCTCCCACTCTGCACACTTTCAGGAAGAGCCTCAAGACCTGGCCCAGCGCCTTGAGACCCTCACGGGTGAGTAGTACGCTTCATAAACCCCTGATTGATCGAATCAAACTCCAATAACAGCAAAGAACTCTTCAACATCATAAAATAATTCTTCAACCCCTAAGCAAATATTATTCCCCCTCACAGGAACTCTGCACCTACCTTGCAAACGTCTTCCACAAGATCGTCAACATATACTGAAACCTCAAACCCCAGCCCAAGGTTACAGGCTTCTTCAAGCAACACAGCAACCCTGCTACCACTACGGACATCTAACTAACCTAATGGAGCTAGCTCACCCACAGGGCACTGCCTCCATTATGAACTCAATCCACTCGGGGGCCGCAACCGACCCATGTGCTCACCACATCTTCAACTTAGGCAAAGCAGGAATCAGTCATGCACTTACTACTTTGTTCAACTCCTCAATTGCCATGGTCACCTTCCATGAGGGCTGCAAACACACAAAGGTCAGCAGACCCCAGCGAACTCTACAACTACCAACAAATCTCCCTGTTTCCTTCACGGCCAAAGTATTGGAACAAGCCATCAACCATCAACTCTACACAAATTTGGGATGAAACATCCTACACAACCCCTCCTAATCCGGTATCCACAGCACCAAGATAGCCCTCATCGCAGCTACAAATGGCATCCGAGCCCTTCTCGACTGAGGAGAGACTGTTGCTCTGATCTTCTTAGACCTCTCGGCAGCCTTCGATATGGTCTGCCAACGCACTCTTATCCCAAGGCTGCACAACACAGGCATCAAAGGAGCTGTTTTCCTATCAAGAAAAATTGAAAAAGTCCACCTTACTCCCTTCACCTCCAAATCCAAGGAAATCATCTTTGGAGTACCCCAAGGATCTTCACCCTCTTCAAATCTTTAATGACACATCTGGCCAACGTTGCCAAAACCCATGAACTCAAGATCATATCCTACATCGACGATACACAAATCATCTTCTCACTCTCCAAAGACACCACCAAGACCAGCTTCCACAACTACTTTACAGAAGTCACCAATTGGATTAAGGACAACTCCCTGAATCTCAACACAGACAAGATAGAGGTACTGATTTCCCAAAATAAAAGCTCCCCATGGGACGCATCCTGGAGTCCCTCAGAACTCGGACCTTCTCCTACACCCACTAACCATGCTAGGAACCTAGGCATCATTCTGGACAACAAGCTAACCCTAATGGCTCAGTTCATCTCCATCTCTTGCTCCTGATTTTTACATCCTCCACAGCGTTGGAAGATATTTTAATGGAAAGCTCAAGATGCACCATCACCCAGGCCCTCATTTCCTGCCGACTGGACTATGGAAACGCTCTTTACGCAGAAATCACAGCTCACCTTCTCCAACAACTACAGATCATGCAGAAAGTCATAGCCAGAGTCTTCCTGGAGCTCCCTAGATTAAACCACATCGCCCCATATCCCAGGGAACTCAACTGACTCCATGTACAGAAAAGATGCTGGTTCAAGCTCTTGAGCAATGCATACAAGGACCTACACACCTGCAGACCCACCTACTTGAACCACCGCCTGAGCTTCCATCTGCCAACCAGATATCTCCAATCCACATATCTTTCACCCACCGCTTCCAATGCAGTGGATGCCAAGGTTGCTCCTTCTCCTACCTAACAGCAAAGACATGGAACAAGCTACCCTTTGATCTATGGACCACCCCATCTCTTCCAGACTTCTGAAAATCCTCGAAGACTTAGCTATTTGGCTGTCCAACTGGACCCTACCAGCACCTGAATACCATCACAGGTGAAAAGAAGCGCTCTGCAAATCTACTGATTGTTTGTTATCCACAGTTGGCGCTTTATGCCTTTTGGGGCTGTCTTTTTCTGAAATCTTCAAATTGAATATCTCCGGTTCTACTGATTGGATTTTTGTCATTTTGGCCTTATTTATTAAAAATTTCTATTTTTTCTATATATGGTGTGGGATCATTTTGTGGTGCGTTGTCACTGTTTTACAGTTTGAAGTCAAGCTACCCGAGGAATAAACACAGTTTAATTTAGGGGTTGCTCATGACTTTACCTTGAGAAGAATTGTGGTTGCTGCTTGAGAAGGTTTTCACACCCCTCAGCCAGTATCTCACTTTCTTACAAGTGGGTCCTTCTGTAGAGTCTTTTAGGTTCTGGTTATAGGATGCAATCTCCTTCAAAATTGGAAGATTGGTCTCAGCATATCTGAACTGGCATTCTTGACCATCTTCTCTAGCCATTCCATGCAAAATTTATCATTTACAACTTAAATAGCCTTTCGAAATTTAGAAGTTCCTGTGGTATTGTACCAAACTTTTCAAGGACCAGCACACTGTAAACATTAGAGTGAGCTCTGCCAGCTAACAGCTGTGTTACAGTACTGCCCATAACTACGAGTATAATTATTTTCTTGGCTTTCTATTTAACAGGTGCTCGTAACATGATTGACTCTTTGTGTGTATGTTCTTTCTTTCTGCATATTCCAATGTCTTTAACTTGAAAGAGTAACAATAAACCACTGAGTTTACGCAAAACTATAGCAATATATTGCACCAATTTACTGACAATATTTTAAGATTGTTGGGAAAAGAAGTAAGATTTGTGAGATTTAATTTGTTTTCTGGCACTTACTGCAACTAGACCACATATTATCATGAAAGTCTTCACTTTCTTTAAGAGAGGTTTCTGTGTGACATCCTGTATGGGATGCAGTATGCTGTCCATTGAGGCATTATATCTTGTGTCCCGACAGGCATGATATCTTGCATTCTTTGCCTATCTCACAGCCAGACTCTGGAACAACTGACCTGCAGCTTTGAGAAGCTGATAATTCCTCTATCGGGCAGATGCACTAGTAGGTGCTATCTGGCCGGAGTATGTGTCACTGGGAGATCTGAATTTCAGATCGTGATGCCCTCACACACCTGTTAGGGTATCATGCTTCTTCATAGGGCGCTCCTCGTCAGACCAGTACTTCAATGTCTGACGGTCCTGGTGGCTACTTTGGCGGAGTTCTTTAGATCTGAGGACACCATATGTGGTGGGTGCACATGGGCAATATGATTAGTGGATAGTGCTGTGCAGAAAGTGACATAAAATAGGCATCTGAACCCATAAGAAATACATTTAATTAAATATGGGTGGCAGTACTAGGTAAAAACAGTGGGGCTATCTTGTGGTCCCTAGGTACCAGGATAGCGTTATAAATGCATGGTCGACATGTTTTGTGGCATTCAGGCCCAACCGTCGGGCCGCACTTCTTCAGGACCTTGATAAAATGTGGTGCTCCCTAGTGGGGCTGGCGGTCTCCCCGCTATTCGAGGATGACCTATTGAAGTATGCTGCTGATCTCTAGGATAGAGTTTAATACTTCATAGGCAGATTGGAGGGTCCTGCTCACTTTAGAGGACACTTGGTGTGTTGATTGGCCATTGCAGTCTCACCTACTCTTCTCCATCACGTCTGATTCCCACGTGCACCCACCACATACGGCATCCTCAGATCTAAAGAACTCCACCAAAGTAGCCACCAGGCCCATCAGACACTGCAGCGCCGGTCTGACGAGGAGTGCTCTATGATGAAGCATGACACCCTAACAGGTGTGTGAGGGCATCACAATCAGAAATTCAGATCTCCCAGTGACACACACTCTGGCCAGATAGCACCTACTCGTGCATCTGCCCAACAGAGGAACTACCTCCTTTCTGTGATATATCTGATGCTAGTGGAGGAACTCAGGAGTAGGACCTCTCTAAATAACTTGCTCTTCCGCCCCCCTCTTTGATTTAAGCATTGAGAAGCTGTTTATCCGAAACGGTATTCAGGAAAAATATTAAAACACTTCTCTTCAACTCCTTAATAATTCCTTCTTGAGCTGGTCTCAGCCTCCAAACTCAGTCGCCTTTCTTACTGTTAGCACCGGGACACCTTTTTAGGTAGTTGCGCAAACTAAAAATGTATTGTATTGTATTCTGGTTGACTTCCTGGGTGACATCATATTGGTCATCCTGACTGACATGCTGTCTTGCATCTAGCTTATATTCTGTGTAGCATTCCACCTGTTTTCTTCACTAACATGATGTAAGTCTTCCTGGTGGCACCCCTGTATCATAGCATGCCTAGGCTCTAAAGTGGCATCCTGGCCATCGTCTAGACCATCAACTCTCTTAAGACCTGAAGGATACATTGTTTGAAGGATATCTCCTTCATTTTTTGACACTTTGGGGGCTAAAGCTGGACCCACGCTCGTCTGCATCTAGTGTTCTGTAGCCACCAGCTTTATTTCACATACTCTTTTTGGCAGATCATATCAACTATTATTCAGGCCCATTGCCTCAAGCTTTTTCAATGGCATTGTGCTCACCTTCTACACTATTTTATCTTAACATGCTTTATTCACAGATCTGGACCAGCACAGTGGCATAGTACATCATGCTCATTCAACAAGGGCATCAGAAGTGTCTGCTCAGAAAATTTCCTTCTATGCTTTATGTGGACTTCTGCAGTCAAGGTTAGTGAGAAGACCCGCACAGTAATTAAAATAAAGTCTTAAAAATAAAAAAATGTCAATTATCAACCAATTTTAGACATTTCAGCGAATTAAGACTGACAACTTCTGTTGCTTCTTTAAAATAGTTTATAACACTGGCACCAAATCCAGAGGAACTGTAAACAGTTTTACTAAGATGCAGTTAACAATGAGCCTAGATGTTCAGGCTCCTCTCTGCTGTCGGCGTCAAGCAACTATTCAAGCACATTGTCCAGTTTTTTATTGACTGTAGACACATATATTTAAGTAACAATTCATAACCTTACACATAAACAACGGCAACAGTGTGTTTTACCACCTTCAAGCTGGTACGTCTGCCGTAATAAGCATACATCTTATTAATAAAGAGACTTCCATAAAACATTTGTGCTAGCAACTTTCAGTGCCAAGACAAACATTCTGCTTTATATGTCTGCTTGTGTTCCACTCTGACAGCTAAAGGCAATATAATGAAACCTTTAAATTGCACCTTCTAAAACCGTGTGACATTCTGGCTGGGATTAAGGCACGCATGCCCAAGGTTTAGAAGTACTTGGTTAACTCTGAAAGAGCATACACCACCGCCTTCTTTCAAAGTGGAAAAACCACTTTAATAAGTAAAAATGTAAGAACTCCACTACATGAGCGACAATGGTTGTGCCAGTAATCTGTGCTAATTTTTCTGTACAGAACATAGGGACTAAGCTACTATTCATTTTCACAAACCAAGGATGTGCAAATTGCACACCAAGGCCCAGATTTAGTAAACATTTGTGATGTCTCAAAGAAACAAAAAGTCATTTAAAGTGATGCAAAGAAACATGTTAGTATATATTTCCTAGGCTTCCCAAGGCAGAAAAGTATTTTTCTCTGGAAAGGTGTCCTGTTTTCAGCACACGTATCTCTTTGCACTACTATACATCACTTTGCAAAAAGGAGTCATTAGTTCGGGTGTTGCTGTAGCATATCAGCCAGTATGCAGTATGCAAACACCGATGGATTCTGACGCAAAGCCCAATCTACTAAGATACACCAGCCCTTGCATCAAAAATAATAATTTCTTGAAGCAAACCCTAGCAAAGAGAAATGTTTTAATTCCTCAAAATAACATGATTTGAATTTGTGCTGAAGTGTACAATACATCTACAGTTTGTGGGATCCATTTAAATTTCTATACAGACAAGAATATGTTCTAGAAGGGTATGCATCCAGTACAGATCCTATACCTAAACAAACAAACAACTCAACCTTTGCACTGAGCACCTTACAGACTTGAAGCAGGTACCTTGAGGACAGAAGTAGTGTCACTCTTATAAGCAAGCAAATTTGCAGACAGCTAAGATAGGACACATCTGACCTATGCATCAATTTTCTGTTGTTTTCACTTCAGTAACAAAAATCAATATTGTTTGAAAAGGATCTTCATAATTATAGTGGTGTTAGACCTGCCAGCCTTAGAGCTATTTTCCCTTCAAACATTTTGCCGCGCTCCTCCATTTATGCTGATCTCGTTTTTGCTGCCCTCAGGACTCTGTGCACTTTAACACTGCTAAGCGGTGCTAAAGCGCATGGGCTCACTCCTTAAAATATGTTAACATTGGGTTATCACCAATAGCCAATTTTAATTTGCTTATTGGTCCCTAGTAAGGCAGTACTACAAGTGACAAGGGCCTGTAATTTAAATGCTTCAAGTGGGCCTGCATCACTTATTGTACCACCCACTTAATTAGTACTTACACGCATGTCTCAAGCCTGCCATTGCAGCCTGTTTGTGCAGTTTTTAAATTGCCATTTTGACCTTGCAAAAATAAACCTTTTCCCAGGCCCAAACCTTCTTTTTTAATACATATAAGTCACCACTAGGATAGGCCCTGGACAGCCTAGAGTACAGGGTGCAGTGTATTTAAAAAGTAGTTTTAAGTTTTACTTGTCCTGGTAGTGAACAACTCTTAAATTAGTTTGTCACTTTTGCAAGGCCTACATCTCCCATAAGATCACATTGGAGTTACCTTATTACATTGGCAGTTCATGTTTGGTGTCTTTTGAATTGTACTGACAATTCCGAACATGGTGAAATTGTATTTTAAGTGGCAATTTTGAAAATGGCACATTATCAAAAAGTTGGCTTAGCCATTCAGTGCCTATAACCTCTCATCTGACCGGATGTTACTGACAGTTGGGCTTTGTGTATTCTACCTAGACAACCACACACAATAGAGAGCATAGGTGTGCTTGGATGGGCCATCATTGGCAGGAGGGCAAAGTGGAGCAGGGCCCAGCCTTACTTACTGTATTCTGCCTCCACACAAAGGACTGCATATTCCCTGTAGTTAGTCTGGAGCCATGACAGGAAAAGCAGGATGTCTGTGGACTTCAAAGAGCATTTCTAAAAAATGCTTAACCCATCTTTCAGAGGAAGGGCACAAAGTATAAATTTTGCATGTCAAACAGCAACTTTTCAGTATACTTCTGAAACTGTGGATCCTCTGCCATGAATAAGAACTGTTGTGCTGCTGAAAGGACCGCCACCACACTGGGCTGTTTCTGTGAAGGACTACTGCTCCATTGTGCTGACCTGCTGTCCTTTTGCCAGGGGAGAAGAAATGTACCTATCTCAGTTGAACCCAGGACCCCAAAATGACTCTAAGGACTACCTGTCTGGCCTTCTGACTACAGCCTCAGGGACAAAAAGCTCCTACAACTCTGGACTCTGCCATCTGTGAGTCTACCCTACCAAATGATGCTACTCCAATCCTATACATTTGGAAGTGAGCCTAGGGTGGTCTGCCCCCTGCAGATACACCATCGCCAAGCTTTACATTCTCGGCCCCAAGCGCTGCAATAACCACTGCCACCATGCTGACACATGCTCTGCTGTAGGATCTTTCACCTAGATACACTTCCACTTCCACTGCACCTGCCATAGCTCACACACCAGCCAGAACCACCCTGAACCTACCACTGACACCACCTGGACAAAATTAGCAACTCACATGCTCCCTTCTCAACACCCGTTTACTAAGCAAACACATCACTGAGATTTGGGACCTCTTCTCCACCCTCTCACCCGATGTCCTCTTCCTGACTGAGAACTGGTTTAGCCCCACTTCCCACTGAACACCCCCACAGGAGTTGGTGCAAAGTCTCAAAGGACACATTGATCAACGACCTCAGCACCACCAGCCCCATGTCTACCAACAACCTAGACCAGAAGGTCAGAAATTTAAACAATTGGATCACCAGCTGCACCGACAGCTTCACTCCCAACTGCAACAAAAGCTACAAAATGTACACTAAGCAGGCTAACTGCTACACTGAGGACCTCAGTACTGCTAAATGACATGGAAAACAACTGAAAAGGAAATGGTGCACCAGCAAGGACAAGACTAAAAAGACCGCCTTCAAGACAGCCCTCAACCCCTACCAGTGACAGTTGAGAAAATCAAAATAAAAAGGCCTTAGCCTCAAGCATCAGATGCTCTCCCACTCTGCGCACTTTCAGGAAGATCCTCAAGACCTGGCCCAGCGGTTACAGGCTTCTTCAAGCAACACAGCAACCCTGCTACCACTACGGACATCTAACTAACCTAATGGAGCTAGCTCACCCACAGGGCACTGCCTCCATTATGAACTCAATCCACTCGGGGGCCGCAACCGACCCATGTGCTCACCACATCTTCAACTTAGGCAAAGCAGGAATCAGTCATGCACTTACCACTTTGTTCAACTCCTCAATTGCCATGGTCACCTTCCATGAGGGCTGCAAACACACAAACGTCAAAGCCCTACTAAAGAAACTATCAGCAGACCCCAGCGAACTCTACAACTACCAACAAATCTCCCTGTTTCCTTCACGGCCAAAGTATTGGAACAAGCCATCAACCATCAACTCTACACAAATTTGGGATGAAACATCCTACACAACCCCTCCTAATCCGGTATCCACAGCACCAAGATAGCCCTCATCGCAGCTACAAATGGCATCCGAGCCCTTCTCGACTGAGGAGAGACTGTTGCTCTGATCTTCTTAGACCTCTCGGCAGCCTTCGATATGGTCTGCCAACGCACTCTTATCCCAAGGCTGCACAACACAGGCATCAAAGAAGCTGTTTTCCTATCAAGAAAAATACAAAAAGTCCACCTTACTCCCTTCACCTCCAAATCCAAGGAAATCATCTTTGGAGTACCCCAAGGATCTTCACCCTCTTCAAATCTTTAATGACACATCTGGCCAACGTTGCCAAAACCCATGAACTCAAGATCATATCCTACATCGACGATACACAACTCATCTTCTCACTCTCCAAAGACACCACCAAGACCAGCTTCCACAACTGCTTTACAGAAGTCACCAATTGGATTAAGGACAAATCCCTGAATCTCAACACTGACAAGATAGAGGTACTGATTTCCCAAAATAAAAGCTCCCCATGGGACGCATCCTGGAGTCCCTCAGAACTCGGACCTACTCCTACACCCACTAACCATGCTAGGAACCTAGGCATCATTCTGGACAACAAGCTAACCCTAATGGCTCAGTTCATCTCCATATCTTGCTCCTGATTTTTACATCCTCCACAGCGTTGGAAGATATTTTAATGAATACCCCAAAGCTCAAGATGCACCATCACCCAGGCCCTCATTTCCTGCCGACTGGACTATGGAAACGCTCTTTACGCAGAAATCACAGCTCACCTTCTCCAACAACTACAGATCATACAGAAAGTCATAGCCAGACACTTCCTGGATCTCCCTAGATTAAACCACATCGCCCCATATCCCAGGGAACTCAACTGAATCCATGTACAGAAAAGATGCTGGTTCAAGCTCTTGAGCAATGCATACAAGGACCTACACACCTGCAGACCCACCTACTTGAACCACCGCCTGAGCTTCCATCTGCCAACCAGATATCTCCAATCCACATATCTTTCTCTCACCCACCGCTTCCAATGCAGTGGATGCCAAGGTTGCTCCTTCTCCTACCTAACAGCAAAGACATAGAACAAGCTACCCTTTGATCTATGGACCACCCCATCTCTTCCAGACTTCTGAAAGTCCTTGAAGACTTAGCTATTTGGCTGTCCAACTGGACCCTACCAGCACCTGAATACCATCACAGGTGAAAAGAAGCGCTCTGCAAATCTACTGATTGTTTGTTATCCACAGTTGGCGCTTTATGCCTTTTGGGGCTGTCTTTTTCTGAAATCTTCAAATTGAATATCTCCGGTTCTACTGATTGGATTTTTGTCATTTTGGCCTTATTTATTAAAAATTTCAATTTTTTCTATATATGGTGTGGGATCATTTTGTGGTGCGTTGTCACTGTTTTACAGTTTGAAGCCAAGCTACCCGAGGATTAAACACAGTTTAATTTAGGGGTTGCTCATGACTTTACCTTGAGAAGAATTGTGGTTGCTGCTTGAGAAGGTTTTCACACCCCTCAGCCAGTATCTCACTTTCTTACAAGTGGGTCCTTCTGTAGAGTCTTTTAGGTTCTGGTTAAAGGATGCAATCTCCTTCAAAATTGGAAGATTGGTCTCAGCATATCTGAACTGGCATTCTTGACCATCTTCTCTAGCCATTCCATGCAAAATTTATCATTTACAACTTAAATAGCCTTTCGAAATTTAGAAGTTCCTGTGGTATTGTACCAAACTTTTCAAGGACCAGCACACTGTAAACATTAGAGTGAGCTCTGCCAGCTAACAGCTGTGTTCCTGTACTGCCCATAACTACGAGTATAATTATTTTCTTGGCTTTCAATTTAACAGGTGGTCCTAACATGATTGACTCTTTGTGTGTATGTTCTTTCTTTCTGCATATTCCAATGTCTTTAACTTGAAAGAGTAACAATAAACCACTGAGTTTACGCAAAACTATAGCAATATATTGCACCAATTTACTGACAATATTTTAAGATTGTTGGGAAAAGAAGTAAGATTTGTGAGATTTAATTTGTTTTCTGCCACTTACTGTAACTAGACCACATATTATCATGAAAGTCTTCACTTTCTTTAAGAGAGGTTTCTGTGTGACATCCTGTATGGGATCCAGTATGCTGTCCATTGAGGCATTATATCTATTGTCCCGACAGGCATGATATCTTGCATTCTTTGCCTATCTCACAGCCAGACTCTGGAACAACTGACCTGCAGCTTTGAGAAGCTGATAATTCCTCTATCGGGCAGATGCACTAGTAGGTGCTATCTGGCCGGAGTATGTGTCACTGGGAGATCTGAATTTCAGATCGTGATGCCCTCACACACCTGTTAGGGTATCATGCTTCTTCATAGGGCGCTCCTCGTCAGACCAGTACTTCAATGTCTGACGGTCCTGGTGGCTACTTTGGCGGAGTTCTTTAGATCTGAGGACACCATATGTGGTGGGTGCACATGGGCAATATGATTAGTGGATAGTGCTGTGCAGAAAGTGACATAAAATAGGCATCTGAACCCATAAGACATACATTTAATTAAATATGGGTGGCAGTACTAGGTAAAAACAGTGGGGCTATCTTGTGGTCCCTAGGTACCAGGATAGCGTTATAAATGCATGGTCGACATGTTTTGTGGCATTCAGGCCCAACCGTCGGGCGGCACTTCTTCAGGACCTTGATAAAATGTGGTGCTCCCTAGTGGGGCTGGCGGTCTCCCCGCTATTCGAGGATGACCTATTGAAGTATGCTGCTGATCTCTAGGATGGAGTTTAATACTTCATAGGCAGATTGGAGGGTCCTGCTCACTTTAGAGGACACTTGGTGTGTTGATTGGCCATTGCAGTCTCACCTACTCTTCTCCATCACGTCTGATTCCCACGTGCACCCACCACATACGGCATCCTCAGATCTAAAGAACTCCACCAAAGTAGCCACCAGGCCCATCAGACACTGCAGCGCCGGTCTGACGAGGAGCGCTCTATGATGAAGCATGACACCCTAACAGGTGTGTGAGGGCATCACAATCAGAAATTCAGATCTCCCAGTGACACACACTCTGGCCAGATAGCACCTACTCGTGCATCTGCCCAACAGAGGAACTACCTCCTTTCTGTGATATATCTGATGCTAGTGGAGGAACTCAGGAGTAGGACCTCTCTAAATAACTTGCTCTTCCGCCCCCCTCTTTGATTTAAGCATTGAGAAGCTGTGTATCCGAAACGGTATTCAGGAAAAATATTAAAACACTTCTCTTCAACTCCTTAATAATTCCTTCTTGAGCTGGTCTCAGCCTCCAAACTCAGTCGCCTTTCTTACTGTTAGCACCGGGACACCTTTTTAGGTAGTTGCGCAAACTAAAAATGTATTGTATTGTATTCTGGTTGACTTCCTGGGTGACATCATATTGGTCATCCTGACTGACATGCTGTCTTGCATCTAGCTTATATTCTGTGTAGCATTCCACCTGTTTTCTTCACTAACATGATGTAAGTCTTCCTGGTGGCACCCCTGTATCATAGCATGCCTAGGCTCTAAAGTGGCATCCTGGCCATCGTCTAGACCATCAACTCTCTTAAGACCTGAAGGATACATTGTTTGAAGGATATCTCTTTTGACACTTTGGGGGCTAAAACTGGACCCACGCTCGTCTGCATCTAGTGTTCTGTAGCCACCAGCTTTATTTCACATACTCTTTTTGGCAGATCATATCAACTATTATTCAGGCCCATTGCCTCAAGCTTTTTCAATGGCATTGTGCTCACCTTCTACACTATTTTATCTTAACATGCTTTATTCACAGATCTGGACCAGCACAGTGGCATAGTACATCATGCTCATTCAACAAGGGCATCAGAAGTGTCTGCTCAGAAAATTTCCTTCTATGCTTTATGTGGACTTCTGCAGTCAAGGTTAGTGAGAAGACCCGCACAGTAATTAAAATAAAGTCTTAAAAATAAAAAAATGTCAATTATCAACCAATTTTAGACATTTCAGCGAATTAAGACTGACAACTTCTGTTGCTTCTTTAAAATAGTTTATAACACTGGCACCAAATCCAGAGGAACTGTAAACAGTTTTACTAAGATGCAGCTAACAATGAGCCTAGATGTTCAGGCTCCTCTCTGCTGTCGGCGTCAAGCAACTATTCAAGCACATTGTCCAGTTTTTTATTGACTGTAGACACCATATATTTAACTAACAATTCATAACATTACACATAAACAACGGCAACAGTGTGTTTTACCACCTTCAAGCTGGTACGTCTGCCGTAATAAGCATACATCTCATTAATAAAGAGACTTCCATAAAACATTTGTGCTTGCAACTTTCAGTGCCAAGACAAACATTCTGCTTTATATGTCTGCTTGTGTTCCACTCTGACAGCTAAAGGTAATATAATGAAACCTTTAAATTGCACCTTCTAAAACCGTGTGACATTCTGGCTGGGATTAAGGCACGCATGCCCAAGGTTTAGAAGTACTTGGTTAACTCTAAAAGAGCATAAACCACCGCCTTCTTTCAAAGTGGAAAAACCACTTTAATAAGTAAAAATGTAAGAACTCCACTACATGAGCGACAATGGTTGTGCCAGTTATCTGTGCTAATTTTTCTGTACAGAACATAGGGACTAAGCTACTATTCATTTTCACAAACCAAGGATGTGCAAATTGCACACCAAGGCCCAGATTTAGTAAACATTTGTGATGTCTCAAAGAAACAAAAAGTCATTTAAAGTGATGCAAAGAAACATGTTAGTATATATTTCCTAGGCTTCCCAAGGCAGAAAAGTATTTTTCTCTGGAAAGGTGTCCTGTTTTCAGCACACGTATCTCTTTGCACTACTATACATCACTTTGCAAAAAGGAGTCATTAGTTCGGGTGTTGCTGTAGCATATCAGCCAGTATGCAGTATGCAAACACCGATGGATTCTGACGCAAAGCCCAATCTACTAAGATACACCAGCCCTTGCATCAAAAATAATAATTTCTTGAAGCAAACCCTAAAAATAAGAAATGTTTTAATTCCTCAAAATAACATGATTTGAATTTGTGCTGAAGTGTACAATACATCTACAGTTTGTGGGATCCATTTAAATTTCTATACAGACAAGAATATGTTCTAGAAGGGTATGCATCCAGTACAGATCCTATACCAGACAGTTTCGGTACTACGGGACAACATGGAACAACAATTTAAATGATTTTCCTAAGGTCTTGCACTATCCTATATTTTCGATTGGGTTTCTGTAAACCTATGGATGGAGAATTACATGGACTCTCAATCAATTCCATCAAATTTATTTTCTAGATCATGTCTTCTATTACAGGTGTTATTCCTGCAATTGTCTTTGGGGTTAGATGGTACAGTGGTGTTCTCGGATACACTGCATTTGCCTTTAAGGTAACTCTGACTGGTTCTACACCTTTAATCGGTCCAATACATTTCCCTGTGTGTTATGTTATGTTAAAAGATTTATAGAGCACCTGGTTACTCCAAGGAGTGTCCCTGCACTAGAAAAATAGTACCAAATTGGCTGTCAGGTAGAGTCAGACTCGACTCTACCTGAGAACCAATATTGTGCTACTTTTACTGTGAGATACGACACTTCTGGATTCAAAGTTTCTCTCAAATCAGAGGGTAGTTCTTCAATTGGCATTAATGGAAGCAATCCTACAGCTGTCTTTTGTTGAACCATTTTAAACTCTACATCCTCATCATGAGTCTGGAATACAACACCATCCAATGTACAATAAATTGTACAATTTAACTTGCAGAATAAGTTTCTCCCTAACAGATTTACAGGGCTTGTATCACACACAACAAACTGGTGGTTTTACTCATTTGAACCTATTTTCACAGGAACCTTTTCTCAGACTGGATTTGTAATTTGTTTATTTGAGACTCCTAAACTTAGATGTTCTTTCCCAAGAGGGGCAGGGCTGGGACTTTCACAGTTTTCACAGTGGATCGATAAGTCCTATATCAATAAGGAATGATATAGGGTGGTCATTCACCTCACCTTCTACCAATGGACTGCTCTGGTCTACCTCTAAGACTGCTCCAAGCATGGGATGTTCTTCCCCTCTCATGCACCACCATTGAAAAATGTTGAAGTGGGAACTGCCATTATCAAAAACAGGAAATAGCTGGAATGTGTTTGGATTTGGGTTTTGAAAATGGTTTAAATTTACTTTAGGCATCTGGTTCAAATTCAATCTTGGGTTTCCAATATTTTGCGGTATAATTTGGGCTTGTGGTACTTGCATCATTAGAACTTGTTTTTGTATTGGTGTCTGCATCTATTGTACTGGCATGTTTTGTATCTACACTCATCCCTGTATTTGTACATTTCCATTTATGGCATCAGGATTAATCCTAAACTCCCTCTTCCAATTCTCAACCCTGTTACAAATATGACAAGGGGTCTTCTACTTATGGGTTGAAACATCCATACCTGAACTTTCATCAGTTGGAACACCTCTGTCTCTACCTTGTGAAACACTAAAACCTCTTGGTTTACCCTACAATACTTATTGTGGAACAACATTTTGCATACCCCCTGTATTCACTGCAAAAGAAAGATTCTGAAACACTTTCTGAGCAAACTTTGTCTAAGCCACAATGAATTTCTCATTAATCTTTTCTTGCTTTAGCTCTTGTTCATCACTGTAATATTTTACACACTCTAGGATTCCATCAAGTGATTTATTCTACCATCAGATTACACGTTGTTGTAATGCACACTGATCTTTGGTCTCAACCGTATAACAAAATGAGATACAGAAATCACCATGTCACTCTCATCAGAGTATTCCCTTTTACTGTGCTGCTGAAACAACCACTCAGAGTATACATGTACTGATTTATTTGATTCTTGTGTAGTTCATTTAATTTTCATCCAGTCAAGATCTTTTGGAGACACTGCCTTTCACGAAAGTAATCACTGCTTTGTATTTCTCCAAAATTACGGGAGAGGGTACATTAGGGTGTGCCATTTTCATTGACTCTTCACATTGCCATTGCACAGAATCTTAAATTCAACCCACAAATCATTTGACACCACTAAATCAAAGAACGCATTCATATCAATCCACAGGACTTTTGAAATCTTAGCAGATTGATCAGCTGGTGTGTACTACTGCACAGGCCTGTTTCTTAATTTTTGGTAAATTGTTTGAAAACGTTGTAAGATCACCTCTGCTGCATGGTACATGTCCATACACTCCTCCGGCTATTTCTCTCAGTGGATAAGTTGAAGCTCCCTCCTCATCCTGTTCACTACTAACTCAGGTTGTTTGTTTTTCTTTACTTGTTTTCTTTCCCGGTTATTATCACATTTTTCAAAATCGCTTAATTTACAAATGCATTTTATTAGTTCTCTAATGTGCAACTGCACTCCTGAAGAGCGCATTGTTTCAATTGCTTCATTATCTAATTGAACCCTGTAACTTCTCTGCAGAGGATAACTTTTAGAAAGATCAACGTCATATTTACGGGCTAACTCAATCAACCTTAACATGTGTAATTGCTGCTCATTCTGTTATTTCTTTACAAAGGTGAATCAATTATTTCTCTTGATATATATTCAAATGCTGTAAATCTAAACATCCTCTAATAATCTCTTCTAGTTCAACTTTTAATTTGGGAATATTTAGTGTCCTCTTTTTATCAGGCTCTGCAGTAAACGTTTGTACAGTGTTGCCTGTCTTTTTAATCCCTGTCTTTTCTTCAAACCATGGTGAAAAAAATTCCTTCTTCAAACAGATGCAGTTACTCTGGTGCTGTTGATGTTGTAAAAACAATCCTTCCCCCATCTCTTAATGCTTGGACCATCTGAGGTGGTCTCCATGCAACAATCTGAATTCAGAGAAGGCAGAATACATTCAGATGTAGGTAAACCTCCTGCAGCTTCTGGAGTCAGGTACATGTTTATTGGGGTATTTGCAATTGATCTAGGCACTGTCTGCACAGTTGCTGGTTGAGGTACTTGCACCAGACCATTCGTAACAGATGTTGTTATCACAGGTGTAATGACATTCTGTAGTTGAGCAGCACATGATCGAGCAATATGAAGTATTTCAAGGGGTATTTCAACTTGCACTATACTAGTTTCTAAAAGGGCAGTAGCTATTGTACTGCTCATAATGACATCATTTCCGGTACTAACAGTGCAGCTAACATTTGCTTTAGAATACCATCCCCTAAATCATTATCCAACTCATTTTCTTTTCACTTTTCTCTTTGTATTTTCCCTATGTCCTTGTCTTCTTACCTTTCTGTGGTATTTCTGTGGAAATAGCTGGACACAATCTAGTCTCTTCAACTATGGCTTACCTCCATCTCTGCTCTTCTGCATACCATTGAGCATCTGCATAATTGCGCATTGCTCTTTGTGTCTTTTACTGATATTTTTCCCTTTCTTTCTCGCATGCAACTTTCTACCACATATTTAAAGCTTCTTATAGATTGGGACTATGGTGTGGTTTCAATTTGTACAATTTTTCTTTCAACTTCTCAATATTTCTAGTCTCAAAGGTACCATATTTTGGAAAATGTAATGGACCTTCCTTCTCAGTAATCTTGCACCACTGACAAAGCCATATTCATGCTTATAATCCCAATTCAGTTGTCATATAATGTGCAGGTGTCTGCTCAGGAAGTACCTCTTCACCTTCCTGTATCAGTATTGTAACATCGTCCTTCAGAAAACTCTTAAATTGTTTTTTAAAGCATTTCATGATTCTCACAAAATTGCAAGGTAAAGCAACCAGAATTCAATATTTTGATTCTGTTCCGTAAAAGTCAGATTAATTTTACTCCAATCCTATCACTGTTGTCATTTATCGAAATCCTCTTAACAAATCCGAATGCAATATTCCCACAACCACTGACCTATCACAACGCGGGACCCTGACATCAAAAACCAATCACAGCATGAATTTACACAAACCAACAAATCTCTGCGCGAAATACTATGATGTATGGTCTCACTCCTTGCAGCAGCTCACCCTCCTTTAATATTTGTCTCGTACTTCAACAACTGTAAAATTAAAATTTTTACCCCCTCCGACTTTTACCACACAAAAAGATTTTCACATTTGCAAGTGAAATCTCAACCAGTGTGAAATCCCCCTAATCAATGCAGCATCACCATTTCCACAATCAGGTTCTGCTATCAACAATCAATGTTACTACAATCACAACAGATCATTAGTGTCTCTATCTCAATAGGATGAGTGATAGTACCTCACATTCTACACCACAAAAACCTGCAAACAAGAAATGCCATTACTTAAGTTTTTTTCTACAATTACTGCAATATACTGGGATCTTAGGCTATGTCCAGCCTGAAACTCTTCAACTTATTTAGATATATACACTAAACATTTCCATTCATCCAATAATTCATTCTTATTCTCAATAATAGACAAATAATCACAATGACAATAGACGACTCATCACCCTATTAATATGAAAATTGCACCTTGTCAGTTCTTCAAGCTCTGGGCATTGAATTTCAGGATTCGTGTATTTTATTCAAACTTGTAGAATTATTTTATAGCTCCTTGTTCAAGGTGTAAACCATAACTCTGCTACCAGAAAACTGATAGCGCGGAGTTGGGCCTGAATTTAAATTATATGGTTTAACCTTTCTTTGCCATTAATTGAAGGGTTACGTGCTGGTCTAGTGCTGGTTTCTGAGTATAAATCGCTGCAGATGACAGATCTTTGCCACCGTGGTTTGAAGCAGGAGCTATTTCATCATAATAAGTTAAATTACAATGACAGTTCTAAGTTCAGTAAATGATGAGAGTTTAAATTAGTTTCAAAAGTAAGAATAGCTCTTCAATCTTTAGTGACCCCCGTGGCTGATTTGATGAAATCTTTTGGCTTTGCAGTAGTGTCCTACGCAGACGAAACCCAGATAGTGGTATCAGTGTCCCATAATCTGGATAACACCACTTCCAAACTGCACGATTGCATGCTCCAGATTTGGAACTGGATGTCCCGTCACTATCTAAAATTTAGCCTGGGTAAAAGAGAGGAGCTACTGTTTGGCAGGATTACATCTTTTTGGTCTCCTAGATGGTGGCTACTGAACTTTTGAGCCCCTCCCTTCCCTGTCTCCGAAGCGAAGAACCTGGGGGTGCTCTATGATAGCAATCTTTCTTTTGATGGGCATAACAATGCTATTACTTCTTCATCCTTTTTCATGCTTAAGACATTAAGGAAAATTCTTCTTTTTATCCCATCTGATCTATGGAAAAATGTAGTGTCCACTCTGATTATTTCCAAAACAGATTAAAGCAATGCCTTGTTTACCAACATCCAGAAAAGATGCATACAAAAACTGCAAATTCTTCAGAATGGTGCGCCATGACTACTACTGGGAATTTTCAAGTTTCAATATGTTTCTCAGGGCCTCTCTCAGCTCCACTGACTTCCCATTAAAAAAAATGTGTAGACTTCAGGGCCCTCTGCATCGCTTTTGAGGCGATGCACAGGGTGGGGATAAAGTACCTTAAACAACGCTTCCAATGGTACACCCCCAGAAGATCACATAAATCGTTGCCAGCTCGAAATTTAGCAGTATCCAAATTTAAAACATCTAACTGGGGGGCAGGAGATTCATCACCAAGCTTTGGAATCCTATGACCTCAGATCTTAAGAAAAAAACAGAACATTTTTCTTTCTGAAAAGCTCTTAAAACATGTTTTTTCAACATTTAGACTTTCTCGTCTCAACATTGTTTGCTTAGGCTGTGATTAGTTTACCAGAGCTGTATTGCCTAGACACACCAGGGTAGTAGAGCGCTCTATAAATTTAATTTTCATTACATTTTTGTTAAGAGTTTAGTAAAATTCTTTCTATTCAGATTAGTCAATAAACCTAGTAAGTTTACAAACATCGTATTAAAATATGGCCAGAACAAACCATCAAATTATGCATCAAGCGAGTCCCATAATGAAAAAAATCCCTATTCTAAAAAACAGGGCCAGAACTTAAAGTTAGTAGAACTCATGAAAAGCTCAAATTTAAAAGAAAAAAGTGAGATAAAGAGAGCATGAAGTTCAAAATCCAATTAAAGCAGCCACACTTCCCATTAGGGGTAGTTCATGAAATTCAGCTGAGTCTCAGTAGTTTGAGCAAAGACACATACAGTTGCAGTAGCAATCTGTAAATATCGAACATCAATATTAAAACAACAAATGACAGCAGTAGCGATAATCACAACTGTCAGGAAAGGGAAATGGTCTGGGTCTCAGCTTCAAGACTTAAGTCTTTAGTCTCCAGCTCTATTCTAACTAGGAAGAAGCACTTATATAAAAAGGCATTAAATATGTTGTAGACATTGTATCAGGATTTCTTCTTCTGATCCAATCAGGCAGCAGCATTCGTCTGAGAGTGAGTTCAGCTCTTCCTCTCCCACAAAATAACATGCAGATCACAAAGTTTTGTCACAAAGTTTGTTACAGACATAAATATGTAGTTTCTCGATTCATAAGCCTCCGTTCCTGTAGGCATCAAACACAGTTTAACTTTCTAATTTTAAATGTCTCATTGCGTAAACAATGAACTATGCTAAAGAAGAGAAACATCAACTCGTGAAAACACTGTTTAGTAATGAATTTCAGTAACATGAACAAGTAATCCTGTTTTAAGACGTGAAATTATTCTATTCAACCTTAATGTTTAATATGTGGAAAACAGGAAGTTTTGTTATTACAATAATATGTTTCTTTACATTTTGTTTATACATTTGGTAAACCAGCACTTTCTGCAGTTATGATAAATGTATCCAAGCATGTCACATTTGGTCAGGTGTCTGAATTCCATTGTGCACATTTCAGCATTATCAATTTCCCTTCTAGCTAAAAAAAAAACGTGCATTTTGGAGTTTCAGCGGGCTATACGAATCATATGTCTGCATCTTTTATTATTTTATTGGCATATTAACTTAAAACCATTGCATTAAGACACATCACTACATTTTGGAAAAGTTATATAGGCACAATGCAGTTTTTGTTCAATTTGTAATGCTGCAAATGACACCTCACTCTCAACCATGCGGGAGCTGGTAGATGGGTTCGGGGCATTTCAACTTACTCAAAAAGTAGGTGGTCTCACACACTCTAAAGGTCACCTGCTTGATCCCATCTTTTCAAATATACAGAATCTTCTGGTCATAGATCCTTTTCCAATGCCCTGCCTGGTCAGACCATTTCTTAATTCGGTTTACTTGGGTATCGCAGGATGCTATTATCCCGATGCAAGAACCAGCAAACAGGACTTTCAATGGAGTCTTGGGTGACGAATCTGGAGGACACCACAACCAACTCCGACTTAAATCCGGTCACTGCAAATTATAAATTTAATAAATGGATTGAGTCATCACTTGACACTGTTCTCCCAAAAAAAGGGATTCATAAAAAAGGAGGAGTCATTCAAAATGCCTGATATTCTCCCAAACTTCCGGAGCTCAAACAATCCTGTAAAAGGTTGGAAAGAAGCTGGAGAAAGGATTTCGCAGCAATTAACAAAGATAAATATAGAGAGGCAATACAAATGTATAAAATAGAAATAAAATCTGCCCAACCTCTCTATTACGAAGAGAGAATTATATCGGCTGCAAACTCTCCAAGCAAAATCTTTCATATTGCAAAATCACTCCTTATACCGCCTACCCCTCCTATCGCCTCTGACGATATTTCTCTACGTTGCAATAAAATAGCAGATTTTTTATTGATAAAATACAAAGTATCTATATGTCCTACCTTCAGGCTACAGTCCAACAAACTATATCATTTACGAACAATATAACCCAACATGGAGAGTGCCTACTGGAGGCAATTCCCCCCTGAATCTGACCTCCCTTCGAGGGATTCTCAGTCAACTAAAATCTGGATCCCCACAGATTCTGCACCTCCCACTATAATAAATCTAGTCACTGAGACTGTATCTCCAGTGATTTTGGACGTGATTAATGCCTCACTCCTGATGGGACTTGTGCCCCCTCTCTGGAAACAGACAATGGTTAGAGCACAAACCTAACTTGGGCCCTGATGTGTTGGCAAATTACCGTCCCATTTCATTACTGCCAGGAATTAGTAAAATAGATAAGAAGCACGTAAATTCTGTCCTCTCAACTTTTCTGGAAAGGAATAACCGTCTTCATCCCTCACAGACAGGATTCAGACCACAGCAGGGCACAGAGATGGCGCATCTGGCAGTTGTAGAGAAATCAAGAAACAGTTTGGATAGCGGGGGCTGCGCTGCTCTTATTGTTTTAGGTCTCAGCACAGCCTTTGATACGGTGAATTATCAATTGTTGATTCAAAGACTCAAAGATGCAGGAGTGGTCGGAACTGCGCTAAAATGGCTGCAGTCCTTTCTGGAGGACAAATCTTTTGTAGTCTTTAAAGATGAAAATACCTCAAAGCGAATGCCCCTTGGATGTGGGTTTCCTCAGGGATCTTCCCTGAGCCCCACTCTATTTAATATCTATATGAGTTCCCTGGCAGAAGTAGTACTGCCTTTTGGAGTACAGATCATTACCTATGCTGATGACACCCAGTTGGTGGTTTCTCTAAATCAACTGGATAACTCAGGACCTGGCCTAGCCTTATGCCTTGAAAAGGTATCAATATGGATGGACAGCTCATACTTAAAACTCAATGGGGCTAAGACTGAGCTGATGCTCCTTGGTAACCCTGCCACCCTGAACTTATGTTCATTTTGGCCCAGTTATCTGGGTCCAGCCCCCTACCTGAAAGAACAGATCAAGAGCGTGGGTGTATGGCTGGACCGTAATCTTGATTTTAAGGAGCAAGCAAGAAAGGTCACAGCATGCTGCTACGGGATGTTGAAAATGATAAGAAAGATCCTCCCTCTGCTACCTTTTTCTGCCAGGAGACTGCTGGTTCAAGCATTAATTTTGTCACGCCTTGATTATGCCAATGCCCTATATCTGGGAGCACCGCACCTCGCTACCAAAAAACTACAGATCGTGCAAAATTGTGCAGCACGTCTGCTCCTGAATATTCCCAAGCACCTATCGGCAGAGCCTGCACTTGCTTCGCTTCACTGGCTTCCATTCCAGGAGAGGATCCAGTTTAAGGCGCTGTGTATTACACATAAAACACTCTCAGGTAAGGGTCCACCAATTACCAGCTCCATCATTCAGCCCAACTGTTTGAATAGGGTCTTGAAGTCAGACAATAAACAATTGGCGGCAGTCCCGAAAATAAGAAGAATATGAAGTGGAGGGCGTCTCTTCTTGTATACCGCCGCCAAGTTATGGAACCACCTCCCCATTGCATCCGCCTTGAGCCAAATTACCTAACCTTTTGAATATTAATAAAAACGTGTCTGTTTCCTTAACTATGCCCGGAGTTTGAAGTTGCACAGCTGTTAGAGCTGGGATGCCCCCGGGTAACCACGCGCTTTAGAAATGTTTCTTCATTCATTCATTCATTCATTGCTATTGTTGAATCACAACTACCTCAGTCTGCATCTGCGAATTGGAATTTTGATTCATTCCATTATTATTCAGCAAAGATCTACACTCATTCCTCCAATGTCCAAACTTTCCGCATGCATGACAAGGATATTTCTTTTCCATTTCTTCTCAATTCATTTTACCTCTATCTCTGCCTCCATTTGTTACCTGTCCATTTTGATTTTGTCCTTTCGTTTGAAAATCTGTTTGAGAACCATTGTTTCCATCTTTCCGTTCTGCCACTTTCACCTGTGCCCACATCATTTTGTCTTTCAACATTTTATGCCTTGATTCAATATCGTCACTACAATATTTGGCATATATCAAAATCTCATCAACTGTTTTACTCTGCCAACAAATCAAATGTTGCTGGATCATGTTACTAATTTCAGGTTTCACTCCAAAAGCAATCCTATATACAAAATGTCCCATATCTTTGTCACCTATACTCTCGAAACCACTGTACTGTTTAAACACCTGTAGCAACCTTTTGTAATAAGCATATACTGATTCTTTAGGCTCTTGTGTAGCCCTGTCAATTTTAACCCTTTCCATGCGTTGGATGCGCGGGAGCCGTCCGACGCATAAGTTCTCGTGTGCGTCTAACGCTTCCCGCGTGTCTGACGCCATTACAGAAGAAATCCCTCTGGTGCCTGGGATTACTTTCACTCCCCCAAAGCCTCAGGAGCTGGGGAAGAGCTTCCCCAGCTCCCGAGAACCCCCCCATTTCTGTGAAATGACGATCAGCACGCACGTCACGCTGACGTCATTTCACAGAAACCAAAGTTGAAATGAGCCTTTAGGCACGCCAATGCCCCCAACCCCCTGCCAAAATGACAGCCTTTCTGCCCCCCGGGGGGGGGAAATGGGGGCAGTAGCTCCCAATCGACCTCCTCAGGGGGCAAAAAGGCCTCTAGTTGCCAGGGATTTTTCTTTCAACAATTTGAATTAGGATGGGGGCTGCCCAAAATGGGCATGCCAATGCCCCCACCCCCAAACCTTACAGTCTTTCTGCCCCCCTGGGAGGCAGATAGGAGCTGTAGCCCCCAATCTGCCCCCTGGGGGGGCAGAAAACCCACTAGAAACCAGGGATTTTTTATTTTTATTCCTGTAGGGGCTGCCCAATGGGCATGACAATACCCCACCCCCCAGAGAAATTCCAGTCTTCTTGCCCCCCCAGGAGGGCAGATGGGGCAATGGCCCCAGATCTTCCCCGCGAGGGGGCAGAAAGCCCACTAGGCGTCAGCAATTACGCTGGCTTCTTTTATGGGTGGGGGCTGCCCAAAATGGGAATACCAATGCCCCCACCCCCACAAAAAATAGTCACAGTCTTTCTATAACCCTTGGGGGCTTATCAGGGTGAACTCCCTGTAATAAAGTGAATCTACACCAGATGAAGATATAAGGTAAGAGGTATTTATTACAGCCTCAACCAACAGCCAGCATATCAACTGTCATTATAGAACCCTCACATGACAGAACCTCAGAACAAGCTGGTTCCATGCCTAGTGTTCTGGCATGGAGCCATGTTACATCATTACACTTCTTCCTCTTTACATTAGAACAAAAGTAACATGAGAACAATAAACACATTTGAACAACAAGAAAAAGAAGGTAGAAAGAACTACACAAAATCACGTAAATGCAAAGGAAACCTGCGTGTTCTGACACCCCTACAAGTACTATCAGACCTTACATCAATGTCTGAGGGAAAACGATAAGAAGTATCATCCCTCCTGTCGGCCACACCACACCCCCGAAAATGTGCTACACGACTATGATTCCAGTTGCGACCATCATCCGTCTTGACAGCATTTTTAAACAGCTTAATGATAGTTTTTGGAGAGGTATATTTTGACCAATTTTGACACCCAACAGGAGCTTTGACCTTTACTTTATCTCCAACCTCAAAATTTGTAACTTTCGCATTATTCCTTCTATCAACATAAATCTTCCTTTTGTTTTGCAGAGACACTTCTTTGTCTCTCCATTCCCCAATACCATCGTTTTTCAAACCCTTCCCAGCAACCATCCAGCCAGGACACAAACAAGTATTTGGAGACCTTCCCCTGAGCAGTTCAAAAGGAGTCTTCCCCGTTGATGCATGAGGAGTGTACCTGTAGGCTGTTATACGACACTGCAGTTCTTTTCTCCAATCTAAACAGTTTACCTTTGCTAATTGTATACTCTCCTTTAAAGTCCTGTTAAATCTCTCCAAAGCACCATTCGCCTCTGGATGATATAATGCAATTTTTTTATGTTCAATTCCACATTTTACAAAATACTCCTCCATCTGAGCAGAACAGAACTGCGGACCATTGTCAGAAAGAATAGAGTTAGGAAAACTCTCGCGTTTGAACACAGATTCTAAAAAAACTGATCACAGAAAGAGAAGTGATCTCTCTCACCAAACTCACCTCCACCCATCGTGAATACAAATTCAGCAACACCAACAGGTAAGGAGTCTGATGTTCTCCATGCAATGGTCCCACAATATAGATGGCTAATTCATCCCATGGACTTTTTGGTAAACTTCTACAAACCATAGGTGAATATCTTGGTTTGAGCACCTTATCACTAGCTTGACAAGGTGTACACTCCCTAACAGTACGTTCCACCATCAAATCTAATCCAGGCCACCAGAAATCCTGTCGGATGCGCTCTTTGGTTTTAGAAATGCCCATATGCCCTTCATGAGCCATGTTCACGATGACTTCTCTCAAACTCAATGGGGGAACCATTCTTGTGCCCCTCATTAGAACCCCATCAACAACAGCTAACTCATTTGCAACTAAGGACCAAGGTTTAACCAGACTTCGAGACTTATGCTGTTCCAAAAGAGACATCACAGAACACAATTCACTATCCTTTTGCAACTCATCCCTCCACTCATCTTCCTTTACAGCCCCCAGCGTAACGTCACAAACTCTTCTGCCACACTCAGCATCACACTGATCATTTTCATCCTGAGATTTATCATTCTCTTCCACCTCCACCAATCTCGACAGACAGTCTGCCGTTACATTTGCCTTTCCTGGAATGTATTCAAACATGAAGTTATACTCCTGTAAGGAAATGACCCATCTCCTGATCCTCGAGGAAATTGAGTCCAAACCCTTCTTCTGAAAAATTTCTTTCAGGGGTTTATGATCAGACCTGACAACGAAAGAAGATCCCCACACAAACTTTCTGAACTTGTGTATGGCCCAGAAAATTGCCAACGCTTCCTTCTCTATAACAGAATAACCTATCTCCGCACCTTTCAAACATCTTGAAGCACAAGCTATTAGCACCTCTTGGCCCTTCCTGATCTGAAAGAGAAGAGCACCCAGCCCCTTTATATTCGCATCAGTAACAATGAAAGTGGGATTCCCAGGTACAAAAGCTTGTAAGTTTGGTGCATTCCTGAGATCATTTTTAACTTGTTTAAACTCAGCACCACACTCTTCCGTCCAAACAAACTCTGCATTCTTACACATCAACTTCCTTAGATTTACTGTCTTATCTGCAAAATTTCGTATAAATTTGTTATAAAATTCTGCCATACCTAAGAATAAAGAAACCTCATCTTTTGTACACGGTTCTTTTAACATTTCAATAGTGTCCACCAAATCCTTTTTTGGACTTACCCCCTGCCGTGAAATATGATGACCCAAATAGTCCAGTTCAGTGACTCCAAATTTACATTTGCTTCCCCTAAGAGATAACCCAGCATCAAGCATCCTTTTAAGCACAGCATGTACCCTCTCATCATGTTCTCTCACGTCTCTTCCACATATTAATACATCATCCTGGTAGCACTTTACGCCTGAAATGCCTTTAAAAAGATCTTCCATAATCCTCTGGAATACAGAGGCCACAGAAACAAGCCCAAACGACATACGCAAAAACTTGAAGGCCCCCATTGGCGTAATGAAAGCTGTTAATTCTTGACACTCTTTACTCAACGGAACCTGGTGGTATGCTGATGCCATATCCAGAGTGGTAAAATAACCAGCACCATCCAACGATGATACTAATTCCTCAATATTGGGAAGTGGGAACTTGTCAACCACTACTTCTTTATTTAAGGCACGAAGATCCACACATAAACGGATTTCATTATTTGGTTTACGTGCCACAACAATGGGAGCTAACCACTCCGTTGCCTCTACAGGCTGTATAACACCAGTGGACAACAATTTATCTATCTCTTTTTGTACAGCATCTTGGATACAAATGGGAATGCGTCTAACTTTTGCCCCAACTGGTACTGCACCCTGTTTCAACTTAATATGGTGATTGTACCCCTTTAAACACCCCAAGGTGTCACTGAACAATTCACCAAATGCTCTCACAAACTTGTTTTCGTCACCCTCAATAGATTGTACCTGAACAGATGGATGTGCATTAGGATTGAGAATGACACCCAAACGAGCTTGATGACTCCAGCTCAACAAATTATCACCCCTCTCAGCAACATAAATCCTAGCATCAGTGAACCTACCATTGTACTCAATGCAGTCATCAAAATAACCTAATAACTTAATTGGCAACCCACCATAACCCGTAGGTTTAATATTAGGTTTGGACGGTTTCTTCCTTCATTGAAAATTCTTCATAAAAAGATCCTTTGAGAGAAACGTGATGTGAGAGCATGAATCAAATTTCATTTTGACTCTAACATCCCCCACCAAAACCCACTCAGAGGGATGTTCCACCTCACTCTCACTAACTTGAAAACTGACTTCCTTTATTTCTGATCTTGAATCTCTCCTATTCCTCATCCTACAATTTTTTCCAAAATGTCCTCTTTTTCCACATACATTGCAAGTAACCCTATTAGCAGGACACTCACTTGCATTAGCCATGTGTCCAAATCTTCCACATCTGTAGCAATTTCCCTGAAAAGGTGTTGCAAACCTCCTATTCCCTTGTGTCTTTCCTGCGTTTTTTTCTATTACAACACCTTTCTCGCAGACACCCTCATAATTTTTTTCCCTCTCATCTTTTTGTATGGCTCGACACTCCACTTCTTGTGCTTTTACACTGACCTTGTCTTCTTTATGTTCTTTACTTAGTTCTCCAACACACTTTAACATATGCTCTACCCTTTTTGCAATACTAATAACCTCATCCAACAGTGGCTCGTCCTTTAGCCAGAGTTCTTCCCTCACTTTATCACTGCAACACCTCAGCACAAACTGATCTCTAATCCTTTCCTCTACCAACGCCCCAAATTTACAACTTGAAGCCAACTTCCGCAAAGCCGTAATATATTCTTCCACACTCTCCTCTTTTCTTTGCTCCCGCAAACCAAAATGGTACCTTTCCATAATAGTACTAATCTTTGGCAAGTAATGTAAATCTAGTTGTCTTGCACATATTTCATATTCATTCAACCCCCTCTGATCATTTTGCGACAAAGGAGGTAGATTTTCCAACACCTCTTGTCCTTCACCCCCTAAACAATGTAACAAAAGTGCCTGCTTCCTTTCACCACTCAAATTTGTTCCACACACCCTGGCATAATTTTCAAAAATCTTTTTCCATTTCTTCCACTTAATAACCGGTTCTCCTGGATCTGACAAGAAAAACGGCGGCGCTGTAACATTCTGCATACTCACAAGAGGTGTAAATCACTACTTCCCCACAACCCAACTGGTTGCTAAAAGTGCTTAAAGTCCAAAAGATGTGTCAGTCACCATATGTCCCAGCACGATACCGCTATATCAAACACGTTTGTTGATGGTGTGTTTGTCACCGCAGATGACCTTTTCAGTTTAATTCAATTTACCACGCTCAAATACTTGCATTCCCCAAGTGTAATCAAGTTTCAAAAGAAACGTTTATTCCCCTGACCACCAACCAATATAGTGATCCTTATCCAGTCTCCGTCCAATTCTCAACTTCCAATAGACCGTCGATGATCTTCTTCGATGTCCTCCAACACTTGTGCTGCAAAAAAAATAATTAAAAAAAAAAAAAAAATATAAGAAAAAAATTCCTTCTTCCTCATCTAAGATGGCCGCCACAAAACATTTGGTCCATTTTCTTCAGGCAGTTGGGCTTGCTTTCTCTTTGAGCAATCTCGGATCGTTTTCCTCACTCAAAATGGCCGCAACCAAACTCTTCCTCATCTAAGATGGCCGCCACAAAACATTTGGTCCATTTTCTTCAGGCAGTTGGGCTTGCTTCCTCTTTGAGCAATCTCGGATCGTTTTCCTCACTCAAAATGGCCGCAACCAAACATCCGTTCTATTTTCTTCAGTTAGTCTGGCTTGTTCTTCTCCTTTCACCACACTCAAGATGGCCGCCAACCTTTCCCACAGCCTTCAGTCCTTTTTCAATTGCTCACTGACCTTCAGACATCGTGAAGCATACAGAGACCACTTTGATCCTCAGTACCTGCTCAAACAGCTTTCCACAAGGCTCTTACAACCGCAATTTCCCACTTTTCACTGCTTGAACATGCTTCAAAACGCTCGATCCTCATCCAGCACGTCTCTGTAAGTTATCACCTTTTTTTCTCTGAAATAATCCAAGCTCTTCCTTCTTTGTTGTTGTTGAGGCTGTCCCTTCCTCTGGGTTCTTTTCTCTGCCCAAACGTCGCCAGTGTAATAAAGTGAATCTACACCAGATGAAGATATGTGGTAAGAGGTATTTATTACAGCCTCAACCAACAGCCAGCATATCAACTGTCATCATAGAACCCTCACATGACAGAACCTCAGAACAAGCTGGTTCCATGCCTAGTGTTCTGGCATGGAGCCATGTTACATCATTACACTCCCCTCCCCCGATTCCCCCCCAGGGCAGCAGAAGGCCCACTAGGCACCTACTTTTTTTAGTAATATGCCTACCTGTGGATTTTGGGCCCTAGCGTGGCTGGCACATAGGGAGACCTAGCACACCTGTACATTTTTGAAAACTAGACACCAAGGGAAATCCAGGATGGGGTGACTTGTCTGACGCTCACCAGGTTCTGTTCATCAAACTTTGTAAAGAAAAAAAAAGATTCCTCACAATTCTACACAGTATTCTCCCAGGTCTCCCGATAAAATTTGTACCTCACTCGCATGGGTGGGTCAAGTACCCACGACAGACAAGAGCCCAAAACCTAGTGAGGCAACATCAAAATTACCTACCACAAACCAACCTGGTTTTCAAGGGGGGTCCCCTGAGTTTTTGGGCCCGGGCTCGGAGGCCATCTAGGGAAACCTACCAAACTCACACATTTCTGGAAACTAGACACCCGACGGATTCCAGAGAGGTATGGCTTGCATGGATCCCCCAACGTTTTCTTACCCAAAATCCCCTGCAAACCTCACATTTAGCAGAAAAAAACACTTTTTCCACACATTTTTGTGTGGGAAATTTGTGGCATCACCGGGCTGACACAAATTTCCTACCACCCAGCGTTACCCCAGGTCTCCCGATAAAAATGGTGCCTCACTCGTGTGGGAGACCCAAGTACCCGTGACAGGCAAGGGCCAAAAACATAATGAGGCGACATCAAAATTGCCTATCACAAAACAACCTGGTTTTGCAAGGAGGAGTCACCTGGGTTTTTGGCCCAGTGCTCGGCGGCCAGCTGGGGAAACCTACCAAACCCACACATTTCTGAAAACTAGATACCCGGGGGATTATAGGGAGGTATGGCTTGCGTGGATACCAAAACTTTTTCTTACCCAGAATCCCCTGCAGACCTCAAATTTAGCTGAAAAAATCTCTTTTCCACACATTTTTGTGTGTGAAAGTTGTGGCATCACCGGGCTGACACAAATTTCCTACTATGCAGCGTTCCCCCAGGTCTCCCGAAAAAGTGGTGCCTCACTTGTGTGGGAGGCCCAAGTACCCGCGACAGGCAAGGGCCCAAAACATATTGAGGCAACATCAAATTTGCCTATCACAAAACGACCTGGTTTTGCAAGGGGGGGGTCACCTGGGTTTTTGCTATATACCCGGAACATAATGAAAAACCATTGCAGGACGCTGCTCAGTTATTGGCTCTGGGTTAGTCGGATTCTTTGTGAACCTATAAGTCCTATATATCCCCACAACTAGAAAGGTCTAGCGGATGTAACGGTATATTGCTTTCAAACAGCTGTCACAATTAGAAGAAGTTACAGGTGAAAACGTTGGCACAAATGGCTGTTTTTTTCAACTAATTTTCAATTCTTCCTGTATTTAACTGTTAGTTTCTATAAAGAAACCTTGAAGGATCTACACAAATGACCCCTTTTTCTGAAGTCAGAATTTTGTTTACTTTACTAAAATGTATAGCTTTCCAGGATCCATTATTGCTTTCCTACCCATTTCTACCATTAACTGGAAGGAGGTTGAAAGCACAAAAAATAGCAAAAATAGGTCATGTCCCACAAAAATGCCAAAACTGTGTAAAATGTTTTGATTTTCTGACAAAAGTCTGCCTGTCCCTAAAAGCTGGGAAGATGTTGATTTCAACACCACAACCCCTTTTTTGATACCATTTGCAGGGAAAAAGCCAGACACTTTCATCTGTAGCCGTTTTTCCCATTTTTCCACAAACCCTGGGTACCTTTAGAACCCCCATGGTGTTGGAAAAAAAGAAAGCAAATTTGGCGTGGATATCTTATGTGGTCAAAACGTTACAGGGGCCTAAGCGCGAACTACCCCAAATAGCCCAAAAAAAGGCCTAGCAGTGAAGGTGTTAACCCAAACTGTTTATTTTGGTGAAATCTTATTTTTCAGAAACGTGATCACATATATATTTTTTCATCACCTCTTCTGAAGGTGCAACTGTTTTCACATCTCTAGGATATACTTCCGTAGGCCAATCAACAGTAATTTTACACTCCGTCCATAAATCAGCTGGTACCACAATCTCAAACAAACCATCTAAATCTTTCAGGAAAAATGTTGAAACTTTTACAAACCTCTCCACCTGTTTGTACCACTCGACAGGTTTTTCCATCAATCTAGGAAAATCATTCATAAGGGATAATATATCCTGTCTTGTCCAAGGAACATGAACATATCCACCACCTGGAACTTCTCTCATTGGGCATACCAATTCAGCCTGTTCTGCTTCACTTTATTGAAATGAGGGATAATTTTTACTTGCAAGCATTTCTTCGTTCTTTTTCGCCCATCTGCCTTTTCCATCTTTCTAAATCATCCCATTTCTTCAAAGCATTCATTAATTCTTTTATTTGCAATCGTTTACCAGACATATTCAAACTCTCTAAATCTGTATCAGTATAATCCAGTTATAGATATGTTTTCTGCAAAACCTTAAACTTCTCTGTCAACTCCAGCTTCTGCCAACTTCTCAAGGAAATTCTTTGCTTTCCATGTAATACTCTTACATAAAAACAACAACTCATCATCGCGGTACATACTCAATCTCTATGGATTTATAGTACCAATAATCATTTCTTCTAGATCCACGTTCAGCCTAGCTACATCTACACTCGATTGAGACTTTTAATTTTCCATTCTTCTTATCCAGTCATCAAACTCTTCTGGTTAAGGACCTGTTGAACTCCCTGACGCTGAAGTTGTCCCTCTAGCATCTTGTACTATTTCTCGATGGTCCATTCGTACACTCTCTTGGGTGTTTCAGTCACATTTTCACTAATTGGAAGATCAATCAATGAAGTACTCGCCTCAACTTGTTCCGATCAACTAACATTCCTGGCATTATTCACTGGAATTGTCAAAGCATGTACTCTCAATATATTCTGATTCTCACTATACAATGGAACTATTGGACCAATTGTTACTGGTACCGATAATGTTTCTGCATTCAAACTCATTTGACTAATTCTTTGAGTTAATTACTCTCTCGCCTTGTTCAACAAATCAATCTCATTCTCCTGCAAAACTCGTGTTCCTGATGAAACTTGTTTAGCTACCTGAACTTGTGTAACCTGTGAAGTTTGTGGAGCTTGTGGAACCTGTGGAGCTTGTGGTACCTGAGGAACTTGTATTTCAAACAATGGTGCATTTGGAACTGTTTCCCCTGAACTTTCCTGGTATGGTGGAGGTCTTTTTAACAATATTCCATCCATTAACTCATCAACAATCTCATCCGGGTCTACATCTTGTTCTGAAGTCTCTGTGTTATTCTTCTTTTCCTTACATTTACCTCCCGTCTGATCTTCAGCAACTATCACTGGATATAATCCATCTGCACACACATCTCTCCGCTATCTCTTCATTTGATAATCCCATCTAGCCTCAGAATACCTCGAAATAATATTTCTGTACTTTATCCCATTCCTGTCTCTCTCCCTTTTATAAGCCTCATTTTCCCACTCCTCAAGTGCTCCATACTGCGTAGGTCAAGGATTTGGTTTCAATGAATTCATTCGCCCTCTCAAATTTTCCAAAATCCTTACATTAAATGTACCATGCTCCGGAAAAGCTAAAACTCCATCATCTTCTGTATACTCATCCACTTTTCTAGCCATGAGCACATATAATTTCCACGTTCTAATGATATATATGAAGCAGGCATTCTTGGACGATGTACAGGAAGTCACTCTCTAGTAATTATCGGCTTGTCTTTTTTAAAGAAATCTTTTATTCTATTTACCATCTTCATTTTTCAACTCTTTACGCTAAAAATCTCAGTAAACAAATCAAAAGTTCTTCCGTAATTCTGCTATTTCTATTTGCTAGCACTCGTCCAATGCCAGCGCGAGTCACAGCAACCAACCAATCACAGCTCTCTACGTATCTACTATTCTGACCAATAGAAGCACAGCTCACAGCCACCAACTAATCACAGTTCACTGCACACCGGCTGTCTGACCAATGGCAATACGGCCTTTTTGTGATGCCAGTATTACTCCTGCTATTGACCCTCCCTTTACAAAATAATACGGCAATTTCTAGATTTTCTCAACTAATTTCTTGTTGGAAACAACACAAAACAATGCTACTTTGTCTGCTCCACTAATAAAAGATAGTTTGCCTCTCAAAAAGAGATGTTTTTCGTTTCTAGTAAAAATAACGACCAGCGCTACTCTACTCTCAATCAAGTTAAAGGAGGACTTGATACTCCTCTAGGGATACTGGGCAAAGTTTCAGAAGAGGACTTTCCTTTCAGAAAGAAGTCTTGGTACTCCTTTGGGGATGTAAGGCCAGAGTTTCGGAAGTGGACCCCTCATTATTTCAAACAGTCTTCTATCAAACGAATAAGTCTGTAAAATAACATCAACAGCCATTCGCTGTCCAATATTATAACAACAAAGTACTTCTGCAGTGTGTATATCTTTCCGCACTATTCCTCTCCCACATAGGCTAAATACCATCATCCCAGGATCTTAGGTAACTCTGTACCCGTACTTCCAAACAACATACAACAAAATACTAACTATTCATGTTCGTAACCAATAAATCAATAATCAATAATTATTACCAAACTAATCAATAATTAACCATCCTCTGCTACCAAAACTGATCCAGCGATCAGGGATCAATAATTTTCCATATACATAGGCCCATCTACGCTACCCAACTAATCCCTTCATGCTGGGGTTCAGTGTGATGCAAATTTATATCTGACTTACCGACTACACGTTTAGAATTTGCATTTCTCTCTACAGTACATTTGTGGCAATAGATAATGTAGTTGACTAGTTGATTATAATAATTATGCACTCATCAATACTACTAAATAATAATAGACTCGGTATATGTATTGTTAAATGTTTATCGTAATAATATGAAATGAATGCTCATCATGCACAGTTACACAATGCAAAACATGTTTTGTCACAGAGAACATATACTTGCAATGGAAGAAAGCAAACTCATATCAAATAATAATGCATTAAAGGAGTGGATAGGTGACGAGAGAAAAGTTTCAGAGACAAATATACGTTTGCAAAATGATTATGCGAATTCGGATTATTATACTAGCCTAAAGAAAACAGGGAAACTACCCCACTGGCCAAGTAGAGCAGTAAGGCCTTCGAGAAGAGTCGAATGTCAAAGATTTAAACAGGAGTCAAGAACAAGTAGGCCTCTGTCTGGTAACAGCAAAATGACAACAGCAATGATCACCTGCTAACTAACACCCGCCGAACCTACCCACCACACCCCCGAGACACTTTAGTGATACCCTAAAATCTAAATGTCAAACCCAGATTTGTTTCAATACGAGCACAAACTTCGTCTCTTATTGGTTAAGAACGGGGGTGTCTCTGTCACACCACTCTTAGCGTGATCATTTTATTCACTAACTTATAGTTTTAAACTTTCGACATTACACCATCCTTTACCCCAAAAACATTTTAAAACATAATCTCACCACGTATTTCCTGAAGAGCAATACATGTATCGAATGTAGCAAGTCTTTCACGCTCTGTTTGTTTTGCCTCTGCCATCTCATAAGGAAGTTGCTTTGCTTCCACTGATATCTCTTATTCTTCTGCAGCTTGGCAGTCAGTCAGCACTTCATGAAGGTCACTCTGTGCCTTTGCATTTCCATTCCTCGTTCAGAGCTTATTTAATTTTCTATTAATTTTCCCGTTTACAAAAGTTAACCCCATACTGCCATGCAGAAGTGTAGGCCCATGCTTGCATTGCAGTAACCCATGCACAACCCATGTTATTTCTAGCAGAATATTATTAACGTGCACAAAAGCAGCATTAGTTTTATCAAGATTTATAAGCAAATGCGGCCTAGTTTTCATGCATTAGTACACATGTGTACTTTACACATGCGGAAAAGCATTTTCCCATGTTAGCATTTTTATACACATTTTCTCACAGCACACTGTTAATAATATTACTGAGGGTTAAATTTGAGCAGATTTTAGTTATGCAAAACCCTGCTCCATCAGGGCCAGTACACATCTCTGTTTAAGTCCCTTCTTGGTTGGGATGCATCTTGACAGAGTAGATCCATCACCCAGCTTTATCTGAACCCATATATCTGTGTGCAGGTTGATTATCAAGTTCAGCGAAGTCTGTGGAATGCACAATTTGCCGCTTTGGCCCATAGCCTGTTACAATTTACATGGTCAAGAGCAGCCTTATAGTCAATAAAACATAGGTGTAATGGAATTTTTGTTGATTCTTCCTTGTCGATCAGGAAATGCCATGGTCAAGATGTTTGTTGTTGTCCCGATGGACTTTGCAAACCCGGTCTGCTTAAGGGGAGTGATTGATTTCTCTTTGGCCCAGGACTTGAGCTGTTCTAGGAGTGTTCCTGTGAAGAATTTTGCCTTGTTGTCTAGGAGAGTTACTAAGCTGTATTTTTTTGGCAACGACCTATCTGCCAACTTAAAAATTGGGGAGATTATCGAGTCCCTCCAGGAGGGTGGAAGTGTGCCAATTTGCCTTATTTCAGTGAAGAGAGGTTCGAGAGCATTGTCCCAGAGTTCTGCATCTTGTTTAAACAAAACCAGTGGAATTCCATTTGGGCCCGGGGCCCCTTCTCTCCTTCTGTTTCCTATTTTAAGTTTGATTGCCATGATGTTGAAACTTGAGAATACAGAAATTGGCGTATTTCCCACTGCTACTGGAGGTACTGAGGCGCTCCCTCCCTCCCGGTGGATCTCTGAGGAAGCTCCTCTTGTGTGTATTATGGTTTTTGATCCTGTGGCCTGTAGGTCTCCAAGATAACTTGCCCAGTCTTCTTCTGAGATGTTGGATGAAATGCTCTAGTGTATGGGGAGGACAAAGCAGTTTATTGTTCCCCAAAATCTTGTGCTGTCTCTCCGATTGATATCAGCGTGCAGTTTTTCCATCCTATTTTTGTCTCTTTAGCTGAACGTTTTGCTGTCACAGCAGTGCTGAATGAACTTTGTTGGTTTGATTGTGTTGAAGGTATCTCAGCGTACTGTAAATTAAGTTTTTAATGAACTTGATTTGGGTTTTTCGTGCTTTTAAAATGTGCTTCATACTGTTGTGGCTGAGGTGTGCCCTTGATTTAATTGGCACTGCAAAGGACTCCCATTTCTCAATTTCCCTTGTTCCAGTCCATGAATCGAAGAGGAGTGTTGCGGTTTGCAAGAAGCTCCCGCTTGATGCGTATATACATTTTACTCTTCTATAGTTGATTGTGGGGTTCGTTCCTGAGAGGGCCCACGTCCGGTCGAAGGTGGGCATGTTCATTCGGAGTGTGCTTTCTTGAGGACAATGATTACTGTCGGCTTTGAGAGACAAAGGTGTAGTCTAATATTGAGTTTGCAGTTGAGGAGTCTGCATAGTGGAGTTTGTACATTAAAAATGCATGTCATTTTATCTTGAAACCATAGATAAATCATTACACACATAGCTGCTATTTTAAATGATGTGTATCTTAATTAGTTAACTTCTTCACTGTTTTGCCCTTGCCAGAATAGGAAATGTTTCCCCTTTAATGTCCAACATCTTCCAGAGTTCATTTATAATGGAGTGGGAATTGTCAATGTTGCCCGTTTAGTGACCTACACCTTACGTTGTTACTTTGTATTGTATTTGGAATACTTGATTTAGCAGATTGTCCAGCTGATTATGACTCTGGCAGTCCGGGGTCTGCCATGGCATCGACAGCGAGATCACCTCAGCTGAGTAGGTGGTCTGACCACCCGACTATAAACTTGGTGGTCAGACCGCCACAAGACCACTGCCTCCAGGTGGACCCTGGGTCCCCCTGCGGTGGGGAAGGCAGGGGCATTGGAGTTGGTGCAGGCCCCTCCATGCAAATTTGGAGCTTGATTTCTGCCAACCTTTTTATGGCGGACACCTCACCATGAAAGGGTTGGCAGAAAGGCAGGGAAGGGACCCCAAACACAGCACCGGGTGCTTTTGTCCATTGGCCACTGTGGCTGGGGCACATGTTGTGCGTCCCTATGCGTGCACTGTTGTGCGTGCACTGTGTGCCATACATGACATGGTACCTGGCAACAGTGTGCGTACAACAGTGCAGGTGTTGCAGGTGGTGCCATTGGCTTCAGGCTCACTTTGAAGCATGACACTGCCTCAAAGGCAATGCTGGCACACAGCCGGCTCGGTGGTTAACTTGTAACATGGCAGTTGAGATGCAGCCGGTTCAGCAGCATTCTCAAAACCACTGCAATGGTGGTCCAGCAGTTGGAACGCTGGACTCATAATCAGCCCCATCATGTATAATGCCATCACTCAGTTAAATTAAATTGTAGTGTGTATAGTTATTTTTAACCATTAAATGTTAAAAATATGTGTTTAGTTTGTTTGTAGTGATCTGGGAATAGTTATTCCTATGTTAGTATTGTGAAATCATTTGTAATAGTTGTGTTTGTATTGATGTGGTAACATAAAGGGACCGATCACGATGTCGGATGGACTGCCACCAACTGCCTGTCAGTGGCGGTCCAACTGATATCTGGTGCAGAGGGACCGACTGATTCTTCCGACCATCGGTTGGAACATAATACCCTACAATTGACTATGCATGCTCAGACACCTCTGTAGGTATTCCATGGCGGTCTGACCACCATAGAAAGGCTGTAAATAAGGGACTTTTAGGGCCCTTAGCAGGGCCCCATTTCCCTTGGGCCTCAACTATGGGGCCCCATGGTGCTTGGCATACGGTGCAGGGATGTTTCCAAGCATGCCGTTTTGTATTGAGGCCTGTGCTGTGGCCCTTTTCTAGGCCACAGCACTAGCCGTTTCCGACTGCCTTCATGGCATGACATCGTAATTTGGAGGTCAGGACCACTGCCTACTTTTCGGGCGTTCCCGATCCCGAAACAATGTCGTTCAGATGCTCGGAAGACCGGCATTGTTATGAGGGACAAAGTTTAATTTCTTAAAATTATTTCATTAACAAGGATAATAAAAGCAAAATACTTATATATTCATAACATTGTTGTACATGTTTAATATTTTTTTAATTTCTAAACACTTTTTTACAAAATAAAAAAAAAAAAGATTTTCCTATGGGGAGAGAGTCTTTTTTACTTTTATTAGGTGGTCATTTCTTCTACTGCTAACTATATTTAGTAGTCTATTGGTGGTATTTTCGGTTGTTTCTGGAAGGAAGAATTCACAGTAAGATTCTGCTGTTCATCACTAAAGGTTAGTGTGTATTTGTCAATTTTTAAGGAGTTTCTAAGATTGGGGGTCTATAGTAAAGTTGTGTAAACTATGAGCCCCATCACAATGTTGGTGGAATCAACACTGACGTGCCATCGGTGTCGGTCCCACCGACATCTCTAACCACTATCAGACCGCCGCATTACGATGAGGTCGGTAGGACCGCATTTGCCCAAGGACTGACCGACCGCTTCCGACGAGCTCAAGGAGCCAGTTGGGTGGTCGGTCCGATCTCATTCACCACAGCCATTACACGTCAGTTCTTCCGACGTGAACAGACTGGCAGAAAGGCGTTTTTGGGGCCCCTAGCAGGGTCCCTGTCCCTCATGGCCATCCGCTATGTTCCCTGGGGGGCACAACATCTCTGCATCGTGTTGCAGACACCACATGGTGCCCTCCACAGGGTGCAGAGATGTTTCCAAACATGCCTTTTGGCATTGGGGCTTGAACTGCGGCCCTTTTCCAGTATTTTCAGTGTCTTCCTGCTCAGGTGGAGTATTATTGCAAACCCCCTTTATATCCATAGTTTCCTATTGCACTTTGTTAAGTGTGAGGGTTGCAGTTCCTTTTGTCGTTTTCTCCACACATTGACAGAAAGTAATGTATTGTCAAATAACATAACATTAGTGGTCCCTTGGTAGTCAGCACATTTAGTGCTGTCTTTGGAGGTATTCGTTCACAGATAGTTTTATTCTAGATATTACTGAGCAACAAATAGTCAGTTACACGGATGAAGAAATGAATAAATTACTCCAGATTCCATCATTGTTGAGTGTAGACCAACCCAGCCACAAAAATTACGAATGTGGACAAAATAGAAAGACTCAAACAACTTAAAACGAAAAATAGCTGAACCCAATTGCATGCCCAGGTTCTTTCAGAACATCTAAAGAACAATAACATTCCGGCAGGGCTGCACGTGAAATATATACCAGTAATCTTTGTATTTGATAAAACGTATCTATTACAATGTAGTGGTGTGTGCACCAAATGCTCTAGAAACTGGATTGCACTATCAGTAGAAACCGCTCTAAGAGTTAATGAAGAGGAATTTAAAGAGATTAAGGAGTTGGAAGAAGGAATTATAGGTGACTCAACAATCACAGATGCAAAGGCATTATTAGAGTCAGTTGAAAAAAACATTTCAAAGTACATGCTTATAGCCAAAAAACAACAAAGGTGTCGAGGGATATAAAAAACTTTAACAAAGAGCAAGTATATCCCTTTCTCAAGGAAGACTTCTGTTTGAAAAATAACCCCAGTTCACTCAATTTACAATACAGAGGAATATCCCTTCTAAAGTTTATAACTTTCTCTGATACCTCTTCAGATCCAGACCAAGGCCAATACACCAACTACCAACCCTATTTCCCATGCCCGAGAGTCCAACCTTTTTTAGGCAAAGGCAGGAACAGAGGGAGAGGGGACGGAGGAATATGGAGGGGTCAGAACCAGAACCCAATTCAATACCTAAATTAAGATCCGGGTCTTTTCAGAACACGGAGGAGGATATATGGACTTTGAGACCAAATAATGAGGCGACCAATAGAGCCGAGTCCAATCCAGTCTATAATCGGCCAAAATATATACCATCTCAGACAGAAATGAATTTGCTTTATAAGGGTCTTTCTTTTATCCCTATTACACTGCAAGATCCAGTGGATACAAAAACAGAAGTATTGCATTTTCTGCGGAAAATTAGACTAAAAATATTTTACTTAGAGAGGAATTTTGAAAAACAAAACAATACAAGTAGATTAAGAAACAAATTGCTTTTTTGTCCAGAAAGTTCTTTAATGCCAATTGAAGTCTTAGCTTTCAAGGAATAAATCTAGCAAGAATTAGATTCCGTTAATGAAAAAAATATTTATTATAATGCCAACTGCAGTAAAAATGAATTACTGGCCCTTAAAAATGTATCCGATAACTCGGCCATAGTTATCAAGCCAGCGGATAAAGGGGGAGGGATTGTCCTTTGGGTTAAAGAGAACAATGATCAGGAAGTTATGAAACAATTGTCCAATACCTTGCATTATAGACCACTCAATAGCAATCCCACCATCAGGCTGAGAGCTCAAATATTACACCTTCCAACTGAAGCCTTAGCTGAAGGTTGGATTTGCAAAAATGAATTTGATTTTCTAAATGCTGACAAATATGACATACAGAATATATATGTATTGCCAAAAATACATAAGAGCATTGATAATCCCCCTGGGAGGCCGTTTATTTCTGCATGTGGTTCATTATTAGAACCATTGGCCAAATACATTGACACTTTTCTGATTCCATTTGCTGAAAAAACGAAATCATATGTACGGGATACCATGGATTTGATATTGAAGATGGAGAACCTCCCTTATGACAAAGATAAATAACTTTTAGTATATTTCAATATCGAATCATTATATACTAATATACCGCAGGATGAAGCATTATTGGTCTTGAGAAATACACTAGACCAGCGATATCAACCCCACCAAGTACCAAAAGATTGTATAGTGTCTTTAGCTACAATATGCCTCAAAAACAATTTTTAAAATTTCAAAGGCTTTCTCTATTTAAAAGTAAAGGGAGTCGCTATGGGGTGTAACTTCACCCTGGAAATAGTTAACCTTGTCATGAATGAATATGAAAAATAATGGATATATGGCGACAAAAAACATTTTAAGTCATATATTGGATATTGGTGTCGCTATGTAGACGACATCTTTATGATGTCGTCCACCCTCCTCCCCCTGGCGCCTTGAGACCCTCACGGGTGAGTAGCGTGCTTTATAAACCCCTGATTGATAATTTGGGAAGGCGATTACCAGACCTTGACCCATTTTCATAATTGGCTAAATACAAGGGTAGCAGATTTGAAATCTACTGTGTCTAGTGACAGTGAAAAGATCAATTTCCTGGATGTTGGGATACAACATAAAAATGGTGTATTAGAATTCAATCTGTATACCAAACCGACAGACAGGAATACTTTGTTACATTTCTCTAGTGGACACCCAAGAAGTTTGAAAGAAAATTTGCCGTATGGGCAATTTCTTAGAATTAGGAGAAATTGTACAAATAAAGAGGATTATTTCACTAACACTTAAACACTAAAAAATAAACTGTTAAATAGAGGGTACCCGCGTATATTGGTTAAGACTGCTTTAAGAAGAGCCTGGTATACCCAAAGGGAAGAGTTACTTACCCCAAAACAGCGTCCTGAGGTTTCACTGCTCGCTTGTGTTCTGACTTACTATCCATAGGCAAACAAAATAAAAAAGATAATCTTGAACAACTGGAGAATGGCGAGCCACTTAGGAATTCCAAAACCCCTATTTGCGTTTCGGAAAGGAAAAAATCTCCGCCAACAACTGGTGAAAGCAGTTCGACCGACTGAACAGATAAAAAAATATTTTATAGGAATGGTGGGCTTACCACCAGTTGTTGGACATTTTAGATGCCACAATTGTGCTGCATGTCGGATGACTGTTGATTCTAAACAAGTTACAATTAATGGGCAACAACAAGTACAAAAGTCTTTTTCTAATTGTAACACAAAAAAACTAATTTACTGCTTGAAGTGTCCCTGCAATATGTTTTATATAGGGCAGACTATTAAACCCATAAAAAAACAAATTCTGCAACACAAATCCAGGGTAAACTGTAAGACTCAAGCAGCACCATCGGTTGAGCACATTCAAAATCAGAGCCATACTGAAGATGAAATCCAATGGTCTGTTTTGATTGTACTCCAAAATGTTGATAGAGACAATATACAAATAAAACTGGATTGATTAGACGCAAGGTTGATTGAAAAATACCATACGGCCACTACTGGTTTGAATGACCGAGATGAAATTTGGGCACCGTTGCACTAAGTATACCAGGGTGCATTCATTCAATTGATAGACAGATTTTCTCCCAGCTTATACTTGATTTACATCTATTACCTGGAAGTAAGGTCATCTTCTTGTACATATAGGAGAACACCTGCTTTTCCCTATTCTTGCAAGAGTTACGTAAATATCATTGTATATATTGTCGTATACACTGCGTAACTACTCTCAGATTTGGAGTGAGACTATATATTTTGGAGTGTTCCTTATGAAAAATTACCCTTGATATTGTTGATGGAATTGACATTGTAATACTGTATTTGTTTTAATATGCTGATCGAGCTGAGTAAAGTGTGTTGCAATCTTTGTAAATTTCACTCGTATAGTTTGCTATATTAGTCTTTATTATTAACATGAAGTGCAGGACATGCGAAGCTGCTAGTCTCGAATAATATCAATGTTTGACTATATAGCCGATATACATTTGTTGGAATCATACTTATTGTGATATATTCTTCTATTCCATATCGTATAAGATGTGTTACTGTGACACAAAGACGTAGAATGTGAGGAGCAGCAGGGAGTAATGAGACACGAGGTGTTGGGTTTATCGGTGATGATTATATGTTCTTTATTATCTTTTTATTATTTAATTTGTGTTCATTTCTTCTACTTTTCTTTGTTTAAATTTTTATAAGCCTTCTCGGCTGAAGTTTTAAGCCTGTATCCCATAGTTGATGGCTCATAGTCTGTCTTTTCTGTCTACGCGCTACTCGTATTTAAGCGTAGCAACGTACTCATCCATGTCAGGTGATCTACACGATTGAGTCGTTCCGATGCAGATGGCCCCTCTCCCCCATGCCGAGGTGTAGTACTCTTTAAGGCCAGGAATACATTTCGGTAAGTGGAAGGTCCCCAGCTGTGCTTCCACTACCATCCAATTGGATTCATGTTACAGCTCCATGTGAAGCAGGGTATTAATATCCTCACACTTTCCATTTATAGACATTAAAATTCTGATCTTGGGAGTTGTCGGTAACTCCCCTACGAAGCCTAGTTCCTTTCTGGGAAGTGCCGCCACGCTAGTGATTTAAGCAGAACAGTATTTATTCCTTACATAATACAGGGCGTTTTTTTTGTAGATTTTTAATTTTCCCCTGCATCGTATTTGAATGGGTTTTCTATTTGTTGTCCCCACAGAGTAGTACTTACTTTGGACAATTGTTATCCGTGTTTTCAAGAGAGCCGGATATAATAGAGGTCGGTGTCGTGCTCTGCTTTTTCGTGCATGACGCACATCCTTGTTTAAACAGTCTGTTTTCCAATAACTTGCAACAGCACTAATTGGTGGCATTACTTTTTCGCACTACTTTTTCATGCATTATACACACTTTTCATTTAACTAGTGTGTGGTTTTAGATAACCCACATTTGTTCTATCTGGTGGTGGTCCCTGTCTTGATGTACACATAGAGAGTCACACGCATTTTTCTGGAATTTCTAGACGACATACGGGTGCTTTCCATTTCTGACTTATTGGAGATTGAGGGCTCTACTATATTTCCTTATGTATCTGATTGGCACTTTCCCTCTTTCTCCCTCATTTTCACAGGGTTAATATTTTAACTTGTGATTTAGTTGTTTTCCTCATTACTTATTGCTCCGCCAAGGGAGGGCTCTCTCTTATATGTGATTAACTTTCAAAGACCATTTTCTGTGTAAATACCTCCTGTGTGTGTATATATATATATATACAAACCTACACATTTGATGATGATACTCTTCTGGCTACATGTGATGTTACATCATTATACACCAATATACCACATGAGGATGGGCTTATGGCATTATCTGAAGCTCTTAATAAAAGAACTGTGAAAAAGCCATCAACAAATGCGCTTACCAACTTTGCAAGAGTTATCATTAAATCCAACAATTTTACATTCAATGGTAAACACTATCTGCAGATGCAAGGGACTTCCATGGGCACTCGGATGGCTCCATCCTATGCAAATATCTTCATGGGCAAACTAGAGAACTATATACTTGCTACTTCTAGCATCAAACCACTGGTATGGCTACGATACATTGATGACATATTTATAATATGAAATGCAGGAAGTAGAACATTGGAACAATTTACAGCTTATATCAACAATATCCATCCTACCATCAAATCTACCAGCAGCAATACTAAACAGAAGCCTCATCTCCCTTTTCTGGATGTGCTACTCACCATTCATGAACACAAAATTACAACTGATCTGTACCACAAGCCTACAGATGCTCATTTGTATCTAAACTGAGCTTCATGTCACCCACACCACACTAAACTGAGCATCGTCTACAGCCAAGCACTCAGAATATGATGCATCTGCAGCAATGAGGAAACTTGTAAAGACCATCTACAGGAGCTTGCTACATTATTTATAAGGCGAGGCTATCCTCTGCATATCATACAGCAACAAATTGACAAGTCTTTGCAGTTACCCAGAGAAGCACTTATTTGGAATACCAACGGCAGAAACAAAAGTGACAGAACTCGATTTGTAGTTGACTATCATCCATCAGCTCCTAACTGCAGAAATATAATGCAAGAAACATTTCCCTTACTGTCCACTTGTGAAAAATTGCAAAAGGTTTTTCCAAAACCACCAGTCATTGCTAACCGCAGAGCGCCAAATTTACGATCTCTTATTGTGAGAGCTGAACTCAAGCAAGCTGTAATAAATGCAGAGGTTCATTGCTGTGACTCTAAAAGGTGCATCACGTGTGAATATCTTTTACAAACATCATCTGTAACTAGTTCTGTTAAGAGAAGGATCTATGCATTAAGACAGCATTCGGTCCGAATGTGTGTATTGTCATTACTATGTTTTTGGGTGTTTTACTGCATTTTAATGCTATTTGGTATTGTTTGATTTTGAGACATTTTTACGAAATGGTTTGTAATTTAAAGTGTAAGTTAATATTAAGATCTGTGTTCTTACCTATAAGGTCTGCCAAGCGATGTGTCCTTGAAGTAGTCCATTAGGGGAGTTTGTTTTTCTTTGTTATTGTAATATTAGGGGCTTTCTGTTAGGATGTCGTAATGGTTAGCTACTTCTGTGATAGGAACATAGGCTATTGAAATCATTTTTTTTTAATCTCAAAGGTAAATTGGCTGTTGGTGACGCATTTCACACTTAGGGACTGATTACTGGGATGGCGGCCCCAAGACCCCTGTACCGTCGGTCCAACTGCTGGCTCATCGGTAGTCTGACCGATTACGAGCATGGTAGTCAGACTACCATGAACCACTGCCACCGCCAGGATCTTGGATATCACAGCAGCTGCGGTGGGGAAAGCGGTGGGCCATGGAAGCTGTGCCAGTGCCAGCACCGCCTTGCTGATTACAACCTGCCTTTCCGCCAACCTTTTCATGGCAGGGATAATGCCATGTAAAGTTCAGAGGAAAGGGCCCCAAACAGGTACCATGGGCATTTGTAGGTGGGGGCACAGGTCGTGCCCCTTATGCCTGCATTGTCGTGCATGCACTGTGTGCCATGCACAACATGGTGCATGGCAACACTGCTTGCATGACAGTGCAGGCGCTGCAGTGTGGTGGCATTGCCCTCAGGCTCTCTGTGAGCAGAAGCATGGCACTGCCACTAGACACCACCACTGGCATACCGCCAGCCAGCGGTAAACTCTAAATTTGGAAGTTGGGATTCCACCAGTTTGGCTGCATTCTCCCAACCACCAATGCTGCAGCCTGACGGTTCGACCACCAAGGTCATAATCAGGGCCTTAGTGCACATTTCAGTAGGTGATGCCATATACTTTGATTAAAATTGGTTTCACATCCTTGTATTGCTGTGTGGAGATATATTTTGAAGACAGATTGAATCATAGCTTGTTCAAAGTCAACTTTCGTTTTTAGGGGGTAATAAGTGTTTTATGTTGTTCAATTTGGTCAAGCAGTTCCATGTAGGTACTGCTTTGTTTATTAGGAAGTAGAGCACAAACAAAAGGAATATTGGTGTGTTGCAATTCACCATGAATGGTGTGTAGAATGGTTTGGGACACATTTTAAATGTACCATCCATCATCCATGTTTGATATTGGTACAGTTTTAGTAAAGTTTTAGAGGCAGAGAAGATTCACATTTGTTTGTCATTATATTTACTATCATATAGAAGGAAGGGTTCCTCTCTATGGGTTAATTTTTAGGTTTGCTGGAATATCTATCTCCCTGTATGTTTTAGGTGAAGTGTCACTGGTGGCCCTTTAAGTGTGTGTTATCAGGTGCTTTAAGGTGAGTAGTGATGGTAATTGGCCCGCTATATGTTCAAGTACTTGGGATAGTATATTTTTGAGTTGTGAGTTCTTGAGTACTAGTGCTTGCTTCTCTTATATTTTCTAAAACGTCTCTCACTTCTTGTCTGTTACATTTGTGGGGTGATTATGGTCTTTACCAATAATGACTACAGTTTCTTTAGTAGTTGCCCTCGCACAACCTGCATTGGAATAATACTTTGTACATTTCCAATTCATATGCTCAGTAGAAGCATTTTCTTGGCTGTAGGTATTTTCCATGTAACACAATAATAGTATTACCTTCTGTTATGTTAAACATTTTGTGCCTTCAGTCATTATTTATTTAGTTACTGTAATAATACAAATATAAAATATAATTAATAAATGTAAAAGTTTAGATATTTATCTATACACTTATTTTGTGGCGTTAGAGGTGTATATTTTGTTGGTGTGTAGTAGAACATTGGCAGAGTGGGCTAAAGAACGGTGATTGATTAAACCCAGATCAGTTGAGTGGGGGTGAGTGCTTGCAATGTTCAACACTCCGTCCATCATTTCCTTTGGTGTTTGCTTTGTTCGCCAAAGTTGGCAGGGTATGCTCAGACGTGAGTCCCTTGCTCACTTTGCCACTGGATTCAAGCAAGCCTGGCTGAAGGCGCTGAAATGCCAGAAACCGGTCCTAGGAAGCTTGTTTCCGGTCCAGGGAAGACATGGCTTGGCAGTTCGGGCTGGACTGTTCCCATGAGGCACAGGGTCAGGCTGATTTGCATATGGCCATGTCTGAACTGGGGTGGCAGAGTGGGCTAAAGAACGGTGAAGGATTAAACCCAGATCAGTTGACTGGGAGTGAGTGCTTGCAATGTTCAACACTCCGTCCATCATTTCCTTTGGTTTTTGCTTTGTTCGCCATAAGTTGGCAGGGTATGCTCAGACGTGAGTCTCTTGCTCACTTTGCCACTGGATTCAAGCAAGCCTGGGTGAAGACGGCTGAAATGCCAGAAACCGGTCCTAGGAAGCTTGTTTCCGGTCCAGGGAAGGCATGGCTTGGCAGTTCGGGCTGGACTGTTCCCATGAGGCACAGGGTCAGACTGATTTGCATATGGCCATGTCTGAACTGGGGTGGCAGAGTGGGCTAAAGAACGGTGATGGATTAAGCCCAGATCAGTTGACTGGGGGTGAGTGCTTGCAATGTTCAACACTCCGTCCATCATTTCCTTTGGTTTTTGCTTTGTTCGCCATAAGTTGTCAGGGTATGCTCAGACGTGAGTCCCTTGCTCACTTTGCCACTGGATTCAAGCAAGCCTGGCTGAAGACGGCTGAAATGCCAGAAACCGGTCCTAGGAATCTTGTTTCCGGTCCAGGGAAGACATGGCTTGGCAGTTCGGGCTGGACTGTTCCCACGAGGCACAGGGTCAGACTGATTTGCATATGGCCATGTCTGAACTGGGGTGGCAGAGAGGGCTAAAGAACAGTGATGGATTAAACCCAGATCAGTTGACTGGGTGTGAGTGCTTGCAATGTTCAACACTCCGTCCATCATTTCCTTTGGTTTTTGCATTGTTTATTGATATACATGTTTATTGCATTTGAATGTGTTTTAAAAATGTGTAATACATATTTTAGAGGTGTTTTACTTTAATATTATTTAAAAGGAGTAGTGGACAAGGGCGGCAGAGCTGCATTAATCCAATTGGATCTCTCCGTCGCTTTTGATATGGTTCACCACGTACTTCTTATTAAACAACTTCATTCACTCGGTTTTAGTAACACTGCATTAACATTGCTGAGCTTGTTTCTTGATGGTAGACAACAGTGGGTAGAGATGGGAGATGCAAGGTCTAGAACATTCCCCCATCCCTGTGGGGTACCTCGGGGATCTGCAATTAGCCCCACCCTTTTAAATGTGTATGTCACCCCTCTGGCCAATCTTATTTATAGTTTTGTCCTGGTCTTATTCTTCTATGTGGATGACACACAGATAGTGGTATCTATTTCGTCACAGGTGGAAAAAGATGCAAACAATTTCTGCAGATGTGTGGCCCAGGTTAGAGGCTGGATGCAGCAAAACTGTCTCAAACTAAATTCGGACAAAACAGAGTTTCTGCTCTTTGGAAATGAGACCTTCTTCTGGGATGTATTGTGGTGGCCCTTGGAGCTGGGCACTCTACCTAAGCCAGTGAAGAAGGCAAGAAACTTGGGAGTCATCTTTGACACCAAAAGATGTTTCTCTGCCCAAATTAATGCTGTGACCTCAGCAGGTTTTTTTATGCTTAGGGTTCTTATGAAAATTCTCCCATTCATTCTGTTTGAGTTGCAGAAAACGGTAATGATGGCTCTCATCTTCTCGAAGATGGACTATTGCACTGCCATCTATTTAGGTACCTCCAAACACTTGATAAAAAACTACAGTCCATACAGAATGCGGTAGCAAGAACTCTACTGAAGGTCCCCAAGTTCAAACCAACCTCTCATTTAATGTATGGCCTTTACTGGTTGCAGGTGGAGAGGAGGATCTCCTTTGAGGCTCTGTGTGTAGTCCAGAAGGCCTTATACAGAGCCGGGCCGTCTTTCTTTCAGGATCACTTCTCCTGGTACATTCCCAGCAGAAACCTCAGATCGAGCTCCTTGCAAATGGTCATGATCCCAAGAATTACCAGAGCAAAATGGGGCGAAAGAACGCTTACATACTGTGGTGGTAAGCTATGGAATTCCCTGCCTCTCTCTCTTCGCTCACAACCCATCTTGCAGAAATTCAGGAGACAGTTGAAGACCTGGTTATTTCTACACTAAGTCAATGAGCGATGCCAATGGTATCTCTTTAGGCTGCTGGCCGTCATGGTTGTTGATATGTCTAGCGCTAAGACACCTTCGGGTACTTTAAGCTTTATACAAATATGTCATTCATTCATTCATTAAGGCTTTGATGAATTAAAATTATCTTTTTTTAATATTTCATTATAATTGTAGGATATATTTTTTGATGCATGTTTGTTTAAATAATGTGCCTTTAGTAATTCTTTGTCGGTTGTTTTAACTATATTCATTTTTTTGTTTGAATCTATTTATTGAAAACACGTTTCATGAATAGCATCCTCTTTCTATTCATAACCAATACTGATGTACACGTGCAGGTACAATACTCATATAACTGTTCAGTATAGCGGTACACAGTATACTACACAATTTGTTAAACTTGGACATTGGCACAGTATGTGAGTAACTCATATTTTACACTATTCAATACATGTACGTATAATCCAAAGCAGTTTCTTTTCTGGTACACAGTAGGAGGTATTATATAGTGGGGAGCACTGAAACATCGGGCGCAACGCAATTAATGTTCAAGGAAGGCCTAATACAGATCAACCCTTTTCTTCCAAGAATAACCATGCCAAATAGGAAGAAGAAAAACAATTGTAAGCAATAACATCCTGAACCACAGCATCCAGCTGTTACAAAGATCAATGCGTTGTCCCTAGTTTTAATCACAAGGTTGTGTAATGGCTGTCAGTGATGAAGAAAAAGAGTGGGAGAGGTTGAAGGGTGGGGACCAGGTAGAGAGTCCACAAACACCAGAGACACATTGTCAGCTTGTTAGTCAGCAAGCAGGTGGGGGAGGGGAGGTGTCCAAATTGTAACATGGCTTATTGCGACAAGTACTCTGCTGCTACAGTGGGCACCAGGACATCATCATCATCACGGTGCATGTGTAGAGCTAGGAGGATAGTGTCCCAGTATGCGTCAATGGGGTATTTCCACTAGTGTGTCATCCCTGTGAAGGGTCACGCTCTCAGCTTGTGCCAAATTTGCCATTGAACGCTGCCAGGCAGCAAAAGGCGGGAGTGAGGGGGACTTTCTTTGTAATAAGACGTATGGCAACTATGAATACCAAGTCTTGGATTTGGGAGGTCACTCCGTATTTGTTAGACGTTTGATAGAGGTCCAGTTGGCATGTCTTCAAGTGGTGTAGGTGTGGGTGCTCAGTGCACATAGACAAGGCCGTAGTGACGGCACGCCAAAGGGTGTGTCGCGATGGGCAGGCCCATAGCATATGTAATAAGTCTGCAACAATATGCGAGCATCTGAGGAATGCTGCATCTGTTGTGTGATAAAACCTGTTAATGTTAGCAGGGGTAAAATAGTAGGGGTGGGCCGAATTAGCGAAATTAACTTTCGCAAATTATCGCGAAAATGTTTAAAATTATCGCAAACAAGCGGAAATGTCGCGAAGATGCGGAAGTTTTTTTACGGCATGTTCGCGAGATTTTCTGCATGGTTGCGGGTCGCCAACTTACCCATGTGGTTGCTTGCGGGCGCGGCCATCTTGTTTTGAGTTTTCTCGCGGTGCATAATCGCGAGAAGAAAGACGTGATCGCGCGACGCATGACGTCACTGCGGGCGCGAACTGTCGCGAGACAGCGCAAATGGCTAAAAACAATACAACATCTCATGGAGAACGCGACCGGATCAAGAAAACTTGTCGGCGAATGCAGGGATTCAGGTAAGGCGATCGCGCGCGCGCGAGAATGTATTATTTTATAGCGCGAGCAAGAAACAAATTATCGCCAAGTTGCGGAAACCGGAATTTTTGACATTTTCGCGCTCTCCGCGGAACGCGAAAATGTCAAATTATCTCAATTTCCGCGAACGGAATGAAATTTTCGCCCAGGCTTATAAAATAGGCCATGTGGAGTTTGTAAAGTTCTATAAGTCTGAAGTGAGCATTTTGCAGTATGTGCCATGAGCCCTCCACTAGCGAGCTCCATTACTGAGCAGTGATGGGGCGAGTCGAGTCTGTCTCCCATCTGCGCTGCAGAGTGTGGAGTAGTGGGGTGGTGTGATAGTGCATATAGTCGGCAAGCCAGCGCATGAGGTGTCAGCCCCCTCTCATCACCTGTAGATTCGGAATCATGAGGTGTGTCAGGAGTTCAGAAGTTATGTCCCTCCAATTTCGTCATAGTTTGTTGAGTAGAGATTGGGGTAGCAACAAATGGACCAGCAATAAGCCATCTTCTTCCATTAGAACGTCATATGTTGATAAATCACCCTCTTAGATTTGTCGCCCAGAGTACTCAAAGTGCTCAGCCCCGCAGTAATCTGGTACCAATTCCATATAGGGTGTGAACAGGTAGTTCCATTCTAACGAGTTGAATGCTTTCCCAAGGTCGAGTACTAGACAGCCAGTCTGAGGCCACTTGGTTGGGGCATATGTAAGGGCCCTGAAAAAGAGACGTATGTTTAGTGAAGTGTTACGTGTGTGGACGAACCCGTTGTGGTCTGAATGTACCAGTGTCTGTATCAGAGGTGCCAGTTGGTCTACAAGTATTTCTGCCAATATTTTGTAAGCTGTATTAGGCGAGCCAGTGGGCAGTACGAGCCGGGGAGTTCAGGTCTTATATGGGGTTTGGATAACGATATAACTGTTGCTGCTCTCTGGGACTCTGAAAGGATGCCTAAGAATATGGCTTAATTGTGCATCATTAGGTGTGGTGCAAGTTGTGGTGCGTTCGTTTTATAAAATTCTGAGGGAAATCCATCGGGGTCTGGAGTCTTGCTATTGGCCAAAGCTGTGATGGCATTCCAAATTTCAGTTAAAGTTAGCGGCTTATCTAGTTCCAGTCGTATGTCGGAGCAATATTTGGTATGATTAGGCTGGATCAGAATACCCCCTATTTGTCATGGTTCATGTTTGATTGGTAGATCTCAGTGTGGTGGTGGGTGAGCTCACATTGAATGGCAGCCTGTCTGTAAAGGAGAGGACCGGCCTTTGAGCGCAGTGCTGTGATGGGACTGTGAGGGTTATCCTGACAGAACTGCCACACCAACAACTGCCCAGTCTTGTCTACTATGGCGTTTGTGCATGCTGAGTGTGCATGCTGAGCATGCCGCATAGTTGAGACAGTGCAAGTGTTCTAGGAGTGCTGCATGCTTATGTTTAGCGTTAGTGCAGCCGACTCACCAAGGCCACCCGTGGCTCGAGCCTCCAACTCCGGGAGCCTATGCTCCAAATTGGTAATGTCTTGGGTGAACTTGCGCCTCATATTGCTCTGTACGCCCAAAAAGTGGCTTCTCAGCGTCACCTTAGAGGTATCCCATTCAATCAAGTTTTTGGAAGCTGTCCCCACATTATGTTGAAAATAATCTTCTATCAGTGCTCATTGTGAAGCTTGGAAAAGTGGGTCCTTTAAGATGGTTGGCAGAAACTGCCACGTGGAGATGGGGGGGCTGATGGCCCCCCATTGCACTTGTAAATGTTGTGCATTATGATCTGAGTGTGTGCGCCCAAACTGATGGAAGGAAGGAGCGTCTCGGTAGCCATCATTCTGTTGATTCAGACATACAGTTTATGAGGCGCAGACTAGAAGGAATAGACCCTCATCAATGGTTAAGACTGCACCACGCATCTACTAAATGCCATTGTCTCAACCAGTTAGAAAGGGTGTGAGCATTAGCGATGGACAGTGTATGTGGTAGTGGAGTGAATAAGAGGTGCCCAACATGCTGATAAAGTCCCCCCCAAGCAGCCATGGTATCTCATTCCATTGCGAAAGTGTGTGTGATAGTATTTGTAGATGGGGGCCTGTTCCATGTTTGGTGCGTAGAGAGATATCAGCAGTGTAGTGTGACCATCCAGTCATCCCCTCACCAGTACATCATGGGCCTGTGTGTCTACAATCAAGTCATTTGTGACAAAGGGATTACCGGGCCTAATCCACAGTAACACCCCTCAGGCTTAACTAGAGCATCCAGTGGCATATACCTGACCCCTTCATCTCCCCTGGAGTCTAGTACTTACCACCTGTGTCAGGTGGGTTTCCTGTAACATTGTAATGTGTAGTTTTAAATAGGCATTTACAGCATATTATCATGATGGAGAGTGCATGCTCTGTACATTCCATGTAATTATGTTGTACGGCGCCATGAGTGTTGTGTTGTATTTTCCCCCCCCCATGCCATCCCCCCTCCAAAGAGGGTGCGGAGTCCTAAATGTTAGGGAACCATAGTGGAAAGTGTTTGGGAATGTTTGTAAAGGACATGAGTTGTACCAAACCATCTAACTCATACAAACAATAACACTGTACTGTAAATACCAACCAAGCAGTATCACAACAGGTGCCCATCCAAACAAAGAACAAGTTCTCTCAGCCGAGGTACGTTAGATAGATATTCAACAGGGAAGAGCAAGTGGGTTGGTAGGTGCTTGCCCCACTTAAGTTGGAAGTTATGTCCGGGGACCCATACCAGCAGTTGGTACAATCCACTTGTAGTAACCCCTGTGCATACAACCAACAGTTATCATGCAGCAGTGTCAATTGTTTCTGTCAATAAAGGATCGTATTGCATACCTGGGAGAGACATCAAACCTGACATCCTCTGATGATTGCGAGAGTCACATCTAGTGGTGGTGGGCAAGACAAGTGTCACAATATAGGTAAAAAAGACATGATAAGTGTTAGATAATGTCATTAGATGTTTGTGGAGTTATTTCCAGAGGGTCAGGTGATTCTGCCCTGGAGAGGCAAGGAGTTGATGAGTTATCGTTGGTTAGTGACCGTACAAATTCAGGTTCAGACCAGAATTTCGGTCCTGGTCTCCCAGAGCCACCACAGATTGTTGCAACACCTGTCAACGGTCTTGGGTTATTTTTTCCAGATTGGGGACTGTATTTAAAGAAGGGCAGCTCTGCTTGGACTTTTTGTAACAGCGGAGTCCTATAGCACCACCTCGGCCATTGTTTCTGTGAGCTGCAGCCTGCTGGTCGAAGAGCAGCCCGTAGCTTCTAGTCAGTCCAGGACATCTTCAGAGGTGTCAAGGAAAAGGGTTTTCCCTTCAACCATGATTTGTAGGTGTGCTGGGAACAGGAGTGCATATTCGATTTCAACTTTGCCCAATCGGAGTTTGACCATCAAGAAGGAGCTACATCTACATTGCACCTCCACAGTGTAATCAGGAAAAAAACATGACAGGTACGTTGCCTATTTTGATTTTAGCTAGTAGCCGGGTTTCTTTTAAAATAGCATCTCTGTCTCTGTAATGTAACACATGAAACAAGAATGGTCTAGGGCTAGCCCAAGGTATGGGACGGCGGGCGGGAATTTGATGTGCTCTTCTGCATAGGACTGTAAAGAATTCAGGGCACAGGGTCAAAATTCAGGGCAAAAAGTAAGTTTTTACAGACATATCAAAGGAGAGGCCATACGATACTACTTTATCAGTGCAATTATTATCTTTTTCTACATGGCACTATTTATTCACTATGGTCTTTTTGTGATTGTCTCTAGATATGCTCCATTCAGGCGGCACATTATGTCCATGTTCAGTAGTAAATTAATGCCCTTGAGCACAATGTTAAGGCCATCACCCCTATTAAAATGTACTCAATCTTTTTTTAAGAGAAAGCAACAGCAACATTTTTATTATGTGTCTAAACATTGTAAAATCCATGGCAAACAGTTTGAGAAACATTAAGGTAGGCGACCTTCCGCTTATTTAAACAAGTTAAACAAAAATATCAAGCTCACCTCAACCTCCAGTGGACTTCAAACCTAAAAACAATGAATGAGGCAGAGTAGATGGTGTGGGTGACCTTCTCGCACCTAATGGGAGGATGTGAGGTACCCAAAACTTGTCCGTAGCCTCACAACATTAGAGTGTGTGTCCAGGATTCTACATTTATCCAAGGACTGGGAGCACGTACTACCAGTCGAAGAGAATTAAAAAGGACCATAAAATTGAGATCAGATGGTAGATCCACAGTAACTGATTCAAAGGGTTGTTGCTAAGAACAGGATAAAGAAGGGATAGAAGAACAGGGTGGGATGATTCCTAAATTCAGACAACTGGAAAGTATTGCATACCTGAGGAGTTGTCGCAGCAGAGAGGAGAGAAACAGAAGAGGCAATTTTCAAGTTGTTAAACAAGCAGCACTCCAACCTCTTGTCGAACTCTTCTGGTTCAATGGTTCGCTAATCATGCTTGTGAAGGGTGAGAAGGGGCCAGACCCCTTCTAAGGTTGTACGGGGCAATTGCCCAAACTGTCACTTCCTTAAAAATGGTTTTGCAGTTGAGCTACGGCCATGCCAGTTTTCTGGCTCATCCCTAAGTGCCAAAGTACACGTAGAATCTTCAAAATATTTTGGGATGTAAATTACACAAACAAAATGTAAGAACATGAAAAAGATAAAATGTAAGAAATGTTTCTGTAAAATATGGTAGTGTTTCCCTTTTATATACAATTGTAACCAAGTTTGAACTGGGAATTAGTTACCTTTTGATACCTAGGGACAAATATCTACCATTCCCCCACTGATTTGCAGGATGGAAATCTGGGCAGAGATGCATTGTCCCTCCAAGACCAGATTGCTTCTTGGTATTCTCTTCCGTTTTCAGTAATAACCAAATGCGGCACTAGTGAAGATGGTGGTGCTACCCTGGTTATTGTATTATTTTCCAAACTTCCCCTGCTGATCTCTTGTTCCTTCTTTAGGCATGTCCCACCTCTAATTTAGGCCCTGTGGCAACTCCAGGTACCTCTTCCCACTCCAAAGCTACCCATGACTGTGGATGGATTAGACCTTCCTGACATAGAACGCTATTATTTCACTGCACAGCTCTAATGGGTGGCTCGGTGGCTGCCCAGGTGCCTGGCTGCCCCCTACATAAGATGGGGTTTACCCGTAAAGACTTTAAGAAGGGGTTACTGCACTATTCTTTGTTTCCTACTGACCATTCTACCGAACGCCACCCAGGGTTATTTCATATAGCTTTCTCTTGGCTAACTAGAACCTGTAAACTCCCTAACATTAGAAAACCCTACTCTCCTTTACTCCCTTTGCTAGGCCTTCCCAAACACACAGGAGGGCTATGGTCAGGGCAACTCTGTCAGTGGCATGCTGAATGCCTCCCAAAACAGGGGGATTTGTTTGTTGACGGTGAGCTACTATGTTCCCAAATCCTTATCCAGACTGCATTCTTCACCTGGGTCAACTGATTTCTAACAAACACTTTAAACCAGGGATCTACAACCTTTTCAAGGATGAGAGCTACTTCTAATCAATAAAATGAATCTTCAGCTACTGCTAAATAGTAACTTAAGCGCTCTTAAAGGAAGGGAGGTAAGAAAGAAAAGCAAAAAGAGAGGAGTAGGAAGGAAAAAAACAATAAAGGGAGTGATAGGAAGTATAAAAGGAAATAATTATTACAGGAAGAAAAAAGAAAAAGAAAGAAGTAACAAAGGAAAAAAGGAGGAAAGGAAATAAGGGCCAAAGAAGATAGGAACAAAGGTGATACAGAGGCACCAAAAGGAAAGGGAAGAGTTAGAGGAGGAAGGGAAAAGAAAGGAAGACGTTATGAAGGTAAGAAAGAAGGAACCAAACATAGACCAAACATAGAAATGAGAAAAGAGGAGTGGAGAAACAAAAAAGGAACAGTAGAAGTGGAGAGAAAGAAACAGCAAGAATAAACAGCAAAAGGGCAAGAAAGAAAAGAGAGAAAGAAATTAGAAAAAGAAAAAAGGGGCTAAAGGACGTAAAAAAGGAAGAAAGAAGGAGGAGGGGCGAAGGAAAAAAGAAAGGAAACAAGAAAGAGCTAAGAAATAAAACAATAAAGGAAGAAAGAAATAAGTAAAAAGAAAGGACAGGAAGTAAAATAAAAGGATGAAAAGAAGAAAATAGGCAGATAAATGAAGAAGAAACAGAGGAGAGAAAAGAAAGGGATGAGAAAGGAAGAAAGAGAAGAGAGATGGAGAAGCCTAAAGAAAGAAAGGAGAAGAAGAGGAAACAAAAGAGGGAAAGAAGATAAAGAAAAAGAAAACACCAAGAAAGGAGTGAAGCTCAAATGTAGTGCAGCTCTGAAAAATGCATTGAGCTTCATGAAAAAGAAGTTCATGAAGATAATATGTTTCATTTTGAAGGTTTTCAAACAGTGAGCTGTTATGTGAAACATTTATTTATGGTCAGCCTTCTTCCCAGGCAGCAGCATGGCATTTTCTATTTAAGAAGAGGGCAGTTGGTGCTGCTCCAATCCATCTTCACCTTTAGCACAAGACTGGTGCACAAAGTTTAAAATGCAGCATCAGCAGGGAGGCGGCACCATATTGCAAACTTCAGAGTCAGAGTCAGAAACAGCTTTATTCGATTTTAAAAACAAAACCATAAAAGCACACAAATATAACATTTCATTCATAATAAATAGGACAATTTAACATTAAAATGAGCTTTTTCCGATAAAAACCTAATTCATGGAAATCCTGAATCTAATAATAGTTTTAAGGAACATTGACACTGAGAATATAAGAAGTTCATCATCTAACATTTGTAATCTAACCAGTGCCACTCTACATTGTCTCAGGCCTAGTTTTTTTAAAACAGGGAGTAAAATACTTTTCCTAGGCTCTAAGTAGAATTTGCAAAAGAGAATACAATGAAGGGAAGATTGAACGGAGACCAGATCACAGGGACAAGAAATGAGTTCCTTTAACCAGCAATTCGTCTCAGGGAAGGTAACTAATCTGAAGAAGGTATCCACCCTGAAGCGAGACAATAACATTCGGGAATAGCAGCTAGGCACTAACTTCAGATATGGCTGAATGCCTTGATTTTGAATAAGTAGGTGGTTAGCCATAACAGAGGTCTTACATTTCTCAGTCTGCCATCGTTTTTCTGCTAAGAAGTGCAAGCAGATTTTCTTGAGCTTTTTTCTTGACAGACCAGCCATACTATTCGGAGTATCAAAGAATTCTTGATGTCCCATGTCCACTAAGAAACTTTTTATATATTTAAACCAGGAAATTTTTGTCGCCCCGTCAAGACATAAGCAGTCCCTTATAATGTCCCTGTTTAAACCTGTCTCGTTACAGGACCAAACTTTATGCCATAGTAAAATAGGATCTACTTTGATAAGATCCAGAATGTATGGTACGCCCAGCTCTTGGTGGCATACATAGGAGGAAGTAGACCCGGGCACTGCCAATAGGTAACGAAGGAAAGCATTCTGACAGGACTGGATGCTAAGGTTATTTGCTATCCCCCAGATTCCTGAACCATATAACGCCGTGAATACACACTTAGATTTATGAATGTCTATTAATACTGGTACTGGACGGCCTCCCACCTTATTAGCAAAATGTTTAACGGCCCCAATTGCTCGTGAAAACGCTAATTTTCTTGTTTCACCTGCTGCAGTCCAAGTGCCCTTTTTGTCAAAATTTATACCTAAATAGGAGAATGTATTCACAGTCGCAATTTTTTTATTAGATAAAAAGGAATTACAATTAAGATTCTTCTTTTTAGAGCAACACATATTAAAGGTTTTACTTATGTTGATCTTAAGGCCCCTGTTTCCCATGTATTCAGCAAAATTATTGATCGATCTCTGAAGGCCCACTTGAGTCCGGGCCATAATTACAGCATCGTCTGCGTATAAAAGAATGGGAATATGGGAGTTACCAATTTTGGGATAGTCTTGCATATCTTCCAAGAGATGAGATGCTACCGAGTTAATATATAGATTAAACAAAAATGGAGCTAAAATGCAGCCTTGTCTCACACCCTTTCCCATTGGAAATTTGGAAGTACAATCCCCCTTGTCCCCATAACGTACCCTGGCACCTGCTTCTCGGTATAGTTCTCTGATAAATATTAGAAGGTTTGGGTCCACTCCCATTTCCTGCATTGTTAGCCAAAGTTTATTGTGGTTTAGACAGTCAAAAGCCGAACTTAGATCCACAAAAGTGAGAAATAAGTTTTCATTTTTGGCCTCGACGTACTTGGCTACTAGGAGTGCTAAATTCAGGCCTTGCTCAATTGTTCCCATGCCTTGCCTAAAACCATATTGAAACTGTGAGAGAATACCTCTATCGTCAACCCATATTTGCAATTTGTTGAGTATAACTCTCCCAGCAATCTTCATAAGTGAATCGAGTAAGGAGATCGGTCTATAACATTTCGGTTCATTGGCGATCTCCTTTCTGAAAAATAGGAACCAAAATGGCTTCATGCCAAGTCAGTGGAAAACCAACTTCAGTAAAGCTGTTTAAGACATTAGTCAGAAGCGGGGCCCATAACTTAGTATTAGCCTTGAAGGTGTCCATGGGGATTCCATCCGGGCCCGGGGCCTTCCCCGCCGCACTCTTATCAATGGCTATCGAGACTTCCTCCAGTAAAAAATCAACATTTATTGGGTAAGGAACCGAATCCTGGGTTCTTATGTTTAGCCCCCTCTCTGCTACTACCATGGTATCTTCTTGATAAAGCTCCCGAAAATAGGTCACCCATGACTCTTCACTAATGGCTACCTCAATAGAATCTGTCGCATTGTCATTAAAAAAGGGAGCGTTTACCGCTCTCCAAAAAGCAGTACTATCTTTTGAGTGGCAAGCCTCCTGTAGAGTCTGCCATGCTTCCTGTTTAATCTGTTTTTTCCTGTTTTTCACTGCCTGTTGATAAGCAGATCTAGCAGATCTAACTTCAGTCATGACCCTGGGTTCTCGTTTTAACTGTGTCATTAGATAGGCATGAGTCTTACTACACTCTCTATCAAACCATCTCTTCGTTCTACTCACCCCAAGTTTCTGAGATTTTAAAAGTAACTTTCGTATTCCTTCAGTAATACTGAGAAATGCGTCATGAACTTTAAGGGGATCCTCATTCTCAGAGAGGCAAGTATTACATTCCAACTCTTTAGAACGAATTAGGTTTCTAAAAAAAGCCACTGGTTCCACTTTGTCCCATTTTAGGGTGTAGCCATTCTTCCTAGCAAGTTCCAATCTATAATTATACAGGTTTTGGACCGTTGAATCTGACTTGCTTTTTCCCCCCGCGATGGTAAGGGACATACTGAGTGGCAAATGGTCACTCATTGCTATCTCACATATATCAAACGAGCCGATATAACTGGAATACCGTTTGGATATTAACATAAAGTCAATGACTGATTTACAACCCCTTCCTATGAATGTAGCATTAAAGGGGACTGGAGGGGAACAAAGTTCATTTACAAAACCCAAATCCAGAGAGAAAAGTATTTCATTTAAATAATTTCCCAGGGGCATATGGGAGAAGTGTGCCGAAGGGACGTCAGCAGTTTCCCCCAGCCCACATATATTTAAATTACTAAGAGAGCATGGGAAGTGGTTAAAATCGCCCGTCCAAATCACGCAAGGATCAAGAGCTTGTTTTCCTTCCATGTTTTTAAGGGTCTCGTGCAATTCCTTAAAAGTCGAGGCCCAAACATCTTTCGGGATGTTATTATAAAAATTTATCAAAGTTATATTTTGTTTACCCCGAAACGATATAGACAGTATATGATAAAAAGCAGAAACAGGAAAAAAGGAAATTTAGTTTCTTTTAGGCAATTTGATACGTAAGTGCAAAGGCCTCCTTTGTTTCTCCCTCTTATCGTATAGGTTGCCGGCGTGTGAAAAGTACGGTAACCGTTCATATGAATGGGGTCCACCGACCAACATTCCTGTAAACAGATAATCGGGAGCTGATGTAAAAAGGATATACAACTTGTATCCCCTAACCTGGCAGACAACCCTGCAATGTTCCAGGACGGAAGTGTAAAATCAGAGGCTCTGTCAGCGTTTTTAGATGGTCTCGCATAAAGAAATTCACGGGAGGCCCCACTTTCATAGATTCCTGTTTCAGGCAGTGGAAGATGATTGATTGCCTCCCCATCCTCAATAGTAATAGGGATAAATTCAGACTTATCCTGTGGGGAAATTAATAAGTGGGCAGGCCGAGAACCAGAGGGTAAAGTTAACTCGTCATCAATTATCACCTCCCGAGTAGATTCGGGTGCAGAGGATTTTAAGGGTAGTCAGACAACCATATCTAGGCAGCTATATCTGTTTGTACTCGGGAAGGCCTCAAGCCAACCCTGTCCAGCTGGGGCCAACCTACCTCTTTGAGAATCGATATTTGGTTTACCCCTCCCTACCTGTTCCCACAAACTATCGTTTATTTGATGAGGATAGAAATAACCAAGAGGAAGTGGTCTGATTCTTGTATTGGACAGAAGTGGCCGTACCTGCTGAATACATTTTACAGCCTGTATATCCTGAAAATTAACGACAATACAGTCCCCAGGTATGTCTTTGTTCCTCCTGCCCACCCAGCTAACTCTCCGAGCAAACAGAATGTTGCTATGTATGTAGGGGGGGAGTGGTCGATTTGAATTGAGCCAGTGCATTGTTTTATTCTTCAACTCATGGTATGTTTTGATGGTGTTTTCTTCCAGACCAGAAACCCCTGTCAGTACGATAACATACGGAGAAGATTCTGGCGGCAAATCTAAGCTGGGTAGCAGGGAAACTCCACCATTATTACAAGTAGATCTGTTTTCTGTCTTGTTAAGATTCTGTGCCGAACCACGTTTAGCTTTAGCATTAGCATTAGAGGATTTCTGAAAAGACATTTCTCTTATAGGTAAATCTTTAGGTTCATTAACATTTGTGGGGTTTTTAACACAAGCAGTGTCCTCTCCTTTATCCCGAGATATTCCCCTCTGCGGATCTGAAGAGGGCGTGTCCTGGGGCACAAACTTTTTTAGCATGGAGTTAGTTGCTTGGTTACCAAGGGAAAGCTGTTCATGGGGCTCTCTTGATAGCCCTGTCTTCAGCATTTGGTTAAGTTCAAGGTTAGATAGGGCAATCTGTTCAAGTTTCTTAAGACTTTCTTCTATTAAGTTAAGTCTATCCAGGATAGGGCGAGTTGTAAAAGCAAAGAGTTCCCCTATTTTGGAATAAAAACCATCATCTAGGTGTCTCACTGGATCTGCAGTTGCTTCAGTCGGGGAATGATCGACATCACCCAATAGATTATTGGATGCCAATTTTGTGTTTTTAGATTTCGTTGATCTCGATTGACTCCCCTTTTTTCCTCGCTGGACAGGCTTCTGTTTCGATTTGGCTCCCAAATTTTGACCAGAGGAAGGAAAAGTAGCCTCGGTAACAGCATGTCATTGTGCACGGGTAGATACGCCTTCTGATTGGTTTATCGTAGCATCAGGCATAATGGTTGCAGGCCTAGCGATACTTCCACCTTTTTTACCACCCTTACTTTCCAGAATAAGATCCGTACAGACATCATTACTGTTCTCCTCACTAACCATGGAATCAATTGAGGTAGAGTTTATAATGTTTACCTTAGGTGTGACAGACGAAGCAATTTTGCCTAGAGATGAGCGTTTGTTGGAAAAAGGGTCTAAGGAAAGACGGCGCTCTGTGAGGTCAATTTCTCGTTCGAGAAGGGTAGCGGCTCTTACAATGAAGTTGTCCAATGTACCTGCCATGGTGGTACCGGCTACGGCACTTTTACCCCTAGTCGTTCCACCCACCATTATCAGACTACTAGCTTCTGACGAATTTCAGTACCAAACTATACAGGGAGTGGCCCAGCCCAGTCTTTTCAGTCTCGAACGGGCTCAAACGGGCCCGCCCTTGGCCCGGGCTTCGCCCCGCTCGTGTCCTGCTCGCGCAGATGTAGGCATACCTTAAGTATTCAGAGGAGGAGGAGTCAGGAAGAGGTCCCCAGGTGCTGCCGATGATCTTGGCGCTAAGCGCCCTGGTCCTCGCAGTCCTGCAGGTATTCCCAAAGTACGTTGCACACGTATGTGTGTTTGTCACCCCACGGCTCCGCAGTTTGCCTCACAGGAGTCAGGGAATCAACAAGAGAGAACTAAGCCTGCGAGCGGCTCCCGCGAAGCGGGGGCACGAGGCGTGAAGAGTCTTTGGGAGGAGGAGTCAGGAAGAGGTCCCCAGGTGCTGCCGATGATCTTGGCGCTAAGCTTAATTGACAGGTAGGGAGCTACTCCAAGACAGGAGAAGAGCTACTGGTAGCTTGTGATGGACTTGTTGGATACTCCTGCCTTAAATAATCATTAAATGCCCTATTTCATGTCTGCCACCTAACTACAACCCCACATAAGGTGTGCCAGATGCTCTACACCATAGAAACTGCTGGCTAACTGATAAGATGTGTGTACAGAGTTTTCCTGCAACAAAGAAACAACTCCTGGGCTTCTCTCAATGCAACATGGGAGACTGACAGGGCAAACCTCTGCATGATACATACTGGGATATAAAATACTGGACTATTCCCGCAAAGTATACTGCAGTTGCCATTTTACGTATATTGAAATTAATATTCTGAACTGAACCTACCGTACACCAGCCACAGCTGTATGTTCTTGCTGTATGCAATTAGATGCCGATTTGCTTTATGTGCTGGTCTTGCCCCAAACTCCTTTCATACTGACAGAGAGTTCTCGAGGTGCTGTCAATCACGATAGGCTGTGTACTAACGGATTTCCCAGAAGTGGTCCTATTGGGCGCATTACCATGCTGCAAGTTCAGGAAACCATCCACCGGCTCTTCTAGCAAAACTCAATATCACACTGCACTGGAAGGATTTACTTCCTCTGAGTATCGTTAATCAGAGCAAGGTCTTGATCACTTGGTTTTGATCTGAGAGCACCCTGTTACACAGAGAGGAAAGAGCAGGTCAGAGAGAATATTTTATTGCACTGGTGTGGGACATTTTGTTGAAGGACTTTAAAGACTGCACCAAGGATGATACTCTCCCCCATAAACCACCCTGACACATACACTCTTGGTTTCTATGTACTAGTTGCTCTTGCCATATCTAGGCAACTACACAAGGCAGTGGTCTTTATAGTATTTCTTTTTGGTCTTTTTGATTTATCTCTGACACACTGTCATGATTTCCCCACTCAAGCACGTTCTTCTAAGCACCAGAGGGTTCACTGCTCTGCTTCCATATGCTGGTAGAGAAGGCAGCTGCAACTGGACAAGGTGGTGTGGAGGGACAGGTTATTATGGGTTGATTTGTTACACAGAATTGTTTTCAAATTATGTGCTTCATAAATATATGGAACCCAGCACTGTTATCCTGTAAATGTACTATGGAATCTGTTGCTAAATACCTGCAACTATCCTGCTATGTAACCACTTTTGGCATTCAACAAATGGTAGTGTTTTGATTTAGATATCATAACATTGCATTAGCATTTATATGAAGTGAAAGTTTCTAAACATGAACCTTAAAACATTCATTAACCTTCCCTCTTAAGAAACTGACAAGGTAATTTATTTTTCTCAATCTCGTTTAAAACCAGAAGACCGTGTTTTTTGTACAATTCTGTAGGATGAATAGTACACTGTGTTTAATAAAAAAAAAAATCACTGGTTACTCTGACACAATATCTAAAAAAGAAAAAGTTACATACTGAAGATAAGGAAAGACAGGACACCAAATGCTAATACCACTGGCTTTTTTAGACAATACAAAGCTATTCAATGCAGCTGTCAAAGTGCATTAAAAAACATATGAATACTGCAGTGTGGACAGGGTCAGTAAGCACAGAGGTGGAACCACAGGGAGGGCTAAAAAGAACAAAATATTCTAGAACCATTTTGTTGATTTGACCGCATCAATTAACTACCTATAAAATAATGCATCCCTTAAATGAAAAATACTTGAAAGTTAAACAAACCAGTTGGAAATGCAGTATATTGTGTTTGAAACCTCGATTGGTTAATGCAATTACTATAGATGTCTATGTGTGCAATCAAAGGGTCATGTAATTGAATCCTGTTTGGCCAGCAGAGAAAGTGAGTTGTGTATTTTTTGGATCACTGACATAATATCGACTACAAAAATATAGACTTACAAAAATATCGATGCCAAAATATAGAATGCCAAAATATCGAAGTCCTATCTCCAAACAGGAAATTACAAAAATATCGAATCCAAAATATCGTTGTAAGTAATATAGTTAGTCAAAATATCGAATTTTTTAAATGTTTTAAAAGTAATGTTAAATAAATGAAATAATACATATAATTAACTGACACATACTTAAAAATACTTAAATAACAGTAAACTTAATGAATAATTAAAGTAAGTTAAAAAAAAAATTAATACATATATCTTAACGTGATATTAATTAAAAATATTCAATATTTTCTGTGTAGGATAGCGGGCGCGTAAAATTTACTATTACCACTCCAGTAAGTGCAATAGTAGGGAAAGCGTTGGATAGCGGGAGGGTAAAAATTACTATTCCCACTCCAAAGAATGCAACAGTAGGGAAAGCGTTGGATAGCGGGAGGGTAACATTTACTATTCCCACTCCAGTGAGTGCAACAGTAGGGAAAGCGTTGGATAGCGGGAGGGTAACATTTACTATTCCCACTCCAGTAAGTGCAACAGTAGGGAAAGCGTTGGATAGCGTAGGGGTAAAAATTACTATTCCCACTCCAGAGAGTGCAACAGTAGGGAAAGCGTTGGATAGCGGGAGGGTAACATTTACTATTCCCACTCCAGTGAGTGCAACAGTAGGGAAAGCGTTGGATAGCGGGAGGGTAACATTTACTATTCCCACTCCAGTGAGTGCAACAGTAGGGAAAGCGTTGGATAGCGTAGGGGTAAAAATTACTATTCCCACTCCAGAGAGTGCAACAGTAGGGAAAGCGTTGGATAGCGGGAGGGTAACATTTACTATTCCCACTCCAGTGAGTGCAACAGTAGGGAAAGCGTTGGATAGCGTAGGGGTTAAAATGACTATTCCCACTCCAGAGAGTGCAACAGTAGGGAAAGCGTTGGATAGCGGGAGGGTAAAAATTACTATTCCCACTCCAGAGAGTGCAATAATAGGGAAAACATTGGATAGCGTAGGGGTAAAAATTACTATTCCCACTCCAGAGAGTGCAACAGTAGGGAAAGCGTTGGATAGCGGGAGGGTAACATTTACTATTCCCACTCCAGTGAGTGCAACAGTAGGGAAAGCGTTGGATAGCGTAGGGGTAAAAATTACTATTCACACTCCAGAGAGTGCAACAGTAGGGAAAACGTTGGATAGCGGGAGGGTAACATTTACTATTCCCACTCCAGTGAGTGCAACAGTAGGGAAAGCGTTGGATAGCGTAGGAGTAAAAATTACTATTCCCACTCCAGAGAGTGCAACAGTAGGGAAAGCGTTGGATAGCGGGAGGGTAAAAATTACTATTCCCACTCCAGTCAGTGCAACAGTAGGGAAAGCGTTGGATAGCGGGAGGGTAAAAATTACTATTCCCACTCCAGTGAGTGCAACTGTAGGGAAAGCGTTGGATAGCGGGAGGGTAAAAATTACTATTCACACTCCAGAGAGTGCAATAATAGGGAAAGCATTGGATAGCGTAGGGGTAAAAATTACTATTCCCACTCAAGTAACTGCAATAGTAGAGAAAATAATAAATGTATTTTTATTTTTAAATTAATTAATTATTAATACAAAAACAAGTATTACCATTAATTACCAATCACACAAGAATTGATCATTTTTAAATACCAATACATTTTTGTTTAATTAATTAACAATTAATAATTAATTAACAAACAATTGTTTTTCAATAACAAACATTAATAAATGCAAATAATACCAATTAATAATTAATTTATAATATATTAATTAAGGATATACACAAATTATTTAAATAATTTTTTTTCTCCCAATTATATTACTTCCCACCATATTCCCGTATAAACACAATACCCGCTACAAATATTAATTGAATACAATTAACATAATTATCAATTTACCTATTAATACTAATTAATTACCAATTAATACTAATTATTTACAAATTAATAATTAATCAACAAACAATTAATTTGCAATACCAATTAATAATTAACAGTTAACAATTAAATTACTTCCCACCCTATTCCCCTATAAACCCACAACCCGCTACAGAAGTAAAATGCAAAATTAAATTAAAGATATATTAATTAACAATATACACAAATAAATTACATAATTATTTATTTACAATTATATTACTTGCCACCATATTCCCCTATAAACACACTGCCCGCTACAAATATTAAATGAATACAATTAACATAATTATCAATTAAACAATTAATACAAATTAATTACCAATTAATACTAATTATTTACCAATTAATAATTAATCAACAACCAATTAATTTGCAATACCAATTAATAATTAACTAATAACAATTAAATTACTTCCCACCCTATTCCCCTATAAACCCACAACCCGTTACAGAAATAAAACGCAAAATTAAATTAAAAATAATTAATAATTCCTATAAATTATTATTTAATAATATATAATTAAATTACTTCCCACCCTATTCCCCTATAAACCCACAACCCGCTACAGAAGTAAAACGCAAAATTAAATTAAAAATAATTAATAATTCCTATATATTATTATTTAATGTACTATAATTAAATTACTTCCCACCCTACTCCCCTATAAACCCACAACCCGCTACGGAATTAAATTACAAAAAAATAAAAAAACATAAAATTCAATAATTTAAAAATATTCTAACATACATTCCAATATTAATACATACTTTTAACACATATACTAACACTTAAAACACTATAAAAAAATCGATATTTTTAACAACTATATTATTGCAATCGATATTTCTTACCTGTTTTTCGATATTCTTCACCACTATATTTTTGCAAGTCGATATTCTGTCCATTCGATATTAAAAACTCGATATTCTTGCTACTCGATATTTTTTTTTCGATATTATGTCTATTTACCGTATTTTTTGTGCTACAAGGGTCCTAAATGCACTGTGAATGTGTGTGTCATTATTTTAATGATGAATTACACGCAGTATAATAGAGGCTGACACAAAATGCACATATATGTTTAGGTTAAATATAAAAAGTTCTTCTAATGTATAGATTTCAATAATATACAGACTTGACCTAGTGCAAACATAACTATCAATTAAAAGCATGCACTCACAGCACAGTTCGGAATACCCTTAAAGTACCTCTCAATTGTTTTTATCTTTGCCATCAAGAAGCTCTAAGTGACTTCATCAATAAATGCCTATATCAGCTCCCAGGCAGCCTCTAAATTTGCAAATGTACCAGTTTGTACATTTGCATTTCGATCGGGAAGAAGAGTTGTCTCTTATCTGACTGCCCCTCCCTTGCAGGAAACTCCCTCCCTTTCACTCCAGCTGGGGAATCTGATTTGTCTGAATTAACTTTTGTCCTTTCGCTTAAAGGCTAAAATTACAGACAAATGTCACTCATTAAACCATCCATTATAGACAACGGTATTAAGGCTAAATTACGGACAGTCTGTGAAAATTACAGGCTGGTGGTCACCCTAATGTCATCTCTGTGGGAACAGGAGCACCAGGCAGTTTTTTCTAGGTTTGAGTGCCCTCTGTCTACCCGGCGTTTGATAAAGACTGGACCCTGCTACTCAGTAACACTTATCTGACGGTCTTTTGTGCGACTTAAGCAGTGAGGAGGAAAGCATCTTAAGTCAATATCCAAATACAGTGTAGCCAATGTGGTTACACAATAACTCTTAAGCCTTATTCACCTGCAGTGGGCGCACAAATTACATGCAACATTTTTACTACAAAGAATTCTAAAGTGAATACAGTACTAACATGATTATTTATTTTGGTGTCTAAGCAGAGGAATCCCATTTAGTAAACAAAACAGTACTTCTCTTGTCTATAAACATGTGTACAGACATTTGCACAAAGAATCACGTTTCTCTCAGTTAGGGTTCTTCTAAACACACATGCATGAGTCATATCAAATTGCAGAGATCTCTTTATATATGCTATGCTCCCATTTCTATTATTGACGTTAGGCACACAGAATACCTGCCGGAATAGACTACATTGGATTATGATGCACCCCTAACACGCCTTTCGGGTGGACTCAAATTCACACTCCTCCATGTTCACCAACCTCTTTCTGGCTCTCAAAGGGCATTGTCAGTAACTCCTCAAGGGATACCTCTGTGATGTGCATTTCTGTCCCTTCCAGGAGCCACAGCAGTCTCACAATATTCTGCGTAGGTTGACCCGCCACGCCCAGCAGCCTGTCCTCTTGCTTCTTCGATTATTGTCTCATTTCTTCTATGTGCATCAAGTGATTTAAGGTGTCTTCCAAATTTTAGATTTTTGGTTCTGCATGTGATGTGCGATCACATATTTAATGGATAGTATTATTTTAATTGGCATGTGATCTATTCTTCAGTGCCTTTTTCTATGGATTGTTCTGTAGTTGTTTCCTGTGCCATGCCCCATGTTAATAATAATAATAATAATAAAGCCATTTCTAAAGCGCCTGGCTGCACTAAAAGTGTGTCCCCGCGCTGGAATGAAGCCATAACAGAAGAAGCAGCGAGTTTTAAGAAGGAGTGAGGTAGAAGTAAGGGGAAGAGGCAGTTAGTTGGATGGAAACAGGTAAGTTTTAAGTTTGGCACGGAATTTGGATTCTGAAGGTTCCATACGTAGGTCAAGCGGTAGTTCATTCCAGTGCCTGGGAGCCAGGTTTCTGAAAGAGCAACCTCCCATTCTGGCTCTACGCGTGCGGGGGAGTTTGAACAGCATAGCTCCGGACGACCTCAAATTCCGGGTGGGGCTGTGGATAGTAAGGAGCTTATGCAAATATCTAGGGCCTTTGCCATAGGCAATGCAGTGCGTGAAGCAAAGGGCTTTGTATTTAATACGATCCTTGACCGGTAGCCAATGAAGTACTGTTAGAGCATTCTTCCCAGATGCTCTGCGGGGCAGGTTAAGTACTAGGCGAGCAGCAGCGTTTTGTACGCACTGAAGTCGGTGCAAGCCTTTTTTACTTAAACCTAAGGGCAAAACATTGCCATAGTCAAGGTGGGGTGTGACTAAGGCGTGGACGAGTGTTTTTCTGGCATTAATGGGGAGCAGATCAAGGACTTTACGGAGTGTTTTTAATGTGCTAAAGCACCTACCCGTGACTTTGCTAACCTGGGTCCTGAAAGAGAGATCCGAGTCGATCATTACTCCAAGGTTTCTGACCGATGCGACGGGAGTGGGGGAGATCCCTAGTTCCGCGGGCCACCACTTATGCGACCAAGCATTTGGGGCTTTTCCGACAACTAGAAGTTCCGTTTTCTCGCCGTTGAGGCGAAGACAGTTGTTATTCATCCACGATGCCACTGATGACAGGCATTTGGAGAAATTAGTGGCATCTTCCGTGTGGTCAGGCGTAAGCTTGATCATCAATTGGGTATCGTTAGCGTAGGTGACAATATCCACCCCGAAAGCTTCGACTATGTGGGCCAGGGGTTCCATATAGAGATTGAACAGGGTAGGGCTCAAGCTGGAGCCCTGTGGAACCCCATGGCTCAGCTTCCGGGGAGAAGATTTAAAAGGGGCACAGTGCATTTGGAAACTCCTATTATCTAGGAAGGATTTTATCCAGGCAAGGGCGGATGCTTCCACTCCTATGTCGGAGAGGCGAGACACCAGCGTTGTGTGCAGCACGGTGTCAAAAGCTGCACTTAGATCTAATAAAATCAACGCTGCTGTCTGTCCTTCATCCACCATCTGTCTGAGGCATTCGGTGGAATAGAGGACGGCTGACTCCGTCGAGTAGCCGTCTCTGAACCCTTAGTGAGTAGGGTGAATGAATAAATGAAGATGGATTTATATTGCGCAACTAAAACCCGAAGGCATCAAGGCGCCTACAAACAGATCAAAATCAGAAAACAGAGCACCACTACGGGTATGATTTTGGGAAAAGACGGGTTTTCAAGGCAACTCTAAAAAGCTGTAAGGTGGGAAGAGACCTGAGTTCCAGTGGAAGATCATTCCACCACTTAGGTGCCAGAAAAGAGAAGGCTTTGCCTCCCCATCTAGCTTTCCGAATACGGGGGACTAGTAAGAGAAGTCTGTTGGAGGAGCGCAAGTTCCTGGAGGGGCTATAATGAGACAGAATAGATCCCACTCCAGAAGAGCTACCATTAGCTAGAGCCCTATAGGTCATACACATGGTCTTGAAAAGTATCCGGTCCTCTATAGGAAGCCAGTGTAACAATTTTCTGGCAGAAGTAGCCGAGGCATGTCTGGGCAGATCAAGGACAAACCTAGCTGCTGCATTCTGGGCTACTTGCAGGCGCTGCAGCAGACTTCTATTAAGTCCCGCATATAGCGCATTGCAATAGTCCAGCCGGGAACCAATAAGAGCAACAGCAACTTGTTTCCTTGCCTGCTGCGAGAGATAGTGTCTAATTTTTCTCAGTATATATATAATGCCCCAGCAGGTAGAGACCGTTCTATTAACTTGTTGACACATGTTAAGGGTGGGGTCGATCAAAACTCCTAGGTTCTTGGCCGACGAGGCGGGATCAGGACACATTCCCAATGAGTCCGGCCACCAATCATGAGACCAAACCTCTTCCTTCCCTCCAAACACCATCACCTCCGTCTTCTCCCCATTCAGTTTCAATGAATTATGGATCATCCATTGTCCCACTGCCTCCATACAAGATTTAAAATTGGAGGCAGTCGACCTAACTGACTGGGAGAGAGAGACGAGGATCAGTGTGTCATCTGCATAGGAAACTACCTCCATCCCAAAAGATCTAATTAGTCTGGCAAGGGGGGTCACATATATGTTAAAAAGGGTCGGACTTAAGGCTGACCCCTGAGGGACCCCACATTGCACAGACATGGTTGGAGATAGAAACTCGCCCAACTTCACTCTTTGCTCTCTTTGGCCGAAGAAAGAGGTCAATAGACACAAGGCTGCTCCCTCAACCCCAATCTCCCTCAGACGAGATGATAAGACTGAGGGAGAGAGGGTATCAAAGGCTGCCGTGAGGTCCAACAGGATAAGGAGGGCGGTCTGGCCCCCATCCACACGTGTGCGGATATTATCCAGCACCATGGTGAGGGCCGACTCGGTGCTATTTTCCCTCCTGAAACCATGCTGGGAATAATCAAGGCAGCCTGTACTTTCTACAAAAGCTGCGAGATGCTTATTAAGGTGAATTTCTAACATCTTCGCAGGGGCAGGGAGTAGTGAGATGGGGCGGAAGTTCTTTAAGACCCCAGGATCAAGAGATGGTTTCTTGAGTAAAGGCTTCACTACCGCCCTTTTCCATTGAGGGGGGAAGATACCATCCTTCATGGCCCTATTCATGATGTCAACAGGGGGGGGGGGCAAAAGGGTTTCCCTGCATTGCTTAAGGATCTTAAGAGGACAAATATCCAGAGGTGAGCCTGACTTGATGTTATTCAGCAGGATCTCTGAATCTTGCAAGGAGAGGAAAGGGAAGGACTCCAAACGTCCCAGAGAGAAGTTCTCCGTAGGAACCGTGGGAACAGGGGCCACATCCCTAAATACAGGGGGCTCAGTAGTCAGGGTCCTCTGCAGCTCTAAGGCAGAATAAATATCAGAGATCTTCGTCTGAAAGAAGACAGCTATGCTGTCACAGAGCTGCTGCGAAGCAGTAACAGGGTCCGGGGTTTGAAGGGACGTAAGAGAGTCCACTATCCTGAAGAGCTCCTTAGGGGAGGACAAAGAGGAGGTAAGGGACGTAAAGTATTCCTGTTTAGCCCTTATCACTTCCAGCTTATACATCCTCATCAGGATTTTGTGGGCCTCCTTGTCCACCCGATCCCAGCTAGTATGCCAAAGCCGCTCCCGTCTCCTAACTTCCTGTCTGAGAGATCTTAGGTGTTCCGAAAACCAAGGGGCAGAGGGCTTTTTTCTCGCTGAGTAACGCACCCGGATAGGAGCCAACTCATCTAGTGCCTCAGTGACAGTCTTTTCAAATTGCATAACCGCCACCTGAACATTCTCCTCTTGAGGAATGGCCGGGCTGGGGGCCCAAGGGGCAAAAGAATTGTCAGTAATTTTCTTAAAGTCCCTACGGAGTTCTAATTTGCTCAGAGCTTTATCGTGCCTGTCCACATTCGGGCAAGACACCTCAAACGGGACAGCCAAATGATCGGACCATGAGAGGAAGAAGGGGTCTCTTACCACCAACCTCTCATCATTCGAAAAGATCCCGTCTAACGTATGACCCGCTCGATGGGTTATACCTCTGACCAATTGAGTCAATCCACAAGCAGACATGACCTCCAACAGGGAAAGAGTATCAGTGGTCTCCTGCAACTCTAAGTGATAGTTTAGGTCTCCCAGAACCGTTAGATTTTTTCGACCAAAATAGGGTTCTAAAATGTGGAGCAGCTGAAGTCCAAAATCCCTTCTGGGACCAGGGGGACGATAAATCAAAATCCCATTAAAAGTGGTCTCAAGAACACCTTTAAGAGAAAAATACATGGCCTGGAAATTATCTTTAGGGTCTGATAGAGATAGAGTATGGCAATAGAAACTGTCCTTATACAGAATCGCTAAACCTCCTCCCACACGGCCAATTCTATCCTGCCGAGACAGGCAGTAGCCCATAGGGACCGCTTCCACAAGGTCTGGACCAGAGGAGTCCCTTGCCCATGTCTCCGTGACGAAGACCCATGAGGGTTTCCTGTCCAGTACAAGCTCCCTAAAAGCAGTATTGTTCTTTATCAGTGAACGGGCATTAACAAGGATACAGTCGTCACTCACCAGACGGATTCCAAGATCGGTATTATGTCTTGACGAGTGGGAAGATGGGGGGGAAATCAAATCCCCAGAACCTCTCAGTGAGCATCCACAGCCTAACGGAAATAGAAACTCATCCGGAGCGTTCTTGTGGGAACATGGGAGTCTGGGAGGTTTCAGCCTGAGAAGATCGTTCATAGAATACGAACGAGGTATAGGATTTTCCCTACACTGACCTGATGTCCAGCCGGCCAGCCCGTCCTCAGCGCGGACGGGCGCAGACGGGCTGGACTCTGGCGTGACTCCGGCGTCACTGTGGCGCTCACGCTGCGCGCAAACGCTGCGTGTCATAATGTCCAGTTAAAATAGGGCTCTACCCTAACCACCTGACTGCTAGAGCGCTAGAGCGCCGAGTGAGGAGAGAGCTTCCCTGGAACCAACCCAAGATGGCGCCCAGTAGTTGCACAACGCGAGGGCCAGAGCCGCCAGATAGCGGTGAGGGAGACAATTTAAGTGCGGCGATGCGGAGGGTGAGTAAAAGCAGGGGGAAAACCTAGGTTAAACTAAAAACAAAATAATATACAAAATGGGATATTTTAAGAATTGCTAACGCGTCTTAAAGCCAGCACAACGCGCAGTAGTGTAGAGCCTGATAGGGCGCTCCTACCTCAGTCCAAGCTTATAAAGCCATGTCCAGAAACTGCCTCTGCCCTAACCACCTGACTGCTAGAGCGCTAGAGCACCGAGTGAGGAGAGAGCTTCCCTGGAACCAACCCAAGATGGCGCCCAGTAGTTGCACAACGCGAGGGCCAGAGCCGCCAGATAGCGGTGAGGGAGACAATTTAAGTGCGGCAATGCGGAGGGTGAGTAAAAGCAGGGGGAAAACCTAGGTTAAACTAAAAACAAAATAATATACAAAACGGGATATTTTAAGAATTGCTAACGCGTCTTAAAGCCAGCACAACGCGCAGTAGTGTAGAGCCTGATGGGTGGAGAAGGGATTCCTCCTCTAGATATGCCATGAGTTGCCCGTTGACCACTTTTTCCAATATTTTTGAACAAAAAGGAAGAAGGGAGATGGGACGAAGATTTTGCAGCTGAGAAATGTGAATATTGGGGTTTTTTTTCAGAGGGATAACCTGGGCTGTTTTCCATGCATCAAGCACATGGCATTCTTGGAAAGAGAGGGTGGTGATATGAGCAATCTGGTCAATCATACTTTTCAAGACTCCTTTACAGCGTTTGGGGGGGAAACGTCACAGGGGGAGCCAGATTGTATGCTGTAAGCAATCTTCAGCAGTTCCTGTCTCTCAGGTACTTTGAAGCATGTTAGGCAAGGTTTAGTGGTGGGGTTGTCTCTGACTTCCACAAGTATGCTAGAGGGATCGATATTGTCTGTAAAAGTAGCATAGATTTTATCAACCTTGCCAACGAAATAGTCAGCTATAGAGTCACATAACTCGCTGGAATAGGTGTCTTGCACTTCGAGTCTGGTTGGAACCGTAAGCTCTTTATAGATAGTGAAAAGTTCTCTGGTAGGGTTGTCGGCGGATTCTATTCTACTTTGAAGTGGGCGCCTTTCACTATTCTTATAAGTTTGTGATATTTATTAAGTTCGGTTCTGTAAAGTGACTTATTATTTTGGTTGTAATTTTTCCTCCATTGTCTTTCCAGGTTTTTGCATTTGACTTTGGCTATTTTGAGTTCCGCGGAGAACCAGGGGGCAGTTTTGGTGTGTCTTGCGGGTGGCTTGTGTGTCCAGGGTGCTACCGTGTTTAACGCGTTGGACACCCAACTTTCGTAGCTATCCCAGGCCTTTTGTAAGGTGTTGCTAGGGGGTGGGGATTTTTCAAGAAGGGCAAGTTTAAATGTCTCCTGATAAAATTTTTTCCAGTTTCTGCGTTTCAGGGGTAGAGGTTTATTAGATCTGAATTCTAAGGAAGTGCATTCAGTTTCAAACGGAATGATGAAATGATCTGACCAAATAATTCTAATAATGTTCCAGATGACATTTAGGCTGTTCATACAAAATCCTCCTGGATGACACTGTGGGGCTGCTTTCCAAGCAGTCTGGGTCCAGGGTCTTTGTTTGATTACTATGTAGCACTATCTCAGAGCATTCAGTGCTTGTCTAGAATGACCCTTTCTCCAGTTTTGATGTTTATTTGCCTTTTCTACTCTGAGGTGTCCTGTCTGAACTTCTGCAATGTTGCAGATTGACTTCACTTTTCAATTCTGTGGCCTGTGTTACCAACTCCTCTAATGTTTCTTCAACCCACTGTGTCTGTATTTACCCCATTGCCTGACATCAACTGCTACGCAGGTTCAGGACAGCTGATCTGCTTTAGACAGCCATGGCCGCCATTGGACTCCAGGACACACCGCCTCTCCCCGGCTCCTTTTTACCCACCATAGCACACCAGGTAATTGACAAACCTTGACTTTGGCGGGTGATCAGCTTTGTGGCAAGAGCGTTCCACCACTGGTAAAGAAGTGCACGGTACAACTCCTCAGCTCAATTCTTCATCCCTCAGTTCTGCTCTGGTTCCAGGAGTCCATCTCCTGTTGAACGTGTTCCACCTAGAGCTATAAAGCACCTGAATATCCTTCATGGAGACCAGTGCTCTCTGACTCAAGATAGAAGTACCAGAACTCTTGCCCCACTCTGAAAGAACCTAGTAAACCTAATATTCAGAACAGCTCAGATGTGCTTAATTTGAGCCGGTGGTTGCGGGTGGGGCTCGCCGGCATTTATATTTCCTCATCAGACTCTTCCCCTGAATAAAAGAGAGAAAAACACAAAAGATAGGAAAGAAGAGAAAGAGTGAAAAACAATGACGGAGGGAGAAATCAGGGATGAAAAAGAACCTGCACAAGTGAGATAAAGGAGCAGAGAGTGTCTTGTGGTGAATGAAAGAGGCAGGAGGTCGAATCAAGACCCCTCAGACTTAGTGTTCTGCACCCTCAATATTAGTAGCAATGGTCGTGGGCATCTTAGAAAAGCTTTGGGTGTTGGCACTTACTGTTTTACAAATCAAGCCTCGGTGGTATGTCAGTAAGCATTATGGGGGCTTACATTTCTTTGCTTGAACAGAGTGCGATTCTGAGGTGACCGCTGAACCGACACCAGGGGTCACCAGGGTACGGAAGGTGCTATCACATTTAGTACTACACTACCATAGGAAGCTAGTGAAATTAAAACCAATAAAAACTCTGGGTTGACCGATTCTTTCTCTTAGCTTGGTTTCGGACAAAGAAAAATATCACAAGTTAGGTCGTTAATGAAACACTCACTTTTTATTTACCTTCCGCATTGCTCTGTCACATACTTGTCTCTGGCAGACGCCGTTTGTTTGCCTAACAGGGCAGTCATGAATTTGTTACTTTCACAAGTTTATTATTTATTAGGCCTCGAACTCATAATAGAAGCTGGTTCCTCCTGAATGTTGGTCATTCAATGAAGGTTTTTATAACACTTTCAGTACACGGTCTAACCTCTCTGTCACAAGATGCTTCAGCTAGAGAAACACAAAAGGCCTGTTTACAGCTGCTTTGGGAAAATTAGGCAAAAACCTGGACGAAATATCATTCCTGCACGGTATCCGGTAGGCTTCTGCTTCAGATTCTCACCAGGTAATGGGGAATAACGTGTGGACATGGTCTTTGTGACTAACTTGACCATGTATTACTACCCTCGATACATCGTTTTTGCAGTTCCAGTTCCTCGTGGAAAATACCTGGAGAAAACTGCACGTGCCAAAACACGGCACTACCTGAAATTTGCATATGATTTTAATTTTCGTGTGTAACTGAACGTGGACGGATTCTCTTTAGGATAGGACAAAAAGGTTCAGCTCAAATATTCCATGCCACTTAAATATTTTAGTCTTTTAAATAATTTCCATGGCGTGAGATAATGGCAGTCATCATGGATAGGCTGCTTTTCCATTGACTCCGATTTTTTCTACGGAGATCTTCACGGTCAGGTGAAAAAATAAGCTTGTGCTTCCAATCCCAAAATTTCCATGACTAAAGTTGGTCTCAAGTGTTTTCTTATCTATGTCACTCATGATGGGATAAGCTCTCTGAGTCCTCTATAAAATCGTCATACTATGTCGCCTTATAGAGACAGGTAAACGTTCAGCCCACTGCTTCTGTATTTACCCCATTGCCTGACATCAACTGCTATGTGTGATAGTGGCGTTTGCGGTGCCCCTGCTTGGTGATCGCGTGCGCAGGGGTTTCTGCCGTGCATGACTGCCTTTATCTCTGTTCCCGCCACGTGAATCATGCACGTTGGCTGAGGCCTGCGGCGTCGCTTGAGCTCCCACGCAAAAGAGATTAGGTACGCCTCTACGTTGTCGTCTGAAGAGTCCTCACTCGGCTCTTGGTATCTCCTGCCCTTTCTCTACGTGTCCTCGGGTGGCGTCGATTCCGCTACTGACAGTTGTCGTGCTGCCCATGTCAGGGGTCTTTGGTTTCGGAAGTCACGGCCTCTGGCGCGCCTCCAGCATACGGTGGCGAAGTGGTTGGGTATTCCGCAGTTAGTGCAAGTCTTTCCTTGTGCGGGGCAGTCTTTCGCGGCGTGTGGTTCATGTCCACAGTATCCACACCTTGGCTTGGAAGTTTCCGGCTTAGGTCTCCTGAATGAGTCCCCTTTTGGCTTGGCTTGGCTCGGAGGGCATCTGCGCGCTCCGTCTTGATGCTGTCGGACCGTCCCTGGGGCTTCATTAGTGATTGGCCCATCTCGTTCGCTCTGGCTGCAGACAGATCATATGATCTCGCCAGTATCAGCATGTCTTCGAGCGCAATCTTCGGTTGGTGCAGGATGAGGCCTCTCAACGTCTTGTCTCGGCAACCCTGAATCAGTTGTGCCCGGATCTCTTTTGGTTGGTCATCTTCAGTGCACATGCTGGCGAGTTCGCGAAGTCGGGCGTAGAACGTGTCCATAGACTCTCCCTCTCTCTGGCAGGCTTGGTGTAATTTGAATCGTTCGAAATCAGGGTTCAACTATGGGTCAAAATGGGCATCTAACGCGGCCACCACCACGTCAGCCGCTGCTCCTGTGTTGGGCAGGTGCTTGAATAGTTTGAAGATTTCGTCCCCCGCGTAATGCAACAGCAGGGATCTCTTTACCGCCTCATCTGTCTCCCGGGTTGCGATGAAATAGTTATTGAGGCATTCAATCCAGATTTTCCATCGAGGAGAGGCTGTCGAGGGGTCCTCAAGTTCACTGAACAGGGGTAAGACCCCTGATGCCGCATGTTGGAACGGTGCATGGGCCGGTGCTGCCGCCTGGGCCGGTGCTGCTGACTGGTCGTTGTCCCCCATGGCGCTTGGTGGCAGAAAACATTGGGTATGCTGAGGCAGGTAACGTGCTCCTCACTTGCTGGATGGCCTCAGCAGAGGTGATGGCGCAGAGCAGCCTCCCCTCATGAAGGCGTGGATGAGGGCCGGTTTCCTTGCTGTGCAGATGTGTGCTTTTGTTGGTCTTCGGTAGTGGAGGCGGTGGTTGCTCCCCAGGGTATGTCTTCTGGGCATGTATGTCTGTTAGCAGCTCCCCTGTGGACCACCCACGCTGCTGGGGCCTTGCGCAGGGGCTGGTTTGATTTTTTTTTTTTCCGTAATGCTGGGCTTGACTCGTGTGCAGGGTGAGCGCGTGGGAACGCACTCACTGTTTTCTTCCTTGTGGTCAGCGATGCGGCCCAGCCGGGTGCACTCCGCCGGGCCGAGCGCCCGCGTGCGTGCATACAACGATTTGCTGCTCCGGCTCACGGCCTCCTTGTTCAGCCGCGGTGAGGTGTGCAGCAGATGGTGCGCGAGGGTCCCGATCCCCCACTCGTTGCCAGTGTGATAGTGCTGGATGATCGCGTGCACAGGGGTTTCTGCCGTGCATGAAATAACTCAGCCCATGCGTGTGTTGGGAGCTGGAAGTCTCTCCCCCAAGCGGGCGCTTCCTTTTATTCCATCCCCGCAGGCCACGCCTGGCCTGCGGATGTGGTGCTGCAGTCTAGTAGTAACTAGACCGCTAACTATTACATCATGCAGGTTCAGGACAGCTGATCTGCTTTAGACAGCCATGGCCGCCATTGGACTCCAGGACACACCGCCTCTCTCCGGCTCATTTTTACCCACTGTTTACCTGACGTTTGATAAAGACTGGACCCTGCTACTCAGTAACACTCACCTGACGGTCTTTTTATGCGACTTAAGCAGTGAGGAGGAAAGCATTGTAAGTCAATATCCAAATACAGTGTAACCAATGTGGTTACACAATAACTCAGTTTCGAAATTAAGCTAAATTAGTCGGTTTCATTCCAGGTTTAAATTCAAAAACAGATTAATGTAAACCAGACTAAGCATAATAGTGTAAAATTATAATGAAAATAGGATGATGCCAATCTTCGGAAGTGGTTCACTCTATACAACAAAAAGAAAACCACTAGTTCAATAATTGCAATATAGGTAATAAGGAAACAGACTAAACCCCAAACTAAATCAAGAATGTAGGTAATAAAAAAAAAAAAAATGGAAAAGGTGTCAGCCATCAAAGCCTTCTGTAAAATAAGCTCCAACATGGGTCAAGTAGCATAAAGTCACAAACGTTAATGAGGTCTTTACCTTAAAGCACCCTAAGCCAGAATGCTAGCTACCCCTCACTACGTTGCTTCATGATATCAGTTGCATTTAAAGTACGTCCCACAAATCCATTTGGTCATTTTCTATTCAGCCGCTATTCATGAGTTTCTTCACACCATCATAAATAATTATCCTGATGGTCATTGGTCCCGTCTCCTTTTCCCATGAGAACTCTACTCCTATCTTGATATTGCCCTCCTCATACCAGTTGTCACTTCACATGCCTCACTAACTATTGAGAACAGTGACCTTAGTCTTTCTGCTAATTAAGCCTTATTCACCTGCAGTGGGCACACAAATTACATGCAACATTTTTATTGCAAAGAATTCTAACGTGAATACAGTATTAACATGATTATTTATTTTGGTGTCTAAGCAGAGGAATGCCATTTAATGAACAAAACAGTACTTCTCTTGTCTATAAACATGCTTACAGACATTTACAGAAGAATCACGTTTCTCTCAGTTAGGGTTCTAAACACACATGCATGAGTCGTATCAAATTGCAGAGATCTCTTTATATATGCTATGCTCCCATTTCTAATATTGACGTTAGTCACACAGAGTACATGCAGGTGTAGACTACATTGGATTATGATGCACCCCTAACACGCCTTTCGGGTGGACTCAAATTCACACGCCTCCCCGTTCACCAACCTCTTTTTGGCTCTCACAGGGCATTGGCGGTAACTCCTGAAGGAATACCTCTGTGATGTGCATTTATGTCCCTTCCAGGAGCCACAGAAGTCACACAATATTCTGCGTAGGTTGACCCGCCACGCCCAGCAGCCTGTCCTCTTGCTTCTTCGATTATTGTCTCATTTCTTCTATGTGCATCAAGTGAGTTAAGGTGTCTTCCACATTTTTGATTTTTGCTTCTGCATTTGATGTGCGATCACATATTTAATAGGTAGTATTTTTTTAATTGGCATTTGATCTATTCTTCAGTGCCTGTTTCTATGGATTGCTCTGTAGTTGTTTCCTGTGCCATACCCCACGTGCCAGATGACATTTAGGCTGTTCACACAAAATCCTCCTGGATGACACTGTGGGGCTGCTTTCCAAGCAGTCTGAGTCCAGGGTCTTTGTTTGATTACTATGTAGCACTATCTCAGAGCATTCAGTGCTTGTCTAGAATGACCCTTTCTCCAGTTGAAAATGTTTATTTGCCTTTTCTACTCTGAGGTGTCCTGTCTGAACTTCTGCAATGTTGCAGATTGACTTCACTTTTCAATTCTGTGGCCTGTGTTACCAACTCCTCTAATGTTTCTTCAGCCCACTGGGTCTGTATTTACCCCATTGCCTGACATCAACTGCTACGCAGGTTCAGGACAGCTGATCTGCTTTAGACAGCCATGGCCGCCATTGGACTCCAGGACACACCGCCTCTCCCCGGCTCCTTTTACCCACCATAGCACACCAGGTAATTGACAAACCTTGACTTTGGCGGGTGCTCAGCTTTGTGGCAAGAGCGTTCCGCCACTGGTAAAGAAGTGCACGGTACAACTCCACAGCTCAATTCTGCGTCCCTCAGTTCTGCTCTGGTTCCAGGAGTCCATCTCCAGTTGAACGTGTTCCACCTAGAACTATAAAGCACCTGAATATCCTTCATGGAGACCAGTGCTCTCTGACTCAAGATAGAAGTACCAGAACTCTTGCCCCACTCTGCAAGAACCCAGTAAACCTAATATTCATAACAGTTCAGATGTGCTTAATTTGAGCCGGTGGTTGCGGGTGGAGCTCACCGCATTTATATTTCCTCATCAGACTCTTACCCTGAATAAAAGAGAGAAAACACAGAAGACAGTAAAGAAGAGAAAGACTGAAAAACAATGACGGAGGGAGAAATCAGGGATGAAAAAGAACCTGCAGGAGTGAGATAAAGGAGCAGAGAGTGTCTTGTGGTGAATGACAGAGGCAGGAGGTCGAATCAAGACCCCTCGGACTTAGTGTTCTGCACCCTCAATATTAGTAGCAATGGTCGTGGGCTTCTTAGAAAAGCTTTGGGTGTTGGCACTTATTGTTTTACAAATCAAGCCTCGGTTGTATGTCAGTAAGCATTATGGGGGCTTAAAGTTCTTTGATTGAACAGAGTGCGATTCTGTTGTGACGCTGAACCGACAGCAGGGATCACCAGTGTACCGAAGGTGCTGTCACATTTTGTATTACACTACCATAGGAAGCTAGTGAAATTAAAACCAATAAAAACTGTGGGTTGACCGATTCTTTCTCTTAGCTTGGTTTCGGACAAAGAAAAATATCACAAGTTAGGTCGTTAATGAAACACTCACTTTTTATTTACCTTCCGCATTGCTCTGTCACATACTTGTCTCTGTGGCAGACGCCGTTTGTTTGCCTAACAAGGCAGTCATGGATTTGTTACTTTCACAAGTTTAATATTTATTAGGCCTCGAACTCATAATAGAATCTGGTTCCTCCTGAATGTTGGTCATTCATTGAAGGTTTTTATAACACTTTCAGTACACGGTCTAACATCTCTGTCACAAGATGCTTCAGCTAGAGAAACACAAAAGGCCTGTTTACAGCTGCTTTGGGAAAAATAGGCTAAAACCTGGACGAATTATCATTCCTGCACGGTATCCGGTAGGCTTCGGCTTCAGATTCTCACCAGGTAATGGGGAATAACGCGTGGACATGGTCTTTGTGACTAATTTGACCATGTATTATTCCCCTCGATACGTCGTTTTTGCCATTCCAGTTCCTCGTGGAAAATACCTGGAGAAAACTGCACGTGCCAAAACACGGCACTACCTGAAATTTGCATATGATTTTAATTTTAATGTGTAACTGAACGAGGACGGATTCTCTCTAGGATAGGACAAAAAGGTTCAGGTCAAATATTCTATGCCAATTAAATATTTTAGTCTTTTAAATAATTTACATGGCGTGAGATAATGGCAGTCATCATGGATAGGCTGCTTTTCCATTGACCCCGATTTTTTCTACGGAGATCTTCAAGGTCATGCATTAATACATGCCCTCAGGTGAAAAAATAAGCTTGTCCTTCCAATCCCAAAATGTCCATGACTAAAGTTGGTCTCAAGAGTTTTCTTATCTTGGTCACTCATAATGGGATAGGCTCACTGAGTCCTCTATGAAATTGTAATACCATGTCGCCTTATAGAGACAGGTAAACGTTCAGCCCACTGCGTCTGTATTTACCCCATTGCCTGACATCAACTGCTACGCAGGTTCAGGACAGCGGATCTGCTTTAGACAGCCATGGCCACCATTGGACTCCAGCACACACCGCCTCTCCCCGGCTCCTTTTACCCACCATAGCACACCAGGTAATTGACAAACCTTGACTTTAGAGGGTGCTCAGCTTTGTGGCACGAGCGTTCCACCACTGGTAAAGAAGTGCACAGTACAACTCCACAGCTCAATTCTGCATCCCTCAGTTCTGCTCTGGCTCCAGGAGTCCATCTCCAGCTTGGAGCCCTGTTCTGCACTCAGATGCCACCAAAGGGCAGGTGAGGAAGAACAAACAAGGGAGGATGCTGTGGAAGTTGAAACATGTCTGCTCTAGCAATACCTTTGACGACAAGCAGAACCTTAGGTGGAAAGGCTAATACCACCAGGCAGGGCCGCGGTGCCATTTGCTTTCTCTTGTAGTCAATGGGTTGGTCCCTCTATGGAGACGGGCTGTGCTTTTCAAACAATTTTCTACAAGAAATGACATTTTCTTTGCAATTGCCATAGTTATAACCAGTGCAATCCCTCATCATTAAGAATAGGTGCTACACCAAGGCCTTGAGTGTTCAACGCAGGGAGTGCGCACATCCACCGGGTGGCTAGGCTACTCCAAACAACACACTGACATCCTAGGTTACAGATACTCCTCTTTATGTGGAAAACCAAGGAATCAGCACAAAGGCAGGAAATGTATAAATAACTTCAACCGTTTATTTTTTTACAACCAACTGAATGTTTTAACTAAAATCTTAAAACTGTAACGGCTTTGACTTAAGTCTGCAAACTGTATTTGAGTTTCTCTATAGAGCATGGTAGCAGGGCTTCTAAGTCAATATTTCCTATTTGTGGAACACAGCTTTGTCTTCATCTGAGTAAGTTAAAAGAATTATCATTTAACCTGTGCACAGGCGATAGTGAGGTTAAAAAACAAAGTAATTCTTGCATGTCTGCTCTTTTCTAGGGGAGGGAGAGCGAACATTTGGAAGTACCTGTGGGAGAAAGGAGGTAGGAAATAGAGGAACTTGAAGAAGAGTAGGTATAGTGTTCAGGAGAATAAGGGTCTGAGAAACATAGAAGAGCAAGTAAGCAGGGTTTCCAAGGGGAAGAATGATTAGAAAGAGTGAACACTACAAGTGCATATGTATGTGCGAGAGGAGCATTTCATTGAAAGAGAGGATGGTGTAAGAGTATTAGTAGTGTGAGGATGGGATGGTATGAAAAGTGGGTGCAGCAGAAAGAAGGACCTTAAGGAACAGGGTGTGAGAAGCAGGTGAGGGTTGGGAACTGTTTTTTTGTTTGATGGGGTCCAACCATACTCACGCAGCAACTACAATCTCTGTATGGGTGAAACACGAGCAAACCCCAAATTAATCTTTGCTTAACCTTCTGGTAGCTTGGCACAAAAGTATTCAGGCTTAGCTTAGAGTCAGTATGTAAAGCATTTATTGAAAACTTCAAACAATAATTAAGTGAAAACACGACACAAGAAACATTTCACACCAATTTAGAAAAATAGAGTAAAATGTAATAAATATTTGAGACCAAAACAACAAAAGTTCAATTAGTAGATTTGGAGATATGCGATTTTAAAGGATTAAGGAAAAATAGTGATGAAAAGCATACAGCGCCTACTGTGGTTATCTAGTCATGCTGGACAGAGTCAAAGTCGTAAGTTGAGGTCGACCGCGATGGACCCAGTTAGACCGGCTAAACAAAATACCTTAGAACCCGGTTGCTGAGCAATGCAGAGTGCTGCATTGAGGGTGAATAGTCATGCAGAGGCAGTTCCTGGAAGCCGCACAGCTGTGATGCGATGTCCTGCATCATTGTCGAGGAGCCGTCGACAAGGGGGCTTGCGATGCAAAGTCCTGCGTCAAAGATGCATCATAGACAGGCTGGTTCCAAAGAAACTGCAGGACTTGTGAAGTGGAGTCCTGTATTATCATCATGGATGCTGTTGATGTGCAGCTCCTGATGCAAAGGCCTGCATCGAGGATGCACCCACAGCGGCAGTTATTAGGAGGCTACGGGCAGCGATGCCTGCACTGGAGATGCTTCACAAAACGGTCCCGATGCAGAGACTTGTGAGGAGATGAGTCACAGAGTGACTCCAGTGTCAAGTTTTTGTGGATCAATGCTTCTCAATGCATCAGTTCTGCTGATACCACAATTGGGGTGGCAGAGCACATTCAGGCCTACTTCCAAGGATCCAGGACTGGGGTGGCACCACTTGGGAAGGCAGGCCTCACAGCTTGCAGTGTCCCGGTGCTGGGTTCAAGATGGAGGAAGCTTGTTCTGTCTGTGAGGCTTTTGATCAGGAGTCCAGCGAACTAGCCCTTGGAGTCTCTCGGTGGTCCTGGGTTCAAGATGCAGGTCCAGTTCTAATCACTCAGGAAGGAGGGCAGCAGGGCAGCCGATTGACAGTCCTTCTTTTAGCAGAGAAGTATAGCAGCCCCTATTCTGAGTCTTCCTCAGGTCCAGATGTGTACTGAAGTGTGGGGGTCTGGGGTCCAATACGTGTATGTGATACCCACTTTAAAGTAATAGAAGTTTCTAGACGTGTCCACCCCCCTGAGGTGCCAGGCATCCCCTTTCTCCGTGCCCTTGCTCCTCCTTGATTAGGGACACAAAAGACTAATGACAAATGCTTTGTGAGAGTGCTCAGGCAGAAACTTTGTGATGTGCAAGTGTGGTAGGTGACAGCTCCTTCCCCTTGTTAACTCAGAGTAGGCCATCCTGCCAAAACCTACTCTTTGTCTTAATGTCTGGGAGCAATACACAAAGATCATCTGTCGGCTACATTGAGAAATGTGGCCCAGGATACACGCTGCAAGCACCAAATGGTTAGGACAAAAAAAATCCAACTTTCTAAATGTTGCAAACACAAAGTACCTTGTCTGAATTAATTTATACACAAATTGCTCCATCATGATCAAGAAATGTAATTAGCATGACCACTTCTTCATTGCGCTATATTCATTTTACAATTTATAGGTTCATTTTACATGAAATATCATAAACATTGGATGACATAACCATCAGTCAAATATCATATAAGCGTCAATGGCCCACATCTTATTCATGAGTGCTCAAAAAACCAACAGAAGAATTTTTTTTAAAAATTAACAAATTTTAAAAACACTTTTAAGTGTACCAGTTCACTACTTTGTTACAGAAGGAGTTGCAATTATTTGTATCAATGACTTATACTCCTCATCTAAATATATAACATCAGGGGTTAGAATACCCTATTATTTTAGCCAATATGAGGCATCAAATCAGTCACGTAATCATGCCTATCAAAGGTTCACACTTCCATAACACCCTAATACTTAGAATTCAAAGCATTTCAACCACTGTTTTTTAGGGTCTCCTCAAGAGCTAGAACTCAGTACAACTAACAGAAAAAAAATACATAAATTGACATATTAAATCGATTTATGGGAGCGTATCATATTGTACTAAATTCGCCTTTAGTCATTTGTATGTTACCTTTGTTTTGATGTGTTCATCCGCTTTCAGATGAAATTTATTGGTACATTTTTTTCTTTTTTTTGTGTGATGTCTAATAAATGCTTGTTCGTTATACAATCAACAAGTTCACAATTCTAAACTTGTGCCGACCTTGCCAAACATAACAGAGTTGTTTGATACTTTAATCCACTTTCTTGGTATATTGTTCTTTAAATCATTTTAACGGTGTAAATAGTATCCATATGTTGCTCGTTGTTCGAGCTTTCTCTGTTTTAGAAGTCTGGATTTAGTTGTTTTCCACATTCAAATGACTTTTAAAATTTCAATAGCTGGCATCTCTTACGAACAGGGCAGGGTTGAATGCTTTTGCTGGTATGCCTATCTCCAGTCTACATAGTACCCACTTGCTTTGTATTTTGTGAGTTAGATTTCAGCAGGACTTCATTCAGTAATGCAATGGGCGCGTTGCAGGAGCGTCCAACAAACACGCCCATTACTTTGCTGACTGAATAGATGTAATTTTTAAAACTCATCTGATAGTGGGAAACAGATGAATAAGGATTTCTAAAATGGAGAGAGCTCAATCAACTGAGCAACATATGAATATATTCCACACCGTTAAAATTATTTAAAGAACTGTATACCAAGAAAGCGGATAACACTATCAAACACCTTCCATATGTTCGGGAAGGCCAGCAAAAGTTTAGAATTGTGAACTTGTCGATTAGATAACAGACTAGCATTTATTGAACATTACACACAAAAAAGAAAAATATGCGTCAATAAATTTAATCTTAAAACAGAAACAGATGAGCACACCAAAACAGAGGTAATATACAAATCACTAAAGGAAAATTTAGTTGAATATGACACCCATGTAAATCAATTTAATATGGCAATTTATGCATTTGTTTTTTCTCAGTTCTCGGTTTGCTGTCAGGGGTCGAATTGCCTCGATTACCAAGCATTAGGGCATTACGGAAGTGCCAACCTTTAATAGGCAACTTTTGCGACTGATTTGGTGCCTCATATAGTCTAAAATAATGTGTTCTAACCCCTGATGTTAAATATTTAGTTGAGGAGTATTGTTAATTGAGGCAAAACATTGAAACTATTCTGTAGCAAAGTTGTGAACTATTACATTTTAAAGTGTTTTTCAAATTTGTTTATTTTTCAGACTTTGTTCTGTTGGTTTTAAGCACTCATGAATAAGATGTGAGCCATTGAAGTTTATATGATATTTAACTGATGGTTATGTCATCCAATGGTTATGATTTATCATGCAAAATGAACCTATAAATTATCAAAATGAATATACTGCAATGAAGAAGCAGTCATGGTATTTAAATTTCTTGAACACAGCAAAGTAAATTGTGTGTAAATAATTTCAGACAAGGTGCTTTATCTCTATAGCTTTACAAGTAGTCTAAGCTTGTGGACTTAATGGAACCAACCCTTTGGTTTCAACATTCCAAAAGTAACATTTTCAGAATTGTGACTTATAATCCCACTTTACCATTAAAGAAGGGTTTAATTCTTAATTCCATAGACATCAAGTTGGATCCGTCCACCTGCTCCAAATTAAATAATTATTTTGAAATATATTAAGGTGACCCACCTGATACATGCATTTAGGAGTTTTTTTTACTACCAGTACACACAAAGCTCAAAAGTACAACTCCAACCTTTTAAAACATTACAAAATATATATTGGGTCCTGCCCTCTGGGCTGTGTAGGGCCCACTTTAGGGGTGACTTACGTGTATTAAAAAGGAAAGGGTAGGCCTGTCAGAAGGTTAATTTTGCCAAGTCGAAAAGACAGTTTAAAACTGCGCACACAGGTTGCAATGGCAGGCCTGAGACGTGTTAAAAGAGTTACTTAAGTGGACAGCCCAATTAGTCCTGTAGGCCCATTAGAATAGTTTATTCACAGGCCCTGAGTATATGTAGCACCACTTTACTAGGAAATTACAAGTAAAAGAAATGTGCCAGTTACATATAAGCCAATGTTAACATGTTTGAAAGGAGAAAGAACAAGTACTGACATGGACTGGCTGCTGACACCCAACCCAAACAATCAGATATAAGTCAATAAGGACACTCAGTGAAGAGCAATACACCAATAGCGCGCACAAATTAGCTTTAATGAAACAGTAGAGTAAATATATGGGTTAGCACAAAAGCAAGGGGATTAGATACATTTTTGTATCATGGTATAGTGAACGATAATAACAATCAAAAGATCAGATTCACTAAAAGAAACTATGATCGTATACACAAGTATGAAGTTCACTAGAATAACATTCAGGAAGCTCAGCCGCTTAGTGTCAAATACCTAATAGATAATTATGTAACAGTTGAAAAACCATTCCCTGGTTCCTGACTTGCAAAACAGCATTAATCAACTGGCTATTAAGTGCACAATAGCTACTGCATTACATTGGAATATCCAAAGCAATTCTGTAAATATATGAATCAGAATGGAGCATAATACGTTTGATCACAAACACCACAATGACACTTTGATTAATTAGAATAAAGCAGTGAAATAAAGGCCCTACATCCCCCGGTGGAACTTAAGATGGAACTTAACTTATCCACAGTGCTGGGAAGCCCTCTCCTTTCTCTCGAGTCCTTCTCTCTCGAGCGTCACTCCCAAGGAACAGGAAGCCAGGGAGGCAGCTACATGGCCGATGACAGTTTGCACAACTCCATCTGCGAGCTTCAATCCCCTACACGTGCCTCTGTCTTTAAATATCCTGAAGCTTTGCTTGTTTCTTATTCTGTCCCTTTCTCGCAATTTCTAGCTTTGTTATCAGAATGTATCCTTTGGCTGCCCTGATGCTTTTGGCTTTTTCCTGAACTCTTTCTCAGGGTCAACATAACCTTAGCCTGCCTCTCTCCCACACTTCCCACTTCTCGTACCTTCTTAGTGTAGTGTAAATAGCATACCAGCTGCAGATAGTCACGTCTGCGGAATGCTAAAAATCAAGCTTAGATGCGACAGCGTGAACCTTCTGTACTGTTTGGGTTTTCTGCATGTATTACCGCTCATCTACACTGTTCAAACTAATTAACCCTTCGCGTCACAATGTCTTCTGCAAACTATCCCTATACTACCCAAGTACTTTAGCACTAGTTAACAGTTGCAAAGTGTGCAAAGTCATACATCCAACAAAAACAGGTTTAGAAAACAGGAGGGTGAAGGCAACATGTTTGGGGAAGACAGTACAATAAGGTTGAAGTCCAACAGTGACACTAGAAGGAAGCTGTGCGAAAGTAACATATGAGTAAATAGAGGGACTTTACAACTCAATTCCCCCGCAGATACCATAAATCTCATCCCTGAGGAGCATAGAATAGGCGAGAATTGTCCTAATTACCTAACAAACACAAATACTCAGAGGGGCTCCATAGCACCTAATAAAAAAACAGAATGGAAGAACCCTCTCTCATGGCATGTAAGGATCAAGGAAGAGGGGAAAAGCCCAAGTAGAAGTACAGCCAGTGATTAGACTGCCCACAGGTTCATATCCATATGTGATTATCCTCACAGGTGTTCCTGGACTAAGGAGGGGTCAAAAGGAGTCATATGAGCAGTTATTTAATAAGACTGTTAACTGGTTGGGCCGTTATAGAGGTTTTCAGCCTTAAATCGCTAATAACATCTTGATGCTAATGCAGGTTGGGTGGATCGTGCCTCATAGGCTGGACATACGAGGGGATTGCATCATTGTCAACTTCAATACTCATAATTTGGCCAAAAGTCTGTTATACGGGAATTTGAGTACTCAGGTGGAATTCAGTAAGATTATTTTGTTGCCTTCAGGTTATTTTTATAGACCAAGAGATCAACTGAGCCTGGTATCTGCTAGGGCACCAAATGCATTTACAGAGGACCCACGGACCCCTGCCCTCCTCACATCTTCCACATAGCTGCCACCACCATTGCACCTGAGCTACGATGCACCATCAATGCAACCTTCAAAGCTGGCACATTCCTTGACGATTGGAATCGTGCAGAAGTCAAGCCCCTCCTCAAGAGGCACTTAGTAGATCTGACGGCCCTCAAGAACCTCCGACCCATCTCTCTCCTCCCTTTCACGGCCAAAGTCACTGAGAAGATCGTCAATGTTCAACTAACGAAATTCATCAAAGAGAACTCCATCCTCAACCCTTCCCAATCCGGTTTCCGCAGAAACCACAGCACCAAGACCACCCTAATCGCCACAACAGATGACATCCGCACCCTCCTCGACCAAGGCCACACTGCGGCTCTGACCCTACTTGACCTCTCTGCAGCCTTCAACACCATCTCCCACCGTACTCTCAATGCCAGACTACATGACGCCGGCATACAGGGAACCGTCCTCGACTGGTTCCGCTCCTTCCTCACTGGCAGAACCCAAAGAGTCAGATTTCCCCCTCCTCTTCGAATCCACAGAGCTCAACTGCGGAGTACCCCAAAGGATCGTCGCTCAGCCCCACGCTCTACAGTATCTACATGGCTCCTCTCGTTGCCATCGTCAGACAAGATGGACTCAGCATAGTATCCTATGCCGAAGACATCCAGCTTATCCTTTCACTCACTAAGGACACCCTCACCACCAGACTCAGCTTCCAGGAAGGAATGAAGGACGTCGCAACCTGGATGAGCAGCAGCTGCCTGAAGCTTAACTCGGAGAAGACAAAAGTCCTAGTCCTCGGACCCTCCCCCTCTGTATGGGACAACACCTGGTGGTCCACTGTACTCAGCAGCCCCCTGACCCACACGGACCACATCCAGGACCTTGGCATCATACTCGACTCGTCCCTCACCATGACGAAACATATCAACGCTGTCACCTCCACCTGCTTCAACACCCTCCGCATCCTTCGTAAGACCTTCAAATGGATCCCCACTGAATCAAGAAAGACCACCACCCACCCACTCATATCCAGCAGATTGGACTACGGAAAGGCCCTCTATGCCAGGATTAACAAATCTCTGCTCCACAAGCTCCAGACCATACAGAACACCGCAGCCAGACTTGTCCTGGGCATCCCTCGACACATACACATCACCCAACACCTACGAGACCTCCACTGGCACCCTGTTGCGCAGGAAGTAACCTTCAAGATACTCAACCACGCCTACTAATGCCTTCACAACACTGGACCCCGATATCTCAATGATAAAATCTCCTTCCACGTACCCAAGAGAAACCTCCGATCCGCTGACCTTGCCAAAACCCTGCGCATCCGCAGAGCCAGAATTGGTGGAAGAGCCTTCTCTTACATCACAGCAAAGACCTGGAACGAGCTCACGACCAGCATCAGATGCACCCATACTCTACACATCTGCAAGAGGACCCTCAAGACCTGGCTCTTTGACTGACCAGAGCTGCACCCCAGCGCCTTGAGATTCTCATAGGTGAGTAGCGTGCGTCACAATTCCCTGATTGATTGATACATAGACAGATGCAATTGTGAAAGTAGGGGGCATGGGAATCATGTCCAGTTTTTCTGGTATACCTACATACAATCGATTTGATGCCCTAGCAGATGTAGATTGACTCTCTAGAGAAAAGAATGGCCCCCATCAGTCTGATCAGGGAGGATATGAATTTGCGTGCTAAAGATATAATAGGGATGGATATTGGGAAAGGAGCACCTTTGTACAATGCAGAAAAGTTATTTGTCCATATTAAGCTGGAATATTGCAGAGCTAAGCACACTTTTAGCTGATAAACGGTGTGGGTCTATGTAAAACATTTGGGATATTGTGCTTTGGAGAAATCTGGGCCTTAGAGGGGAATCTTTTCATGGATGGGTGTATTGCTTTTCAGGCTAAAGTCAAGGCCCCCCAGTTTGGTAGAGCAAAAGGGGGTGTTGCAACATTTATAAGCTTAAAATTAGTCTGCACCACCAAACTAATAACATTTGATTCTAAAATTACTACTATTGTTTGCCCATTATATCAAGTTGTTGATAATCAATACCTATAGTTCACAATCTACCAAGATAGTACTAGATATAGAGCTTAAAAGATTCTTCGAAAACACATTGCCAGAGTGGTTCTTTTTGCCAATAGTCCTGCTAGTTGAAGATTTTAACCTACATCCTTGTGAGACATGTGCTGAGAAAAGGAGGCTTCAGGATCATTTACAGGGATTAGAGCAGATTTATTTTAAGCACTCAGGCCAGGGTGATAATCTTTAACATTCTGGTCTCGGAATTAAATTTTATTAATCATTTATCTAAAGAACAGTATGACTCACCCATGACTATCCTACTTTTAAGGGAAGAAGTAATAATACAACTATTGATTATGTTTTGGTATCTGCACAATTGCTTCATTTTTTAGTAGATTCTAAAATAGTATGAGTATTTTTAGTGATCACAACCCGATTACGGCAGGATTTGGCTGGAGTAATACTGCGGCCAAGATTTCCATCACTGGGGGAAAGTCATTACAGAGGATGTTCTAAAGAATATGGTCCAGAAGTGGAGCTATGAATTTGAGATGTGTCTGAATATTGATGCGCTTGAACACGCCATTTTAGATTACTTTTCTATTATTTGCATTGAGACTCAGCGAGCCCGGACATCAAACAATTAACCTAGGACATAAATGATTTCATGAGAACTGCTCAAGGGCCTATAGAGATCTAAAGTTAGCCCTTAACCCCTACGCTGCTAGGCCTTCCCCCCCTGTGCTAAACCTTTTTTGGGCTATTTGGGGTAGTGCGCGCTTAGGCCCCTGTAACTTTTTGACCACATAAGGTATCCACGCCAAATTTGCGTCCTTTTCTTCCAACATCATGGGGATTCTAAAGGTTCCCAGGGTTTGTGGATTCCCCTGGAAGGATCCCAGAAATTAGCCAAAATACAGCAAAACTTTGTTTTTATTGTGAAAAATGGGAAAAACGGGCTGCAAATGAAAGCGTCTGGGATTTTCTTTGCAAATGGTATCAAAAAAGGGTTTGTGGGGCTGAATCACCATTTTCCCAGCTTTTTGGGAATGACATACTTTTATCAGAAAACCATTTTTTACACAGTTTTGGCATTTTTCTGCGACATAGCCTATTTTTGCTATTTTTTGTGCTTTCAACCTCCTTCCAATTAATGGTAGAAATGGGTATGAAAGCAATAATAGATCCTGGAAAGCTATACAATTTTGAAAAGTAGACAAAATTCTGAATTCAGCAAGGGGTCATTTGTGTAGATCCATCAAGGTTTCTTTATAGAAACTAACAGTTAAATATAGGAAAAATTGAAAATTAGTTGAAAAAAACAGCCTTTTGTGACAACGTTTTCACCTGTAACTTCTTCTAATTATGACAGCTCTTTGAAAGCAATACACCGTTACATCCGCTGGACCTTCCTGGTTGTGGGGATATATAGGACTTGTAGGTTCACCAAGAACCCGACAAACCCAGAGTCAAAAACTGAGCAGCAATTTGGAATGTTTTTCAATTATGTTCCGGGTATATAGCAATTATTGTGGGAAAATGTATACATGTAAAAATCGGTATGAAAGACACAGACGTATTTCAAAAATGGGAACAAATTATAGAGTTTAGAAACAGTACATATTTGCACATTTTCGAAATTGGGAATACTCATACTAGCATGAGAATTATCGATCATTTTTCAAAATGACTTTTTTTTTACACAATGTCTTTCATTTGGAAGGTAGAAATGCATAAAAAATCAATAGGTAATAACAGTTGCTTTACAAATCTGAATTACCCTAAGTCTCCCTATAAAAATGGTACCTCACTTGTGTGGGTAGGCATAGTGCCCACGACAGGAAATGGCTCAAAACCCTACGTGAAAACACCACATTTTCACAATGTAAATTTACCCTTTTTTTGCGAAGTGTCTAGCTGTAGTTTTTGAACACTAGCTCTGCCGGCACCTAGGGAAACCCAGCAAACATATACATTTTTGAAAACTAGACAAGGATGCGTGGATCCACAAATTTCCACCCACCCCGCGTTCCCCAACGTCTTCCGAGAAAAATGGTACCTCACTTGTGTGGGTCGGCCTAGTGTCCGCGACAGGAAACGGCGCAAAACGCAACCTGGTCACACCTCAATTTCGCAGTGAAAAATGACCCTTTTTTGGCAAAGTGCCTAGCTGTCGTTTTTGAACCATAGGTCTGCCAGGACCTAGGGAAACCTAGCAAACCTATACATTTTTGAAAACTAGATACCCAGGGGAATCCAGGATGGGGTGACTTGACTACCTCCCACCAGGTTCTGTTACCCAAAATCCCTTGCAAACCTAAAAAATTGTCAAAAAAACACAACTTCCCCATATTCCTGTGATGGAAAGTTCTGGAATCTGCGTGGATCCACAAATTTCCATCCACCCTGTGTTCCCCAAAGTCCTCCGAGAAGAATGGTATCTCACTTGTGTGGGTCGGCCTAGTGCCCGCGACAGGAAACGGCACAAAACGCAACATGGTCACACCTCAATTTCGCAGTGAAAAACGACCCTTTTTTGGCAAAGTGCCTAGCTGTAGTTTTTGAACCCTAGTTCTGCCGGCACCTTGGGAAACCTAGCAAACCTATACATTTTTGAAAACTAGACACCCAGGGGGATCCAGGATGGGGTGACTTGACTGCCTCCCACCAGGGTCTGTTACCCAGAATCCTTTGCAAACCTAAAAAATTGTCAAAAAATAAAAATTTTCCCCACATTTCTATGGTAGAAAGTTCTGGAATCTGCGTGGATCCACAAATTTCCACCGACCTCGCGTTCCCCAAAGTCTTACGAGATAAATGGTACCTCACTTGTGCGGGTCGGCCTAGTGCCCGTGACAGGAAACAGCGCAAAGCACAACGTGGTCACACCTCAATTTCGCAGTGAAAAATTACCATTTTTTGGCAAAGTGCCTAGCTGTAGTTTGTGAACCCTAGCTCTGCCGGCACCTAGGGAAACCTAGCAAACCTATACATTTTTTAACACTAGACACCCAGGGGAATCAGGATGGGGTGACTTGACTGCCTCCCACCAGGGTCTGTTACCCAGAATCCTTTGCAAACCTAAAAAATTGTCCAAATAAACACATTTTCCCCACATTTCTGTGGTGGAAATTTCTGGTATCTGCGTCATTCCCAAATTTCCACCCACCCCGCGTTCCCCAAAGTCTTCTGAGAAAAATGGTACCTCACTTGTGTGGGTCGGCCTAGTGCCCGTGACAGGAAACGGCGCAAAACGCAACGTGGTCACACCTCAATTTCGCTGTGAAAAATGACCCTTATTGGCAAAGTGCCTAGCAGTCGTTTTTTAACCCTAGCTCTGCCGGCACCAAGGGAAACCTAGCAGACCTATACATTTTTTAAAACTAGACACCCAGGGGAATCCAGGATCATTTGACTTGACTGCCTCCCACCAGGTTCTGTTACCCAGAATCCCTTGCAAACCTAAAAATGTTTTAAAAAAACACATTTTCCCCACATTTCTGTGGTGGAAAGTTCTGGAATCTGTGTGGATCCACAAATTTCCACCCACCCCGCGTTCCCCAAAGTCTTACGGGAGAAATGGTACCTCACTTGTGTGGGTCGACCTAGTGCCCGCGACAGGAAACGGTGCACAACGCAATGTGGTCACACCTTAATTTCGCAGTGAAAAGTGACCCTTTTTTGGCAAAGTGCCTAGCGGTAGTTTTTGAACCATAGGTCTGCCGCCACCCAGGCAAACCTAGCAAACCTATACATTTTCGAAAAATAGACACCCAGGGGAATCCAGGATGGGGTGACTTAGCTGCCTCCCACCAGGTTCTGTTACCCAGAATCCCTTGCAAACCTAAAAATTGTCAAAAACACCACATTTCCCCCAAATTTCTGTGGTGGAAAGTTCTGGAATCTGCGTGGATCCACAAATTTCCACCCACCCCGCGTTCCCCATAGTCTTACGAGAAAAATGGTACCTCACTTGTGTGGGTTGGCCTAGTGCCCGTGACAGGAAAAGGTGCAAAACGCAATGTGGTCACACCTCATTTTCTCAGTGAAAAATGACCCTTTTTTGGCAAAGTGCCTAGCTGTAGTTTGTGAACCCTAGCTCTGCCGGCACCTAGGGAAACCTACCAAACCCACACAGTTCTGAAAACAAGACACCCGGGGGCTTCCAGGGAGGTATGGTTTGCGTGGATCACCCAAAGTTTCCTTACCCAGAATCCCCTGCAACCCTCAATTTTAGCTGAAAAAATCACTTTTTTCACACATTTTTGAGTGGGAAATTTGTGCCATCACCGTGCTCACACAAATTTACCACCACCCAGCATTCCCCCAGGTCTCCCGATAGAAATGGCGCCTCACTGGTGTGGGAGGCACAAGTACCGGCGACAAGCAAGGGCCCAAAACGTAGTGAGGCGACATCAAAATTGCCTATCTCAAAACCACCTGGTTTTGCAAGGGGGGTCACCTGTGTTTTTGGCCCGTGCTCAACGGCCACCTAGGGAAACCTAGCAAACCCATACATTTCTGAAAAATAGACACGCGGGGGCTTCCAGGGAGGTATGGCTTGCATGGATCCTCCAATGTTTCCTTACCCAGAATCCCCTGCAAACCTCAATTTTAGCTGAAAAAATCACTTTTTTTCACACATTATTGTGTGGGAAAGTTGTGGCATCACCGGGCTCTCACAAATTTCACACCACCCAGCGTTCACCCAGGTCTCCCGATAAAAATGGTGCTTCACTTGTGTGGGAGGCCAAGTACCCGCAACAGGCAAGGGCCCAAAACTTAGTGAGGTGACATCAAAATTGCCTATCTCAAAACCACCTGGTTTTGCAAGGGTGGTCACCTGGGTTTTTGGCCCCGTGCTCGGCGGCCATCTAGGGAAACCTATCAAATCCACACATTTCTGAAAACTAGACACCCGGGGGCTTCCAGGGGGTTATGGCTTGTGTGGATCCCCCAACATTTCCTAACCCAGAATCCCCTGCAAACCTCAATTTTAGCTGAAAGAATCTCTTTTTTCACACATTTTTGTGTGGGAAAGTTGTGGCATCACCGGGCTCACACAAATTTCCCACCACTCAGCATTCCCCCAGGCCTCCCTATAAAAATGGTGCCTCACTTGTGTGGGAGGCCCAAGTACCCGCGACAGGCAAGGGCCCAAAACGTAGTGAGGACACATCAAAATTGCCTATCTCAAAACCACCTGGTTTTGCAAGGGGGGTCACCTGGATTTTTGGCCCCGTGCTCGGCGGCCATCTAGGGAAACCTACCAAACCCACACATTTCTGAAAACTAGACACACGGGGGCTTCCAGGGAGGTATGGCTTGCATGGATCCCCAACGTTTCCTTACCCAGAATCCCCTGCAAACCTCAATTTTAGCTGAAAAAATCACTTTTTTCACACATTTTTGTGTGGGAAAGTTGTGGCATCACCGGGCTCACACACATTTCTCACCACCCAGCGTTCCCCCAGGTCTCCCGATAAAAATGGTGCCTCACTTGTGTGGGAGGCCCAAGTACCCGCGACAGGCAAACCAGGTTGTTTTGTGATAGGTCATTTTGATTTTGTCTCAATAGGTTTTGGGTCCTTGCCTGTCTCGGGTACTTGCCCTATCCACGCGAGTGAGGTATCATTTTTATCGGGAGACATGGGGAAACACTGGGTGTGAGGAAATTTGTGGATCCACGTAGATTACAGAACTTTCCCACACAGAACTTTGAGAAAAAAGTGAATTTTTCAGCTAAATTTGAGGTTTGCAGTGGACTGTGGGTAGGAAAACGTTAGGGGACTCATGCAAGCCATACCTCGCTGGACTCCCCCGGGTGTCTAGTTTTCAGAAATGTGTGGGTTTGGTAGGTTTCCCTATGTGCCGGCTGCGATAGGGCCCAAAATCCACAGGTAGGCATATTGCTAGAAACAACTCCGTGCCTAGTTGGCTTTCTGCCACCTGGGGGGGTATCGGGGGGAGGGGGGTGCCTTGATATGCCCCCTAGGGGGGCAGAAACACTGTGGCTATTTTTTTGGGGGGGGCATTGGTATGCCCATTCTGGGCAGCCCCCACCCCCACGCATAAAAAAAGCCAGCATAATTATTCGCGTCTAGTCGGCTTTTTGCACCCCTAGGGGGGCAGATTGAGGGCTACTGCCCCTATCTGCCCCCCCGGGGGCAGAAAGTCCACTAGATGCCAGGGAGTTTTTTGGGCGAATTTTTATTAGGGTGGGGGATGCCCAAAACGGGCATGCCAATGTCATCACCCTAATTAAAATTTGCCCAAAAAGTCCCTGGCATCTAGTGGGCTTTTTGCTTCTCCGGGGGGACAGATTGGGGGCTACTGCCCCATCTGCCTCCCAGGGGGGCAAAATGCTGTTATTTTTGTGGGCGGGGTGGGGTCATGGGCATGCCCTTTCAGAAGCCCCCACCCTAATTCAAATTTGCCCCAAAAAATCCCTGGCGTCTAGTGGGCTCTTTACCCCCCCCGGCAGGCAGATTGGGGGCCAATGACCCCATCTGCCCCCCAGGGGGTGGCAAAAAGTTCACTAGACACCAAGGAGTTTTTGGGCAAATTTTAATTAGGGTAGAGGCTGCCCAAAACGGGCATGCCAATGCCCCCACGCTAATAAAAATTTGCCCAAAAAATCCCTGGCGTCTAGTGTGCTTTTGGCCCCCCTGGGGGGCAGATTGGGGGCTACTGCCCCATCTGCCCCCCAGTGGGGGCAGGAAGGCTGTTATTTTTGTGGGGGAGGGGTTGGGGGCATGGGCAGGCCCGTTTTGGGATCCCCCACCCTAATTCAAATTTGACCCAAAAAAATCGCTTGTGTCTTGTGGGCTTTTTGCTCCCTCCGGCGGGGCAGATTGGGGGCTAATGCCTTCATCTGCCCGCCGGGGGGGCAGAAAGTCCACAAGATGCCAGGGAGCTTTTTGGGCAAATTTTAATTAGGGTGGGGGCTGGTGCCCCCATCTGCCCCCCAAGGGAGTTAGAAAGTCCACTAGATGCCAGGGAGTTTTTGGGGCAAATTTTAATTAGGGTGGGGTCTGCCCAAAATGGGCATGCCAATGCCCCCACCCTAATTAAAATTTGCCCAAAAAAATCCCTGGCATCTAGTGGGCTTTTTGCCCCCCAGGGGGGCAGATTGGGGTCTACTGCCCCATCTGTCCCCCGCGGGGGGCAGGAAGGCTGCAATTTTTGCAGGGAGGGGTGGGGGGATGGGCATGCCTGTTTTGGGCAACCCCCGCCCTAATTCAAATTTGCCCCCAAAAAATCCCTGACATCTAGTGGGCTTTTTGCACCCCCCGGCAGGGCAGATTGGCGATTAAAGCCCCCATCTGCCCCATGGGGGGGCAGAAAGTCCACTAGACGCCAGGGAGTTTTTTGGGTAAATTTTTATTAGGGTGGGGGCTGCCCAAAACGGGCATGCCAATGCCCCCACCCTAATTAAAATTTGCCTTAAAAATCCCTGGCATCTACTGGGATTTTTGCCCCCCGGGGGGCAGATTTGGGGCTGATGCCCCCATCTGCCCCAGAGGGGGCAGAAAGGCTGTCATTTTTGCGGGGGTGGGTGGGGGCATGGGCATGCCCATATTGAGCAGCCCCCACCACAAATTATTATATAAAAAAAATCCCTGGCGTATAGTGGGCTTTCTGCCCCCTGGGGAGGGGCAGATTAGGGGCTACTGCCCCCGAAGGCTGTGCATTTTGCGGGGTGGGGGCATGGACATGCCCTTTATGGGCAGCCCCCACCCTAATAAATTATGCGGGCAAAAATAAATATCCCTGGTGTCTAGTGGGCTTTTTGCCCCCCGGGAAGGCAGATTGAGGGCTACTGCCCATCTGCCCCCCAGGGAGGACAAAAATACTAAATGACATGCAAAACATTTGGAGGGAGCAAAACCCCTTGCCCAAGGGGCCGCTCCCCCCTCCCTGGTGTCTAGTAGGTGGATCCCTGCTTGGAGATCTGCCTCCTGGGACGATCCCCAAGCAGGGATCCACTGGGGAGGGGTACCATTGGAAAGGGGAGATTCTCCCCTTTCCAATGATATCTCTCCCGTCTTTCTGATATAGCCCCCTGAGCACATAGAAAGTGAAACTGAAATGAGCCTAACAGCTAATTTCAGTTTTGGTTTCTGTGCAATGAAGACAGCGCGACGTGCGTGCTGATCTTCATTCCACAGAAACCAGGGAGGGGGCCTCGGGAGCTGGGGAAGCTCTTCCCCAGCTCCCAAGGTCAAAGGGATTAAATAGAAATCCCTCTGCTGTCTGCAGCAGAGGGATTTTGTGCCCCTGGCCTCATGACGGAATGGTTCCGTCATGAGAACAGGGGCACCGAGGCTGATGACGGAACCATTCCGTCATGAGCATCGAAGGGGTTAAGTTAAAGCCAAGGCAGATATGCTCTGTTAAAGCGGCTAGGAGGGCATATGTGTTGGCTCTCAGGACTAGATTAAGCACCCTGAAGAGGAAAGTCTGGGATAAGCTTAAGGAGGCCTGTAATACAAGGAATAGTGCAGACTTCTGGAGAGTAGTTAACAAGCCATTATTCAGTGAGGGCACAGTACCAGACTTAAGTGTTACCATACCTAGGCAAAAAGGGGAAGATCATTTTGGTCACACATATGCAGGCGACAGTGATTTCATTAATGTTGCCTTTCCTGCTAAAGGAGCCATTGTCTATTTTGAAATGGAAGAGTTGTAGGAAAGCATAATGGAACTGTCATCGGGGAAGGCTCCGGGCCCCAATGGAGTTCCAGGAGACCTTTTTAAGTCATGTATAGATTTGTGGGCCCAACCCAACTTCTGAATATGGCAGCACAAGGTCACAATCCCTTTTCATGGAAGCAATCTGTCATAGTACCCATTTTTAAAAAAAGGAATCGAGTTAATGCAGCATGCTACCGTCCGATTTCTTTGATCGACGCAGAAGCAAAAGTGCTGGGTAGGGTCTTGCTGAGGCGTCTAACAGACTGGGCTAATAATAAAAATAGCTTGTCGAAATTCAATATTAGTTCAGGTCGGGACAAGGCACTAAAGAACAGAATTTGAATGCATATCTTTTAGTTAACAAATACACAGTGGTTAAAATAGAAAGTATTTATGGACCTCAGCACAGCCTTTGGCACAGTGGTGATATCTAAGCTGTGGGCTGTGCTGAGGGACATGAGGCTGGATGAGGCCTTATTGGCATTTTTGTATAATTTGCACATGGAACTTGAAACCTTGATAAGATATGGTCCATCAGGGAAATGCACTAAGCACTTTCAGTTAGGAAAGGGGATCCGGCAGGGTTCTATATTAGCTCTTTACCTTTATGTTTTATTCATAAATCTATTAGATCAGTTTTTAAGGGAACATTGTAAAAAAAAGTCCAGAGGATAGGATATAGAACGGTCCCTGCTTTGTTGTACGCAAATTATTCCATTCTTATCTCTCGCACAGCTAATGGCCAGCAACTTTTATTATGTTGATAATATGATATTATGGAAAATCTGGGACTAAAATCACTTATTCCAAATCGCATATGATGATCAAAGGACCAAGAGGAACCAAGACTAAAACTTATGTAATAATGGAAAATAAAAAAAGTAAAGTGGACAAATTCAGCTATTTAGGCACCCTGCTGGATGACAAATTATCCTGGAACCCATTATTGAAATCACATACTCAATCATTTAATAGGATTGCCTCTAGCATTGATATTTTTTCTAGGTGTTTAGGGTACAGTCATATAAAGTCTATACTACTCCTCTATAATGCTAAGTGTGTTCCAACTGTGTAGCCTATGGAATGGGGATTTGGGGTTACAAATCTTCTACTTTCATACAAACAGCAGAGAATAAATATTTAAGGAAATTGTTACGAATGCCGCAGAATGTCCCTGCAGAAACAGTACACAATGAGATAGGGGCAGGTTTTGTAGCTGATCACATACGTTTGCGTTCTATACTTTTATGGTTTTCAATATGGACCAAAAAAGATTTAGAATTTAACATGTTAATATTGACAGACTGTTTGAAAATGGACTATAGCTTGCATATACCCTAGTTGAGTTACATAAAAACTACCCTGACAAATTTGGACTTACCACATCTCTTTTATTCGCCAGAGCTAATCTCAAAATTAGATATTGGAGGAGCCAAGAGAGCATTCAAGGTGTATACCCAAGAAGATAGAAATTCAGGCTCACAGCGCAAAGATTGCAATACACATTATGCCATGGTGAAATCTATAGATAAAATGGAATTGTATTTACCATTGTATATGCCATCTACTCATAGAAGACTTTGAACATATTTTTGTTTGAATATGTTCCCTTAACAAGTAGCAGGAAGGCATAAACCACTAGACACCCCCATTTGCACATGTGAACCCGTTCTCTGCATTAGACACTTTACATATTTTTTTAATTTGCCCCAAATGGGCCAATCTGCGACATTAGTATATTCGCCCATTACTTGTACTTTTGAATTTTAAACAAGCAAGAACAGCTGTCTTATATCTTACATTTTTAGATAATTTTACTGGTTGCTTGTATTTATCTAGATTTTAACTAGGCATGTATTATGCTTATGTTTGATACTGAACCTTGTATTAGATTTTATACTATGGAATGATACATACTGATGTTTTTATTGTACGTATATGATTGCTGATGCTAATTGAATAAAGTAAATATTGATTGATTAATGCTCTGCCAAAAATGTTTTCTTTTAATTTTCCATATTTAACTATTAGTAAGTAGATAATCATGCACAAATATTTCACAAATGTCAGAAAGATCAAATGTAGGCTTTAAAAGTGTAGAGGATAGTTCCCCATTTGCATCTAAAAAGGATACTAGCAGCCTTAGCATTCATGCTTTACAAAAAACTGCAGATACCTGTGATTTAAAGTGTGACATGAGCAAAGCACTATAGGTTTCTATGTCTAGTAAGGAAAATCCAACACATTTCAAAATCTCTGTATAAGGGAAAATATTGGCCGAGAGGAAAATTCATTCATGCCAGCATAATCCTGCATAATTTCTCAAATTGCATGTTACCCTTAATACTTGAAAGTATGCTATTATGCCAAATGGTCTAGTCACTCCAAATTGCGGCATATTTTAATGCAGGAGCACAGGAACAACACAAATTATCAGAGCACGAGAGGCTGTTGCTCCTGGCACTTGCTTTTTGCCCTATTTCTTTTAGAACTAAATAGACAGGAAGAATTTGATGCTAAAATATGGTGCTAAATGCTGATGTTGCATATCATTCAATTTTGTGTATTATTTGCAGAATTTAGGGAAATTACACAAAAGCAAATTGATTGAATTACACGTATCCCTAGTAAATATATATGACAAAATCAAACAGTACAGTTTAATTATCTGATGTTGGCATCTATTTTTTTGTAGTTGGTAATATTTCTGTTCTCGAGAAAGTTTCTCTCCTTAATAGTGTTCAGCATTGTAAAGACAACACAGATAGGTCCTAACTCAGACAACGTTTTTTAAATCTTTGGTAAGGGGCTGGGTCACACTTGGGAAGGTTTAGCAAGAGTGAGAAGGCAACAAAAGTGATCAGTCTTCGGACACGTTGAGTTACTCTATTTGAAGAGACTTTAGGATTATTGTTGTAGTAAAGCATAATTCTGATAAAGCAACAGAGTCCCATTCAAGACATTAGGCTGGGATCTGGATTAGCCTTTTAAAACCCCTGCATGATCACTCACCAATAGAAAATGCAGTGGTACAGATGAAGATAATACAACGTCCCAGTTTGTTGCTCTGAAGTATGTCTCACTGCTTGCCAAGCATCAGAGACTAGGTACCTAGGTTCGGTCTTTAATCTCTGGAAGCAAGATTTTCTCTAGTTCTGGTGATACTAGACTCTTGCAAGCCCCCAAGAAACAGAAATCCACAAAGTCTATTTGCTTGTGAAACTTCCCTAAAGCAGATGGTGTTATATTATGTTATGTTATGTTAGTTTGTATTTATAGAGCGCCAAATCACCAAGAGGTATCTAAGCGCTTGCAGCATAGACCAAGAACCCAGGAATCCCTTATTGCCGCTGGGCTCAGCACAAATTAGGGTGAATTTATCCAAATGCCTCAGTGAACAAAATTATCTTGAGTTTCCTCCTAAATGGGAGTATGGTGGCTTCCCTGCGCATACTATCTTGTAGCTTGTTCCAAAGCTGGGGAATCACAACTGAGAAAGCCTGCCCCACCAAGGTAGCTCTATTAAAGCGCGGGCAGGCCAACAAGCTAGACTCAGATGACCGGAGACATCGTCTGGGAACATAAGGCTTCAAACGGTCTTTGATGTAATTGGGCGCCACTCCATACTGTGCTTTATGTACAATGCACAGGCCCTTGAACCTGACCCTCTGCTTGATAGGGACCCTGTGTAGCTATTGTAGCAGGGGAGTGGCATGTGCTCTTCTTGGCAGTTTAAAAATCAACCTTGCCGCATCTTTAGAACCACCTGAATTTTCCCCAGAAGTTTGTCAGAAAGCCCTGTGTATACTGCGTTACCGTGACCCAAGCTTGTCAAGATTAGTGCCGTCACGACGGTACACATGGTGGAAAATGACAACAGGACCCCCAGTTTCTGGAGTTGTCACATCAGGCCCGCACAGCTCCCCACTACAGCAGACATCTGATTGTTTAGAGATAACTTGGTGTCCAGCTTGATACCCATCTCTTCACACCTGGCACCGGTGTCGGAGTGGTGCCAAGCTCTTGTGGCCAGAAGAGGCTGGACCAAGGAGAAGACCCTGTTGTAAGAGCAAGCACCTCTGTCTTATCAGGGTTTACCTTAAGTGAATTAGAAGTCATCCAGCTGTGCCTGAGGAGAATTATCAACTCATACAATTAACAGGGTGCCATCAGCATAATTAAACACCTGACACTCCAATTTTGCCAGTGCTTCTACCAACGTTTGAAGGTAGATATTGAAGAGCAGGGGCGACAACGCAGAGCCCTGCACAACCCCCCATAGCAGGATGCCATGCCTGGACATACATTCTCCTAACTGGACCTTTTGAAACCGATCCTCCAGGAAGGAGGTAATCCATTGGAGGACCATCCCGGTGACTCCCAGCTGCCGGACATGGGACAACAGCTGTGTGTGGTTCACCATGTCGAACACGGCTGAAAGCTCTAATAGGATCAATGCTGAGGAATTCTTCTTATCAGCTGCGAGCCTCAATTCATCCAGCACAGAGAACATCACCAAATCAGTACTGTTGTGGGCCCTAAATCCTGCTTGCCGTGCATGTAACAGCTGATGTTCTTCCAAGAAGGACGAAAGAACTCTAAGCACATGTTGCTCGAGAAATTTAGCCAGAAAAGGAAATCTGGAAATAGGTGTGAAGTTCTTCAGATTATTGATGTCCGCCCCTGCTTTCTTCAGCAGTGGAATCACCATGGCTTCCTTAAATTTGTGTGGCACCTTCCCTGTTGCCAAAGACAGATTTAATAAGGACAACACCTCTGGCCCTACCGCCGGAATGACCAATTTAAACACCCTAGGAGGGCAGGGATCTTCTGGTGACCCAGATTTTACTTTGGCCACAATATGGGCTAAACCATTTGAGTCAAGTGCTGGAAAGACTAAGAGAGAGCCGCCCTGAAAGTCAGGTGGGTGCGCCACTGATAGAGGACAGGGATGTATTTGAGTATTGCCTATTTCTGTAATGATGTCTTTCACCTTAACCCCTTCCCCGCTCATGACGGAACCGCTCCGTCATGAGCCACGGTTGCCGTGTGCTCATGATGGAGCGGTTCCGTCATGCCACGACCGTTGGCGGGCGCTCCGCCCACGCGGCGCTGTTTCCCCGCCTGTGCGGGGGGACAACGCAACTGGGCGGAGTCATGACGGAACCACTCCGTCATGAGCACAGCTCAACCGTGGCTCATGACGGAGTGGCTCCATCATGAGCACAGCGCCACCGCGCTGCCCCCCCGCACCCCCCAGCACTGCAGCGGAATTCCCGCCGCAGCAAAGGGGTTAACTAGAAAGAAGTCCTGTACCTTTTCACAGTCAACCTGATTAGCTACTGTCCTTTGTTCTTTCTTTCGACTCAACTCCCTGAGTACATTAAAGATCTCTTTCTGAATGTTTGTGGCCTCCCTAATCTTCAATTCATAATATGCGGATTTAGTTTTGATCATTGATGCTTTGTAGAGGGTTAGTTTAGCTTCATACGTCTCCTGGGCTTTTAGGTTGTATGATTTCCGCCAGTGGCTTTTGCATTGACGGAGAGCCTGTTTTTCCCCTCATAGTTCTTGCGTGTACCATGGGGCACCCTTCATACTGTTCGGTATCCTTTCCCTTCGGGCAGGAGCCACCATCTCAATGGCTTTCCTCAGCCGGTATGATAATTTCTTGTACTCCAAGTCCGGATCGCCGGACTGTGATCCTGAATGTGCTGTTTCACTTAATGCTTTCCTCAGCCTGGTGTCCTCTATCTTGCGCCAATTCCGTACCACCCTCCACACTGGAGGTAAGTGTCTAGGGCGGCTACCCACAGGGATCTCAAAGCTGATCGGATAATGATCTGACCAGCTACAGTGTCTGCATTCTGTTTGTAACCTAACTGATGAAGTAGTCCAGATGAGGTCTAAAGTGTGACCGTTCTCGTGGTTGGGGATTCCACAATTTGTTGCAGACCCAGCATGGTCATAGCTTCTCCACACCTACTAGACACACAATCTCTTGGTGTCCGATCCCAATGGTGAGTGCAGAAGATCATGGAAACTGAGGAAACTGTATCTTCTTTTAACAAAATCAGTAAACTAATTGCAACTGGACATTTCATCAGTCAGCACATGCAAAAATATCTCTTCTTTGTTTGGGGAGTGAAGAAGACTACAGATAATTCAGGGAGTAGAAACTGTGTTAGAGGAATGCTAGTAACCTGTTCTAATAGAACTTTGCTGTAAACCTGAGTTGAACGTGTGGGGAGCCTCTTAATTGTTTGAAGCTCTTGTGTGGTGCCACAAAGCCATTCTTAAATGCTTTGGGACTTGTTGAGCATCAGGAAACAGTTAGAGAACATTTTGTGAGAGTTGTAAGGACAAGGTGCTATGCTCATCCAAAAAAGCTTTTGACCACCCTTGATTTTTTTTTGTTTTTGCAAGCTTTTTACCACAGAGTTTAATCCTTCTATGGAACTAAGAACAAAGGCGCATATTTACAATAAAAGGGGTGGAGCGCAGCATTAGTCTCCATGGCTTAACGCCATGCTCTGCTGCTTCTGAAACATAGGGTTGCACCATATTACAACAATATAGTGCAGCCCTGCTTTCCCCCTACTAAATTTAGGAGCCAAGCGCCAATGCACACATAGAAGTTTCAGAAAGTAATTTGTTTTAATGATTGTTTATGTGCAGGAAGGGACACCTTCCTGCACATCAACAGTCATGCAAAGCCTTTTGCTGTTTCCTTGTGTGCTGCACAATGCAGCACACATGGAAACAGCAAAAACGAGGAGAAATAAGGTATTTCTCTTTATAGCAGCAGGGTAAGACCAGGTTTTCCCTGGTATTAATTTTAGCGCTGCCCCATATTTATGCCACCCTTATAAATATGGGGCAGCATGAAAAATCAATGGGTGTTGAGGTGGAATGCCGCAACTTCGCAACACCATTGCCCTCCCCTTACACTATACGTATAAGGGGGCCTTATTTACAAGGCAGCGTTAAGCCACTCATGGCTTAACGCTGCCTTATAAATAAGGCAAGGCCCCTATCACCACCACAACGTCATGAAAAGTGACTTTGTGGTGGCGATAGGGTCTTGCAAATATGCCCCAAAGTATCTATTTTCAGGAAGTACTACACAGTAACAGTCAAACCCCTCAAGAGGTATTTGGCTTTACCTTTGTTTGAAGGTAAAATCAATAAGCACAGTGAACCATCAGCTTTTTCTCGAGCCTTCCCCAGCAGTCATGAAGGACTAACCTTGTTCTCTTTCTCCAGTGGAAGCATTCTTCCTGTCCACATGATAACCACTACTGATCACACAAAGCATGATATGCAAGGCAAATAAGAGAAACTTGGAAAGGGGATTAGTATTAGTGAGGAAAGAGAAACATCAGATGAGTATATTGTGCCTCTTCATCATTACTTTGCTGAACATTGACATGTGCAGATAAGAATGGATATCACAAGAAAAATAGGATACTATTAATATTTTGTGAGAAAGTTCAGTAGCTAACTCTCTCAGAAACAATGATGTGCATTTAAATTACCTCTGTGCAGCCAGCTCTGTGTTCTTGAAATGAAGCTGATTTTCCTCAAACTGAAAAGTTGCAATATATAAGTGACCATGTAGTCACTTAATAACCTCACTCCCAAAGAAATAGAAAACTACTGTCTATATATCCAAGTATATATATATATATTATCTACTGGCTGTCGCCAGTAGATAGTTATAGTTAGGACCACGTTTCCACAGGAAAAGCATTTTGTCATGTGCTTATAACTTCGGTGTCATTTGATGAATCTTTGCAAACTTTTCCAAAAAGTTTCTCTTTTTTGATCAGCTCCTATCTTGAAAGTTTGGGAGTGATTGGTCAAGGGGGGGCTGAGAACAAAGGGGGGTTCCAAAACGTGTTTTCTCGAATCATTTTCCATAGGAAACTTTAGACAAGGCTACAGGTCAAACTGCTGAAGGGAATTACGCCAAATTTGGCAGGGAGAAAGGTCTTGGTCCAGAAAGCACGCTTTCGTTGAAATGGTGTAAATCCATTCAGTAGTTTTTGAGATATTAAAGGAAAAATATATATATATATATCTATATATATCTGGGCGGAGCCTAACTCCCAAGCACGAACTTGCCTCTGATTGGCTGCTAACTCTTCAAACCAGGAAGTGTCCATTGATTGGCTGCTAACACTTCAAACCAGGAAGTGTTAGCAGCCATCTTGTGCCTCGCATCGAGTGAAAATATAAAATAAAGGTGCCGGGGGCAATTTAATATACCGGAGCTCTGTCTGTGTGAGAAACCCCTTTCACGCTCCCTCTTCCCACATCACTAGCTCGCAGCTATGCCGTTAGAAGGCAGTCCGTCGGCTTGCAGCTCTCTACCTTTGCGAGATAGTACGCTGCTATGCCTCTTTGCGAGCGGACGCTCCACATTTGGCAGGGAGAAAGGTCGTGGTCCTGAAAGCGCGCTTTTGTTTATACCCCTTTCACACTCCCTCTGCCCACATCACCAGCTCACAGCTATGCCTTTAGAAGGCAGTCCGTCGGCTCGCAGCTCTCTACCTTTGCGAGCTAGTACGCTGCTGTGCTTCTTTGCGAGCGGACACGCAACATTTGGCAGGGAGAAAGGTCGTGGTCCAGAAAGCCCGTTTTTGTTTAAATGGAGTAAATCAGTTAAGTAGTTTCTGAGAAATATCATATTGTACAGATATTGATATTTGAGAATTCTGACATCTGATTGGCTAAAGCGTTACGAGCACGAGCTTGGCAGCCATTTTGTGATTCAGTCCGTCAGCTCGTATCTCTCCGTAGTTCTACCTCTGCGAGGCAATACTGAAAATATACCGGAGCTCTGTCTGTGCGAGATTCCTGTTTCACGCTCCCTCTCCCCACATCACCACTTCACAGCTATGCCTTTAGAAGCAAGTCCGTTGGCTCGCAGCTCTCTACCTTTGCGAGCTAGTACGCTGCTGTGCCTCTACCTCTGCAAGCTGGTACACTGCTGTTCCTTTGGGAGCGGACGGCCCGTAGTTCTCCCTCTGCGAGTTGAGCCCACAAGCCGCAGCTGTCCCTCAGCGAGCCTGGGTGCGAACTGTTGATAAGTCACACTATATGAGCATTGAAAAGCCATTTTGGTATTCAGTCCGTCAGCTCGCATCTGTCCGAGGCAACTCTGAAAACATACCGGAGCTCTGTCTCTGCAAGATACCCTTTCACGCTGCCTCTCCCCACATCAGCAGGTCATGCACCCTCTTTCCACTTCGTTTTACAGCTACCCTTGAGGCGGAAGCCGGGGGTGTTGCATCTTAACTTTTTAAACTTGTATCTCACGCTTTTTTGCACATTGTTATTAATTGAAATTGTACTTGTGTCTTACCTACGCTTCTGGTGCTTTTGGGCTGGTCATCTTCCCCAATTGCAGATCCAGTGCTGGGACGAGTAGGGCGAGTCCTTTGCCGCCATTGCCACCCACGAGTCGCCTGGCCACGCCCCTCGAAGTTAGCCACGCCCCCTCCCCGACGCATTTAACGCCGCTGCTCAGCTACGAGCCGGTGTTTTACAGCTACCCTTGAGGCGGAAGCCGGGGGTGTTGCATCTTAACTTTTTTAACTTGTATCTCACGCTATTTTGCACATTGTTATTGATTGAAATTGTACTTGTGTCTTACCTACGCTTCTGGTGCTTTTGGGCCGGTCATCTTCCCCAATTGCAGATCCAGTGCTGGGACGAGTAGGGCGAGTCGTTTGCCGCCATTGCCACCCACGAGTCGCCTGGCCACGCCCCTTGCAGTTAGCCACGCCCCCTTCCCGCGCATTTAACGCCGCTGCTGAGCTACGAGCCGGTGTTTTACAGCTACCCTTGAGGCGGAAGCCGGGGGTGTTGCATCTTAACTTTTTAAACTTGTATCTCATGCTATTTTGCACATTGTTATTGATTGAAATTGTACTTGTGTCTTACCTACGCATCTGGTGCTTTTGGGCCGGTCATCTTCCCCAATTGCAGATCCAGTGCTGGGACGAGTAGGGCGAGTCCTTTGCCGTCATTGCCACCCACGAGTCGCCTGGCCACGCCCCTTGCAGTTAGCCACGCCCCCTTCCCGACGCATTTAACGCCGCTGCTGAGCTACGAGCCGGTGTTTTACAACTACCCTTGAGGCGGAAGCCGGGGGTGTTGCATCTTAACTTTTTAAACTTGTAGCTCACGCTATTTTGCACATTGTTATTGATTGAAATTGTACTTGTGTCTTACCTACGCTTCTGGTGCTTTTGGGCCGGTCATCTTCCCCAATTGCAGATCCAGTGCTGGAACGAGTAGGGCGAGTCCTTTGCCGCCATTGCCACCCACGAGTCACCTGGCCACGCCCCTAACAGTTAGCCACACCCCCTCCCCTACTTATAAGTTTGCACACGCCTTGGAAGCGCAGCGGACAAGCGCAGCGGGCACTCACTCTGCACGCCGAAGACACGCCAAAGACTAGCTCGTCTGTGCCCGTCCGGGCCAGTACGGGGCTCGGGGCAGAGGACTATACACCCCCCGTCCACAGACAGCTGGTCAGATCCTCGCTAGAACTGCGTGCGTTACGCCCATCTTCCAACCCAAGTTGCTCCACACTTAATCTCCATAGCACTGTAGTGGTGTCGTGTAATAAGTGCGAGCTAACCACAACCATCCTCCAACCTTTCCCTGATGCTGTTAGAAGACACAGGAAACACAAACAACCTCATCCTATCGAGGGAAGGGAATTCGTGCTTTATAATACAAACTGCCGTTCACTTCCCAAGCACAGACTGGACATTTTCAACCTCTTATTAGAGGCAAATCCTAGTGTCCTCTTTCTGACTGAAACATGGCTCCACGAGAGTGCGGGCCCTGATGTGGCTACTGCCCTCCCCGCTAACTACGCTATCACTAGGATTGATAGACAAAACCAGTCAGGAGGTGGAATTGCTATCATTTTCGACAGAAATGTGGTGTACTATTGAACAAATTTCCATCCCTGACTGTGAAGCAGGCTCTTTTAAAATCTCTCTGAATCCCAATTGCACAATGTCCGGCATATTGATGTACCGGCCCCCCGGAAATTTTTCCATATGGGCTTCAAACTTAGCAAACTATATTACTCCGTACTATTTGGCATCGAAAAATTTCTCACTTATTGGCGACCTAAATTTGCATTTGGAGGACCCATCTATTCCCGCTTGTACTAATTTACTTGATGACCTGAAGGCCCTTAACTTGTCCTTAATGAACACTGGGCCGACTCATAATAAAGGTCACCTGCTCGACCCCATTTTTTCCAACCTGACCGAACTCAAATGGCATAACACTTCTCCTATCTGTTGGTCGGATCACTACTTAATTGAACTGAGTATTAAACATCTACCCACCGCTGTTACGACACTCGACAGTCCTGCCATATCCAGAAAAAATTGGAAATCACTTGACATGGCCAAATTAAATGAGGCACTCCATGAAAACCCTCCTAAGAAGGGCCATAACATGAATAGCCTGGCTGAAGCCGCTCATATATGGCTCAACGATGCTGCTGACCACTGCCTATCTTCCACTTCCATTAAAAGTAACAGACACCGCCATCCTGCTCCATGGTTTAATGACCTACTAAAAATAGAAAATCAAGATGTAAGGCATTGGAGCGAAAATGGCGTAAAGACTATGACCCTGAAGCTAAAAACATCTATCACGTGGCCAGGAATTTATACCACTCTGCCTGTGCTAAAACACGTGCAGCTTTTGTGTCCCAGTCTATCACTGAAGCTTCAAACAAATCGTAAACTCTGTTTAACTTGGTCAAGGATCTAGCTGGTGCCCACACCAGAGCTGTGGCTCCCCCATTAAACTCACAACAATACCAAGACCTTGCTTGTTTCTTTTTTGATAAAATGGAAAAAATCATCAGGGACATTAAAACTAACAACACCATATTTCCCTCCTCTATTGATTTGGATTTTGCACCATTTGGTGAAACTACCTTGGAATCGTGGCCACTCATAACGGTAGACACAATGAAATCCATCCTTAAAAACATCAAGTCCGGTTCCCCCAGGGACCCTGTCCCAATTAAATTCCTCAAACAACTTGATGACCAGTCCTTAGGAGTTATAGTTGATATGCTCAACGCTTCCTTTGAACTTTCTTCAGTCCCGACTCTTTGGAAACACGCTATGGTTACGCCACTGTTAAAAAAGCCTACAGCTAACCCAGGATGCCTGGCAAACTATAGACCCATTTCCCTGCTCCCTGCATTTTCCAAGTGCTTGGAGAGACATGTTCACATGGCTTTGTCCAACTTTGTCGAAAAGAACTCTCTCCTACACCCCTCACAATCTGGCTTCCGAGCTGGTTTCTCGACGGAAACCACTCTTCTTGGAGTCACGGAACATATTCGCAATCTCCTTGACAAAAGTCAGACGGTCGCGCTCATGCTCCTCGATCTGAGCGCGGCCTTTGACACTATATCACATGATATCCTCATTAAGGCACTGTATAGAAATGGTGTCCGGGGTAAAGCGCTTGATTGGATTCGTTCTTTTTTGGGAGACCGGACATTCCAAATAACATCCTCTACGGCCTGCTGTGAATCGTTCAACGCCCCTCACGGCGTGCCTCAGGGATCAATTCTGAGCACCTTATTTTTTAACATTTATCTCAGGCCCCTGGCTGACCTTGCTGAAACATCCGGACTCTCCCTTATGACCTACGCAGATGATTCCCAAATCATTTTTTCCCTATCCCAACCAGTCACATCTTCCTCATCTCCCCTCAAACTTGGTCTTCAAAACATCCTTAATTGGATGATGAGAAATCAATTAAAACTTAATGGAGACAAGACAGAGGTTCTTCTCTTGGGAAAGCAGCAGGAACTCTGGAATCCCATTCACTGGCCTGACCAGTTGGCCGCTTTTCCAACACCAGTGACTCAAGTTCGTAACCTGGGTTTTATCTTGGACAGTGCCCTTTCTATGAGCAAACAGGTCAATAAAGTTGTTGGGCTGTGCCTCACCATTATCAAATGGTTGAGGAAAATTATCTGGATGCTGCCCCCTTCCACCCAGAAGACTGTAGTCAATGCCCTCATCACTTCCCGGCTTGACTATGGTAACATTCTGTATCTCGGGTCAAATAAAGCTGTTGTCAGTCGACTGCAACTTGTTCAAAATGCCGCAGTCCGTTTGCTGTGTAAAATTCCTAAAAACTCCGAGGTCTCTAGCTACCGCCGTCAGCTTCACTGGCTCAGGGTTGATAGCAGAATTCGCTTCAAAGCCTTGACGTATATGCTCAGAATCAAGGCAGGTACAGCACCTAAATACCTTCTTGCTTTGGCCCATCCCTACTTCCCCAAACGTAATCTCCGTTCACAATCTCATTCAAATTTCTGTGTTCCAAGATTTAAATTGGCAAGAATGGGAGGCAAATCATTTGCCTACCTTGGTCCGTCCCTCTGGAACACTCTTCCTCCCTTCATTCGAAAAGAGGATAACTATGGCAGGTTTTTTCGCCCCTGACTGTCTTGGCTGTATCTCGGCACCGGGAAACCCTTTTTGGGTAGCTGTTGCGCCTTACAAGATCAAAAAATAAAATAAAATAAATTCCACTTCACCAGCATACCCCCAACAACCTTCTTGGGCCCGCAAGTCTCCCTCTGCGAACCACCAGTCTGCTCGTAGCTCTTTGGGTGCGACTTCTGGGGCCCACAGTTGTATTTGTGAAGCCAAGACTGGAAATGTACCGCAGGTCTCTCTCTGCAAGATACCCCCTTCACGCTCCCTCTCCCCACACACTGTTCCTCAGCTATCCCTTTGCAAGCCGACGGCCCGCACCTTTCCCTTTACCTTTCGGCCCACAGCTGTTCCTCTGCGAGCTGGCCCACAGCTCTCCCTCTGCGAACTGAAGGGCCGCGGCTCTTCCTCTACAAGTCAGTCAGTCGGCTTGCAGCTCTTCATCTACGAGCCAGCCCGCCGGCTCACAAGTCTCTGAGAACAGATGCAATGGAGCCAACGATCATGCAGGTCGCACACCCAGCACTGCTCCGGCACCCCCTTGCAGCAGCTCCTTGTCTGCAATCCCCCCTCACCCCCACTGCCAACAAACAAATGTGACAGTCACGTTAGGGAATCTGGAACATAAAAAATTGGCTAAATTTGTACAATTATGAATAAGAATATGCTTGTGAGGTTGGACAAATAAGAATCTTAGTCATGTATGGATTCACATATAAAACATTTTATTTAAACAAAAGAACAAAATAAAAGTAGATACAGGTATGGCGTTTCATCCCTCGACAATTTGTGAATCACAGCCTGCAAGACAAAAAGAAAGATAAGATGGTGCATCATGCGTCCATTAAAGGAGAGAGAGAGAGAAAGAGTGAGAGAGAGAAAGAGAGAGAGAAAGAAAGAAAGAGTGAGAGAGAGAGTAAGACAGAGAAAGAGAGAAAGAGTGAGAGAGAGAAAGAGAGAAAGAGTGAGATGCAAGAAAGACAGAAAGAGAGAAACAGTGTGAGAGAGAGGAAGAGAGAGAGAGAAAGAATGAGAGAGAGGAAGAGAGAGAAAGAAAGAATGAGAGAGGAAGAGACAGAGAAAGAGAGAAAGTGTGAGAGAGAGAAAGGAAGAGAAAGAGAATAAGAGAGAGAAAGAGTGTGAGCAGGGCCGGACTGGCTGTAGCAGGCATCGGGCAATCCCCCGGTGCGCCGCACGGGTGGGGGCCGGTTTTGGGCCCCTGGGGGCCATTTTTGATACAGGGCCATTTTTGCAGCATAGCTTCAAAATTGGCCCTGTAACAAATTCGGGCAAAAACCGGCCCTGGCAAAGAGCTCGGCAGCACCCCCAACCCCGGGGGAGGAGGAGGCTGAGCACTTTGCCAGGGCCGGTTTTGGTTCCCAGTCCAGCCCTGAGTGTGAGTGACAGAAAGGAAGAGATGGAGAGGGAGAGTGAGTGTTGACACTGTGGAGAAAATCTTCACAGCTAATTTTTCTGCCACCGGTGTGTCTCCAACCAGGTGCCGGGATATAATGCAGCCCTCAATTTTAGTCATCTGAAACATAGTATAGAAACAGTGGTGGCAGAGTACATACAACTGCACACGCGTAATTCTCTGTTTCGCCCCTGCGCACTCAGACTGCTGCACCCCATCGACTCCCGTCGCACAGAGGTGTCTGTCCAGCCTGTTCACTCAGGCTGTTGCACACCATCGACTCCTGCCATCCAGAGGTGTCTGCCCACGTCTGCGTACCCAGGCTGATTTACCCCATCCACTCCCACTGACCAGAGGTGTCTGCCCGCTGCTGTGCGCCCAGGCTTCTGCACCCCATCCACTCTCAGTGCCCGGAGGTGACTGCCCGTTCCTATGTATCCAGGCTGCTGCACCCCATCCCCTCCCAGTGCCCGGAAGTGTCTGTCTGCTCTTGTGCACCCAGGCTGCTGCACACTATCCACTCCCACCGCCCCGAGGTGACTGCCCGCTGCTGCGGAAACAAGCCTCCTGCTCGCCTTCCGCCACCGGCGTGTGTGCAAGAGGGTGCACCACATGCCGAAGCAACCTTCTTAGGCGCTGCGTACACGCGGTACAGCAGACCTCACAATTCAGACTGGGTGTTGATTGTCGGGATGGCCATGCATCATTGCAGGCTCCACACGCGTTCAGCTCTGGTGGCACTGAGTGGCAGGAGTTCCGTGTTGGGGGGGACATCAATCCGTGAATCACAGCCTGTTAGACAAAAAGCAAGATAAGATTGTGCGTCATGCGTTCATCAAAGGAGAGAGAGAGAAAGAAAGAGTGTGAGAGAGGAAGAGAAAGAGAGAAAGAAAGAGTGAGAGGGAGAAAGAGAGAAAAAGAAAGAAAAAGAGGGAGAGGAAGACAGAGAAAGATAGAAACAGTGAGAGTGAGAGGAAGAGAGAGGGAGAGAAAAAGAAAGAAAGAGTGAGAGGAAGACAGAGAGAAAGAGAGCAAGAGTGAGAGAGATGAAGAGAGAGAGAAACAGTGAGAGAGAGGAAGAGAGAGAAAGAGAGAAACAGTGTGAGTGAGAGGAAGAGAGAGAGAGAAAGAGTGTGAGGGAGAGAAAGGAAGAGATGGGGAGGGACAGTGAGTGCCCACACTGTGGACAAGACCCTCACAGCTCACCTTTACACCACCGCTGTGTCTCCAACCACGTGCCGGGACCTAGCGGAGCCCTCAAGCTCCTACATTTGAAACATAGTACAGAATCAGGAATGGCAGAGTATATACGACTGTGCACGCCTAAATCGCTGTGCTGCCTTTGTGCATCCAGGCTGCTGCACATCATCCATTTCCACTGCCCAGAGGTGTCTGCCTGCCGCTGCGCACCCAGGCTGCTGCACCCCATCCACTCCCGCTGCCCAGAGGTGTCTGCCCGCCCCTGCGCACCCAGGCCTCACTGCTCACCTTTTCGCGGACAGGGCACACTCCACATCATGCAGCCCTGCTCCGCAGGCCACCAGGTCTCACATTTGGTGCTGCGTCTTGAATTCACCATGGCAGAGGACATACCAGTGCACCCACCATCATCGCAGATTGCACACCCGCTCAGCCCTTGCGGTGCTACTAACTCAGTGACCAGTAAGGCCACACAAGTGGCGGTAGGCCCCCGCTGTTCGATGGCTCAGGCCTACACTGCGGTCCAACAGGGCACACAAAACATGAACTGTCCAGGCCACCGGGACGGGGATCATCACAGGCTGCCCACTCGCTCAGCACTTACAGTGCCCCTACCTCAGTGGACCGAAATTCACCGTCCCGTGGCGGTGTGCCTGTGCCGGCCGCAGTGCATCTGGTGCACCAAGTCTGAAATGGAAATGGCATGGAGCATGTGCATCTCGTCGTTTTTATTGGCAGGGTCACATGTCCTGTGACGCCTGTGCTTGATGGGTGTGGTGTGGGTGTAAACCAGCCATCAGGGAGTGGCTGTGGCATACTGAGAACTAGACCTGTGAGCAGCAGATCACTACAATGAAAAGCTGGGCCATGTAGTATTGTTGTCCCTCCCTGTATGTGTAAATAGATTGGGCTGGCCTGGCGTATGCCAGTCCTGCGTGAGGCTGTGAATAATGACTCTGGAGCTCTGGGCGTGGTTCCGTCCTGGGCTGTATGAGGAATCAATTGATGCGGGTGTCCCTGTTGTAGTGGTGCCGCCACCGGGGCCGCAAGCACCAATGTGTCACCCTGTACTCTTGGTATTTTGTGCATCATTATTGGTGGGTAACTTGCATTCTTCACACATGTTTGGTTGCCACATCTCGCTACATTCAGCTATTGTTTGGCTGAGGTTCCATGCCGTTTTTGGAAGGTCCGCTGTCCTGTTGTGTGCTGCCTCGGTGGTAGTAGGGGGGGGTGGTCTGGGGGGAGGTCCTGACAGTGGTGGTGTGGAAATATGGATTTTTCTGGTCAGTTATGTCCCCTATCTTGGACCCCAACGGTTCTATGTGCATGTTACAAGTACATGTATGTTCCCTCCAGTTCTAGTTATGAAGACGCAAATACATGTGCGTCCATCGTTAACATGTCCTCTTTCAGATCCGCCATGAATGGGCCGGATATTCCATTCCTAAGTACAAAAGGCCACCGCCTTTATATGGTTCATTTATGCCATTTTACAGTCCAGGCAAGTAGGCCCTGATTCTGTCATCAAGCTTTTCTTGCTTTCTGTCTCTGAAGCTCCAGTCCGAGCCTGCATCTGTGACCATGAACTTTGTCTCATTCCCTGCGCGGCTCACGATGCCTGACATCAGCTTGCTGCCTGCCAAGAACTGTATTTCACCTTCGAAAATTATCTGCTCCGCTCCCTGCCCAATGCATTCCTGTCTAGTAGTTTGAGTAGGCATTCTGCCAGCTACCGAGCAAAGGCCCGGCTTCTCTGTCTTCATACAAGTAATTCATAGTCCTGTTACTATGGAAGATTCCTGCCCTCGCATCTAGTGTAGACACTTAGACGCTTGTACACGCACTAACAGTCAGTATAGTCAGTATAGAATAAGATTCTACTCCAAGAAGGCCTCTCTTTTGGATAACATAGTTCTTTAAACATAGGATGTTAGATATGATTTGGGATTAGGTTGACTTGACCCTCCAGACATCTGTCGCCACATGTAGAGCTAAATGTCAAGTCCCCTTCACCCCCTAGCTGCACGTCAATCACACGTCATGCTGCTGCGCGCGCATTTCTGCCAAGTATTTCTGCTGACATTACGAAACTCTTTCATGGAACCACCCCATTATGACATCATGCCTGATGACGTTCCTTTGTTACGCCCAATCACGCCCATTTTTGATTACGCATGAATAATGTTATCTTCCTTATCAATTGTTACGCCTCTCGCATTTGCCTCACTGTAATGCCTATTGTATAAAAGTGATTAATTATCAATAATATATGTACTTCACTTCCTGAACCTCCGTGGTGATGGAACTTGGAGGCCACGATTTCGAAATCGTCCATTAGAATAAAGCCCATTCTGAACTTCTAATACCACGGATTCTGCCTCTTATTTACTGAGCTATTTTTATTATGTTCTGTATCAAATTAAGTCCCGGTAATTAAATTATTTACCACATAAATGGCGCCCGAACAGGGACACTTTCTCATCTCACGCGCCGGCGGTGCGTTGCAGGCCCGGTCTCCTGCCACAGCTGAACGGATAACAACGCGTACCAGCAGGATTTCCTGTATCTCCCTCCGGTCAAGCGGGGGCGACTGAGGCTGCGATCAACACCCAGACGAGGCGGTGAGAAGTGCGAAGTATCCCGACCAGAGCCTAGCTGAGAGAGCAAGATCCGAGGTATACAGAGGCCCACCAGGTTTCCGATGTCCTGAAGTGTCCGAAGTTGTCGAGTCGAGTCCAGTCCGGTCCAGTTCAGTTCAGTTCCGTTCCGAGGCCTTCCGTTCCGAGCTACCCGGTGAGTACCATTACTGGGGAGGCGTTCTGGCGTGCACATAAGTTGTGCCGGTCCAGACGGGTTTGGGTACACAAATCCGGTCTGCACTGTTCCAGCAGTGTATCTGTACTGTTTAGCAGTATATCTAGTATATCAAGTATATAATTTCAGAATAAATCAGTTAAATGCCGAGTATTATGTTTAGTGATTAAGTTTTCTTAGATCATCGTCATCATCATCGTTGCTCATGTAAATGTTAAATGTTAAATGTATTGATATGTCCTGCATGTGGTATGAATGACTGTTCATTATTGTGTTTTATTGTATTAAGTTTGTTCAAAACCAAGTATCAGACCAGTTCTCAATATGCCGCTCTTTTCAAAACTAAGACAGATCACAACTAGAAAAGGGGTACTCGAAGAAGCTGTTCCCATTCCTCCTAGGGACACTCCAGGGTACTTCATGTATCATAAACACGGCCTAGACGCTATATTATTTCTTGATCTATGGGTAGACTACACTAAGGAATTACCAGAAAGTCAGAGGTGGCCCGCAGCTGGGACCTGGGATGCAGAGTGCATCGTGAAAGTGTCACAGTGGAGTGTAGGCTCTCACCTTAAGCCGGCTGCAGCGGGAGCGATGCTGGACGTTGGGTACCCCTGCCCTTATCTATGTGCTCCCCCCAGAGAGGAACAAGAGCCACCTCGTCGGGGAAGACCACAAAGACTGGGGAAAGGGACAAAAGGGGTAAAGGAAACAAGGAGGTAGAGGCCGCAGGACTCTTGGGATAACTTCAAGGAGTTGTATCGTTCACTCTCTCTCGTCATCCGTTCCTGCAGTAAAGACACACAACATAACCATGAATGGAGCCCTATTTCTCCCCTCTCCGCCACTCCTTACATTAGTGCATGGCATTCACGTACCTTGATGCCCCAGGCATTCAGGAAGAAAGCACCCAGTCTACTTAGGAAGGCGGCACAGTTCTCTTCCGACCTCATAGGGGTGCGTCTTGCACTAGAATCCTGGTCTGGCAGCTAATCCTCTTAATGTAAATAATAAAGGGATGCAGCGCTCTGCGGCGCACGTGTGTTGCCAACCGCCACGTAACGGTATTTGCCTATGACGTATGTCTCAGAATCAATTATAATGCACTCCTGCGCATGTTCCGAAGAGCCTTGCCACAGCTCTCCAAAGTAAATGGCACAAAGTAAATAGCAAGCGCTTCTGCGCTTCAAGGTACAGCACAAAGTGAGTAGTAAGCGCGTCTGCGCTTCAAGATAAGGTACTAAGTAAGTAGTAAGCGCTTCTGCGCTTCAAGGTATGGCAGCGTAGGTATCCTTCGAGTGCGGGTTTTCGCGCTCCTATGCGCGGGTGCTCAGGAAGGTAAGGGGCACTGTGGAAGTCACCCCCGGTGTGCAGGGACTCGCGCTCCTATGCGCGGGTGCTCCGGTGACGGACGGGAAAGGTAGGCGTGGTTTGTCTGCCTACGGGGCTCCGCACCTATGCTGGTGCTTGAGGTCCGAAGGGCAGTCCGCCGTTCAAGAGCCAAGACAACAAGCGCTCACTCCAAGACTAGCGCTGGGATCCGCGTTGGCTTCGCTCCAAATCCGACAGGGAATTCGCGATGGGGCCAGGTTCAGGCTTACCCGGCAAAGGTCTGTGGTCTTACGAGGTTCCTCCGAATACACCGGATACTCAGGGCTTGACGGGACTCGGCGTCTAACATTGCAATCAGGTGACGAGCCCCGTGTTCAGGGAGGGAGGAGGTTACATAGAGAAGAAGGTGAAAAGAGAAGTAGGACACCCGCTTCACTCATTGGCAGGCATTCTGGGAGTCGTAGTCCCGCATTCTCTCCTCTCTCTCCATTCTCACCTACGTGCTGTGACAGAACCCCCTCTTAATGTCCGCCGTCTCGGCGGACCACCTGGCTTGTTGGGACACCGTGTGTGAAATCTTCTAATGAGGTGTGGGCAATGTAAGTGTGCTACTGGTTCCCAGGACCTTTCCTCCGGCCCATAACCCTTCCAGTCAATGAGATATTGTAACCTCCCTCTGACCCTTCGAGAATCTAGGACTTCGTGTACTTCATACTCCACCTCCCCATCTATTTCTACAGGAGAGGGTTTTACTGGTTGTCTCGTGCCACTGCGATAAGGGCGTAAGAGGGAAACGTGAAAGACTGGATGTATGTGCCACGTGTCTGGGAGTTGTAGTCTCATAGCTACTGGATTGACCAAGCCCACTATTTCATACGGCCCCACAAACTTGGGTTGTAACCTAGTGTTTCCCTTGAGACGTAAATTTTTTGTGCTCAGCCATACTTTGTCTCCTACTTGATAGGAAGGGGATGGAACTCTCCTTTTATCTGCATTATTTTTATCTCGAGCTTGAGCTAGTTCTAGGTGGAGTTTGGCTTTGGCTAGTATGAGTTTCAAACGGGCATGGTGTTCTTGTATGGTAGGTAGTGTGGATGTTCCTGGCTGTTCGAAAGGTAACATGTTAGGGTGGAACCCATGTAAACAGAAGAACGGGGATGTCCCTAACGAAGAGTGGTGGGTGTTATTATACGTGAATTCTGCAGTCCATAACAGGGTTCTCCATTCTTCGTGATATTGCAAGGTGAAGCACCTAAGGTATTGTTCAAGGGTTTGATTCAACCTCTCGGTTTTGCCGTCTGTTTGGGGATGATAGCTTGTAGATAATTTGGCCTCGATTTTTAGAATGGTACATAAGGCCTTCCAAAATCTAGAGATGAATTGGGTTCCTCTGTCGGTGATTAGAACTGCTGGAATTCCGTGTAACCGGACAATGTCCTGCAGAAAGATGGTAGCTAATGCTCCAGCCGTGGGTAGCTTGGTGAGGGCTATAAAGTGCCCCATCTTAGTTAAGTGGTCGATAACCACTAAAATGGTGTTGTGGCCAAGACTGGGTGGCATATCGACAATAAAATCCATCGACACCGTGTGCCAAGGTGCCGGAGGTATGGGTATTGGTCGCAGCAGCCCTTGGGGTCGTTGATGTACTGCCTTGGCTTGTGTACACACGGCGCATTCAGCGACGTATTGCTGGGAGTCTGTAGACATCGTTTCCCACCAGAAGTATCGGGACATTTGTTGAATCGTTTTATCTTTGCCTGGGTGTCCTCCTAGGGGGGTGTCATGTATCCACTGTAAGGCCTGTAGTTGAAGAGATTTCTCTGGTACGTATAGACGATTATCATCATACAGCAGTTGGTCAATGAGAACACGATGCTCGGGGTCTTTGGCTATCCAGGCTTTCGTGTTCACTCTCTTGGTTCCGTTACGCACTTCGCGTAGAAATGCCCCTGTCGCAGAGGTGGCCAATACTTCGGTCTGAAAGGTGGCCTTATGCAAGATACATGGGGGTTCTTCAAGAGGCTGTTTTTCCGTCTCAGAGGATATTCGTGACAATGCATCTGCTTTTCCGTTCTGTGGCCCGGGTCGGAACTTGATTATGAAGTCAAAATCGGCGAAGAATAAGGACCACCGGAGTTGGCGCGGGGTCAACGCACGAGCGCTTTTCAGGAAAAGTAGATTACGGTGGTCGGTGTAGATTTCCACCATGTGTCGAGCCCCCATCAAATGGTGTCTCCACTCTTCGCAGGCCCTTTTGATGGCCAACAGCTCTTTGTCCGTTATGCTGTAGTTCACTTCGCTAGGCGTCAATTTCTTCGAATAGAAGGCCACCGGATGAAGTTGTCCCGTTTCGGGATGGCGCTGGGAAAGGATGCCTCCTACTGCGTAATATGATGCGTCTGTTTCCATCACGAATGGTTGACTAACATCCGGATGACGTAGAACAGGGGCTGTCGTAAAACATGATTTCAAGGTCTGAAATGCTTGTTCGGCCTCCTCAGTCCAACGAAAGGTAGCTCCCTTTCGTAACAGGAGAGTTAATGGTTGAATAATCCTGGAGAACTCTCTTATAAATCGCCTATAAAAATTGGCGAAGCCTAGGAAGCTTTGTAGGGATTTAACGCTGGATGGAGAGGTCCACTGCAAAATAGCTTGAATCTTTTTCTGATCCATGCATAACCCCTCGGGACCGATGATATATCCCAAAAATTCGACGGTAGAGGCGTGGAACAAACATTTTTCTAGTTTGGCGTATAACGCATGCCGCTGGAGTCGTTCTAGTACTTCTGCCACATGGTTCTTATGTTCTTCTAAGGACTGTGAATACACCAGTATATCGTCTATGTATACTATACATGACACATCCAGGAGGCCTCTCAATACCTCATCCATGAAGTATTGGAAGGCGGCAGGGGCGTTACAAAGGCCGAAGGGCATCACCATGTATTCGTAGAGTCCGAATTTCGTCCGAAATGCCGTTTTCCATTCGTCTCCCTGCCTTACGCGCACCAGGTGGTAGGCGCCTCGGAGATCTAACTTGGTGAACACAGTAGCTCCCTTCAATTGGTCCAGTAGTACAGGGATTAATGGCAGGGGGTAGCGATTCTTCTTTGTCACTCTGTTCAATGCTCTGTAATCGATGCAGGCCCTCAATCCTCCTTCACGTTTTGGTATAAAAAACAGGGGAGAAGAGGCGGGAGAAGTAGACTGACGTATGAACCCCAGGACCAGCAGTTTTTCTAGGTATTGTTGTAGATAAGTAGTCTCAGCCTCTGTGAGTGCATATATGCGACTGCACGGTATGCTGGCTCCTGGTTCCAAGTCGATGACACAATCATATGTTCTGTGTGGGGGTAGCTTACTGGCCTCTTTTTCACTGAACACATCTTGGTATCTGTGATATTCTGCGGGCAATTCCGGAATCGGATCCGCTTCCGGCGTGCTACATCCAAGCGCCAGTAGCACTGCAGGATTCTCAGGGATGGTAGTCGTGTGAACTCGGGTATAGGTGCAATGTTCCTTGCAATAGGAGGAGTTTAGGGTCACCGTTCTGGCTGCCCATCTCACATAAGGATCGTGTAATGTGAGCCAAGGCAGACCCAATATCAATTTAAAATGAGGGGCATCTATTAGATCAAATTTTATACCCTCAAAATGTTCGGCTCCGATTTGCATCACTAGTTGTTGTGTATGCAAACTCACCGGACCGGAGGTTAGATCGGTTCCATCCACCGCTTTCACTGGTTCTGGAATCTCCTTTTTTATGCATGGAACTCCGATATCTTTGGCATAGCGTTGATCTACGAAATTGCCCGTGGCTCCGGAATCTACCAAGGCGTAACCCATCACAGGGTCCGATCCCGGCCACTGCATCGTTACCCCGATGAGCAGGTGGGGAGCCATGGGTTGTATCACATGGCTTTGAGCGGCAAAGACCTCTTCTGCTGCTTGACTCAAACAAGGGGTCTTCAACTTGCTTGAGCATAGTCGTTTCCCAAAGGCTCGGACATTCGCTCCACTACTGGCACCTTCTTGACCTCTTTCTGTTCCCTGATGGTAGTAGAGAGTTTGGTTCGACAGTCTTTAATAAAGTGCCCTGATTTCCCGCAATACATGCAGAGTTTCAGGAGTCTTCTACGGTTTCTCTCTTCCGCGCTCAGGGGTCCTCTTACTCCGCTAATTTGCATAGGTTCAACTCCATCGCTGGGCACCGCAGTACTTTCAGAAGGGGGTTTTAGCCGGATCGGCATGTATCTGGCTTCTGGCCGTTGCCGATCAGTCTTCCGCTCTTGCAATCGGTGATCTAGCTGGACTGTCAGGTCAATTAACTCCTCACACGTGGCTGGCATATGCACCACTTGGGCCAACACGTCCTTTAGTTCTCCTCTGAGCCCTTGATAGTACAAGGAGGAACGTTTTTCAGCTGGCCATTCGGTTTCCACTACCAATCTGTTGAAATTTGTGATATAAGATAAGAGATCTTGTGACCCCTGTCTCAGGGTAATGAGTTCTCTGTCTAAAGAAAGCTGATGAGCCTTTCTATCAAATAGTTTGCGCATTTCTTCGCAAAAAGCTGTAAAGTCCTGTAAGACTGGATCATTTTTCTCTATAAGAGGAAAGGACCAACTAGCCGCGTTCCCCCCTAGATACGACATTATGAACGCGGTTTTGGTCTGGTCAGTTGGAAAGACAGCAGGTTTACACATAAAGTGTAGCTTACATTGCCCTAAGAATACACTAAACTTTTTTGGGTCCCCAAAAAACCTCTCAGGAGGGGCTAAAGGCAAGTGTAAGGGTTGGATAACTTGGATAGTGGATGGTCCTCCACTCCCCCCTTGCTCGGGTGAAGGGTTGGAGGAAGAGGGAGGCGGAAGAGTCCAATTACGGATGTAGGATGGCCCTCGAGCGCCTGCGGGGGGTACCCGAGACAGACCTGCCACTTCTCTTCTCATGGTTCCCATCTCGTGTCTCAATTCCTGGTTTTCGCCTCTAAAGGCGTCCACTTCCATTCGTAAAGCGGTCAGAGTTTCTAGCACCGAGGTAAGCACGGTGTTGGTATCCATCGCTCAGGCTGCAAGTAACCGTGGGCTCGTCACTCTGTCACAGTGGAGTGTAGGCTCTCACCTTAAGCCGGCTGCAGCGGGAGCGATGCTGGACGTTGGGTACCCCTGCCCTTATCTATGTGCTCCCCCCAGAGAGGAACAAGAGCCACCTCGTCGGGGAAGACCACAAAGACTGGGGAAAGGGACAAAAGGGGTAAAGGAAACAAGGAGGTAGAGGCCGCAGGACTCTTGGGATAACTTCAAGGAGTTGTATCGTTCACTCTCTCTCGTCATCCGTTCCTGCAGTAAAGACACACAACATAACCATGAATGGAGCCCTATTTCTCCCCTCTCCGCCACTCCTTACATTAGTGCATGGCATTCACGTACCTTGATGCCCCAGGCATTCAGGAAGAAAGCACCCAGTCTACTTAGGAAGGCGGCACAGTTCTCTTCCGACCTCATAGGGGTGCGTCTTGCACTAGAATCCTGGTCTGGCAGCTAATCCTCTTAATGTAAATAATAAAGGGATGCAGCGCTCTGCGGCGCACGTGTGTTGCCAACCGCCACGTAACGGTATTTGCCTATGACGTATGTCTCAGAATCAATTATAATGCACTCCTGCGCATGTTCCGAAGAGCCTTGCCACAGCTCTCCAAAGTAAATGGCACAAAGTAAATAGCAAGCGCTTCTGCGCTTCAAGGTACAGCACAAAGTGAGTAGTAAGCGCGTCTGCGCTTCAAGATAAGGTACTAAGTAAGTAGTAAGCGCTTCTGCGCTTCAAGGTATGGCAGCGTAGGTATCCTTCGAGTGCGGGTTTTCGCGCTCCTATGCGCGGGTGCTCAGGAAGGTAAGGGGCACTGTGGAAGTCACCCCCGGTGTGCAGGGACTCGCGCTCCTATGCGCGGGTGCTCCGGTGACGGACGGGAAAGGTAGGCGTGGTTTGTCTGCCTACGGGGCTCCGCACCTATGCTGGTGCTTGAGGTCCGAAGGGCAGTCCGCCGTTCAAGAGCCAAGACAACAAGCGCTCACTCCAGGACTAGCGCTGGGATCCGCGTTGGCTTCGCTCCAAATCCGACAGGGAATTCGCGATGGGGCCAGGTTCAGGCTTACCCGGCAAAGGTCTGTGGTCTTACGAGGTTCCTCCGAATACACCGGATACTCAGGGCTTGACGGGACTCGGCGTCTAACATTGCAATCAGGTGACGAGCCCCGTGTTCAGGGAGGGAGGAGGTTACATAGAGAAGAAGGTGAAAAGAGAAGTAGGACACCCGCTTCACTCATTGGCAGGCATTCTGGGAGTCGTAGTCCCGCATTCTCTCCTCTCTCTCCATTCTCACCTACGTGCTGTGACAGAAAGTAGAGGAAGAATTATGGAAAAAGAAAGCTAGACAATCACAGAAGGACGCCATTGAATTATGGCGTAAAGAATCGTATAGACGCACAGAAAAAGCACGTAGACAGGAAGAGAAGAGTAAAGAGAATTCAAATAAAGTTCAAGAAAATCTATTAATTGAAGAAGGTACACGAGTAAAATCAGAACAAGTAGACAGACAAAGACATGCCCTTATGAAGGATATGTATCCCCTTCTGGCCGAGGGATTACCTAAGGCTACTGCGGGGATACCAAAAGACTTGCCACCCCCATTATTTCCAATAAAGGTACATCCTAAGGGGCATCCTAGAACCGCAGAAGATGTTTTTCTTTCCTCATATTTAGATGACGCAGCTCCCGAGTATGCTAACCCCGCCCCACACAGACCGTCGGCCGGGGAGGTTCAACGCCAAGATCCTGTATCTGTACCTTTACAACAACAAATCCTGACACAAGTTCCGGCAAGCACGTCCGTTTCCACATCTGTTCCTACAGCTACTTCTATAGCTGTGTCCACACCTATAGTTGCTGTATCACGTTCTACGAATCCTTTCACGCCCGATACTCCAGACGGGGCTACCGGAGGTGCTACCAATATTTTTTCTACGCCACCCAGAATAAATAAACTTACCTTTCAAGAGTCAGCACACCCACGTACCCCCAAACTCATAAATTCCCGCACGCTTAAAGAACTTCTTGTAGATTGTAGATATGACCCTGTGCCCGGCAAAGAGGACGAAATGATCCTGGCATCATTACGTATCAGACGAGCCGCGGTGTATTTAGGGAAGTTACCAGGAATGACTATGCATCTAGATAATATATATCATTTTGTCCAGACAGGGCGAGATTCTGAATGTATTAACAGAGCTATGGAATACCAGAAAGTGGAGATACAAGGGGAACTGTTACGTTTCCTCATAAATTGTGTGATCAGAAATCAAGACCGGCCGGGGGTAGACCCGGAAACAATGGAAACTCTTACCAGATGGAGCCAGAATACATCAGAAGGGAGACATGACAGGCAAAAATGTATAATAGCCATGTGCAGAAAGATCCGTAAAGAAATAGAATGCCTACACGAAGAGAGATTAGCGGTAGACCAGTTTGAACAAAACGAGGAGGAGGAAGGATCAGGACTGCCCACAGGACAGTCAGACACCATAGCCTATGTAGGTAGAGGAAGATCTTGTAATAGTACTAGATGTTTTACTGATCCGATACGTCCGATATGTCCAGATAATAACAGGAATTTCCAAACACCTATAATAAATATAAGGTCCCCCGAGCATTCGTTCCAAGCCGCTGACAAATTACTGCGAGAACGAAGGGGTTATCATTTTCTCGATTCTATGGATGAACAAGAATTAGCCAGGTCAGCCGTTCATTGGGTTGACAGTCCCGGAAAGTATGATGATGATACAGTAGCACACACATTTTTGAATCTCACCCCAGATGAACAATGTTTAGCTGGGATTTATATGATTCAACAACTTCTTATACTATATAAAAGCCAACATTCAGATCCTGGTCCCTTACCTGATATATTGACTGAATTACTCACGTATAGATGGAAAGGTTCAGGTACTAAGTTAATTAAGGAAATACTAGAATCCAGAAGGCAGTACATTCTTTTTGTATGTCCAGAACATGTTTCACTGCCCATCAAGGAAAGACCGATGCATTACATGGACAGACAGAATCCCTTACGAGAAGTACACCCAATAAAGGGCGAGGACAATCAGTTTAAACGTGTATATGTATATACGCCCATATCGAAAATAGAATTGTTAGAAATGAAGAAAGTGGTACCCAGTCATGACAAAGACCCAGCGGGTTTCCACCGAGAAATTAAAGACATGTTACTCATGGGCGAGTATACCTATCCCGACATTATGACAATATTGAAGGTATTAATGCCTGCTGGCATTTATGAAAAACTCAAGGAAAAAGAGTGGAAGGTAGGAGACCAAAAGATAGATTGGACAGCATTAGAAAATGAAGAAAAGGCCCGAGGTCCAGGTTCGGGGCTTGGGGACAAAACTAAAGCACTACCAGGTTTACTAGTACAGGTACTGCCACGTTTATTAACCACGAAAAAGGAAGACTGGGGTGCAATCTCAGCCTGTAAACAAAAGCAAGATGAAGACACTAGTGATTTCTATGCCCGATTCGAAAAATGTTTTGGTATAAATAGTGGTATAAAAGCAAGTAGCGAGTCATACCCACATCTGTTTGTGACAAAATTAGTTGAAAATTCTTTGCCCCAAGTGAAGAATAGAGTATTAAAATTCGAGAGTACATGGCAAGGTAATACCCCATCACAAATGTTACAAATGTTACAGTACCATTACAATAGAATTAGAGAGGAACAAGAACATGAACAAAGACGCATGAAAGACACGAAAATGAAAATGCTAGTCTCTCAGACAATTCCAGCTGAAGGTCATAAAAAGGGTACGACACATTCCGGTGATTCAGCAGGACCTATAAAAGGGACATGCAACTATTGTAAACAGCCAGGACATCACATACACGATTGCCCAGTCCTGAAGCGTAATATCGCCACAGGTATTACAAAAGAAAGACCACGGCCACCTAGACAGGATCAGAATGAACAAGGAGCACCGCAGCATGCACAGGCCATGCCAGCTCCACAACAGTCTATACAGTTTGTGCCAGCCGCACCAGCGTTGCCTGCTGCTGCCACACAAACCACGACACGACAGCTGTACCAGACCGCACAGTATGACTATCCTGATTACCAACGATATGCATGAACCAGCCTAGAGAGGGAAGTTGACTTACCCCTTATCGAGGTCCCTGTAGACCAAGAAGGACCTTATGTACATAGTGAATTATTAGGCCAAGATAGAAAATTTTTACTAGATACAGGGGCAAGTCGAACAACTATAAAACGTAGTGAAGTTCCAGGGGCACCCCTCTCAGGCTCACAGAATATATCCCTTGGTTTTTCAGGAAAACCTATTGTTAATGAAGTATCACAGCCTCTTCCACTTACGATAGGACCCTTGACCAGAACTACAGATTTATTGCTTACTAAATCATGTCCAGAAAACTTGTTAGGTATAAAAACACTGAAAGCTTTAGGAGCTATAATATGTTGTTCTCCGGAAGGAGTAAGATTGTTTTTACGTGATTTCAAAGGTCACTATGTGTCTCGAGATATGGATTCCCGACTGCAGACTTTACCGATACATTTATGGGCACAAGGCCCTACAGATGTTGGTTGCATGGACATTACACCATATCGAGTCACACTAAAGGCAGGAGTGGTACTACCACGAATGCGACAATACAAGTTACCCCAGATGCTGTAATGGCTTTACTACAAATCATTGACGAGCTTATTGGCCAGGGAGTGGTTGTGGAGACCGACTCCAATGTATGTAATTCACCAATAATTCCGATTCTTAAACGAACTGATCCAAAGGCTCCCCCAGTATATCGATTGGTTATTGATCTGCGCGAATTAAATAAATGTATTGTACCACAATATCCCGTAGTTCCAGACATCTCTTCATTACTGACAGCTATTGATTCCGAAGCAACATTCTTTACTGTAATTGATCTCAAGAATGCCTTTTTCAGCGTCCCAATAGATCCGGAAAGCCAATACTTGTTCGGATTTAGTTTAAATGGACGTAGCTTTAAATTCACACGCGCACCTCAAGGATTTACAGAAAGCCCCAGCATCTATAGCCAAGCACTGAAACGAGAACTTGACAGTATCCACATGCCAGTCAACACTGCTCTGCTTCAATATGTCGATGATCTGCTGATCACCGCCCGAAGCGAACCTGAATGTGAAAAAGCATCACTGACGGTTTTACAATTTCTAGCCGAAAAGGGGCACAAGGTGTCCCCTTCTAAGCTGCAATTCTGTGTCCAGCGAGTTATTTACCTTGGTCACTCGCTGTCCAAGGAGGGAAGGCAGCTTACACCAGATCGTATCCAGCTAATTGCAAATATGCCAATACCCAAGACACAAAAGGAGGTGCGGGCTTTCATAAGCCTCACTTCATATTGTAGGCAGTGGATCCCTCAGTATGCGTTTCTAGCAAAACCACTCATTCAATTAACAACACAGGAGGCAGCCACATCGACTGTCCTCCCTTGGACTCAGGAACACACACTAGCTTTTGAAAGCTTAAAGAAAGCTCTATGCCAAGCACCTGTTTTAGCAACACCATGTTACAAAAAACATTTTACACTCTTTGTTACAGAACGAGAAGGTACTGCCTTATCAGTACTCACACAGGAACAAGCAGGATCACACAAACCGTGTGCTTATTTTTCCAGTACATTAGATCCCGTAGCTCAGGCTCTGCCTGCGTGCCTGAAATCAGTGGCAGCGACAGCTTTAGCAATCAGACAAAGCGATGCCATAGTGTTGGGACATCCATTGACAGTACAAGTACCACATGCAGTAGAGGTTCTTGTGAATCGAACGCAAACACAACACTTGACTATAGCGCGACTTACAGGTTACGAATTAACATTGTTTCAGCCACATATAGAAATCAGACGTTGTAACACATTGAATCCTGCCACACTTTTACCTGTAAATGGAACAGACCCACTAGCTCATGATTGTATTGATGTTATTACAATAACGACAAAACCCAGACAAGACTTGACAGATGTCCCATTGTCAGATCCAGACTTGACGTTGTATGTAGATGGTTCATGTATGAGAACAGGTACAGGAGAGTTAGTGGCCGCTTACGCAGTCACAACAGACACTGAAATTATTGAAACCAAGTGTATAAATACCTTGTCCGCTCAAGCAGCAGAGCTCGTCGCTCTGACACAAGCCTGTATTCAAGCCACAAATAAAAGAGTCAACATATACACTGATTCACGTTATGCATTCGGAGTTGTACATGACTTCGGCGTGCTGTGGCGAGAGAGAGGTTATTTAACTTCTCACGGTGCCCACATTCAGCACGGACCCCTCATTCATGCCTTATTAGATGCAATACATTTACCCATTGCAATATCGATTATGAAATGTAAAGCTCATACGAAAATTACTGATATCATTTCTCAAGGCAATGATCTAGCTGACAGAACAGCTAAACAGACTGCTCAAACCCAAACATCCGACATGACAAAGACAATAGTCCAGACACCAACACATTGCATGATGGTTAAGGATCCCGCTCTTGATGTAATTGACATACAGACACATGCTACTCCAGACGAAATAAGGAAATGGACTGAATTAGGAGGGATCCAAACGGATCAAGGATGGATGACGAAGGAAAAATCTGTATGGTTCCTTCCTGATTCAATGGTCCAAATCATTATTAACACTGTCCATAGTCCAGCGCATCTAGGAGAGAAAGCTATGCTAGACAGCATTCAACACATTTGGTTCAACAAACATTTACGAGCAGCAGCGAAACAAAAAGTTCGTACCTGTATGATCTGTTGTCAGTTCAACCCAGGAAAAAGCATCCCCGTAGAGCAGGGTGGATTTCAGCCTCCTGATCACCCTTTTGAAATCCTCCAGATGGATTATATCCAGATGGAACGATGTCGAGGATTCAAATATGTTCTCGTAGTTGTCTGTGCTCTTTCCCGTTGGACAGAGGCATACCCGGTTTCAGATTACACTGCCCCGACTACTGCCAAACAGTTAGTTCGAGAATTCTTCCCACGATACGGTTTACCACGTGCTGTCTACTCAGATAACGGCCAGCCGTTCTCATCCGAACTAATGAAACACGTTTCACTTTTGTTAGGCTATCAGTGGAAATTCCACTGTGTCCGACACCCCGAGGCAGCAGGTCTCGTGGAAAGACATAATCAGACCCTGAAAATTAGATTGTCCAAAATATGCAGGGAGAAAGGTGTCGACTGGGTAGTAGCATTACCAGTTGCACTCTTTTACATGAGAATGGTAGCACACTCTCGAACAGGGCTATCTCCGTATGAGGTGATCTTTGGTAGACCACCAAATATGTGGGGGACGCCTATACCACGTAAAATAACTGATATTGACTGTAATATGCTGACAGATTATTTGGCTTCCTTGATGTCTGCACTACAATCTTGTCGTTCACAGGTAGCTGCAGCTTTTCCTGACAACACTGAAGTGAAACCCCATGACGTAATTCCGGGGGATCTCGTTTTAGTGAGGAACTTTGATCGAAAGACTCAGCTGGATCCTAGGTGGAGGTCGCCACAATTGGTCTTGCTCACCACAAGGACAGCCGTGAAGATCGAAGGCAGAAAAGGCTGGGTACATTCAAGTCATATCAAGAAATTTTATGGACTACCATCGGATATAAAAACTACACCTCGTGTGTCTTCACCCATTGACTCAAAACTTCCTTTGGTTGACTCGAGTAGTCACGGACATTATAAACTAAAACTCAGATCTAATCAGTCGGGAAATTTGATTGTTTAAGTCCTCTCCAAGGTGAAGCGGTTGAATTTGTCTCCGACATGTATCCCTTAGATCTGAATAGAAAAAAAACCCGAAAAATGTTGAAACGACATACATATTGTAAATCACTGCGTAGTCATTGCACAGTGACGTTATTAATTTTGTTTTTCTTAAGTTTTTTTATAATTATTGCAAGTATATTGTTGCACATATATTATCCTATTTCTAGACATGTTTATAATATTACTGCTGAACATTCTTTTAGTGAATTACCCCCGCATGAATTGTCATACAGATTTGCGCTGCGCAATAACACTTTTATTAGTATGTTACATCATTCCCATCAGGTTAGCAATGCTACAAATTGTTGGATATGTGGCCGACTCCCTCCCTATCAGAACTATAAAGGAATTCTACCCCTTTTCCCATACCCATTCACACACAACGGCTCCTGTGGAGCATGGTTTAGTTTAATTAATTCCTTAGATTCAAATTCTGCAGTTTATCAAGACAACTGGGTATGGGGAAATCTGAACTTATTTTTACTTAAAGTCTGCCACCCCAACAAGGAGGGACTTCCCAAAAGAACAGGAACTGATCTAGAAAATGAAGTATATGGATTAGGTAACTTTACGCTTAATCTTATGATCCTAAATATCGAATCCGAAGCTACTCCAATTTTGCCCGCCATGTCAGTATTTCCAGTAAAAGGTGAATTATGTGTAAGAAAGAATGGTTCCATACATATGGGCCATAGTAGATGCACCACTGTAATAGAATTCAGTGATCAAGGCAAGTCGACATTCAGAGCTTCCCGCCATTCCTATTTTATATGTGGTCAGACGGCATATGTACGTTTGCCTCTAGATTGGGATGGTACCTGCTACATTGGATTCCTTTTGCCACCTGTTTTCCTAGCTCCTCCTGATTATCACAGAAATACTCATTTAGTACACAATAGAGAAAGGAGAGATCTCCCAATAGTCGATTACACTGAAACAGCATGGGAAAAATACACAGATTTCAATAAAGGTCTCTTTCCCTATATAGGTACCATTACTAATAGTAAGCTGATACGTAGATTGACTAGAACCCTTGAAGCAGTAGTGAACAAAACTATTTCCGCCTTAGGCAATTTAACAGAAGAGCAGTCTGCTATGCGGATTGTTGTGCTTCAAAATCGTCTTGTCCTTGACGTCATCCTGGCCGATAGGGGCGGAGCTTGTAGGGTCATCGGATCAAGCTGCTGCGTATTCATACCAGAAAATTCGCCATCTGTATATAAAGCTATAACGCGCCTTCATAAGATTGTGAGCCAGATACACCAGAATCCAGGCACTTGGACTTGGTCCGGATGGTTTTGGAGCGTGTTATCAGCCTGGGGATGGAGAGTTCTATCCTTCCTAGGTATTGGCCTTCTCATACTATTCAGTTGCTGTCTATGCCTACAATGTGGACCAGCGATTTGTGGTCTGTGTGCCACATCGTGTATTCCACATCAAGATTTTTGTTCAAAATCCCGGAAGAAGAAAGAAGAACAAATGATGCTATATGAACAGATCAATGGATTGATGAAGATTGATATCTCTTGACGGGCAAGTAGGGGACAAGGAGGGAATGTGGAAATATGGATTTTTCTGGTCAGTTATGTCCCCTATCTTGGACCCCAACGGTTCTATGTGCATGTTACAAGTACATGTATGTTCCCTCCAGTTCTAGTTATGAAGACGCAAATACATGTGCGTCCATCGTTAACATGTCCTCTTTCAGATCCGCCATGAATGGGCCACCGCCTTTATATGGTTCATTTATGCCATTTTACAGTCCAGGCAAGTAGGCCCTGATTCTGTCATCAAGCTTTTCTTGCTTTCTGTCTCTGAAGCTCCAGTCCGAGCCTGCATCTGTGACCATGAACTTTGTCTCATTCCCTGCGCGGCTCACGATGCCTGACATCAGCTTGCTGCCTGCCAAGAACTGTATTTCACCTTCGAAAATTATCTGCTCCGCTCCCTGCCCAATGCATTCCTGTCTAGTAGTTTGAGTAGGCATTCTGCCAGCTACCGAGCAAAGGCCCGGCTTCTCTGTCTTCATACAAGTAATTCATAGTCCTGTTACTATGGAAGATTCCTGCCCTCGCATCTAGTGTAGACACTTAGACGCTTGTACACGCACTAACAGTCAGTATAGTCAGTATAGAATAAGATTCTACTCCAAGAAGGCCTCTCTTTTGGATAACATAGTTCTTTAAACATAGGATGTTAGATATGATTTGGGATTAGGTTGACTTGACCCTCCAGACATCTGTCGCCACATGTAGAGCTAAATGTCAAGTCCCCTTCACCCCCTAGCTGCACGTCAATCACACGTCATGCTGCTGCGCGCGCATTTCTGCCAAGTATTTCTGCTGACATTACGAAACTCTTTCATGGAACCACCCCATTATGACATCATGCCTGATGACGTTCCTTTGTTACGCCCAATCACGCCCATTTTTGATTACGCATGAATAATGTTATCTTCCTTATCAATTGTTACGCCTCTCGCATTTGCCTCACTGTAATGCCTATTGTATAAAAGTGATTAATTATCAATAATATATGTACTTCACTTCCTGAACCTCCGTGGTGATGGAACTTGGAGGCCACGATTTCGAAATCGTCCATTAGAATAAAGCCCATTCTGAACCTCTAATACCACGGATTCTGCCTCTTATTTACTGAGCTATTTTTATTATGTTCTGTATCAAATTAAGTCCCGGTAATTAAATTATTTACCACAGTGGCAGTGGGTTTTGTGGCCTTCTTGGGTGTCGGAGGTGCATGAACAGTAGCTCTATGACATATGTTGGTCTTCAGATGTGATTCTGGGCTGGGCTCCCTTTCACACTGTAAGTAGTCGTCCTACTTTCCACCAGTAAAAGGCAGATGTTACATTCCTACTGCTAACGCAGCTTATCGCCTGTTTTTGGAACGCACCGCAGATTTGGCTGCTCATTGAAAATATCGGGAAGTGGTGTTTTCGTGTTATTTTTGTACAGGAACGCCTACTCTGCATAATATTTTTGTTAGTTGTTGCTCTCATTTGTAGCAAATTTTTTGGGCGGGAGCTATTGCTGGAAAACTGATGATATCGGTTGTTTTAACCAGGTTGAGAATGGAATGATAATTTAAAATGACTTAAAAAACTATAGGTTTAATGAACATTATAATTAGAAATTAAAATTTAAAAAACCTTTAAAATTCACAGAAAAAAACATAGGTTTTACAGACGTTATAGTTAGAAATTAGCATTTACAAAACCTTTGAAATTCACTGAAAAAACCATAGGTTTCAGGGACGTTATAGTTAGAAATTAGCTTTTAAAAAACCTTTGAAATTCACTGAAAAAAACATAGGTTTCAGGGACGTTATAGTTAGAAATTAGCTTTTTAAAAAACCTTTGAAATTCACTGAAAAAAACATAGGTTTCAGGGGTTGTTATAGTTAGTTGGTCATTTCACTCGTACAAAAACAGAGAAATTAAAATGTTATAGTTAGTAGAGCTAACTATAACTCGCGCCCCCCAATGCACTGCTGATGATATCACATATTATATCACTCATGACATGGTCAGTGACATCACTGATGACATCACTGATGATATCTCAAATGACATCACTGATTACATCACTGATGACATCATCCACGTGATAATCTGATGCACCTCCTCACACCCTAATATAACCTTTGCTACACCCAGTCTCAAATACAGACCACCATTTTCGAAACCATAGACAAATCAATAGCAGTTACTATATACCCACTGACTAATTCCCATACAGTTACTCATACATGCAATCACTCATCAATACAGCACTATTAAATGTACTCATACACTTATACAAACACTCATACACTGTCACTCATCCATTGTCATGGTTCTGCCCTGGGGGAATAGTGGTATGCATGTGGTGTGGTAAGTTCCGGTACTGTGGAGTGCATCACTGCTAGACAAGTCAGCGGTCTAGTACTCAGACCAGGAGGTGCACCAGAGCAGATGAGAAGCACTTCCGGGTGAGACCACATAAAGCCGCTGCGCTCAAACCCGTCAGTGCTTCTCGTACTGAACGTTTCCTGATGCCAGCTGCCTGCACCTCAGAACTGTACGCACCAGCCCCTCCCGGACTCTTTGACATGCTGAAGCGTCTTCCTGGACGAATAACCCCCTGCCGGACTACCTTGCTGGCTATTGACACGCGACACGTATAGGAAAGCGTGGTTGCGGTCAACTCGTGTTTGTTCACTGCGCAGGAGCGCCTGTTTTCCTAAAACTCGCGACATGCACTGGGAAGCGTGGTCGCGACCTCTTTCTCGTTTCCACGGCGCAGGAGCACCTGTTCTCTTGCTCATCCGCATCATGCACAGGGAAGCGTGATAGCGGTTCTTATTATCCTGTTTTCACGGTGCAGGAGCACCTGTTCTCTTGTTTTCACGGCGCAGGAGCGCCTGTTCTCTTGCTCAGTCGCATCACGCTCAGGGAAGGGAAGTGTGATAGCGGTTCTTATTATCATGTTTTCACAGCGCAGGAGCACCTGTTCTCTTGTTTTCATGGTGCAGGAGCACCTGTTCTCTTATTTTCACAGCGCAGGAGTGCCTATTCTCTTTTGTCTATGGCGCAGGAGCGCCTGTTCTCTTGCTCATCCGCATCACGCACAGGGAAGCATGATAGCAGTTCTTTTTCTTTACACTTAACACCACGCAGGATCACCCTTTGTTTTTTACTCTGCCCTGCTACAACGCTATTACAAGTGACGTTCCTTTTGCTTTTCCTGACACATACGGCGGGAGCACAGATACCACCCTCTGCTGACATAGTAGGAACTGAAGCTGGCCCTTCCTGCCTTCTTATAGTACTACATCTTGGAGACCTCCTATTAGGAGCACACGCATTCATTTCCAGGTGACTGTATAACCTGGAATCAACTCTTGTAGTACTGTATGGCTGTTATATGTGTTTGACCTAGATAGAAGAGTAAGAGACGCGCTAACCGCTTGCTTGTTCCTTTGTCTAGCTGGCGATACCCAGAAGAGTGCCCTTTATCTAGTAAGACTCCCCACCTGGTCTTCACAGCCGACTTCCCTTCCCAACACTTTTGGCAGCTTCCCCTGGTCCCATCCTTGCCTAGGTCCGTACATTCACTGTTGATCAGGTAGGGAGGGGGATGGTGGAAGTTGCTCACGTCGTCCCTGCGAGATAGCTCCACGAGTATAAGGTAAGACTTGTGGGGTCCTGACATCCATAGAGTAATTGACACACCTTGCTAGTCATGTAAAGAATCAATAACACTGCCATTTACTCACCTATACAGTTATACATTCACCATCTAACCTATTCGTACAGATATTAACATATACTTACTCTCTTATTCAATCACTGACACAAGCACACACTCATTTATACAGCCACTCTCACAATTACCCACTCTCACATATAGTCATTTATATGCTCCAACACTCACATATACCGCCTTTCACATATGTAGTTACTCACACATATACCAATGAGACATACATTCACTCACAAACACACTGATACACGCACTCACCTATACAGCTATTTCCACATGCACTTTTGAACCCACACACCCAGTAAATTATCCACTCACACATGTAGGCAGAAAGGCACACACTACCCACCCACCCACACACACACAAACAATGAGGCACCCTACAGATACTCATAAAACTAATAAGTAACCCATATACACAGTCATGTACCTAATCATCTACCCATGCAGCAGCTTACGCAACAACTGAGAGACTGATGCAGACCTTCACACAGTTTAGTCACTAACCCATGCATTCAGTAAGACACATTTAATCACTAACTTATACAGTCAGTCACACACCTATTAAATCCTCCACCCACACACTTATACACCAACTCATTCTTCAATACACCTTGGCATTAACATCTATAAAATATATTTAAACTTTACAGAAACACACATTCACTGGTGATGTCATCAGTGATGTAATTTGAGATATCATCAGTGATGTCATCAGTGATGTCACTGACCATGTCATGAGTGATGTAATATGTGACGTCATCAGCAGTGCATTGCGGGCGCGCGAGTTATAGTTAGCTGAACTAACTATAACGGGGGAATTTCATTGGTTTTTTACGAGTGAAATGTCCAGCTAACTATAACATGTGTGAAACCTTTGGTTTTTTCATTGAATTTGCAAGGTTTTTTAAATGCTAATTCCTAACTATAACGTGTGTGAAACCTATGGTTTTTTCAGTGAAGTTGCAAGGTTTTTTAAATGCTAATCCCTAACTATAACGTTTTTGAAACCTTTGGTTTTTTCAGTGAATTTGTATGGTTTTTTATATGCTAAGTTATGTATTTTTAATTAAAGATATTTTTTTTAATTAAAATAAAATTACTATGTATTCATTTATATATTATCTGTATTTTTTTATAAATTATTTTTTTTAAAAATTCAATTAGGATATTTTTTTTTTTTATTATTTTTTAAATTATTTTATGTCCACTTTTTTTTTTTTTTTTTATAAATTCTTGGGGTGCGCGCTCTGAGCGCGCTCCTAGTACTATTTCGTAAGTTTTTTATGAATTTCGGCGTACGTTATTTACGTGCGCAAATATACTTCATGGTGCGCGCTGGGAGCGCGCACCCAGTACGTATGCGTACGTACGTACGCATGCGTCCTACGCGCTCGACGCGGTTTACTTCCGCATACGCTAAAATTATGCGCAATAACGGTCGCGTATACGCGTGTTCAACGTATGCGCGCTAGGTACGCGCATATGACGTATGCACCTGCGCGTTTACGCGTTCGTGCATACGTCATCACGGGGTGCGCGCTCGGAGCTTGCGCAGTGCGCGCACCTCGGGTTTATACATAATAAAACAATATTTCTTATTGGTTATCATTACTTTCAGTTTCTAATTGTTTCAATACCACACCCAATCCCCTCATGGCAAGTCATGTGATCAAGAATCATCACTTTTGATTGGTTTGAAGTACTTTCTGTTCCAGATTCTTCCCAAACCACACCTACTCCCCTCATTATTAGTTCTGATTCCTTTGGAGAAGGAGCTATTCTGTTGTTGAGAGACAATGGCTGAACAGCAACCTACTTCAGACAGTGACCAGGACACTCTTGAGAGGCAGAGGAACAGGAAGCAGAAAGACAGCTTTATATGGCAGTTTTTCTCTTTTCCAGATGGTGAGAAAAAGGTAAATGCACCGAAAGTTACATGTTTACTTTGTAAAAAAGTCTTATCTCGTGGGAATCCTAACAAGAAATATTCTTTTAGCATTCACACTATGTTGAGACATGTTTACAAAATGAATCCAGTAACTTATCGTCGAGCTTCTGGAGAAAACCCTCCACCTGCTCAGCCGACGACATCAGCAGCAGCTCAGCTGAGCACATCTTCGGCAGCTCAGGGGAGCACTTCAGCTGCGATGGTGCCTTCACCTGTTTCTATACCTCTTGTTGGTCCACCTTGTTTGGCGAGGTTGTCTACACGGTGCACTGATTGCGGTTCTCTTATTTCTGTGGGGGAGACCAGTCTTGATCTCCTTCAGAGAAAATTTGATGCGCATCCGTGCACTAGGCCATAGATGTTTTTTCTTTTTTTGCGTTTTTCTCTTCCTGTTTCCCTCCATTAACTCAAGGGCTCTTTTAAGAGCCACTTATAAACTTAACCAAACAAATGTTTTTTTTAGAAATTTTTTTAGAAATTTTTTTGAGGTGCGCGCACCCTGCGCGCACCCAAGGTTTTTTTTTTTTTTTTTTTTTTTTTGAGAGACTACAATTAAAAATTGAAAATGTGATTGTAGAGAAGTAGAAAAAAAGGAACCATGATATTGGTGACTTACCATACCCACTCAAAAAAATATTTTTTCATTTATTTTTCTAAAAAATTGCTTTAAAAATGGTTCTAGTTTTCGAAAATTTTCTATATCAATCTGAAAAAAAAGAAAAAAGTATTAATATTTTTTAAAACATTTTATAATACAGTACACATATTTACATATTTATCAAAAAATATGTTTGCCTTATTTTTGCTGTTTTCAGAATATATTGCATTTCACTATAAATTGTGAAAGCAATTGCATTCATCATTTAACAGCAGGCAAAAAAAAAATAACAATCTCAAAGATTGTATTAAAAAAGCCCAGAATCTCTTCTCACTGAAACTTAACATTATAGAAATGCATAATATTCTAAAAAAATATCATCTAAAAACAATACTTATTTATTTAAAATACCGTCTGATATTTTTGTTTCAGAAGTATAATCACAATATTATATCTCAAATAACTCCACAATACATCTGATTCCATTTCCTTTAGGCCAAATAGTAATTTTAAAATTCTTTTTTGATTAAATTCCCAATGGTAATCCAATAAAATTCTAAAGTTAAATTTGTACAGATCTCACCGATTCTCTGTAACATTTTGGTTCCCGAAAGATTTATTAATAATTTAATAGGTCCACAATAGAATTGGTTACTTTTCCGCATGGCCAAATAGTAATTTTAAAATTCTTTTTTGAAAAAATTTCCAATGGCACTCCAATAACATTCCAAAATTTGAATTGTGCAGATGTTACCAATTTTATCTAAATTTTTGGTTTTTGAAAGTTTCATAAAAAATTATAAAAGTCCATATTACAATTGGTTATCTTTCCATTAGGCCAAATGATAATTTAAAAAATCTTTTTTTTGAAAATTCCAATGGTAATCCAATAAAATGGTAAAATTGTTTTGTCCAGATTTTGCCAAGTCTCTCTAAAATTTAGGTTTCAGGAAGATTAGATAGGAATTTGCTAAATCAAAAGGCAAACGTTGCTTAAAAACCAATTGGGAATCATTACACAGTGTCCAGCCTTTCTCACATTTAAGATAAACTGTGTAATGTCCAGAAGTAACAGTAGGTCCTTCATGGAAAATTATTGCAACAGTTACAAAAGTTTTTCCTGAAATTGATAATTGCTGTCCTGTAAACTTCTTTATTAAAGTATCCAATTTTGAACCATCAGCTCTACATCGTTGCATCATTAAAATTACATACTGTCCGTATTCCTTTAAAATTAATGTTGAAAACATGTCAGATTGACACTCACCGCATTGCATGCTATGATTAGCATCTTTAACTAATTTAGCAAAAGTGACTGTTTTACTCTCTGGTAATGTCAAATAAATAAACCTTTCATTATCAACATTAGAGCCACATATATTATAACAGTTTTCACAAGTATGTTCCCATTTATAAGAGAGACCAAATAAAATATCAATTGCAACTTCTTCTTCTTCCAGTACTTGAAGAAAATACATCAAAAATTAATGTGCATCTTGCTGTTCATTTTGAGAAAACTGTGTTCGTCCTGAACATACATCTAAAAGTTTTCTAATTTCAGTAGCACTTTCTATTTGACTTTTATCATTACTCAGCTTATGAAAAAGGAGACTCAGCTCAGAACAGAATCTTTTTCCCTGATTTACTATTATCTGCTCTTGCAAACTTTCAAGATAAAATGCAACATTCAGCACTACATTAGCGTAGCAGTTGACACCAGAGCTATTTTCAAAATGACATCCTACAACCTGTTCTTCATTTTCCTTTTTCTTTTTGCTTGCAATTACATCACTCCTCTTTTTTTTCCTCCTCTCTACATCTTCATTACAGATATTCTCATTTCTCCTTTTACGAGAAACTACATGTTTCTCCAACACAGGATACTGACCTAAATGAGGAGCATAGGTTCTTCTTAATCTATTATACTCCTTTACACAATTTGCATCAGCACTAACTTTTGAGTCATCAAAGTCTATCATGAATAAACCAGATAATGTTTTCACTCGTGACAAAGCTACATAAGCCATACCTTCTTTGAACACAGTTGAACCAATGTTCACAAATGCACAATCTACAGTCAATCCTTGAGACTTGTGAATAGTTACAGCATATGCTAGAGAAAATGGAAACTGCTTTCTACGTACATATAAGTCTTTCACAAGCATGAAACGAACTGAACAACGACAAATATCTTTAACTTCTTCTATCTGATCAAATTTTATTTTTAAACATTCAATTCCATCTTTTTTCTGATAATTAATAAAACCCACAACTCTTCCCATAGCTCCATTAACTAAACCTTTTTCAACATCCAAATTTCTCCTTAAAAATACTCTACAGTTCATGCAAACATATAGATTTTTTTCTAATCCAGCTGTTTTGGAAATGTTCTTCTCTAGTGAATTCAATTTATTTTTCAGTGTGCCTGTTACTGTGACAGTAATTCTTCCATCCTCAATTTTGTCAACTGCTTCCAATTTCCTGATCTCCTCCTTTTCCAATTTCAAAAGCTCCTCATTGAATATTGAGCATTCACGTAGAGTTGGCATTAAGCAGATGACACTTTTGTTTTCTGCAATGTTCTTGTATATCTTCTCTGCAACTATTTCTTCCTTTGGAAATAAATTATGTAGCAGCCGACTCTGTAATGCTTTTGTGCCAGCTTCAGTGAGTAGTCCAATTCTGATATCTTTCAGAATACTTCCATATTCTTCATCGTTTGCTTGCCTCATATTAGTAGTAAGTTCCTTGTACTCAAAGAAGGACCAAATATTTGTATTACCGATGCTTCCCAATGACTTCTTCGTGTCTTCATGTGTGACAGTATTAAACACTGGTTGTCCTTTAACTGGAGTAAGTTGCAAAAGATCTCCAAAAACTATGACGTGTTTTCCACCAAATAACATGTCATAGTCTGTCTTCAAAATTTGCTGCATTCTTAAATGCACAAAGGCAAGCATTAAGTTTGATACCATGCTCACCTCATCAATAATGAGAACTTTCATCTTCTTCAATACTCTTGAAACTTCCAAGGATGCTTCTCCAGTTAGCTTGTTGTATTGTATTTTGTTCTCATGCTCCACTGGTAACATTAGCAAACAATGTAAAGTGATTCCTTTTATGTTATATGCTGCTAACCCAGTTGGAGCAGTAACCACACAAGACAAAGTAGAATCCGTTTTTTGCTGTAGGTAGCTTCTGATGACTTTTATAAGGAAACTTTTCCCAGTTCCAGCTTGTCCGCTTACATACATCCTGATTGGATGAAATGATGTGCATGAGCACTCTTTTTTTTCATGTTGAAATCCGTGATCAATTTTGCTTCTGATCTCTTCATAAATTTGTTGCTGCTCTTCATTCAGTTGTCTTTCCAAATTTTGTAAGTCTATAAATTCTTCTTGAGCTTGATTCATAGCCGTTTCCACTTCATTCATGGCTATTGATGCTTCATTTTCAACGATTGGTTGTCCTAGAGGATCTTGACTGAGTGTTCCTGAACTTTGGCTGTCTTGAGAACTGTCTCTAGCTACTTCTGCTGCAATTGTAGTTTCCTGTTCAATTTCTTCATTTAACATTTGCAGATAAGTTGTGAATGTACTGCATTGTATGCTGTCTTTGCAAGCATTAAAAGAATCTTCATAGCTTTGAAATTCTCCCAGTAGTTCGTCCTCTGAACGCCATGGTTTAAACAGCTGTAAAAGAGCCAAGTAGTAAAATTCCTTTTTGTCAGTAGTGTCGCAACTCAGCTTCCTGTGATTTATCAAACTTCCTTTTGTTTGCTTCACCAAACATCCTTCCTCACCAATCACTTTATATTTTCCATTGTTGATGTCTTCTGCGGCTTTCCGTGAATAAATGTAGTTCTGCAGCACTTCATAGAGACACATGTTCTCCAGATGTTGACTTCTTTTTGGATAATATGTGTCCAACATGTTTGATTTCAAAATATCTGTACTTTGTGGGTCATTCTCGGCCAAATATTCAATTTCTCCAACAGATTTCAGTACCCGATTTCTCATTGCTGCAAGGCCTAAACTTGCCCAAATTATTCTTCTTGATTTCGAGTGGAGACTTGCAGAAGATAACCTATCTGAACATTCGTAGGATCCAATTTCTCGATGCGATAACATCTTCAAACTGAAACTGTACAGCTTCTTACTGACAGTCTTCTCGTGAGAAATCTCTTCCCACATTTCCTTCAATTCTGTTTTTTCTGATTTCGTAATGTAAGACGTTACATATCGAGCAACAGCAATGGAATTGTCAGCTACATACTGTATATCCATGTTAGCGTTCCACATGGATAAAATGACTGGGTTGTAGTCATTTATATTTTTTGATTCTTCTTTTGTTTTTAGGTTGTAGGTATTCTTAGGTGATTTTCTTGTGATAGTATGTCTCACAGCTGACATAAAACTGTTTACTCTTCCATTTGAAAGAACAGGTCTAGGAAATCCAAATCGACATTTAGTGTAGTATTTATCTTTGCTCTTGTATTTCCGTCGACAGTACTTTCCACACCGATGACTTTGGAAACGTAAAACTTGCTCCTTTAACTTTTTCTCTTCTGTGCTTTTTGGTATAGCACATGTTGCATATTCTTCAATGTAAGATAACACTGCTTCATCAGCATCTGTTCCAAACTTTGGGGCATCCTTGATCCACAACAGCATATGAATATGAGGAGCACCTCTTGCCTGGTACTCTTTTCTCCAAAAGAAATCTACAACTTCTCCAAGAGGTGGATTTTTTTTATTGCAGATGAAGGACATCATAGCCTCAAATCTATGATTGAAATATCTGCAAACATTAACTGGATCCAATGAGCACAGTTCTCCTGCTGTCTTGTATTCGATGTTTTTAATGTTTGAATTTGCCTCTCGTAGAAAATCCAGTAAATCATCCCAAGCGTACTCGGCACAGCTTAGGGTAAGGAACCATGTTGGTGTTCCTAAATTCCGTAACATGCATTTTAATTCACCATGGCGTCGGTACCAATATTCATTTGTCCCACGCTGACAAGCCATCAGATTGATCAGTTGTGTTTCCAAATGATCATCTCGGTGCTGCACTTTCTCCATAAAATCCTTAGCAGACACATTTTGTAAATGTACTCCACTTTTTAAAATGTGATTTACTGCATAAGACAGTGCAGACAAGTCGCTTTCAAATAAAAGATGGAACAAATAAGGAATACTTTGTCGAAATCTGGGATCTTCAGCATATAGTCTTGTAGTCCGATACTCAGAAGCTGGAATCTGTTCCGGACGTTCATCGTATCGTCCTCCTTTTCCTTTAGGAAACAGCTGGGGAAAACATCGAGCTTCCAAGCTCTCCTCCCATACACTCACGGGAGTTCCTTTTGCTTTCTTCATCTGAAACAGATCAATATTGTCTCCCATAACTTCTTTTGAATGGAGAGGATGTATGCTAAAATGTTCATATATTTCTTCTTCCTTTGACTTGTCCACTTTTTCAATTTGTCCAGTTGGTGTTTCTGTGTCTTCTTGTAAATCTTCTTCTTCTTCTTCTTCTATATAAATTGATTCATACCATTTGTTATTCCTTTTCAAATACAAATTTGCTCTTTGTACTTTCCGCACATCTACCAGCTCCTGCCAAATCTTCTTATTCTTTGTAGGTACACCATTAACCAGAATAATTAATGGTTCAGTTTCCAAAGTATCCGCATCAATAGTTTCCATATTTTTTTTCAAATCCAAGGGCAAATACACCACTCTACCTTTTAAACCTCTCAGTAAATCTGAAGGAGGTAATTTACCAGTTTTGGGCTCCATACGTACTATGGTCTGGAACGGATGAACACATTGAATGAGTATAGACTCATATGTATTTAATTCAGAAAGTTCAGCAGGAATAGCATCCAATTCTAAATTATTATGTACAGCTCTGGTCGGCATTCTATTTTCCTCTAACTTGTTGTAACAGTATTTACAAATACGCTGATCTTCACCCAAATCAAAACAATTTTCAAGAAATATATATGTGGCAAAATCCTTCCACTTATAATTATCTTCATTTTCACTCTTTCTGTAGAGATCAACATTCCTAGTTTGTTTTCTATAATGAGTTCTGCGGCAACAAATACAAGTAAAATTTGGTCTTTCATTAGAGATTATTGCAAATTTTGTTATGTGATCATTAAATGTGTTACTTACAGAGGGTTCTACATTCTCTTCCACTTCTTCCTCATTTACTGTGTCCTTCTCTGCACTGTTTTGTTCAGGTCCAAAGTAACAAAACTGAATTTCATCAACAACCTTCTCTACATCTGATACCGTTCCTCGGAACAGAGCCCTATTCAATTCATTTAACTTTATTGCTGGACTTTTTGCAAAATACAACCGTCTCACAAACTTTCTCATTTCAGTATGATGAACAGCCAGCATCCTAAAATGATGGAAAACACTATTACACACTTTTCTAGATAGACAAGCCAGAGAATGACCCTGCAAACCAGTATTCTCTCTCACTCTGCATGGATCCAGACTTTGAAGCACCTTAATCTTCTGTTTTATACTTTTTTTACTATATTCTCTTAGAAACTCACGAAATTTGTCAATAGATTCCTGACGCACAGTGCAAATACTACTACAATTCCAAGTGTACACTGGGGCTTTAGGACGTCTCCCCATAGCCTCATCCGCCATCACTTGTACCTCATCTCTTGGAACCATTATCTCCTTCTCCATTATGCAACCATTTGTCACTTCGTAACCACGACCTCTGGTGTCAACTGCATGCAGCAAACTATTACTTTGAAAATAGCTCTCTTCATTAAAAAAAGTTCACTACTTGAACTATGCATCCACTTTCCTAAAAACACTTTACAAAAGTTTGTTCTGTTCACTACTCTTTTCCTTTTGCTATGTGATTTCAGTACATTAACCATTTTGTCTAATGTACGCATCCTATTCAAAATTAAAATGAATAGTTTCCTTTTTAATTCTAATGCCTTTGCTGCAATGACTTCAATTTCTTTTTTTCTTTTATAAAACTTACTCTTTTGCTTATATTTCTTCACATCCTTTATCAAATTGGACATAACTCTTCTCTGAAACATTTTTCTACGTATCTCTTTAAACGCTGTTTTTCTGTTTATGTAAATCTTTTCAGTTGCAGAAGGTATATTTGCATTAACTAAATTCTCAATTTTTTCCTGTCCTTTTCGTTTCATAACATTCTTTCCAGTACAGACATTTTGTACATTTTTCCTTCTTTTGAATATATTTTTAAGAAATTGTTTTTTCTGCTTACCAGAAGATTTTTTCTTTTTCCCAACATGAGCATCTTCTACTAACTTTGGTCCTCCAGTTGTCTTCAAATATACGTTTTTTTTCTGGGTTTTTTTAACTCTGGATTTTGTAGGCATCTTAAATTTTGTTCACTGCTCTTCAGCAATACCTGAAAAAAACTAAAAAAAAAATCCTTTATTTTATTTTAAATATATTACTACATTTCTTTGTACATTAGTCACACAACGAAATTTCTTTGCCAATTTAAAAGCTCACTTACTGCTCTTTTTTTTTGACAAGTAATAATCACTTTTACAGACTGACACATTATGAATCCACTTTTCAGATTTTTTAAAAAGCCCATGTCCAGACTGCTTTTTCAGACCACCACCATATGTATGCTGGGTGACTGCCTACACTCCAGCAAGGGCAACCAGCCTTAGTGATGCTGAATGTATTTGCATTACAGACTGAAACCTCAAACCCCACTCGCTTGTGAATACTGTGCATGATTATACATGGAAAGGAGCTGGGTGTGTGCTAAGAGTCTGCTTCTGCACCAAAAAAACGCTCCCCCATTTTCCTACTAATGCAACTGTGAAATCACCAGAGCAAAACGCAATAAATCTCTGCCTGTAATTCCTATTTGCACACAGAGTCATATTTTCACATTAGTCACAAAACGAAATTTCTTTGCCAATTTGAAAGCACACTTACTGCTCTTTTTTTTGACAAGTAATAATCACTTTTACAGACTGACACATTATGAATCCACTTTTCAGATTTTTTAAAAAGCCCATGTCCAGACTGCTTTTTCAGACCACCACCATGTGTATGCTGGGTGACTGCCTACACTCCAGCAAGGGCAACCAGCCTTAGTGATGCTGAATGTATTTGCATTACAGACTGAAACCTCAAACCCAATTGGTTGTGAATACTGTGCATGATTATACATGGAAAGGAGCTGGGTGTGTGCTAAGAGTCTGCTTCTGCACCAAAAAATGGTTCCCCCTTTTTCCTACTAATGCAACTGTGAAATCACCAGAGCAAAACGCAATAAATCTCTGCCTGTAATTCCTATTTGCACACAGAGTCAGGTTTTCACATTAGTCACAAAACGAAATTTCTTTGCCAATTTGAAAGCACACTTACTGCTCTTTTTTTTTTGACAAGTAATAATCACTTTTACAGACTGACACATTATGAATCCACTTTTCAGATTTTTTAAAAAGCCCATGTCCAGACTGCTTTTTCAGACCACCACCATGTGTATGCTGGGTGACTGCCTACACTCCAGCAAGGGCAACCAGCCTTAGTGATGCTGAATGTATTTGCATTACAGACTGAAACCTCAAACCCCACTCGCTTGTGAATACTGTGCATGATTATACATGGAAAGGAGCTGGGTGTGTGCTAAGAGTCTGCTTCTGCACCAAAAAATGGTTCCCCCTTTTTCCTACTAATGCAACTGTGAAATCACCAGAGCAAAACGCAATAAATCTCTGCCTGTAATTCCTATTTGCACACAGAGTCATGTTTTCACATTAGTCTCAAAACGAAATTTCTTTGCCAATTTGAAAGCACACTTACTGCTCTTTTTTTTGACAAGTAATAATCACTTTTACAGACTGACACATTATGAATCCACTTTTCAGATTTTTTAAAAAGCCCATGTCCAGACTGCTTTTTCAGACCACCACCATGTGTATGCTGGGTGACTGCCTACACTCCAGCAAGGGCAACCAGCCTTAGTGATGCTGAATGTATTTGCATTACAGACTGAAACCTCAAACCCCACTCGCTTGTGAATACTGTGCATGATTATACATGGAAAGGAGCTGGGTGTGTGCTAAGAGTCTGCTTCTGCACCAAAAAATGGTTCCCCCTTTTTCCTACTAATGCAACTGTGAAATCACCAGAGCAAAACGCAATAAATCTCTGCCTGTAATTCCTATTTGCACACAGAGTCATGTTTTCACATTAGTCACAAAACGAAATTTCTTTGCCAATTTGAAAGCACACTTACTGCTCTTTTTTTTTGACAAGTAATAATCACTTTTACAGACTGACACATTATGAATCCACTTTTCAGATTTTTTAAAAAGCCCATGTCCAGACTGCTTTTTCAGACCACCACCATGTGTATGCTGGGTGACTGCCTACACTCCAGCAAGGGCAACCAGCCTTAGTGATGCTGAATGTATTTGCATTACAGACTGAAACCTCAAACCCCACTCGCTTGTGAATACTGTGCATGATTATACATGGAAAGGAGCTGGGTGTGTGCTAAGAGTCTGCTTCTGCACCAAAAAAACGCTCCCCCTTTTTCCTACTAATGCAACTGTGAAATCACCAGAACAAAACGCAATAAATCTCTGCCTGTAATTCCTATTTGCACACAGAGTCATGTTTTCACATTAGTCACAAAACGAAATTTCTTTGCCAATTTGAAAGCACACTTACTGCTCTTTTTTTTTTGACAAGTAATAATCCCTTTTACAGACTGACACATTATGAATCCACTTTTCAGATTTTTTAAAAAGCCCATGTCCAGACTGCTTTTTCAGACCACCACCATGTGTATGCTGGGTGACTGCCTACACTCCAGCAAGGGCAACCAGCCTTAGTGATGCTGAATGTATTTGCATTACAGACTGAAACCTCAAACCCCACTTGCTTGTGAATACTGTGCATGATTATACATGGAAAGGAGCTGGGTGTGTGCTAAGAGTCTGCTTCTGCACCAAAAAATGGTTCCCCCTTTTTCCTACTAATGCAACTGTGAAATCACCAGAGCAAAACGCAATAAATCTCTGCCTGTAATTCCTCTTTGCACACAGTCATGTTTTCACATTAGTCACAAAACGAAATTTCTTTGCCAATTTGAAAGCACACTTGCTGCTCTTTTTTTTTGACAAGTAATATTCACTTTTACAGACTGACACATTATGAATCCACTTTTCAGATTTTTTAAAAAGCCCATGTCCAGACTGCTTTTTCAGACCACCACCATGTGTATGCTGGGTGACTGCCTACACTCCAGCAAGGGCAACCAGCCTTAGTGATGCTGAATGTATTTGCATTACAGACTGAAACCTCAAACCCCACTCGCTTGTGAATACTGTGCATGATTATACATGGAAAGGAGCTGGGTGTGTGCTAAGAGTCTGCTTCTGCACCAAAAAATCGCTCCCCCTTTTTCCTACTAATGCAGCTGTGAAATCACCAGAGCAAAACGCAATAAATCTCTGCCTGTAATTCCTCTTTGCACACAGAGTCATGTTTTCACATTAGTCACAAAACGAAATTTCTTTGCCAATTTGAAAGCACACTTACTGCTCTTTTTTTTTTGACAAGTAATATTCACTTTTACAGACTGACACATTATGAATCCACTTTTCAGATTTTTTAAAAAGCCCATGTCCAGACCAATACACCTTAATTTATCGTGAAAACATAGTCCATATTATTTTACATGTTCCTCACATTTAAATTTCTCCCAAAACAGAAAATAATAAACACAACTTCAACAAAAATAATTACATTTCTATTATTCATTTCTTAATTTACCATATACATCTCCTCTCAAACTCTAACCTCACCTTTAAAATTAGTTAGTTGTGATAGAAATGTGGCACTCAAACAGCAGATTATCAGAGCCAGGACCTCTGTTCTCTACACCTCTCTCCTCTCAGCAGAACCAGATAATGGCAAACTTTCCCTCTCTTTTTCCACACATATACATGTTAATTTCAAATCTCAGTGCTTCCCCCTTTTTTTCAAATGTAATCACACATTTCTATTGGTTGAAAACCAACCCTTTTCCAAAAGTACCCTTCCCCCTACTTGACTTCTGCCTAGTACCCTTCCCCCAACTTGACTTCTGCCTGCTACCATAGCAACAGCTCATGGAACACTGCTGTGTGGAGTTAGGTCAGAAGTTCGCCACACAATGTTTCAATTCCACAGAGCAAGAGTGCTTGACTTTTCAAACCTTACAGCAACTCCATAGTACTGTTCTTTGGTAACACATTTTTCTGTACCAATACAAAACATGCTTCTATTATTTTACACATACAGCCTAGTTTTTAGTGTAGAATGGTATGAAACAGCCAATCAGTTCTTTTTTTTAATAAAAAAATATGTATGCCTCCATTTCCAAACTGTCTTTCATTTCTTTTTACCATTCTACTGAATTACACCTCCTGAGTGCATCCAGATCTCCTTTGAAGATGTTCACAGTGTGGATTGTAGGACACAGCTATGTCTTCTGGAGTGAAAAATTTGCAGAGAAAAGAGGTATGGTGAGAGACCTTGCTTTGCCAAATGTAGACATCAAATGGATTGGTCAGAGAAGGTTAAAGTGGCACCAATTAATGCCTTTGGTGAAAACCTTTCAACATCTCCCACAGCCTAACCTTATTATTGTGCACTGTGGTGGTAATGATCTAGGCACTTTAACTGGGGTAGGTCTGGAAATGCTTATTAAGGACACCTTTGTGCAATTGATATCGCTTTTTCCACAAACTGCCTTTGTATATTCTAACATATGCCAAAGGCAAAAGTGGAAGTGGTCCAACCAATTTTGTCCGCAGATTGACAAAGCAAGGAAGCACGTCAACAAATCTATTTCTGCTTTCCTCAGAGACTATGGTATGGGTTCCATTTACCACAACAACTTGCGTTACGACATGCAAGACATTTATAGAGGAGATGGTGTGCACTTCAATGATGAAGGGAACAGAGTCTTCCTCTTGAACCTCAGACTCTGCATCGGTACTTACTTGTAAGTACCAAAAAACAAACAATAAACACAAGGGCTCTTTTTAGAGCCACCTTATATCTAAACACTTAAATGCGATTTTTTTTTAATTTGTTTTATTAAGTTTTTTTTCGGGTGCGCGCTGGGTGCGCGCACTCGGCGATATTTTTTAACAAAATATTAATCTTTTTTTTTGCCCTACAAGGTCCTACTTTGACCCCCTTACAATGCCTACTGGGTCTATTTTTACCCACTCTGCCCCCTTTTCAAGTTCTCCCCCTTTGTTTATCACCCCCTCTTTATGCGATAGACAAAATGGCGGCCGCCGCTTCCTGATTTCCACCGATTCGAATGTTTACTAAGATCTAACAACCAATCAGAATTGCGCTTGCGCACGGCGAGGTGCGCACACCCAGCGCGCACGGAGCGCGCTTAGATATATATATATTGATTTAAAGGCTATTTTCTCATAATCTACTGAACAGATTTACACTAAACCTACAAAAGGCACTTCCTTGACCTGGGGACTACCTCTCTGCCAAATTTCTAGTAATTCTGTTCAGCCGTTCGGGCTGTAGCCCTGTCTAAAGGTCCTATGGAAAAATGCATGGGGAAAACGCGTTTTGGGACCCCCCTTTTTTCTCAGCCCCCGCTTGACGAATCCCCCCGAGACTTTCAGGGTAGGAGCGGAGCATAGCGCCCCACCTATTTTGAAAAATTTGCGAGGATTCGTCGACCGGCGCCAAAGTTATTCAAAATAGAATGTTGAGGTTTTCCTATGGAAACGTGGTCCTAACTATAACTACCTACTGGCGACCGCCAGTAGGTAATATATATATATATATATATATATATATATATATATATATATATATATATATATATATATATATATATATATATATATATATTCACTGAAAAAACCATAGGTTTCACACATGTTATAGTTAGCTGGACATTTTACTGATAAAAAACCAATGAAATTCCCCCGTTATAGTTAATGCAGGCAACTATAACTCACGCAACCGCAATCCTCTGCTGATGCTAATACTGTATTTAGACACTTATTTGCCCATGTCTTCTTCCATTAAATTTTAGCTATACATATATTACAAATATTTTTTTTTCATAAAGACACATATGTCATCAGCAGAGGATTACGGTCGCGTGAGTTATAGTTGCCTACAGTAACTATAACGGGGGAATTTCATTGGTTTTTTATCAGTAAAATGTCCAGCTAACTATAACATGTGTGAAACCTATGGTTTTTTCAGTGAATTTGCAAGGTTTTTTAAATGCTAATTCCTAACTATAACGTGTGTGAAACCTATGGTTTTTTGAGTGAATTTGTACGGTTTTTTAAATGCTAAGTTACTTTACGCCATTCGTGGCGTGCACGCCCACTTAACGCAGTTCGTTCCGTGCGCGCACAGTGAGCACGCGGTGCGCTTCGCGCACCGCGCGCCCACTTTACGCAGTTAGTGCCGTGCACGCAGGGTGGGCACATGGTGCGCTACGCGCACCGCGTGCCCACGTTACGCTGGATGGGCCATCTACGCACGATGCGCTTAGCGCACCGTGCGCACATGGAGGACATATTATGCGCTTCGCTGTGAAAGGTAAGCTTTTTCATTTTCAATTACAGTACTATGCCATGCGCAAATGATGCCCTTCAGGCACCATTTGTACACGGGGTGGGGAGAGTGGGGATTGTTTTTTTTTTTTTTTTTTTTTTTACCGTAATCGGCGATTTTTCGTAAAAAAAAAAAAAATGGGTTTTTGCCCATGGGGGAACTGTGGGGACCCATTAATCAAGGCTAGGTGGTAAGGAGCTGTCTAAACAGTCCCATTACATGTTTTTGGCCTTTGTTTTTCATCACCCCTTAAAAGTGCGAGAGAGAAAATGGCGGCCGCCGCTTCCTGGTTTCGACCGATTCGAATGTTTACTAAGATCTAACAGCCAATCAGAATCGCGCTCGCGCACGTCACCGTACGCGTACGGTAAGCGCACCGTAAGCGCACCGTAAGCTGGCTCAGATATATATATTGATTTAAAGGCTATTTTCTCAGAATCTACTGAACAGATTTATACCAAACCTACAAAAGGCACTTCCTTGACCTGTAGACTACCTCTCTGCCAAATTTCAAGGAACTCTGTTCAGCCGTTCGGGCTGTAGCTGTGTCTAAAGGTCCTATGGAAAAATGCATGGGAAAAACGCGTTTTGGGACCCCCCTTTTATCTCAGCCCCCGCTTGACGAATCCCCCCGAGACTTTCAGGGTAGGAGCGGAGCGTAGCGCCCCATTAGTTTTGAAACTTTCGCGAGGATTTGTCGACCGGCGCCAAAGTTATTCAAAATAGAATGTTGCGGTTTTCCTATGGAAACAGGGTCCTAACTATAACTACCTACTGGCGACCGCCAGTAGGTAATATACATATATATATACATATATATATATATATATATATATATATATATATATATATATATAGATACTCCGTTGTTCCTGGCTTCACTCGCACAGACGGAAACGGACCACTGTGTTGTGCTTAAAAGTAAGTTTTTATTGCTGCTTCGGCCTGACGCGTTTCGGCTCCAAGGTGAGCCTTGATCACATGACACGGAGGAAAGCATTTTCCTCGTTTTTAAAGTGACAGTGCTTAGTGATACATACCACGTGATATTTGCAATATCATAGACATAAACGAAATTTCCTATAGTTAAGTACATTTTGTGCTTAGTGCTTATCAAAGTCCGTCATTCAAATGCAATACAATATCATATGTTAAATCAATGTAAAACCACGATAATTTAAATGAAAATCATTGGTGTTTAAATATTGCATCAGTCACCATGTGCATATTTTTCTCTGCTTGATCCCAAGTGGGTATATATATTTAGTCTTATATGTAAATGTGTGACCTTTCTCATTATACTTGCGACTAATGAATAATGATGAATGACGAGTATGATACATAACCCTTATGTTGGTATATCTTCTAAATTCTCATGGAAACTCCATTGTTTATGTCTAATGTATTATAACTTGTCTGTTATGTATTGGTGATTAGCATGTGCAAAATATGAATAGTGGTTACGTGTATGGTGAATAAAGTGCTGGTGCATTCATGATATATTATTCAGTTACTGGTCAGAAAAGATGTTAAAATCCTGGCATAATGCTTGTTTTAGCCTTGTTGTGGTAAAATACCCAGATATAAAATCTATTATAGGCAATGTATGGTATATTGTTTCGATATTGACCAAATTCCACTTCATTAATAATAATCTTGTGCTACCCCAATTAGGATTCACCAATCACTAATATTTATAAGGCCAACCATATTTTTTAATTGCATTTATAATTGTAATTATATTTATACTTCATAACTCCATAACTATAAAGTCCTGGATATGGAGTTCATTATAATATCGAATTCATTATAATATCGAATATAACCTAATTTTGTGGATATATATAATGTACACGGGATATTTAAGTTGTGTGCAAATATATTAATGTAATAGATGTATTCCTATAGTGTCAGTGTCCTAAGTTCTATGTGTCCCTGTACTTTCATAAAAGAAAGAGATAAAATATGTCGCAGACATTTCCTCCTAAAATATAGATAATATCAATCATAAAAACATACACATACAATTGCATAAATATATAAATATAAATATAAAGACACAATTAAATGTAGACTGTTTGAATAAATAATATAGACATTAATATACATTATCTCACTGTATGAACTTATATGGGACATTTAAATATCCTTATGACTGGGGGAAGAGAATCTTATTGAATCTGATGTCATCTAATCACCATTACATTGTAATAACTGGTATCTTGTTGATTATTTGTCCCGCTAATGTTGTTCTTTTGAAATTAAAGAAATGTTTGCAGTTCCAATTCTTACATTACTTTCTGCTGTTGTTACTCTAATGGTGGAGCTTTCACATATATCCATCTTAATCTATATGGGTTCATAAAGCTGGGGTTCAACACTAGAACATGTTTCAATCCCTCTCAAATAACGTTAGTTTGTTCTCAATCATCTGATCATGTTGGCTTGATAACTGTGGAAATCCTTTCATATAAGGTATTACAAACAAGTATATAGGTCCTCAGATATATTAAGGCCATTTGGTTGTTTGGTATCTAGTGAAATAATGTAGCATGTTTCCAACTTTCTCAGTGCTCTTTCTCGGTCCCCACCACGTCTACTTGGTGGGATAGCATCAATTACATAATATTTTAGATCTTTATTATTAGAATTATGAATTTCTTAAAAATGACGTGCCACCGGGTAGGTGTTGTCCTGGTAACTGATAGCCCTTAGATGTTGTAGTATGCGCTTATGCATTGCTAATTTGGTACTTCCTACACATAGGAGGTTACATGGACATGAGAGGACATACACTGCATGATCTGTCTTGCATGTGAGCAGTTCGTTAATGGTATGTTTTTAACTGCTAAATGGAGTACAAAATTCCATCTTGTTCTCTCCGTATTGACATGCCTTGCAGGCCTTGCACTGGATAAAACCTTTCCTGTTCTGTAGCCAATTCGTCGTGTCCGTAGTTTCGGGGCTTGTTGTAACTAGTTGATCCCTCATAGAGGTTCCCCGACTATATGTTAATGACACTTTCTGTGGTAGATCTGAGCCAATTACAGGGTCACTAAACACTAATGGCCAGTTTTTTTGTATAATAGTCCGTAATTGTTTATGTTGGTTACTATACTGGACTATAAGTCTGAAGCTCTTATCATTGGCTGTCATATTTGCACTGCTAGGGTCAATATCTTGTACATCATTCAAGTCTGTATTCTTAAGTAACTCCTCTCTAGTTTTACTCATAGACTTACTTATAGCAGACTCAATGATCTTGTCAGAGTATCCTCTTTGTCTAAATCTTTCCTTGCATTCTGTCTGTACCTTAATGAGGTCCTCTTGGTTGCTGTGAAGCTGCCTCATCCGTAGCATCTCGCCATACGGAATACTGTTGACGAGGTGCCGCGGATGTGCACTGCCTGCATGTAATGTGGAGTTCCCTGAAGTGGGTTTTCTAAACAGTTTGGTTTCAATTTTATTGTCAATGATATAGATTTCTATATCTAGGAAAGATATGGATATTTCACTCAGTGTAACTGTGAACTGTAGATTGATCTCATTTTTATTGATGTTCTCTACGAACTCAGAGGCTGTGTCTCTGTTACCATCCCATATTACAAAGAGGTCATCAATGTATCGTAGCCACGATACAATTTTGTTGTTGTCTTTCATTAATGTATTGAGGACCAGCTCCTCCCAGTTGCCCATATATAGACATAAAAAAAAAAAAAAAAAAAAAAAAAGACATATATATATATATATATAAAACCAGACGCCATGCTGTAACACTGAAGGAGCAAATGCACTCCAAATTTTGACATTTGCATTTGACAAGTTACTACTCTCTTTCCTAATTTAAAATTCCTCAGACTCAAAAGGATTAATGATTTTCTTGTGCAAATTAAGCCCTAAAGAAGTCCTTATTATTACTATTAATATTATTTATGATTTGTAGAGCGTGTAGCTGCCCGAGGGCTTCCCAGCTCTAAGAGACAGGAAGCAGGTGCTTGGCGGACGAATGCATTGGCTACTCTTTGTTGATGTGGTTTTAAAGAAAAAAAACAAATAAAGATTTACTGAAAGAAGAAACCATTGTCATATTCATTTGTTGTGTCTTAGTGGTAATGGGTATGAATAATGTTTGACATGGAAAACTATCCATAATATATATATATATATATATATATATATATATATATATGTATATATATATATATATATATATATATATATATATATATATATATATATATATATATATATATATATATATATGTCTTACTACATGTAATAACTAAATTCTGAATTTGGGTGCTGAACCACTATCTTGCCAGTTTACTTTGGAAATTGCTTCCCATTTTGGAGTGTAGCAGGGTTGCACCCTGGGTTTGTTGCACCACCAAGATTCATTTTACTTTTTAACACTATGGGGCCGATTCCGATCCTGGAAAAACCGGGTACGAACCGTCGGTCGGAGCGTTTTCTCCGTCCGACTCGTACCCGGTAAAAACACCATACAAACTTGCAAGTACAATTCTTACGGAAACACCATTTCCGTACGAGTCGGAAAAAACACCGACCGACAGCAAAATCCATACGAATGTGATCCGGGACACCGCGGACGTGACGTCCGGACGGAGTTAGGCATGTTTTTACGTCCCAGCAAGTACGATTCGCACCGACAGCAGTCCGGGCGGCAATATTTTTACAGCACCCAAAAAGTGCCGGAAAAGCAAAGGACGCCGCGATGCGAGCGGAATAGGGGGCCCAGTACGCGCTGTCTCCCCCCCCAGCCCCCGTATGTATGCGCCGTCCCCCCCAGCCCCCCTTATGTACGCGCCGTCCACCCCAGCCCCCCGTATGTACGCGCCGTCCCCCCCAGCCCCACGTATGTACGCGCCGTCCCTCCCCAGCCCCCGTATGTACGGGCCGTCCCCCCCAGCCCCCGTATGTACGCGCCGTCCCCCCCCAACCCCGTGGATGGACGCGCCGTACCCCCATCCCCCCCCCGGATGTACGTGCCGTACCCCCACCCATGTATGTATGGCACATACCCCCACCCGTGTATGTACGCGCCGTACCCCCACCCGTGTATGTACGGCACGTACCCCCACCTGTGTATGTATGACACGTACCCCCACCCGTGTATGTACGGCACGTACCCCCACCCGTGTATGTACGACATGTACCCCCACCCCCGTAGGTACGGTGTGGACCCCCACCCGTGTATGTACGACACGTACCCCCACCCGTGTATGTACGGCACGTACCCCCACCCGTGTATGTACGACACGTACCCCCACCCGTGTATGTACGGCACGTACCCCACCCGTGTATGTACGACACGTACCCCCACCCGTGTATGTACGGCACGTACCCCCACCCGTGTATGTACGACATGTACCCCCACCCCCGTAGGTACGGTGCGGGGGTCCAGACATGGGCTACCGAAAATAGTTATATTTCAGACCTACAATATGGTTTCAGGGCAGGTCAAAACATTCTTGATCTCTTCTTCAATCTTCATCTTATCATTCATAATTACACACATAGCCTTTATGGACTTTAGCCCGACTATCTATAGATTGGTTCATACCAATCTTTGGCCCACCATGCTTTCATTAGGGGTAGATCCCAACATTGTTAACGTTTCGCACGTCTGCAATCTGAAACTTTCGGCCAGGGTTAGATGTTTGCCAGGGTTAGAATTGTCCAGCTATTTTAAAGTAGAATGGGGGGCGCTACCCCAGAGATACATCTTGGCCTTATTCTTTTTTACCTTATATATAACTCATTTAGAAACAGCTTTGATCTCGGAGAGTCAGGACATGCCAATTGTAGGTTTTCACCAGATCACAGCCTGAGTTTATGCCGATGAAGCAATATTACTCTCCCAGGATGACCACTGGCCTGAAATGACTGTTAAACTAATTTGTTGCTCTTATCGACAGCCTTAATTTAAGTACTAATTTTAGTAAGTCAAACGTTTTAGTTGTGGAACCTAGGCCCACTAAATCATGCTTTTAGAGTGAAAGAGCGATGTATTAGTAAGGTCCACACTTTTTCCTATCTTTGGGTCATCTTTGACTCGTCTAACAGCTGGCTCAGTCGTTTCTCCAGTAATACACAATTCTTTACGACTTTTATCTCATCTGAATTTGCTTTTTCATCTAGTATTGAAAACAAGTCCATTCAAGCTTTGATTAAGACTTACCGTGTTCAATCTGAAGCAATAGCTTCATGACGATCAGACATTTAGAATTATGCTAGGACTTTCTCTTTGCCAACCACAGAAACTAGATTCTACAGACCCCTCAAGTCCCTACTCCAGAGTTGCTCTCCACTTGTTGCTCATGAGGAGTTGAGGCAGGGTTAAAATTCTGACCTTTTTAAATTGTGAACTCCATTACTCTGACCTTCAGTCTTGCTTAAGCCAGATACCAAACTTAATCGGTCAATAATTAAGGACTGCCCTAGGCTGCATTTGGCAGTCAAAGCTTTCTGGTGTAGCTATATTAAGGTGCCAATTACGATCCGGCAAAAACCGGGTACGAACCGTCGGACGGAGGCTTTTTTCCGTCCGACTCGTACCCGGTCGTAAAACTTTACAAACATGCAAGTACGATTCGCACGGAAACACCATTTCCATACGAGTCGTACAAAACACCGACCGATGAAAAGATACATACAAATGGGATCCGGGGAAAGAGCCGACGTGACGTCGGGACGCTCTCAGGCCGTGTTTCACGACCCAGGAAGTACGATTCGAACCGACAGCAGTTCGGACGGCAATATTTTTACGGCACCCAAAAAGTGCCGGAAAAGCGAAGTACGGCGCGAAACGACCAGAGTAGGTGGCCCGGTAAGCGCCGTAACCCCCCCCAGCCCCGCATGTACGCACCGTACCCCCCCCCAGCCCCCGCATGTACGCGCCGTACCCCCCCAGCCCCCGCATGTACGCGCCGTACCAGCCCCCGCATGTACGCGCCGTACCCCCCCCAGCCCCCGCATGTACGCGCCATACCCCGTGTATGTACACCCGAGTACGTGTCGAACCCCCCCGTGTATGTACACCCGAGTACGTGTCGAACTGTACGTGTCTAACCCCCCGTGTATGTACACCCGAGTACGTGTCGAACCCCCCGTGTATGTACACCCGAGTACGTGTCGAACTGTACGTGTCGAACCCCCCGTGTATGTACACCCGTGTACGTTCGAGTCGTACCCCCACCCGTGTATATACGGTGCGTACCCCCAGCGCGTGTGATCCGGTTGTGCCTAAATATATTTATTGTGCACTTGGTTATGTTTTGCATTTTTATAAACAGCGGAAACATTTTCAGAGCCTGTTACTTAAGAAGCTGAACTTTTGACATATTAGACCTGTTTAAATCCGTATGTAGATGCTTGGCAGTTGCTAGCTTTTACTGGGGTTGTTAAACTGAGGTCGTCTTATGCCTAATACTCATTTCTAAAATGAGTTTAATCATTTTTAAAATGATAAGTGAGCCTACATTTATTCACTGGGGTGATTGTTTCTGTTCTGATATAATGTGACTGTTTTATTTATAATCGGTTTTAGTATTTTATTAGGCTATTTTTTATGTTTCATTGTTTAAACCAAATAAAGATTAACACATCAAAGGCTTTACTCTCATTCACATAAATATAATACCTGTTGTTTTGGCTACCCAAATTAACAGACCACAGAAAAACAGTATTTTGGAAAAAACAATTGCAGCTTTTTAAAAAGAAAAAGTTTGAACCACCTCTTGGAGGCAAAAAATAAAATTATGGTGCACTAATCCAAATGTTATATTTTATTTTTAGGGCGGCAATATTCCAATAAGGGCCTCATTTAGATATGGCAGATGAATAGCCCCACCGTTTATATTGTCAGGTCTCGCTCACTTGGAATCCTGTTTTTCTTCCACCTCTTTCACGAATGGGAAACTACAAGAGGATGCGCCTCTTTCACCCCAAGGCTGTCAGCATCTTGTGTTTTGGGAGCCAAGCCCTTTTTTGGGTTGGCCTTCAGACATTTTTTGTGTCTGGGACTACCTTGCAAAGCATGGCGGACCATGGCAGGAATAAATATCGGTGATATTACACGCCCAAGGAGAACAAGCATTTGCAATGCAATCGGTCGCGCCTTTGGGACCTTATATGTATTTAGCTATGCAGCACATTAGCCAGGGTGCTGAAACATCTACTGTTCTTTAACATGGAGGGGAAGCAAGCACCAAACTGCGGGACACGCCAGGTATGGGAACACATGGGGAGAAATATTGCCTTTCAGCAGTAAATGGTATAGCCCAAAGCGTTGTTTTTATTATAAAATCAGGGCCTTCAGTGGTCATATCACTAAAAAGACAAGATTTGAAAAAAATATTATTGTCTACGGGTGCTCGTGGAAGACAATTCCTATGGACTGGAATCTAGAGAATGCTAAAGTTATTCTGGTATTTTACTGACCTCTGCTGGTCGTTTTCTATCAAGAAAGTTAAATAGAGGCAGTTGCAAGAAAAATAAAAAAAAAGAAAGTCCCTCAGTAGAAAGCAATTCTGGTATTTTACTGACCTCTCCTGGTCGTTTTCTATCAAGACAGTTAAATAGAGGCAGTGGAACAAAAAAATAGCCCCTGAGCGGAAGCAGACAAGTCCTAGGGCTGATCTCCAGAGCCCACAAAGTACATTCACATATAAGTATATACTAAAGTATATACAAGAGTTCACGAATGCTCAACCTAAAAAAAAACTGCATGTAATAATGGCATTTGATTTTTTGTTTCTTAGAAACAAACTCTGAATGGGGTTTGCCTCTGAGATACAAAAACCTTGCTGATGAAGAAACCATGGCAAGGCAGCCTGTGCAGCAGTGGTTTTTAACTTCAAGTGGCCAACTGTATAAAAGGAAGCAATTTTGGGGAAAGGCCTACTAGAGTCTTTAGATGGATTGGGAAAATGCTGCAGGGCTGTGCCTAACTAGTCTGCAGAGCTGGCTGTTGCAATTTCAGGTCCCTACAGGGTGCAGGACTTCCTTGACGAGAATTTTAAAATGTGCAGTCACCATTAAAGAACAAGTATCTCCGCAGTTGTGTTTGTTGGGACTTTCTAAAACTAACCAAGTTACTATGAGCAACACATTATTTTACAGGGCAGCAGTCTAGCGAGGGAATGCACCACTGTTACAAACAAGACTAAATGATCATTGTATGATAACTCCTTACTATAATTTTGTGACAGCTGAAAACAAGACTATGGCAAAATCAATAATATTTCCACAGCATGGACAAAAAAAGTCCCTTTTTCAGTGAACCTGGGGCCAGATGTACAAATTGTTTCAGCTTTTGCAGTTCTTTGTATCTGTGCAGCAAAAGGTTTGCAAACTCTAAAACTATTTTTTCAGATATACTAAGAGCAGTTATGATTCAGAAAAGCATTTTCGGATCCTTGACTGGGTTTAGTATTCCATATCGGAATTTGGAGGGGGCATGATTAGGGTATCCCTTCCAAATACTGATTCCTTATGGCAGGGCTGCATTGGGAACCCCACGCAGCAAAGTTTGTCAGACCATCCCCCATACAATGTGCAGCAGGCGAGTGAGTATGACCTCTACAGGGAGATTTTGAGGGGTTCTCCCCCCCAAAAAATGTGATTAAAAATGGCAAAACTTGTGCTTTCTGCAACACATATTTCATTATATATTCAGTTGTAATAGCTTTTGAAGCATTGTAAATTATGACCTTATACTGAACCAGGATACAACTATCTCCACTGGGGCTCTTTAATGATTCCCTCACTATCAACCTCCGACAGCTCCTCTCATCTCTCCATAGTACATCTCTCACATGTTTTTTATTTGGTTCATATCGTCTCTGATACTAGTGAATAGTTTACATTAAATATGTGGCGATACAATGCGTGGTGTTATCAAGTCGTTTCTACGACTTGCGCTAGATGGCGCGCTGGATTTAGGAATAGCATAAATTACTATTCCTACTCCAATTAGCGCAACAGCAGGGAATGTGTTGGATTTAAAATCCAACACATTCCCTGGTGTTGCACACCACCTAGCCCAAGTCGTAGAAACAACTTGTGATGTAAAGCCACGCATGGTAAGAAGGCGGTCGTTGTAATGACCACGTTGTTACCTACCTGCGTGGTAACACCCGCGTTGTAACCTCTGTTTCCCGTTTACATTACCAACATACAGATACAATGAATCATATGTTTGTAAATTAGTGTATAATAAACATTACATAATGAAATGGGGGCTACACAATATAGGATTCATATGCCATCCATCCTGGTAGGCATTTTTTTTAAATGTGCTTGGTCTGGACAAGCCCAAACTCAGGATTCAAAAGGTAACACAGTGGTTAGGGTTGACTTTACTAATAACAATTTGTTTCTACCCAAACAAACCCTTTCTAGCAGCATTAGGATAATGAAAGACTGATAAAAAACATAACTTTCCTTTCTACACCATGCAGTTTGGATGCAGCTCTTTGATATCAGTTCATAGTTCACTGTGCTAGACTACAATTGTAACATATTAACTGCACAGTAACAAAAGAATCTCTGACAAAAGCAGGTACCCCCTGAGCAAGGCACATAAAATACTGGCCTGCAATCTGCATCTTACATGTTCTTTGCCGCAGGCATATTGACCCTCTGCCACCAGCCAAAACTACAATCTCTCTCTACCAGGCACATTAATCACAGACTTATCTTGGCAGTTTTATTATTGCCTGAAAATTGCTGGATATACAAGAAACTCTGCAGCAGCTGCTTTTAAAACTATAGCACTGCTAAAAATGGCCCTCAGTAACAAAACTGCCCCCCCCCCACCCTTCCAGCCTCGTGGGGAAACACCTGATGCATGGTACAGTGGGTTCGGCCTTGCCGTATGGTATATATTAATGTTTTACGACCAAAATCTTGTTTGTAAAACAGTAACTTTTTACCGACACCTCAAAGGAGGTGAAATTTGCAAATGGGAAGGAGTACCCAAGGGATCCCTTCTCCTTTGTGAATGTTGAAAAAAAATCTGAATTAAGCAGTGGTCCATGGACCATACTGCTAAAAAGAAGTTTATAAAATTTTCATTTTCATCCTGTTTTCCTTTCAGGAGAACAAGCTGCATTTAAAAAGATTATTACTTTATTTTAAACCAATTACAGACCCCAGCAGTGCACCATCCCTATGTTTGCAATGAGTCACAGTGGGTCTTAATTTGTGACCTATCTCATTTTTTATTTTTTTATTTTTTATTTTATTTTAAAGGTTTTATATAGTGCTGGCTAGACCCGGAGGTATCAGAGCGCTTTACATGAGTATAAGATCATAGTTGCAGGTTACATCGTTACAAAGGTTACACAGTTATTAGAGCATGGCAACATAGTTACTTGTAAGGTCGAGATAAACAATAAGCACATATACGTAAGGGAAAAAGCAGGCAAGGGGAAAGATTATGGGGAGGAGGTAAGGAGCAGGGGAAGTAGACAGAGAATGAAGGAGGGAAAGAGGAGGGGAGGGGGAGAGACAGCGTGGAAAGAGGGGGGAGGGGAGGGCGATGGGGACACAAACCGGAAGACGAGTCAAAGCTGCGTCCAAAGTCCAGTAAGCTGTGATCATAGGGGAAGTGGTATCATTTCCCCATTTCTGTTGCGAGAGGCTCCCTTTATGCAGTGGACTCTCTCAGAGGGGTCTCTGAGACTCCAAGGCCTACATACTGGATCCTTCCCCAAAATGAGGAGAGGGAGTGCTTTGGCAAGGGGGGCCATACCATTCCTCAGTTGTGTGGCTCCCTTGGCGCTGTGGACTCTCTCAGCGGGTTCGCTGAGATTCCAGAGTATAATTATTGGATCTTTCCCCAACAAGGGGAGAAGGAGTGCTTAGTCAAAGGGCACAAAGGACAGGGGGCTAGGCTGTGTAGCAGGTAAGGGGAGAGATTCGGGGGAGAGGGGATAGGAGCGAGCGTTTTACATGAGGAACACTAATGTTACAATTTTACAACAGTGACAAGTTACAGAAGTATCACGAAAAGCATTTAAAGAACATAGGGGACAAGGTTAATGGAGCAAGGAAGGGTAAGGGGATAGGGTAAAGGGGTAGGAGGAAGAAAGGACGTAGAGCCGAGACGAGCAGCGCAGGGCAGGACTGGCACCGCAGACCCCACCCCTTGCCGCGCACCCAGCATCGTGCAGCGGGGGCTAGTTAGGGCGCAAAAAGTTCACAAGTGTCAGCAGGAGTTTCCGCATCCCAAGCAGCCGGCCTGACCTGCTAATTATGTGGCCATACAGGAAGCCCCGAGCCGGGAAGGCGCATTTATTTTAATGATGTAGGGCGATTATGCAACCCACTACAATTTGGTGTTTTGTGAACCAACCTATCAGAACATAGGTTGGTTAGCAAAATGCTAATGCGTTCTGTTAAAGTTGGTGCACAAATTTCAACTACGTTTACTGAATGAATTGTACATACATCTGGGCCCTGCTCCCTTGAATACCCAACATGCAGTGCAGATGCTGTAGAAAGAAAGGCCCACATGTATCAACCCATTTCCCCACAGACACAGAATAGGTCAAATGCATGGAAACAGCAGATCCAGCGTTTTCTATTCCGGTATTTCAGAGTACTTATCCTGTAGTCTACACCAATGTTTTTGGAAGAGTAAAATAATATTAATTATCCTGTGCAGGTGGACATTCACCGTTCATAGACTGCTAACATAAGGTACACGGTCTTCACTTCGGGAAAGCCAGGGGAAGGTTCCATTCTTCCTTTGTCCTTTGCTAACTTTATCTCCACCCTTTCTGTCATGCTATGTCCCCGTTCCGAGCGCAACAACCAGAGTTCTGGGGAGGGGAGAGGGAGGGACAAAGGACCGACCCTGTGATATCTTTGAGTGAATGACGCGCATCAAGGTATTGCATAAAAAGCAGCCAGAGAGTATCGGTTTGATCCTGTGGGGCTTCCCACAATTAAACAAGAACAGGTGGATGTTGTGAATTATTGGCTTGTTGAACACAGTGAAAGGATTCCAGAAAAAATATTACATCAGAGAGTGGGAACGACTTCACCAACTTCCTGCCAGTCGAGGTACCATGCAGGCATTGTTCAGCTTTATTGTTATTGCTGTCAGGGGCAGACGCCGTGTCTTCTCTGTGGATTCAGGTGTAAGAAGGACAGGTTAATAATTAAACTAAGTATTTAGCTTTCGTACTTACTTGGCTGAATAGAACACTGGGGACATTTATTAACTTTATCTGGCGGAAATATGTATGTTGTACAAAAATAATATTTCTCAATTCGGTAGCAACACTTAAACTCGTGACAGAATTATTTAATTATTTAATAAATACATGGGCAGCCGCTATTTACTCCTTTTAACGTGGTGGAGTATTTCAGGTTGCAGAATAAAACAACGACTATATAAAAAGCTCGTGAGCGTAGAAAGGTGATGTATTTGTAACTTTTAGAGGACACCAGATACCTTAAATTCCTAAAATGTATTTAAATACAAAATGAAAACAATTGCGTCAGACCACAGGCACAACACAGGCATGCAGCCCCTCTCTTCAGGGGCCCCCTACTGGGCCTAAGTCTTGTGAATATACGTGAAATATGGAAGTTCCAAGCCCCCTCACCACATTCTGGAGGGGGCTCCATCGCTTTGTGTTACACCTCAGAATTCAAATATGCAACACCAATGAGTTGATAAAAAATAAAAGGCACTTCCACACTCCACACTGTCAATGCATAAGCTGTTGGAGGAATGTTTTTTGGGCCAAGATACAATAGCGCATCACACCTGTTAGAAATGGTGTTCTCTAGTTGGCAGAGGTTGGTACCTTTGTGCAAGTAGGGACCCTTCTTCCTAGTCAGGGTAGGGGGGATACACTTCTAAAATAACCCCTGCTCACCCCATCGGTAGCTTGGCACGAGTAGACAGGCTTATCTCAGAGGAGGTGTGTAAAGCATTTGTGCACACATACAGTAATACAGTGAAAACACTAAAAGTGTGCACAACACCAGTTTAGAAAAATAAGGGATCTTTATGTAATCCAAACAAGACCAAATACAACAAAAATCCAAAATCCAATACTGAAGAAATAGTTACTTTGCAAGATAAGCTTTAAATTGCAGAAATAGTTGCAAAACACAGTTCTTCCGAGTCGGTAGCTCTGTCTGGCGCTACCTCAATGCTGAAACAACAAAGTCTAACAATTCCAGCTGACCGCATCAGTGCGAGGTCAGTTAAAGCAAATGCAGACTCAAAAACAGGACCTTTACTCGTTGCAGCAAACACGATGGTTCGAGCCAGTCAGGTGCAACCGTCGCAGTTGCATGGCAAACCAATAGAAGCGGTCAGGCAGCGGCTCGGTGCCAATCGTCCAGACGGCATTGATGAGCCCAAGGCTTGTGGTGCAGGGTGAGGCGGTGCTCGATGCGGTGCTGGCAGGTTGCGGTGCAGGCGAAGGAGTCTGTCAAGGTTTCAGTCGGGCAGTGATGTTGTCAGTGACGTCCAGGAAGAGTGAAGATTGGCGGTGAGGAATGTGGTGCCCATAGGACGCATTGCGAGCAACGGCTCGGTGACGAGACTCAAGACTGCGTCGGTGAGACCAAGGACGCGGTGCGAAGTGCGGTTGTGTCTTCTGCAGGGCCTTCAGGACACAGAATCCTGCAATGGACTAGGTGACAGAGTTGGTTACTCTTGTCCTCTGCAGTGACTGAAAGCAGCGGTTCCAGAGATGGTGCCCAGAAGGATGGTGAAGTCTTTGCTGTACCTGAGACCTCTTGAACAGGGGGCAAGCTGCACTACCAAGCCCTTGAAGACACTTCTCAAGCAGGATACACACACAGTTCCTCTCCTTGGCAGAAACAACTACTGCAGGCCAACCCCAGACAGCACATAGCAAAGGGGCAGTACTCCTCCAGTTTCTTCCAGCTCTTCCCCTTGGCAGAGGTTCCTCTTGAAGGCCAAAGTAGTCTAAAGTTCTGCGGTCTGGGCCTCTCTTTTTTTATAGTAAATCTCTTTGTTCTCTGAGGCAAAGAAGATCTTTGCCCTGTCAAAACCAGTTCTGACCTCTCTGGTGTAGCTTCCTGGCAGGAGGTGGAGACAGCATTGTCTTCGGCAGACCAGGCCCATTGAGGTGTGAACGAAATCTCCTTCCCCTACTCTAAATGCATCCCAGGTCTATTCAGCACAGCCCTGACTCACCCTGGAAAGGCAGGACACACCTGAACCCCCCAAGTACTTGTCTGAACAGAATATACATCCACAGCCCCTGTCATTCCAAAGCCAGACAGTCAATACACAACCTAGCAGAGGCACACTGGGTGGTTAGGCAAGAAAATAACTACTTTCTAAAAGTGGTATTTTGAAACCCAGAATGTAAAAATCACCCTCACTAAAAGATGCATCTCAACATTCTGAGTTCAGGCATATCAAAATTTATTTTCCCGTCTTGTTCTCATTGGCAGTAATGCTCATAAGGTGTTATGAGCAAACTCCCCATTCTATCCTATAGGGACAGATAGCCTTACAATAGTGAACAACGAAATCGGCAGTATTTCACTATCAGGACATGCCACACACACCAGGGCAAGTCCTACCTTTCACATACACTGCACCCTGCCCGCAGGAGTACCTTGGGCTTACCTTAGGGGTGACTTACATGTAAGAAAAGTGAAGGTTAGGACCAGGCAAGTGGGTGCACTTGCCAGGTCGACATGTCAGAAACAAACTGCGCACAGACACCGCAGTGGCAGGTCTGAGTTACATTTACAGGCTGCTGATGTGGGTGGCACAATCAGTGATGCAGGCCCACTAGCAGCATTTGATTTACAGGCCCTGGGCACACATAGTGCACTGTACTAGGGACTGACTAGTAAATCAAATATGTCAATTATGGAATCACTAATCCACAACAACAATTTACAGGAAGCACTTGCACTTTGGCTCCGAACAGCAGTGGCAATGTGCTCAAGGCATCTAGACGAGCAAAACGAAGTCCAACACACAGCAAAAGCGTTGGAGACAAAGGCAAAAATACAGGGGAAACTCACATCAATAATGCCAGGTCTAACAACATATTTGCCATATCTTTTCAGTACGTTGGCATCAGTATTAGTAATATTGTATTTTCGGAGCTATGAAAATTAAGGACATAGATACACCCAATATCATAGATTAATTTACCAACCACAATTTAAGACCCTCAGTACGACTGTCCTATTAAATTCTGGTATATTCGGTAGTTCCTGGGAAAATCTAAAAGGGAAAAAGTTCCAGGTAAATACTGTGACAAGAGGATTTTGCTGCAGTAAACACCAAGCTCCGTGTATTTTGCCCTCTATGTTATGGTGTACTGTTTATTTGTGGGCAATAGTTATCAAATCTGACTTTGAGCCACTCACAATAGCTGAATTATTGACGACATTAATTACACTGATTTTTCCATGCTCGTTCCAGAACTCACTACTTATGTGAGGCCTCGCCTTCTTATATCAGCACTTCATTCCCAAGCACTTTTCTGTATCTGTGAACCCCTTAGCTGATCTACCCCCAGTCTTATATAATTTTCATTCCAACCCTTCTACTTCCTGAGCATTAAAAATCCATTTCAACAGATCGATGCATGGGACACCTCAAGGAAGGGAGAGAGGGAGGGTTGCATGTACAAAGATGAGGATGGAAGAATCTGAGTAGATTGCTGGTAGGTAAGTAATCTAGACATTACTTCATCAGCTGCTTCCTTGTCCCATTCCCTAGTGTTTGAGGATATACACAAGCAATATTCATTAATCACAAGCTAAATTCCAAAAGACATACTGTGGTAGGCTGATCTCTATGGGTAGAATATAGAAAGTAGGGATTAGAACAGAGAATGTAGAATGTTGAATGTAGTGGAGCAGCTAAGAGATGTTTGAGTTAATTCCTGATGGGTGAGGTGCCTCAATAAATACTTCTCTTTTACTCACTGTAACATGGAACTCGGCGTGGTTATTACTTCATTTCACTGGTGACGAGCAAGGAATGTCGAAAGAAGCGAAGGTCTCCTCAATATCGGGGAGGATTGGTCGGAAAGTTGGTTTTCCCTAACGTCATAGATAGGTAGGAAGTGGTTAAATTTGTGGAGGTTTCACTGTGATACTGCCATTGGGGGTAAAAGCGTGGGGCAGAAGATTTTAAATCGAAACATGTTCTGTAATAATAAGTGGGAGCAGTCAGCACTCTGTGCATAATTAATCAGCGATGCTGACAGGGGTCTGTGTACTTCGACAACAGTGAGCCGATTCATGGCGTTGTGGTATTTGAAGGAAGCAAGGAAAAGAACATAAGTAGCTCTGTAGCGGAGTGGAGTTAGCCAGCCCGTCCACCCTCCCAAATTAGTAGACGTACAATATAGGTGTTTTTTTTTATAGAAGAAGGACGACTAGGAGCAGGAAGGAGATCGGCCAGGCAGAGGAGGAGGCAGCCACGTGAGTAAGTGCCTTCTTTTCATTTGGGAGGAGGAGGGAGCGGAGTTCCACAGATTATTTTTTAAACTCTGCATAGAGGCACTGTTCCAGCTCCGCACGCCCTTACACACAAGGCAGTTTGTGTACCTCCATTTTGTATGATTGGACTGTGCTGACTCCAGTGCTATCATAGAGATGCCGTGGTCTTCAAAGAAGAAACCAAGGGAGATTTTCCAGAGAAAACACACACTATTGTGGGCATGCCACCATTTTAAGTGGTTGGGCTCCCTGACACAGCAGTGCTGCAAATGTATGGTACTAAAAGCATGAAAATGGCGTGTGTGCTGTCATTTTCTTACCCAATAATAGAAAATATGATGAAAGTGTAATGGGCGCACATCGGGTGTAAACACGTTTTGTCAGTCGCAGATCACAAGCGAGTGCATTTTGTCTGTCACAGCGACAGGCACGCCTCATTTGCAGAGCGGGTTTGTCTGTCTTGGCGGAAGGCACACCTTGCTTTGTGATAAGCAGTGCATTTCATAAAGAGTGTGCTTTGCCAGTGAAGGTGACAGGCACACCTGTTGGCGGTAGAGAGTCAACTATAATCTGAGTGTTGCGGAAGTAGAGTGCACTTTTGCTGGAGCGTACTTTGCCTGTTATGGTGACAGGCACACCAGTGGTGACTGTGTCCAGAGTGTTTGCCTGTTACGGTGACAGGCACACCTGTAGGGATTGAGTCCAAATTTTTTTTTGCAGGAACTTTGTGCATATTAAGAGTAAAACTGGGTTTGCTGTTGGAAATTATACAAAACTCCTGGTGGTTTTATGTATCAGAGTAACAGGCACACTATATTAAATAAGCCATAACATCTATGTCAAGGTTTTCTGTTGGAGACTTAACATCACTAATAATAAAGTATTTCAATAGTTAATTGATGTATTGATAGGTTCAAAGGATGCATATCTATGTAAAGTAAGTAACTGTTTAATAACATAAGTTGTTTTGGTGTGAAAGTACAGAGCATATACTAGCAATATACAGATTTATTTTTGTAAGACTAATGTAGAATGTAATACCTTCACCTTTCTTTCTGAGTTGCCCTGGTGAACCAACTGTAGGATTGAGCAAATGCAAAAATATGTTTGGGCATTATGTGAAGGTGTGCGGAACCGCTTTAAATGAGGAACACAAATGTGCTCTGTTGTTAGATTGTCATGATGGGGAAGGACAAGAGGTTCTGGAGAATTTACCAGAGTTAAATGATGAAGAACAAACAAATCTGAATGAGTGTGAACGTGTATATTGACACTACTAACCATGCATTAGTACCTTTCTTGAGAGATAAGATTATGGTCTGAGAAAACAGGGCAAGAATGATTCTATTGAAGAATTTGTAACAGCTATCATAAAATTAGCATCTACAAGTATATGTTTTAGGTCCACAGAAGGATGATAACAAACCAACTAGTGTTAAGGTGCAGAAGTGATCAAATCAGGGAAGAACTTTTGCTTAAGGATGAGCTGCCCATAGAGGAGGTAATATTAGTGGCAAAGAGAGTTGAACACATAATTAAATGTGTCTATGAACTCAAAGTTGAAATGGGTAAAGAATCAGAGTCAGTATAACCGGAAAAATTAGATGAGATTGTCTGTGAGGTGAAAAGAAAACCTGGATGCTATCACTGTGTCAGGAGTGGTCACAAAGCTTTTGCAAAAAATTGCCCAGCTGTGAATGTGGTGTATCATAGCTGTGGGAAAAGAGGACATTTTAGTAAATGTAGTTGAAATTCTAAGTTCAGGACAGATCAAGGTAAGGAGGTTAAAACAATCACACTTTAAGTGGTGTTTCAGATCAAGGATGCTGAGAAGGAGCATGCGAGTGGTATGGTGAAAATTGATGGTGTGACTATGACATTTGATTATTCTCACACTTAATGATTATTTCAAATGGAATGCACAGACAATGGTTTGAAGAGGAAAATAAGTTACAATTGATGGATGTAAGTCCAGGAGGATATGGTGGACAACCAATTAGTCTTTGTGGTTATTTTAATGCATTCATTGAACTGAAGGACAGATATGTTCTTGGAAATATTTATGTCTTGAATAAATGTAAATGTGTGGCAAAAACATTTCTGAACATAATTTCAGGGTAAGGCAAGTATTACAGAGGCTTCTTCAGGCTGGTCTAACCTTAAATCAGGACAAATGTAGATTGGTGATGAAGGAAGTAAATGATTTTTTAATTTCAGGAGAAGTTGTGTCACCTCAAAAAAGGAGCTGGTCGACACTATTGTAAGGTTGGCAAACCCCATTTCAAAAGAAGAAGTTTTATCTTTCTTGGGATCGTAGAGTACTATGGTAAATTCATAAAAAATGTGCCTGAGAAATCTGAACATTGGAGAGGTCTGGTAGGAAGAAATAAGGAATTTGTCTGGACTTTCGATTGGCAAAAATAATTTTATTATTTAAAAGATGAATTAAGGAAGGCTCCCAATCTGCAAGCATATAGTCCAGGAGAAGAAACATTTATAGGTACTGATGCAAGTTCCAAAGGACTTGGTGCAATCTTCAAGCAAAGGGCAGATGGAAAGGAATGGTTGATTGCGTATGCAATTATATGCTGACAGGGGCAGAATTAAACTAATCTGTGATTGAGAGGGAGGCCTTGGCTATTTTTTGGTCATTAAATAGGTTTCTAAATTTTGTTTTGTGCAAGAAATTTAATGTTCACACACACCATAAGCGGCTGAAAGAGATATTCCAGAGAAAAGGATTAGATTTTATATAATCTTGACTCAGACGATAACGTTACAGGATTTTGAGTTTGATGTAGAACATGTACTGGATGTAAACAATTTATCAGGTAATTGCTTATCTAGATTGGTGTCTACACAAATGCAGGAAGAACTAGATGAATATTTTTGAGTAGAGAGTGTTAATATATGTGAAATATCATTAGGACAGAGCGGAATTGGAGCGAAGAGTGAGGAAAGATGAAGTTAATTGAAATTATGCAGGCAATCCAGTCTGATAAATTTAAAGAACTATCTAAATCTTGGTTTTCCAGAAAAGATGAGTTAACAATAGACAGAGGCTTACTCTTGAGAGAAACTAGGTTGATTCCTCCCTTAAATCTAAGGGAAGGCATACTGTCTGAAGCACATCAGGGGCATCTAGGAATTGTAAAAACAAAAGAAAGGTTGAAGGCAAACGTCTGGTGATCGGGAATGGATTTTAGTGTTGATGGTGACGTAAGAGATTGTGTAGTTTGTAAGAATAGTGACAAAGTGTTGACACATTAACAGATACCTTTGGTGTGTCGTAGATTACCAAATCATCCATGACGGAAAGTTTCAGTTGACATAGTGGGTCCTTTCAGAGGAGAACATAGTAGGCTGTACTTTATAGTACTGATGGATTTGTATTCTAGGTTGGTGGAAGTCATGGGTGTGCAAGATATAATCATTACATTTCTAGGAGAAATATTTAAAAGGATGAGTTATCCTGTATTGCTTCTCACTGATAATGGTCCTCAATTTTTTTGAAAAACAATGGAGGACTTTTTAAGTTCCTGTGGTTTTGTGCATCGGAAATGTTCTATTTATCACCCAGAAATGAATGGAGGTTTGGTGAGATTTAACAAAGTAATCAAAGAAAATATTCAATTGTCCTGAGTAAATAGTTTAAATTGAAGAGATGAGTTACAAAACAGCACATCATATGACACCACACAAATCTACAGGAAAAGTCATCCTTTGAGTTATTTAAAGGTAGAGCTCCTAACACTATTTTTTATCTGGGTAGGATGGATTGGGACAAAGGATTAAAGAACAATGGTGTGGGTTATTGGAGAGAAAGTGAACTGAGTTTGCAGAAGAAAAGGAAGGGTTATTTTGATAATAAGAGAACTCTTAGAAAGAATACTGTACATATAGGAGATTGGGTAAAGATAGGAGCACCAGTAGGTTGCATGCATTGGTCAAAATGCACCAGACCAGTTAGTATCATTAAGTGTTTGGATAATGATATTAAAAATGAAGATTGCATAGTGTGAAAGAAATGTTGTGTGGTGATATTAAGAAGTAATGTGGTTATGGTGGAAAAAAGGAGGATCACAACGTAAAACTACAAAATTTAAAAGTATAGTAAGTGACCAAAACTGTGTCAGAGGAAAAAGAAACAGTAAGAAGGAGAGGTTTTCGTGAATGTAAATATCCTAACTATCTTAAAGAGTATATTAGTGATTTCCAAAAGTAATCTTAGGGTTGCAATGTTATGTCTTTTCTATACATTAAGAAAGTGAGTTAATCTAGTTTTAAATTTCGTTAGGTGTCTTTTGTATTTTAATTATGTTAATGTTTATCATTGTACTATTTTTGTTTTACTATTATTTTCATTAATGGGGAAAGAAGTGTGGTATGCTGTTCTATGATTATCTAGGGTACAATATAGAATGTAGGGATTAGAACCAAGAATGTATACTGTTGAATATAGTGGAGCTGCTAAGGTACGGTTGAAGCAGGCAGTTGCTCCTGATTCCTGATGGATGAGGTTAAGACCCTTACCTTTTACTTACCATAACCTGGAACCCAGCATGATTATTACTTTGTTACACATACCACAGGAAAATATAGTACTGCTGCTATAAAGAACCTATATTATAACACTGCAAAAATTGCATTGCAGCTAAAACAGAAATTTCCCAAAAATTACGAGACAGCCACCATTGAATGAATTATTGTGCCACGTGTATCTCATCCCCTTAACCACATCTACCCTGTAATGAGAAACAAAGGTAGAGTGAATAGTTTATGTTGCAGTACTACAAATATTAAAAGTGGAAACACCACTCTTCCTATGATGCACAAATCCCTCTGGAAGAGTGAGACTGAACTAATATAGGACAATCACTGCCTGATTTCTTATATGCTCATGAGATTACTAATTAAATCCAATGACTCATAAAATGAGATTGGAAGATTTACAGCCACTCTTAAATTGCCAAACGTAATCAACAAACTGACAGCCTGTATCATGCAAACATGTGTAAGTAAATCTAGCTGCCCTTACCACATCCAATTGTTGAGATTTAGCATCTGATTCTTAAGTGGAATTCGGACATGACACTGAACTGGAAGAAACACCTCCTTCTGTCAATGGAAATCCAAATTGATTTTATGGACAAAACTGTGTCCTAATTTCAGAATAATCCTGTCATCAAACATTCTTAAAAACAGTTGCTGAAGGAAAACTGGGAGTTTATTGGTGTTCTACAGGGTGTGGTATTCCTGTTTACTCGCCAGACCTGAGAGGAGAGCATTGTTGTCCCCCATCTGTGTAGGGAGAGCCGCTGCACGAGAGTCCATTGCCACTGGGGACTCAAAGTCCCATAATCAATGCAGTGCTACACAGGTGACGTGGATTAACAATGCCTCTTGAGACGCATCAAAGTCACGCAGTGCGGGAGCTGCTGAAGGAAAACTGGGAGTTTGTTGCCGTTCTACAGGGTGCGGTATCCCTGTTAACTCACCAGACCTGTGAGGAGGGCATTGTTGTCCCCTACCTGTGTGGGGAGAGCCGCGGTGGGAGAGTCTGTTGCCACTGGGGACTCAAAGTCCCATAATCCTTGCAGTGCTCCACAGGTGAAGTGGATTAACAACACCTCTTAAGGCACATCAAAGTCACGCAGCACGGGACGCATACGGGCCATGCCTGGGAAAAGCCTGGGCCAATGGCAGGTCCTTCCTGCACTCATCAGTGACTGGAAGAGGCAGGGCAGGGCCACCTTCCCTTGGCTCGGATGCTTCGTAGTACCACCTGTTTGCCTGGTAAGACTCTGCGTTTGTCTTCTCCTTTATTGGCTGGAAAAGGACATTGACATTGACTAAGACCCATAAACCTAACTGGAACGGTACTTACAGCTGGGTGAACATTTGTAACAGTTGGGTACCCTTTCTACATCCCTGCTGGTCTGACTCTATTCTGATAATGTTTATTATGCGTTTTCAGGGGAACGCGAACGTTTAATTCTTGGTTGTTGTGATCGATAAATGTATAAGAAAAGGGGACAGATTCCTTGTTCATTAAGATATACTGTCTACTGCCCTGAAACCCTGATCTATTTGAACATCCCTACGATATTCTAGAAAAGAAAAAAGGGAAAATTACAATCTGCTCGAACAAGGGGAGGGTCATTAGGGGAAGGATTGCCATTCCTAATTTTATCAACATAATCCATCAAAATTCAAAAACTCCATTGTTATGGGTAAGAGGAAGACTATAGAGGGACTAGAATAGGGGAAACATCCCAAAAAACAAAAAGCACATCTGAGAATTGTACCTTTGAAGAAATTGAGAACCTGATAGAAGAGTCGATACTAACTAATAAATGCAAAACAGCTAGCAAACTCAATTAAAAAATCACCACATTTTATAGAAAATGTGCGCCAGGCTCTCAGATAAAAAGTATCCCAAGATTAGGTGAAATAGAGGCAACTATTGAGATCCTACCCAATGAATCAGTCATCCCACAGTCTCGACCTATGCCTCCCTCAAAGTGATTTTGAAGATCTACAGACAACAAACTCTCTAGTCCTAGAGGACCTAAATCACATTGATAGAGGCAAGATGGTATCACCAACTAATGTATGCTCTAGTAGGTACTCACTATTAACCTCTTTACCTACGTCAGAAGATGGCACTGTTCATCCTCCTACACAGAACTCCAACCCAACCATGTCTCCACAACACAGTAACCAACAAGCGCTAAAGGCTTCAATCTTGTGACCTTCAAGCGAACCCGCAAAACAGGTGTACGGGGTCCAAACTAACACGCTCAGCTGATAGCAGAGCTAGTACAGAGGTCAGATGTTCTAACTTAGGAGGTTGCCAATTTAAAAACATTAATTGAGAACCTAATATACCAAGGTAATACAGAAAGGGATGTTGTAACAGAGGTAACTCATTGACATCATAGGAAATTAAAGGATGATCCCCAGGTACCCAAAACTACCAAGCGAAGTATACAACACCACAATCACACAAGCAAATTTATAGAGGGCTTGAATGCTGATCTGCAGGACCAAGATCAGATTGATTGGAATAGTTGGGAGGAGAGGAAGATTTGCAGCACCAAAGAAGCAAGGCCTGAGCGAGGGGAAGCGTACAAGAGAAGGTTGACGGTAGGCCAACATTATGTTGATAACAACAAATTACAGTATAATCATAACTTGGGGGATACTACAACTTGTCAGCAGGAAGTACAAGAAATAGAAATTGGGAGCCGGACTTACAAATTGCCCAGTTGAAGCCCGATCCAATCAGCAGATATCCCGATCTCAGGCAGACCCCAATTCATTATATAAATAATGATTCTTCCAGACCTGTGGCTTGGGAGGTTTCATAACATAGGTCCCTAAACTTTCTTCTTACAGGGAAGACGAAGAGTTACTAAAAAAACAAGTCAATACATTTGATAAGACATAAACGTAAATGCTTATCAGTAATACGCCCTGACATACTGAAAGTGGAACGTCTGTCAAATAAATATGAAACCTATGATACCAAACTCCTTGTCCTTAAAACAAAGAATCTAGTTGATGGTCTAATTGCACTAGATTTAAGAACATGCCCTACTTCCAATTCCTTGGTGAGATTTAAGCTGAACAGACCCAGGAGTGATACAATAGGGAACCAAATAGAGTCTGTAAATCCTGGAAAATCCTCTCATCACAACCGTTCCAAAACTATCTGGAGGCAGTTGACTGACTGATAACACAGAATTCCATACTTGCCCTATACAACAGGTCCTCGTGTACCTATATACAGCCCAAGGAAAGAGTTAAAGGGAATCTAACCTTAAAAAATCCCCATCAAAAGTGACAGGGAAATCCTAGTGTGAGTGGGGAGGACATAGCAGTAGATCCTGTACATGATGTACATGCTAGACCTCTATCCAGGAATGAAGAACTCCTGCTAGCTAAAAAACGCCTAGTATCATGGAATATAGCAGGGCTGAAACAAATAATTAATAGATCTTGAATGGTAAGAGTACATGAACCAATATGACTTTTGCCTATTACAAGAAGCCTGGGCACTGAAACCACCACACAAGCTGAGCTGTAGGACATTTAGTGTCAATGCTGGACCTTCAATGAGAGCCAGAGGATCTGGAGGCCTAGTCTTATGGGCCAAAATTACTCCAAAGATTGAAATAATTCAACTGGAAATACCATCAGCAGATTTAATTGCGGTGAAAGTAAAAACACAAAACAAAGCAGATATATGTCTGCCAAATGTTTATAATAGACCAAGAGTAGCAAGTTCAGAATCCCCAGTGATAGATATATAACAATAACTTTGCAAGCTCTATAGACTCAAGGGCAACAATATTTATAGGTGGGGACTTCAATTGTACGTTTGACCCAGTTGTGGACTTGGAAACCATTTTAGAGGAAGAGGATATGGCAAGTGGTACTCCCCTCTGGAGGCTGCCACCTCTGTTTCTTGTACAATTGCAGCTGCCCAATTGGTTCAGTTTGTTTCAGGGCACAGATTGAGGGCCTGCAATCAGGCATGTGCAATGCTTTTTAGGCTTTGTGAATTTTTATCGCCGTTTCATCAATCATTTTTCATCTGTGGTAGCTCCAATCACACGCTTGTTGAGGAAAAAGGTCAAATTTGAATGGACACCAGAAGCAGATTCTGCTTTTCAAGCATTAAAAAGGCATTCACTTCGGCTCCAATTTGACGCATCCAGATGTTCAAGAACCATTCATAATAGAAGCTGATGCATCAGATGTAGCTATAGGTGCCATTTTATCCCAAAGACAGTCAAATACAGGTCAATTACATCCTGTGGCTTACATGTCTAGGAAATTGAACCCAGCAGAACAGAATTATACAATAGCTGAGAAGGAATTGCTCACCATTCATGATGCTTTCAAAGAATGGCGACATTACTTACTGGGTGCACGTTATACTGTCACCGTGTATACGGATCACAGAAACTTGCAATTCATGAGTTCAGCAAGAATTTTGACACCACGGCAATTACGTTGGATGATGTTTTTTGCCGATTACGATTTTATCGTAACCTATCGACCTGGACATGACAATAAAAAGGCTGATGCTTTGTCCAGAAAGGATTCTCTAGTGCATAAAGCAGACGGCTCACCTCAATCAATCATCACCCCTTCCAAGGTGATATGTGTTTTAACAGCTGAGCAGTTCTTGGACAATATCCACGAGAACTTTCCCCCGTCTTCATGGTCTCAGTGGATAAAACAAAGCACAAATCAGTCTGTAAAAGAAGGGAAACCTTTTCATGGAAAGCAAGTATATCTACCCACCAAAGACTTACAAGACAAAGGGCCTCATGTAGGAAGCCAAATACCGGTCGGTAACGGCCGAAATTCGGTAAATATCCCATTACCGACCGGTATTTAGGCATTTGCGATGTAGGTGGCAGATTTTCTGGATTCGGTATTTACCGATTCGGAAATTAAGAAATCGGTAGAATACCGATTCGGTAAATACCGAATCCAGAAATGCTATGTAGGGGGCACTCAAGTGAGTGCATCATTGGTGTCTGGATTCGTTATTTACCACCAACTACTAGTTGATGGTAAATGACGAATAGCTTTCAAAAAGCATTTTTGTGCTATTTGAAAAGTGCAATGTGGCAGACATACATGCCCTTAGGGCATGTATGTGCGCCACATGTGCACACATGCACGAATCAGGGGTGCAACAGGGTATCAATGTGACACCCTGCCACCCATGATAATGCCTCCCCTATTACCGATTCGGTATTTACCGAATCGGTAATGGTAATTGGCTTCCCATTCTTTCCTATGGGTCTCCAGGCCCATAGGAATGAATGGGAAGGGATGCATTATTACCGATTCGGTAAATAACGATTCTTAAATACCGATATTTACCGAATCGGTAATAATTACCGATTGGTTACCTACATTACATTTACCGATTCATAAATACCGAATCGGTAAAATTCGGTATTTATGAATCGGTAAATGTGATGCTACCTACATATGGCCCAAAGTGTTTGGTTGGTTTCACTCTCTTCCGCTGGCTGATAAGATATTGGAAAAGATACAAAAAACGTTTTGGTGTCGAACTATGAAGAAAGACATCACAAGAATAGTTCAAGAGTGTGAAGTGTGTGCTAGAAACAAAACTGATCACAGTAAACCAAAAGGACTGTTGCCCACTCTGTCCACGCCTTGGGAACATGTTTCTATGGACTTTATCACAGGCTTACCTCCTGTACAGCAACATTCAGTTATTCTGGTGGTCATAGACAGTTTAACAAAATGTGCTCATTTCATCACATGCAAAGCTTTACCAACCTCTAGTCAAATGGTACAAATATTTTTGCAGCATATTGTACGATTGCACGGACTGCCTTCTGTGCTTGTGTCTGATCGTGGATCTCAATTCTCTTCCAAATTTTGGCAACAATGGTGTCGCAGTTTAAAAATCACGTCCAACATGTCAACAAGTTATCATCCACAAACAAACAGTCAAACTGAACGCCTCAATCAAACATTAAACAGTATTTTTGATGTTATGCTTCTGAAGCAAAAGACTCTTGGTTAGACCTGTTATGGATGGCTGAAGTAGCTTATAATGCTTCCCCATATTCGTCCACTGGTATGACCCCTTTTGAAGGATTGTATGAATATATTCCCAACACTATTCCATTAGCTCTACCTAAACCGAGCTCAGACACACCACCAGTTCAAGATACGATCCATCGTATGCAATCCATTCATCGTCAAATTCACAAACATCTTAAGAAAGCGAAAAAACAATACTAACAACAATATGATAAACATCATAGATCCAGTCCAGTCTATAACCCAGGTGACAAGGTTTGGTTGTCCACTAAAAACTTTGTCTTCAAAACAAAAAGTATGTTTCATCCAAAGTTCATTGGACCATACCAAGTAGTACGACAGGTCAATCCAGTTACTTATAAACTACTCTTGCCCAATTCCTTACGGATTCATCCTGTATTTCACACTTCAGTATTGAAACCTGCTAGTAACGCATCCCCAGAATCTCCACCACCTCTTTTGGTCCATGGTTATTGGGAATATGAAGCGCAAGACATTTTGGATTCCAAATTCAGAGATTCAGAAGTATGGTATTTAGTATCCGGGAAAGGGTATGGACCTGAAAACGACTCATGGGAACCTGTTAGGAATGTCCATGCCCCACGTTTGGTTCGACGCTTCCACCTCCAATATCCTCAAAAGCCGGGCCCTAGACCGCGCTGGGGAGGGGGAAGTACTGTCAGAGTTAGGGCGGCACGCGGTCTAGGGTCCGCCCCGCTCAAAACACATGTATGCATACCATTGTGCGCCAGAGTCCTCTGTGGGAAAGCGCATAGATCTGCTTCCCGGGGTCGCTGGTGGCTTGTTTGCTCTTATTAGATGTAATGTGCTGTGCTTCTTTTGTCTGTATGTTGGAAGAATGAATGCGTTGTTTGTGTGGGCTTGAATGTTTGATTTGGTTTTGTGGTGCTTTACATATTGATGTTTTGTAGATGCCTTTCAGATTGGAACCTTTTAATATTTCCTTGATCGTTCACAGGCAACAATCTCTGTTAAACTACCTTTCCCATCACCCCCTGGGGGAATGCAAGGTGAGCGTGGCAACGCTAATGTAAGCGGCCACGCCCTTTTGCCTGCGCTCACTATTCTTCCTGCTTCGTTGTGTGAGGAGCTCTTGCGCTGAACTCCGGTTCTTTTCTACGAACGTCCTCTCCTTTCAGGTTGGTGGCAGCCCTTCTCTCTTTCCTGATCCAAGGCTATGATCTACGTGAGCAGTGCCGGCTCCCGCATTCTTCGCTGATCTCCCGCAGTTAATTCAGGAACTTGCCGGCTCCCGCAGCGCTCAACCAGATCTTCCTCCAGCAACTAGCAGAGTAGGTCGTACTCTGCAGGTAGGGCGGTCTAAATCTTCATTAATCCTTGGTAATTGTCAGCCCGTAATCCTTACCTAATTTGCATATAGCGAACGGTTGCTAACTCACTACCAGTCCGTATTCCTTACCTCATTAGCATATAGCAAACGATCGCTAAATCACGTGATTCTACCAGTTTCTTGTGTGAGTTAAGGTTTTGGTGAATGGTTTATCACATTCTGCATAGCGGAAAAACTTTTGTGTGTAGTGTCAAAGTGCATGTGCTCTGCTTTGTCAAAGACTACAGCATCATTCCCCATAATACTGTGTCCAGCAACTTGTTATGCAAATGCTATGATATGTATCGTTTGTTTTTTGTTTTAAAAAGGCTTTCTCAGAGATTTACAAAGCAGGCAATCTAGGAGTTACGCAGCTTTACACTTGGTGCTGAAACCTAAGTATTTGATCAGGCTGCAGTACGATTGAATCTAAAGCAGTTTAGAGACATATTAATTAACGTTATATATGTTTTGTTGTTATTAACCATTTCTTTTGCAGATCTCCTTCCCTGCTGTTCCCTTCCCAACTCCCTTCCCCCCACTTGATCACTTCAATCCTCTGTTACTAATACGAATCAGAGTTGAAGGTATCGAGAGGTGGGTCATTCTGTCTTCGCGTCCAGATCCCGAGGAAGGAATCTAGACCTGACACTCTCCTCTTCTTTCCAAGATTCTCTGGTCTTGGCAGGCAGGTAGACACTTGTTCTCCAGCATTCAGGGTGAGATGTCAGGCAGCAGGGAGACAAGTAAAGTTTACTCCCTAGCCCTGGACACAACATACAGAAGTTGTGTTGAGCTTTCCCATGCTGATGACACTTTTTGGAGGTTCATGTTCCTCTTTTACAATCTGTTTCTAGACATAGATGTGATATAGTGTCTTAGTCTTTGAAGTTCATGCTGTGGGGGTGCCCACTTTGAAGTGCCCACTACTTTGTCCTGTCCTTTGTCCAGGAAGCAGTTTGTCACAGCAGGAGCAACTCCACTTTTGATAGAACGACAATGCAGGCTATGTGAGTGTCTAGAGGACCACATCTGGATGTCAGCCTCTCTGCTATATGCATATGAAAAGGTTACTAAGGCCCTCCAGATCATTCTTTATGATTCCCTCTTGAGTCTCATCTCCTTCCTAAAATGTGCCCATGCCCCACAGGTGGGTGACTTTTTCAGAACCAAAGAACACATTGGAAGTGCACAAGAGAGCCTGGCCTTCCCTTCATTCAATGTGTGTGTTTCTCACCTAGCTCACTGGAATACAGGCAATCCACAAATCTGTTTGGGATAGCTCCTCAAAATTCACATACCTTCCACAAGACCCTGGAATTCAAATATGGAATCCAGAGGCCTCAATGTCCTGTACCACTCACAGGCACACATACATCACAGCACACACATGCACACATGTGTGCTGCACATCACTACATGCCAACATGATGCAGACCAAGGAGAGCTAAGCACACATCAGCAGAGCTCTACATGAGTTGACCAGTAGGCTCCACTCCAGTAACAGATAAAAAGTCCTATTCACTCTACTGATCATAATTACTGAAACATGGCATGCTGCCACCACTGCTCTCTTCCTATGTAACTCTTTCGGAAGGGCAGCAGCCTTTTCCCACTTATGAGGGTAGCACTTTGGGAGACATTTCGAGTCCAACAAGACTTCAATCCATAAGACAGGCCTACATATGATTTGTGTTTGCCCATGACTTAAACATCAGCACCAGGGTTTCAGATACTGTTGCTACTGTGAGATTGTTGTGCATCCTTCACCGTGAAAGTGACTTTTTTGTATCCCAACAGTGTGTTACACGAGCACAGTTGTGCACTGGAGAGGATTAAGAAAATGCAGTACTAAGAGCTTTATCAAAATCTAACTCTTTGGAACTACGGGAATACTGAAACTTGTAGAAAGCAAATGTATGACTTTCAGAGTTCCAACCTAGGTGTGTTTAAGTAAACATTGACCACCATAAGGATAGTATCTTTGTACAAAACAAGTTGTAAAGATGCGGTTATCTTTGCATACAAACTTATCCAAACATTTATTACATTAAGTTCATTACAATAAGAAGACAATAAGAGTTGTTTTGTGCAAGTACTGCTATGAAATTGAGAACAAACTTATGCATACTTGTTTGAAATGTGATGCACCCATCCCCCATGCTTTGTACAAGTTGTCAGAATGAAAGGAGTTTGCAAATATCAAAGAGTTTATTGCTAGCATTCAAACCATGTAGAAGGCATTCACGGACTACTGTAGCTAGAAGCAGGATGGCAAGAAATACTCAATAAGAGGAAATTGTTTTATGTCTATTGGAAAGTGGATAGGGAATTAATAGTGTGCATTGTAGGAGAGACAGAGTTCCAGACATTGGGTTTGAAGCCAAAGAGCAATTGGTTAGAGGAAAATTCTTCATTGAAGTTAGCAGTTTCAAGTATTTAAGTCCAAACTGCAGATTCAACAGAGATCATCAGTGTTGTTGCCAACTAGTGTGACTGATCAGACTACATGAGTTTATGAACTAGACAGGAAAGTTTGTCTACCATTAATCAGGTGCCAACTAAATAAAGTTGGGTAATGTGGTCAGAACATACATCATCTGAAATCAGGTAGGCTGCTGCACCTGAGTGAGATTTGTGAGGATCACCTTTGAAAGAATGCTGTTCTTATAATTTAATCAGGATAGAACCATAGCTTATTTTATGAAAGCAGTTTCCTTTTTTCCGAGTATATACTCAAACATGCCAGTCAAACATATTAAATGTAGCTTTGTATTTTGTCTTCCAGATATTTACAGATTTTAAAAAAAAGATTATATGATAAATCCTAGCTTGAGACCGGTATATTTGAAGTTTTGGGGCTGTGGGTTATTGAGACACACAGCTCTTTGTCTCTAAAGTGTATCCCTTGTACAGCAGTCAAACCTCCCTCTCTTGCATTAGTGTTGATGAAACAAATTTTAAATCAGGGTAGCCTAGTTCCAGCTCTCATGTCTCCTGCAATCACTGCACTTTCACTGCTTTTCCCAGCTTAAGTGCTTTAATATAACTGTGTGAAAGTAATGTAAATTGATACTTGTATAGCGCACTACTCACCCGCAAGGGTCTCAAGGCGCTTGTACGAATACCGCTGTGGAACCCATCCTGGCTTTCCCTGTGAGGCGTCCTCTCCTGGGCACCCCCAAGGTGGAGGCCAGGCAGCCTTAGCATTGTGGGGGCCGTTGTGGAGATTAAGCAAGCTATTGCCCAGAGTTGCAGAGTGGGACTCCATGATTGGAATAGGCACCGAGGTGAGAATGATCAGGTCCGTGGAATTTTTGAGCCCAAGACCCGCCGAGGCAGGGAATTGAACCCTGGTCCCAGGCTAGACCTTTGCATCAGGGTCTGCCGCTCTAATCATTGAGCCACACTTCTCCACATCATTGAGCCACACTTCTCCTTCTCAACCTTGTTGCCCTCATCACCGCCATTTTGTGTCTGAAACTGGTGATTACTGTCTCTGATTGTGCCCTTGGCTCTGCTAACCAGCCTCGGGGCAAGTGCTCTGTGTAGGAGTATTTGGTTATTAGGGCCTGGGTAGCCAAACTGATCTTCAAAGAGGGAGACATATTTAGTACAGGGCAAAGGCCCACCCCCACTCCCGGACAGAAGGGAGAACCTGGAAGGGGAGAGGGGAGTATTATGGAAGGTTAGACACACCAGTAGGTTGGGTTAGCCAGACTTTAAGCTCCAGGAATGATTTTCTGCATTTTTGATTTTAAAGAACAGTGCTTTCTGGGACAAATTTATGCCACACTTTGAAGGAAATTGTCATAACTGAGGGTGGCACCCTGCACTCCATTGGTCAGGGCTGCCCCCTACTTGTCACCTCAGAAACCCAGATAAATATGGGAGAGCGGCCCCAACAACCCATAACCCTGCCTGAAGAAGAAAGAAGAAGAAGGACTGTCCTTCTGGAACCCTGGCTTGCAACGAGAGGACTGCACTCTGAATGACTGTACCTGCTGCACCCTTTGGAACTACAGCAAAAGAAGGACTTTACCTTTCACTGAAAGTTGAAGGGGTGTACTCCCTGGTTAAAAGAGCTCCACCTGCATCATCTACAGGGAGGCGAATCCACATTCAGTTGGACGTTAAAGAATTTGTCCAGGTGCCTTGTGGGAACTGTAGTCCCAACATTCCAAGGAGCAACTCTGGGAATCTGGAACCCTGGATTGGTGTTGTGGACACTTTGGATCCCTGAAAGGACCTTCTGGAGGCATCTTCAGAAGTTTGAGATCATTTGGAGTATTTTGACCAAAAAGCTCCAAAAGTTGACCAACCTGTCATTGAGAGTCAAGCGGGGATGTGGAACCGCAACCCGGCCTGAAATTCAGGTTTCCCTGCTGAAGCTCCAGAGTGCTTCATCATTGATAAGACTTCCAGCATTTGACCAAGGCATCCAGCTGAAGCAAGCTGTTGAGGAAACCCGCTCGACGTGTGAGAACAAGCACCAAAACAGTGACAAAGTCATAATGTAAAAACGTGACTGGGCCCTACCGCTCACTATATCTGACCCGCTCTACATTGCGGTCAGCCTGAAACTTTGATTTTGTCCCGGTCAAGCATGACCAGATGTCCCGAGTTAGCACTTTTGGCTTTTAAGCACTAGAAAGAGTATATTCTTTAAAAATTCATATCTCAGGTTCCCTACATTGGGTTGTTGTCATTTTGGTGTAATTTAATTCACAAATATATTTTCTATTTTATAAATTGATGTTGGAGTTTTATTGTGCGTTGTGTCTTGCTTATTGTATTTACTTTAATATTTTGGTGTTTTTAAATGCTGTGCACACCTTTCTCCTAAGTTACACCTGTCTGCTAACAGCCAGCTACCGAGGTTTGAGAAAGATAATTATCTTTGGAGACCTTGACTGGGCCTTAGATTGTAATTGTGGCCTTACCTACCTACACCTACTAATAAACCACCTTCCAACAATAACAAAGGCAGCAAGAGACAGTGCAAAAGAGGCAGAGGAAAAATCCAGAAGAAACAATACACAGCCTGAAAAAGTAGGGACCCTCCAAAGAGAGATTTGCCAATGGCTCAACTATTAGCATCCAGGAAAGTATGAACAACTGAAGCCAGGTTTCACTCCTTGAGCAATCGCTACCTAGCTGTACTTAATGACTATCTATACCAGTTACAACTTCCCCAGTGCAGCACCCAAACCTGTGCCATACCCTGCCTTTGGCTGAGTGAAACATGGGGTTGCTCCACAGGCACCAAACCTCTGAGTGCAGGGTGTGGTCTTTAGCCAGGCCCTTCGCTCAACCTACCACGGATGCCACCACCTGAAGACCCCAACCCTACATGTATATTGTCTATTTTTTCACAGTGTCACAGTACTCAAGCTTCACTTCTATGCTATCGCTGGACCGTGAAAGCTTCACTTAATAAATCTTGCATTGTCCTGCTGAACCATGAAGGTGAACCTTATGCGGTACCAAACAGGAGGGCCGCACTGGGTCATGTGAGAGTACTGTGGTGCCTGTGACACAAAAACATGTCCCTCCGACACATTGTAATCATGTAAGTGACTAAACGTCTCTTCAGAATGATTGTCATTGGTGCATCCAGTTTATTAGGACAGTTCACAAATAAAAAAGGATAACATTCCCTTACATAAAATTATTTTTTTTTCAGCCAGGAAATAGCATGCCTACTAAATGACCACTGACACTGCTCTTACAAAAACTGTGAATTATATTGTGATTAAGAAGAATACGCCAAAAGAACCATGTTGCACTTGCTTAGTTACATGTTTACTCAGGAATTAACAACAGGAAAAATAGGACTTTGAATGCAGAGACTGCATGTGAAGGTTCAGTCACATTAAAAAAAAAAAGTACATTTTAATTACAACATTGAATAGACTATGGTTTTCATTATGATTTCCTTGGAGGTTATAGGGAAAGAAACTGAGACCAGAATAGCCAATTATGACCAGTAGCTTCCTCCCAACCCAGTTTTAGTTAATGGAATGACTGACTGCCAAGTGGGCCCAAGGCTCCTAGGTCCTTTGCATACGTTGTCCCCTATTCAAGGAGCTTTTTCACTCAGATATACATACCTGCTCTTTGCATGTGGATCACAATGTAGAGTATCCACCCCTGCCCATCTTTCTACTGCCTTCATCAGGTTGCTAATCATTCAAACCACTTTAAAATTAAGTCCTAGGTTAACAGTGAGGCAATGCAGTGCTCTAGAGTCACCCTTTTACCTATGTAGTTATTCTCAGAAAGCAGAAGACTTCAACACTGAAACCCATACATTTACAGATGTATTATTTGATATCTCTGATATCAAAACAGATCCCTGTTGTGTACTTTCCTCTAATCAGTAAGAACTGCATATTTACGGACGACATAAACTTAAGATGGTGCCAGACTGATTCCATGCACCCCTGTAGGATATGTTGTCCCTTGAACCTGCTAGCTCACAGTGCCTCCGTTAGCCCCCCTAACCTGGACAGAGAACAAACAGTTCAGGCACAACTGAACATGACAACTCTGTTCCTTCAGGAACCATAGTGATGGACTTAGAACTTTTTGCTGAGTCACTCTTGCTCTCTTTTGCTCAGAGAAGTATACAAAAAATACAAGAAGGAGTGCTTTCAATATTTGTTGAACCATAGTGATTCTTGCCTAAAAAATATGAGCTTTGATGATTAATAGACAGGAGCAAAAGGTTATAATAAGTGTCATCAGAGTGAATAAAATTAAGAGTTCCACAAACTTGTTGAGACTACTTATATATGCATACATATAAAGTATTATAACAATCTAGCGTACTCCTACAATGCTAACCCTAGCCTATGTGTCTAGGGTGTGAATGTATGATCTGCCAAGAAACCTCCTTTTGGATGATCTAACTCCTTTACCAGGTGGGTAAGAGTATAGGACTCTGTTGTGGTCTCGAACTGGACACCCCTCATGGAGATGTCAGTCAGCTGCTAGGCAAAAGCTTCAACATGCAGGGACCCCTCAAAGTCAAGTGTCTCCCTTGATTATGTTAGGAAACAAAGGCTATATATAGAAAATGGCGTCCTTGCCTTGGGCCGAGATTGTATTCAGGCTACCATTGTTTGTGTTCTACAGATAGGTGCATCGCCTAATGGCTGTAATGATAAACACATTTGTATTACACACAGGAGTGCATTGTACCTAATGCCAGGGCAGTGTGATAGTGTTCTCATGAAGGGTTCCATGTCAGCAAAGTCCGTGTTTCCAAGAAGCTAGTCAAAGTGTCATGAATACAAATGTGTGTCAAAAGTCGATGTGGCAAAGAGAAGGCAACTTTAGGAATGGATCGTGTACATGTAAGAGTGGCACTAATTCCTATAGGGCCTAACTCGGGCACATGACATCCCAAGAACTTCAGAGTAAGAGAAGCAGAAAATAGAGGTCCAGATGTGGGGATCCAAAGGAACCTCCACACGAGCCTTGTTGAAAGAGTTCAAATAAAGTAAAATGCAGCAATGTGGAAATTAAAATGTACAATTTGCCAATTCATAGAGCTCATTACAGACTGTACTACATTAGGCAGTTATACTTTTGGACTGCAGTGCACAAGCACACACGTTTTATGGGCAGCCTTCGGTTGCCCAAGCAGTTTTAAAAAAAAATACTTCCTACACAGAGTGGCAATATCGGGCTCTGTTTTACATTTCCTCTGGGTTAAAAGCAGTTTCCGCATTTTTGAATACGTAGAATGTAAAGTCAGGCGCATGCAGAATAAGGTTAAGAAGGGGTATAGAAAATGCACTTAAAGCGTTAATACCTTGGGTACATTCAGTCACTATAGCTCAAACTTTGCTTTTAAGCTTTGTAAAATCACTGAGTGGACCGTAACTATACTTTGATAACAATGTTGCAGTCCAGAAAAATACTGTACACCTCAATATGTGAATTGTGATATCCTACCCAGGATGATTGTTCGCGCTCTATAAGCACTTTTAACATTAACATTAACAATTGGATCCTCTACTTAATGGTAATGACATTTGGCCTCTGCAAACCCCCAGCTCACTGTAAGACTGAGGAGACACCAAATGCAATCTCATCCATAGTCTACAGTGCCAGCGTGACAGCCTTTTGTGCAGGCATGACTAAAAGAGCTGCAACGCCAGAGGGGTTAGTTGGATTAATGGTGTATAGTTGCAACCTTCCCTCCCTCACATGGGCGCATGGCCTTGCCAATAAAAGTATTCTTAGAAATAAAACGCCACGTACATTCTTTGGAAATAAAAAAACAATGCGTTATCTGATCCTTGGTGAAATAGCATTACTATCTTGTCCCATACCAGTTCCCCGAAGGACCAGTTCAACAAAACGTATTGTGACTGTTTACTGTTCTGCGTGGAAAACTGATACTGCTTCGGGTATTCATGTCTCAGTTTAAAGCAATGAAAATAAATGAATCAACAAGCGTTGAAAAAGATAATGTGTATGGATTGTCTTCATATTCTTTGTTGTAGTGGCCGTATGGTGTTGTTTATATGCAATAACAGAAAACTCACACATATGCACACATATGTATATAGTCAATACCGAGATGTGTGCATGACCCCACACACGTGAAGTCAGACAAAAGCCACATAGGAACAGCAGGACACAGATCGATGGTTGTTTGAAGCATTGGTGGATTCATGGCTGTGTGGTTGTATTAATGTAATAATGGATGGTTAAATGGCTGTTGATGCATTCAGTGATGGGTGGTTCAATGGATGCGTATAGATGTGTAGCTTGACGAATGCAACTGTGGGGAGATGGAAGAGTGCTTGGTGAGGTTGATGGATCAATGCTTGGGCATGGGTGGACCAATGATGCATGGAGACAGGTAGAAGATGTAAGTAGAGTTAAAAGTAGGAGAAAAAGTGGGAGTGAGTTAAAGAATGAGTAGGCAAACTAGCAGTTAGTAGAAAATTGATTAGGAGATACACAAAAGTAAGAGTAAGTTATGAATGTGAAGTCAAATGCACTTTCATGAGCTCAACTCAAATTCTGGCTCGGAAAGGAACTGGAGGGCCAAATCCAGCCAGTCAATTTGGATTTTCACAATTAATGAGCATGGTACACACATTGGATCTAAACAAGCAATTGATTATACATAAAGAGACTGGCTTGTGGTGCCATTGGTAGCCACTGGCAAGTAGCATTTTACCAGATTCTCATTTGAAAGGGAACTGACAAGCCCACCTGTTTTTAATGCAATCAGGCAAACAGGCACAATGTGCTAAACTCATGTAGTTGCAATCTGTTTATCAACGGCTGGAACTATTTGCAAGGCATATTTTGCCATTCATCAACTGAGTATCATTATGTTGGCCAATAGCAATCTATAAATGACACATGTACTACAAACATATCCCTCCCTCAATCATATTTTTCATACCTATAGAGAGAAAAACCAGTACGGATTGATATGGGTGAAAATCAAAAGCTTCTCTCAGAAATATTGGAGGTAGAGGTCCATGCATGATCTGCCTGCGCAGACTGCAGTCAACTTGGATCATACGAATGACTCACACAGACAGACTCTCCCATGCAGACATGTAGTTTCATGGTATTCATGCCAGCTGTGCTAGCCCATAAATAACGCCATCTGTTGAATGGTCTATGAGTACATTTCTCCTTGTGCATCAAGATTTGAGGCGTATGAGGGATGTAACATTATTGAGACACCCTTACCCTAGACTATAGCCATACCTGTCTCATACAAGAAGTGTAAGCAATTGTTTTTGGAAAGTCAGATGGGTACAATAAAGAAGGGACGGCCAGTAACATCTAGTGATCAACATGTGGCCTGTCCTTCTAGGGCAGCTGGTGAGATCTATGATTGACCCAGGTTAGAATTGCTGTTGAAGTATTAATGTTCAGCAGCCCAGCAACATATCCATGCCAATGTAAACTCTATAGGTAGGACTGTAGCTTGATCATAAGATTTAGGGGAAAGGGGTGTAGGGTGAGCTTCATATTTCCCTTAATAAAATGTTAAAATACATTATATGGCAGGCAGGGTGCATGAGAGAGGCCTAAGGAGCAGTGGAAGGGAGAGGGATGTGGATTGGTAGGAGTGCTGTTAGACCTGGCATCCTTAGGATGGTCTTCCCCTGGACTTTTTGCCTTTTACCTCCACATTTTGCTGATTCTTTTTGTTGGCCTTAGAACTCTGAGCACCTTACCACTGCTAACCCGTGCTAAAGTGCATGTTCTTCTCCCCTAAACATGATGACACTGGTGCAACCCTGATTGGCATATTTATTGGACTAGAAAGTCCCTCGTAAAGAGGTATAACATCTATAGGGATTTTACTTCAAATGCTACTAGTGGGCTGCAGCACTGATTGTACCACCCACAGAAGTAGCCTTTCAAATCTGTCAGAGGACTGCCACTACCGTGTCTGTGTGTGCAGTTACCGCCACTACCACTTGGCATTTAGAACTACTTGTCAAGCCTTAAACTCCCCTTTTATTACATATTTCACATATAGGACCTAAATAAATCTAAGGGCAGGGTGCCATGTAAGTAAAAGGTCGGACAAGTACTTGTATGTTTTACATGTACAGGTAGTGACAAACAACCTATTTTGTGTTTCACTACTGTGACGCCTTCCTCTCTCATAGATCAGCTTTGGGAATTCCTGTAAATCCTGATCAGAGAACAATAGCCTTTTCATGTTTCATGTGTTTGGAATAGTAATGATAAATCCTCCGTACTGGTGAAATTGGATTTACCATTACTATTTTAGAAATGCCACTTTTAGAAAGGGAACACGACAACAATAACCAAAGAGAGCCAGTACTGATAGTAATCTTGAATAGGATTCTTTGTACATTGTGCTCACGGCTGTGAATCAACGTGATCACTTTTTAATATTTACAGTCGATCAAACATATTTTTGTTACTCATTTTGAAATACTGTGAAACACATTAAGGCATCACAAAGAGATAACATACACATTTGAATGCATTTTTCAGGATACTAAAGCATATCTTTCAAATGAACATAAATCAAAAAATAATACAACACAGGACAAAAAATTCAAACAGCACTATGAACAGCAGAACATCAAAGCAGTCCCAGTTCAGATTTTTTTAAGAACAATGAGCATCGGGTTTCTCAACAACTAATAAAGACTCCCTTTGTTACTATGAAACCCTGGGGGAATTGCTGTAACTCTTTTTTGTTATTTAGGCATTATGCACAGGGACGTAACTCATGCCCTCGACATGCACATGGTTGTCACCAACTATGTAATTTCTGATGTCGTATTGGTGTTATCACTGTCATAGAATATGTTATGAATGATGTACTATGTGAGGTGGTCATAAGCAAATCATGACAAGTGCATGAGCTATGGTTATTTCAGTTCTTTAGTTTGAAATATTATGTTTAAACTTACATTTTCACCTAACTATAATGTTACTTTAACTGTTAAATTTTTTAGTGAATTTAAAAGTTTTTTTTAATGCAACGTGAGAAAATATTAACATACCAAACCTTAAAGTCACTTTAATCTTTGGATTATCAGTGAATTTCAGGGGATTATTAACGTAAAGTAATATATTTTTATTACCATATGGAACTATACCCACCCTTCACATGTGGCCAAGACCTGCGCCCAGCCCTCCGCAGGCAACCAACCTGAGCTGTGCATGCCCTTAGACCATGAGTAGCATTTGGTTGTGCTCCGGCCTGGGCCGAGGCTTGTCCTACACCCAACTCCAGAGGCATGGACAACCAACAAACCACAGCAGGCCCTCTACCCAACCCTGTGAAGGCAGCCATACACTCCTGTCATTTAAGGGCTTTGGAGTAGGCCAGACGCTGCACCCAACCCACCTGGGCATGCATCCAATCCATGTGGGCAGACACCCCCCCTATAATCACTGCCAAAGGCTGTGCTCAGCATATGTTTGTCCAAACTACGCAGAACCCCCCACAGGTGGCCCCCCACCACACACAGCCTTTCACTGTACACAGCATGGGTTAGGCACAGAGACAACCACTTGTAAGCAGCCAGCCCATTACAGACACTTATTCCCCCTTTTAAAAAAAAAGGTTTTCGGATCTTCTTGTTCACTCTTGCAAGCCAGCACAGGACACTTGCTGGAGTAAGGGAGTCACACTGGCTATCACAAGAGTCTCACTGAATCGCAGACGGGCCAAATTTGTTTTTTAAATCCTCTTGTAGCTTTGCACAAAACAGTCAGGCTTAACTTAGAGAGAAAGTGTTAAAGTATTTAGGCAGCACACAAACAATTAAAAACTGAAAACACAACAGAAGAAAAACCTGAAACCAATTTAGCAACATAGAATACATTTTGCTACACAAAATGATACGAGGACAACACATCTCCAATCCGTAGAATGGGAGATAAGCAATTTCAAAGTTTTAGGCAATTAGAATGCCTAAAAGCACAAAGTGCAATTGTGGTCCTGCTAGACCCAGGGAAAATCACAAGCTATGATGGGGCATTTATTTAATGTAAAAAGATAACCTCATGCTAATCAAGGGAGATATAGGCTTTATGCTAGAGAAAAATGGCTTTAGTAGTATTTAACTAGAGAAAAATGGCTTTAGGTGTATTTAACTAACAGGACACTTGTCCTACTTCATATATACAATGCACCCAGCCCTATGCTCCTTCAGGGCTTACCTTGGTTGGGTGACTTATAAGCATTAGAAAGGAAGGTTTAAGCCTGGTAAAAGCCTTATTTTGCAAGGTCAAAATGGCAGTTTGCACAACAGGCTTCAGTGGCAGGTGTGAGACATGTTTTGAAAGGCTACTTTACTGGATAGCACAATGAGTGTAATTTACAGGCCCTGGGTACATCTAATACTATTTACTAGGGAGTTACATGTAAATTAAATGTGTCAATTAGGTGTAAGACAATGTTATCATGTTTTCGGGATAGAGCAATTTAGCACTGGTTAGTAGTGGTAAAGTGTGCAGAGTCCTAATGTCAACTTAAACAAATCCAGCAAACAAGAGGAGTGAAGGCAAACTGTTTGGGGAAATACCACACCAAGGATGTCAGGTCTAACAAGGACACAACATTTCTATTCATGTTTTAGTCAGCCAATCAGACAGGAGTACAACAGCTAATGGGAAATAAGACCCTTTGGACCATTCAGATCACTCTATTCGTGGGAATCCTGTGTACCCAATAGCTTAACTTCTCAAAAACTACTGAATGGATTTACACCAAATCCCAAAAAAGCATCTTTTCTGGGTAAAGGTCTAGCTTTCTGCCAAATTTGGTATAATTCTGTTCAACCTTTTTGACTGTAGTGGTGTCAAACGTTCCTACGGTAAATTTCAAAGAGAATTACTCTAGTGGTTTCTGAAGTTCCTATGGAAAATTGAAAGGGGAGATTGCATTTCAGGACCCCCTTTTTTCTACCCCCACCTCAAAGATTATCTTGAAACTTTCAAGGTAGGAGCTGACGTGAATTACATTTTTTTTTAAGTTTCCTGAAGATGTGTCAAACAGCTCCAAAGTTATCAGCAGAACAAAAAATGCTCTTCCTGTTTGCTGTTGCTAATAGTGTGTCATGTAAGCTGTCATAGCCTCCCCCATCATCATTTTATATGACTGAGGAGTCTTGGGGCACTCAGCCTCTGACAGAGTGCACTGTTTGCAATTCTGAACAGGTTGATTGGGTCGCTGCCACCTGCTAGCCTTCTGATCTTTAAAAATGTGGGGCCGAATAGATCCTACCCCGGCATCCACAACCACTTCAAAACGGCTAACATGGTTCTGACACATCTGTCAACTGTCCCAGGCCTGTTGCAAACTCATGTTTTTAAGGATGAAATAGACCTCCGATAGCTGACAGTTGGCCTTGTTCCCTATTCTGTATCCTAAAAAGGCCTGTCATTACAGGTGTTACCAGTGCTTGGCGTCCTTGTCCCAACAATTGTGCAGGGTGTTTGTAATTAGTTGCACTGCACCCCACGTTGCACAGCAGCAGGGGTAAAATTTGGGCTACATCTGAGTGCAGCAGAGAGTTTGGACACCGAGGAACAGTGATAAGGAAGTCATGCACTTTTTTTGTTTTCATTTTGTCATGGCCTTAATTCCTGGAAATTGGCAAGGCAAGTGCAGACTGGGTGCAGTGATCATATTTCTTTTATATATTTTATTACTTTTGTTGATGTGTAACACAAAGGAATATATACAAATAGCATCATACTGTAGCACAGTATGTGCCAAGCCTCATTGTCCTCCCATTCCATTGAGAATAGCTGTCAAATTACATAAATGAACATTTCGAAACATTTAGTAAAACCGATGCTTGTATACCTTGGGATTTCCGGAAAAGTTATGCTATAATCATGATGAGCATTCTGAACAGGACATAGAAATGCAAGAGTCGTGCTGTGTCAGTACTTATGCGTCATGGGGATGAACACTATACATAACAATAGAAATCAAATACTGCCCTAATGTGAAAGTTGTTTAGTCTGAGTGTTGCGATTCCTCATCAGTGATGATCTGTTCGTGCGAGATCAGAGATGTTCTTTTGGAATATTTAACTTCCGATTAATTTAGGGCCCGATTAGGATGGTACGTGGACTTTCGTCCGTCCGCCACCTTGTCACTGACAAGACCACCGACAGCCTATCGGCGGTCCTGTAGTAGCCAATAGGATGCGACTGCCACCATGGTGGTTGCAATGCCTATTTTTTGCATTGTGGCGGTTCCTGCTATCTGCAGCACCTGCCGCAATGCAAAAAAAGAAAACCGTACACATCCCCGCACTACGTGCAGTGCCTTACACATAGTGCAGGGATCGGTAGGTGGGTACCATAGGTGTCCCACAGTGTCACAACTCGGGCCAAGGTGAAATAGGGGCCCTCTACGGGCCCCCAAATTCCCTTTCCAGCTGCCTGTTCATGGCGGGTTAACCACCATGAACAGGCAGGCTGAAAGGAACATTGTAAACCCTACGGTGGTGCCTGGTGGGCACCGCCACTATTGTAGGCGAGACCCTACACCGAACCAGCAGGCTCAAGGAGCCTGTCGGATGCGTGGCATCCTTCGGCTAGCCATTATAATATGGTTTCTTGCTTCGTACTTCCAGATACTACAGAATACCATACGTTGGCTCAAACACGAAGAAGCAAAAGACACAACACCACACCCCCTGGAGACGGATTTCACTTTATAAAGTGGAATACATCAAAGACTCTCTTTTCAGAATAAGGCTTGTGGTTTTATTTATGCAATGATCTCCAACAGAAAGGTTTTCCCAGATGTCAAATAAATAACATTCAAATGTATATAGATATATATATATATAAATATATGTGCAAGCAATAATAACACACTTGGCAAATGCAACTGTTCAATGCATGGATAATAATAAACACAAGAATAAGCAAGATATACTGGACGTCCTGCAAAAAATCAGGAAGATATATACACTAAATACATCAAATGATTAACTGGATGTGCACTCTGACTCACTCACACATTACAAACTCAATACTCAAAGAAAACACCTCAGATGATTATAGCCACTGGAAACTGAAGGTGCACACTGTTAGTCATGCATCACAATGACTGTTATAGCCACTGGAAAATGAATAGGCATGCAAACTGCCACACATCACAATGGCATAAATCAGAAACAAATCACCTCACTGGTTGCAAACACTACATCTTAACCCACTCCAGATGGGGGGATTCACAGCCGGGGTAAAGAGCCTCAGCAAACCGGGGTTCTGCTGTACCGAAGTATATGTATCCATCCCCATTCAAGACTCCAAAACAATCCAGGTCTCTAAGTCAACAACCCTCAGCTTTATAGCCTCAAAACAAACTAGAGGGTTTGATCGGCCTTCCTTTTGCGCCAAGGAGAGTTATTGGAATGGGCCACTTTCCATGCAGGCATTCCAAAGGCAAAAGAAGTTCCCACGTTCCCTCTGCATTCTCACATGTTCCAGTCTTTATCTTAATGAAGGTTACGAAAGTGTCTGGCAATACACTCAACAATCTCCTCTCCAAAAACAAAGCAACCTGGAACGTGAATAACCCAAACAACTTGCGTACTCTGGGGGCCAGCATGTGCGTGCAAGAAGCTCAAGCAAGACAGAGTCAGAATTCCAGATGACATAATGGCATGTCAAAGCCAATAGTAAGAACTTCATAATATTTCCCAATGTACAACACAATGCACATTTATGCACCACTGCCTATAGCATCATATGCTTCCTCTCTCAATGTACAACACAATGCATATTTGTGCACCACTACTCATAACACTGCACTTCGAGACCAAGAAGTACATTCCACACCTCTCTCTCTCTCTCTTTCATGCTTTCAAATGCACATCCCACACGTTCTGTTCTTGGCAAGCTGTTCTGGTCTGTGACAGCTCCCTCTTTAAGACTGCAAGATTACAAGGAAGAAATCTTCAGGGGAAACAGACATATGCAGGACATACTTTCAGGCTAGGGTAAAGTAAAACACCAAAAGTCAATTAAAATAATGATAATTGAAGGTCATCACGTGGTTTCAAACTATAGCAGGCGGAAAACCTGCAAATATTTGCAGTGAGACCGACCGGCTGTCAGTGGCAGTCTCATCATAATCAGCCCCTTAGTTATGTGAATTTAGGGTGGCAGATCAGCTTGTTTTTGAGTAAGGATGGGCGTAACTCACGTAATTCAGTGTAGTGTAAATACTCGAATACCTGTGAATTCCATGATATTACAAATAATTACATGAGAAAAGTAATTCTACACATAAAGCTATTTCTTAGCACACAAATTCTCCTTACATCCAAAATGAAATAAATAAATAGTGGTAAATGCAACAGAACACAAATTGTAAGGATAAACAGTCCCCAATGCTCGGTAAATGTACTCTTTGGGTAGGACATTCCCTCAACTTACTTACAGCATTTAGTGCTATTTTCTTAGCACAAAATGCCCTATTGCACCTAAATGGGAGCAATAATGCATTTTACATTAAGAAGTAGCACTTAATGCAGCAAAACATGAACAGCAAGTTGCTCGTGCTGCATATATGTGCTCTCACTGTCGGCTTTTTTCATCCGCAAATTATTCATAACTATGCGAGCAGGAGTAATCATGTAATTATTAGTATTTCCACATCAAAGATTAAAACGGATTTATAGAAATGATTCTGAATACTCCAGTGTGACTGAAATTCCACACTGGCCTAATTTTTAGTAATTTCCAACAGAATGATGTCAAACCCCCTACCTTCTCTCTGTATTATTGGTGCAATTTCTTTTTCTGCTGTTGTACACTTTACTAAATCCTTCTCCCAATTAATAATGTGCATGGCTCTGGTAGAGCACCAGTGTGTAGCAGCCAGTCACTAAGCTAGCAACAGAGCCCAGTACATGCATCTACATGATTTGTCAGTTTTGCATCATATCATTAGACCTAATACTATTGTCTGTGGGGACCATACTTGGTGTTTATGAATCAGAGGTCAGGGTGGCTTCTTCATCCGTCAGATATAAAGTGCAGCGTTGAGGTGTTAAATATGTGTGGGACATAATATTAAATTAGATCAACTTAAATCTTGTGTACCTGGAAACCTTGACTGTAAGAAATGCTACCGGATCTCATTAACTCCTTGCCATCTCCCATTGTCCTTTGTTTTTTCCATTAACTGAGTCATTGCTCTTATTGACTCACTAATTAATTTTTTGAGCTACCTATCTTTAGTACCTCATGAAGAACTGTGTGGATAATTGGGCAAGAAGTTTTACACCCAAAATGTAACTGTGCTGCTCTTGCCACTGATGTGGCAGTGAGAATGTTGCTCCCCATGGTGCTGGGTTCTACCTAAATCCTTCACTTGGCCTTGGCTAACCCAAGAAGTTGCATACATTGACTGCACCATGACAGGATTAGAGTTTGGCATGCTTGAGTGGATTTAGTGTCTACTGCTACTTTCGCCTAAGCAGGATCCCTGCTGTGAAGTAGAAATAAGTAGATCTTATTTAAGGGCCTGTCTGATGTGGCCTTCTTACTTCCATGTTCTGGGACTTATATATGCATTTTGACAATTTCTGTTCTCCTTATAGAGATTGGAGAAATTCGCTTCTCTTTTTCTCTCTTGCACTGTTTGTGAACAGTAGCATCCTCAGGAAACAAATGCAAGAGAAAAAAGCAGCAAGTATCTTGCTTATTTCATGCGAGGGTAGGCCAATCAAAATGATTTACCCTTCATGAACAACGGGAAAATACAGCAGCAGAAATAGTCTTACATTTCTCCAATGTACAATGGACAATTAGATAAGGTGCATGCAAACCTCTGTTAACGTAATGTAACCGAATATATATGTTACATTTCTGTGCTTTTCTTTAAAAAAGGACCAAAAAATCACTATGAAGCCAAACAATTCTGAAAGTAGCAGAGCACAAATTTGATAATTTTTTCTTCAGTGGTATTTGGCTTTTTAGCAGGCAAATTTAATGGGACATTGAATGGAAACGAGCATCCTTTTCTACCTCCACCCTGCGCCAATCTGTTCCAGTTTAAGTCACACACATTTAACTGACAGCTGCCAACTCAGTGGAATTAAATTATAAGTCAATTGAATCATTTGAAAATAAAATATAAATTGTTTTTTAAAATGAAGTTTACATGTCAATGCAGGCTTAACTGTTCCTCCATTAACTATGTAATACATTTTTGTAAGTTTTTGTTCTCTTTTGTTACAATGTTATGTGAAGTATTGTGGTGTTGTACTGCAGCACAATAAGAATTGTTAGTTTGTGTGTGGTTATTTCAATGTTTGTGTTTTCCATATGTTTCTGCGGGCTATTTTTGAGCGTTTGGTTTATGTATGTTAATGTTATTATTTCCAGTTGCCTACATCAATATGTATTGTTTTCACTTGTATTTTTATAAACAGTGCCTCCTGTTTATTTGCGATGTGTGTCATGGTTTTGTAATTGTTTGCTTCGTGACAGTGGTATAGCTCTGTTTTTGAGGAGCGTTTGGACAAATATAGGCAAGCATATGGCAAGCATTTATATGTTGGTAAAATTAATTTTTTCATGCTATCACTACTTCATTTTGCGTTAAGTTTACGTGGGCACCTCAATATTTGAATTTTCAAAAAATGTACATCTTACTTTTCTAAGTTTCATTCATTGTTAACTGCAACCATCAGTGTTCGCTGAATACCCTGTTCTATACAAAACAAATCCAATCAAATTCCTAGTAAAAATTTGAACAAAGCGTGCAACCGCAGCATTTTTAAAATAAAGACACAATGGCACTTCTGTGCATCAGTATGCACATTTACTACAAATGGGCACTTTTCACTCAAACAAAATCAGCCACTTACTCCCTTTAGTTTTTTTCATGCATTTGTAGTAAATGTGTGCTCCTTTAGGAATTTCACAATGATTTCCAAGAGTAAGCCTGTAGAACTGTAGCAGTTGCATATTTCAAATTAGTACTCCTGCAACACTGTTGTTAATTCCTTTCCTCCCGCATTTGCAATTCTACTTAGGGGCCTATTTATGAGCAGTTTGAATCACATTTGTACCAAGCAATGTGGTACATGTGCAACACAAAACTTCAGTTAGATTCAGGAAGCCACGCAAGGCCGCTTTTCACGGCTGTGAGAGGCTTCATTATTCTGGAGTAAAGCAATGCAGTGCAAATCGCTGCATTGCCTTACTATGCGCAAGGAAGATGTTCCATGGGCATTGTGTGGGGTTTCCCATGCAACTCCCATGGTTTCTGACGCATTCCCAAATTGACCAAAACTGGTAGACCTGGAAATGTGCCAAAAAGATACGCCTTCCCAGGAGAGACGTAACCAGGAGAAATTACTTTATTTCTCCTTGTTACTTCTTCTTTCTATGTGTGCTGCATTCTGTAGTGCACATAGGAAGAGGATATACCTCTCTGGGTCTTGCAGCAACACAGGCACCCATGCACCATGGTGCAAGGTTGCCTGCACTAGCTCTAGGCTGCCAAAACAGTGCCAGCGCAAGGAAAAAGTAGAAATGGGCAGTATTGCCTTAAATACGGTGCATTTCTGCCCATTGCCTGTCACGCAGTGCAGCGCAGCAAGGTGACTTGCTTTGCTGCACTGCATGACTTTTTAAATAAATGAGCCCCTCAGTGTACTATTATGCACAAAACAATATATCGCATAAGTGCCATTGCACTTTGTATTTGTTCTTTCTCCCACAGAGAAATGCGTTTCCAATGGACAGTCATCTTCCCCTAAACCCTTCTCATTCCCACCATGAACAAGTAGTTCCCATTCCAAGAAGATGCTGAAGGCCTCAAAGTAGGCACATGAAATTGCACAACCCATGGGTAGGCACTTGTCACAATAATAGGCCCCAACTAGTTGAAAACAGAGCAAGTGGTAACTGTATGGGTTTACTGGTAGTAGGCTGAAAGTGGACCCGTCATTTACTGAATTTCCTTGAGGGTATTGACAAATGGTGTATGAGACGGTATTTTCCTTCCTCCTTTTTTGCAAACCTGGGAATAGTTTGCGGAATTAAAAAACTCCGCCTCGCTACTGTTCGCGGTGATTTTCTGTGCCAGGGGCTTGTTGGCACTGTGCAATCATCGCGAACGGCACCATGCACAGCGCAAGCAGGCGCTGCTTCCCTTCTGTCATTTGAGTAGATTTTTACTTGAGTGGCAGCTTTCTGAACGTGAACTGACGGTTTCTCAACGCGAGCGGTCGCGAGCATACCCAACCACCCACAATGAGATTTCTGACCGCCTGCATTGAGAAATCTCGCCAGGAGGTTGATTTTTCACGCTTGGCAACTTGATGTTATCAATTGCGAATGAGGAAAAATCTTGCAACAAGGTGGATTTTCCTCGTTCGTGTTTGGCAACATCAAGAGGGAAAAAACTCTGCTCCGCAACATGAAGCGGAGTGTTTCAAAACTCCGCAAGCTCTGCATAATGCGGAGTGCGAAAAACTCCACAAACTCCGCGAGCGGAGCGGAGTTCACCGCCCAGACTTACTTTTTTGGCACTACCCCCAACAGGGACAGTATAAGATTCTCCAGTGGAGGTGAGCTGAAGGGGCCAGCCACTCTCCCTAGCTGCACCTCCTTTTTTTACCTTCTATCTGGCCACTTCTAGTTGTCTCTTATGGATTTTTGATTGCTGCTCAGCCCTGGGGCTATGGGCCTTTATGAGGTATAGGGAAGCCTTCTGTGAAACCTACCACCAGTAGCTGTCTCTCTTTGCTGTTTGGGTATCTGTTTAGTAACTGAATCAGTCTCCTTACTCTAATGGGGTGGGATTGTCCCATCAGTCTCTTGCCCCCCCAGGGGCGCCCCTGTGCGCCCCCTGCTACTTCTTGCTGCAATGCTCCTTGTTTTGCCCTGCTCCTTCTGCCTGCTTGCAGTGGACTGCTGGGTGGGTACCGCTGCTGTTGCTACACCTGTGTTTAAATCTGCAAGCAAACCCCCACTTACACTCATCTTTGTTGTACTTCCAGTATGTTGCTGTGCACCCCTTCCCAGCTTTGCCCCCAGAGGGGCCTCGGGCTTTGGTGGCTTGCCCGGGGCCCTCCTGTCTACACATTAAAAATTGAGGACAAATATCATTTTCGCAAGAGCATGCCCCCTCCCAGGCAGCTGCCATGTGATTCGTGAAGCCCTCTCTGGCCTGGTGACCCCATTCTATGAATGGCCATGCTTCCATCTTCTCCCTAAAACACTCATTGTAATGGAGTCATGCTTCCCCCTGATATTTCTGCTGTGCCTCATGCACTTTTTGATCATGCAGGAACAGTGCTGCTCTGCTCTGGGGCAAATATTCTACAAACATGCATGCCAGGGTTCTGCAGGCCCGTAGTCTGTTCTCTATTTACCTCTCCACTCTGGTTTTATGTCTATCTCTCCTTTCTTCCTCTTGTTTATCATGAGTTGTCACATCCAATGCCGCTTGGGGTACCTCAAGTAAGGAAAATATGTCAAATGACTCCATCCGCTAGATCCTTTCTTTTACTGCACGTGGTATCAGGCTGGCTAGCCCAGTTATGCAGGTTGTGATGGGAGGATCCCCTGGGTATGGGCAAATGTATTCACTAGTTGGCTTGCCTGTGTCCTCCTGTGCCCTTTTAACTGCCAGTGGTATCAGGCTGGCTAGCCCAGTTAGGCAGGTTGTGATAGGAACAAATGTATTCGCTGGCAAGCTTGCATGTGTCCCTCCGTGCCCCTTCTCATGCTCCAGCTTTGGACTGCTCAGCCTCCTTGATCACCAGCATGCTGCCTGTGGTGCCCTGTCAGTCCCTCTGCCCCTTCCTTGTCTGTGGTGCCCTCGCGTCCTGTGTTCCTAACATTTATGCCTGCCGCTTGCTTGTGTTCGACTGCTCCTGTCTTCCCAGGCTTTGCCTGGCCTGACCTTTCTGTTTCTGGCTCCTTGACTTCCCCAGGGCCCATCATTTTTGGGGGGTATCCCACAATGAACTACGTCCCTGGCCTTGCCCATGGCCACCATGGCATAAATGCTGATTGGTGAGGGTGGTATTGCTAAAAGCGCTCATAGCCCCATGACTCACCTTGGTATACCCTTTGACCCTGTTCCCTGGTACTCCTGCCATGGATATGGGGGTCCTCATTGCCCCTGCATGGTGGAGTTGGTGACATCCATCTGGGTCCTGTAGTTGTAAATGCTCCCTGATGCCTCCTGGCACCCCTGTAACTGCTCCCGCAATACCCATTTTCCCAGTATTGCTTTGTTCCCTGTGAGTGTTGCTGGAGGCTGTTTCCCCCTCCCCATTTCTCCTTTAATGCCCTGCTTGGCAGGAAGGGTGTAGTTTTGGCAGCATGCCCCCTCCCACTGGGCTCTGCTCCTGTAGTTGCTGCTTTCTTTGGGGCTTGCCTGGGTCTATTTGCTGATCTTTCTCCCAGGCCCGCTGTTTTCTGGTCATCCATCTAAGCCTTTCAATGTCTTGCCACCAAGCCCTTGCCTCCTCTAGAAGGGTTTCTAGACCCTCATCCAGCTCGTGGCCAGACATTCCTCGAGGCGTTCGGTGCCTCATTCTTGTTGGCCCCAACTGCCTCCTGGAAGAGCGCAGGCCTCTTTCTCTGCCTGCCCCCTTCCATCTTTCCTCCTGCCGGCTCATGTCCTACGGGTCAGGTTGTGATGCATGTATTTGCCGTGCCGTTGTCTCCAGGAATGGGCCTGAACCTTTTCTCCAGCAGGAGCCTGCAAGGCCAAAGACAAGAACCTTCCCGCCGAGCTGCCGCTCTTTCAGGCTGCACTGCTGCGATCCAGGGCCGATCATCCGTTGGGCCCTGCCTCCGCAGTCCTAACTCTATGTGCCGCCAAACAGGTCTTGTGAGGTGCCTGAAATACAGCTGGCGAGTACGGCTCCATGCCCAGCCATACCGGTTTCTCCGTTCGATTGCCTCTTGCCCCCGTCAGTGTGCCGAGGAAAATCGCAAAAAAATTAGGGCAGTGATTCCCGGGAAGGAGGGCATCCTCCCTACTCCTCCACGTAGGTAATGTTGTTCCTTGAGGTGATGTCCTGCCTTTGACGGTGCTCTGCAGCGATGTTCCTTTTTTTTATTTATTTATTTTTTTATTTTGCAGAGTCCAAAAAAAATAGTACAGAGGTAAGACATTCAAGACGCCCACCCCTCCCCCCACCCCCCACTCTGTGAAACTACGGAATCAATGGCACTGAAAGAAGGGTAAACATAATTAAATGGCGTTATAAGAATCAGAAGAGAAAAAAACCAGATGATAATAAAAGAGAGGATACTAAGAAATAATCCAGGCGTCAGAAAAAAGGAAAATAGAAAAAAGAAAAAAGAATATAACAACGTAGGGAAAAGAAAACAGGCAAGGTAGGAAACACAGGCCGGGTTAGCCCGGCTGCTCTAGCCAAGATGTTAGCTTTCCCCACACATCCAGGCCCTTCTTCCGACTTTTGCGCCCTTTCCTAGCGTAAACTGCTTTTTCTAGATTGTATGTAGCGACTAGTCTGGCCAGCCACTGAGAGAATGGTGGAGGATCAGCATCCAGCCATGCGGAAGCAACACAGATCCTCCAGACTGCCATTGCAATGAATATTAAGCCCCCACTTTTGATCCTGATGGTTTCAGATTGAGTCCCCAGCAGGATGACTGTGGGGGTTAGCACAATAGTCTGGGTGGTGACTTCCCCTAGAAATTCCTGTACCTTAAGGAGGGTTGAGGCAAGTTTAGGACAGGTTGCAAAGATGTGGATTGAGTCGACACCAAACTCAGAGCACCGGGGGCATAATGTCCCTTTGCCAACTCCCCACTTGGCGATCTTATTGGGGGTAATATACAGAGAAAAAATAGTTTTAAAATGTTGTGCCTGTAGTTTGGCTGAAAGCAAGATATTTTGAGACAATGCTAATGAATTGAAAAATATACTAGGTGAAGATTCGAGTTTGGTGTGCCATTTATCGGCTATCTTTTGTAAGTCGTCTGGGGTTTGTCTATTTAGTATGTTGTACAAAAGACCTATCCGAGGGGCCGTGGTGTCACGTAATTTGTTGAGAAGTTCTACTTCCGTGAATCCTGCATTGCCCCCAACCTTTCTGGAGAGAAAATTAGACATAGATAGATACTTGAAAACGTCTTGATTTTTCAGACTGTATTTAAGTTGCAGGTTTACGAATGATTTGACTCCCTCGCTAGTAATGAGATCCCCCAGTTTTGTGATACCTGCCCTGTGCCAATCTGAGAAGTAGGACCTGCCAAAAATAGTGGGAAGATTGCAATTTGTCATGATGGGAGAGTAATAGTTAAATCTTCCCAACCCGAATATTCTGCGGATATTACAGAAGACCTTATATGAGTTCATTAAGGTCTTGAATCTCACACGTTTGTAATATCCAAACAAGGTCTCTCGGAGGAGACAGCCCCAGTGCTCTTCACCGAGTAGAAGTTGGAATTGCGAGGAAAGGCCAAGTGTGGGTGATAGGAGGGGTTCCCTCACCAGCTCTAGGAAGAGATAGTTGCCTTAGAGCCCTCCTTGGTTGTGAGTAGGCCCAAATAAACTGCTTGAAAATTTGCTGGAATTTTTGCAGATTAGCTTTGCTAAATTCCAGGGGTACGGTACGAAAAAAGTAAAGAAGTTTAGGAAAGTATGTCATCTTAATCACGTTGCATCTACCAACGAGGGTCAGGTGGTCAGGTGTAGGTTATCAATCTGTTTAAGGGCCTTCTTGGTTTCTGCAGCGAGAGGAGCTAAGTTATCTGTTACGATTTCATCAATATTGGCAGATATGAAAACCCCCAGATATTTAGCTTTTGACACTACCCTAGCATCAATCCAGGTGATTTCCTTATTTATAATTATTTGGGTTTTATTTTTGTTCAAGGCATAGCCCGAGATTTTCCCAAATTTTTGTGCCTCTAGCTCCAATGCAGTTATGGCGTTCTCGGGATCAGGGGAAGTTATGGCCGGGTCGTCCGCATAAGCCATGATTTTGGTGTTGATGCCCTGGGTGCTGATTGCTAAGATGGCGGGATTCCTTTCAATTTGTTTGATGAATGGGTCTAGGTAGAGGGCAAATAACAGCGGGGAGCAAGGACAGCCCTGTCTGGTGCCCCGGGAAATGTTAAATTGATCAGTAAGTCGCCCATTAATGGAGACACAAGCCATCGGTTTTAAATATAGAGCCTGTACCGCCTGCGTAAATCTAGTCCCAAAACCCATCCTGCCCATGACAGCCCACAGGAACCGCCAGGAGACCCGATCAAATGCTTTTTCAGCATCTAGTAGTGTTAATGACATCGGGTCTCTTGCTGCCTGCGCTGCGTCAAACAGGGTAATGGCCCGCCTGACATGTTCCGTGGTGCCTTTTTTAGGAATAAAACCATGTTGCCATTCTGAAACTAAGGACTCGATCACAGAGGATATTCTGGATGCCAGTATTTTAGAGAAGACTTTAAAGTCGCAGTTGATGAGGGTGATGGGTCTGTATGAGCTCATCTCTAGTGGGGACTTACCCTTTTTGGGGAATATAGAAATTCTAGCATTGGACCAGGAAGCAGGGGGGGAAGCCCCATTAAAGATAGATGTTACCACGTCGGTGAAGATAGATTTGATTTGAGGGGCGAAGATCTTATAGAAGTCTACAGGAATACCATCCATTCCTTCGGCTTTCCCATCTGGTAGACTAGATAGAGCTTCCATGATTTCATCCCAAGTTGGAATGAGTTCTAGTAGCTCGGTGTTATCAGAGTTAAGCTGTCTGAGATCTATCTCGCTCAGGTAGCTAGCTATCTCGCTTTCGAGTGGGCCAGCCGCACTGCGGTTCTCCTTGGTGTATAGCTCGGAGTAAAATTCCTGAAATCCCTTCTGTATTGCATTAGGATCATTGGTCTCATTCCCTGTAGTTAATTTGATTGCATGTATTTCACTACTTGTGGACTGTTGCCTGGTTTTGACGGCTAGATGATGCCCAATGCAATCACTGCACTCGTAATTTTTTTCCCGCTGTGCTGTCCACTTAGCTGCAGTTTTTTTCCACAAATACTGCTCCTATTTCAGCTTTAGCAAGGACTACCTCTTTTTGGGCATTTTCAGTATCTTGTCCTGACTTAACCAATAAGACCAAGTTTATTTCTGCTCTCCTTAATTTCTCCTTCAGATCATTAATTACCAACTTCTCCTTCCTGTTTTTCCTTACTGAAAACCTCAAAGTTTCGCCCCTGACCCCCGCCTTTAGTGTGTCCCAGACAGTCATTGTTGAGGCGGTTCCGATGTTTATTTCCAGGAATTCCTGGATCCAACCTTGCATATGTGCCCTATAGCCTGCGTTTTGTAAAAGGGCTTTCTCGAAACTCCATCTAGGTGCCTCCTTCCACTTCCCTAATCCCTTGATATTTACTATAAGAGGGTTGTGATCTGACATAAAGTGAGGTGCAGTGTCTATGGTACAATTGCTAAGAAGTGAAGATGAAACAAAAAAGTAGTCTCGTCTAACAAGAGTGTTGTGTGGGGCCGAAAAGAAGGTGTAGCCAGGTTGCGTAGGATTTAAACTGGTCCAGATATCACTTAACCCGTGGATCTGAACGAGGTTCACTAGTGCTTGGAATACTCGGGGTTTTCTGCCTTTGTATCTCCATTTGCTGTCAATTTTCCAGTCGGAGGGCAAATGTATATTGAGGTCGCCACATAGGATGATAGGAGTGGGCCAATGGGCCAGCTCCCCTGAGACCATATTAATAATCCCTGGGTCATCTACATTGCTGCCATACAGTGAGCAGAGGGTAAAAGGAGGGTTAGAGAAAAGGTGGCATTCAGTTATTACCCATCGGCCCAGTGGATCTGATTTAACCCGGGGATTACTAAGAGAAAGTCTTCTATCTGCCATAATTCCTACTCCTTTTGTCTTGGCGCCCTGCGTGGTGGCCCCCACAACTTTGAACCCTAGTGTATCTAATAGGTGCTTCTGTGAACACTCTATGTGGGTCTCCTGAAGGCAGATTATATTGCCCCCTGGAGAGCGTAGACCTTGAGCAACATTTTGCCTTTTAGAAGTGTCATTCAAACCGCAAATGTTAGCAGAGACAAGCCTAAGTGAATCTATCTTAGCCATCTAGATGTTGACAGAAAACGTTTCTCCTCGCCCAATAGCTTAGAAAATGAGTAGGGATATGTATACATGCCAAAAAGTGCCCTTGATTCTTCTGTGCCATTTCTGGTGCCCATCCCATCCCCCCCCCCCACCCAGCCCACCCCCCCTTCTTCTGAGCAATCAGGAATGACCTGAATTATGATAGTCAGTCATGAGGCCCGGCTGTCAACCACGCCTAAAAAGAACCAAATTAAGCTTTCATTCGGCTAGTAGCCCCCTTGTTTTTCTTTAAGAAAAAACTGAACAAACAACGGAACAGACAATCAAAAAAGCAAAAGGGCTGCCCACTATGTTAATTTTAAGATTCACATAAAGCTGCCGTAATGCGACCATGGTCACGGCCCTTGGAGGCTTGCAAATGTATAGAAACTGTAGAACGAGAGTAAGAGTAGAGAGAAAATAGCAGGGGCAAGAGAATGAGCTTTTCATCTAAGACTCTTTCTAGATTTCAACTCGTTCAAGTATTCACCAGCTTTTACTTCAGATAGGAAGACTTTGGTCCCCCCGTTGAAGATTACTTTAAGTCTAGCAGGGTTCATTAAATATACTTCGGCCCCCAGCTGCTGAAACGGAGAGATCAGTTGTCTCAGGCGCCATCTCCGCTCTACTGTCTGATGGCAAAAGTCAGGTTTAGAGAAAAATATTATACCATTGGCCCCTTTCTTGGAGTTAGGGCGAGCCTGATCGTAGATTAGCTGTCTAAGAAGAAAGTTGCCAAAGTAAACCAGGAATACCCTTGGCTGTCCCCCAGTGGTGTTGCCACGGCCATGTTGCTGTCTCTGGTTGAAGGGAAAGCGGTGCGCCCTCTGCACCTCGCGATCCCAGTCCCAGCCCTGTTGGTCAGGGAAGGAGTCCTGCAAAAGTTTCACAATGAAGCGTCTGGGGTCGTCCCCTTCTTTCCCCTCCGGAATACCAAGCAGGCAAAGATTGTTCCTGCGCTGGCGATTTTCTTGGTCCTCCATCTTAGCCATTAGGTCTACCAGGCAGGCAGTGTTGGACTCGCTCTGTTGCTTGACTGCCACGGCTTCGGTTTCCAAATGCTAGGTACGCGCTTCCACCATGGAAACGCGGTCGCTAATGTCGGTGCAGGTTTTATTCAGCCTTCTTATGGCTCCCTGAAGTTTCTTAGAAGCACTTTTGGCCGCACGATTGTCGGCCCGGACCTCCTCCTGAAACTCTTTGATGGAAGCTAGGATAGAGGCGAGGGATGGCTCAGCTAGGTCTGCAGGCGGGTTTTTAATAGATCCCCACTGTGTTGTACTGGGATCATCCTCGTCCAGAGGATAAGACATTTGAGAGTCTGAGTAGTCCCATTTCAGCTGGCTACGCCGCTTGCTCTTACTTCTGGGTTTCTTTGGTCGCTGGACCGTGCCAGTGTCCTGATTTGAGGCCTCGCTGTCTCCTTCACTTGTGTTGGACCCTCCCTCACCCGAAGAGGTAGGTGTGCTATTGGAGACGGAGTAGAAATGCTCAGGCCCTGCTTCTGGGGTCCAGGGAGCTTGTGCGCCAGGGGGAGCCTCTAAGCGCTGGATAAAGTTGGCTGTACCTGACGTCTGCATTTCTGGCGCTGTGAGAAGGGTACCAAGGCTCACAACATTGGAGCCGTTGCCAAGTTCCTGCGCTACGAAGGGCAGAGTTGATAAAGCTTGTTGCATGGTTGCCCCTTTTGGGGGATTGATAAGAGGTACACAGAGAGAGATACCTAAGTTCGTAGCCGGATCTGAAAGCCCCACAGAGGTGCCATTGGTGCTAGTTCTGGCGTCAGTGCATGGCATTTCCCTAGGTCCGGTTTCTGCCAGGACAGTCTCTTGGTTAACCGCTAAGCAAGCCTCTTGCTGCGGACCAGGTGCAGATGCGGGTGCAGTCAGCATGGTTAGCGAGGCCGTGGTGACACTCTCAGTGGGGAGCGCAAGGGTCTTGGAAATAGCGCCTGAGGATTGAGTTCTGGCTCCCAAAAACAATTTTGCTAGGGGGGGCTGCATAGATGTTAAATCTTTTGTGTCTTTTGCGTCGTTAGGCGGCCCGCCCCCCCAGCTCTACCCAACAGTTTTTTGCTGCCACTAACCTCTTGCCTGGGTTTAACAATTCCTTCTGTAGATGCAGTGTCCCTGTGATCTCTGGCCTCGAGGATGGCTGCTGTCTTCGTTTTGCCACCTTTCCTGCCCCCCCGGGCGCTCATGTCGAGGCTGTAGATCTTGCTGAAAGCTGGAGCCAAAGGTGCTGTGAGCGGCGAGGTCCAGATCAAGGCCGCGCTAAAGCACCGATCTAGCAGGGGCAGGGGCAGAGGCAGGGAATACGATGTGTAGATAGATATGCAAAAAGTGGCCTTGATTCTTCCCTCGTTGGTAGTGCCACGTCCGCGCAATAGTTGCCGAGACTCGTAACCTCTCAGTGGCAGCCTCAGCGTTCTCTGCGTTCTGAGAGCTGGCATCGCATCGCAGGACGCAGGGCGGCTAGCCGATCATCCACGCGTCTGGAGCAGCCGAGCAGTGCGAGCACTCACGCTGACTTCATCTTGCTAACCAGAGAATGGTGACCAGCCTGCAGCGATGTTCCAATGTGATGAGACAGTGGTCAGTTCTAGCCCAAAGGGGCCCCTGCCCTCTTTTGACCTCTTTAGCCTCCCTGCTCTCGTCTCTATTGAGCTGTTCCTGGTTTCAAAAGACATGCCAGATCATTGCATGTCTTTTTTTGCAGTCTTGACCCACAGTACTTCCTGTGTTCCCGCTGCTAGTAGGGGTTCCCTGGCGTCCCCTATTAGGTCCGGCTTCGCCTCCGTGGCCCACTTCACAACTAGTCAAAGTAGCTTTACACTGGTTAAAAAGGTGCCTTGAGCATGAAAGTTGAGCGTAAACATGCAGAGAACTTGGAATGAAAAATTCTGATTTTAATGAGAATGGCAAAACTGCGCTTGGTGTTAAAATGTTTGGCATTTGTTATAATGGTTTTTAATTTAACAAGTAAGGAGGTAGATATTCATAGTAAATGATATGCCGTAGATAAAGTTTGAAAATTATAGCACATGCTGAGTCCAATTTGAAACAGACTTGTATTTTTGTTTCAGGCAATCAGGGACTCTCGACATGAAATTTCTGTTGGAAATGGAGGCAAAGTGCTCCTAGGATCTTGTCTATCTGTGTCACACATGTGTAACTCCTTTATACGGATCCAGAAAGTAAGCAAACACTTAAAAACCAATATGTCTAAGCTTACCAGGCTTGTACAAAGATTATTGTTGTTTTTTTATTGCAAACATATATGAAAAATTACAGAAAACAAAATGTGTGACTGCTTATGCTACTAGTTTTTTTTTTTTAAATAACCATCTTGTTTCATCTTAATGGAAATATATGGGTGCTTCATTTCCTAAGGGTCAGGTATAATAAGAACAGGTGAAGATATCATTTTTAGTTGTAATGCAAAGACAGGAAGATACGATTAGTATTGGTGGAAAAAGGTATCATTGACCTTGAATTACGATGACATAAAAAATAGGTCAAACACACAAGAATAAACACGAGAAACATAAAAGTATAAAGAATAGAAAGAAAAATGCTTTGGAAAACTAAAGTATTGACCAACGTTCCTGGATATGATCTACATTTCTTTCCTGAGAATATACAAAAGCTATTAAGCACAATGGCATCACCCACATGCAACAATAAAAAATAACCTTCAGCTCTCTTGTATTGCAGTATTGGCTCTCTTGTACTGTTTTATCTTTCAGATGAAAATTTCAATCACCTCTTTCCAGGCTGATGTCACATATCCTTCCCGCCTTCCACTGTGTCTTTAACTCTCTAGCTATTCATGTATTTTTCTGTTTTTTTGTAGATGTTTTTTAATGACTCATGGCACAGAGACTACATCCAACCTTTTTCCTATTATTTCCTATTATTTTCACAACAGAGTGAACTACATCACTTCTCCACTGAACGTTTTTTATTGCCATACTTATGGAGTTACAATTATCCCTTAAAACCAATATATATTCCACATGCTTTGCGCTGTGATAAAAATTCTTACGAATCAGTGATTACTAGGTAAGCTTCTGACTCTTCCTCTTGAAATATCTATATTATTAGGACCTCCTTCACACAGACTGCCTTTATGTATATACTTTAGTATCCTGTGTTTTTCTTTATTGTCCTCATAGGTGTTTCTTCTATAACTAGCGCTGCTATCAGTATCAACCCAAGCTCCACTGCTAGATGATATACTAGATTTGCTAAGGTAATTTTATAAATTATGAAAAAATGTCTCAAATCACCTGATTCTTTGTCACTATATAACTCGTAGCTCTACCTCAGGATCAAGGTCTAATCTTGTATATACATGGTTCTCTGTTCAAGTGGTTTCTTTCTTTTTTCCTATTATTATCTTTTCACAATCTCACTGTGATCGGTCTCCTAAGGAATCTTTATTAGTTGAAACTCGGAATTGGTTCTATATTTTATTTTCTTCTGTTTATTTTTCATTTGTTTTTTCGAAAAACTTGATTAAAATATTGAATCTTTATTTCCTGTGACATTTTAAAGAACAGTTCCCTTCTTTTAAATAAATGTTTCTCACTTACATTATAGTAGAAAACCTTAGTAGGACCCTCAATATGCGATCAGAACTATTTCTTATATTTATGTTTCTCTATTAGATTTTACTAGACCAACATGGCTACCTGATGAAGGCGTACCGCCGAAAAGTGGGTAGAGATACGAATTACGTTAGCCATGACCACATTGTTTGATTGTCTAAAATAATAAGTGTATTGAATTTATTCTCTTGATTCTAATTTATTATATAAGTTTATGTCTATAATCACAACTTCATGTACGACATGCCTTAATATGCTGCATCATTAGGCCATGTATGAATGGATAAGTATGTGTGAATATTATTAGCAACAATCATATATTCATTTTGTACTTAATACAAAGGCCAAGACAGAAATTGCATGTCCATCAAAACTGCTATTGATGTGATTTTTGTCTTTTTTCTTATTATTTAAAACGATTAAGTATTTAAAAATATTCTTTACAAATACTTAGCTTCTAAAAATAATAAAAATTATATTTTTGATACTTTCCCTTTTCTGGTCACATATTGTCTCTGTTTATTATAGTTCCACATTCTACCCATTTCCTAAATGGTTCATTCACATACATTAGACTGGGTTTGATCATTTTGGGAAACAGGTCTGCACAGTGTGTCAAAGTGAATGTGGAGTGATGTGCTTTCACATAAAGGTTCATTTCAGGGAAGGACCTGGGATGCATTCAAATATACATTTTTAGTTTGTTATGCACTTTATAGTTCTCGGAACTGATCTTTGGTCTGTGCAGTCTCCTATTTCAGTGCACAATGGAGTGTACAGCCTTGCATAGAATAGAATAGTATGTTATGCGGTTTATGCTGCCAATAACATAATTTGAAATGCCATTCATTGTAATTAGTAATATCATGCTGTTTGTTCTGCTAGTGCAGTACCTCATAAATGGACTATCATGGCCACAAACATTGTTTGATGTGATCTCAGTGATACCAGTGTTTTACTTGAGGGCATATCATCCTCAATGAAATTGTTTAGATGTGCAGTGTCAGTAACTTTCTTTGGAAATCAAAGTGTTTCACCAGATCTGTTTGTTAAAAGCATCTGGGTGAAAAAGCATTGCTTTCATATGCTTCAGCCACGCCTTGAGGGAAAATTCAACAGTGCAATGTAATAATTGCACATTGTGTTTAGTTAGATGAGCCAGCTGGGATGTTTGTTGCTGAATGTACTCCTTTGCTGTTTCTGGTCATCGAATATATCACATTTCTATTAAATACATAATTCAGCATCTTTTCAATCTGTATAAATCTACTTTAGTCATTTATGGATAACAATAAGGACAGAGTGTACAATCTACCTCACATTTTAAGGAACAAACCAAAATATAACAGATCATCACGTGCCAGGGTTCTAAACAAAGCTAAAATGATCTGACTACCCACAACTAGGCCCACAAACAAAGATGTGAAGTGGTGACTTGTGAAACCTTTATTTGTTTGTTGCAGTTTGGCCAGAAAATGGTCAAAATCTCCCCCCCCCCTCCATCCCCCAGAGACCCTTTGTTGCATTACAATTAATAGGGTGAAAGCAACACCTCCAGACATGGAGTAACAGAGCAGAGAGATAATGTGACACATGTTTTGTTGTTTTGCCCAGCATATGTGAAGCCCGGAAGGATATGGATTTGCCTCCTATGCCTTAACTTAGGGTTTAGACAGTATTACCAAGCCCTAAGACTATTGAAAAGTGACACATCTAACCATATTATTTTCAGTCTGAGTGATTTTCTGCTGGCAGTCGGGCTACTGTGGAAACAGAGGGGGTTTGAATTTGTAATTTATTTTATAAACGTGTAGCAGGTACCAACATTGCCATTTACAATAACGCAGAGGTATGTGTCATTTGCAATGATTAATCCAAATGAAGAAGATCAAGGAAGAGTTGGGCTTGTAAGAAGGCCATCACAATGTGTTTTCTGGATGTATTTTTTTTTAAGTTTAAAAATGCTTTATTGATGGAATCAACATATTGAAATATAGCAAAATATTGAAATCTACATACAGATGAGACATGTAACAGTATTAACGCCATTGATTTGGAAAGAGTAAATAAGGAAATCACGCAATACAAATATTTAATCAATGTAAAATAAGACATATCTCTGACCTTAATAAGGAAACAAATTTTGCATCATAGAATTAATAGCATTTTATGCGTTTTTATATTTTTTAATGAGAAGAGGAAAATGAAAGGGAAAAACTACTCATAACACATTCGTTTTTATAAGAATGTAAAAAGGAAAAGAGAATGGCATATATTTGATGGTAGTAAATAACCAAGAGGAATACAGTGAACTATATAGTGAAATTGAAGGAAGGATATGAAGTGTAATACAGGGAGGTATGGAAACATCAACATTTCTAATATTGATGGTATCAGGCTTTGATAAGTAAGAAGTAAAAGGCAGCCATAGTAAATCTCCCTTAATGGCTGCCTATAGCGTGAGTGAGCAGTGTGCAAACTATAATTGTGAGAGATCAACTTCCACCATGTTAAAAAAAACATTATTAAAGTTTTCCAATCAAAGGTAATACCCTAAAAGGCCACCGCCAGAAGAACATCACCAACTTTCCAGTAACCTTGTCTACGGACCATATACGGGAACACCCACCAAGAAATAGATGAGCAATATAGTAGGAAGCCAAAATAGAAAAGAGATAGGAACATTTTTGCCATACTTGCTTCAAAAAGGAAGAGACCTTTGGACAATAAAACAACATACAAAGAAAGTCTCCGTTAGAGGCGTTGCAGGTCCAGCAGTTTTTATTGTGCAAACGTTTCATTTTGAATAAAGAGCAAGGAGTTAGAAACAACCTGTTGTAAAAGAAAAACATGGTTTCAGTGGTTCTGGCAGAGTGAGAAGTATGATATATTTTGAGCCATAGTTTGTTCCATAGTGAAATGGAGAAAGTGGACTGTAGGCCCTCTTCCCAAGAGACTTCAATTTAAGTTTTAGCCCCATCTAAATCTGAAGTAGAATATTGTTTATATAGAAAAGAAACTTTGGCTTCTGTTAAGAAATTGTGAGGTGTGGTAGGATCACAGAGAGACTGAGAAGAAGTGGAGGAAGGATCTATAACATTTTGTCTAACAATGTGTAAGAGAAGGGCAGGTTTGGTTCGATATGAGGAGGGAATGTGAAAGCGATTGCATAATTCCTCAAAGGAGATAAACTAATTATTAGAGATGAACTCGGAAATTAATGTAATACTATTGGATGACCAGGAAGACCACTTGAGAACATTGTTGGCTATGGTGATGTTAGGGTTGTCCCAGATAGAAGATAATAACAGCTGGGAAGGTATGTATATTTGAGAGATAAACATTTTGGCAATATGACTGGAAAGACATATACCTAGGTGTTTGAGCAATAAGGGAAAATGTAGGAAATGAAAAAGGGGAGATTGAAGAAAGCTCAATGGGACACCAGATCGGAGGTAAAGGCAGAAGGTGATGTTCCTAAAGAGGACTAAATTTGTTTGAGGGTAAATGCTAAATGATATTGAGTAAAGCTAGGAAAATGATGCCACCATTTATTTTCGGCTACTTGAGTTTTGATATAGAAATCCGAGCTGGTCGCTTATTCCATAAGAACTTGTATGATAAACAGTCAATTGATCGGAAGAGGGTGTGAGGTAATCAAAGAGGAAGCATCAGCAGGTACAAGTTGATAATAGGCAGCAACATAATTTTTTTTGTATCTAATCTACCCCACCGTGAATGATACAAAGGGGACCATTGAGCAGTTAGAGTAGAAATCCTATGTTTTAGAGCTTCTATATTAGCCTTAACGGTTTCTCCAATGGAAGGGGAATTCAAAATCCCTAAACATTTGATCTTAGAGGAATTCCACAGGAAACCGTTATCTTTAAATATAACCTTGATACGGAATATGTTGAGAGGCATTATTTAGGATTTGTCTATATTAAGTTGGTATCCAGAAATAGAAGAATAGCAAGATAACAGTCAAGCCACCATAAATAATATAAAAGGGACCATTGAGCAGCAAGGGTAGAAATCCTATGTTTTAGAGCTTCTATATTAGCAGTAATTGTTTGCAAAATGGAAGGGGAGTTTCTTGAGGGCTTTGAACATGAATTCACAATTTACGTGGCCAAAAGTTTTTTCAGCGTCCAAGATGACTGCCACTATAGGGATTTTGCTTCTAGAAGCATGATGAATAATATTTAGGAAAGCACGGGAATTGTCGGAAATGTTTCAACCTTTGACAAAACCAATGAGAGAAGGAATTAGCACATTTGCAGGGAGCACCAACATTTTGGAATCTGCATTCATAAGGGAAATTTGTCTATAGTTTTTTCACTCAGTCAGACCCTTATCTTTTTTTGGAATTAGACATATCATAGCCTCCCATAAAAAACAACTATAGTTTCACAGACTAAAAGATGTTAAATAAGTAATTGGATTTTGGGTACCAGGAAATTTGAAAATTCAGAGTAGAATTCTACCGTAAAACTGTCAGAACCTGGTTCTTTGTCCTTTGGGTGACTGGAAATAGCTATACGTATCTCAGCACATGAGATGTCTCCCTACAACAGATAAAAATCAATCTGTAGGGCTTGTAATTTTGGAATTGGAATTGTATGGAAAAATAAATCTAGGGGATCATGAGTGAAATGTGTCCTCTGTGCATAATCTGGAGTAAATTTCAATAAAATGAGTCATATTCTCCTGATCTTTGAAAAATTGATTACCAGAGGCATCATGGATGACTTCTATTTTAGACTTTAGTTTTTTGACTTTTAGATAATTGGGTAGTAACTTACCAGCCTTATTTGATCTGCCATAGTACTTAGCATTGATTTTTAAAAGAGCACTCCTTGCATTATTGCTGGAAGCTCTGCAAATATAAGTTTGGTCTGAATGAGTTGATCTAAAACTTCTTTATGTGATGAACAATAGTATTTGTGTTCTAGTTTCTTAATGTGTTGTAAGAGAGGAAGGGTTCCTTCGCAGTGGCCTTTTAAAAAAAATATATATAGTCAATAATTTAGCCTTGTGCTGTTGCTTTTAACGAGTCCCATTCATGGTGAAACTTGACATTTGCACTAATATTATTGTCAAAGAACTCTGTGATAAATTACTCAAATCCTGTGACAAACTGTTGATCTTGTAGCAACCAATTATTAAAACGCCATCTACAAGCGTGAGTAGACGAATGGTTAGACTCCAGATTGATTATCACTGAGGCGTGATTGGAGATAAGGTTGGTGCTTAAATCAGAGTGGATCTAAATGTGTGAGGGATTTTGATCTAGAAAAATATAGTCTATTGTAGAGAAGGAGTGGTGGGTGGAGGAAGAAAGGAATATTCTAAAAGATTGGGATTATAAATACGCCATGCATCAACTAAATCTCTGTGGGAGACTGTTCTAGGAAAAGCCTTTTGCATATTATTAGGAATCTATTTGAAAAAGCAGAATTTCTATCTAGAAAGTGATTAAACAGTTTAATACAATCACCACCCATGACAAGATTGACATTCATGACCAATATTAGTTTATTTGAAAGTGAATCCCAGACATTGTGTGTCAACCCCATTGGGCCCACATGCAATAAAAAAGGAGTAAGGACACCCATTAGTCACTGTAATAAATGAAGCCAACTGCCATTCACAGCAGTATCTTGTTTTAAAATATTGACAGATAAAGTATTATGAAATTTATGATAAACAGCAGGAGAACAATAAACAGACCTGACTCAACTTTTTTTCAGCATAGGAATGTATTTTCAGGAAGATGAGTTTCTTGTAACAGTGCAACATGACAACTGGGTTTAGAGAGAAATATGAGTACTCTTTGGCGTTTGATAGGGCTCCGAAGGCATATTCCAAGAAACTATTCTAAATCTATTGATAAAGAAAATTGTTGCAAAAGTTACAAAACAGCAACCTCTTCAAAAATGGAAAAAATATTACAGCATAACTGAAAGCCTGCTAATTTGTCAAAACGGAATATAGAAACATGTTAATAAAATAGAAACGATGATGACAGGATGGGAAGGAAAAAAAAGAACAAGGAATGAGTCCAAAGTATACCCAAAAGACGTAAAACATAGAAGTCTAGCGAAGAGTCGGAAGGACCTAAACAATAGAAGGATAATTGGAGAAAAAGGAAAAATTGGAGATGGAGAGTAGAGGAGCAGCATGGAGGATGAACCGTCCTGAACACCCAGTCCGAGAAATAAGAAATTAGAAAAGTAACTGATTGAAGATGAGAAAGGAAAGTTTCACCCAAAAAAACAAAAGAAATGGAGGTGTGTACAGAAGCAAAATACAACAATATAGGACTTGCATGAACCATACAATGGAGTCTTACCCATTCATGGAGGGAGGCTTACGGTGGACATTCGATTGAAAGGAGACTAGACAACATATGAACACTGAAGAAATTTAAAGGCACCAACAGCAACAGACAAGAGACTTGGAGTAGAGAAGGAGAGAAGACATTAATCAGAAAACAGAGCCATCAATTCAGTAAAATCAGCCCAATTAAAAATTAATCGGAAACAGAAGAAACAAAGTGTGAATGGAACTTCATGTGCCGCCAGTGTCTATAGCTTCTTGTATGTGAAAATGAATGAACTCCTTAATTTGGGCTGGGGAGTCAAAAGAGGTGGTCCTATCCTTGTAGATGAGCTTGAAGATACATAGATGGATAAGGCCATATCTTGCATTCATAGCATGCAGTGAGGGGCGCAGGTCCAAGAATTCCTTGCAAGAAGCAACTGTGGCAAGGGAAACATCCATCATCTGTTTCCTTTTCTTGGCGGCTGATAGAACTTGCATTAAGTTTGTATGCTGGAGGAAAAGGTTGATAATTCCTCTAGAGTTGGAAATTTGTGCTGCAGGGTCTGGTCCAAGATGATGGGCTCTTTGGATGTTAAGGGAGAACTGCTGGTGAGACCCCCTATGTTGGGTAAATTTATGTGTAGAAAGGCAAATATGTCACCCACTTGACTTTCCTCCGGTATACAGTAATCACAAAGATTGTTGTGCCTGTTTCGATTATCTAAATCTTCAGTTTGTCTTTTGAGGGCATCAAGCCCCATGGCCATTTTGTTTACTTTTGAAGTTACGTCCTGAGTCTCTGCAATATGACGTTCTGAGTGTGACCATATCTACTCTCACTAAGTTGCGACATTCCCAGAGAAAAACGTTACATGTGGCTCAGGACATAGCCTTGGCCAGACATAATGGCTACTCACTGAGATGGAAGAACATAGAGCCTACTGATTTCACTGAGAAAACTGTAAAGTGTAGTTATGAATCTTTCGAAACTTGTTTAGATAGGTCTACAACACACAAAGGAGTTATGGAGTCCGATGCCCAGATTACGGAGACAATAAGAAATACTCTAAGGGTTGAGGCTAATAGTCATAATAGTCATGGCAGGAACTCAGGTGGTTTGACCACAAATGTACTAAAGCATACACAAACCTAAAAAATGCCCTACATAAATCAAATAAGGACATTAACGAAATTAGTGTCTGCAGGAGGGACTATAAGAACGCTTTGAAATTACGCAAAAACGAAATAAAAGACAAAGCCTGGGCTGATTTACAACGGGCTAGCAAAAACAAGGCTAGCACAGCCTTCTGGCGGGTGGTGAAAGCTCCATTCTTCGAAACCATTGACATTCCAAGTATAGAAATTGCCATTGAGGAAGGACTCTGGGTGGAACATTTTTCAAGTATGTATAGGCAGGTGGAGGATATGGACGGCAAAAATCCCAGTACTAACACACAAGTACATTTGCCATCATTAAACTACCCTATAGCACTAACCTTCACTCTGGAGGAGGTACTCCTTGCTATCAATGCCAGCAAAGGGGGCAAGGCACCGGGCCCAGACAGGGTACCGATAGATCTTTTTAAGTTTAACACTGATATTGGGCCCACTCCTAATGCAAGTGCTAGCAGCCTGTTGTCCAACTGGCTTTATTAAAACATGGTCCGCATCCATAGCGGTACCATTTTTAAAAAAAGGCAACAGGCAAAATCCAGCTTGCTCCCGCCCCATCTCACTGCTTGATTCTCTTGCTAAGGTGGCAGGGCGTTTAGTACTCAATCAATTGCAAGACTGGGTAGAGGATAACGAAGTTCTATCCGACCTGCAATTCGGATTTAGGAAAGGACTGGGAACATTAGAGCAAGGCTTGAACCTCAGTATTTTGATGGGTAAATACACACAATCAAGTAAGGGCCAACTACACCTGGCTTTCGTAGACCTCACGGCTGCCTTCGCCTGTGTGATCTATGAGAAATTATGGAATACACTAGCCAGCATGGGGTTGTGGCAGTGCTAATCCAATTCCTGAGACAGTTGGACTGCAGTGCGTCTGCTAGAGTCCGGTATTGGTCCAATGGCGAGTGTACGGAGCCCTTCAGCATGGAGAGGGGGGTCAAGCAGGGTTGCGTTTTGGCCCCTTTTATATTTACACTATATACTAATGGATTAGAGCAGACAATTCTCGGGAAGTGTCGCAATCTACCACAGATAGCCAGCCGCCCCCTACCTGCCCTTCTCTACGCTGATGATGCTGTGATAATGGCCCGTACTCCATTGGCCCTACAATGGGCCCTTGACACTTACAACGATTATATGAAAAATCTGGGCCTGAGAGTGAGCACATCCAAAACTTTAATTATGAGCTGTGGGAAAGGCACTGCGAAGAGCAGAGCCATTTACATCGACAAAAAAAGGTAGCTAAGACCACAACATATTCCTATTTAGGAATTTTATTTGATTCCAACGGATCTTGGACCCACGCCATTAAAACTAGAAACTTGCATATTATGTGAGCAGCGTCAGCTTTGGTAAATTGCTCTAAGAAGTTAGGGAAGAAACCTCCAGTAGAACTGCTTCACATTTATAGTGCAAAATGCGTTAGCACGGCCATATATGGTTATGGAGTATGGGGCTATTGCAACGTAAATTCAATTCAAAAGACAGAGAACCCCCTTTTAATGTTCTTGTGTGCAGTCCCACGCAGCACTTTGACCTATATTTGTCACTCAGAATTGGGAGTACCGTACATAACAGATATAATAAAAGTACAACCGGTCCTCCTTTGGCATCGCATTTGGTCCACAACTAACACAGAATTTAACCGTCAAATCCTACAAGACAGCCTCAAACTGGATCATGCATTTGAAATATACTGGTTGAAATATATTAAAGATTTCACGAATAATATGGGGCATGCAGGCTATTTTGATAACCCCCTGTCTATGGCTAATATTTCAAGAAAAGCCTTTAAAAAGTCTTGTATGGCTCATCTGGAGGCAATCAGATTTGCTGGAGAAGCCTCGCGACCCATGGTACTTCAAAACCAAATGCTGTTAAGTACCCACGGCATTCAGCCTTATTTAACCGATATGCCAAACGGGTGTGATAGAAGAGTTCTGACTCGTTTCAGACTTAACACCTTCCATCATTTGGTAAGCTTTCCCTCAACAAACGACTGGTCTAAAATTCTGTGCCCTTGCCCATTTGACGAGATCTCCCAGCAAACCACTTTGCATGTAGTAATATTCTGTAAATTCTGCATTGGAAACAGAAGGAGATGGATCATTCCTATTTTAAAATTATGGGGTCTGAAGCAATGCTGGCCAGCTTTTTTTGCAATACAGATTTTAGACATTGAATGTTTTACAAAACAAATAGTCTCATTTTTAAAAAGTATAATCAGGTGTAGGAAACAATTTGAATGTTAAATGACAGAACAGCACCATTTACTCTCAGTTTTTATGTAACCATAACTGTCTAATGAATTAGTTTAATACTGCGTCAAAATGTCATATTTATATCATGTATGCTTTTATGATTTTTTTGTATTACAAAAATCGAACAAAGCTTGATTTGATTTGATTTGATGAAGTTCTATATCCGAAACCCTAGGCTTGAGAAGAGACCATTTGTCTTCATGACGTTGAAGGGTGGTAATGGTTTCCATCATGAAAGGTTTCAATATTTTGAGTTCATCCATTAATTCCTTGATGGTAATTGGGAGGCGGGATTTCCTAGGAGAAACGGGGTCTTTTTTAAGTCTTTTATTGCCTCCACCAGGAAGCTCCTTGACTGTAATGGAGGTAGCTTTGGAGCGAGAACCATTATTCAAAGGAGTCCTGCCTCCATCTGCCATATTGAAGGTGTAGTAGCCATTATGAAGAGAAGCACATCCAAAAGTGAAGTAGGAAGAGAAAGTAACTGCCAATGTCTGCACCGAGTGACCAAAACTGGCCAAAGATATGGTAATAATGGGGATATCACAAGGCTGATTGATAAGAGCTATCCTAGCAGATTTACTGTGGAATGAGGAACCATTAAATGCAGGGAGAAATATCCTCAGGAAAAGAAACTAGTGCATGTGAAAAGATTTGTTCATTATTTGAGCGGGCAGGACCCAGATATTCACCTTAAAGAAAGGAGCAACCTCAGAGGGAGCAAGCAAGCGCTCAGATTCCTGTCAGTGGTGAAAAAGGTTGGAAGACGCTGGCCATGGACTGCTACGAGTGAAAGCAGGAGAATGGGCTACATGAAGGTTGGTGCTCAAATCATCAAAATGGCTCACCACCAAAGTCCACTGCCCCGGAGCAGCATCCTGCTTCTATGGAGAGAGGCCAAATGTGTCTTCGGTCAAAGACATATGTGAAACTCTGACTGGGGAGCAGGAGCTGTATCAGCTGACAGCCATCTTGTGAGGGCCCAAGCCGACCAACTATTTGATTCGATTTTTTCGAACAAATGTCTAGTACTCTACACATTTACTTGTTGATTGCACTCTTTTTGTCATGACTAAAAAAACAAATCTGCAACCTACCAAGTAATCACCTAAGTGCAATTCCATTATAATTGTTAGTGAACCTGGTGTACCCTTTAGAGGATTTTGTTAACTAGGCTTACATATGTCACTTTTCAACCTCATCCTTGCCTGTATTTTACACTTGAGCTGCAAACAGCCCATTAATGCACTTTTATTTTAATTCTTCTACTTTTAACTGCTTTTTAAGAGAACAATATTTATTAGTGGGATCAATGGCGGGAGCTGTAATTGTTGTAATTTATGTATGTATAACACTTTATGTTTTCATTATCTGCTTAAATGAATTCATTTTGTATTTGGTCCTAAAATGTGCTTTTATAGTTCTGCATTGAGCTAAATAAAGTTTATACTGTACTGTAAAATGAAACAGAGAAGAGTGTCCTCCTTAGCACCGCGTGGTTGTCCTTTCCCTGTTTTCACCAGCCAAGCATTTTCTCTACCTCCTTTTAGGGAAAGCCCATAAGGGGCCTTAGGATGGGCTGCCCAAGCTTTTACATTTTAGAAGTGAGAACAATTCTGTCGGTATAAGCAATGATTTTGTTGAATACTGGCAGCAGTGCATCTGAGACAGCATTACTTCTGAGCAGCACAATCATTTGTCAACCACTACTGGCAGATGTTGCCCAATGCCAATGGATCTACAAAGTCAATCACGACTTCCATCCACACACTTGGGACTGAGACCGCCTTGATCACCGTGTTGGACGATCTGCGAACGCGTGTCGACACAGGTAAGGCAGCGTTTTTAGTATTGCTGGACATGTCGGCCGCGTTCGACACGGTGGATCATGCTGTCCTGCTGTATCGCTTCCAGAAAGCGGGCGTGGCTGGTCTGGCGCTGGGCTGGCTTAAATCCTATTTGGACAATAGGCAACAAGCAGTTGCATTACCACCGTTTCGCTCAGATATACGCCAGGTGAAGCAGGGTGTGTGTCATGTTCACGGCATTTGCCGGCGCTCCCGCATCCACACACACAGACACGAACCGGGAGACTCACTTCCGGTCGGAAGCGGGTTCCCGGTCTAGTCCTCACCATGGACGTAAGGTCATGAGAAGCACTTCCGGGAAGAACGCATAACATCGCGTCTTCCCGCCAACCCACCGCTTCGAATTCCTTCTTGATTCCCGAGGAGCGGGGATCGTACCCGGAGCCCAGCCGCGCCGATCAAGAGCCGACCCTCTCTGCTGAAGAACCGTTGGGGAAGCCTTCTGGCAGATCGACGCCGAACATCGAGGCGAGGTAATTCACTCCTTCACAACTGGAGCCTAGCAAACACAGGAGTGTTGCGGGGCTTGTTTTTGTTTTCACCGCGCAGGAGCGCCTTTTAGTTCTTTTGTTAGAACCGCGCAGGAGCGCCTCGTAGTTATTTTGTTAGCATCGCGCAGGAGCGCTTTCTGGGTTTTACTTATTTTGCTTTACGCTGCACATGCCTTACTGGGGTGTGACTGAACAGTTGGTAGGTTCTCCGTATTTCCCGCACAGGAGTGCTGAAGGATCCTCTAGCTTCACCACAAACTAAAGGGAAGGGGCCGCACTTACTTGTTGTCCTAGCGCCGTCGTGCACCTTCAGAAGCGAGGTACAGTTGGAGGGCATTTGGGAGTGACCAGCGTTACAGCCCCTCACCCTCTTCGCCCGGAGCGGCATAAGGACTAAAGCCCGTAGCCTGTCCAACACTGGTGAGTCCTCAACAGAGGAAACAACAAGGTTCTTCTTTGTGTGTGGATTACGGGGTGTGGAACAAGAGGTAGTGGGGGTTACCTGCTAACTAGGTCTTTTTCCCTGTCTTCCAGCCTCCGTCCAACAACCCAGCACACCGCCTCCTGCCTTCCCACTGGCTCCCTTCCCTGCGTCCATCTCATCCCCGCTGGGTTCTGCTGTCCTTAAGGGGTAGGTGGGTACAGGGGCGGGCGCTCTTGTCGTCCCTGCGGAATCACTCCACAAGCCGAGGTAAGCATTGTGGGGTACACGACAGAATTCGAAGCCCACGTTTACCATTCCGCCTGGACGACATGGGCGACCCGGAGGTTACGTTAAACGACATAGCTGTTTTGCTGGCCGCCATGCAGGCAGAAAACCATACATTACGTCAAGATATGACCGCCCTACAGAGCCAGGTGGCAGCTGGGGCCACCAACCCGTGGGGAACTACCCCTAGGCCTAGGGTCGTGCAAGAAGGCGTTCTGAGACAGCCCACGTACATCTTTGGGGGGTCCACCGCTACCACCAACCCGAACAGTGCCATTCAAGTCATCGCCCCTCATCCCGTTCAGCTGGCACCACCTGAACATTTCTACGGTGACAGCACCAAGTATGGTATCTTCATCCATCAATGCCACCTGCATTTCATGGTCAGAGACGCAGCCTTTCCTGATGACACGTCCAAAGTAGCCTACATCCTGTCATACATGGGCGGAGACGCTGCTCAATGGTCCATAGCGCTGGTTGAACATGATGATCCCATGCTACACCATCTGCCAACGTTGAAGGAAGCCATGCGAAGTATGTTCGCTCGTCACACCTTCGTGCAAGCAGCGGACAATGAGTTGCTGAACCTAAAGCAAGGCAAACAGGATTTGCTTCACTACATCACCATGTTCAGTAGACTGGTGATTGAGTCCCACTGGCCTGAGGACAAAAAGGTATCGGTGTTTTATCGGGGACTACGCGATGACCTGAAGGATCTCATCTCGCAACTACCCAACCCACCGGACGAAATCGGCCCCTTCATCGATATCGTAGTGAAAATGAATTTCCGACTCCAGGAACGAAGATCAGAGAAAGGAAAGGGCAGTGATAACCGGTTCTTGGCCCTTGGAGACAGAGGAACGGACAAAACCAGAGAGGAACCCGTTCCCCAGGGAGAGGCGACGGAACCCATGCAGATCGGGGGCGTAAGGGGACCCTTGACCAGTCAAGAACGAGAACGGAGGAGGAAGCAGGACCAATGCCTGTACTGCGGCAAAAGCGGACATTTCGTCAGGGAATGTCCCGTAAAGCCATCAAAACATCGGGGTCGAAGGCCCTTTGCCCTGCCTATCACCAAAGTCGACCAGAAGGGAAACGAGGTAACCCAGTAGACAAAGGGATCCGTCCTCTGGGTTGTCGGTATTGCTCCATAGCGATCCCTGCCGTTTTCGACGGTAACCACCACATGGGGGTGGAAGTTTCATTACAGAATCAGGCGGGCAGAACCTGGCAGGTGACTGCTATGGTGGATTCCGGTGCTACGGGTTGTTTCATTGATGCCGTTTACTCGAGGGCTTTGGGCATGAACAAAGTGTCGAAGGCCCAACCCGAAAATGTTAAGGCTGTTGATGGAACGGACATGACCTCCGGTCCTATCAGACATCAAACCAAGCCCATGACTATGTCCTTTGCGAATCACCACGCTGAGTCCATCAGCTTTGACGTCATTGACGCACCTCAATTCAAGGCGATATTGGGTTTACCATGGTTGGTGAAACACAACCCCTGCATTGATTGGGTAACCAGAGTGATACGATTGAATTCAGAACATTGTTGTGGAACCTGTTACGCTACGGACAACATCCTGGGAGATCGCTCCATACAAGCATGCTCGCTGCCATTTCAGGGTATGGGGGTGGTGTCCCAAGCAGCGATACCAGAGGAATATCTGGACCTAGCCGATGTGTTCGACAAGAAAGGGGCCAACACTCTGCCACCGCATCGGTCCTTCGATTGCCGAATAGACCTGATTCCCGGCTCTACGCTGCCATGCAGCAGAATATACTCCCTAACAGAGAAAGAGAATCTCCACCTAAGGTCATACTTGGACGAGTTTCTGGACAACGGGTTCATTCGCCATTCCAGGTCCCCGGTTTCCTCTCCTCTTTTCTTCGTATCGAAGAAGGAGGGAGATTTAAGAACCTGCATAGACTTCCGAGCAATGAACACCATTACCGTGAAAAACCGTTACCCGCTGCCCTTGATTACCAACCTACTGGAACAGGTGAAAAACGCCACCATTTACACGAAGCTGGACCTGCGGGGCGCTTACCATCTTGTCAGAGTCTGAAAGGGTGACGAATGGAAAACCACCTTTCGGACGAAGTTTGGTCTGTTCGAATACCAGGTCATGCCTTTCGGACTCTGTAACGCCCCCGCAGCATTCCAGTACTTCATAGACGAGGTGTTGAGGGAATTCATAGACATCTTCTGTGTTGTCTACATAGACGACATCCTGATTTTTTCCCAGTCCACCGCAGAACACGTCCAGCATGTCCGTTCAGTCCTTCAACAACTGAGGAATCACAGTTTGTACGTCAAACTGGAAAAAAGCGCATTTCATGTCACCTCTGTTGAGTTCCTGGGGCACATCATCGCTCCTGCGGGTATCCAGATGGACGACAAGAAGGTGGACGCCATCCTATCGTGGCCTCCTCCTGAATCCGTAAAGGGGGTTCAACGGTTCCTCGGTTTCTCCAACTACTACCGGAGGTTTATCACCGGTTTCTCGGAGATGGTAGCCCCGATTACACGCTTGTTGCGCAAGGGTGTGCCGTTTGGTTGGAATCAGGAAGCTGACAACGCGTTCCGGGAACTAAAGAGACGGTTTACCCTAGCCCCTGTTCTGATGCACCCCGACACCGAACAGCCCTTCGTGGTGGAAGCTGATGCCTCAAAAGACGCCTTAGGAGGGGTCCTCTCCCAACGGAACACCAGCACAGGACTATTACATCCGGTGGCTTTTTATTCCAAGAAACTCCAACCAGCGGAACGCAACTACACGGTGTCCGACCGGGAACTTCTGGCTATCAAGACCGCGTTCGAAGAATGGCGCCATATCCTGAAAGACGCGAAACACACGGTAACCATCTACACGGACCACAGGAACCTCCAGTTCCTACGATCGGCACGTGCCCTCACTGCCCGACAGCTTCGGTGGACCTTATTCTTCAATGAATACGACTTCGTCATCACGTTTCGCCCCGGGAAGGAAAACGCCAAAGCCGATGCCCTATCACGCCTAGGGGAGTCTGACGTGGAACCCGACCCCATCGAACCAGGCCCCATACTCTCGGAGGATCGCTTCCAGGGAGTTGTAACATCCTCGGAGTTTCTGGCTCAAGTGGAAAAGGACACGGAGCAATCAAACCGGGAAGCTCTGGTGGCGGAAAACGCTGGGGTAATGTGCGTGGACGGATTGCTGTACCACGGTGCCAGGTTATACCTTCCTGGGTGTTCCAGCCAGCAGACGGCAGTCAGTCTGTGCCACGATCATGTCTTATCAGGCCTTCTATGGTGTCTGACACGAAGAACCATGTAAAGAACTGTACCGTTTGTCTCTTGAGTAAAAACAGATCAGAACCCCCGGTTGGTCTTCTGCGTTCCATCCCTGTGCCACCATTCCCGTGGCACACAATCTCTATGGACTTCGTGGTGGACCTACCCCTCACCAAAACAGGGCATACCACGGTACTCACCATTGTCGATCACCTATCTAAGATGGCGCATTTCGTGCCCTTGGCGAAGTTACCCACGGCGGCGGAGCTGGCTTTGATCTTCGTACAGGAGGTGGTGCGCCTCCATGGCATCCCTTCGTCCGTCATAACGGACCGGGGTTCGCAATTTGTGTCCCGCTTTTGGAAGGAGGTGTGCAAGATCCTAGACATGGAGGTGTGCTTGTCCTCTGCATACCACCCCCAGACCGACGGTCAGGCCGAAAGAATGAATCACACCATGGAGCAGTACCTCCGTTGTTTGCTACTAACGGTCGAGAAGGAATGGTCCGAAGTACTCTGGATGGCGGAATACGCCTACAACAACGGAAAACATTCTGCCATCGGTATGTCGCCATTCTTTTGTCTCCACGGCCATCACCCCCGCACCTCCTCTTGGGAGGTACCATGGGCCAGCTTGTTGCCGACAGTACGTGCCTACCACGACGCCCTGCGCGGCCTTTGGCAGCAAGCTCGGTTTGAGTTGGCCAAAGCGAAAGACACATACAAGACTCGCGCTGACGCTCATCGTCAAAAAGAACCCATGTACAGCGTGGGTGATCAGGTGTGGCTCTCTGTTCGGCACCTCAACGTGCATGGTCCCAAGAAACTGCAACCCCGTTTCGTGGGTCCCTTTGTCATTGAAAGGGTGGTTAACCCCGTGGCTATGCGGCTCTCGCTGCCCCCGCACATGAAGATCCACCCAGTCTTCCATGTGTCCCTTCTTCAGCCGGTCCGCCCGGGTGGCACTGTTCTGTCTCCTCCATCTCCGGTGGTAGTGGAGGATCATGTTGAGTACGAGGTCAGGGCCATCCTGGGGTCCCGTCGTACTAAGGGTAAACTGTACTACCTGGTGGACTGGAAGGGTTATGGCCCGGACGAGCGGTCTTGGGAGCCTTTGTCTCATGTTCGCCATGCTCCCGACCTAGTCCGTGCTTTCCATCTGGGTCATCCCTTGAGCCCCCGTCCTGCTTCCTCTTTCTGGGTCTCCGGTGGTGCGGGTGAGGGATCTGTTTCGGGGGGGGGTACTGTCATGTTCGCGGCATTTGCCGGCGCTCCCGCATCCACACACACAGACATGAACCGGGAGACTCACTTCCGGTCGGAAGCGGGTTCCCGGTCTAGTCCTCACCACGGACGCAAGGTCATGAGAAGCACTTCTGGGAAGAACGCATAACATCACGTCTTCCCGCCAACCCACCGCTTCGAATTCCTTCTTGATTCCCGAGGAGCGGGGATCGTACCCGGAGCCCAGCCGCGCCGATCAAGAGCCGACCCTCTCTGCTGAAGAACCGTTGGGGAAGCCTTCTGACAGATCGACGCCGAACATCGAGGCGAGGTAATTCTCTCCTTCACAACTGGAGCCTAGCAAACACAGGAGTGTTGCGGGGCTTGTTTTTGTTTTCACCGCGCAGGAGCGCCTTTTAGTTATTTTGTTAGAACCGCGCAGGAGCGCCTCGTAGTTATTTTGTTAGCATCGCGCAGGAGCGCTTTCTGGGTTTTACTTATTTTGCTTCACGCTGCACATGCCTTACTGGGGTGTGACTGAACAGTTGGTAGGTTCTCCGTATTTCCCGCACAGGAGTGCTGAAGGATCCTCTAGCTTCACCACAAACTAAAGGGAAGGGGCCGCACTTACTTGTTGTCCTAGCGCCGTCGTGCGCCTTCAGAAGCGAGGTACAGTTGGAGGGCATTTGGGAGTGACCAGCGTTACAGCCCCTCACCCTCTTCGCCCGGAGCGGCATAAGGACTAAAGCCCGTAGCCTGTCCAACACTGGTGAGTCCTCAACAGAGGAAACAACAAGGTTCTTCTTTGTGTGTGGATTACGGGGTGTGGAACAAGAGGTAGTGGGGGTTACCTGCTAACTAGGTCTTTTTCCCTGTCTTCCAGCCTCCGTCCAACAACCCAGCACACCGCCTCCTGCCTTCCCACTGGCTCCCTTCCCTGCGTCCATCTCATCCCCGCTGGGTTCTGCTGTCCTTAAGGGGTATGTGGGTACAGGGGCGGGCGCTCTTGTCGTCCCTGCGGAATCACTCCACAAGCCGAGGTAAGCATTGTGGGGTACACGACAGTGTGCCACAGGGGTCTGCGATTAGTCAGATCCTCTTCAACCTTTACCTCTGACCCCTAATCAGCTTGATAAAATCTTTCGGCATCTCAGTTATCAACTATGCCGATGATACGCAACTGATTTTTTCCTTTGAGGGTAAGGAGGCGGTCTCGAGGGATATTTTCCATCAGTGTATGTCGGAAACAGCAGAGTGGCTTCGCCTTAATTCACTCCAATTTAATGGGGCAAAGACCGAGGTGCTTCATTGCTCCTTGGATCAGCCCTCTCGCCCGTTGCCAGAGGATTTCTGGCCGGCATCCATCTTGGGTACTGTGACAGCTGCTGAGTCGGCCCGTAACTTAGGGATCATGTTTGAACCTAGTCTGCAGCTGGATGCCTCGGTAAATAAGACCATAGCAACGTGCATGGGCTTACTTTGTGCCCTACGGAAAATCTTGCCGTTGCTTCCCCTAGAAGCTCGAGTAGAGGTGGTGCGCAGTACTATACTCAGTAGACTAGACTACTGCAACGCACTACTTCTGGGGGCACCTAAGTCTCTGGTATCTAGGCTGCAGAGGGTTCAAAACATGGCAGCTAAGTTGGCATTAGCTCGATCACGCTCCCCGTCATCCTCAGCAGCATTATCTGACCTTCATTGGCTGCCTGTCCAGCAGCGTATTCTTTTTAAGGCCTGCATTGTGTTTAGAGCGTTGCATGGTCTGGGACCTTTGCCGCTCCAACATCTTTTTTCCTGGTACCAGGCTGTTAGACCCCTAAGATCCTCCTCGGCTTTTTTAATCAAAGTTCCTAAATTTGTCAGAGTGAGGATGGGCGGGCGCGCTTTTGGCCTTGCAGCAGCTAAGCTGTGGAATGCCCTTCCTCTGCTGCTAAGGAGTAAGCAAGAACTAACCTCCTTTAAAAAAGAGTTTAAGACCCATCTCTTTCCAAGAGCAATGTAGCGTATTAGATCTGATGACTCACGGAAGGTCAAGCGCCAGGATACCCTTGGGGTGGCAGAAGCGCTCAATAAGAATTTAATACATACATACATACATACATACACTTGTTGGAAGTTGAGACACCTGTAGTGGGTTTTGGAGCATAGTCCCCCTAAAGGCTCAGGCACACGCTAACTGTCACCATTGTTTTTCCACAGTTTGTTGAGGAATAGGAACCAGATCTGATGCAGCAGATGATTGGTAGCTACTAGATTTCTGTGGCATTCATGAACTAGTTTAATGATTTGAATCTGCAGCAAGCATAGTAAAATGATATGAGGTCCTTTTAACTTTAGTATGCTATATTGTCTAGGGCGTTGCTTGTGAATATAATGAAATAACTTGAAGACCATTGGGTGACAATGATGGTGTAGCTTATGGGTAGCTTAGGACTGGACTCCAAACCCTTCTATCTCTGAATATGAAGAAGGACAGCCACAGCATACAGAGTAAAGTCATTTTTCAATGCCTGAATAATGTTCTTCTTGCTGAGTGCACATGGACAGTAAGACATTGTCTACTGAAGTAGAGAAGATACTTTTTGCTGCTGATGGTGTTGCATCAGGATGAAAATTGAAAACAGAAATTCAGAGCCTTAAAGACAGCAACGGCCGCATGTGCTTTTTTGAAGTGGGGTTTAGAGTCAAAATTGCCATAAATCCAACAGGAATTCTTCCACCTGAACTCCAGTGTGCGTAATAGATTAAAATACATCGGCTTTTCAGCAGCTGTAGCTCTGGAGTGGATTCTTGAATGCCTTTTGGCATTTTCTGGAAGACATCTTTGTGAGTAGAGTACCCAATTTAAGCATTTAAGGAATGCCTGGGACATAAGGGATACAGAAACTAGCTAGCTCTACAAAAGAGCAAAAAGCATTTTGAAATGAAGAGTCTGATATGAGAGCAGATACTCTGTCTAGATGAGAGGGCATGCCCTCTTGTTAAAAAATTGTGGCCACTGAATTTTAAAGAAGTTTTTACAAAGTGATGCTTCACTTTGTTGAGTGGGAAATTTGTTTATTTGCAGCACATGATGTAATTGCTGCAATTTAGACAACTTGATAGTCGTTGTATGGCATGTTGAATTTCCACGTGAAAAATTTTGGCAGCAGAAGACACACCAAAAGGTAGATGTTTATACCTAAAAAAGCAACAATGAGCAGCACAAGTGGTAATGTAATGAGAACTTTCTTCAAATTCAAAGTGCATCTATCCTTTGGTGAGATCCAGGTTTAAAAAGAATTGAGCTCCATTCAGTGGATGAATCATCTCTAGTATTGTGTGTATGTCCCTCTCGCAATGGATGACAAGACTTAGTTAGAACATATAAATAGTTTTTCTACAGCATGATGCATTGAATCTGAAGCTATTGGAGAGTCCCAAGGAGTTGCCCTTCCACTGGCACTATGTAGTACTGCTTGAGAAGATATTTGATTTCCACTCTATCAAATTTTAGTTGCTGACATGTAGGCCACTGAACTATTGGGCAAAAGGCTGAACTTTTTCAGTTATGTGCAAGTGGAATTGTCTCTTTTTGAATATGTCAATGCTGCAAAATACCTTTGGGAACATATTCTTAATGTTAAGCACCTTCTTCTGAGGTAGCTTTGGATATTATTTGACAGAGAACTTGTGGGAAGCCTAATTTAGTTGTGGACATTAAACTCAAGAGGTATCCAGTGCCAGCAAGAGCTTCAACCAGATATACCTCAAAGTTGGCAGAACGAGGTACAATGGTTAGTAGTGTACAAAAGATTCCCAGTCACAAATATTCATATGTTGGCAGGTGATGGAGTAGGCTGTCATGACATTGATGGTAGTAAGAGCTGTGACTACTGGAGGCTTTGCATATGGGTGGTTGTTTAGATCATGGTATCTGAAGGACTATCAAGTCCATCAAACAGCATGAGAGTTGCCTCCTCCCTCATATGGTCCAATTCTGCTGTTATGTTAGGTGTGTTTTGAGACAGCTAGTACATACTGTAAAATCTATATCATGGGTTGACTGAACTGTATGTACCCTCTACTGAATAAATGTGGCAGGTATAACACGTGAAAGGGGAAAATTCACCCACTGTTCTAGCCTGAGGGATACATCTCCATGGACAGGGTCCTTCAACTCTTAATACATATGATTCTGTGATAGAATTTGCATGTTGTCTTCATTTTAGTTTTCCTTTTTGACTTAGCATTGCTCCAAAGTGGTTGTTTGAACTTGTTTTTCTCTAACATAGCACTTACGCATTTATTATAGTCAGAAATTGTTGCACTGTGGTCTACACTATTGATTTCAGGGACACATACAAGAACAGAATGTTTTGTTTTGTGCTCATAGGAGAAGACACTTTTCTCCAGAATAAAGGCCTGATTACAAGTTTGGCGGTCCCACCGCCCAAGAACTGCGACCATGCGTGCCAGAAGCCCACAGCGCTGGTTGTCTGTAGACCGCCGTATTACGAGCTGACCACAATGCCGGTGGCGTGGATGTGGAGATCTTGCAGCGGTGGTGAGTACTTTTTCCAAATATATTGATGCCTGTGTGCACATTTCGACTGCATGTGTGTCGGATGCACACATATGCATGATACATGTGCAAAAATATGCATAAGTTATAGTTATCCGAGCTAACTATAACTTACGTCCCCTCAATCCACTGCTTATGACCTCACATATTACATCACTTATTACATGGGCAGTGATATCACTGATGGCATCACTGATGACATCTCAAATGACATCAATGATGATATCACTCATGACAACATCCACACAACCACGTCTTTATAAAGTTGTGTCTTAGTCTCCATTTGAACAAAGAAGGCCTCTAGATCTTCTACCACTGTCCCCGCTAGTTTTCGTAAAGACCAGCAGGAAGTCAGCTGTAGATATTTGAATTTAGACACTGCAACACTTGCCAATTCAGCGAACCCATGCCAGGATATCAAGGCCTCCTCCTTCTGAAATCTTGCCAGGTGTGATAATTCCCCCTTGCAGTGGGTGGCTCAATTTGTCCTTCAGCCACTCATGTGTACCAGGGGAGTCCCATGTTGGTAAGGAGTCTGCATAATAGTGGATGGCCAAGACCTTTTTGATAAATACCCAAACTTTTACAGCAGCTGTAAGTACTTTCAACCTAACCTGTTTGAAGATTTTTGGGTCTCCAATTTTGAACGAGAAGTTATGCACTCCAAGTGTTGCAACATGTATTTAAACAGGCACCCCATGTAGGAGTTTTCCAATTCGCCAGCCAGTGCCCTAAAATTCTTAAATTGGAAGGCATAATAGTGAAGGATAAAGTCTGGGAGAGCCAGTCCTCTTGTTCTAATTTTCACCTCAGCTTCTCCCAGGCTATTCTCAACCCCTTCAAAGCCCAAATACATGTACTGGCCATACCCTGCAGTTTTTGTTATGCCTTCAATGCAAAATGTAATGATATTGTGTTGAAGGAAAAAGTAAATTTAGGGAAAAGCAGCATTTTAAGCACATTGACCGTCCCATGTCTGCCGATATATGCTGACTCTGAGATTCCCCCATTTTCTAAGAAGCAGACTTATCTTGCTACTCACCCTAGCAACATATACTGCCCCTAATTCCTCAAGAGATTTAGTGATCTTTATGCCTAAAACCAAGGGCCCGATCCACAAAAGTAATCTGAAACAAAATCCTATTTTTACAACATTCGGTATTCACAAAAGGCATTTAGGAGTAGTAAAGTTAGGATTCCTAACTTTACTACTCCTAAACTGAGACAAAATCCTAACTTTACGACTTCCGGTATTCACAATAAGCATTTAGGAGTAGTAAAGTTAGGATTCTTGTGGAGCCTTATATAGGGTTTTTATGGTACTAATCATGTTACTACTGAACCCATAATACTGCAATACCTCCAACAAATACCTCCAATTTGACGCTAACAAATACTTTAGCCACATTGATTGTGGCAATTTTTATGGGGATAATAAAAGTCTCCATCATATCGACTGCGGCTATTAAATGATGTGTCAATTCATGGAGCTAAGTCTCCCAAGAACAAAACCTTTCTGATTAAAATGGATCAAATCTGGGATAACCTGTGAAAGCCTTTTAGCTAAAATCTCGGTGAAGATTTTACTATCACAAATAAGGGAGGAGGTCAGCCTGTAGGAGTCTGCCAACTTGGTGTCCTTACTATGTTTAAGTATCATTACCACAGTGGATTCATACCATGAGGGCAGGATTGCTTTGCCTGCTGCAATGATCTCTTTAAATAAGTGCTTCCAAAAGGGGATCAAGACAGTTAGCAACGTTTTATAAAATTCAACATGTATCCCATCTGGGTATGCCCCCTTTCCATTTGCTAAACATTTCACTTAGGCTAATCATCACTCCTCATCTGTAAATTCTGTAAGCCATGTGAAGTTTTTACTGTCAAGCCAGTCTCTTATGTGTGATGGATCGGGCCTAAATGTTCTCTGTCGATTTAACTCAGGCTTCGAAACATTTCCGCCTTAATCCCTTCATCTGAATTACAGAGCTCATTTGTCCCTGGCTGCACGAGTTCCTCTATATTATTCCTACTCAGGTCTGAGCTGGTTTTCGAGGCAAGTAAAGCCCTGTAGTTCTCCCTACTGGCTTCCCATTTGACTTTTAGCCTATTGTTTAGGTACATTCTCCCAATTCATTCCTCAAGACAGAGTTTGGGTCAGAACCTACCATACTTCTACTTGCAATAGGCCTTCCTTTAGGGCTATTTCCCCAATCACATTTTTCTGAAAATCACGCTCCTTCTTGGCCTGGATACATATAATCTTTGATATTACTCCCCTAACATAGGCCTTATATGCATCCCACATCATGACTGTACTAACTGTGCCCTCATTTGTATGAAATAATATTTTGTGTGGCTGATCAAGGCTTCAATGATTTCTTTATCTAATAGATGATCCGTTTCAGGGACCATCTCAGTGTAGCTCTACGAGTTGGCAGGTCCAAAACCAACTGTACTGCTGTGTGGTCAGATAAGCTAATGGGACATGCTTAATTGGTTGCACTTTGTTCACTAACATAATATAAAAGGAAATAATCCATGTGTAAGAAGTGTCTGTAGTTCCTGCTATAAAAAGTATAGCCTCTATCATTTCCCTTCCTCTTTCTCCATATATCAACTAGGGCTATGTCTTTCATCATATCTCCGAAAGAAGGTCTAGATTTACCCATGTCTGTGTTTAGGGACCTGGACGTCCTATCCCTTTCCCTGCTTAAAACAACATACAAATTTTCTCCAAACAAAAAGGGGGTGGGTAAACAGCCAGGACTGGTTGTAAGTACCCCAGGCATGTGGGATCAACACAGTTTGGACTGTAATGTCCTGCACAAGATAGTTCTCTAGTTCTGATCTGTAAAACCGCAACCGGCCACCTTCCAGATTTATCTGTATTTTTAGTTTACTACTCTTATCCCCTGTTCCTCCATATAAGTATAGCTACCCATTTTGTACTACCTGTTTGTTTTGTGCAAACTGCTTTCTGCAGCCATGAGCATTTCTTAAACATTGCCTTACATTTCTGCACTTCAAGGCGAGGTTCCTGTAAGCTGACGAGCTGGGCATTTATCAACTTTAGAAACTTTAAAATCAGCTTCCACCTATTCTTCCCTCTTAGGCCATTCATGTTCCATGTAACTATATTGACCATTCCCCCCATCATTTAATCATCCTTACCCAAACGCCTTTGCTGTTGATATCCCTCATTTCTTTCTGACACCAGCTTTGGTGTGACATAAGGACACATTTTTATGTTTTTTTCCCATCTACGTGCCCCACCCTGATGACCCCCTCCTCCTTCATTACCTAGTGCCATCTTCTCACCTTTAGGGCTGATACCTCAAAATGACGAGTAGAAAAGGAAAAGAAAAAGAAAAATTACTGCAGGGCATTCTCAACCTATATAATAAAATAAGAAATCACAACATGAAAAAAGAAGAAATAAATGACAAAAACTGATAGCAGAACTGAAGCCTTTTAGCCACACCCATTCCCAACCCTAAGAACCATTTGTCATTTGAAGTAGTTTTCCTTGGATATCTCTTGTGTTTGCTTTACCATTTTTGCCAGTTTTATAATAAGTAAATCTCAAAAATCTATTGTAGTTGATGTCACCAAAATGTTAACTGTTTCAAATGACAATGTATTAAAAGTATGTATTTAAAAGATGTTGCTACTTTGTAGGTGTTGGTGGTTGTAATTCCTAATCTGTCTCCTACAGCTTGATCTTCTTTAATAGCTTCCAACTCTTGTGCATTCTTTTGTTTAATCTAATATTGTTATTCCAACTACACCAACATATTTTTGTCAATTTCTATTGACTTCATATTGTGGTTTTATTATTAGTAGCTCATTTATTTGTGTTTTTTTTAAATGTCTATTAGACTGCATGATTCACTTTTCCTAGTTACTTAGAATATATCACAGTCATTTTATTTTATTTCTCGTGCTCATCTTCAGTTAATTCATTATTTTCAATTCATAATAGATATCCGAAAGATATCCACATATCATATCCACAATATATTAAATGTAATTCCAAATAAATAGTTTACTCATTACTAATATTGTAAGGAACATGCACATTTAAAGAGTTTCTTTAAAATAAGCTGTAAAACATTTCTTTATATTCACTTCAAATTATAAAACAATTGTAACTGTAATTGAGCTAAATGATTATTTTTTCTAATTCTTTTTCAAGCTCTCTCCCTAAGCCACATCCTTTCTCCACCGGCTCTTCATTAAGTGGCCAGACCTTGAGGCAAACTAGTTGCCCATGACAGTTAAACTGATACATTTAGAAACCTTTTATTAAACAGGAAAACATTGTTCATGTGATATGTATGCATCCTTATTATCTAGGTGTTTTCCAACTACATCATGGAGTGCATTTGAAGGAAGTGTCGCATGTATGCAACACAATCTTATATTCAGTTGAGGCGTTAATGATACAATATTCATTGTTATTATTTGATAGGGCTCTAATTATGGCATGTGCTTCTATTGTATTAGTAAATCAGTAGTGTATCTCAAGTAGAAACTCAAACTAATTTCACTAACTGTGTTCACAAAAAATGGACAGACATACTGACTCAAGGACCCCTGTAAGCAGAGAGAACAGCAATATCAAGCCCACAGTGGAAAAAATGGGCAAAACATGTTTATCAAGCTCTAGTACTGATAAAGAGCCAGTGAAGGAGCAGCACTAGAAAGGACTGACATAGAAATGGTGTGACAGATAGTGCTTTGGTGAAAATTATGGCTCAAATAATGGTACACAATTATGCAAATACGTTTTTATTTCATCCAGAAATTCTTGCATATCCATCTCCAGTGTTATTTCAAAAGTTTGGTATTTTCATAAGAATTTAACATTGCTAACAATTAATTGAATTTTAATATTTTTCATTGACTATGAAAACAAATTTGTTCTCTCAACTTGTAAACGAGAAATTGTTTTCATATTTAAGATATTGTTCTTCTCTCAATCAAATATAGGAATACATAGTGGAACACTGGAATGTTGAGAGCTCCAATGAAGACAATGGAGCAGCAGTGGGCTCTAAAAATTAGTATAGGTGCACTGCCATCAAATGACCAATGTCCTAAAACTCTGCTTCGCTTCATGGAAGGAAGAGCAGAAAAAGTGCTCTTGCTTCCATGAAGCGAAGCAGATTGCTTTTGGACTAGAGGAGCTGCATGTTAGCAGCTCCCCTTGTCCAAAAACAATACTGGCTCCCGCATGAGGTGGGGAGCCAGCAGGGACCAAGGGGGCATTGGGGCTCCCCCTGGGGTCCCTAACGTGAGGCTAGGCCCCAGGGGGTGGGGTCCCCGGGGACAAAAGTGGCCCAGTGAATTGGGGCCACACAGCCCCCCTCCCGTAATGAAATATTAAAATGTAAATATTATTAAAAATATATTTTTTTAAACTCAAATGGCCTCAGGAGGGGTGCCGCACAGACCCCCCTCCTTTAAAAGGATTAACCAATATATATATATATATATATATAAATATTTGGCCATGCCACGGGGTATGGGGTCTACGGGGCCAAAATAGGCCTCAGGAGGGGGGCCCCATGGCCCACTTCCCGTTTAAAAAATAAATCAAAATATAAAATGTCTCAGGGCCTGGGGCATGATGTCCCCAGGGTCCACAAAATATTAAGAGAAAGGGGCCACACAACCACCCTTCTAAAAGAAAAGGAAGTCGGCATCTTGCCAGAGGCCCTGCCTCCTCCCTGCACCACTCTGCAAACGCGCCTCCTCTCTCTCTCCACACCTCGTCCAGGGAGCATGAGGTATTTAAAGGTGTAGGCATGCATGAGCCCCCCTCTTGGAGCTTATAAATGCCACAGGAACCACCATCTCCCCAGGGCTCATTTAATGGTAATGGGGGGCCACGCGGACTCCCCTGGGCCCCGAGGACCAGCACCTTCACAGGGTCAAATTAACATTTAAACTGGAAGGGGGATGTGTGGCCCCCTTCCAGGGCCATAAGCGACGTATGGTACCACATCCTCCCTGGGGCAGGCCCTACTACAGCAAAGAAGGGGGGCCACAAAGCCCCACTCATGGAGCCATGCATGGCCCTGGGGAGCACCACCCCCCAGGGCTGGCTCCTTCTTTGTCCTGGGGTGCCTACCCCTGGGATATAGCTGTATGCTCTGGCTTAGTGTGAGCTTTAACCGACCCCGCCAAGTCACCGCAAACACTGCTTTCAGCAAGAGGGAGTAGAGAGATGCTCTCGCTTGTTGAAAGAGGACCATTTGTCTGTTTCCCTACCTGCTGTCATGCGAGTTTGGAAACAGATAAATTGTCTTCACACACAGGACGCTGCATTTCCAGAAGCTCCCTGTGTGTGAAAGCAATGCCGGCTCCCGCAGGAGGTGGAGAGCTGGCATGAACCGTGGGGGCCTTGAGGCTCCCCCTCTGCCCCAGTGCAAACTGGGTGCCCTGGGGGCACCCAGATAAGCATGGCCGGGCCTCAGAGGATGAGGTGTTTGGGACTAAAATAGGAGTGGGGCCCCTTTTCCCATTTGGTAATGGCAAGGCCCTGGGGCATGGAGTCCCCAGGAAAGAATTTTTCTGGGGAGGGGGTTTGCATGGTTCCTTTCCCCCATTTGGTAATGGCGGGGCCCCAGGAGATGGATTCCCGGGATATCATAGGAGGCCTTCCCCCTTTTGTAAACGCCTATTGTTGCGACAAGTAAGCCTCCCACAGCCAAATTGCTTATATGTCATCATAGGCCTGCCCTCTTTCTCAACCACTCTGCACAGATGCCTCCTGGTGTATTACTGGTTGGAGGATTAACTCCCCTTAACCGCTGAGGGTTTTTGGAGGCCAAGAACACTTTTTGTTACCAAAAGTAAGTCATCCACAGTCGGATGGCCGAAACGTTAACAGAGGCCCGGCTCTTTCTCAACCACTCTGCAAGGGGCCTCCTGGTGGACTACTGGTTGGGGGATGATCTCCCTTGGCTTCTGAGGGTTGACTGGCTGCTTGTAAGCCCCCGTCAAGTCTTGTTGTGCTCCCCATGCACACAAAATGACATGACCAGGGTACCACAGAGTTGGTGAATTCCACAAACTTCATGAGTGGAGTGGAATTTAATGCCCAGGCCTAGAAAAAAACAAAGGTTAAAGAAATGTTATAGTTAGGAGACGGAATTCAAAAATCCGTAAAAAGTCAATAAAAAAGGTTACAGGGGACGTTATAGTAAGGCCCACATTTCACTCATACAAAACCAAAGAAATTCAGCAGTTATAGTTACGTGAGCTAACACTGGTCGTTTATCTCTGCATTGGATGGAAAGGCAGGCCTCCCTTACCAACACTAGGGGAAGGATTTACCAGGGGTAATCAATTAAAAAGTTTGACAAGCATCTTTGTCTTTGCTTAATTCTAGTGTCAAGGCTGCACCATTAAAGAGAAATCATTTGTTTAATATCTACAGGGCTTACTGGTCGCCAGCCAAGCTTGCCAAATTAGCCTTGGGCAGCAGGTGTGCAAAAAGTGTGGTGAGAAGGAGGCAGGTGATAGGCACATGTTTGTAAACTGCCCAGCCCTAAGTTCTTATTGGGAGAAAGTAAGCAAGGCCTTAAGTGAGAGTTTTGGTCATTAAATCCAGGTAAGCTGTCCATTGATAATATTTGGATTGAATGACCATCTTCAGGCTCAGTTACGTAACGAACAATCCTAATTGCTATTTTTTCTGATTGCTCTAGCCAGAAGAGAAATCTGTAATAAGTGGGATGGTACGGTCAGTCATCAGTAGAGGACTGGTTCAGTTCAGCTAATTATTACTGTGCCATAGATATGTCCAGTAAAAAGGCTTCTTTTTACTGGCCCTCGCAAATAAAAACCTGACTGTCTAATGATTACACATTGCCCCCCCTCCCACCCGCTGAGTCCAAGGTTGGAAATGGGAAGATAGACATTCAGCAATCGACTAAACCATGCATGAAGCTGAGGTGATATCCCCATAGACTTATTTGAGCCAGGTGGTAAAATGAGGATTATAGAAAATATATATTAAAGAAGATCCAGCTGTAGGAGACAGATTGTGATTTGCAACCACTAAAACTTACAAAGTAGCAACATCGTTTAAATACCTATTAACACAACATGATAGCATAGAAAGTCATTTGAAACTGATGAAACTACAATAGGATTTGAGATATAATTATGATAAAACTGCCAAAAATGATAAAGAAAATATACATGGTATCCAAGGAAAACTATTTCAAAGGACAGAAAATATAATGTACAATAGTAAAGATGTTGCATAAATTGTCACAATTGCACACATGCTACAATATGTTAGGAGTACTACTTGTAAAAAGATGAATATATGCCATTAATAAATCAAGATAATGGACTTGATTTAAGAGTTTGGTAGATGAGTTATCTGTCATGAATGTGACAGATATTCAGTTAGCCTTATTACAAGTGCCATAGGATTAAATGCTCTTGTCATAAGGCAGACAGGAAATACACTGTGTTTGTGACAGAGTGACAGAGTGACCTCTCTGCCAAACACTAAATTAAATATATATAATTGTGAAGGAATGACACTGTTACTTTGCAGGTGGATGTATAAATAAGATGCATAAAGGATAACCATGCAATACAGGTTTTTATTGCATTGAGTCGTTCTTGTGACTTCATAAAATATGTTAAAGTGTACACAATAGTGATGGGTGGAATGCTTGAATTAATCTCAGCCTCTGGTAACTACTCAGGTTGCATCCCAGTCCATTCTTTTTTTTCAAAACCTGTCACTTCAGTTTGGACCCAGCCATATGCAAATCAGTCTTGACCATGCTCCAACGGGACAGTTCAGCCCAAACTTCAGGTGTTCCCTGCACCAGAACACAAGCAACCAATGAGCGGGTTCGCTCTTGTTAGGGTTCATCAGCCAGATATAGCTTGGTTCCAATGATACAGTGTGCAAGGGACCCATGGTGGAATCAGTCCAAACTGCAGGATATGTAAACCCTGAACCAGAACATAAGAAGCCCATGACAAGTTTCACCATAGTTAAGGCCTATTAGAAAAGTATAGCTTGGTTCCATTGCACAGTCTGCATACAACCAAAGTCTGGGCATATAGCCCCACTTTGGCCAGCACACTAAAGTACGCAATAAAATGATGCATGGAATGCTTGAATTAATCTCAGCCACTGGTAATTACTTGGATCTGCATTCGAGTCCATCGTAATATTGTACCCCAGGCCTCCTCAGTTTCAACCCAGCAAGATGAAAATCAGTCTTGACCTTGCTCCTAAGGGAACTGCCAGGCCAGGTCCTTCCTCAAGCAGAACACAAGCAACCCAGGACCGGTTAGCCCTAGTTAGGGCTCCTCTGACTTGCATAGCGTAGTTTCAGTGATGCTGTGATGCAGTAAGAGCCATAAACATCTTATGCTTGGGGCCTCGGCCTAATGAAAAACAATCTGCATGTACCGTGTCCATGTACAGTAGGATCTGGGCCCAGGACTTGGCGTTAGACCAGACTATCTACCATGTATGGTCTTCAATAGAGCATGGTGGGCTCGGTATTCCTGTTTCCCTTAGACAGGAATTACTCCAACAAAAAGCATAAACAGAAGAAAAACAAAAAACACTGAAATGCTCAAAACCCAATAATCAGGACCGAACTGTGTATAAAAATGCACAGGCCTACTCTGAAGTTCTTACATCCCAATGACAGATGGTCTGCCTATGTTAAAGTTCGGGAAAATATATGTCTTTTTTCTTCCAAAATATATGTATTTTTTATTTGTTTGGGAATTGCAAATCATCCTTTTGTTTGACCTTATTGATTACATGATCACTCTTCATTGGGCACTAATAATTTACCGAAAACGGGGAAATTTCTGAGACAGTACACATTGTCCCTTTGATGTGCGCTGTCACTGAGGAGCTATTGTGAAGACTGTGAAATGAATGCCCATTATGAATATCCGTGCGCCCTCTCCTGCCTGTAATGAATCGCATTAACCTTTCAAACTGTCTGATGTTTCCCCAAGGTTTATTAAACCACACAAAGCTTCGATTAAATTTAGGGACATATGATCTGCAATTGATTGCCATTTCATATCGCAGATGATTAAGGAATCCATCTTCGATGTAACTAATTGAAGCATTTTAGTACAAAGTGCTCAATGAGTAAATAAATGCATAGATGCTGCTAGAAATGGAAGGCAGCTCAGGACTTCTTATACTCTTATTAAGTTCTCCTATTTTCCTGCACAGGTGAAAGTCTCCATGGTTCGATTATTTTCAGATGAGCACTGGCATTCCGCACCAAACTCTTGTGAAAATAACTATAAGAATGAGCCTTTAATGCCTCAAGCTAATACTGGCATGGTTCAATGAAGGCTTAGGAAAGTTGCACTGTTAGAGGACTGGCAGAACTGTTAATAAGTTCACCGTCAGTAATATGGTTATATTAGAAAAGCAATTACATTATTTAGTGCTTTATGACCAAAGGCACCATAAGTATCAAATTATTGTGTTGAGAAAAAATCTGAAAACTTTCAGTGTATGGGGAATGTGGAGGTGCATCACTTGCCATGGAGTCAGATTTCAAAAATCATACTTTGCCGGAGAAATGTTTTTATTTTTCAGTTTTAGAAAGACCTTATTGATCATATATATATCAAATTATAATATCACAAGATAATAAACATTCTGTAATACAGAAACGGAATTGCTTTAACATTGAACATATTATATAACAGCACATTATATCTAGAATAATGCAAGTAGACCTATGAATGTTTCAGAACATTTCAAGAACATTGTAACTTCAGTTTGATTTCTGCTGCACTCATGGCTGGCCTAGGCATAGCAGCTCTAGTACTTGGCCTTATTACTTGACCTCACACTTCATTACTTCGCAGATTTAGAGGTGGATTCGAAAAGTGAGCTACTGAGCTTCTGATGTATACCTATGGTAGCCATGGGAGAGGGCCAGTTCTGAAACGACACTCCCCACAAGTTTTATAAATAGAAGAGACACCCAAACTATGCAATCTAAAGCCCCAAAAATGAAGAACACAAAAAAGAATGGGAAAGAGTGTCAAGCGGTGATCTCCAAATCAGCTTCAAGCTTCTTTGACCCCGGCGAAAGTCAAGTGGTCTGGGTGAGAGTATATTCAGTACTACTCTAGGTCACCTGCAATCACAGCAAACCACAGACGAACACATTTATATATCACAGCTTTAGTCTTAGCAAATTCTAATATGTCAGAGCAAATTATTGATGGGAAACTACTTATTAAAGATCTCGTGATCTCAAATCCAAAGTGATCACATTACTTAGCTCAACTCAAGAAATACAGAACTGTTAAATCACACATTGTGCCAACCAGTGTCTCTCCTGACATAGCCTACCTCATGTATGAAGCAGGAGGAGCAGTGTGTAAAGCAAATTTAGCCAACCAGGGCCTGAAGGAGATCTTTCCTGCAGTCGATCAATAGTAGTGGGCCATCGCGATAACTGGAAAGGTTGTTAACCTTGATATTTCTCCACTGTCTAAAAGAAGGGAGCTATCTCAGCAAAGTCAGGGTGCAGCCTTTACAAACATAGTAGGCAAAGAGGCCAGAAATATGGTCACCCGGATCCTATCGGGTACGACTTTGAGCCAGCCTAGTTTCCAGGGAACTCTTGGGATGGGCTCTGGTGAAGAGATCTCAAGTCTTCTAACGCAAGTATTAGGAGAGGTCCTGGGAGAAATTAGATTGATGAAACAACAGCAGATCAAAATGGCACATGAGACCTAACAGCAGCTGGGAATTATTATGGGGCAGATGACTCAATTTGCAGATAGATTAGATGAATTTGAACAGCAAGTCTTATGTGAGCATAAGCTACAAACTCTATCAGCATAAACTGCTCAATTTGAGGAGCAGATTATAAACCTTCAATAGAAGCAGGAGAAATTGGAGAACCATTCAAGGCACTCATATTTGAGATTCACTGGAATACCTGAAAGAAAGAAAGACAATGTGAGACCTGTGTCGTGTATTGAATCTTTGATCAGGTCATAAGTTCTTCCAGAGTTCTCACGAGATTTGACAATAATGCAAAAACATAGGGTCCCTTCGCATATCCTAAGAAATGTGAATTATCTACATACTATCTTGGTTCATTTAGCAGATTACAGTATCAAAGAAATTATCCTGCCAACGGCCATCAGGGAGAAGACCTTTTCGGCTCAGAATGAGCTTTCTTTTCAGCTGTATTCAGATTTGAGAACGCATCCAGGTGTATGAAGTTCAGAACTATGATTTCTATGTTTCAAGCTGTTGGCACCTAGTCCTCTTTAGTTCAGATATAAAAACTGAAAGTTCTCTCCAAAGGACAGGTGTCAGATGCACCTACATTTCTTATGGAGCGGAAAGGTGCCAGATAGACAGGCATGAAACTTCCTGAGAGCGGAATTAATGGGCCTCAGCACCTGATGATGAAAAAAGGTATATATTAAATTACAAATTGGGGTCATGTGGTGGAGGGGTGAGGGGTTTATCCAGGAACTGGGAACTGAGTAAGATTCTCAACATCTTGTCATGGCGTTTATTGCCCTCAGGCTATGAGAGGGAGCTAAGAGCAGGAAGGTTGGACTCCTGCTGTAGCTTTAAGGCGAGTGGTTTGCAGGGCTGTGAAAGGAACAGGATTTTTTTGAGTGGACACAAAAGAAGGTACTTGTATGAGATAGATGAAGGTTGGATCAAGTGTTTTACTCTGAGGAACATGCTTCTTATTGAACTAACATCCGATAATGGAAACTGGAGCAGGAATCAAGCTCAAGTTACATCCCAGTGGGACACAAAAGGGCAACTTTAAGCGCATTTGCACTTTGCTTACAGTATGACTTGTGTTGGTTGATATGCACTTTTCTCTAGTGATTTTTAGCACATTTATGCACTCTAAGCTATTTAGGCACAATAGGCAGTTTACTCCATGGCCTGAAGAACAAATTGAAAATGTTCTCAAGCAATGTCAATGGCGTCAATGAAAAGAGGAAAGTGCGTGCTATTGAAGTGTGGGCTCTTATACACAATTCTGCTATTATTTTGCTGCAGAAAAGCCACATTCCTTATGCAAACCTAAGTAAGTTTAAGATGTTGTCATCTGCGACAGAATTTAAGTGTATTTACTCGACTGGTGCTACACATAGTTGAGTTTAAAATTTTATAGCTAAGCATCTAGATACACAAGTGCATCCATGGTATTATGATTAAGATGGTCGTTGGTACTGGGCAAACTATACCATAGCAGCAGTTTGCACAACTATTGTCAGTCTATACGCCCCAGTCGAAGACAATACAGATGGTTTTTCATCAATCTTTGAATCCCTCTTGATTGTTCCAGGGAAAGTTGTGATTGGGGGAATCTTGATTTTTTTTTAAAACCCATTTCTCGAATAATCACCCCTACATAAGAAACAACCTAAGCCACAAACAGCCACAGTAATGAGACAATAGCAGACTGATGTGATCTTGGCCTCTGCTTGACGTGCAGTTTCCTCATGAATGCAAAATACACATGCGTTGAATAGGCTTAAATCATCCGCCCAAATTGATTATTTTCTCACCCATACAAATATCAGGCTACTAGTTGATATGCAGGTCACACCAAATGGTTTTGCTAACCTTGCGGCACTTTCATTACAGATAAGGGATTTTAAAAAGCCCTAGATTGTAAAGAGATTGTTTTTAACAATACGATATCTCAAAAATATTGAATGGTCCACATATCGTAGAATTGAGATATAAGATTATTGTCAGTGAAATCAAACATCTGCTTCTTTATGGGTAGTTTGGGACCCTTTTATGGGCTCTTTTCATGGCCTTTTATTGTCAGAATACATTTACTTCAAGAGTAATAAGAAAGCCGAAAATCTGGAATTCATGGGGCATATATATCAAATACTGTTATTGCGATTCTCAAATAGCGATTTTTAGGGAATTGCAGTGTGAGAATCGCAAAACGAGATGTAACAAAAAATTCTCACATGTTTGGCGATTCCTTGGCATTCCTTAATTGCGATTAGCAAATTGCGAATCGCAATTAAGGAATTCCTTCCCATTCATTCCTATGGGATAGGAGGCCCATAGGAATCAATGGGAAGACATTCTCAATTTGCAATTCGCAATTTGAGAATCGCAAAATGAGAATGCAATTTCAAGGGTGCCAGGGTGTCAAAAGGACACCCGGCTGCACCCCTGAAATATCTATGTGTGCACATGTGACGCACATACATGCTCTAAGGGCATGTATGTGCATCACACGGCACTTTGAAAAATGCAAAAAAGTGCTTTTTTCAAAGCAATTGCAAATTACCACCAACTTGAAGTTTGCCATTCCTTAAATGCAATTGCAAAATCGAGAATTGCAAATTTTGCGATTCTCTAATTTGCGATGCCCTTTTGGAATGATACATCCCAAAAGGCCTTTTCCCGTTCGCAAACGGGCCGATTCTGAGAATCGTCCCGTTTGCGAACAGGAAAAGGGCTTGATACATATGCCCCATAAACTTTGGTCAGGGAATTATTTTTTTAAAAGCTGCGAGCGTAGACTCTAAGGGGAATAGAAGTGAATGTGCAAAGCTAAACCCTCCTTCATGATCAGTATTATACCGCACGTTACTTGAATAATTCTAAATACTTGCAGAAGTTATATGTAAAAGTGATTAGGCAGGAGGGTTTATGTCCTGCCAAGTCAGTGAGAATAAAAGTTAAGAGCACTATTATCACTTTAACATGCCCTGAAAGCGAAATTAACAAGGCATTTTTAGACCATTGCAAACATATTTATTGACAGGCCCAAATAATATAACCAGAGTAGTTGAGTGATTTCTTTTAAAAAGCTGCACATACTGAAAATAAATAAGGATTAAAGAGAGGAAGTCATCTCTAGTTTGTCTCTGGGGAAAGCTAATGGACATGATAATTTCCCTGCAGATTTTTTTCATTTTTTTTCCTGTTTTAAATACATACTTACTTGATCTGATTAATTGTATACTAGCAGGCCATCTTTTCAACAGGGGTGATTGATAACTTTAAAAAAAAGGAAAAATGTGCCAGATGTGATTCGTGTCAACCTCTTTTGCCACTAAACTCAGTCTATAACATTTTTTTAAATTATTACCAAACAAATGAAATATGATTATCCATAAAATGATCCATTAGGACCAAAGTGGATTTATCCTAGAAGAGACTTTTACACTAATACCAATTGTCTGATTGAGTTCTTGAACTTCGTCAATGTTGATCAAATACCTTGCATGATATTTATGCCAGATGCCAAATGGTCTTTGATTTTGTGACCTGGGATACACTTTGTTATAATATGCAGGAATTTAACTTACTTGAATAAGTAATAGGTACATTTTAGAAGCTTTTAAGGGAACTGGAGCTTTTGGGTCGAAGGAGTTACGAGGCAGGGTTGCAACAGTTCCCAAATGTTATGCACCTTCTACATAGAACCTTTAGCAACTGCAACACAGTAGGATTGTATTATTCCCGCACCTGGCTCTCATTTGGAAACTATAAAATAATACAGGGATGATATAATGCTTTTACTGGAACCAAGAGGAATACGTTAAGACGGAATATTTGAGATATTTGTACTTTATAAAGTGCTTCGAGGGTTCAAGATTTTTAAAATAAAAAACAAAATAATTTTATGCAATTGTATCACCGATCAATTTTTTACCTGTGCATCGAGCTGTTACAATCCAATTTCAAAGAGGGATTATGCTGACAAATATTACACATTCGCTCTATGACTCAAATGTATTCCTGTTTAGCCCAAATACATGCACTATTCTTAAGATGGAATTTCTTACCTCTTATATAACTGGGAAGAATAGCTTTGAAAAAGATGACAGTTTTACCAGTGGTTAATTTCTTTTTATCATTTGTCCCATGAGGCTATGATCTCCTCCTTCTTAAGTAATAATTCCAGCCCTAGGCTAGTACTAGTAAAACTCAATTTTCCTACTGTGGAGGGTGGCTATCACTACCCAATTTAAAGATTTATTATTTTGCTTAATATTCTGCCAGATTTAAACCAAGGTAATGCTTAGGGTGTTATCTTGACGCTGAGAAGGTTGAGACTATGTTGAAAGAGTACAACATATGCAAACAAATTACTGCTAATTGGAAACGTTTGAAACTTTGGGGGGGATTTGTTTCTGGAAACCTGCAGTAGTAATGGCATTGCCACATAATACATATGCAACCAGTAATCAGGCTATGACATTGTTAAGTTGTCAGAGCATTGTGGGAGAACGGTATTAATTTTATTTAGTACAGTCATAACTTTTTATAATTATTTATTTGAATGAGATTTATTATTATAATGACTGGACACTGTTAGGAAATATGGAAGCCATTTATTATCATAAATTAGTATTTTTATAGTGATCGAATAATTTACTATATACCTCTGAGCATAAATAAAATTAAATAACATTCAGGAAAAGAATACATTCAAAAATCCATGCATGATAAATAAAGAAATTAGAAAAAGAAGGTAATAAGGAAAGAGAAAATGATAGAGAATTAAGACAGACTATAGGGATATTAATTAAAAGATATAGTAATGAATACTTTAATTCGACTCTAGGAGAGCCATATAAGATTACACACACATTATTTCATTTAAAAGACAGCAAGTCCACATTCACAAAATGTGCACATTTTAAGATGATCAATATCTGCTACGAATCTTAAAAACAGTAAAAAGGTAATTTAAAATACTATATATGATCTCATCTGTTCCTAGGGAGAGTAGAAACTCCATTACCAATTTATAATTCCTCATCCCTGCGGCAAATAATAATGGGTGAACGAACTGCTTCCTTTAGGGGGTGTAAAATCTACAGAAAAGAATAAAGTCCGTTGTGCTTTGAGGTGAGCAACTGTCACACGGGCAGACAGGGAGTAAAGCAAACCATGAGCCTCGGATAGGGATAGCAGCTAACAAATGTACAGTTTTTAAATGCAGCCTCGTCAACAAAAATGTCCTTCTTTCATTTAAGTCAATTTGCAGATACAGGTTGGGTTCTCTTTGTGATTGAGAGAGAAGCTCTGGCTGACCAGTCGCATTGCATATGAGGCCTCCCCACACATGACTTTGGTAAAAAAGAGACTTTATAGTGGCAGTGGTTGTATCGCAATATAGTCTTTCAAATAACTCAGACAAACTTCCTCATGACAAAAAGAAACAGAGGAACTCTGGGGCACTGAGAGAAGTCTTCTTAGAAACGTATTCTCTATTATTTGAAGTGATTTACAATTTATATTGCCCCACACCCCGGCCCCAAAAGTTACCACAGAAAGACTTTTACTCTTATAAATACATAAAATCTCCTTAGGTAGGTTATGTCTCAGTCTTTGAGCAAATCTAAAAACGGCATCGATCGATTTCTGAAATTGCATAATTCTAATATTTAAAACATGTTTCCCATTAAAATCAGCATCAAATGGTACCGCTAGATAAGTAACATTTTGAACTTTCTCAATTTCTTCACCCTCCATTAAAGTTTTTGTGTTTTGGCTTTTTTTGGGACCACATTTCATAATGAATGTGTAGGACTGAAGACATGTAACCCACTAACCTAGCAATCCAGATGCAGCAGGAACGATGGATGATGCCAGCTTACTCCGTCCCTTCCACGGAATGGCCCCCCGAGGTTGTGAATACCTCCAAGGAACGACTCCGCGCATGGGAAAGGGTAAAAAGGGACAAAAGAAAGATGAAAAAGGTGCAGCTGCGAAATCACACGTCAGAAAGGGAACGATGGAGAGGCCCTCCGAATACGCCAGGAGTCCCAGCTATCTAACCCCTTGTTCCCTGTAGTGAGAAAGAAACACAACACACAAAAGGGCTTATATGGCCACCAATAGTAACGGGACATATATATACACCATTAGGTAGTTCACTTACGCAACAGGCAACTGCACTCAACTCTGGTCAAAACACCTGAGAACTATAAACACAGGGTCATCATAAGGAAAACGAGGCAATCATGAGACACTTGTCTCAACCGTGCTTTTTGTCAACACGTTTGTGTCTTGCGTGACAAGCAAATTAAAGTAAGTACTTAGCTGAGGTATGGCAGCCAGGGAAATCCTCCGCTTCGGTGTGCCTGAAGAACTGTCCTCTGAACTCAGGTGAGGCAAACGAAGGAAGGTGCCTTCCAGAATGCGCAATGCCGGCTCTTCCGGCTCACGCTACTTAAAGTGAACAAAAAGAAAGTATTGGCGGAATCCGAGCCTTTCAAGCGGCTCGCTGACGAGCCGTTGCTCGTAAAGTCTAGATGACGTTGCCGGGTCGCGGTGAGCTTCACGCGGGTCTCCGCTCGCAGTCCGGTAGGGCATGCAGCTTCTGCAACGCGCGTCAGCGCTTCAGTCGAGGGAACTTTAGGCAGCATTACTGCCTCCGTTGCAAGGTCCACGCGTTAGTGGCAACAAGGTTTGTGTGGTGCCCACGGCAGGTAGCGCACATCTGGCACGAGTCAGGCCGAACGAAACAGGAGTAGCGTTCTCCCCCAGGAGGAGCAGCAATGAGCTTCAGGTTAGGGAATTACGAGGAAGCTGTCGATTGACAAGCGCCGGTCCGTTGGAAGGGCGGAGCTTATGTACCCTTTCGTTTCAGGTGTTGCGGGAATCGCCGCTTGCCCTTCTGGGAGTTGTAGTGCTATATGCGGTAATCAGTCATACACAACCACACACACTTGTCTACTGGTCCGTTCCTCCCCATTATCGACGCCTATATGTGACAGAATGATTGTGTACGGTTAACCTTTAGCCCCAGATCGTTCATAAAAACATTAAATGAATCTAGCAGTATTTGCAAGCCATTTGCTGTCCTGGCTATCAGGACAGTGTTGTCAGCATATAGGAGAACGGGGATCTGGCACATGTTACATATTGGGATGTCCTTTCCCACCTTACATAGTTGGTCTCCCATCCTGTTAATATATAGTGAAAAGAGGAATGGGGCCAGGACGCAGCCCTGTCTTACCCCTAGATCAGAGGGGAATCCCTAAGTCAAATCTCACTTACTACTATAGCGTTCTGAGGCTAAGGTGTGTTCATGAAGCCTACTGAGCAAGGGGATAATTGCTTCATCATTCCGCATTTGTAACATTATGGACCATAGTTGACTGCGGTTTACTGTGTCAAAAGCACAGGTTAGGTCCATAAAGGCTAGATGAATATGCTTTGGTGTACTTTTGGACAATTAATGCCAGATATAGAGTGTATTCCATGGTTCCAATTGCTGGCCGGAATACAAATTGATAGATTTAGAGCACCTGATGTTCTAATTTGCCTTTAATTACCCTGTCCAAGATTTTGACTGTACTAGCGAGCAGTGTAATTGGGCGATAACAATGAGGTTGGGATTTATCCCCATTTTTCAAAATCGGCACAATAATGGCTTCATGCCAGGTCTTGACTAGTGGGCCCACTATTGCAGCTTTTAAAACATTTGTATTCAAAGGGGCCCAGAAATCTGGTAAATACTTGTATAGGTCCACAGGAATTCTATCCGGCCCGGGGCTTTCTCTGGGTGACTATTTTCTATAGCCAACAGTAACTCACTCACCTCTATTGCATTGCTTAGGCCCTAGCCAGATCTTATATCACATATATCTATATATATATATATAAATATATATATGGAAAGGACTTCATCTCCAACTTGCCAGTCCCTCCTGCAAAGACGAACACAGACCCAACAATTTGGTGCAATTCTTTATTTCATCCAACAATAACGCACCTCCGCCATGACGCATTTCGGCCGAATATACGACGTTATCCCGCATACTTTTATCCCGCATACCATCACTCCACATTTTTCACAACGAAAATGCAATTGCTCCGCGATACCATTACTCCGCAAACTTTCACTCCTAATATGACTTTAACACTCATGCCTTTACAACGCAAATGCATGCGTGGTGAAGTCATAAACTGTGTAAAAGTGCTTTACCTATATATATATTCACTGAAAAAAACCATAGGTTTCAGGCACGTTATAGTTAGGAATTAGCATTTAAAAAATCTTAAAAATTCACTGAAAAAACCATAGGTTTCAGGGGCGTTATAGTTAGCTGGACTTTTCACTCGTACAAAACCATTGAAATTCCCCCGTTATAGTTAGTTCAGCTAACTATAACTCGCGCGCCCGCAATGCACTTCTGATGACATCATATATTACATCACTCATGACATGGTCAGTGACATCACTCATGACATCACTGTGTGTATGCCATCATAGTCTCACTGTTGCTCTCCATGGTGTGTCTTGTTTCTAGTGCCCTTCCTGCCTGACCTCCATGGTCATCTTGCTGCTCCTGCCCTGCCCCCTTGCCCCCAGCCTTCTGTTTCAATGTGCAGACCCATATTCCCTCCCTCCTGGCTTGTCCGTTCCATTGTAATGCCCCTGATCCTTCCCTCCTGCCCTTTATGGTATGTTATGCTGCAGCTTTCTCTCCTGTCTGTCCATTATGGCTAGCTAGCTACCATTGCCTCTTTCCCCTCTGTTCTCTGTTGTCCATGTGCATGGTCCTGTCCCCTCCCTATTGTTTTCTGTGGATTGTTGTGCTGCACTCCCATCCCGCATGCCCTGTGTAGTGTATTGTGCTGCTGCAAACCCTGATGCCTGCCCGGTAGGGTCAGTTTGGTGTACCTCTCCATGTCCCTCCTGTCCTCCCTTATCCGAGTCCATGTCCCTACCCCAATTCCTCCTGCCTACCATGATCCAATGTACCATACTTGCGAACATTTTGAACTTGGTAAGATTGGGATTTTGAAAAAAAACTGGGGTATTGATTTTCCCCTTTGAGATACATTGAAAAAGAGGAGATTGTAGACAGGAGACAGATCAAATAAAGCCCATTTGAGCTTAAAAACATTGGATGTTTCCTGGCTGAAACGGGTCTGATGGCATGTATGGTTGTACTACAACTGCCTCTTCCTTCTGCCAACAATGGTCTATTATATTGCCACAGCCTCTCTTGCCAGTTCTGTATTGTTGGTTTGTTGCCCCTGCCCCCCTTTCCACTGCCCTCCATAGTCTGTTGTGCTGCCACTGCCCTTCCTGCCTGTCCAGTGTGGTCAAATGGTTGCCTCTGCACTCTCCTACCTGCCTTCAATTTTCAGAGTCCGTGCCCCTGGCCTCTGCCTCTCAACAGTATCCCAATGAACAACTAGATTGCTAACATTCTATATTTATTACAAAAGTGTGGAACGCCTGACGTCATCTTGATGTAATCAAAACTGTAATTCCTAGAGCATTCCCTTTAGAAATTACATATATGAGAGGGTCTTATTTGCATCAAAATAATGGTTATAGTGCTCTAAAAAACTAAAATGAGGACATATTTTCTGAGTTTTCAAATAGCGTCAAAGAACTTTTAAATTATTTGGAATCTTTATGTTTTTTTATCCAGTTGACCACTTGATTAAATGTTGCACTTAGGGGAGAGGATGTGTAGTTACTTCCAGAGCTGCAGACTTTGCAACTGGGGAATCAGGTTGGAGTTTCTGCTTCAGCTCAACATTCTGTGATTCTGGTCAGATCACTTAATCTCCCCATGTCTACAACCAAAATGAATTTGATCTTCTGTGATGTAACCAATGCTCATGTAAAACACTCCAATACCTGACAAGTCTGCACTATATAAAACTGCAAATACACAAAAAATAAGTGTTTTGCACACTTCTGTCATTGGGCTACATGTGGGCTACATCTGGGTGATATTTGTGCTGCATTTGGGCTCTTTTGTCTCTGGTGGCCATTTTGGGAGATTTATTTGTTATGAAGTTTCCTAATTTCCTCATTTACTGCAGTCTCCACAGTAGGAAATGCTTTCAGTTTTTTACTTTGGTTCCATCAAAAAGGCATTCAGATGTGTCACACATTTGCCATAAATTCTGAATGTTAGCACTCTAGTTGCTCATTAGATCACTTTAGTAAAGCTACTGCTCACCAGGGAAGTCTGCTGCTGGTATTCAAAGTGCATGTTTCAGCCTGCATGTCAGAATTTTTTTATGAAATAGAAGAGGATTTGAGAAGTCAAAATGTGCCCTAATTTTTCTTTATGCAGCACTAATCATAATTTCTAAGGCAAAATGAACCCCCTCATTCTGTTCCTTTGTAAATTAAATGTTTTAAGTGTTACCACTTTATTCCAATCAAGATGGCTTCAGGTGTGCCATACTTTTGTCATAAGTAAGACTGTTAGCGCTCTAGTTGTTCGTTAGAACACTCTGGGACATTCTGTCATTGGGCTATACTTGGGCTACATCTGGGTGATATTTGTGCTACATTTGGGCTCTTTTGTCTCTGGTGGCCATTTTGGGAGACTTATTTGTTATGAAGTTTCCTAATTTCCTCATTTACTACAGTCTCCTCAGTAGGAAATACTTTCAGTTTTTTACTTTGATTCCATCAAGAAGGCATTCAGATGTGTCACACATTTTCCATAAATTCAGAATGTTAGCACTCTAGTTGCTTATTAGATCACTGTAGTAAAGCTACTGCTCACCAGGGAAGTCTGCTCCTAGTATTGAAAGTGCATATTTCAGTCTGCATGCTAGAATTTTTTAATGAAATAGAAGAGGATTTGAGAAGTCACTCAAAATGTGCCCTAATTTTTCTTTCTGCAGCACTAATCAAACTTTCTATGGCAAAATGAACCCCCTCATTTTGTTCCTTTTTAAATTAAATGTTTTAAGAGTTACCACTTTATTTCAATCAAGATGGCTTCAGGTGTGCAATACGTTTGTCATAAGTAGGACTGTTAGCACTCTAGTTGTTCTTTAGAACACTCTCGGAAGCTGCAGTAGAACACAAAGGAATCAACTGATAGTCTCTGCCCTTATTGGATGTACATGTTTTACTGAGAATGTCAGACTTCATTCTCACATGACTGTGAACAACCTGCGAGTGGTGTGCGGCCTCAAATTTGAGCATCCTTGTAGTAATACAAATTACAGCGCCTCCGGCTGTGGAGGGATCGCACTGCCTGGAAAATATCAACGGGATCGCCAGAGAAGTAACGTGCCTCTTTGATGTGGAACGAACAGGCTACAGATTCAACAGTGCAGAGTTTCATCCGGGAGCCTAATTGAAGGCTTTAAATGTGTCCCGAAATAATGTGCAGGAATCGAAACCCACTGGAGGGTAGATAATTAAGCTGAAAAAACTACATGATCCAGCATGCAATGAGGAATATGAATTCTACTTAAAGAAGGCACACCTGAGACCACTCAACTTACTGAAAGCAAGCAAGGAAGATGTAGCAGCGACGAACTTTGTTTTCCTGCGCGTGCCTCTGATGAGAATCGCAAATGCTTCGAAACATGTAAGACCATGGGACTTGATGTCAGGATAGAAAGCTGTAATATTTCAATAAATGTTTTGTGAACAACTTGCGAGTGGTGTGTGGCCTCAAATCTGAGCATCCTTGTAGTAATATATGTATATATATATATATATATATATATATATATATATATATATATATATATATATATATATATATATATATATATAATATGGTCCATAAATCCGTGCAGAGATTAATACCAAGAAAGAGCCCTATTAAAATTTTGCGGCAACTTCCAAAATATAAATTAGGGTAGAAAAGTAATAACTGAGGAGGATTACAAAGATTAAGAAAATAAATTTAGGCCCAGAACCACAACAGAGGGCCTGAGTTGGCCTAAATGCACCTAGTATTACTACATTTGGTATGGTGCATGATGAGATCCCCAGACCTGAGACTACTGTCTATTGACCCATATTGTCACTGTGTGTCATTGCTTGAGGACAGGCACCTTACTCTAACATGTCTTGTAATTTACTCTTCTATGAGTGATGCTAGCATTGTACAGGAGCATTGCTCATGTGAAACATGTACTCTGCAGGTAGGTGGTTACATCTGCAGTGCAGTTCAGAAGTGCTTGACCAGCTGTGTAACAATGAGCAATCATTCAGTATGTACAATGGTATGTTAATGTCCTCCCATACACACTGCCACATATGGCATATGGTGTGTTCCGTGAAGCCAGGACTTCCTACACAAACACATGCAGACACAGTAGGATCCCAAATGAGTAAATCACATGTCTACTGATCCTCAGATTGGGAGCTCTCAGTAACACATATGCCAGGCCTTTCATTATGAACCAAACTTTGGAATGTGTTCAATGCAATGGTAGCAGTGATGTCTTGGACTGCTTGAATCAAGTCATTTGTCCAGACTGTTCAGGTGTCTGTCCAGTGATGCACTAGTACTGTACCCTTCGGGAGGACACACTGGTCTGCTATGTTACATGATAACTCATTTCAGAGCACATGTCGTGTGACCCAGGGCTACATGAAGTCAGTGGGCTGGCCTAGTCAGTATAGGTATAATCAGGATTGAGAGTAGTTCTTAGATGACTTAAACAGTGTGTAGTAATGCTTTTTGTGGTGTCCAGCATGTGCGCCTTATACATGTAGAATGTACAATATTGATATATGGTTATGCTAGCTGTCTACAACCTCTGAGTTACCGTAGCAGAAGTGTATATCGTGCTTGTCTACTCAGTGTCTTCATCTATTGCACCCAAACAGGTCAATGCCCATCAGGTGTTCATGTGGAAAGCCATTTCCCAGAAAGTGCGAACCTTGGGGGTCGCTCATTGGTGCAGTGTTCACTGCAGAAAAAAGTGGGAGGACTTGAGAGACCATATCAAAAAGATCGGGGAGGTCCAACTCGGACTTTTCTCCCAAGGCTTAAGGGGCACGTGCCAGACCCTGACCCCTCTAATGTCCCGTATCCTGGCAGTGCTATACTCGGACCTTGCTGGGCAGTTGAGAGCCCACCAGTAGCTAGGAAGAGGTGAGTATTGACCTGAGTGAAACATTAAAATAACCATCTATCTTTGGTTACAGGCAGCTTTTTCCCCATCAAGTTTGAAGGTGACTCACGTCCCACGCATTGGGAAAGTTGTTGCATGTTTAGGTCTGGTAGTAGGTGCATGGTGTTAACCATAGACTATTGTCCATGTGAACAGGAACTAAGCAGAGTTCAGTTAAATGTGAGTTTCCAGAGTTGAACAGCCACATGGCTGCCTAATATATATTTAACCTACATTATCTTTTGATGTTATGTGTGACAGTGGTTTCAAATAGGCCACTTGTCATCCTTATTTCTGGAGTGCTGCTCCCTCACTACTGTGTCTCATTTGATGGTGGACCACTTACTTGTGGCATGGCATACAATGCACTCTGGATGAAGACACTGAGCACTACTTCCCCTTGGTATGTGGGGAACATACAGTATCATGATGTGGTTAACACCACTGGTGCCATCTGTTTTGATGCCTACATGCTGACATGTGCACCTTTATGTGTTGTACTTTCACATGTACAACAGTTCCATACATGATCTGAGGGTCTGCAAGGTTTTCATTCAGATTCCATCATATTTGTATGTGTTGACCAATGTGTACATGACAATATTTTTCAGTGGTGGGTATATAGAGTAGGTGTAACCACATACAGGGGAATGTAGACATGGGTGGGCGAGTCACACATACCCAGTGTCATTGATAGATGACATTAGCCAAGTCAAATTGTTGCGTCAATGACACACATGGTAGGAAGACTTCCAGTACTTTCTGGCAATGTAAGTTAGCATGCCATTGAGAAGGGTGTATTCAGTTAGGTGTGATGCACATGTGCAGTTGTGGAGGGTCATTCACTGGCTGGTGATATGCATCAGAACAGACATGTTGACATGTTGGGGTCATATGTGTGTGTCAGCACTCAGTACTACAGTTGTCCTCTTTATGGACTGGATATCTCCTTAGCCTCATGTACTTTAAGTTTTCTTCTGGCATTGAGATTTGCTATGTGAAAAAGGTGTGCTCACATGAACCAATCTTAACTGGGTATGTCTCTAGGCAGACTTATGTACAATGGTTCTGTGTGCTGAAATCTCACACCAGTTGGATCAACATTGTCTCCATTCTACTCTTCTGTACTACATGTGACCCCTAGCTAAGCTACTTGAGCAGATTTCAGCTGCGTCATCTGGAAGTGGGCAGATGTGAAAGTGTCCCTTGGGGAGTGTGAACAGTGTGGAATGGGCACTTCCATGTCAACTTATTCTTGGTAGTCACATATTGCTGCAACGTAGCTGTAGCAGATGCCCAGCAGTTCTACATGTTGTGGGTTAGGAACACATCAACATTTTCTGATTGCAGGGCCCTCTGTGGATAGGTAGTAATGCATTCAATGCGGACATCCCATTTCATTACATCAGGTAAATATGGTATGCTACAAGGGCCTAGGTTGACAGAGTGATGATATCTCCTGTTATTCACATGAGGGTAGATTTGGGACAAGGTTACATATGCAGTTGGAACAGACTGTGGTTAAGACACCAATATGTGTTACTTTTCACAGGTCATGTAGCCTTCATGCATGTGCTCATGCTAATGTTGGAGCCAATGTAGTAATCCTTTTACGTGTTGTGCTCTGTACAGTTGTGTAATGTGTTGTGTTAGGATCTGTTTGCCCAGTGTGTTCACACCTTTGCAATGAACCTATTTCTACTTTATTTCAGCATCAACCCATGGCAGCAGGGGAGACAGAACAAAGACTGTTGGGGAAGCAGCTGGTCAGAGTGGTTACCATTTCTGCAGTGACATTGAGGGAACCAGTGGCCCAGAGGGTGAGGGAAGTGCCATGGATGAGGCAGCCAACACATTTTCATCTCAGTCAAGCTCACCCCCTGTTTTATCTCCACCTTCCCTGCTGCTCTCCAGTCAGCTGTCTGAGGTCAGTCCCATAAGAACAGAGGGGTCTCCTTTGCACCGGGCATCTCATCTCCTGCCCCTGTTTTCCCTGCTGCCCTGAGTATGGAGGCAATTGACATCGTGAGACAGATCTTTGTGGGTCAGATTGCAGTGCTGAATGCCATCCAGGTGCAAAGCCCCCAGCTTCTGTAGATTTTGTTGTACCTGGAAAGCATCAACACGGACAGGTCTGCCCGACAGAGATCTTTTCATGCTCTGGCATCCACACTCACAGCAGTCTTCCACCACCCCACCTCCTGCCTCTTCCCTATCCATAATCCCTTTTCCCTTATCTGCCCAAAGCACATGCATACAACAGCATGCATCCACCTCAACATCCACACGCAGCACATGCAACGAGAAACATATAAAAAAAAAAAACTAATCACCAGGTGCTTACCACCCTCACACCACATCCAGTGGCATATACCCAGACACCACACCCCAGACCCAGCCACTACACACATACATCCAGACACCAGAGCAACAGACACAGCCACTATCCACATCACACACCCAGACACAACAACCACATTACCAGCCACATACACATCACACATTTCAAAGGACCAGACACATTTAACATCCAAACATACATCAGAAATACATGCATGCACAGCCACACCTCAGATTTCACATCCCTCTACCCCCGATACCCCACCCCTTGTCTCAACTCCTCCCCAGTCACCCAAAGAATTTGCCCTGTTTGTCCTTGACCTCCTGCCTGAAACAGCGACCTACCCCCTTCCAAAACCAGGTCTGGTTTCTCACACCTACCCATCCCTTCCACTTCACAATCCACACCAAAATCACCTGCCACCCCCAAACACATCACTATTGCTTCCAAAGCAAAAGGTGTAAGCAAAAAAGAGGGAAGCGTCCGGAAACAGACCCACCCCCTCCCACATCCGAAAGGACCTCTTTCCCAACACAGATGCTCTAAACTTAAAAAAAAGTAAAACACCTATTCCCTCCCTCCCTAAACCCATCACTACCCTTTTTGCGTACAAGATTCCCCGTATGGTCAAACCCAGCCCTACCCATCCTGAAACCAGCCTTCCCACTGACCAGCCCAGTACTCCCCATCCTGAGACCAGCCCTCCTACAAACCAAGCTAACCCTCCCAATCCCAAACACAGCCCCCCATGACAAACCCAGCCCTCCCAATCCCAACCCCAGCCTACCTGAGTAACAGAATAAAGGTTCCTGGATTGTCCTCAAGATGCTCCTTCCTTGGGATGTGTACTTGGCAGTGTTCTGGAAGGCATGCTTGGTGGCACAAGCAGTGTGCTGCCCCACAAAAGAATCCTGTACTGGCCATTGGCCTTTGTTTTGGACACCGATTTGTTGTCTCAAATAAAAACTGTATTGCTTTTGTAGACCTTTGTCCTGCCATTGCTACTGATGCTAATTGTTGTTATTGGATACTTTGGCATGTGTGACTTTAGTTGTGTTTGTTTCACCATAATAGCTGAACCTTTTGCAGTGGTAAGTATAGTTAGACCTTGGGACAAGTTATGGAGCTACAGAGGCCGATGGTCAATGTTCAATCGATGTATATGTGGGATGAGGTCCAATTGGGGCAGACATTGCATTGGGTGGTATCTGCTTTGGTATGTATTGCAGCTTGCCTTGGCCAATGACCACCTATTTCGGCTTGTAGTTCTACCTGAGAGTTAGGGTGGATATGTCTTTTATATGTGCAAAGTAGACATTTATTTCTCAACACATAAGAAGTGTCATACCTAATTGGTACTTTGGATGCACATGTGACATTTTTCATGTGTGTTCTTTTCAAGATGTCTGACAACTGCTGCTGCTGTAGTCTTATTTAAGGACTTGCACTTACACATTAGCCACACGTGCATGCTACATTGTGACAATATTGTTTGTCCCTAATATACCTCATGCCAGAGGTCCTGTGCACATGGAGAGTTTGAGGCAGGTGCAATATGGACTGTGGCCTTGGCCCGTAGTCCTCCAGGCGAACCCCTGGTTTGGGGAACTCAAATCTGCAGGGAGGCAGTTTCTGTGATGTTGCATATAGGGGCCCACAAAATATGTTTGGACCAGGGATAGACAGCCCTTAGCCTTATTCACAGTCACGTGGCTTTGGGGGGGGGGGGGGTGCATGTAGTGTCGCAACCCCATGATTAATGTATTTTGTGGGACATAGATGGCTAGGAGTGGTTTGAGTCAGGTGATGTAAAGTGCATGATTTTCCCCTGGGGTGTGTTACCCAATCACACTGACACATACACATGTTCTCTGCCTTTTATGTTGTGTTGTATTTGAACGGTGTTGTGAATTTTGTGTTTAATTGTGTTTTTCGTGTTCTCCACGATAGGACTTTGAGTGGGATGAGTGTTGTGGGGGGGGTCTCTCATAGGGCCCTGGCTGATGTACATGAGGGCGTGGCTTACAAGAAAATAAGCTACACATCTGTGATTGGCTTGGTGTCCCACACGTATGGCATATAATTACTTCTGTCATTGCACAACATCCAGATATGTGATACGACAAGTTACATTGGACCTATAAAAGCCAGGACTACTAGATTTGCCAATGGTTGTTAGTTGCATTGGATATTGCAGCAACAACTGTGGCTTCATTGCACAGGAATATGATGATGCTTCGGTTCTCACATGCAAGACTGTCAACGGACTATTACGATTCTCTTTGCAGTTACATCTGCAGTAGTGGAAGGTGGTGTTGCTGCAGAGTTCAATTTATGTCTCACCCTGAGGGTGAAGGCAAAATATGGAGAATCTGGTGGGACCTCTCACAGCACCTGCTTTTTTGACCTACTAGTGCAAAGTACTGGCAGGCCCTGGACCACTTCATGCCCTGCTACACAACTGGCACTACTCACTCTTTTCACTGCACATTCCTGCCCCCTTATTTCCTGCTTCTCATGATATGTGTATTGTTTGGCAAGATGTCCCTGTGTGAATATTTGTGAACATGTTGGTCACACCCCCCACTCATGCTGACCAAGCTAAACACCTGCATTTCCATGGCAAAGCATCAATTTGCTGAGGACTCTAGGTAGGTGTGTCACTTACTATGACGGTCTCGATTTTGGCCATCATCGAGCAGGTATAGCAGCGGCAGGACATGTGCGATCAGCTCTATGGTGGCACATGACATGAGGAGCTGTGTACAGGTAATTGTCAGCCTTCTATAGCTCCATTTCCACCAGCTATGAAGAGTTGGTTGGGCCACCATGATCAGCTCATCGGAAAAGCACATCGTAATTGGGTGGATGGGTTCGTAAGGCGTTCCACTCTCCGACTGGCTCCATTGGTCCTTTCTGATAACACAACAGTTGAAATTTCCTGGTGGAGTCAGAAGGACCGCCTACGACAGGACTGCGGAGGCCAGTTCGACCAGCATTGTAATGAGGCACATTATTTCTTTTAACATATGTTAAATTATATTATGTATATTATAGTATTATTTAATGTAAAACAAATTGTTTAATACTTGTTAAAGACATACAGATAAAATGTTTTTGAGTAATTTTTCTGTGGTATATATTTACATTTTTCTAACTATTGTTCATTTTTTAAACTTTTTTGGGGAATATTTTTGATATAAATTTTTATGCTGCTATTTAACAAAAATATTTTTACATGCCCTTCCAGTTATGCCAAACACACTGTATGTTTGCTGTTACTGGAAAATCAATTAAAAATATGTTTACATTACATATTTTTAATTATGTTATACTATTATTTAAAACATATTTTACAATGTTTCAATTGATTTTTGGAACATTGTTTTACATGTATTATATTTCTAATTTTTTTTTAACATTTCAATAAACATTTCTAATTTATTTTTGATATTTCTCCCATTCATTACTATGGGGGGAATAGTCTTTTTTAAAGTTTTAGTAGGCGCCCATTTTTATTCACCGGTAACTAAATTTAGTTGTCTATTGCTGTTGTTTTTGGGTCACTCGTGGAGGAGAGAAGCTGTGGTTGGGTGCTGCTCTTTATTGGCTAAGGTAAATTTATTCCTACTTATTTTTAACGTATTTCTATTGTGCGGGAGAGTTGGGACAGTATATAATGTGTGTGATATTTTTGAAGAGTTTATTGTGTGCATTATTTTTTGGGGATGCGATTTGACGTTGCGTAGGAATTAATGTGTTTTTTAATGGGCTTTATGTGCATTCTGTGTATTCATCACTAGCTTTGTGTACTGTATGTGTTGAAATGTAGTGTTTTGTGCTGGAGGGTGTTTTCTTTATTTTTGCAGGTTTCTTTTTCCCTGGACTAACTAAAGGGAATTTGGATGTCCGTTTTCTTTTTTTTAAAGTAAATCTGAATTAGTTTATTATAACCATTTTTTTTTTTTAAATATAATTGTCCTTGTTATTTGGACTTCCTGGAGCGGTTCATAATTTAAACATTGTTAGTATTTTTCATGGAACACACATATTGGGGATTACCTTGAGGGATTTATTCATTAAAGTGCATTTTTGCATTTTTGGGGGGGCTTTTTGATATTCTCAATTCAACAACTTTTTAGTGGGTCACTTTTTTGGATTGTGCATACTTGGACAGAGATCTACCCAAGGTGGAGGAGCTCTCAGAGGTTTGGAAAAAGGAGAAATGAAATGATAATACCAGCATTATTATCATTTTATTTTTCGTACCTACGGGGCTAGGTTGGGGGGGCTGGAGTCACAGTGAGGAAGAGCAGCTTGTGCCCAATAAGTGTGTATGACAGTTTGGCCAGCCGTCTTGGCCCGGCCAAACAGTTATGTGCACTTAGCATCTTCTCCACCGGACTGTAATACACAGCCTGGGTGGAGAACATGTACAGCCTCCAACTCCCCAGCGCACAGACCAATCACAATGCTGCTGTCATGCTGGTGACAGCAGCGTTGTGATTGGCTTAGGGGAGCCTGTGTGCCACTTGTTTTCGGGAGTTTAAGTCAGGAAGAGAAGTGGAGGAGGGACGGTGTTCAGCCATGAAGAGTTAAGAGTTTAAAAAAACAATATATGTTATCTTTTTCAACCCCCTGCAGGGCACCCCCGTCCAACACCAGCCGCCGCTGAGATCTGAGTAGGAAATCTTATATGTTAATAATTATGTGATGCTGATGTGTTTAGTAGGTTGTTTTGTTTAAAATATTTGATGAAACAATGTAAAATATTTTTTAAATAATAGTTTTAATATTTTTACTATGTCAGTGAGTACTGCAAAATTTAGCAATATTTTTTTCACTGATATAATAATAATATTTTACTAAATTTAAAAAAAGAATTACATTAATTTAATATATTATGCTGTGGTTTGTTAGATGGCCGGTATATTTTAAGTGTGGTTTAGAGGATGGATTTGGCTGTCACTTCTTAGGTAGTCTAGTAATTTGTTGTTTATACAGAGTCTAATTCTGAATTGTAAATGCTCATACATTGTTCTGGTTTGTTTGGTTAGTTTAGGATATTTGTGTAATATATTGTTCTAGTCTAGGTTCTTGGTAGCTTTGCTCTTTTTGTACGACTCATTGTAGTTTGTGCAGTTGCTGATCTTCTCCCTTACCAACTAGGCCATAATCGTCATAAACAACTTCCATGGCAGGATTAAGGCCGTCGCTGCCTGGATGAGAGACAGCTGTCTCAAACTCAACTTCATCCTGAGGCCCAAGGCCTCCGCTTGGTAATAATCCTGGTCGCGCCCCATGTTAGGAACCCCCCACACCCACGGATCATGCAATAAACCTCAGCATCATACTAGACTAGACTTGCTCATGATGACCTGCCAGATCAAAGCCATCGCCTCATCATGCTTCCACACTCTTTGCCTGCTTCGAATGACCTTCAGGTGCATCCCAGTCAACAAATGAGGCAAGTTCAAGCTCCTCACACATGCCTACAAGGCCCTCCATGACACTGGACTAGAATACCTTAACCAACGCCTCTCATTCCACGTAAATGTAAATGTAAATGTATATGTACCTATATAGCGCCGAATCACCACTGGAGGTATCTCAGCGCTGTACTCATATCGCTGAAGGAACCCTTCCTGGCTTTCCGTGTGAAGTGTCCACTCCTGGGCACCCCCATGGTGAAGCCAGGCATCCCAGCGCTGTTGGGGCCGTTGTGGAGATTAAGCAAGCTATTGCCCAGAGTTGCAGCGTGGGACCCATGATTAGAATAGGCACTGAGGTGAGAATATCCGGTCCGAGGAATTTATAGCCCGAGACCCTGCCGCGGCGGGAATTGAACCCTGGTCCTGGACCAGTGCTCTGCATCGAGATCTGCCGCTCTAACCATTGAGCCACACTTCTCCACCCGTACCCACCAGACACCTCTCCTTCGCTGAACTGACCTTTGCCACCATCCCTACAATCTGCTAGACCAGGACCGGAGGAAGACCCTTCTCCTACTTCGCTGCCAAAACCTGGAACACCCTGCCTCCCCACCTCAGGATATCCCCATCGCTGACTCAATTCAGGAAAGATCTCAAGACCTGGCTCTTCGACTGAACCTTAGCACTCATCAGGACCTGCAGACCCCCAATGCCTTAAGACCCTCTCGGGTGAGTAGTTGCACTTAAAAAACACAGATTGATTGATTGTAGGGTAGATTGAGTTCATCTTAGTGTGGAGTGGTAGGCATTATACCATCCTTCCACTGTGTTGTTAGTTTTTGCCTATTGTTTTACGGTGCTTTCATACACATTCCACCATGGTATTTGGAGTTTTGGCTGAGGTTTGTGTCATGACCTATCTAATCTCCCTACCCATGTGTCCTCAAAGTAGTTCATTAGGGGAGCTAGCTTGTCTTCATTATTTTGGTAATAGGAAATTTCTATTAAGATGTTGTGGTGGTTGGCTACTTCAGTCACAGGGACGTAGGCTAGAGCTAATACATTTTTTCTTTCAAAGGCAAATTGACTGATGGTGGTGTACCTCCCACTTACTGTAGATTTTCATAGGTGATGCCATATGCTTTGACTAAAATGAAAATAACATCCCTGTATGGCTGTGTGGGGTAAATGTTTAGTATAGTTTAAATGATATCTAACTCAAAATCAATAATAATATTTTGTGGATAGTATTTGTTTGTTTGTTGATTAATCTGGTTAAGCAGTTCCATGCAGGTACTGGCTTGTTTGTTTGGCAGTTATGCACAGTCAAAAGGTATGGTAGTTTTATGAAATTCACCATGTATGGTGTAAAGTTGATGGAATGGTGTGAGAAACAATTTGAATGTGCCATCCATCATCCATGTGTGACACTGGGCTAGTTTTAATTAGTTTATAGAAAAGGCAAATATAAATATATAAGTATACGTTTGTCCCGACTTTTATTGTCATATAGTAGGAATTGCTCAACTTTCTGGGTTGATACACGTCCACCGGCACACCGAGGCCCATCTGGGGGCTTTTGGTCTAGACTGTTCCCATGGGGCACAGGGTCAAGACTGATTTGCACATGGCTGGGTCCAAACTGGCGTGGCATAGTAGGCAAAAGAATGATGGACTTAACCCAGATCTTTTGACTGGGGGAGAATGTTTGCATTGTCAGCATTCTGTCCATCATTTGTTTGCTGTAACACTTTTCGCCCTAAGTGGGATGGGTATGCCCAGACGTGGGTCCCTTGCTCACTGTGCCACTGGATTCAAGCTAGCCTGGCTGAAGAAGGGTGACATACCCTGAAACCGGTCCCCGGATGCTTTTTTCTGGTACAGGGAGGACCTGGCCGGCAGTTCGGTCTGGACTGTTCCCAAGGGGCACAGGGTCAAGACTGATTTGCATATGGCTGGGTCCAAACTGTGGTGGCGTAGTGGGCAAAAGAACGATGGATTTAACCCAGATCTTTTGACTGGGGAGAATGTTTGCATTGTCAGCATTCCGTCCATCATTTGTTTGCTGTAACACTTTTCGCCCTAAGTGGGATGGGTATACCCAGGCGTGGGTCCCTTGCTCACTGTGCCACTGGATTCAAGCTAGCCTGGCTGAAGAAGGGTGACATACCCTCAAACCGGTCCCAGGATGTTTTTTTCTGGTCCAGGGAGGACCTGGCCTGGCAGTTCGGTCTGGACTCTTCCCATGGGGCACAGGGACAAGACTGATTTGCATATGGCTGGGTCCAAACTGGGGTGGCGTAGTGGGCAAAAGAACAATGGATTTAACCCAGACCTTTTGACTGGGGGAGAATGTTTGCACTGTCAGCATTCCGTCCATCATTTGTTTGCTGTAACGGCTTTCAATGTTACAGCAGCAACATTGCACGCTCCATTGGGAGATAAAGAACACTACAAGCCCAATAATGCTCTGTTAGTCGCAGCAGAGCGTCCCATTCAGGGCATGCATTGGAGCATTTAAATGAAGAGGGTGGTGTCCTATGCGCCTTCAATTGCCAAAGCCTCTGAAGAGAAGTGGGGACACTTCGAAACGCGTCAGGCATCCATGGCACATTGAACTGCTTAAAGTTATCGTTGTACTGGTGGACTGTATACCATGAAGGCTCTTTAGGAGCATGATGCCGCTCGAGTGCTCCTTGTACGTTGGGTACTTGGAGCTTGGATAAATAGTACGCAGCACACCCTGCTCTGAAGGAGCACCACCCCAGGATGTGGGGACCACTTGGTCTGTTATCGAGCAGGCTGATTTCGTGGGGCAGCAACGGATTTAGCACATCCACCGGCACACCGAGGCCCATCTGGGGGCTTTCAATGTTACAACAGCAACATCGCGCGCTCCATTGAGAGATAAAGGACACTACAAGGCCCATAATGCTCTGTTAGCCGCGGCAGAGCGTCCCATTCAGGGCATGCATTGGAGCATTTACATGAAGAGGGCGGTGTCCTAAGCGCCTTCAATTGCCAAAGCCCCTGAAGAGAAGTGGGGACACTTCGAAATGCGTCAGGCATCCATGGCACATTGAACTGCTTAAAGTTATCGTTGTACTGGTGGACTGTATACCATAAAGGCTCTTTAGGAGGATGTTGCCGCGCGAGTGCTCCTTGTACGTTGGGTACCTTGGAGCTTGGATATATATATATATATATATATACATATATATATCCACTCCTCCGGTTCCCAGTCACCAGGAAAATGCAGCGCTCTTTGTGGGTGCTTATCCCTGCGGCAGAATTACGCCGCTTCAAATCCTCAAGTAATCCCTCCAGCAGGAAGGACAAACGGGACGCACTCTCTGCAACCTTTTTGCGCTTTTTTTATTTTCTTAATACCTTTACTGCATGGATACAGGCATGAACAGATCTACGCGTTTCGGTATCCCAGATACCTTGCTCACGATCAACTGTTTGCTTGGCACCGCCCCCTTTAAGTTTGCTGGTTGTTACATCATTTCCTGGCAGTGTCCCAAGTTCCCTTTGCATTCTGGAGAATGTAGTTTTTAACAAAAGTGTTTTTACTTTTTATGCCATACATTTCTTTTTATAGCATCGGAATCTTAACAATAAAAGATTAATGGAAATTATATAAAGGTAATGTAAAGCAAGACGGGAAAAAGTTCAATATCTCTATTTCACATGTCCGAATAGCAAGTTAATTTTATGTTGGTGTTCCTTCATTTTCATCCCTCCAATGGGACATATCATTTTTATCCTATGTCTGGAGCCATTCTTTAGGATAGAAAATTCATTCGTATTTCCCTTATTTACATTTTCTTCATTGTTACCCCTCTGGTGGGGATTAATCTTATTAATGTATAATGCGATGAATTACAGATTCTTCTTTACAATTAGTTTCCCATCTTTTTCAATACCTAATTCTTAATTTAGTATGTTGTTCTTTATTGCTTTCATCCGTTCATTTTAGTTTGTTGCCATTTTTTAATTCCATCTTTTTTGTGTATGTCTTTTTATATTCATCCCTTGTTTTTTGGGGGAAGCTGTAGTTGATTATAAATGTATGTAGAGCTCTCCTGACTGATTGAAGCCATGCGGCTGTAATGTTCGTAATTTCAAGATGTAACGTGACTCTTTCTGTCGCAATTGTTTTTCTCGATCTCCCCCACGTTCTTTTCTTGGAATGGTTTCAATTCCATAGAATTTCAGTTGTTTCCAGTCCCCTTGGTGACATTGCTCCATATGCTTGGCCACTGCATTAGATTTATCTTTGTGTATTGTTGCTCTTATGTGTTCCAATATTCTCTTTTTCAATTCAAAGATAATACTCCCTACATATTTCAATGGACAAGGACATTCCAATATGTAGATTACATATTGCGTCTTGCATGTTATCAATTGACAAATCTCCCAGGTTTTGTTAAACCAGATTGGTCGCACACTGCTACACCTACCAGGCGTGTTCCCCCAATGAAAATGGTCCCTGAAGGTCAGCGTCGGCGGATACACCTATGCTCGAGTGTGAATGCAAGTATGCGTGGCGTGTGCCATCCCTGGACACGTGTTTCGAGGTAGTTGCCTCTCGTCAGCAGGGAGTAGGAAAATGTGTGGGGTTGCTGTGTAAGCTGCTAAAATCGTTATCAGGTCTAGTACCTCTCGTAGCGCACAGGTGCGTAACCATGAGTCCGTCGACTCCACCGGCTCAAGGGAGCCTGAATATAAAGTTAAACCAGATTGGTCGCACACTGCTACACCTACCAGGCGTGTTCCCCCAATGAAAATGGTCCCTGAAGGTCAGCGTCGGCGGATACACCTATGCTCGAGTGTGAATGCAAGTATGCGTGGCGTGTGCCATCCCTGGACACGTGTTTCGAGGTAGTTGCCTCTCGTCAGCAGGGAGTAGGAAAATGTGTGGGGTTGCTGTGTAAGCTGCTAAAATCGTTATCAGGTCTAGTACCTCTCGTAGCGCACAGGTGCGTAACCATGAGTCCGTCGACTCCACCGGCTCAAGGGAGCCTGAATATAAAGTTAAACCAGTTTGGTCGCACACTGCTACACCTACCAGGCGTGTTCCCCCAATGAAAATGGTCCCTGAAGGTCAGCGTCGGCGGATACACCTATGCTCGAGTGTGAATGCAAGTATGCGTGGCGTGTGCCATCCCTGGACACGTGTTTCGAGGTAGTTGCCTCTCGTCAGCAGGGAGTAGGAAAATGTGTGGGGTTGCTGTGTAAGCTGCTAAAATCGTTATCAGGTCTAGTACCTCTCGTAGCGCACAGGTGCGTAACCATGAGTCCGTCGACTCCACCGGCTCAAGGGAGCCTGAATATAAAGTTAAACCAGATTGGTCGCACACTGCTACACCTACCAGGCGTGTTCCCCCAATGAAAATGGTCCCTGAAGGTCAGCGTCGGCGGATACACCTATGCTCGAGTGTGAATGCAAGTATGCGTGGCGTGTGCCATCCCTGGACACGTGTTTCGAGGTAGTTGCCTCTCGTCAGCAGGGAGTAGGAAAATGTGTGGGGTTGCTGTGTAAGCTGCTAAAATCGTTATCAGGTCTAGTACCTCTCGTAGCGCACAGGTGCGTAACCATGAGTCCGTCGACTCCACCGGCTCAAGGGAGCCTGAATATAAAGTTAAACCAGATTGGTCGCACACTGCTACACCTACCAGGCGTGTTCCCCCAATGAAAATGGTCCCTGAAGGTCAGCGTCGGCGGATACACCTATGCTCGAGTGTGAATGCAAGTATGCGTGGCGTGTACCATCCCTGGACACGTGTTTCGAGGTAGTTGCCTCTCGTCAGCAGGGAGTAGGAAAATGTGTGGGGTTGCTGTGTAAGCTGCTAAAATCGTTATCAGGTCTAGTACCTCTCGTAGCGCACAGGTGCGTAACCATGAGTCCGTCGACTCCACCGGCTCAAGGGAGCCTGAATATAAAGTTAAACCAGATTGGTCGCACACTGCTACACCTACCAGGCGTGTTCCCCCAATGAAAATGGTCCCTGAAGGTCAGCGTCGGCGGATACACCTATGCTCGAGTGTGAATGCAAGTATGCGTGGCGTGTGCCATCCCTGGACACGTGTTTCGAGGTAGTTGCCTCTCGTCAGCAGGGAGTAGGAAAATGTGTGGGGTTGCTGTGTAAGCTGCTAAAATCGTTATCAGGTCTAGTACCTCTCGTAGCGCACAGGTGCGTAACCATGAGTCCGTCGACTCCACCGGCTCAAGGGAGCCTGAATATAAAGTTAAACCAGATTGGTCGCACACTGCTACACCTACCAGGCGTGTTCCCCCAATGAAAATGGTCCCTGAAGGTCAGCGTCGGCGGATACACCTATGCTCGAGTGTGAATGCAAGTATGCGTGGCATGTGCCATCCCTGGACACGTGTTTCGAGGTAGTTGCCTCTCGTCAGCAGGGAGTAGGAAAATGTGTGGGGTTGCTGTGTAAGCTGCTAAAATCGTTATCAGGTCTAGTACCTCTCGTAGCGCACAGGTGCGTAACCATGAGTCCGTCGACTCCACCGGCTCAAGGGAGCCTGAATATAAAGTTAAACCAGATTGGTCGCACACTGCTACACCTACCAGGCGTGTTCCCCCAATGAAAATGGTCCCTGAAGGTCAGCGTCGGCGGATACACCTATGCTCGAGTGTGAATGCAAGTATGCGTGGCGTGTGCCATCCCTGGACACGTGTTTCGAGGTAGTTGCCTCTCGTCAGCAGGGAGTAGGAAAATGTGTGGGGTTGCTGTGTAAGCTGCTAAAATCGTTATCAGGTCTAGTACCTCTCGTAGCGCACAGGTGCGTAACCATGAGTCCGTCGACTCCACCGGCTCAAGGGAGCCTGAATATAAAGTTAAACCAGATTGGTCACACACTGCTACACCTACCAGGCGTGTTCCCCCAATGAAAATGGTCCCTGAAGGTCAGCGTCGGCGGATACACCTATGCTCGAGTGTGAATGCAAGTATGCGTGGCGTGTGCCATCCCTGGACACGTGTTTCGAGGTAGTTGCCTCTCGTCAGCAGGGAGTAGGAAAATGTGTGGGGTTGCTGTGTAAGCTGCTAAAATCGTTATCAGGTCTAGTACCTCTCGTAGCGCACAGGTGCGTAACCATGAGTCCGTCGACTCCACCGGCTCAAGGGAGCCTGAATATAAAGTTAAACCAGATTGGTCGCACACTGCTACACCTACCAGGCGTGTTCCCCCAATGAAAATGGTCCCTGAAGGTCAGCGTCGGCGGATACACCTATGCTCGAGTGTGAATGCAAGTATGCGTGGCGTGTGCCATCCCTGGACACGTGTTTCGAGGTAGTTGCCTCTCGTCAGCAGGGAGTAGGAAAATGTGTGGGGTTGCTGTGTAAGCTGCTAAAATCGTTATCAGGTCTAGTACCTCTCGTAGCGCACAGGTGCGTAACCATGAGTCCGTCGACTCCACCGGCTCAAGGGAGCCTGAATATAAAGTTAAACCAGATTGGTCGCACACTGCTACACCTACCAGGCGTGTTCCCCCAATGAAAATGGTCCCTGAAGGTCAGCGTCGGCGGATACACCTATGCTCGAGTGTGAATGCAAGTATGCGTGGCGTGTGCCATCCCTGGACACGTGTTTCGAGGTAGTTGCCTCTCGTCAGCAGGGAGTAGGAAAATGTGTGGGGTTGCTGTGTAAGCTGCTAAAATCGTTATCAGGTCTAGTACCTCTCGTAGCGCACAGGTGCGTAACCATGAGTCCGTCGACTCCACCGGCTCAAGGGAGCCTGAATATAAAGTTAAACCAGATTGGTCGCACACTGCTACACCTACCAGGCGTGTTCCCCCAATGAAAATGGTCCCTGAAGGTCAGCGTCGGCGGATACACCTATGCTCGAGTGTGAATGCAAGTATGCGTGGCGTGTGCCATCCCTGGACACGTGTTTCGAGGTAGTTGCCTCTCGTCAGCAGGGAGTAGGAAAATGTGTGGGGTTGCTGTGTAAGCTGCTAAAATCGTTATCAGGTCTAGTACCTCTCGTAGCGCACAGGTGCGTAACCATGAGTCCGTCGACTCCACCGGCTCAAGGGAGCCTGAATATAAAGTTAAACCAGATTGGTCGCACACTGCTACACCTACCAGGCGTGTTCCCCCAATGAAAATGGTCCCTGAAGGTCAGCGTCGGCGGATACACCTATGCTCGAGTGTGAATGCAAGTATGCGTGGCGTGTGCCATCCCTGGACACGTGTTTCGAGGTAGTTGCCTCTCGTCAGCAGGGAGTAGGAAAATGTGTGGGGTTGCTGTGTAAGCTGCTAAAATCGTTATCAGGTCTAGTACCTCTCGTAGCGCACAGGTGCGTAACCATGAGTCCGTCGACTCCACCGGCTCAAGGGAGCCTGAATATAAAGTTAAACCAGATTGGTCGCACACTGCTACACCTACCAGGCGTGTTCCCCCAATGAAAATGGTCCCTGAAGGTCAGCGTCGGCGGATACACCTATGCTCGAGTGTGAATGCAAGTATGCGTGGCGTGTGCCATCCCTGGACACGTGTTTCGAGGTAGTTGCCTCTCGTCAGCAGGGAGTAGGAAAATGTGTGGGGTTGCTGTGTAAGCTGCTAAAATCGTTATCAGGTCTAGTACCTCTCGTAGCGCACAGGTGCGTAACCATGAGTCCGTCGACTCCACCGGCTCAAGGGAGCCTGAATATAAAGTTAAACCAGATTGGTCGCACACTGCTACACCTACCAGGCGTGTTCCCCCAATGAAAATGGTCCCTGAAGGTCAGCGTCGGCGGATACACCTATGCTCGAGTGTGAATGCAAGTATGCGTGGCGTGTGCCATCCCTGGACACGTGTTTCGAGGTAGTTGCCTCTCGTCAGCAGGGAGTAGGAAAATGTGTGGGGTTGCTGTGTAAGCTGCTAAAATCGTTATCAGGTCTAGTACCTCTCGTAGCGCACAGGTGCGTAACCATGAGTCCGTCGACTCCACCGGCTCAAGGGAGCCTGAATATAAAGTTAAACCAGATTGGTCGCACACTGCTACACCTACCAGGCGTGTTCCCCCAATGAAAATGGTCCCTGAAGGTCAGCATCGGCGGATACACCTATGCTCGAGTGTGAATGCAAGTATGCGTGGCGTGTGCCATCCCTGGACACGTGTTTCGAGGTAGTTGCCTCTCGTCAGCAGGGAGTAGGAAAATGTGTGGGGTTGCTGTGTAAGCTGCTAAAATCGTTATCAGGTCTAGTACCTCTCGTAGCGCACAGGTGCGTAACCATGAGTCCGTCGACTCCACCGGCTCAAGGGAGCCTGAATATAAAGTTAAACCAGATTGGTCGCACACTGCTACACCTACCAGGCGTGTTCCCCCAATGAAAATGGTCCCTGAAGGTCAGCGTCGGCGGATACACCTATGCTCGAGTGTGAATGCAAGTATGCGTGGCGTGTGCCATCCCTGGACACGTGTTTCGAGGTAGTTGCCTCTCGTCAGCAGGGAGTAGGAAAATGTGTGGGGTTGCTGTGTAAGCTGCTAAAATCGTTATCAGGTCTAGTACCTCTCGTAGCGCACAGGTGCGTAACCATGAGTCCGTCGACTCCACCGGCTCAAGGGAGCCTGAATATAAAGTTAAACCAGATTGGTCGCACACTGCTACACCTACCAGGCGTGTTCCCCCAATGAAAATGGTCCCTGAAGGTCAGCGTCGGCGGATACACCTATGCTCGAGTGTGAATGCAAGTATGCGTGGCGTGTGCCATCCCTGGACACGTGTTTCGAGGTAGTTGCCTCTCGTCAGCAGGGAGTAGGAAAATGTGTGGGGTTGCTGTGTAAGCTGCTAAAATCGTTATCAGGTCTAGTACCTCTCGTAGCGCACAGGTGCGTAACCATGAGTCCGTCGACTCCACCGGCTCAAGGGAGCCTGAATATAAAGTTAAACCAGATTGGTCGCACACTGCTACACCTACCAGGCGTGTTCCCCCAATGAAAATGGTCCCTGAAGGTCAGCGTCGGCGGATACACCTATGCTCGAGTGTGAATGCAAGTATGCGTGGCGTGTGCCATCCCTGGACACGTGTTTCGAGGTAGTTGCCTCTCATCAGCAGGGAGTAGGAAAATGTGTGGGGTTGCTGTGTAAGCTGCTAAAATCGTTATCAGGTCTAGTACCTCTCGTAGCGCACAGGTGCGTAACCATGAGTCCGTCGACTCCACCGGTTTAACTCCCAGGTTTTGTTGTCTGCCATTTTTATTTCTTTTGTCTGTTGGGCAATTTGGCAGGCTTTACACATATGGCATTTTATAAAGCCTTTTGTCTTCAACCATGTGGTTTCTTTGCTTTTTCCTTTAAAATGGCTGTGGATTAGATGATCCTTCAAGTTTTTTGCTCTCCTGTATGTCACCGTTGGGTGCTTCCCTACTAATTCCTTCACAGTAGCATCAAGCTGTAATATCTTCCAGTTTCTTCTTAGAATGCCCACTACTTGTTTACTTTCTAGTGAGTAGTCTGTTATGAGACGAATGGTCTCCTGTTCTGTTGTCTGTTGTTTTCGGTATAAACACTCTTCTCTTGTTTTGCTGTTCGTTTTTTCCCAGCATTTTTTAACTATGTTAGCGTTGTATTTCCTTTTCTTGAACCTCTCCATGGTGTTATTTCCATGTATTCGCCATTCATCTTCTTCACTGCAGATTCGCCTAATCCTCAAGAATTCACCATAAGGAATGCTTGAGATTAGGGTTTTTTTGATGAAAGCTTGTTGCTTCCAGGGTGGCATTGGTTGGCGTGCTTTTTCTGTGTAATGTTGTTTGTATATGGCCATTTTTTATGTAAATTTCTGTGTCCAAGAATACCACTTTTTCCTTGCTGATTTCATATGTTAGCAATATTTATATATTTATATATCTACATATTATAAAGATTGATTGTTTTAATAAGCATATGACCTAATAAGATGTCATCACATGTCTCTTCCCTTTCTTTTCTCTGGCTTTCTTTGACAAGGACCCTACAGCGGATTGACACGATATAGTCTTTGCAATGTGCCCGATCAAAACAAATATAGATGAATAATTGAATTCGGGACAGGGGCACTTGCCCAGGAGACCTATATTATTGTAGCATTATTTGTGTGACAACTATGAACACAGAAATGTATAAATTGTGTATTGCTTTACAAATATGTTTGCACTTGTGTTTGAAATAAGGTCTCTCTCTCTTTCCCTTGTATTAATCCTTTGGATAATTGCAAAAGTAATATGTGTTTTTTATATTTTGGTTTTTATATTTTGGTCTTATAACTTTTGAACGAATTTCTCAGGAATTAAGCAAATTAAAGGTAAAAGAGAGTTAGGCACTATGCTACAAAACAAACAATTGTTTTTTTCGAACCAGCAATATAGCAAATACGCGTTAGTCTGTTTTCCGTGTTCATTTAGAAAGCGATCATGTGACTTTGTGACTATTGTTTAAATGTAACTGATTTGTGTGCGTTAAACTGTGTGAACAAGGCAGTTGTGCCGAAAAGCGTAGCGAAAGAAGAATAAAACCCAAGCCGGATGGCTAAAAGCATCTCCTGTGTCGGTGTCCGATTTTATGGAAGTCAGTTTTGGTTGGAGAACATACATATATGTATATATATTTTTTTTTTCTGGATCACACTCGAGTTCTTCATTATCAAAACACTACTTTATTCTTGTCCCTTGGCTCGACAAACGCGTTTTGGCCATGACGTCCTTCGTCAATGTCAGCGCGACAAACATTTCATAAGGTTTATATATATATATGTATCATGTGATCAAGGCTCTGCCGAGCCGAAACGTTATGACGACAACCTAACCGAATAAACTCAGCACTTTAACAAAGGTCCGTGTCCGCCTGTGAATTTGGATTCCGATGCATTTCGTCTTCCTGTTGCACCAGCGGTCTTTGGATATATATGTATATATATATATATATATAAATATATATATATATATATATATATATATATATATATATATATATATATATATATATATTCTCACACAGATACATAAATACACATCTATAAATACATATAATTAATTGTACAGGATCTTTATAAACATTAAAGGGAATTATTAAGTTCTCCACAGTGCTTCCTAATGTTATCAATCAAAACAAACTTTGCTATAAACACATGAAACAATGATCACACATTGGTTTAATATTTTCTATTTATATACAAAATTTGCTCGTCGATCTTTAATGTGAACAAACTTTTCGATTGTTCTTTTGTTGAATTATGATATTTCCTTTATTAGCTCCTTTTCCATTGATAGCATGGCCAATGCATTAATTCAAGCTTGAGTCATTATGTTTTGCAAAAACATTTTTACCCTTTTCAGTATGGAGAAACATTACTCAGACTGCTGTTGTCATCGGTGTAGTAATGAGAACCCTCAGTAGTGTTATGGTCTCAGAAAAGATTTGTGCAAGTTGTTCTCACACAAATAGCTAAATAATGCCATGGCACCACCAGTGGCTTGCCAAAAGTCACATCTTACATACAGGACTGAAGGCTCACTACTCAATCTGGCATTGTTTTTGCCTTGGATAGGCTGCTACCATTTCTGCGAATGCCTTTGCTGGGAAAGATGTGGCATGTCTTTTAAAAAGGTTACTTCACAATAGTGTTGCACTTACAACATGCTTGTGAATGAAAAGCGCTCTCTGGCATGGACCACGATAATGTCACAAACTTCTTTTACTTCTTGGGTCAAGGTATTTATTTGCGGTCTCCTGTTTGCAAATTTAGATGACTTTGGCAGTGTAGCCTCCACGCTCTCAATGGATTCCCGTACTTTGCTGAAGCTTGTCACAAAATCTGTAGTAGCTTTCTTGACAAATACAGTGTCAATATCTCGTTTTTGCAATTGATTATATAAAATGTCTATATGGGGCATTATAGTATGAAAAACAAACAAAAAGAATATAAACTCCCCAACTTCTAATGATCTTCTCAATCCCCGAACTTCACATATGGTATTGGACTCAAAATCACCACTGTTTGCAATCGTTCTCATTAAACCCGGGCAGGTAACTATGCTCCACCAGCTTAGTTTATTTAGTTTTGCCTACTCCGCGTTCCATTGCGATCGCAGAGTTCAGGCAAAAACTATGAATCCATGGCGGAGCCTAGTTAGCTAATTAAAATAATTACTTTAAATTATTTTGGGAGGGTGGAGGATGCAGAGTGAAGTTCCACGGAGTTGCTTTCCGACTCCGTGGAACTTGGTGTAAAGGCACAACGCCTGCTCAGCCCAGGCTTAGTCTTCATACATTGAAGAAAATTGTCTCAGTATTCATAAATTATGTTTGTTGCTCGAATATTGAATTTTCCGGGGAGTTGCTGTCTTCTTGAAACTACTTGTTCAAGAATGTAAGTCCTTTTCATATAGCATGCAAAAAATGCTGTTATACCACCCACCTCTGAAAAAGATTTTGGGGACTCTAGATCTTTTGGAGGAAGCCTGTTCCATCATTATGTTAACATGGTGGGCATAGCAATGAATATAATGTGGATTTGGGTACACATCCCTGATTTTCTTTTGCACCCCTCCATCCAGTGTCACCACGCATGACCTGGGCACCATCCTAGCTTTCTTTAGCACATTGCTCAGTGAAAACAATGTTTAATTCATTAAGAATAGCTGAGGCAATTGTTTCTGCAGATGAGTCTTTTCGTTGTGTAAAACAATAAAATCTTTCAACTACCTTGTAATTAATGTAGCGAAAGACCAGCACTGACTGCGTCTTAGTAGAGACATCGGTTGTATCCTCAGCTTTGAGAGTTACTTAATCAGTGCTTCTCAACTGCTGTATAATGCATTCTCTTATTACTTTTCAGCATACAGTCCAGCAATTCATTCTGAATAGTTTTAGAAGTGCCTTTAAACACTGTGGCAGTTTTAAAAGTGTTTCCATAGCACTGTCAATGCTGGAAACAAAATCAACTAGCCCCCTGAACATGCCGAGATTTAGAGACTCTTCAGTTTCATCATGGCCTCATAATGCCAATTCAAAGGCACCACAAAAATGAAAAAAATCAATCAATTTTGATTACATGTATTGGTTTTTATCCACTTCTGCATTATATTTATTTACTCCCACACAGTATGCTTCATTTAATTGCTGTACAATGTCCAGTTTTCTGAACAGAGATAATTTCAACATATTTGTCAATTGGGACATGCAGGAATCATGTTTTTTTTCCTCCCAGATGCTTGAGGTCAGTAACTACTTTTTTATCCATGTAACTTCACCCCCAAAGACTAAGCAAGGGAAACAGAACAGAGTATTAAAAAAAATTCCTAACATTTTCACTTACAGTTTATCTGCATGTGTCAAGCCCACAAATGGGGTTTTGAGTAAATTTTCAACTGTGTACATCATTTCCAGCAATGGATCAGACTGGAAATAGGAAACCTAGGCTGTTTTTAAATATTCCCTCACACAAGAACTATATTACGAAAAATACTAAATGAACACTAATATGAACTGTCATGCTCACACAAGTACCAGCAATTAGTCATTCATCCTCATTCTGACAGGAACACGTCTGCAGCAGCACTTACAGATTTCACCCCAGAGGTATAGCTTTGTAATTATTTGCAGAATTCCTCCCGGGTGCCTATTAATAATTAAAATATGGTATAAGCTTTAAGGCTAGGTGCTATTACATGCACAACACCAGGGACGATTGAAAAGCTTGAGCATATCAATTCAGTGATCTCATTGAGCAATATCCTTTAAAAAAGTTTCATGCATATCTCTGATATACCCAGTAACCAGCTATACCTGACACAGCAAAATTAATTTATATTTTTCAAATTATGAGTTTAACATTGCAGTTAGACTTTTTCTTAGTTTTCCAAATTTTTTAACGGAGCTGTTTTACAAATAATACAGTCTATCCTTACACCCTATAGGCAGTGCTAGTCATATCAGAGATTCTATTAGTAAATGGACCGCAGTTGCACAGTTATAGTACATTGGAAAGATTTTATACATCCTACTCACTGTTCATACTCAAAAAATATTGTGGGGAAAAAAGTAGACTAAAAAAAATCTGTATCAAAAATATTGCCGACTGAAAAATAGAATGACAATAACTAGTGGCTTTAAATCATAGTAGAATTCAATGCTTTATAGAGCAAAGGTAATTGTACTGGGAGCAGGGCTAAGGGGACATCCTGCTTCTAATGTAGACTGGTAGATTTTAATGAGGTGGGTGAAGGGGGCGGGAGACTAGTAATGCATTTTTAAAATTCCAGGAAGGTTTGCTTTAATGGAGGTTTAGAGGATTATAGGGTTCAGGGTAGCACCAAGGAGTAGTAAAGGGCTATTATGAGTCAGGGTAGTATTAAAGAGAAGTCCATTTTTTTAAGCATCGAGAAAGGGTAGCATTAAGGGGCAGTTTTGGTTGTGAGGCTTCTGGGATGGGAAGCATTAAGGGATACTAAGGGATTATTAGTCTACAGTTAGATAAATGAGAGTTGCATACAATAATAAAAGGCTTAAAAATCTAATTTTGGGGAATTGTCATAATTAATAACGAAGTACACAAAATTATTCACTTGAAATTCAACCAAATTTAATGTAGTAGCATTGTAAAAGTCAACTTTATGATATACAACCTCATACTCTCTGCACCGTACTGATAAGATAAACCAACATGCCGCCACACCTAAAGACACTTCCTCAATTGACCACCCAGTTGGCATCCATATACAGCTGAGAATGTGCACCTTTCTGCTAAATAGAGAAGCATGGCTTATCCTGTGACCTGAGGTCAAGGGCCAGGAGGATGAGTTTAGGTCAATGTCCTGTTGCAGTGATGCCCATGCCACCACGTTTCCTCTTTCTGTGTCTCTCAGTTCTGATCTTGAATACAATTATCTTACAACCAATCTTAACTCCAATTTCTCGCATGATAAAAGAAATAAAACAAGAATTATTACCAACAATTACTTTACATTCATGTAATGTTTCTTGCTAACATGCTACCTGTACAATACTGTGTGACCCAAAATAATTACAGACAAACATATTAAATAATAAATTGAGGGTGGCTTTCAAAAGAATGTGCATAAGTGCAAGCAAGTTCCTTGGTCTCTGCAAGCATGAGCATGTGGGCAATTTTGTGTGGAGGTGCAAATTTGTGAAAACATCTGCATGCGCACGTGTAAACATATGTCTATGCGAACAAATGTGCATTTGAGTGTGTGTATGTTTAAGTATGTATACATTGCAGTGAGAGCCTGTATAAGTGTTGGCAAATAAAATTGTGTGATTATGTATGTGTATACATCTGTTGTCTTTAGGGAAGCATCTTTATGATGTGCATAAATATATGTACAAAACGTGTATGTGTGAACATATGAGCAGGTGCATGGAAATGTGTGTATGTAAGTGTGTGCCCACCACTGGTGCGCACATGTAAGCACCTGTGACTGCATCAATGAATGTGTACATTTAAGCAAGAGGGTGGCAGCAAGCATTTATGCAAGAGTGTTTTTGCTACAAAGTGTGTTTGTTTTTGCTACAAAGTGTGTTTGTGTGTCCAGTGAATATTTGTGAATATGTACATGGTCAAGTGCCATTTAGTATTGCAAGATATTGAAGCAGTGTCAAGTAATCTTCTGATTTTACATTGACCACTATAGAGGCTTCTAATTGAAAAACTGCTTCAAAGTTATGACTGGTCCTGTTATGACCCTACTGATCTAAAATTAATTTCTTGTGTGCAACTAGGCAGGAGAGAAAAGTCAGAACAGGCCTGCAGAGGTCAAATCAAATTACCAGGAACGCCATGACTGAATACCACCGGCGCATAAGAGCCACCAACAGGACCTTTATCCAGAACAAAATCCACACCAGCGCCAGTAATGCAAAAGAACTCTTCAACGCCACCAAGCGGACCTTTATCCAGAACAAAATCCACACCAATGCCAGTAACGCAAAAGAACTCTTCAACATCATACAGCAGTTAGCCACACCCCCCAGCGAAGCCACAGATGTCACACCATCCCAGGACGCCTGCAACAAGCTCAGCTCCTACTTCAACCTGAAAATCAAGGCCCTCTACGACAACTTCAGCGAACAGATTCCAGACATCACCTTCCTCTCCACCACCGACAACCAGACCACCATCACCATCTGGAAACAGGCTACCACAGAAGACACTGCCACGACCATGAAGAACACCCACTCAGGAGCCCCCACGGAACCCTGCCCGTCACACATCTACCACCGAGCCGCTGCCGCCATAGCACCCGAACTATGTCAGACCATTAACACCCCCTTTGAATCCGGCATCTTCCATGACGACTGGAAGCAGGCAGAGGTCAATCTCCTCCTCAAAAACCCTCAGCTGACCCGATGGACCTGAAAAACTTCCAGCCCATCTCTCTCCTTCCCTTCGCAGCCAAAGTCAATGGAAAAATTTGTCAAAGCCAAGCTGACCACCTTCATTGAAGAGAACGCCATCCTTGACTCCTCCCAGTCCGGATTACGCAGTAACCACAGCCCCAAGACCGCCCTCCTCGCTGCAACCGATGACATACGCATGCTACTCGACCAGGGCCACACAGCGGCCCTCATCCTACTAAACCTCTCTGCAGCCTTCGACACCGTCTCTCACCGCACTCTCGCCGCCAGAATCCACGATGCCGGCATATGGGGAACTGCCCTCGACTGGATCCCCTCCTTTCTCTCCGGTAGAACCCAAAGGATCAGACTCCCACTCTTCCTCTCTGAACCCACAGAGATGAACTGCGGAGTACCCCAAGGATCCTTATCAGCCCCACGCTCTCCAACATCTACATAGCCCCCCTCACTGCCATTGTTAGACAGCATGGACTCAGCATAGTATCCTATGACACCCAGCCCATCCTCTCCCTCATGAAGAACCCCGAAGAAACCAGACTCAGTTTCCAGGAAGGAATGAAAGATGTAACAGCCTGGTTGAACAACAGCTGCCTTAAGCTTAACTCAGAGAAGACAGAGGTCCTCATTCTTGGACCCTCCTCCACCACCAGGGACAACACCTGGTGGCCCTCTGCCCTCGGAAACCCACCCACTCCATCAAACCATGCCCAAAACCTCAGCATCATTCCAGACTCCTCCCTCACCATGACCCGCCAGATCAACACCGTCCCCTCCACCTCCTTCAACTCCCTCCGCATCCTCCACAAGACCTTCAAGTGGATACCCCCGAATGCAGGAAGACCATCACCCACGCACTTATAACCAGCAGACTGGACTACGGTAACGCCCTCTATGCCGGAATCAACAAAACCCTGAACACAAGCCCAAAACCAGTCAGAACACCGCAGCCAGACTCTTCCTCGGAACCCCACGACAAGAGCACATGACCCAGCACCTACAAGACCTCCACTGGTTCCCCATCAAGAAGAGAGTAACCTTCAAGCTACTCACCCACACCTACAAATCCCTCCACAACATCGGACCCAAATACCTCAATGAAAGAGTCTCCTTCCACGTACCCAAAAGGAACCCTGGCAGAGAACCCACGCATCTGCAGAACCAGAGCAGGTGGACGAGCCTTCTCTTACGTCGCAGCAAAGACCTGGAATGAGCTCCCAGTCAACATCAGATGCTCCCCCACACTGTACACCTTCAGGAAGAGCCTCAAGACCTGGCTCTTTAACTGATCTGGAGCTGCACCCCCCCAGCACCTTGAGACCCTCATGGGTGAGTAGCGCACTTTAAAAAAAAACCCTGATTGATTGATTGAAATGACAGTTATAATAATTTAATTCAACTTGCTAGTAGCTGAGGGTGCTATTTTACAACAGCATAGCTGCCAAGTTTCCACATTGCTTATGGATCACATTTCCATGGCTTCAGTGTACTTAGAGTTACATTCTACTACCAAATGTGTGGCGCTTCGAGTGACACTTTCTTGCAAGTAAACCCATGCAATGAAGTCCATGTAAAGTGATTAATATCAGAAATGATCCCCATTTGATCAACGAAGATCTCTAAAAAGGTCTTGAAACTGATGCAAAACCACTGAAATGGAAGCTAACTAACCTATTGAGATGAATCTATTACCAGTCACCACGCAGTTCTAAGTCCTCCCGACTGCTTCCCAGCAGTGTTGGACTCACTCGACCTGTCTGTGCAAAGTCCCTCCTGACTGCTGATCCATTCTCCAATCAGCCTCACTGGAGTTCTCTCTAGGCTTTGTACAGGACAAGCAAGCCTCTGAGACATATAATTGTACATCACCCAGGATTCTCCTGTACTATCTTGGCAGTCCGCCCATACCGCTGACAGCATCATGACCTTCTTCCCTTCAGTTGCATGACTTTTAAAGTTCCCCAGTATTGGACTCACTTTTCTATGCCAAATAGTGCCCTCTGACACAGGAATCAATCCTTCTCAGCACAAGTCACACTGCACTCCACTGCCTGCTCTCATCACGTCTCTCCTCGGTACATAATAGTCAACTGACAAGAGACTGTCTCGGGTGGAGCTAGTACTGATTGGTGAACTTCTGTTCCCCAAGTTCAGCCTGACCCATCACTGGCTCTGCAGTGCGCCGGCTGTGTTGGCAGTAGATGTGTTTAGGTAGTAAGCCAGGCTGTTAATATTTCTTTATGCAGGCTAGAGGCATTCTAAGACTGGCCTCGGATGCTGCACCTCAGTAGTGCTTGCTGCTGGGCGCTGGCATTGACCCAGTACTGAGACTGGCATAGCCCTTTACACTACGCAGCCAACCTGTCTGGACTGGATGAGTAAGGGGAATGGATTATGAAAATAAATAAATAATCTAACAGAGTCATCTTTGTATCCATAAACTAACATAAAGAAATAAAGTAGAACACATTTATGAAAGCTTGCTCAAGGAGCATAAGGAAGTTTTTTTTATTGTGGCTTCATTTTTATACCAAACAGGAACCTAAGAGTTGACAATTAAAAGCAAACGTGGACCATACCTAAATTGGTGCTGGGCCTAAATTCTAGAATCCTGGAGTTGTAATGAGCAGAGGATGGAGAACATCTCATGTGACTTGAAAAGGGGTATTGATGGGTTTAGGTTTTTCAACAGCAAGATTCAGGGGATTGGGGAGCCAGGGGACAGATAAGCCAGTGAAAATTCCCCAGCAACAGGACCCCAAGGGTGAAAACTTTGTGCACCAAGCCCACTACCCCCTCAAAAGCAGCTTGTAGTCGGGTGCCTTTCGAGAAAACAGCAGTAAGCAGAGTGCCACCCCTTGGATCCATGTGGGGCATGGGCTGCCAGCCGGGTCCGGAATTATTTTCTTGATGACCATGCACTGACTGAAAAGAGAGTTTCACACAAGAAGCCTTTTTGGCAAGAGATGGGTGATTCTATTTTTCCAGGCAGTGTACAAATTTGATCATCCTAAGTAAATAAGTGGGACAGGCTGCATGCTTTCCACAGTGCACTTACTGCCAGTGATTAAATACAGCTTCTGATACAGCGTGTAGGGTGGTCAGGGCCCAGGGGTGATATCGTTTGAATGAATAATGCATTACAGTGTGGTGATGGAACACCAATACTAGGCTGACCACTGATGCATGGTACTTGACAGGACTTCAAATGTGGAAGTTGCACTCTTGTAAAAATTACAAAAAGTGTATATTTTTAACATGTGTAAGCTTTGATATTTTCATGTCACCTTATAGCACTGCACTGAGAAGCCTTTATTAAAAGTGATAGTGTTTAAACATGAAGTTAGAATTATTCTGTCCCTGCCCCCACCCTAGTGACAGTGCCATTAGTGCACTAAGCAGCAAGACAGCTGTCATGTAGACTCTGTATGTGGGCGAGATTCTTATACCAAGGGCACGAGTTTCGGGTACATTTGGGTAGACAGCATCTACCCACTATTTCCACAGAGTAGATGCCATCTACCCTGCCAATAGGTTGGGCCCCACAGAAATATACTAAACTTGTCTTGGTGTCATTTTAAGGCACCAGGACATATTCAGCAGTGCCTGAATGTTGTCTGCTTTCATTCCGAGTAGCAACTTGCTGGTGGGGAAGGGGCATATTGGATTACAGCTGTGTCCATAACAAAGTCAGAAGCTAAGGGGCCATGAGGCCTCCTTGTGTTCCAGTATGCTGGCTGGGAGCTATCCAGAACCTCACACTTAGATACAAATTCAATGAAGGGGACAGAAAGGCTTACAGGTTGTCATAACTTCACAAGCACTTGAGAGAGGCATGCTTTGGCTTTTTTCAGACCCTGTATATAAGACATATGCATGCACTATAATAAATAATGACAGGTGTGCTGGTTTGTCACACAAATAATTTAAATACCACTATTTTCATTTTTTTTCTTTTATAGTGTTACTCATCCGTATATAGGGTGTCAGAGCTTTTTAGATCACGTACACTTTATATATTGATAATAAATCCGGTCTGTGTAAATCAATGTACAGGATGTGTTACAAAAGTAAGTGAGGGCAAAAAGGTTTAAGAGTCACACGTCACTCTTAGCTCACTGTGCTATATTACAGGATTACAATGATGGAACTGCAAATAATAAAAGGATATCTGTGTTAAAAGCAGTCGCCCACTTACCTAGCTACAAAAAATAAAAATCAGTCATCTGCATATTACATGATGTGCTTTGCAGGAGACATATTAACCCTCTATGTTACTTTGATTCAAAACTGGAACTAGCTAAAACAAAGTTCTCTCAATCAAATGTGTTACCCCCCAGAGTTATCTTTCCACTATTTTTATTCACTCATATATTCTGCGCACACAAATATCTCTACAACTAGTGCCTTAACCCCATGAGATATCTTAAAATGCAGACTTTGCAAACAATTGTTAAGGACAGATTTAATGCCACGTTTCTTCTTCTTGCCAATTTCTTTGTGGCAGAGTTTAAAAAAAATAAATGTATTTGTTGAGGTCCAAATTTTGCATCTGGATTGCATTACTTTCTGGGGACAACCCCAATGCAAAATCTAATTTGTTAAATCTTGTAAAGCGCTCAAATGTACTCATTATAGACCTGCTATACAAATGTGTGGCAATGCAATATGCTTAAATACTAAATAAAAAAGTAAAATATTTAGGGGCATATTTACAATGTCTCGCGCATCTCTGCAAATCAGCAGGGATGCGCCAGAACAGATGCGGCACGCAAGTCTCTCCTTGCGCCACCACGGATGCGTCACATTTACAATGCGGCGCACCATGGCGCAAGGATAGGCAGATGCGTGTCACATCTTGTGGCGTAAGGGCGGCGCATTGCTGGAGTCGCGTCGCAAGCGCGACACAAATCCAGCAGTGCACAAGGGCCACCCATACCTAACATGGTGCGCCACTCCTTACGCCTGCTTCAAGCAGGCGTAAGGTTTTGTCGCAGCGACCTCGGAAAAGTGACTCAGTGAAATCTTGTAGATTTCACTGCGTCACTTTTACGAGGCGTTCCTGCGACGCAACGCCCACCCTAACACAGGTTTCATGTGGCGCAGGGCTGAACAACGTGACGCATCTCCCTAGATGCGTCACGTTGTAAATAAGGTGTAACGTGGTGCATGGTTTACGCCACAGCTGCGTCACAGAAGTGACGCAACGGTGGCGTAAATGTGTCGCAAGGTGCTTGTAGGTCTGCTCCTTAGTGTTTTAAACTTATGTTATCAGGCAGCTTCTGTCCCAAGTCAATCCTATAGGTTGATGAGTCGAGGTAAGGGTTGGTGAGCATGCTGCATGTTACTGTCGTCTGAGTCTCAGCCACAGTTCTTACACAGAAACTGAAAGTGAAAGCTCTACTCTGTTGATCCAGCTGAAATTCTATAAACAGACATACACTTAGCAGAAGCATACGCAGCGCATTCGGTTTACAGCTTGCAGCATGTGACTCACCCTTCATGACGTCAGATCAAATGAGATTCAAAGCATTTTTTGAAAACTAAAATGCAGCATTGCTACAATTATCACAGCACAACACAAAGTGCAGTGATTAAAGTAGTTATGTTGCAGGCAGTATAGAAAAATAAAATAAACCCTACCTTTCCCATCTGGTCACTGAGATGGGTGGGGCCAGTTATGGTTTATCACCCCACCCAATCCCTTCCGACTGGGAAAAGGGCAGGGTCATCATGCAGCAGCTTTAGACAATAGGGGCCCCGGAAGGTACAGGGCCTGTACTGTACCCACCTGGGGCTGCTTGGAAACATGACGCTGCGTGACATTGTTGTGGGTGGTTTCAAGGGCCCCCAATCAGTAAACACAGGGTTGGCACCATGTCAGCCTGGTTTACAGAACTTTCAATGACACATGTCCACTAGCGCATGTGTCACAAGAAACCTGCCTGACTGACTGCGTGACCTGTCTGACGTCTGTGTCTGACTCGGAGCGTCATCCATCTGGCAGGCAGGCAGCAGCAGCGCTGGTGCAAGCCTTCTACATTTGTTTTAAAATGCTAAGTAACATCACCACTGGTGTTATTTAGCATTTTGAAAAAAATGCAGATGTCTGTAATAGGGTGGGTGCAACTCCCGCACCCGGTGAAAGAACCCGCTGCTGTCTGTTACCCTCTGCTGGATTTTGCTCAACAAAAAATTCATAAAAATACACTTTATTTTTATAAATTAATGTTGTGTTTCTTTCGTTTTGTGTGGCTTTTCTATTTTGTTGTCTGGTGCTTGTAAATGCGTCACACTAAGGGGCATATTTAAGAAAGAGTGGCACTGTGCAGCAAAGCAAATCACCTTGCTGCTCTGCACTGCATCACAGGGAAAAAGCAGGAATGCACTGTATTTAAGGCATATGGCTCATTATTGACTTTTTCTGCTGTGTTGGAGCACAATAGACGGCCTAGCTCCAATGCAGGTGATGGAGCGCAAAAACCCTGGTAACGGGGAAAGCAAACCCGTACCGGTATTCTCCCTGCGTCAGACCCAACGTCACACTAACTCATTCACACATGCAGTCATTGGTGGGGCCCATAACACCAACACTCACACTAACCATTCTCTGGTCTGCACGCAACAGGAGGGATGAGCGGTTCAAGTGCTCGACATGGGAGGGGAACACCTTATAACCTATAGGGAAAGAAAAGTTATTTTACAACAATGTACATCAATACCCCTTCCACCTACAGATCTCAATCCTAAACATCAAGGGACTCCTCCCACAATGATCAATGGATCATTTAGTTGGATTGGTTGATGGTGATTTAGAACCAGCTAAAACACATTCAAGATTTAGATCTTACCTTTCTCAATAAACCACAAACTCATTTCTTGTTAATCAATATCTGCTTATCTAAATTTCTTGAAGAGTTATGTTCGCATTTGGAAAGTTTATATCAAATTTCAAATATAGAGCAGAACATCATATTTACCTAATCTGGCTATTCGGAGTCCTCCAATTCATTGGCTCATATTGCAGTCAGTTGTCCAAAAGCTAATCAAAGTTCAAAGTTCTTTGCTCAGCACGCTACAGTCTCAAAGATCGGCCAGGACCAGAGACGTGCAAGCATCTATCATTGCCCGTAGATCAAAGGAAAATTCGCAGTCATCGAGTAATCGGGCACCATCCAGACCTTGTAGGATTCAGGATAACACAGCAATCGTCGTTGATAAAATAGTAGTTGATGTCGGGAAACGGGAAAAAAATAACGGCGGTGGTGGTAACCCTCTCTATTCTACCGTGCACTTTTATAATAAAATCGAAACGAATAAGATACATTTTATAATTTAGCACAGTCCTGATTGGCTAGTCAAGATCGTCCGATACTAGGGTTTGGGTCCTTAGTACAGTTCAAGGGGTGAGGTAATCAAGTGCATGTAAAAGTCAGTCTGTTCCGGTTTTACTGTAAAATCAATTGTTTTCAGTCTTGGCCGTCTTCCCACAGTGTCCTTGCTTGGGTACATGGTGATCACAGTTTATGACGGGGTCTGGAAGACTTTGTCGCTTCTGCGCTCTTCACTCCACACCTCATCGGACAGTGGCCACTTCGTCGTGTAGCGTCAGCGGGCATTTTGAGTTTTAGGCCCAAACGCCAACTTAATCGAAACAAACACAAAAGAGTAATTAATACATAGAAATAATAAATCTAATGTTAACCTCTTACTAATCCCTCTATGTGATTGTATTTATCTAGCGTATAGCGACATTTAAAGAAATTATATTCACCCTTTTGGTCCTCCTCCTGGGCAACATTACAAGACATTACAAAAGCAACATATATCATGTAGTATTCTATTTACTACATATACTACTGTTAGTATGCATACGGATTTTAGTCATAAAGGTTATTTATCCATGCAATATGCAATCCCACGTGTAATTTGGTTATTAGTATTGTTGGTTTAATATACATGCAAACTCATTTAATAATATTATAATTAATACATTATTCAATTAGTATTTTCATGCAGAATGGGGGAGGTATACAACATTTTGTACTACCCGCTCCATCACAGGCACCCTTGCACCAAGGTGAAAGGGTGCCTGCATTGCATGCAGGATTGTTTTTGTGCAGGAAGGGACACCAAAATAAATCCTGAGAGGCATTTTCGCCTTTCTTTGTCTGCTGCAGAATGCAGCACACATAGAGGAAGTAACGAGGAGAAAAAATATTTTTCCTTGTTACAGCTCTCCTCGGGAGGTGTATCTCTTCGGCGTATTCCCAGGTTTACAAGGTCTTGTAAATCTGGGAACGTGTCAAAAACCATGAGAGTTGCTTGAGAAAGGCTGTGGAATGCCTGCCTAGGGCAGAGTAATGCAACACAGCAATTTGTGCTGCATTGCGTTACTTCAGTCTTTTGGAAACCACTCAAAGTCAAGCAAAGTGGTTTTGCGGGGCTTCAAAAATCTGACTCACGGTTTGTGTTGCTCTTGCAGCATGTTGCGTGGTGCAAGAGCACCGCAGACCAGGTCATAAATATTGCCGTCAGTTCCATTGTCTAAGCCTTGCTGCTCAAAGCCACATCTACCCGGGATTGAATTTATGGTTTACAAACAAGCCTGACTGGACCCACTAAAGGTTTTTTCAAGTTTATTCCATGATAAGACTACCTAACCATATCCTATAATACACCCAGATCCTCACATCTGTTTAGAATATATGGGCTCTCTCAGATAATTCTGACTATAAGTGTATATTTCACTTTAGGGGAAAGGTTGGATTGTACGAACTGTGTTTTAACTGTTTTTGCTGGTGGTATTTTATCCACTGGTTGCTCTACAGTGATACATACAATAATAATTGTGTGTGAATCGGTAGAATTAAACACTGTAAAACTATTCAGAACAGATTATGCCGTTTCTATCTGTACTTGCACTTTAGAGAAGATAAATCATTTATGTGGTTAGAATGTATGCGATCTCTTAGATAGCTTTGAATATATATATATATTGACCTTTAGGGAAAAGGTGGAGGGCCCCTATGCATAGTTGGTTTTACTTCTTTTTTGTTTGCACTGTCTAATGTCGGATTTTAATTACTATTTGTAATGTGTGAATTAGAAAATATTTGTGCTTAATCCCAAGTGAATTAAAAATAAAATATTTTTTAAAAAGTGAAATGCTTTGCACCAATAGCTATCTGATCAAGACCTATATAGCCATAGGGTGATAGTGGGCCATACGTGTGTGCTGCTTTAAACCTCATCAATAGGCAGCTTTAGCTGTTTGTTGGCAATGTCTATTGTTTTGAATTTATTGCCTATACTTAGAGTCAGTCTCTTCTGCATGATTCAGTGGTTTTGTGGTAATTCTGACTTCTGTGCTTCTGATCCTATTGCTTTCCTGCTTAATAGTTATTATGTCTGTCCCACTCAAGTGCATTTCTGTCTCATAGTGCTCTATTTGGATGGTGTATCTTCCCACTGCTGATATCAGACTTTGCGTTGCAGTGCCTGAAGGAACTATTTTCTGTCCCTGATTTCCATTCACCGCTCTTTCACCACCCAGCATACTCTAGCCACCCCAGTTCATTTTTTAATTTTTTTTTTAAACTTTGTTTGTCACCCACTACAATACCTTATTTACCATTTCAAGAGGATTATCTCTTATGTGCATGTGTGTGCAAGTGCCCTGGGCACCTATGAATGGATTTGTTCATTTAAAAAAGCATTGAAAGATGGTCATTACTGATGCCTACACATCCACAGTGGCCATCAATCACTCAACGGGATTAACTAAAATTAATAAAGCATTCAAATATTGCCACAGTGGATTCATGTGCATCTACTGTGGATGTCTTTAAAAGCAATGCTTAAAACATCAAAAAGCATTTATAACTGGCCAGCATAGATGCATACACTTTCAGAGGCTGCCATTTTTCAATGCATTTAGAATGAATTTAAAAGCGAATCCAAGATGGCTGTCTCTGATTCCCGCAAGTCCATGACAGCTAACGAATCCCCCAGACCCCTTCTCTTTGCCAATGATTGTTTAGCGTGTTTCTTACAGTTAAACGGATGTATCATAGGCCTGCCTGCCCTGCAATTCTTTTTTTCGTGGAATCTTGCTGTCTAAAGAGCGGGTACAAGCTCAACAACTCAACCCGCATGTTCATGGGCACATGCAGCACAGCTGCGAAACACGAAGTGGAAGCTGCAACTCCGCTGCCTATCCCTCATTTCCACAACGCCATGCAAACACTCGGCAGTGCAAACCACTAACATATTCTTACAAGGGGCATTTGGGAAGACGTGAAAGTTGCAGTGGCAGCATACTGCCATCAGATTGGTGGTATTACCACAGTGTAACTGACAACTAGAAGTAAGGTGGAGTAAGGAGGCTTTTAACTTATTTTCTGTATTCCTGCAAATGTAATAAAATGCACTCCTGTTTTGACTGTAATATTCTTGATTCTTGTGTCCTCTTGCAATCTAAATATGGAGCATACATATCAAAACACACACAAAGCGATGGTAAGCAGCATGGAATTCATGGCACTGTGTGGCGTGGCACAGTTTGGCAGGATTGCAAGCAAAACATTCAGTTTCACCTGAGGTTCACAATGAAGACCTTTCAAAAGATTACCAGAGTGAGTACTACCATGCGTTCCCCGATACTTTGTTTAAGCTAAATTTAATAAATTTTAATTAAACATGTCATATTGGTCAGCATGATGTTAGCCAATCCTTTCATTTCTGGCTGTGCCTCAGCGAGCTCAGAGAAGTGCAGCGTGCCAGTAGAGTGAGTGCCTTCGTTTATCACTGCCACTTCCAGTAATTTACCCACTGCCACCTTTCAAAGGGCTGACCCATTGGAAAGTCTCATTTCTGCTTCAATAACATTACTAAAAGATTGACAAACAAAGACATTTGGACATGTTCCAATATATACACAAGGCAGTTTTAATGTTTACCTTTTTGTTCAATTCAATCTAAATTATATCATTTTCTACAAGCTCACAATTTAAAGGCCAGTGTAAAGAAATTCATGAACAATCACCAAGTGAGCACACTTTTAGATAATTACTTGAAATAGAAGCTTAAAAATGCATTAGTCAGGGTGACAAGACTTGGTGTTGAGGTGGCTTTTGGACTTGGCAAGATCTTGCACAGGTGATATGTATCTAAAAGCGAGGTGAGCAGTGGTCACACGTGGAAAGCACAAGGCCTTAACACCATGAGTTTGTTAAAATTGAAAGAAAATTCATGTCTAGTTCGTTGACTATGAATTCTACCTTCATTGCACTGTTTGAAAGCATTACTATAACACATTTTTGTAATGGGTTGTACATGAAAGCCAGAGAGCAGTCTGTTACCCTAACTAAACAATGGTATCAGAGAATATCATGTCCACTGACTGATAGTCAGAGAAATTATGTAGCATTTTCTGCAGCCTCATGAGCTTTTTGACACCAAAAGACTTTCTTAATGTTGTTTGCATGTGGACCATCTAGTCCAAGGCTGTGAATCGAAAGCATCTCCACAAAAATGTTTAAGTTAACTGCCAGCTTTGTATTTTGTCAAACAATGGTGCATTAGGAGCATATCCGGCCCTGGCTTGTGCCACACTGAAACTTTCACATGGAACAAGCTGTTATTTTTGCACTTTGCTTATTCCTGGGATTTAGTCTGAACATTGTGAACAAGGCCGTACAACAATGCCCCTTGTTATTTTGTTCTGGTCAGGCCCTAGCACCTAGACAAAACATGCAGATGCAGCTGTTATTTGGGAACATGTGCTTTGGTCATATGAGGGTACATGCATAGGTAACACACACTTGGAGAGAGACCTTTCCAGGGAGAAGTCTGCTGATAACATCCAGAGATCTTCTAATATATAATCATCCTGCTTTTGTACAAAGGGAGGCGGGTTAGGCTTAACTGTTGTATATCATGACCGCTCCTTTTATGATTTACGGACTACTTGCTATGCTGATCGTACTTGTGTAAAGCATTTTTATACTGGTTGTGGCACATATACTGCGTACTAGAGCACGTTAGTTGAAATAAACATTTTAAACTTTTTCATGTCTCTGTCAGATCTTATTGTGGATGAGTACAAGAGTGTGAGCGAAAGGGTGTATCTTGCAACCGTGATTCCTAAGAGAGTCAGGAGTGTTGTGATCTGGGGTGTCTAATTACTTGTTCCTCTGTGAATGAGTAGGAGGTTCAAATGAGACACTATAGCTAGTCAGTCCCGGGATCATGCGTACTAAGGTGGTAGGATAACTCAGTCCCTGTCTACTAAGGTCCCATAATCCCAAGCATAGTTATGTGATTTTGCAGAATCCCTGCAACACTGCAACTCTTCTTCTTGGCAGAATCTCCTCTTAGTCCAGAAGTGTTCTTAAAATGTGGGGTCACAGCACCAGTATTTATACCAGTTTCTGCCTTTAAAGTAGACAAACTTGAAAGCATGGTCTTTGTAGTGCACAAGGCCCTACTTTTTCCTGACCTTGCTTCAGACACACTACAGGGGGTGGAGACAACTTTTTGTGAGCACAGGTACAGCCCTATTCAGGTGTCAGTGACAACTCCTATCACCACTACAGTTCAGGAAGACCTATCAGCCTGCTGATGGTCCATCAGGATATGCAGGGCATGCCTCAGCTCCCTTTGTGTGACATTCTAGACCCCAACTGTCAACCTAAACCAAATATTGATTCCACAGGTAGGCAGAGACTCAGAAAGGTAAAGCAAGAAAATGTAAGAGGGTATGAGTGTGAAGTGCACTACTGACTGTTGGTTTAGCAGCAATTTATGTGATTTTCATCCTATGGTGCTACACTGAAATGTATGCTGTCAAACATACATTCTCAAAATAACAATGCAATTGACAAGTAATTAAACCTGATTACAGTGTGCACTGTCCACTATATAATGCCCAAACTAAACACCTTTCTTCAATGTCATCATGCTGGATGACAATATTTATTCTCAGAATGTTTTCGTTATACTTCTTGTTGTAATCCATTAACAATCATGGATTTACATACAATCCAGTACTATATTGTTAATACAATCTTTTTTAGTGCTTCAAATATTGACAATGATACAGTAAAACAGTCTGAATTTTTAAGACCAATGCATTTCGGGACTTGGATCTCTTCTTCAGGGGAAATTTGCAAAAGAAAAATGTCAAACAATGTACAAGGGTTGATCTTCAGCTCGAATGATAACATGAACAGTTCATTTATATATGTATGTTCTCAGCATTATTCAGTGCTGCTATTTTTAAGTAGTTGTTCATCACATTTGTTGCTCTCATTCTCATGCAATCTTGCCAGGCCAAAAATATGATACAGACCCCTTTTATCACTCATTGATCACATCATACCACCATTAATCATGTGAGTGGTGCTTGTTTTTCTCCATCACTTAGTGAGAACCTGTGAGAAGGTGAACAAGCATGGCAGTAGCCATGCTTGTTCACCTTCTCACTGAAAAATGCCTTCTCACTGGAAAATGCCATCGTTCCCTATGGTGAATATTATCCACTGATAGTGCTAATCTATGTACCCACCCCTCCACTTACTTTGTCATTACTGTATAGACTCATGGTTAACGTATGTCAATGTCTTGCGTTCAACTGAAACAATAAAAAAGAAAGTTAACAATACAGCTTGAATTGAGTAGATGTTTTGCGCATTTCTCTCAACTCATGATCACCTGCTTTTCTTACTTGTAAAATCATGCTCGCGTGGTCTCACAAAACCATCTATAGTAATTGTGCCTCTTGAGAATCTGTGACAACCTGAAAACATGATGCCAGAAATGCACTTAACACAGCTTTCTAGAAAGCTACAAACTACCGTCAACCACCTCTAGTCAACTCTACATACTGTTTCCCGTTGCTCTTCTCAATCCTCTCCTTACACGTGTTAGTTATCAGCTGCCCTCTCCCAGTTTATTATCAAAACCTGAGTAATCTACAATCAACACCAAAAACGGACTGTTAACCCGCATTCTTCACCGTATTCAAAGCTGATGCCATTTTAAAATGTGTTTTTCGTTCCCGTACTTATCTGGTATTAACACGTGAAACCCAATACTGCATGTAATAAAAGCCGGACTCAGGCCACTGAAACCACCGGGTATTGTTGTACAATGCAACACTCAATTGACTCAGGAAGTACTCATTCTCCAACCACACATCACATGGCATTTACTCCAATACCATTGAGCGTTTCCCGAACACTGCTGAACTCTAACCCAATAAGTTCCATATTAAATATCACGGTACTGTGAGGTTATTGGGCCGATGCAAACCTAAAACAATAATGCCTCAACCTTAATATTACAGTTCCCATGGTGTGTGCCCTATGTCACCCAGCGTCATTCTCCCTTTGAAAACTAAATTGCAGTGTCAGAGTGAAATTTAGTGTACAAGGGTGAATACATTAATCCGTTACGTGTTCCATCAATACTTTAAGTTTTCACACCACTCACGTTCAATATCTAATGTATCATGTTGTTGCTACTTTTGCTGAGAAGGTTGGAAAGTAATTTCTTGGTGAAAATGAATATCACTGTATGTTGGTTATTGAGTTCATGTTAAATACACAAATGTATGGCTGTGTTGTTACTGAAGTAATATTATAAAAAGCAAATCATATCAATCTTATCATTGAGTCCTTTGGGTAAAAATGCATTCAAGCATTTAATCCAATATATTTCCCGTTGTAATAATGCTCTGGTGGGATCTCGACCTGGATGATTTTTAATCACTTCAATTATTTGAAAACTTAATTGTGAAATAGTATGTTGTGCTTCCTGCCAATGTACAGCAAGACTAGAAGTCTTGTTTTGTGTCCGTATTGTGCTTTTATGTTCCGTGATTTATGTCTTTATTTTCCTCTCTGTTTTGCGTACATACACCTTGCAGCAGGGACATTTAATGCTGTAAATACCATTATTGGAATTACAGTCTGATGTCTGTGATATTTTTACACTTACTCCATATTAGGATGAGTTAACATTGCCCATGTAATCACGTTGTTGCAATGTATACAGTTTAAACATGTTTTTGTTCCTTCAAACCGTGTATCTGTTTTGACTTGTGGTTTGGAGAGCAATTCTTTAAAGTTTGTTGATCTTGTATAGGCATGCAATGGCCTCTCTTTGAAAATGTCTTTGAAATATGGTTCTTTTTGTAATAGTTCCCACTTGGTGTTGATATTCTTTTTAATGGCTGAAGAGCTTTTTGAGTATCTGGACACAAAAATATGTTGATTTTCTTTGGACGAAGACCGTTTTTTGTAATAAAACTGATCTGTCCAGCTTGTCAGCGTGATGTATGCTTTTTACCAACGTTTCCTCTATATATCCTCTATTTTTGTATTTTTGTGTCTTTTTCATTATACTTAGTTCTCTGATTTCTTGTACAGATCAAATCCTCCTAAAACTCAAAATTTGAGAAAATGGTAAGTTCCGAATTAGACTCCTAGGATGGAAACTTGTATACAATAATGCATTATTTCTATCGGTTGGCTTGGTGAAAGTCTGTGTTTGTAATCCTGTGCTGCTTTTAGTTATCAGAACATCCAAAAAGGCTATCCGCGTCTCATGAATGGTATGAGTGAACTTAATCAGTGGATTGTATGTGTTCAGTTAACAGATCTTTCCTTGGTGTCTGTCCAGATCAGAAATATATAACCTATAAATCTGCAATACATCGTTGTCTTGGTGTTCTACTTCTTGTTCTTATACATGTGGTCATCTTCAAATGTTCCCATGAATATATTGATGTATGTCACAGCACCGGAAAAGCCCATCAATGTACCAGTCAATTGTAAGTGAAATTTATCCTGCCATTCAAAGTAGCTGTGATGCAGGCAGAAATGTAACAGCTCCAGAAGAGATATCTTATCTGCTCTGACTTTAGGTAGTTGTGGTATTGCCCAATCTACCGACTCCATTCCTTCCTGGTGAGGGATTGAGGTATAAAGTGCTGTTACATCTATAGTGCAGAGTAACCAATGTTCTTGGACTGATGCTTCTATAGTTTGGAGTTTCAACAAAAAGTCAGTTGTATCCCTTATGTAAGAACGCCATCAGATTGGTGGTATTACCACAATGTAACTGACAACTAGAAGGAAGGTGGAGGAAGGAGGCTTCTAAATTATTTTCTGTATCCCTGCAAATGTACAAAAATGATTTCTGTTTTAACAGTATATTCCTGGTTTTTGTGTCCTCTTTCAAACTAAGTAAGGAGCGTACCTAACAAAATACACAAAAAGAGACGGTAAGCAGCTTGGAATTCATGGCACTGTGTGGTGTGGCACAGTTTGGCAGGATTGCAAGCAACACATTCAGTTTCACCTGAGGTTCACAATGAAGACCTTTCAAAAGATTACCAGAGCGAGTACTACCATGCGTTCACCGATACTTTGTTCAAGCTAAATTTAATACATTTTAATTAAATATGTCATATTGGTCAGCATGATGCCAGCCAAGCCTTTCATTTATGTGCAGCAATACTAAATTGCAGTCACTTCCTGGCTGTGTCACAGCGAGATTAGAGGTGTGCAGCGTGCCAGTAGAGTGAGTGTTTTCGTTTTTCAATACCACTTCCAGTAATGTACACACTGCCACCATTCAGAAGGCTGACTCATTTAAAAGTCTCATTTCTGCTTCAATAACTTTACTAAAAGCTTGGCAAACAAATACATTTGGACCTGTCCCCATATACACGAGGCAGTTTTAATGTTTACCTTTTTGTTCAATTCAACCTAAATTATATTATTTTATACAAGCTCGTAATTTACAGGCCTGTTTAAAGAAATTAATTAACAACCACCAAGTGAGCACATTTGTAGATAATTACTTGAAATAGAAGCTTAAAAGTGCATTAATCGGGTGAGAAGACTTATAAACTTGGTCTTGAGGTGGCTTTTGGACTTGGCAAGATCTTGCACAGGTGAGCTCTGAAAGTGAAGTGAGCATTAGTCACACCTGGAGAGCACAAGGCCTTACCACCACGAGTATGTTCAAATTAAAAGAACGTTCATGCCTGCTTCGTTGACTATGAATTCTACCTTCATTGCACTGTTTGAAAGCATTACTATAACACATTTTTGTAATGCATTGTACATGAAAGCCAGAGAACGGTCTGTTACCCTAACTAAAAAATGGTGTCAGAGAATAGTATGTCCACTGACTGACAGTCAGAGAAGTTATGTAGCCTCTTCTGCAGCCTCTTGAGCAAGTGGATAGCAAAAGACTTTCTTAATGTTGTTTGCATGTGCACCATTTAGTCCAAGGCTGTGAACCGAAAAATCTCTACAAAAAAGTTTAATTTAACTGCCAGCTTTGTATTTTGTCAAGCAAGGGTGATTTAGGAGCATATCTGGCCCAGGCTTGTGCCACACTGAAACTTTCACATGGAACAAGCTGTTGTTTTTGCACTTTGCTTGTTTCATGGAATTTCATCTGAATATTGAGAACAAGGTAGAACAATGACCCTTTTTATTTTGCTCTGGTCAGGCCCTAGCATCTCGAGCAAACATGCAGATGCAGTTGTTTGGGAACACGTGCTTTGGTCATATGAGGGTACACAGATAAGTAACACACCCTTGGAAAGGGACCTTTCCAGGGAGAAGAGCGTAACAGCACCTGTGATGTAGATCTACCATCTATAGACCAAGGTACGGGGTCTGCTGATAACACCCAGAGATCTTCTTATATATAATCATCTTACTTTTTTACAAGGGGAGGGGGTTTAGGCTAAACTGTCGTATATCATGACTGCTCCTTTTATGGTTTACGGACTACTGGCTATGCTGATCATACTTGTGTTAGGCATTTTTCGACTGGTTGTGGCACGTGTACTGCATACCAGAGCACGTTAGTTAAAATAAACATTTTAAACTTTTTCATGTCTCTGTCAGATCTTATTGTGGACGAGTACAAGAGTGTGAACAAAAGGGTGTATCTTGCAACCGCGATTCCTGAGACAGTGGCGAGTGTTGTGATCTGGGGTATCTAATCACTTGTTCCTCTGTGAGTGATTAGGAAGGCAAGGAAGACACTATAGCTAGTCGTTCCCGGGCTCATGCTTACTAAGGTGGTAGGATAACTCAGTCCCTGTCTACTAAGGTCCCATAATCCCAAGCATAGTTCTGTGATTGAGCAGAATCCCTGCAACACTGCAGCTCTTCTTCTTGGCAGAATCTTCTCTTAGTCCAAAAGTGTTCTTAAAATGAGGGGTCACAGCTCCTGTATTTATACCAGTTTCTGCCATTGAAGTAGACAAACTTGAAACCATAGTGTTTGTAGTGCACATGGCCCAGCTTTGCCTTGACCTTGCTTCAGACACACTACAGGGGGTGGAGACAGCTTCATGTGAGAACAGGTACACCCCTATTCAGGTGTCAGTGACAACTCCTACCAACACTCTAGCTCGGGAAGACCCTTCAGCCTGCTGATGGGCCATCAGGATATGCAGGGCATGCCTCAACTCCCTTTGTGTGACATTCTAGAGTCCAACTCTCAGCCTAAACCAAATGTTGATTCCACAGGCAGGCAGAGACTCAGAATGGTAAAGCAAGAAAATGTAAGTGGGTATGAGTGTGAAGTGCACTCCTGACTTGGTTTATCAGCAATTTATGTGATGTTTATCCTATGGTGCCACACTGAAATGTATATTGTCAAATATACATACTCAAAATAACAATGCAATTGACAATAATTAAACCTGATTACAGAGTGCAATGCCCACTATTATATAATGCACAAACTAATCACTTTTCTTCAATGTCATCATGGTGGATGACAATATTTATTCTCTGAAATTTTCTCTTCATATTTCTTGTTGTAATCCATTAACAATCATGAATTTACATATAATCAGTACCATATTGTTAATACAATCTTTTTTAGTGCTTCAAATATTGACAATCATACAGTGAAATAATCCTAATTTTCAAGCCCAATGCATTTCGGGACTTGGGTCCCTTCTTCAGGGGAAAATCTGCAAAAGAAAAATGTCAAACAATGTACAAGGGTTGATCTTCAGCTCGAATCATAACATGAACTGTTCATTTATATGTGTATGTTCCCCTCATTATTCAGGTCTGCTATTTGTAAGTAGTTGTTCACCACATGTGTTGCTCTCATTCTCATGCAATCCTGCCAGGCCAAAAATATGATACAGACCCCTTCACACATGCACTTTCCCCCCATTTGCACATCACACACCATGTCACAGAAGAAGATTTCCAAATTCACTGACAATGAGTTGTCAGTGATGGTAGATGAGGTACACAAGCAATTGCTGCAGGAGACAACACCAACCTGCAGAGCCAGTCTACCCCGGAACATGAACTCTCGGATGCAGACTCCCTACATTTCTCAGATGAGGAGCAACAACCTGGCCCATCCAAACTGCCAAGGTGTACCATGTCTCAGGCCCTCATTGTCCCCACCACCACCACCATCACCACCACAGCAACAACATCAGCGCTGATCCCTGCTGGAATGACCTGTGTGGCCTCAACCACCACCATCACTGCTACCTGCACCACTCTCCCTGCCTCTATGGTTACCAACACCACCGCACAATCAGAGAAGGGCAGGGAGAGTTTGCGGGTGCGTCAGGGGCAATGGTATAGGTCCGGGTCAGCAGGGCAGGTAGGAGGACAACTGGGAGAAAAGTACAGGAGGACACTGGGACCAAAGCCTTGGCCAACATCGCCAGAGTCCTTGGGGCATATGTGCAGACCCAGGGACACATGGGCCACGTTGTGGAAGAAGTGTGTGAGCTCCGCCTACTGCTGAGGTCCATGGACACTTGTGTGGGCCAACTTATGGACCTCATGGGACAGCTTGTGGGTGTTCTGAGGGACAGACATGCAGCCCAAATGACAGCTCAACCCCCCTCCATTGGCCTGCATGCTGATACTCCCACCACCTCAGCTGCAGCCACAGAGAGGGGTGAGCTGTAACAAAAAACTAACTCCTTAGACACCGCTGAGCCCGCAGCAGAAGCCCCCCCTGCCAAATGCACAAGAGGCCATCCAGTAAACACCAGGGGAGGCTCACGTGGCCATGCACCATCCAAACGCTAGTTGCCGAGCCAGCCATGATGACACCTCTGTTCCCTTTGACTTTGTTGACTATCCTTATCCACAGTGCCATGTTCATGTCTGGGTCTGTTGGACTGTGTGACTATATCAATGTGGTGACTACTCTATTTGTCTCATTTACCATCACTGTCAACTCATAAATTCACTTAACACCATTTGGTAAATACTAACTTCTCTGTCACAAATACAAATTGTAAAATAAACACTCTTTACACACCTTTGTCTTTGTGTCAGCTCCATGTTTATCACCGTATGCACAATGTCAACTCAGAATCCAATGCACCACAAACTCTGACTGTGATGAGGCACTGAGAGGGTGAGGGGACCTAGAAAGACACAAGAGAATGAAATTTACTTGTCAGGGGAGGCCATTACAGGTAGAACACACCACTAGTCATCAAGGTACACAAGCCAGCACACATAACAATGAGCAACAATATCAACATAGACATGAGGTACCTGGATAAAAATACCCTGTGCCACACACATCAGCCATTAGCACAGAGCCAACAACAGCCAGCAGTCAAAAAGGTCTTCTATGCCTTGCCACTACCATCAAAGACAACAGGCAATGTTACTGTTGTACAATGTCACTCACACTCAAGGGAAGTAGTTGTTGATGAGCTGTTGATGCAGGTCAACCCCTTCCTCCTCTCCACTATCGCCGTCACTGGGCATGTGTGGGTTTGCAGGGGGGAGCATCTACTGCTCATCATCGTCCAGGAGCAGGGGAATCTCTTTGCACAGGGCCAGGTTGTGGAGCATGCAGCATGCAACTATGATCTGACATACATTTTGGGAAGAGTAGAGTAGTGCACCTCCGTTCTTGTCCAGACACTGGAATCTAGACTTCAGAAGCCCAAAAGTACGCTCCACCACACGCAATGTCCTTCCATGTGCATCATTGTAGCAGACTTCACCCGGGGTCCTAGGATTCCTCAGTGGGCTCAGCAACAAAGGCCAATTGGGAGTCACCTAGGTGTGAGAATCAGAGAGCAATTTAGTGATATAAACAGTAGCTGAGGACAGCATGTTACACATATAGCACAATGCTTGACTCTGTGTACTCACCAACAAGCCACGCACACTCCGGAAGCAGATTTGCCATTAATTGTGGGATGATGCTGTTACGCAGTATGTAGGAGTCATTTGCAGACCCGGTGAATTTGGCACAGACATGGAAGATAATCATATCACTTGCATATTTATGGAATGGAAATGTTTCCTGTTCGGGTAGATGTGCTCACGTGCCTGTAATGGAACTAGGCCAACATGTGTGCAGTCAATGGCGCCAACAACATTAGATATGTGTCCAAGATCATAGAAATCATCCTTCACACCTGCCAATTCATGTCTCCTTGGGAAGTGGATGTAGCGGTCCTTGTATGTCATCATTGCGGCCAGGACATCACTCATCAATCACCATGCTGAACATAGGTTGAGACATCCCACCAGCGATGGCCACTGGGTACTGAAAAGAACCAGTTGCAAAGAAATGCAGGGCCGCCATCACCTTAACTGTAGGTGTCAAAGCAGTTGGATAGGTTCTGTGATGCCTCAAATGGGGCTCCAACTGACCACATAGGTCTTGAAGGGTAAGGCGATCCAGACGGAATTTCCATATCATGTCCTAAATCCTCCATGTTCAACAGCACTGGGAATGTACGATGCACATTTGGTTGTCTCCTACATATTATGAAAGGGGACACATGTCAATTTAATTCCCCTATGAGATGTGTCAAACATCTTACATCTTGACTGACACAGCACCAACAATGACTGGACAGTAACAACAGCTTAATGCACAAGTCACATGCAGAGACAACTTGATCACATGTAGTTGTACATGTGGTCAGTATATACATACTGACTACCTCCAAAACAGATTCTGAATATCTGAATGGTAAACAGTATATTCATACATCTTGTGTCACCCGCCCTGGGTGTAGGTGACACAGTACATGTTGGAAACAGCAACACTGCAGACTACTACGTAGTTGCTGTACCTGCCACACATTCTTGCATAAGTCACACATATCACAACTATTCTACACAATGAGCACAGTGTGTGTAAGCTGATCAAATATGAAGATGAACACAGTAATGTACACAGTGAAATAGGCACATCATGTGGTCAGGCCATCATTACTCTGTGTTGATTAGCCATCACACACAATGAAATGTGCACAAATATGAGACTCCATTACACACCAAATCGGAGTACATGCACACAAATATCATAGGTGAAATGTGAGTAAGTACATGCCAGAGCATGTAATCATGTGCACTGACATGGCATGTGTAGGAATCAGTGAGTTGCATGTCACACTAGCATTCAATTTTGCAAACAGGTGCTGTGATACATTGTGATGGTCTAGGGTTCAAAGATGAAAATTGGCTATTGCAATTGCTAGAGCATAATGTGTCCATAGGTGCGATATGCGTGCACCGCTTCCGCGGTCCCGGTCATTGGTCAGAATTGTAAGATACCAAATCGCGGAAGCTACCGCAGGGCGCCCGCGGTGTACCACCTCCAATGCTTATGCCATTGCAGACAATGCGAACCACGATCACGGTAGTGAATTACACATTTGAAAACCGCGGTAGGCATGCTCCGCTACTGTGGGCCCGTCATCGGGTACAATTGAAAGAAGCAGTATTGCAGTAGTGACCGCCCGGCCACCGAGGCTTGCCACTGCCAATGCCCTTGCCATTGCAACCAATGGGAACTGTGATCGCAGTAGTGAAATACACATTTGAAAACCGCGGTAGGCGTGCCCTGCTACCAAGGGCCTGGTCATTGGGTATAATCGAAAGATGCAGGATTGCAGTAGTGACCACCTGACCCCCTGTGCCAATGCCATTGCAGCCAATGGGAACTGTGATCGCGGTGGTGCAATTCAATTTTGAAACTCGCAGTAGGCGTGCACCGCCGCAGCGGTCCCAGTTATTGGTTACAATTGAAAAATGCTAACCAGGCAGACCAATTGTAGCAGCTGAGTACCACTGAAACAACCCAAGGGGCCTATATATGTCTGTGAGAGAGCCACACATTTCAATTGCATTCAGGCACTGCTGCATGCCATTCTTCACCACCAACTGCTGCTGTTCCTGTCTCCTGGACCCAGTGATGGTGAGAACTGAGAACATCAGAGCCTGTCCCTTCACCATAGAGGAGCTGGAGGTCCTGGTGGATGAGGTCCTTTCACAGTATGGGAAGCTATATGGTGCACCAGATGTACTGGTAAGTGTTTCAGAGTTAATGTTTGAGAGTGCTCAGAGTGCTCACATGATGTTGTTCTGCAGTAGTATGTGCCTGTGAGTGCAAGTTAATGTGCATTCATCCGCCTTTTCCATATACCATGCTCCATAAATAGCCTAGTAAGAATTGCATTTGAGTATTTGGGGAGGATGGCAGCATGGACATTTCTGCAGCCCTCCTTCAGCATGTCTGAGACTGGGTAACGTAAATGTGTGATACACTGCCTAGCATGCTGACTTCATTTCAATGGGGTGTTTAGCCTTATTTCCACTGATCCAAGGCTGCATTGAAGGATGGGAGGGACATGCAGTGGTTTTGCAGCCATACAGTTACACTTCTGGTTTGGACACTCGAAGTCTGAAAAAACAGTGCTATGTGATGTAATAGTCCATGAGGTTTTCACATGTTCATTGGTGACATTACAAATGTTTTTTGTCCAGAGGGTACTAAAGAATGTGTGTACAGTTTTCAATTTGCCCCTATGGATATGTGTGGATTATGCACAATAGTAAAATGCCTGAGTGTAACACTCTTGGTGGTAATTCACCTATGACACATCAGATAAATGTAATGTGGAGATGTCTTCCTTCCATTGTTTTCATTATGTGTTCTGTCTCGCATATGTGGGCACCGTTTCCCCTCTCATTTTGTACATGCATGTGAAATGTCTGCTGCCCACGTTTAACCTCAGTGTGAGTCCCACTGGACTGCACAGAAACTGCCCAATTTTAAAAGGACACATCAGTAAATGGACTGAGTGAAATATATGTGTTGTCCGCCACCCTATTTCTCAATGAACTATCTTAGGCCCGGAGATTGCACAAGACAGGACTACACCTTGTGAGAAGAGTGTGAGAATGTAAGATCATTGCCCTAAATGTGACCTCCATGACACAGGTAGCCATTCACTGGCCAAGGACATTGAGGGGTGTTTAGTGTTGGACACAGTGAGTCTGCCCGACACATCATTTCAAATGTATTGTTTGTATTACTCACTCAAATACTGCATCACAGAGAAGGGTCTTCTTCACATTTGTTTCTGTTCTGGTACTCTGCATGTGTATGATATGGCCATGTACTGTGTCCATCATCATACATGTATACATTTCTATGAGATTATTTGATTCAAGTGTACTACGTGTCATGCTGTATGGCCTCTGCACAACATTTATGTATTGGTGTGCTATGTTTAGTCATGCTCCTGTACTGACACACAGTGGGACATAACACAGTGTCACTGAAACCTCCTCTTCTTGTCCCCCATGCCTGCAGCTTAAGATCCCCCAGCGTAAGGCAATATGGAGGGCCATTGCACGCAAGGTGCAGGCTTTGGGTGTCTCCAATTGACGGCACACACACTGTCACAAGAGGTGGGATGACATCAGCTGGCTGATCAAAAACATGGCAGAGAAGACGCTGGGGGTGCTCCCTCTAAGTGGCAGTTTGGCGCGCAGGAGCATGACAGCACTAATGGCCCGCATCATGGCAGTGACACAGCCAGAGCTTGATGGACGCTTGAGGGCCCATCAGGAGAAAGTTGGGGGTGAGTATTAAGCAAAGTGTGACTTCGGGTGTCAGTGACTGCATGAATCTCAACCCTGAGCCAGTGGGAAGCTCTGTGATGTCTCTAGTGTGATGCAATGGCTTCTAAGTGGCCTCAATGTTGAGTGCAGCTGTTATGCATTTTTACAACATTCGGTTTATCATGTGTTTAAAACAATGACCCTTGTCATTGACAGATGAGATGTGGCCTTGTGACATATGCTGCAGTATGTGTGTCATAGACATCACCTGGCAGTGAACAGCAGTGAGCATCATGTTAGTGTGCATTTATAGATGTGTACTCTACTCAACATAAAATATGCGACAACTACACAGAAGACACCAATGTGCAACTGTAGTTGTGCTTCAAAGCAGAACATGGTGGATAGCAGGAGCTTGTGGCCATTGCAAAAGGACATTTGGGAGTCTGTATCTGTGGTGACCCCTTAAAGTGACTCCATATGTGACAGAGACAACATGTTTAGATGTATATCTATGTCAACTTGAGGCACGTAGGTATGCTTACAGAGAATAGTATGTTAGGTTACAGGGAGGAACGGGCCAGCTATTTGGCTGTGTCAACTTCACATGGGGCATTACTGTCAACAATGCATGTTTCCATGCATCTTCTGATGATTGCATAAATGTTGCACATGCTGACTGTACACGGAGGAGGGCAACATGGGAGTATCATTTTCAAGTGTTGTGCTTCGCCTGCATATGATGTTTGTGAGTATGGCACTATACTGAACCTATGTCTCTGTCTCTTGCAGCATCTACCGAGGGCACGGAAGGACAGGGGACTGACAGCAGTGGAGAAGCTTCTGGCATGACTGCTACACATGAGCTCACTGACACTGATGTGACCAGCGCCTCGGAGGGGGACAGGAGTGCCCTGGATGAATCACAACTTGAAACACCAACCTCCACATCATCAGACTCCAGCGGTGACTCCTCAATGTTGGCGGGCACAGGAAGTTCAAAATCTGCCTATTCTTCCACCACACATCGTCCAGTGCCCACTCTCCCAGTTGCTACCACAAGTGCTGTCCGTTCCTGCAGCCCTAGGAAGTGTAGAGTCTCCTTCCCCCAGGCACCGCTGCCCACAATGTTGAGGCGGTGGATCTTTTGCACCAGCTGTGTGTGGGACAGACTGCTCTCCTGAATGCCTTCCAGGATCATGACAAGAAGTTGGGACAGGTAGTTGCCTTCATGGAGGGGATTCATTCTGCCGTGGGTGGCCTACACCGAACTGTCCAGTCTTTCTCCTCCACAGTGATTGCAGCCATTCAGCAGTAACAGGCTCCAAGTCCAGCTCCTGTCCCTTCAGCAACCACCCTGCCAGTGGCACCACCTGCTGAGAGTGCCCACACACCACAGCCCTCAGGCACCAAGTCCTCCACATGCAGCACAAAACAGCAGCACTCCAAGATTTCTGAAAGTAGACAACATTCTGAATTCAGTAAAGTTCATGTGTTAATCGCCCAAGGTTTTCCCAAAAAAAATAACTGTTGAAATAAAGAAATATTGAAAATGAGTTGGAAAAAATGGCAATTTGGGACAATGTTTTCATCTGTAACTTTTTATTACAATGGCCAATGTATAAAACAACATACCATTACATCCACTAGACCCTTCTGTTTAATGGAATATATAGGGTTTATAGGTCCTCCAGGAACCCAAGGTACCCAGAGCTAACAACTGAGCTGCACCGTACAATGATTTTTCGTTGTGTAGCGAGTATAGACCAATTCATATGGTCAAATGGTGAAAAATGGGTATCAATACACCTATGTATTTCTGAAATGGGAAAAGGATATGGAGTTTAGGAGCAGTGGTTATTAGTACATCTGAGCCTGAGTTCAGAATGTAATAAAGGCTTTTCTACATATACATTTTGCTTATATGTTTAAAGTAATTTTGACTTGTTTTTTTTATTTTTATTTTTTTATATTTTTTCCTCATACTGCAATGTAGTGTATCTGGAGTTATCGGGGACCCAATTCTCTATTTTCTAGACCAGCCCAATTCCCCGAGTTTCGGGGAGATACATTCTGTGGATTCTGTAGAGTAGGGTCCCCTTTCGTCCGTACCACTTCCAATACGCACTGGGGGAGCTGACCACTCTAGTCACTCACACAAGCATTATGCTTGTGGTTTTATTGCCATTGCATAATCATTGGAATTAAATGGGTCCATGCTTAATTATGATGTAGAATTATAGGGTTAATTTGCGAATTGGGAGTCTTCCCATATTTCCCAATATTCATGCCTTTTACTGGGTTTCCCTCTCCTGTCCCATTTATTTATTCTGTTAATTGAGGCCACCCAGTCCATATGTGTGGGGGGGATTGGTCTTATCCATTTTAAGCAGAGTTCCCTTCGAGCAAGCAAAATCATAATAAACAAAAGATTTTCTTCCTTTTTGGTTAACGTTATTACCATATCATGTCTACTGACCCCAAAAATAACAAGATCTATACTTACTTTAACTGGTCTTCTCAATACCAAATCAATGGTTTTACTCACTTCCTGCCAGAATCCTTCGATGTGAGGACATTGCCAAAACATGTGCACATCATCTGCTCTTTGTAGAGCACATTTGAGGCATAATTTCGTAACAGATCCTCCAAAACTAGAGAGACGCTTCGGGGTCCAGTATGCTCTATGGGAAGTAAAGAGATGATTTCTCTTTAAGGTAGCAAACTTCACAATAGACCAGCATTTGTTCATTGATACTTGCCACAAATTTTGGAGATCCAGCGCCGGCAGATCTTTCCCCCAGATCACATCGGGAATCGAAAACTCCTCCTCTCCTGCTTTTACCAATGCCCAGTACCATGTTGCTATTTCTTTTTTCTTTGGGGGATTCTTTATCATGATTGTTTCCACAATCCTATTTCCGGGAAATTTCTCCTTCAGTGTTTTTGCCCAGCTAGTGAGCTGATAATATTTAAATTTTGAAAGGGCTGCACTCGAATTCGTAAGCAGAGTTCCCCAGTCTATTATGTTATTCTCAACCATTAACTGGCCCCATACTTGAAAACCAGAGGATTTAAAAGGTATTGCCAAGCTGTCTTTGAGGCATTCTGGTGTTCCTGGGGAACCCCATATAGGCGCGAACCCACTATAGTATGGAATATTTAGAGTGCACCTGATTTGATACCATAGCTTAGCTGCTTCTCTCAAAGTCTTCAGTTTCACCTTTTTGAAGTATTTTGGATGACCAAATTTGAATAGAAAGTGGCCAGTGTTTCTAGTCATTGCTTTAAGATGTTCTGGATACAAATCATAGTTGTTTAGTAGAACCCTCATATGTTTGAATTGGAAGGCTCTGTAGTATTCCACTAGATCTGGGCTGGCAATTCCTCCTTCTGCTTTTCTTCTTCGTAATTTACTCCAGGCTATGCGTGTACTTTTAGCCATCCAAATAAAGCTCGCTATTTATCCTTGTATTTTTTCCCTCTTAAATTCCAATGGTATTGCGCTAAATAGGAATGTGTATTTTGGAAGGATAGACATCTTGATTATGTTGGATCTACCTAAGAAGGTTAGAGGAAGACCTCCCCATGTTTTAAATAACTTTTTCACGTCAGCTGTTACTCTGTCCATGTTAATCTCAGGTATCTTATCTAGGTTTTTAATCAGGTCTATCCCCAAGTACCTGATTTTCTCCCTGGTATAGATATTATCTACCTGGGAATTCCAACTCATTATCTCCGTTTTTAGTTGGTTAGTTTGATAACCTGAAACCCTTCCAAAATGTCTTATGGTGTCATCAATGGCTTGGACAGAACCTGCATAGTTACTCGTGAAAATCATCACATCATCTGCATACAAGGCTATTTTTTTTTCCCAGGTCTGGAATATAAATGGTGTTATTTCCGTGTGGACTCTGAGCCTGTTTGCCAAGGGCTCAATATATAAATTAAAAAGGAGGGGAGACAAGGGGCATCCCTGGCGGGTTCCTCTACATATGTGGATATTTTCTGTTAAATTCCCGTTAATTAGGACCTTAGCTTTTGGTGCTCAATACATTTCTTTAATTGCACCCTGAAAATTTTCTCCCAAATTATATTTTGCTAGGGTAGCATTCAAGAAAGCCCAGTTTACTCTATCGAATGCTTTGGCCGCATCCAGTGTTATTATTGTCAGAGGAATTTTTTCAGTTATTGCTATGTCAATTGCCCCTATAAGCTCCTGCGTAAGATCTTGTAAGTGCCTACCCCTTATAAAGCCTTTCTGATCTTCTTTTATCAAATTTCCTGCTATATTACCAAGCCTCTTTGCTAAGATTTGTGTATAGATCTTATAATCACAATTTAGTAAGCTTATAGGGCGGTAAGATTCACATTTAACTGGATTTTTACCCGGTTTTAAGAGGATACTTATCGTAGCGTCATTCCAAGAATCAGGAAGTCTCCCCTTCTCAAGATAGATTGTATTTAACAAATTTGTAAGTGGGGGGCTATAATCTCACTTAGTCTACTATATAGTTCATTGGGTAAAGCGTCTGGGCCTGCTGCTTTACCTCTCTTCAGACCTTTCATTACTTCTTCTACCTCCTCTTTAGTGATTAGGGCATTCAGATCCTCTTTTTCCAGATTTGTTAACTCAGGAAGTTCCAAATTGAGTAGGTATTCTTCTAAGGCCTCATTCGTTGGAACGGTATCTTCAGTATATAAGGAAGAGAAGAAGTCTTCAAATTCTTTCATTATTACCCCTTCATCTGAACAAGGGAATGTACCGTCTTGTGGTAAAATATTAAGTTTTTTATTTCTATTGGTGTCAGTCTTCGTTTGCCAAGCTAACAGCTTACTACAGCCCTCTCCGTATTCATAGTGAGCGAGCTTACTTACTTCCCATCTCTCTCTAACCTTGCTTTCAAGGATTCCTGTTAGTCTTTCCTCATTTGCCGCTTTGTCTGCTTCCAACTTCTTTTTCTTATCCAGGTCTACCTCGGCTTCTATTAATAACTCTGAGTCTTTGATATCGGTTTCCAACCTTCTGATATCTTGTTTTGATAGTTTTGTTTTATAAGCGGCCAGACTGAGTATTTTCCCCCTAATAACAGCCTTGTATGCATCCCATGTGATTTGAGGAGATACTCCCTCTTTATTATTCTCAAAGAAATCCATTGACTCTTTTTTTAGATTCTCAACGACATGCGCATCATTAAAAATGGTCCGATCTACCGTCCATCTCATGGTAGTTTGTTCCTTACCCAACTTAGTTTTGAGTAGGACGGCAGAATGGTCTGAAAGTAAGGCTGGTAAATGCTCAGCCTTGATAATTTTACACACTATCATTTTTTCCACCAAAAAGAAGTCAATTCTGGACTGAAGACCCAATCTTTTGTTTTTGAAAGTGAACGGGTAATTTTTGTCCCCTTTCTCCTTCCAAATATCCACCAACCCCAGATCTTTTCTATAGATTCCCAACCATTCCCTCATTTTTGGGAGATTAATATATTTCATTGGGGGCAGGCGATCTATTTTGGGGTCCGGAATTAGATTGAAGTCTCCTCCTAAGACCACTGGAGATTCAGACGATAATAAAAGAGTATATACATTTTGTAATGAAGTAGGGTCATCTAAGTTCGGCCCATAATACCCGGCTATCGTGTATGGGGAGTTGTTAATTCTGACCATGGCAATTGCCCATCTACCTTTTTTATCTACTTCAATTCTCTCGATTCTGGCTTTTATAGATTTTTTAAAGAGTATAGCTACCCCTTTTACCACGCACTCCTGATCTGTGCAAACATAGCAATCTACCTATCTCGTTTTTTTAATAATATCATCCCATTCCTTCTTTAATAGATGTGTCTCTTGTAATATTATAATCTCACAATCTGTCACCCTTAAATATTCCAAAATTCGACGCCTTCTGCTTGGTATCCTTAACCCATTTACATTCCAAGATAAAATATTAACATTTCTTCCAGACATTTCTTCTCTCTCCTAATCTTGCAAACTGGTTTGCCCTGTTTTCTCTTAACTGACCTTGATAGGTCTTAATAACTCCCATTGCTTTTTCTGTTGTTTTTTCTGCATTCTGAGGATATTTTTTCAATTTTTTCCCTAATTTGCTCCCCACCCTTGTGCATTTTTTTTTTTTTTTTTTTGCTTTTATATTTTTTGAAAGATAAAAAACCCACCCTGGGGAAGCCTCCCTCTTTACTTTTTTGGGGTATATTGATAGCCCCTTCTGAGCTCCATGACTGCCCGTTTTTTTTTCCCATTTAGCTTATGTGGACTCCTCTTATACTTTTTTTTTTTTTTAGATTGTGTGAATTATTTAAATTTCATTTTTATATTTTTAGTTAACTATTCGAACACACAATCTCTGAACTAAGTCACCAGGAGCTAAATCAACAATCCTACTCTCCTATAGGGAATATGGTTCAAAACTCCAGTAGACAGCCCTGATCAACTCCTTACTTGATCTTTCATTTGCTCAAGGAAAAGTGAGACTTCTGCGGGATCTCTTATATTATGCATTTTATTTTGCCACATTATTCTGAGGCTGGCCGGGAACTTCATTTGTACTGAGGCTCCTAGACTTTTTAGTTCCTGCATATACTGCCCGAGTTCCCATTGTCTATCTTGAGTAGATTTTGAGATATCTGATCTAATCCTGAAGGTCCAGTCATCTTTATTGTAAAGACCTTTTTTTAATGCTTCACTCAGGATTCTTTCTTTAATGTTATATGTTTTGAAATTTACTAAAATTTTTCGTGGGTTTTTCCTCTCTTTGTTTCTGCCAAAGGGGTCACGGTGAACTCTTTGAATGTCATCCTCTAGTCCTAATTCTTTTGTCCATGGAAATTGTTCCTCGAGTAGCTGGACTATGAATTTCTTGACGTCTACCCCTTCTTTTCCTTCGGGGACATTTAATATTCGTAAATTGTTTTTTCTTGCCTGATTTTCCAAGGATTCCAATTTTTCACTTGTACTTCTTTTACTCTCTTTTAGAACTCTTATGTCTTTTTCATTTTGTTCAACTTTTTTAGAGAGCCCCTCAACTGTTGCTTCAACTTCAGTGACCCGGTCATTCAATGCGATCATCTTAGTGTCTAAGGCCTCACATACCTCCCGGATTTTTCTCTGATTCATCTCTGATACTGCAAATTTTGCCCTCATTTCCACCAGCATCTTCTCCAGAAACTGATCCGTTGGGCTCAAACCTGGAGTCAGGGTTTGTGTATGATCCCCCGAAACACTGTTCACACCGAGGTGTAAATTCGGTTGGTCGTCTGCTGGGATCAATTGGTGGCCCACCAGCTCATCTACCGTTGGCTTAGGCTGAGCTGGCTGAGCTGGTATGACTGAAGTAGAGGGGGGGGGGTAACTACTTTAGACATCAATAGAGAAGAATCGGGTGGAGATGGTATAACAGTTTTAGGATGAGACCCGGTTAATACAGGAGCAGTAGCCAAGGGAATTGTCACTGCTGAGGAGGGAGTCAAGAGGGGGACAGTTTTCGTAAAGTTGGTCCCTTTTGCTAAACTCTTTCGACTTTGTTCCTGGATATTAAAGAAGGATCTGAGAGAGGGGGTCACTCGAGGAGGGGGTACCACGCTGTCACTCCTCCCTGATTCTTTTCGAGTTCTTCCTTTCGTATAAAAGCTGTTGGAGTCCAGCTTGCCCTGTTTTTTTTAACTTCTCTTTGTACTGCGAGGGGCAATATGTAGTTTAGGGTCTACTGGGATTGCGTTTTGGAAAAAGTCCCTATTCCTTAGGCAGTAAGTGGACCTGCCTTTCTCCTGCTCAGTGTTTGTTATTTCTCCATTAGCTTGTGTTATAGATTGTTCCTCCTCTATTTGAGTTGGTACACTCGATCCTCCAGTCTTCGTTGTTTTTAGGGTGTTTACCCCCCCACCCGCACTTCTTATGCCTTCAATAGTGCTGAGTTTTAGCATCCAGAACGGAACTCTTACAAGTTTTAACAAATTGGTAGTACTTTTCTCCCCGTGCTCATTCAAGGTCAGAAAAGCCCCTTTTGTGACTTTGGTGTGAGGATTAACCACTTTATTTTCTAATATTTCTCTTTCTAATGTTTTCTGCGCAATATCCAAACCCCCCTGAACACTTCTCTGCTTAAGAGTCAATTCCCCCTGATCTACAAAGATTATATGTCCTCTTGTACACGTCTCCAAATACTGTTTGTTCTTTGGAGGAGGACTCTGCAACTGCAGCTGACCCCCAGCTATGCTCAGCGTCTCGCACCCTGCTTTACCTTCCGCTGTTGCGAATGCTCTGTCTCTTCCCCCGCTGCCCCGGAACAGAAAGGACACTCTGCTCGCGGCTCGCTGAACGGCTTTGCGAGCCTTTCGAGCGGCGCTCCACACCCCTGTGGATGGAACAACCGCTGCCTCTCCTGCTTCACTCGTCGGAGTAGAGGGTGTGGAATACAGAGTGTTGAGCGCAAACATCGAGGTCTTTCAACTCGGTAAATTTCTGGGGGTAGGTGCGATTCCTCTGATGGCTCGTTGTACTTGTCAAAGTCTCTGTATATCGGTATCCATTAGTCTCTCACACACGGAGTCCTTTTTCACAGCGAAGAGTAGGGAGAAGGAAAAGTAGCCGTTTTTTACTGATTCGTGTTAGGGCAGTCATTCGGAGCTCCCGACCTGGCGTACTAGTCGGTAAGCCTGGGCAAAGCACTACGCTACGCTCGCGTAGTTTGCGAAGTTCGCGCTACTTCGCACTACGCGAACTGCACGTAGCACAGTGCGAACACGCGTAGCGTAGTGTTGCGTAGTGCTGCGGTCATTTTTTGCTTGCTCGCGGCCCTCAACGTCAAGTTGGCGGCCGCGAGCAAGCAAAATGACATCCCGGCGAGACTTTTTCCTTGTTCGCGATCAGCAACTTCAAGTTGGCGATCGCGAGCATGGAAAATAACCCTCCCGGCGAGATTACCAACGCGAGGAGGTCAGGTTTCTCATTGCGAGTGGTCGCGTATGCTCGCGACCGCTCGTGATGAGAAACTACCAGTTCGCGTTGAGAAAGCTGCAGCTCGAGTAAAATTCTACTCGAGCAGCAGAAAACTACAGCTCGCACTGTGCAAGATGCCATTTTCAATGATTGCACAGTGCCGGTTGCATGTCCGCACTGTGCAATCATTGAAAACGACATCTGGCACAGTGCGAACAAGGTACTACGCAGTTCACGAAGTGCTACGCGTAGCTCGCGTAGTGCGAACTGCACTTTGCGTAGCTTCGCGAATACGCCCAGGGTTACTAGTCGGCCGCCATCTTCCCCCTTTGCCCGAACAGCAGTCCTGGCAACATTTTGACTTGTTATCCTAATTTTCATATCATCCTGTGGGATTTTATGACACCCTCATTTTCCTAGTTTTCTGAACTTCCTTCTCAATGCCTTAGCGGAGTTGTATTTTGTTTTGTTTTGTACTACAGGATCTATTTTGTCTTAACCAATTAGTCAGACGTTCATTGACTGTGTAAACTTTTAACATACATTTCTTTTCTTGTGTGCATCACGAACAGTCTTTGTATAATACCTTTGAATGTTAAGAGTTTATGTAGCCCTGTAACAAAACAGAGGTCTCACTTACAGGTCTATGTGGAAAGTCAAATTGAACTTTTGTAAGAAACCCATTTATTGTAAAAAGATGCCAATACATTGAAAACAAAGTGAGAAGGTCATGTTATTTACTCTCTAAAATAAAATCAAAACTTGGTTAGTTGTCCTTTTTGATGTCATTGTAGAATAGACTGATGGACAAGGTAGATGGTTCTTCTTGGATTTAAAGCTCAATGAAAATCCACTGTCTAGATTTAATTTGGCCTATGCAAAAGTTTAATTACGCTAACCTAACTCACGTAATTTAGGTAATTTCATGTAACGCTTCTGCAAAATTCCCCAAATGACACCATTACACCACTTCCCACTTTAACTGGAATGGCGTGCAAACAAATGATGAATTTAACTCAGATCTGGGGGTGAATGTTTGATTAGTTCAGCATTCTGTTCATCATCTGTTCTTTTTGTATTTGTCGCCTTGAATGGGAAGGGTACGCCCCAACGTGGTCCCGTGCTTGTTGCGCCACCAGATTCAATCTAGCCTATCTGATGAGAGGTGAAACCCCAAAACCAGTCCCAGGATGCTTTTTTCTGGTCCAGGGAGGGCCTGGCCTGGCAGCTCAGGCACCAGATTTAAACTAATCTATCTGATGAGGGGTGGAACCCCAAAACCAGTCCCAGGATGCTTGTTTCTGGTCCAGGGAGGGCCTGGCCTGGCAGCTCAGGCTGGACTGTTCCCATAGGGAGCAGGGTCAAGACTTGTTTGCATATGGCTGGGTCTAAACTAGAATGGCGTGGTGTGCAAAAAACAATGGATTTATCCCAGATCTGTGACTGGAGGTGAATGTTTGATTGGTTCAGCATTCCATCAATCACCTGTTTTTTTGCACTTCCCATAATTGGGCACCAACCACAGATGTTAAAATATTAAACACAGTCACAATTTGGCAGAAACATTAACTGTGATCATGTAGGAACATAAGAACATGAGTGGCTGTTGTTCGCAATTCTATTTAAATGCATCCTGGTGTCAAAAATTAACACAAGGATGCATTTCTCACTGACATTTAGCATAAAATGATCAATTGGTATTTTGTATAATTATGTGTAATTTTGACACAATTTCACACAATTATTTGAAAGAAAATTACTAAAGATTTCACATTCCTAGATATGATATATATGGTCCTAACATAGTGGAAAAAAAATGTAACTAGATCATTGAATGTCCAAATGTAAATTTCGCAGTGTTCAGTGATGAAGCATACTTTTGTAGATAAAAGTTCCGAGACAAAATGCATTCCAAACAAAATACAAAGGCTTTTAAACAATCAATTTCCTCTCAGAGGCAGTAGACACAGGGGAATTTTAAATCCTGATCCTATAGTACACCTTTAATTCACCTGGTAATCAGTCAAGTTCAAGAATAGATACCATCATTCTGAGTAGCAATATTTTTGTGTTTTAAATCCTTGTCAAAATCAGAAATTGGCACCAATCTTATTTTCAATCATGCCCCTTTTATTGCAGATCTAGACACGCTACCTAGCAATTCATTACTTACTAGGTGGTAGTTTAACAATTCATTGCTATAAGGAAAACATTTTGTAAATGATTTTGGATGATTCATTGTCGAGTTATGTGATATGAATACAATTCAACACAATGAATTTAATGTTATTCTGGATCAATTGAAAAGCCAGGTACAGATTTATCATTAACTATGTTGCCATCAAGAAAAAGATAGTTCTTAAAGTGTCTTCATTCTCATTATGAATATCTTTCTTCTAGCCACAAGAATTCTTTAGCTCACCTTACCCAAGACAAGGTGGAATTCATGAAAAAATGTATCTTCGTTGTACTTTATTGAGAGTCAACACTATGGGCCCCATTACGATGGCGGGCGGACTTTATGTGCCACCGTATCGGACAACGGGACCAACCGCCAGAGGTGCGGCGGTCCCGCGAGGCCAATTAGACCCTGGCGGTCGCATCCAGCATCTTTAACATTGCGGCGGGTGGTGCTGTAAGCAGCACCCGCCGCAATGTTAAAGTGGCATGTTGTGCATTGCCATGCACAATGTGACAGGCACCACGCTGTGCCTGCCACCTTGTGCGTGGCAATGTGTTACCCCCCAAGTGCAACCAAACCCCGGGGACCCGCAACGGGCCCCCAAAGTGATTTACCGTATGCCTTTCCATGGCAGAGTCTCCGCTATGGAAAGGCATACCCACCGCCAGCATCATAATATGGATGGTGGTGCCTGCAAGGCACTGCCACCATATTGTGGGCCTTCTCTGCCCGGCCAGCAATCATGCGGATTGCCGACCGGCAGAAAAGCGGCAGACGGCCATTCCGTCTGCCACGGTACCTTCACCATGGTAATACGGCAGGGGGTAAATGTAGTATGGATGGCGGGCAGACGCGACCGCTGGCCGGGAGGAGGTGATCCGCCCACCATCATAATAGGGCCCTAAGAGGCCCATTAGAATGTCGGGCGGATCGCCACCGCCCGCATGGCGGTGGCGATCCGCCTGACATTTTTTCCTGCCCACATGCCATTCTCCCCCGCCATATTACTATGGCGGGGGGACTCCGGCAGACGGAAAGACCGTCTGCCATTTTTCCGCCGGCAGGCAATCTGCCCGATTGCCTACCGGGCAGAAAAGCTGTTAATATGGTGGCGGTGTCAGGTAGACACCCCCATTCATATTTGAATGCAGGCGGGGACATGCCTTTCCGTGGCTGCAACGCCGCCACGGAAAGTCATGCGGTCTTCAACATTGGGGCCCGTAGCGGGCCCCCCGGGATTCTGGGGGGTGGGGTTGCACATGGGGGTACCTATGGTACCCCCCTGCATTTCAATGTACAACGTGGCAGGCACCGCGCAGTGCCTGTCACGTTGTGCATTGAAAGGCACAACTTGCTTTTATGGCATTGCAGCGGGCGGTGCTTTCAGCACCGCCCGCCGCAATGTTACAAATGCGGGATGCGCCCGCCAGTGTGGTGGGTGCATCCTAATTGTAGGTGCGGGACCGCCGCAAGCATTGCAGGCGGTGCCGTTTCCCAGGGTATGGCGGGCGGACTAATGACCCTCTATGTATTCTAGTGGATACAATAAAGCTGGTAAAATGTTAGCGGATGTTTTAAAAATTAGAAAAAAAAAATCAACATTAGTGTTATCACTGATAAAACTGTTCATGAACATTATAAAGATTATGAACTCCTAGAGTGCTTTTTGGACTATTACTGTCATTTAAATACTCTTTAAATTGTCCCATCAGGAGGACTTCTCTAATTCTATACCCAAACCATCAGAATAAATTGTTAACCTCTCTTCCTCTGGGACTAGATCTTGATTTGAGTAAAATACATGTTGCTGTAGCCAAACTACCAAAAGAAAAAGCACAAGGTCCAGACCATTTCTCCATATTGTTCTATTCATGTTTTGTCTTGGACTTTGGTGCTGAAACTAATGTCACTCTTCCAGCAGTTTCTTTCTGCGGTGGTGTACACAGTTTGCTTCTAGAGACAATGCTTCTCTGTTTCCTAGGAAAGATTGGGGTTTGTCTTTTTGTAAGAATTAGAGTCCTATTTATTTAATCAAAATCGACTGCAACATCTTTGCTTGATATTATAATCTACATATTCCTGATTTAATTGTTAAATAACAGTCTGGTTTCCTTAAAAGTAGTTATCACCGATAACTTCAGGACTTTTCTGGATCTTATACATGGTGCTTTATAAAGAAGAGAACTGTTGGCAGCAACAGCATTAGATGCTGAGAAAGCTTGTAGAAAGCTGGCTTTGTATATACTACACCAAAGAAAGGTACAGTGTGCACTGAGTCGAGTGGATCCCCAAAGGTATGCAGAGGTTAAAGTAGATAGTACCTTACTCTCTATCTGTGGTAGTGTGGGCGAGCAGTAAGGCCTTATCAGAGGGTAGTGTTGAGCATTTATTGCACACACTCAGGTACGAAATGATTACACACACTCAAGGACTGAACTTTGACCAATTTTTTTGTATAAAAATATTATTTAGGTACAGTTATTTCCTACAACCAAGCCAGGCCTGGTACAGTTAGGTATACAAATACATTGCAAGCATATGCAGTTTAAATACAGTTTGAATGTAGTGAATTGGTTACAGAATAATTACTTTGTATTTGCAAAAAGTCAGAATTACTTTTCAGTTACTTTTCTTACACAGCCAGGTATATCTAGATACTAAACTGGTGCATCTCCTGAGGGGAAGGAAAAAGGATATAATGTGCTTGTAAGCTCAGTACAGGTTTACAGTATCACTCATGAGCCACACTTAGTCAATTCAATTCAATTCATAAAGCTTTATTCGGTACATTGCATCAATGACCATAAAAGCACATACAAGTTATAAACACAAAACATCATACAGAATACAGAGGTACAGATCAGTCATATAAATAATTAAAACATCAAGCTTTTCCTTGTTTGGATACATTTAAAAAGGTAGGTAGCAGTAAAAAAGCAGATATCTACTTCACGCATATTAAAAAGCAATTTCATGGAATCGTGCACAGTACGTACACCATATTTCACAAAAATTGGTTTTAAACGGTAAATTCGCAAGTAATAGTACAATTTACAAATTAAAAGTAGATGCAAAGTGCTTTGTGCAGAAGTGCCATCACAGGGACAGGGTCCAACCGGGTGTGAATTAAGAGAGGGGAAGGCTACCAAGTTGTGTACGATACCAAGTCTTAGTCTTGTCAACACAAACCGGTGGGAAGCTCTGGTAACATTACTGAGATATAATTGAAACCCTTCTCCCTCCACATGTTTATTATAAAAAGTGCTGGTAACTAAAAGATCAGCCACACTTAGTCCTGAGAAGACAGAACTGGATTTATGGGTCCGTGGGTAGGATTCGGTCAAATTTGCACTTGAGGTGCACCGCCAGTGGCACAAAGGCGGCTGGTTGCAGAGTGCATAGACCATACGTTAGCAAATGTGCTAAGCATGGTTGTGGGCTTTTGGACTGCGGTGGGCAGGCCACCAGGTTGGGAAACAAATGTTTCTGGAGTCGAGGTAAGCACTGTAAGGCCCAATGGACAACACAAGAACTACACCACCAGCGGCACAGAGGCGGCCGGGTGGAGAATGCGGTCTTGGCTGATGCTGCAGATTCGGTCGAGGATCCCTCAGAGTCGGACAAAGGCTGATGAGGCAAATGGAGTCTTTTGGAGTTGTTGTCTTGTGACCGCAAGTGTTCAAGATGGAGTCAGTCGGACGGTCGTGGTGGCTCTTTCTATACCACTTCGTTTACGGAGTCGTCTGGGTGTCGCCTTCAGTTGCAGTTAAGGGGACCTTCCAAGTTGTTTGCTGCAGATTTGATTTAAGAGCTTATAGAGGCTCCGGGGTCACTGGGATCAAGGCTAGGAACACCGGGTGGAACGCCTTAGGGTGTTGGGTCACTCAGGCTCAGGGTACTGGGAGCAGAGTGGTGGAAACTCACGGAATCGGCTGGAGTCAGTTGTTTTTTTTAGCAAGTTCAGGGCTCACGGGAGGCAGAATCTGTTTGGTTGTGATGGCAGTGCAGGTGCACCGGGCTTTTGAGGGTTGCTGGTTGCCGGACACACCAAGGTTCTGCTGGAGGAGTCTGAGGTCATGACAGGCCAGTAGGGCTGGGTGCAAGTCAGTGGGTGTCCTCCTCTTCTTCTCAAAGCGCAACTGTTTGGTCCTTCATTTTCTTGTTTCTTCTTGTCAGCTCTGGTCTGTGGAGGCAAGGTTCAGGGTTGCCCCTACATACTACATTTAGGGGTGTTACAGGTAGGTACAGGTCAGGACCACTGGGTCCCTTCCTTGAGGTGAGTACACCCCCTATTATGCCACTCTCCAGTGTAAGGGGGTATACGCCTCACTCTGGCTGGCTGAGTCCCCCATCTGCAAGTTGGGTAGGACTGAGAGTTGTGCTTCACCTCACCTCCTCCACCTGAGGGATGGGATTGGCAAAGGTGGGCCCACCTCTCCTCCTAACTTTGGTTTTGCCGCTAATTCTCCCTCACAGAGTGGGGATCAGAACCAGTTGGGGCCAATGCTGGGAGCAGCAGTTGGCTGGGGTAGCTCACAAAGGGTGGAAAGCCTTTGAAGCTTCCCATTCGTAGACCCTGCCCATCCTGGGGGAAGAGGCTTGTCACATCTGCCCAGGATGAGCCTTGTTTCATGACCCCGAGAGTGGCAGGGGTCCAGTAACATGTTTGGTGATGGCAGCTGGCGAGCAGCCACTCAGCCAGGACACTAGAGAGGTCGTTTTTCATTAAATCCCACACTGGCCTCAGTGTGGGTTTAATGTGCTGAAAAGTTTGATACCGAACTTCCCAGTTTTCAGTAAGGCCATTATGGTGCTGTGGAGTTTGTAATAACAAACTCCCATACCATATACTCTTTATGGCATTACTGAACTTACAATGTCTAAGATTTGACTTAGAATCTGTAGGGGTACAGGGCTCATGGACCTGTATCCTCACCACTGGTATAGTGCACCCAGCTAGAGGGGTGACTCATCTATGCCAGGGCAGTGGATTGTAGGCATGGCTCAGAGGAATATGTTTTCATGTCGCCTCTTCATTTTGTTCTGCATCAAAACACACAGCCTGCAATGGCAGTATGTGTGTGTGTGTGTGTGTGTGTGTGTGTGTGTGTGTGTGTGTGTGTAAAGGTACAGGGCCTCTGAAGGTGGCACAATAAGTGCTGCAGCTCCTAGAGGCCTTCCCTGGTCACGGTGCTCTTGGTACCTATGGTACCTTTAAAAGGGACTTACATGTGGCCAGAGAGTTGCCAATTGGGCTTTGCAACAGTGCAGGTTTAGGGAAAGAACATAGGCACTGGGTACCTGGTTGGCAGGAACCTAGGGCACACTCAGTCAACGTACATCAACATTAGGCAAAAAGTGGGGGCAACCATGAAAAAAAGGGGCACTTTCCTACAAAGCTTTTGATTGTTTCTGTTGTCATTTTATGTTAAAGACACAGAGTGGCAAGGTTTTGTCCCAGAATCCTACAATATACTGATTTGCCTTACGCTGCACCCAACACCTCAGTTTTTTATAATTGGATTGCAATCCTATTATTTAATCTGAAAGCAAGTATGCCCTTTTTCTCCATTAATATTCATACCATCTCTTGAAACCTTTTTGCAGAATATCCATTGATCTAGCGGTTTAGTCGTTTTCAAGCATAAGGATGTAGAAGCTAAATGTGTAGCCTTTGCAGACAATGTACTATTATATATGTCTAATACTCATACTTCTATTTCAGCATTTTGTTGAGCTATTCCTTCCCTATTCCATAGTCTCTGGGTATATGTATAAACCTTTAAAGACATAATTAAAGATTTGGGTTTTGCATTGCATTTTGAAAACATTAACTGTTATTGCATTTATATTCAAATTCTATTAAAACACAATTCTAGGTAATTTAGAGGATATTAATCAAACAATGAGCTCATTATTGAATCAATGATCTCCTCTTTTCATCTTGATGGGGTAGACTGGACACCATCAATAATACGGCCAAAAGCTGTGAGGGGAACGGCCAGCCAGCTCTCTTGTGCCGTGAGGGGAACGGCTTACCTGTTTGCATCCGTTTCCGCCGTGAGGGGAACGGCCATCATCCCCTATTGAACTACAGCCCCCAGCAACCCCGCAGCGGTGACGTGGAAACGCGGCGCGCTATTTCATCGGCGCTCGCATCCCGCAGTGTGGGTCCTGCGAAAAGCCGTGAGGGGAATGGCCAGCCAGCTCTCTTGTGCCGTGAGGGGAACGGCTTACCTGTTTGCATCTGTTTCCGCCGTGAGGGGAACGGCCATCATCCCCTATTGAACTACAGCCCCCAGCAGCCCCGCAGCGGTGACTTGAAAACGCGGCGCACTATTTCATCCGCGCTCGCATCCCGCAGCGCGGGACGCGCGCGGGCGTGCCCGGGCCGTGCCCGGCAGCGCCCACCAAAGACCGGAAAAGACTGGACTGGGCCACCCCCCTTAACTGTCAAGTAAGATCCACTGGTAAATTAAAGGCAAGACCCCGCTAGATTCACGCGGGCACTCACCCATTTCATCCCTGCAGCATTAAGTGACTGAGGTCCTATCGCCGCTATTGTCGTTATAGGAAATTTTATATAGTAACTTACTATTAGGGTGCATGCGTGGTACCCAGTTTTAAAACATTGAATGTCACCAGAATATTCGCCTGTGGTATTGATTGTGGGTGATACCCTAGTTACACCGATAGTAGGGCCCCTTTTTCTGTTTTTTGTAACGTGGTAAAGGAGTTACATCAGTTGCAATATATACTGTGTAAACCCACCCCTAGGGTAACGATGGGAAAGCGGAAGGCTACTGAACCTATGATAGGGAAGAGAAAACTAGCTCAGACGCAGAAGCCAGTAAAATCTGCAGCAAACAATTGTACATTGGCTGAGATTGATGACTTAATAGAAGAAGTTGAGAATATGTTGTCTATTGACAAGGGGATTAACACCAAGGGAGGAAATAAAATCTCATCATACTATGGTAAAAGAGAGAAGGTGATACGAGCAAAGTCCCCCAGTCCCATTGTCACAGTCCATCAGACTTATTCCACAACTCAGTCCCAACTATTAACTCCATCACCCTCGAAGCAAAGCATGGGGCCAGTTACTACACGCCCCCCCAGCCTTGACAATACTGAAAATCTAGACAGAAATTCAGGTAGCATTACCCGTAGAGAGGTGACCAATATTGAGTGCTCAAATAGATTTGCACCCCTTGGTGACAATCCAGAGTTTGCTAATACGAACTATGCGAGCAGTAAGGACGAAACGGCTCCAAAGCATCTTGATGTTACAGGGGATCATACCCAGGTGCAGACACAAGATATACCAGAGACACAAGATACTCATAGCCTAGTGGTAAACTTATACAACAAACTTGATGTACTCCAAGAGGAGGTCAGGACAATTAAAACAATGCTCGAGGCCCTAAGTTTCCACCTACCAAAATACGAGGGTGGTGCAACATCTACATTGGGGGAGCTTATTGAACTTGAAAAGAAATCCCCACGTACGACCGGTGAGAGCCAATTGACCCAACCACCACTTGGAGTAACCAAAAGTCACCCTGGGTCTCAGAATTCTACTTCGAGTAAAAATATAATTCCAAACTTACATCTTCCAATTATTTCTGGAAGAGAACAGGATAATAGTCATGATTATTTTAAAAAACCTATCTCTCAACACCAGGCACAATATACTCCTGTAAACTCAAGAATCCCATGCACAAACAGACCTACACAAACTGCCCAGGACTCCTGGAGGGGGTTCAGGGGGCCAGAGTGAAACCGAGAGCCAGATCGGGCTCCCCACTTTTTAATTGGGGAGGATCTGGATTCCCGTAGTGTGTTCCTTACAAATGTTCCAAGATTAAAGGCCGGTATTAGGGAAGACAAGGACAAGGACTCCATAATAAACAAAGCCGTACACTGGATTAGAAAGGAAAGGCAGTGCCTTTCTATAATAAGATCAGATATAAAAAACGTGGAAAGGATCCAACAAGATAAGGGTGATTTGGATGATATAAAGTTAACATTCTACTCTAAAATCATCGCTGATAATTTAATAACCATGAACCTAAGATCTCACTCCCTCTTTAATTCCAGTATTGGCATTAGGCAAAAAAGAACCTGCTTACCTGGTAGGGATATCTAGTCATATACTCATGGGGGGCAAACGAACCTTGAAGATCCAGACTGACTGAGTCAAGCGTGGCACCAATTCCCTTCGGAAAGAGTGATACCCGCTATAGCCCCCGAGCCCCAAAGTGCAACTGTAATTGCTTCTGCACTTGAGGTAGATACACATCATGAGATACCACACCCCGAGGAAAGACTAGGCATTACTATAGAGGAGACGGGAGGTCTCGACTGCACTAATGGTGCCACCCAGCGCTCTAACAATTTAGTACATCTATCAGCGGGCTGTAATGACCCTAATACTAAATCCACCTATATTAACTCAAACTGTGTGAAGATGGTAGGCTGGAATATAGCCGGTCTTACAAGAAAGTTCCAGGAACCAGACTGGCAGGAATACACTGATGCTTTCGATCTTTGTCTCCTTCAGGAAACGTGGGCTAGGGAACCAATGCATAAGGTGGGTTACAGAACATTTAGTGTAGAGGCGTGACAATCACCCAGAGGAAGACCATCAGGAGGACTCCTTATCTGGGTAAGGAACAACATAAACGCCATAATAGGAATTATACCATTAGATACAGAGGATGCCCTGGGCCTAAGTTTCAAATTTACAAACAACTCATGGTTATATTTATTTATTGTATATATTAGGCCAAGAGACAGTTCAAAAGAATCAATAATACTACAGCATTTGGAAGAAGTTATAGACCCTATATTGCCTAATGGGCCCATTATAATTGGCGGGGATATTTATTGCTGTTATGAACCATTGTCAGGCTTAAACGAAATTTTTGAGGAAGACGATATTGCTTTGGGTATTCCACCTTTAGGGATAGTTAAAACTCCTAGATGCGCTGTCTCTGCACTACAACTATTAATTTTTTCTGTAGCAAAAGGTCTAAGATCATGCAATGGTAGAACTCCGTCGGACCCTGGTGGATCCAATACCTTTTCGAGGGGGCCCTCCACATCTAGGATTAATTAGGATAAGCACTGCTTATTGGGCTTATGTGAAAGATTTTAAAGTAGATGCTAGAAGAGAAAGTGATCACTTTTCCCTCTGCTTAGAACTTGCAGAGGAATCGTTCCAAATACATTCATTGACTCACTCAGGAATAGGGAATGAAGTTATCCAGCCCATAGTGAGCAACAATCGAAGGGCAGTAAAATGGCCCTCTATAATGGGGAAGATTGAATCACTCACTTGCATTTATAATAGTTTTAGTGACCTAGTGCCGTCTTACCTAAACGAATGTCCGGGGATTACATTGATAACACAGATCCATTCAAAACTGGTAAAGACAATAGAACCATACCTAACTAAACCAGGGATTGTAAAGATTAAACATACCACTAAGATTGGGCCAACTAACCCCTGGTTTAGCAAAGATTGTGCTGAAAAGAAACAACTCCTAATGAAGGCATTGCATGCAAAGGATCCAACTGTTATCAGGGAAGCAAGGAAATGTTACAATAAAACCTTGAATGTAGCCCGTAGGTGCTGGGAAGACGCAAGTTGGGGAGAACTGCTAATAGCATCAAAATTGGGCGATCAATCCTCATTTTGGCGGATTATCGCAAACGGCAAGAAATCAAGTATCCAAGCCCTCGACTACAACCTGGATCCAGGTACTTGGCACAGGCACTTTGCCCACTTGTATACTTCCCTAGCTCCAACGACAAGTGGTCACTATTGTGACATCGAAAATCTCATGTCATCAACTGAGATTGCCCCGTTATCTTTTAGCATAGAAGACACTAGTTTGGCCCTGGATGCTATTAAGCCCTCAAAAGCACCTGGCCCTGATAAAATACCGGGCAATCTTTTTAAACATGCACCAGATGTGTGGGCACCATATATTAATCTCTTGAGCAAGGCAATTGCAGGAGGGCAGCCAATCCCCAAATCTTGGAAGGGAGCGGAGATCGTCCCGATATATAAAAAGGGTGGCAGGGACGATCCCGCTAATTACAGACCTATTAGTTTGTTGGATATACTACAAAAGGTTTCTGCCAAACAGATTTTGGAAAAATTGAGTGATTGGATGTCTGCAAATAATGTACTCTCCCCATACCAAGCAGGCTTTAGAAAACGGACAAGCACCATAGATCAGGTGTTTAGATTGGTAATAATAGCCTGGAAATACACTAGGTTAAGATCTGGCCACTTATATGTGGTGTTTATTGATTTAAAGGCCGCATTTAATTCAATCCCTAGAGACCTTTTGTGGCTAAATCTATTACAACAGGGGGTACCTAAAAATATTCTAGTGCAGCTGGTTAGGTTACATGAGAATAATTTTGCAAGAGTACGTTGGGGACATGCGGGAGAACTCACCGTAGAAATACCAGTCAATAGAGGTGTGCGTCAGGGATGTGTCCTGGCGCCAACCCTCTTCCTTTTATATGTTAATGACATGGTTGAGTTCCTGCAAAAATCCAATCATGATTCCCCGAAATTGGGGGGGAATCATGTCTGCGCATTAACCTTTGCTGACGACACAATATTGTTGTCACAAACTCCAAAGGGTTTGCAAAATCTTTTGAATTCACTGAATGAATATTGCAAATTAAAAGGCCTGGAAATTAATCCTGCAAAAACTAAATATATGTCAATCAGGCCCCACAAATGTTTTAAGCATAACATCAAGTTGAATGGAGTCTAGAGTGTGTTTCTAATTTTATCTATCTTGGAGTGAACATTGATTCCAAACTCTCTTGGAATCCACAGATTACGAAATCAAGATCAATTTTAATATAAAACTCAACACCAATTTAAAAAAAACTCTATGCAACCACGTCAAAGGCCATCACTCCGGCCCTGGAAGTTTACAAGTCCAGGGCCCAATCTGCTGCTTTATATGGCTCAGAGTTATGGGGGGGGTCTCCCTCTCGATACTAACCACGGGGGAAAATAAAATTTTGAGGAAACTTGAGGCTCTCCCCCAAAATACACCTACTACCCCTTTAATGATGGACTTGGGTCTAAAACGAATGGGCCACAGGGCTGTTTGGATGAACCTGTCTTGTTGGATAAGAATATGGACGACAGAGGAACTTCATACCTACAGACAATCACTAAGTGAACTCTTGGCCCTAGACACACAACTTAGTTTCCCGTGGCTGATCCATATTCGTAAATGGTTGCTGGACCTAGGTTTGAGCACATTTTGGGTAAACCCGAACCTGCTCACCCAAGATTCAAAACAGGAAATTAAGACTATCTACTGGAATTTTATCAAGCACAATGTTGTTTTAAATTGTGGAGCTGGTTCACTTACCACTCAATTTTTGATGTTCAAAATAATCCCCCACTTTGAACAATTTCTAGACGAGATCGAGCCCTTACTCGCTAAAGTATTGTATCTAAAATTCAGGTACGGCACCCTCCAGATCAAGTCTTTTACTTCTAAATGGGGGTCCGCCCAGAGAGGGGAAATTGATGGTAGGTGTACCCAGTGCCACATAGGAAGCAAAGAGGATGTTGCGCATGTTTTATTTGTCTGCCCTGCTTATAGAGTGCCTAGAAATAAATGGATAAAACCTTTGGGCAGGAAACTATGTATTGGGAAATATGTTGAAATGTTGCGCATTTTAAAAACTGACACCTCAAAACTCATTGTATTTGGTACCAGTAGATTTTTATTGGCAGTCAATTTTATCAGGATTAAAAAAGGGCTCAAATTTTAAATTTGAATTTTTAAATTATATGAATTTTATAATCCATTGTAATCATGTGTGATTCCCACAAGTAAACAAATGCTATACTACTAATAGCTGATGTATGACTGTAAATATACATTGGGAGAGTTATGTTTACACGCTTTTTATGCAAAACACTCTAGCATCCCTATACTATGCACTTTGCACTTTATGGGAAATTAATCCTGGGTATTTCTGAATATTCTGATCTCGAGTTATTTCGGAGTCATCCACATGTTAAAGTTCTATGAATGCTAAAAGCATATAGGCATCATGCACCTTGATTGTTAGGGAAATAATTATGTTGCTGCTTATGATATTGTAAGGTTTTATCCATTGTAATGTGAATTTTTTAATGAGGGACCAAAGTTCCATATATGTAAATAGACTATATATTCTCTTTTGGTTGTATTGATGCTTTTATGATTCTGTGAATCGAATAAAGATATATTGACTGAATAATACAATATTACCCATTACCAATTTGTATTTATCCATGCTTCCTGTCAACTCCCCCATCAAATATTTTTAAATCAATTGATAGCATATTGTTAACCTTTGTATGGAATCAAAAGAAAGCACCGATATCCTGATTTAAGCTCAAAAGGTCAAAAGATAATAAGGTTGCTAACTTCTCTAATTTCATAAATTCTCATTTCACCTTTACCCTCAACATATGTTGTCCTCTATGCCTGATGGGTCTAAAAACAATACTAACATCTAGAAAAAGCTAGACGCCCTTTTATGCACCCTTTTATATTTAAAGATCTGGTTTATATTCCGCAAAAGGCTATTGTGAGATGGGAGTCAATTCACTGTAAATAATGAACTTCTATAATTCATAATTATAATCTCTTAGTAACATCTGTTAAACAATTCTGGCATTTCACTTGTTAACAGACTCCCAATCAGAGTAAACCCCTACTTCTATTCACAATTATTCTACAGAGGCTAAATTCTCAAATATGTGGGACCTATAAATCAAAATCAAATCAGGTGTTTGTTAAGCGTGACTACTCACCCGTAAGGGTCTCAAGGTGCTGTGGGTATGGGGGGAGGGTTTCGCAGGTTTCAGTCCATCAAGGAGGGGGTCTGTCGAAGAGCCAGGTTTTGAGGTTTCTTCCGAAGATGGGGAGCGATGTTATCTGTCTGAGGTGGAGCGGAAGGTCATTCCAGGTTCTGGCCGCGAGCAAGGAGAATGAGCGGCCTCCCATCTGGTCTTTCTGGTGCGGGGGACCACTGCGTAGGAGAGCTGAGCTAGGGTCCTTTGGGGTGCTTGGAATTTGAGTCGGCTGTTCAGGTATGCTGGTCCGGTGTCGTGGAGGGCCTAGTGAGCGTGGGTTAGCATCTTGAAGGTGACTCTAGCTCCTATAGGGAGCCAGTGGAGTGTCCGCAGGTGCTGGGAGATGTGGCAGTGTCTTGGCAGGTTGAAGACCAGTCTTGCGGCAGCGTTTTGGATGTTCTGTAGCTTGCGGGTGAGGTTTTTGTTTATTCCGGCATAGAGTGCATTGTCATAGTCGAGCCTGCTGGTGACCAGGGCATGAGTGACGGTCTTTCTGTGTTCGAGGGGGATCCATTTGAAAGTCTTACGTGGGAGTCGGAGGGTGTGGAAGCAGGAGGACGAGACGGAGTTGATCTGGCGGTCCATTTTGAGCTCTGAGTCCATGATGAATCCCAGGTTGCGTACGTGGTCCGTGGGGGTAGGTGGGCTTTCGAGGGCGGGGGCCCACCAGGTGTCATTCCAGGCGTCTGGGTTTGGGCCCATGATGAATACCTCTGTTTTGTTGGTGTTTAGTTGTAGGCAGCTGTTTTTCATCCATTTGGCGACGGCTTCCATGCCTTCTCGAAAGTTGTGTCTGGCGGTGTTGGGTTCGTTGGATAAGGAGAGGATGAGTTGGGTGTCGTCTGCGTATGACGCAATGTTGAGTCCGTAGGTTCTGACGATGGGGGCGAGAGGAGACATGTAGATGTTGGAGAGCGTAGGGCTGAGGGAGGACCTCTGGGGGACTCCGCAGGTGGACGGTGTAGGGTCTGAGAGGAAAGGGGGGAGTCTGACCCGCTGTGTTCTGCCGGAGAGGAAGGAGCGGATCCAGTCGAAGGCCTTGTCTTGGATCCCTGCGTCGTGGAGTCTGCATATTAGGGTGCGGTGAGAGACGGTGTCGAATGCCGCTGAGAGGTCGAGGAGGATGAGGGCTGCTGTTTCTCCTTTGTCCAGTAAGATACGGATGTCGTCTGTTGCGGCGAGGAGGCGGTTTCCGTACTGTGGTTTTTTCGGAAGCCAGATTGGGAGGAGTCGAGGATGTTGTGCTCTTCAATGAATGTGAGTTGGCTGTTGATGGCTTTCTCGATGACTTCGCTGGGAACGGGAGCAGGGAGATGGGTCTGTAGTTTTTGAGGTCCGTGGGGTCCGCCAAGGGTTTCTTCAGGAGGGGTTTGATCTCAGCATGTTTCCAGTCGTCAGGGAACGAGGCGGTTGCCAGGTTGATGGTGTGGCAGAGCATGGGTGCGATGGTGTCGATGGCTCTGTTGAAAATGTGGTGGGGGCAGGGGTCCGTGGGGGCCCAAAGTGAGTTGACTTCATCGTCTTCAGTGTGTCTTCGGTGGTGAGGGCTGTCCAGTTGTCGATTCGTGACTTCAGGGTGTCAGGGGTGGTTGGTGAGGGTTCAGTGTGTTGGTTGTCTTCGTCAAAGTTGTCATGGATGCTCTTGATTTTGTGGTGGAAAAAGGTGCTGAGTTTGTCGCAGAGGTCTTGTGAGGGAGGGATGTCGGTGGACTCGCTAGTGGGTTGGGCGAACTCCTTGATGATGTTGAAGAGTTCTTTGTTGTTGTGTGCATGAGCGGAGATACTGTCTTCAATCGCTTTTTTCCTCGTTTTTCTGATGAGTTGGTGGTGAGCGTTGGTGGCGGCTCTGAAGTTGTTGTGGGCTTCTGTGGATTTGGTGTTCCTCCAGGCCTTTTCGAGGTGGCGGCAAGTGCGTCTGGGCTCTAGAAGTTCGGCGGTGAACCATTTAGCTTTCTTGGCGTGGTTGTTGTTGTTTTTCTTGAGGGGGGCTATTTTGTTGGTGCTGTCGGAGAGCCATCTGTGCAGGGTTCGGGCTGCAGTGTTGGCATCGTTTTCCGCGATGGTTGGGGTGGAGTTGCTGAGTGATGAGGTTAGCTGGTCGTCGGTGATTCTGGTCCACTTTCTTCATGGGAGCAGGTGCTGGTGTCTGTGGATGATGGGTGTTCTGAAGGTGAAGTGGATGCATCGATGGTCAGTCCATGGGAGTTTGCTGGTGTGGCTGAAGGTGATGGAGTTTCCTGTTGTGAAGAGGGGGTCGAGGGTGTGTCCTGCTGAGTGCGTGGGCTCGGTCACGATCTGGCGGAGTCCAATGTTGTGGAGGTTGTCCAGGAGGGATGTGGTGCTGGGGTCCAGTCGGTTGTCGAGGTGGAAGTTGAGGTCTCGCAGTAGGGTGTAGTTGGTGGACACAATATCATGCGGGGAGATGATGTCCGTGATGGAGTTGGCGAAAGGTCAGTGGGGTCCAGGGGGTCGGTAGATGAGGGTTCCTCGGAGGGTAGAGGTAGGGCTGGCCAGTATCTTGAAGTGAAGGTGTTCCATCAGGTCTGTGGGCTCGTCAGGGAGTGTGCTCAGGCGGAGGGTGGATTTGTGGACGATGGCGATTCCTCCTCCCGGGCGGGTGGGGCGGTCCTTCCTGGAGATCTTGTATCCTTGGGGAATGGTGAGGGCGATGTCCGGTCCCGAGGTGGTGTTGGTCCAGGTTTCGGAAAAGAATGCTATGTCCGGGGTAGTGCTGTCGAGGAGGTCCCAGATTTCGGTGGTGTGTTTGTGGAGGAATCGGACGTTGAGGAGGATGCATTGCAGGGTCTTCGGTTCGGTTGTGTTCTTGCGGGCGGATTGCGCTGGGTCAGTGGTCGGGTGTGCCGGCAGCGGTGACAGCTGAAGGGTCCGTGAGTGTTGGCTGGTGATGCTAGCTTGCAGTTGTTGTTGCGGCATGGGTTGAGAGTGTGGAGTGCCGCTGGGTTGTAGCGTTGGCGGTGCAGAGATCCAGGGTTCTTGCCGCTGGTCGCAGTCGGGGCGCGAACGGGCGCAGACAGGCTTGCCTTTAGTACCCCGACGGTGCGGCCACTGCGCAGCCCCACAGGGGCCGCCATTAAGTAGGGGTCGGGGAGGGCTGGACAGTTGGGAGGCGGGAGCGGGGAGGGGAGCTGGATTGACTAAGCATTGACTAACTGTGCACAGAGTTATTCACTGAAAATAAAGAAGAGTTAAAGGCAGATTATTGCTCTTGGTTTCAGTACCTTTTTAAGTACTAAGAATTAATTTCAATGTAAAGCTTAAGTGGAGAACTTTTATCATATCAAAGAAACAAGGAGCACATGCCGCAGTCTATGTGGATTGACGGCTTCATTTCAAATTGGAAGGTTATTCCTTTCAACCATTTATGAAAGTTTGCCACTCAAAATTGACACCATTTTGGATGTATGCTGCCCAACATTGCCTCACAACCTGAAAACGATTGATTGCGCGTTGTGATCAACTGTGTATCAAAAGTTCGACCTCAAATTAAGTTTAGAACAAAAAGGCTTACTTGAGTAAATATGTCTTTTAAATTGTGTACCACTGCTAGGTTTTATGAGGTTGACTGTTGTGGTGTACAGAACTGTGTGTCAAGTGTAGGGGTTGGCAGAATATTACATTTTGCCTGCAGAAATGGTGGGATTTTGGTGACTTTGCATGGGCAGCACGACATGCCTACTTCTGCTGTTGATAGAACGCCGCAGAATCTCACCTAATTTTTATGTAACTCCACGGAATTTTGTAGATTCAAATTCCGTGAGTTCCACCCTCCCTTAGTCAAGTGTTGTTGGCTGAATTTGGAGTCACTTCAAAAGAGTGGGGAAATTCAACTGAAGACTGATGGCACTGCACACTAAGGAGGCAATCAAGAGTATGGCTTAATATAAGCAATGGCTGGAAGAAGTCATAATCAAACTTACCAAAGGCCTAACATCTCACTTCTCTCTGAAAATGTCTATTCTGAGAAGTCCGTACAACATACCAGAATCCACATGGGTATTGATATGTGGATATAAAGCAAAATGTATGAGTGTGAAAGGTTGATGTGTGCAAACTTAGACCCTGATTTAGAGTATGTAGACAGGATACTCCATCACAATTGTGACGAAATAGTCTGTCTGGCAAACTCTTGGCCCACCTGCCCAATTTGGAGGTGGGTGGACTATAAGGTGTATGGCGATGGAGAACGATCTACTCTGTAGATGCAAAACTGCCATCGAAAGTCAGAGGGAATATAATGGCGGTGAAGGAGAGTTCAGCCGTATGCGAGACCGGACCTGGAGCGGCAACGCAGATCGCTACCAACATTCCGATAAAATCCAGACATACCTTCTGCTATTACCCCAACTGTGAGGTGCTATCGACTTGCCACCGCACAGCGCTTTCTATTGCACTTAATGTGAGCCAATTTGGTGTGGTAAAGTTGAGTCGCCAGGCATTGATGCACATTGCTTCCGATGAAGTGAGAGCCCTTCCAGCGGCCCTGAATCAATACGACCTGTGGGATTGCAGCGAAGTCTGGTGATTGACCCCTTCCCGAGGCACGCAGTGCCCCGTGTGCGGTGTCAGCTGCGGGAGTGGCTGGGTGCTGGCGAGAGGAAGCGAGTGACGAGAGAGGTGACTGGAGTCGAGTGGCGCCGGGTGGAGTTGCGGGCCTGGACAGTGTGTGCCCCCGGGAGCGCCTGCAGGTACACGCATCTGGAGCGGCCCGCTGCCAGTGGGAAACTCAGTTTAGGCAAGACAAGCGATCCTGTGGAGCGGCTTCTAAGGTGGCCATATATTGAAAGGGGGCTTTGAATCCGGGCCGGTGGTGGTCTGCAAGGGCCCCGTGGTGCATACTTCACCGGGACTCAGACAGATAAGTAATGACCAGCTGGAGCAGCTCGCCGGGACCCCTAGAGCACTAGATCAGGCTCAGAATATGTCCATGATCCCAGGGGGTGTAGTAACTACTCTGGGACAATTGAGTAGATATTCTCATTTGGGGCTAAGAGAAACTTTCAATGGGGCAAAATCACTCTACAGCCGGTCAGCCCAATATAGATCCGTGGGGGCTGCCTCACTGGAGTGGGGGAGGGCCACAACAGCAGAGCTCTTATCAACGGAGGTTTCCCATCATCAATGAGCTGAGGTCATAGCTCTTCTCTACACACAGCCGGATGTACTCTGACTTTGCCTTATTGAGGTGGCGGCCATTAGTTTTTTCCCTTGCTCCTCTGGATTTCCTTACTACCGGTCCAGCACCCGCCATTTCATCACTTTCTTTTGTGTCCTCACTCAAAATGTCCGCTCCTGTTGAATACTTGCTACTAGAATGTCTTTTCTCTAACTGGCTCTGTCTTTCTGGATATGTTCCCCTGCCTGTAAATGCCTTGCCTATCTTTGCTCCCCCTTTAATCCTTCACTCTGCAGCGTTTTTGCTTCCTAATCCCTTTATTTCTACCCGCCCCTCATTGACCACCATCATCTCTCTCTCTCCCTTTCATCCTCTACTTTTCTGTTTCATGCAGAAGAATTAGTGGTCTCCTGTCCTAAACCTTGACCGCCACCTTGTGGCCTAAATTAGTATAGGAGGGCTAGTCAGCTTTATAGATTCCAAGTGATTGGTGCTACATTGCATCTCTGGCTGTACATGGTATTTCCTCGCAGCATTCTTTTGTCCGCGTTCCTTGATGCCGACCTTGACAGACTTAAACTCGGCCCTCCTGGGGTGCGAGCTGGAGGGTAAGGCGGGCGGCGCTTCCCTGTAACATCGGGAGTACTGCAGTCAATGGAACTGTGTTGATGCCACCGGGGTGGAAACCACGAATGTTGTACTGACGGCAGAGCCCGAGCTAACATGGCCGATGCCCGGTGGAGCTGTTAAAGCAGCTGTAGAGGAGATTGGCTCTGGTTTCACCCCCTCGGCCGTCACCTACCCAGCCGGACATTGGACAGAGTTTTTCCTGGTCTCTCCACTGTATTTCCTTCCCTCCCCCGCCTCCTCCCTCCGTGATCCTGTGACTGCCTCCCCCTTCCCGCCCTGCTTGGAGTTACGTAATGGTTTTTGCATTGGATTTTGTATATCCCGCCATTTTGCGATAATTACTATCGGCTCCCGTGACCTGGGTCCTCCCTCTTGGCGGTTTCAACAGATCCTCATTTCTGCTGGTCTGCTCGTTTGTTCTTCTGACTGACATTTTTCCTCTAAGCAACCCCCCTTTTGGGTCTCCAATACCCCTCCCTTCTTATACTTTCAACGTTACCCCTTTTTACCTTTCCCCCTCTACCTTCCTTGCTCCATTGGCCGTTTATCTTGAATATGCTTGGCGCTAATAACTCATGTTTAATCATTGTTTTGTTCTCCTTTGTTATACTTGGCTCCTGTAAACTGAAGTAATTTGTTTTGTAACTTGTAACTCGCTGATCCTCATGTAAAGCGCTCTGATACCTCCGGGTCTAGCCAGCATTATATAAATCTCTGCAAACAAATCAATAAATAAATAAATAAATAAATAAAATTCTAAGGCAAAAATAAGCCCCAAACCACAAAATAAAAAAAAACCTTAGGAAAAGTTAAATGGATGACCATCATATTTGACAGTGCCATCCTTAAAACTTTTCCTACATTGGCAACGTAGTCGCTATCCGCATTGTGGTAAACTGTAAATGATGGAAAAATGTTAAATAAAGTTTTTTAAAAAAAAAAACTTTTTACACATTGACAGGAACTGCCATTTGCTGCAGGGCAGGCAAACAACTCAAAATGTGCCAGGCCGAAGTCGCTCAGGATGGCAGAGGTAAAGTCCTAGCCACCTTGACCGAGTTGCCTCCATCTGCCAAACTCAAACGCAGGCCCTCAATTTTATAGCATCCTTCAGATGAATGGAAATCTTCACAACATTGCATAGTATGTGATGTTTTGCTGTTTGCGCTAATGGCACAAATACTAAGCCGTTTGAAACATTTTGTGTTGCTCGTATATTGTTGATTAGCTCCAAAAAGTGGTTCTACAGAGAAATGTGTGACAGAAAAAGTATTGTTTGCATAATGCCAATTTGTATAGAAAATGTCGTCAAAATCAAAAGTTGCAAAGAAAAATTCTACATAGATTTTTCAGCATGGAATGACTTACGATGCAAAGATGCTAGCAGTGGAATCACAATATGTAGGTCATGTTTGGCTGGACTTGATTTTATTTGTCTTAAAACTATTTCACTATATGAACCTGTGCATGTCCCTATTTCCTTAGTAAAAGGAACACAGAATCCCACAATGATAATATGATCTTTATGCTAAGTAGGGGTAAGGTGTTATTCAAATGAAACTCTACAGGGGGTACCATGAATTGCAACTGATTCCTCAGGTGTGATATATCATAATGTTCTTTTTTTTCTCAGGGTTTTTATATAACACAAACTTGACCCGAAGGTATCTGGTATCAGAGCGCTTTACATAAGACCAGTTGCATTACACAGGGACTCATTCATATATATATATATTTTTACTTACCTCGTACTTTATATAGAAATACAGAATGTTCTGTGTTTCTTCGGCAGCACCAAATTAGCAATATCAAATATAAAGATATAAAGCTGGTATAACATTTTTGGAATTGTTTTAACTACCGTGACAACAGGTCTACTCCTTTTACAATGGACTAGTCTTGCGCTGAAGTCAGACATTAGGAATTTTATAAACAAGTGCTATACTTTTTCAGTCACATTGTTTATGAAGATGAAATGCACCTTTAATCCATGAAAGTTGAGTTGATCGATATTACACAAACTCTGATGACACACAAATTATTGTTCAAGACACCAATATCGTTCATTCCATGGCCCTCAGTTTTAAAAATTACATGCAGGAAGTCTGTAACTGAATGAAGGATAACTGCCTTGAATTAAATGCAGACAAGTCAGAGGTCCTGGAATACAACATTTAAATTTCTGGTTTCTGTTTTTATAAATATTATTTTTCAGGTGTTTTAGCCTGGTTTGTTTAATTGAAGCAAACCAGAATTATTAAATCCAGAACACACTGACTTACTGCAGAAAAGAGGCGTTTTCATAATACAGAGCCTTTAGGTAATCCCATATTTGGCCCATGTACATTTTCACAGCTTTGTGAGTAAGAGCGATTATATAGCTTTAGAAGAGTACATAACTTTAACTAGTCTTTCAAAGGTTCCAATTATCTTTATCATCAGTCTGCAGGTAAATTTAAGGGAGTAGGAGCATTTGTGGAGCACGAGACAGTTCCATAAATGGCCTGCCAAGTCACTATGCTCGGTCCATGATGCCATGAAGTGGCATTCTGTGCCATGTCTTTCAAAATAACTTGGAAACATTAAAACATTTGAGACCTCCAGCACTATAAGTTAGTGGCTGGACCTAGACCGGTTTTATCACTAACGGCCTCATATGTCGCAAAATCACAAGGTTTGTGGCTGCAAAAGTACTAATCATTATGTACAAAACCCTTTTTATGAGTTGGAAACAGGAAACATCCCAAACAACTACTCAAAACAATGAGTTCTGGAGTCACGCAAGCCCAACAATGACTTGCCCCAACAATAACTTAGCCTTAACCATGCATGTGCGTGGTTAAGGCTAAGTCGGTCCAGTATTCAGGATGGGCGGTAAAAGAGGAGTGAAGGACAGGAACAGGACAGTTAAAAGGGGTTCAGGTTAGTTTTTAGGGGGTTCAAGGAGTTCAGGGTAGTTTTTAGGGGGTTGGGGGTTCAGGGTAGTTTTTAGTGGGTGGGGATTCAGGGTAGTTTTTAGGGGTGAGGAGTAGTATTTAGGGGGTGGGAGGGGTATGGGATAAATTTTAGGGGGTGGTGGTGTTTGTGGTAGTTTTAAGGGGTTCAGGTTAGTTTTTAGGGGGTAGGGGGTTTGGGGTAGTTTTTAGGCGGTGGGAAGGGTTTGGGTTAGTTTTTAGGGGGAAGGATTCAGGCTAGTTTTTCGGTGGTGGGAGGGGTATGGGATAGTTTTTAGGGGGTGGTGGGGTTTGGGGTAGTTTAAGGGGTTTGGGTTCATTTTTAGGGGTGGGGGTACTGGGTAGTGTTTAGCTTCTTCAAAGCGTCACGGTGGGCGTGTGCGTCGGATGGCCGGGGGCCATCCGATTTGCGCATGCGTGGAATTCGCCCGCACAGCGGGAAAATGTGCGCCGTGGCGAAGTGGTTAGGGGGTGGGAGGGATGCAGGGTAGTTTTTAGGGGGTGGGAAGGATTCCATTTACCATGTATTCTTTTACCATGAAAATCTGTGGTAAAGGAATGCTTGGTAAAAAGAATTGTGGTTAAGATGTGGTCTAGTAATCAGGATGGGCGGGGAGAGAGGAACGAAGGACAGAAACAGGAAAGTTAAGAGGGGTTCGGGTTAGTTTTTAGAGTTGGCAGGGGTTCAGGGTAGTTTTTAGGGGCTGGGGGCAGGGTAGTTTTTAGGGGGTGAGGGGTATGGGGTTGTTTTTAGGGGTGGGAGGGATATGGGATAGTTTTAAGAGGGTGGTGGGGTTTGAGGTAGTTTTATGGGGTTCAGGTTAGTTTTATGGGGATGGGGGTACGGGGTAGTTTTAGTGTGGAGTTTTTCAATAACTACCAGATTCTTTACTGTTTAGTCAGCTTCTGGGTAAACAATGAAGTTATTCTGCTATTTGTACAGCTGCCAGCAAACCTGTGCAGAATCGCTATTATTTAAGCAGCGGCTGGGTAAAGAGTAAAGATTTTCTTCCATTTAAATGGCTGGCAGCTGCACAGTGCAGGATCTCTACTGTTTAGCCAGCAGCTGAGTAAATATTGACATTCTTCTGCTATTTGCACAGCTGCCAGACAGACAGAACACAATCTCTACTTTTTAGTCAGCAGGCAGGTAAATATTTAAGCTTTCCTGCTATTTTGATGGCTGCCTACCAGACAGCACAAAATCTTGACTATTTAACCAGTGGCCAGGTAAATAGTGAAGTTTTTCTGCTATTTGCATGACGACCAGCTGAACAATTCAGAATCCCTACTGTTTAGATAGCGGCTGTGAAAGTAGTGAAATCTTTCTGCTACTTCACGACCACCAGTCAAACTGTCTAGAATCTCTACTATTTAATCAGCAGCCGGCTTATTAATAACAATTTTCTGCTATTTGCATGGCCACTGGCCAAACATTGGAGAATCTCCACTATTTAGCCAGTAGCCGGGTATATAATTATGTTTTTCTGCATTTTGCACAACTGCCACAACTGTCATCCGATCAGTGCAGAATGTCTCCTACTTAGCCTGCTGCAAGGTAAATAGTGAGGTTTTTTTGCTATTTGCATGGGTATCAGCCAAACAGTGCAGAATGTCTATTTATTATCCAGAGGCCGGGTAAATAGTGAAGTTTCTCTGCTACTTTCAAGGCAGATGGCCAAACAGTAAATAATTTCTACTATTTAGACAGTGGCCGAAAATGTCACTATTTTCCAGGCGGCGGGGTAAATAGCTGCTATCTTATTTAAATGTTCATGCAGATTGTCTTATGTTGGGCAAACATCATGAAAATTGAAAAAAATATAACAAAGCATTTTTCAAGAATAAGAACACAGAACATGTAAACAAATAATGCAAAGCATTTTTGATGTGGTCACCAAATATCCCAACTAAAGTTCATAATTTGTGAAATTGTGAGAAAGCCACAAAGAGGGGGAGACCTATAATAAATCGTGCTTCAAAAAGATTGTGGTGGATTTAAAGAATATGTACAGATCTTCAGAGAGGGATAAATTATTAAGTTCAATTACATTGTTGTCTGTGAACCCAAATGAGTTTAAAAATACATTGCTTTACTACATAGCTATAGATCAAAGTTGGAGGAGAAATTTTGCCAGCAAGAGAAAAACAATTGTGAGAGGAAGCAGAAGAAATAAATGGTGCACTACATTGGCAGATGAACTGTATGGTCTAGTTCTGGAATAATATGGAGGCTGTAAAAAGTATATAAGCTGTGAAAAGTGGTGCCTCAGAAGAGAAACGCCATTGAGAATACTGGAAAACAAGTAGGTTGCTCGCCCAACTGCTGCAAGGCAGAAGACAGAAGAAAAATAAAATGACAAACTATGTTATTATCATTTTATTTGTCACTTCCAGTCTACAGAGTCTAGGGCAGGGCAGGGGCATGTTACAGCGTCAGTAGGAGAGGGAGGAGAAATGGTAGGCACTGAAAGTGCACATGTCAGTTTGGCCGGCCATCTTAGGATGGCCAAACCAGCATGCGCACTTGTATATCTCCAGGCTGTTCCTTGGAGATATCAGCGGTGCTCAGGAGCACAGGCTCCCAGTCCCTGCTGGAATGTGAAACCGTCATTCTCTCATGTTGGTTAATAGCATGAGAGTAGCATTGGGACTGTGTCTAGAGTCTAGGAGCCTGTGCTTCAGGGAACAGAGCGGCGCTGGAGCAGAAAATCACAGAGGCGGTGGCCGGCAAAGAAAGGTAAGTGTACATTTATTAATTTGGTTTTTTCCCCGTGCTGTCCCCCCACGTCTGCTTGACAGCAGCCGCTGCTGAGTGAGTTGTGTGCTTTCAAACAGTCTTCTGAATGTCGCATTTAAGTGACTGTCACTTTACGGATAATATTTATTGGTGAGTAAATATCTGAATGGTTCCATCCAAAGATTCAAGATTGCGATGTGGTAAAGGATAGACAGATCGTTCTGCAGATGGGGTACGCAAAAGTCTGCATACCCCCTGTAGTTGGTCTGGGGCCAGGACAGGGAATGTAGGAAGGTTGTGGACTTCATAGGTAAACCTCTAGAAGCTTCTACCACTTCAAAGAAAGACACAGGTTTAAATATTGAACCCCAGGCACCAAGTCTTCAGCACACTTCTGGAACTGTGGGGACTCTGCCAAGGACTGCTATAAATTGTAGTGGGGTTTTTATTGCATGGTGTTTTCACCTTATTAACGATTTTGGCACTTCTAAATGCATTGCACGTTTTTTAAGGTAAGCCTTTCTGCTCTGTGGCATAGCTACCAGGGGTTAAGCTCAGGTTTAAGTTTGTGACATTTTTAGTGGACTCAACTAGTATAGTGACACTATGACCTGTGGTGGACTACCATCCACTCCAACCAATAATCCTATTCTTCACCATAAGTATACACTATAATGCCCTTCACCTAGTCCACTAGTGCTTTCAACGAGAAGTCTACAAATTAGTTGCAGTACTAGAACTTCATTGTGGGTGAACTGGAACTTCTCCAGATACTCCTTGGGTGTAAGAACAAACCTCTGCAATGGGGCTTCTTTCATGTGAGTGGATGAGTATTCTACTCCTTCTTTTAGATAAATGAGAGTATCCTTCCCCAGTGTAAGTACTAACTCCAACAATTTGGATTCTCAGTGATGCTTTTTTACCTTTCTCATTGCATTTTCATAGGAAGTGAATCATTTATCAGTGCCATCTCTGGGGCTGGGCGAAATTTGAATTGCCCTGCAGTAATTGGTGTAATATTGGTAATGCTGTGTAACAAAATTTACACAAAATTAAAGAGATTACGCCACTATGCCATATTGTGTAATTTCTGGGAGACATTTTAATGCAGGATGTACCATTGAAGGAGATGTACTCGAGCAGAGCCTTCAAGTAATTTATGAGCACGGAACTATAAATCTGGACATTAGCAGTAATGTTTTGAACATGAACAACCAGAAATCAACTCAAAATTACATTTTCCAGTTGAATAATTACCCCAATTTATTGAGTTTGAGATGCATTTTGCCACTTACCTGTAATTCTGTCATAATTTCACATAATTTTGCTACATGAAACTATGGAAGTTATGCCCACCCACTCATCCCTCAACACAAATGTAGGCATAATATTTATGACAAGTGAGGGGTGTGTGACACCCTTGTAAACAAGTCATGATTGCTACCGCCATCTTCAGTGAACATCAGACCTAGTCTGGCATTCCTGTCTTCTAAGGCCAGTATTTTCTCTTCCAGGCAGAAGGCATATGGAGAAGGCTAGGAACATCGTGGCCCTGAGGCACTTGTGTGGGGACCCTAGGCCCCCCAGAGAATAACATTTTAGAAAAGCCTGTACTGCAGAACTCTTGACGGACCCTTCTGTGAGGTACTGCAGATCTATTGTTGTGCCAGCTGTGCAAGATTTCACCTCAAGATACTGCAGTACTAAGGGGTGGAAACTTGAGTGGTGGTTCCCACAGTCCTCCAGGGATGACCCAAACAATACAACCCAAACTGCAGTTTAAGTGTGCACAGCCAAAGTTCTTGTGTAGATTACAGGTGCACATGAGGGGTTGGACACAGGACTTAGCCAAAATCTAGGTCCTGTAGCCAACCACTGCTGCACTTGGCCAACGGTCATGCACAACTGGGGTTGTCTGCAAGTCAAGGGTTGGGTGAATGTCCTGGCCAAAGGTCATACCCTGCGGTCAACCACAGCTGCACATGATGAAAAGCTGTGCACAGAGGAGGTTGGACACTGGTGGGCTTAGCATGAATGGGCACAAGTTATGATTAGTTGATTAAAGTATAACTGGTGTTTTTATTGTTTTTGTTTTTTTTAATGTTAGCTAATGTCTCCTTTCAACACCTAACTATAAACTTGCTTTAGTCTTTTTTCACTGACACACATTTCTAGGAGCTTTCAGCGAACCCTCAACATCCATTCAGTGTGTTGTACCATTCACATTTTTTCTGCTCACTAAAGCATACTGCCTTAGGGCAATTGGTCAACCCACTTCAGCTATTACCGAACTTCACTTTAAATGATGGCATTCTGCTCTGAAGACAAACTAGTTCATTTAATGCTGTAAGCCAGTGGTTCCCAAACTCTTGACTCCTGAGGACCCCCACTGAATCACTACTGGAGTCCGGGGACCCCCAAGCAATTTTTACAATTTAAATGTCAAAAAATTAAAACAGGCCGGCTTTAGTGCTGGTGGCGCCCTGTGCGACAATGTTTGTTGGCGCCCCCCCAATGACCACCTCCACCAGGGAGTCTCTCACTAGCACCCTTTAACAGTGACGAAGTCTCCATAACCACACTCTCTCAGATGCATTGAATTAGTTATATAGCGCCACTCATACCAGTGCAGGGTGTTCGAGCACTTTGCATCACACACACATTACACAGAGACAATCAATCATACGTGTGTAAATCAGTGTATAGGAAATGTTACATAAGCCAAAAGACTAAAAGTGTAGGAGTCACATGTCATCCATACTGGTAGGCAGTATAGTTTAAGAGTACTTGGTGTGGAGAAGCCCAAACTCAGAGTCGAAAAAGAAACTGCATAGTTGGGAGTTCTCTTTAATAATAAGAATCGATTTCTGCCAAATTAATCCTTTTTGCAACATTAATCAATTTTCTAATAATGTATTCTTTGCAGTGTGTATGCAGTTCTGGGATGAAAGTCAATAGCTCACTATTCTATATTAGGAATTTAAGTTATAAATTGCAAGTAACAAAAGGAGGTTTCTTTTGAAAGCAGTAACCTGCTGATCTGTACATACGCACTCTGTAATCACTTGGTACACGTTCTTTGCAGAAGGCATATTAACCCTCTGCACTAACTTCACAGAAGTCAAAACCTCAACTACACAAAATGCTGATCTCTCTCCAGGAAGATAATTAATCACAGGAGTTATCTTGACATTTATGTGAGGCCTGGTAATTGCCGGCGGAAAGAAACGCTGCAGCAGGTGCTTCTAATCTAAAAAGCATAATAAACTTTCATACACGGACCCAGGAAGCCAGCGGCCGGTGCGGTGGCACCGGTCGCACCGCCCTAAAGCCCACCGGCCACTGGCTTCCTGGGTCCGTATTTGAAAGTTGTTTATGCTTTTTAGATTAGAAGCACCTGCTGCAGCGTTTCTTTCCGCCGGCAATTACCAGGCCTCACATAAATGTCGCGCAACACCCATTGTACTCCCGTTGTGTGGGTCGGCCCTCAGCCCGGAATGAGACTTCACCCGAGCACTTCAGAGGTATTTAAAAGCCCATTTGCACGTTATTGATGCCTTACTGTTTCACCCCTTCTAAGAGCCCTGCGCAGCTGCGGGGCTCTTAGAAGGGGTGAAACAGTAAGGCCACAATAACGTGCAAATGGGCTTTTAAATACCTCTGAAGTGCTCGGGTGAAGTCTCATTCCGGGCTGAGGGCCGACACACAACGGGAGTACAATGGGTGTTGCGCGACTGGTACACCCAGCCTACACACGGCGACCTAATTCCCCTGGCCTTGCCCAACAGGTGTAAATGTAACATTTTTCAAATTAATGATAAAGAAATAAACACTCACGTGCTCTAGTAGTGGTCCGAGGTGCCGGAATGCAGGTATTTAGCGAGGCGAAGCGGAGACAGGGCATTGGGCGGCAAAATGCTCCTGGGCTGGCTGCAGACGCGAGGGAAGACGCACTGCCGTGGGAGCATGCGCGTCTATGAAAAAATAAGCCAATCACCCTTCAGCTTCCCCGGCCTAAGCTGAAATGGTGATTGGCCCGATTTTTTTTGGTCCCGCCGCCCCTGCGCTGTCATTCACAGTGCTTTTATGCTTAAATGCTTCGTAATATTTCAAAATAGCTGACTCGAAGGCACTCCAGTTCGCGGACCCCCTGGGAATGTGTCACGGACCCCTGGGGGTCCGCGGACCACAGTTTGGGAAATGCTGCTGTAAGCTACTAAAGCAATGCCTTATTTTGAGACCAAATTACTTTTAGGCAATTTTTTTTATTGGTGAGAGCCGAGCAGCTACCGTAGCAATAAACTTTTTACAAAAGTAATAACAAAACAATAACAAGTATTGGAGAATCCATAAGGCGGAAAGTTGAACCTTACCTGCTAGTTTTTCCATTGCTTTTATTCCCCGGCTGCATATGTAATGCTTATTTCTTGGTAGTAACAAGGTTTTGAGGTTTTAGGCATAGAAGATCACTTTTGAAGTGATACACTATGTTCCACACAGTTTTCAGGACTGCACAGAGTCTGTTGCCATCAGATTCAAACTGGTGAAAGCTTGACAAGCTGATTATTCTTTCTGTTGACCCAAAATCATCATTGTGGTATGAATGGTAGTAAATGGAGTGGCACAGTGATTAGTCTAGTGCTATTATGTTAGGGATTTGGAGTTGATTTTTGGTAAAACGGTGAGGTTTAAGTCATGAGTGTTGTATTAGGAGTGGCTGACTTCAGTGATGAGCTGCTTGGTGTTGAGAATAGTGAGGAGTTTGTAAAATGATTCATTTTGATTGTGTCACTGGTGACTCTAAAGTCTTACAGGAATGTGAAGTTTGTGTGCTGGGTTGATGCAAAAGTGGTGATGACCCAGTGCTCTTCTGATTTTCTCTCTGAGATGCTGAGAGAGGAATCGGCTTATGTTGACCCTGATATACTTAGCGTTTAAAACCTGTGGATAATGTTGAACCTGATGCCAGCAGAATGAGGGCGTCAAATGTGACTGTGGAGGTTGGTGAGAGCATTGTTTATCTGATGAAGGATGTCCCTTGGTAATGTTATGTGATGATATAAGCTGTGTCAGAAGTATGAATGACTGCAGATGTGCATTTTCTAAGTGTGAATTGGAGGGTTTGTACTCTTCATTGCATGTTTGTGCTAGTGAGAAATATTTGGACAAAGTTCTGGGTGTTTGCTGAGCATGTGTGGAGTGTACGTTTGGATATTGGTATTGATCTGGGTGTGTGCATAGACAAAGTGCAACAATAGGCATGATGCACTTGAAGTTTTATTGAGGGGCAGGATATATGGTCCTAGGTCTTCTCTGCCGTAAAGAAGCCCAAACAGGTGATGCCCTTTATAGTGTCCATCCTAAGCTGAGGGCCTCTGGATGGTGCAGTACTCAGAGACAGCTCCAAGAAAAGAAGAGAAGCATGACTGCTGAGAGGCTAGAGCTGGGGAGTAGTGATGTCTGCAATAATGTGGCTGATCCTAGTATGGCTGGTGTGCTGAGGTGGTTATTGCCTGGTTTTGGAAGGCTAGTCAGCACTGAATACAAGCATAATTACCACCATGCTTTACTCTGAATATCTTCAGGATTTAGCAGAGCTTTCCCTACCTTTTGCACAATTTTTCCATTGGCAGTTGCAACACAGAATTTCTCTGTGTGTTCTGGGCCCCAATCAAACAAACCTACCCACGTATTCTTCACATAATGTACCGTTGACACTAAATAGAACTTACAGACAATATTACCAATTATCTCTATTAATGACTGTGGAAACATAGTTATGTTTTTCCATGAAATTCACAAGGTGATTACAATGTAGCTTTTAGCATCTACTTTTCCTTTTGTCTAGCTATCAAAGATACATTTCTTTAACTTTCTAAATAACAGCACTCTCTCTCATGACACACAATATTCCTTGCTGCTTAAGTCATGTTTGTTAGCCTTAGCCATCATAATTCACTACGGGGTTTCTTTATCAATTTGTTTGACAAATAGTTTGCATTCAACTGTATGCTATTTAGAACAAATAGTTCATGTTGCACTAGCTTATAAATATTTGTTTTTATTTATGTTCCCCCAGCAGCAATACACTTGGCAGAAATAATTCCAGAATCAAAATAATCTTGCATTTGTAGTACTGGGCACTATAAAATTCTCTTTTTGATGTCTTTTCATAATCAGATAAAAATACATAACGCAATTTTAAAGAGCATATACCCAAATCATTCACATCCTAAAAACAAGAGATACAATTTAGAACATCTCAGCTTTAAAGTCATTCGACCACTAACAAGACATCCCACTTGAGTTAAAGGGATACGAAAGTTTTATGGGTAGGCATTGTTGTAAAGCTAGTAATGTAGACAAAATATTGAATACAACATTTTTTCAGAAAATTGTCACATTCTTTTTGAAACTAGAAAGCAATAGTCAGGCAAAATATATATGCATGCACAACCTATCACATACTCGCATAAGGATGCCTTGTTCCTCTTTAGGCATCGGTATCTCACTCTGATTCAGCAAAACTCATCGGAAGACACAGCTGCATCCCTATTTGGCTCCAACTGATCATCTACATCCCAGCACTCATGGAGCTGTTATTTCCTGTTGACGTTGGGAAAGATGTATAGTGGTGGAAGTGAGGGACATAGGTTGGTAATCAGAAATGGGATGGCTTCAGGCCAGTGGACTGGCATGTCACTGGTCTGATCTTCTTGAAGATATCAACCATCTCCCAGAAGTCTAAGAATAGGAAGCTAGAACTTCTGGATTCCACCATGTCCCATTTTAGGGCATGGCATATCAACTAGACCACTACCCTTTACTCTACACCTAGCCATTAATGGCAGTGCCATGTTGGAAATAATAATGACCACAATACTACCTTTTCCCATCTCAATAGCTACCGCAGATCAACAAGGAAGGCCAAAACTTTAAATTAAACACATAATATTTGCCAATGAGTCTGTTTGGAACTGAGGTGGGGCACATGACTTCACTAGATCCTTGCTAGGACGTACTTTTTCTGGCATCGTGGGAGGCTGGTGAGCCTGTTATGCACTCCAAGGCCAAGGGGAAGTTATCACCTAGTGAAGAGGCAGACTATATGTCTGGACACCATCAAATTACAGTTTTGGTCTGCTTTATTATAATGTTTATACTGGACCTGGCCTCAGTAATATGTAAAATATGTAATAGTAAGTTCTTACTTACTGTAGCTGTTCTTTTGTGGAGCACTTTGTCTCATATTCATGTCCTGTTCATGCTATATAAAACTGCAAATGCAGAAATAAAACAAATAAATAGACACTTGCACTAACGCACGTTACATGGGACTTATGCAGAAGCTTGGAAAAATGGAGACAGTTAACCAACATGTAGACTTCAAAATGTCTTTAAAGTTAACTCAATATAAAATATTTGGATCCATCACACCTCTCACAGAATGTACAAGAAACATTGAAATATTTGCACTAGCATTCTTCATAACTGATCCTTCTAACTGATAAAGACATTGTTTGAATTGCCACTGGTTAAAAACACTTAACAAAAGAACATTTGTATGAAGTGGTTGATATTAGACACTTACTTACTTTATTCAATCATTGCAGAGATACACTTAAGTTCTGTTTTAATATCCATGTTTCTTTCATGTACGACCCTAAATCATTCTCCTCCTGAATGATTTATAAAAACAATATAAACACATATTAGGTGTCTTTGGGTTTATTTCAGTAACAGTCAGAGGGGTCTATTTACTAAGATTTAATACTATGTGTGACACAAAAGTGACACAAAACAATATTTTTTTTTAACTAAGTTACTTTTCAGCGCTAAACTTGTTTAGCGGTAGATAACCCATTGAAATTAGCATGCTGCTTTGCATTACTTAGTGCCAAGGGGGCATACCATCAGAGGTGTGGGTGTTCCCATGCAACCCCCAAGGTTTCTGATGCTAAACTCTATTTACTCAAAAAAGTAGACAGGGTTTAGCATGAGAGAATAGTGCTCATTTCAAATAGGTGCTATGAAGGAGAAATGCTATAATTTCTCCTTCCTTTGCTGACTTTGTATGTGTGCTCCACTGTACAGACACATACAAATTGGGAAAATGTTTAAAGTTATTCTGAGCGTAGTATTTTGTACTGGAAGGCTATCCTTCAAGTACAAGACCTATGCTAGACTCACATAGACACCCTTGCACTATGGTGCAAAAGGTATGTGTGTGGCTCACTGAAGCTACTTTCAGCAGCGGCACTAGGGAGAAGGGAGACTGCTACATTTCTGTTAATATGCTGCTCTCCTTCTCTCTTCTCATGCAACACACTGCAGCTTTTGTGCATGCTGTTCTGCATTGCTTGAGAATTTAGTAAATCTGCCCTGAGAATTTTCACGTTTTACCTCGCTTTGAAGTCTCAACTTTTTTCTCTTTTCTTTTATGTGCCCAGGATCTTTTTTAATAGCTTGGCCTCTTTATAGTTTCCCTGGTAACATTACCCTTAGGGAATCATATTTTATTATTCTTCCAACAAAGGCATCTCTTCTTAAGTAGCAAATGAGACAAGATGATGGATGGAGAGCTGAAACGTTTCAACCACTCACCCCCAGTCAAGAGATCTGGGTTGAATCCATTGTTTTTTTGCTCACTATGTCACCCCACTTAGAACCCAGCCATATGCAAATCAGACTTGACCTTGCTCTTCATGGGAACAGTTCAGCCTGAACTGCCCGGTGAGGTCCTTCCTGGACTGGAAACTAGCATTCTGGGACTGGTTACAGGGTTTTACCGCTCATCAGCCTGGCTAGCTTGAATACAGTGGCACAGCGAGCAAGGGACCCAAATCTGTGCATACCCATGGCCACTTAGGGCAAACTTATCAAACACAACAAGATGATGGACGGAGTGCTGAAATGTTTCAACCACTCAACCCCAGTCAAGACATTGCAGTTGAATCCATCATTCTTTTGCTCACTATGCCACCCCAGTTCAAATCCAGTCAAATGCAAATCAGGGTTGATCTTGCCCCTCATGGGAACAGTCCAGCCTTAACTGCCAGGCCAGGTCCTCCCTGGACAAGAAACATGCATCCTGGGAATAGATTTGTAGTTTCACCCCTCATTAGCAAGGCTAGCTTGAATCCAGTGGCACAACGAGCAAGGGACCCACGTCTGGGCATACCCTTGGCCACTTAAGGCAAACATAGAAAACACAACAAGATGATGGACGGAGTGCTGAAACTTTTCAACCACTCACCTGCAGTCAAGTGATCTGGGTTGAAAACATCGTTCTTTTGCTCAGCATGTCCCCCCAGTTTGAACCCAGCCATATGCAAATCAGCCTTGACCTTTCTCCTTATAGGAAGAGTACAGCCCACACTGCCATGCCGGGTCCTCTCTGGACTAGAAACAAGCATCCTTGGACCAGTTTTGAGGCTTCCTAACTGGGGTGGTGTTGCAAGCAAAATAACAATGAATTAAACCCAGATCTCTGACTGAAGGTGGATGTTTGAATAGTTTCAACACTCTGTCCATCATTTTATTTTGTGATTGTTAGAAGTGGGGGTCTCTAGTTGGCAGACCCTTGACCAAATAGGGACCCTTGCTTCTAGTCAGGGTATGGGGGTACACTCCTAAAATAACCCCTGCTCACCCCCTTGGTAGCTTGGCAGAAGCAGACAGGCTTATCTCAGAGGCAGTGTGTAAAGCATTTGTGAACACATACAGTAACCCAGTGACAACACTACAGATGGACACGACACAAGTTGTAGTATAAAAATAAGTATTTTTATATAGACTTAACACAAGACCACAAACGACAAAAATCCACAATATTGTACTTCAAAATTGGCAGAAAATAGCTTAGTTCTCTTAAGATGTAAAATGCGACACCTTGAGTTCAATGTACCTTAGGATGCATAACGCTATACAACGAAAGTGGTGCAGGGAAGGTGATGCATCGGTTCCTTACTCGAAGAACAGTGATTCGTCGAGTCCCTACTGATGCATAGGGGATGCGTTGATTCTTCTCTGCGAGTGGAGGTGATGCGCCGGCTTCTTACTGTGCTTCCGTGGCGATGAAGATCTGGTGTGATGAAAGAAAGATGGCGTCTTCTTCTTGATGCGACCGACACGATGCGTGCACGCCCGACGGCCGTGTGGCGACTCAATGATTCTTCTGAGCCGCAACAGGCCCTGCAACACGCTTCTCGGTGATGCGGCGGCGTCTGATGCGATGTCAGTCCTCTTCACCGGCGATGCGAGGCGCTTTGGCAACAATGCGACAACTGCAGCGGTGACACACTTTCCCAGCGATGCGACGACAGTGGCTGCGGCTGCATCACGCTTCTCCGATGATGCGGCGGCGTCTGATGTGACGTCGATCCTCTTCTCCGGTGATGCCAGGCGCTTTTGCGCTGTGAAGCGGCAGTTCGGCGACGTGCTTCTTCTTCGTGCGTTGCGCTTCCAGCTCCTTGCAACACGCAGTCCCTCAGAAAGCCCAACACAACTGCAGGCACTTCCAAAGAACTCTTGGGGAGCTGATGGGTGAAGTCTGTTGTCCCTGAGACTTCAGCAGGAGGCAAGCTCTTTCTCAAGCCCTTGGAGATCCTTCACAAGTTGATGAAAGTACACACAAAGTTCCTCTCTCCTTTATTTGGCATTCAGGCAACCACTGCAGGCCAATCCCTCAAGCTTAGGGATAGTCTCTCCTCAGTCTCTCTGGTTCCTCTCCTCAGCAAAGGTTTTTTCTTATTTATTTATTTTATTTATTTCGTAAACCTATAAGGCGCAACAGCTACCCAAAAAGGATTTCCCGGCGCCGAGCTACCATCAAGAAAGTCAAGGAAGTCAAGAAAGTCAGGGGTGAAGAGACTGGCTATTCACGTTAATATTCGAATAGCCAGGTCTTAACATTTCTCCGAAATCTGCCATAGTTGTCTTCTTTACGAATGAAGGGAGGAAGAGTATTCCAAAGTGCCGGACCCAGGTAGGCAAATGATTTGCCACCCATTCTTGCCAATTTAAATCTAGGAACACAGAAGTATGAGAGAGATTGTGAACGGAGATTACGTTTGGGAAGATAGGGATGGGCCAAAGCAAGGAGATATTTAGGCGCTGTACCTGCCTTGATTCTAAACATGTACGTCAAGGCTTTGAAGCGGATTCTGCTGTGTACCCTGAGCCAGTGAAGCTCACGGCGGTAGCTCGAGACCTCAGAGTTTTTTGGAATTTTACACAGCAGTCGGACTGCGGCATTTTGAACAAGTTGTAGTCGACTGACAACAGCTTTATTTGACCCAAGATACAAGATATTTCCATAGTCAAGCCGCGAGGTGACGAGGGCATTGACTACAGTCTTCTGGGTTGAAAGGGGCAGCATCCAGATAATTTTCCTCAACCATTTAATAATGGTGAGGCACAACCCAACAACTTTATTGACCTGTTTGCTCATTGAGAGGGCACTGTCCAAAATGAAACCCAGATTTCGAACTTGGGTCACTGGTGTTGGAAGAGCGGCCAGCTGGTCAGGCCAGTGGGCAGGAGTCCAAAGTTCTTGTTGTTTCCCTAAAAGGAGAACCTCAGTCTTGTCTCCGTTGAGTTTTAGTTGATTACTCATCATCCAGTTAAGGATGTTTTGAAGGCCAAGTTTAAGGGGAGCTGGAGAGGCGGTGCCTGGTTCGGATAAGGAAAAAATGATTTGGGAATCATCTGCATAGGTCATAAGGGAGAGTCCAGATTTTTCTGCAAGGTCAGCCAAGGGTCTAAGGTAGATGTTAAAAAATATGGGGCTCAGAATGGATCCCTGAGGTACGCTGTGGGGGGCACTGAACGGTTCAGAGCAGGCCAAGGAGGATGTTATTTGGAAAGTCCGGTCATCCAAAAAAGAGCGAATCCAATCAAGTGCTTTACCACGGACACCATTTCTATATAGTGTCTTGATAAGAATGTCGTGTGATATAGTGTCAAAGGCCGCGCTCAGATCGAGGAGCACAAGCGCGACCGTCTGACTTTTGTCAAGGAGAGAACGAATATGCTCCGTAACTCCAAGAAGCGTGGTTTCCGTCGAGAAGCCAACTCGGAAACCAGATTGTGAGGGGTGTAGGAGAGAGTTCTTTTCGACAAAGGTGGATAAAGCCGTATGAACATGTCTCTCTAAGCATTTGGAGAATGCCGGGAGCAGGGAAATTGGTCTGTAGTTAGCCAGGCATTCCGGATAAGCTGTAGGCTTTTTCAGAAGTGGCGTGACCATTGCGTGTTTCCAAAGGTTCGGAACTGAGGAAAGTTCAAGGGAAGCGTTGAGCGTATCGACAATGACTCCTAAGGACTGATCGTCGAGTTGTTTGAGGAGTTTAATTGGGATAGGGTCCCTAGGGGAACCAGATTTGATGTTTTTAAGAATGGATTTCATTGTGTCAACCTTTATGAATGGCCACGCTTCCAAGATAGTTCCACCGGGTGGGGCACAATCCACATCAATGGAGGGGATAATTATGGTGTTGTAAGATTTAATGTCCTTGATAATTTTTTCAATTTTGTCAGAAAAGAAACAAGCAAGGTCTTGGCATAGTTGTGAATTAAGTGGAGGGGCCACGGCTGTGGTGTGGGCGCCAGCTAAATCCTTGACCAGGTTAAAAAGAGTTTTAGATTTATTGGATGCTTCGGTGATAGCCTGGGACACAAAGGCTGCACGGGTTTTGGCACAGGCAGAGTGGTATAAATTCCTGGCCACATGATAGGTGTTTTTAGCTTCTAGGTCATAGTCTTTGCGCCATTTTCGCTCCAATGCATTACATTCTGACTTTTGTCGAGGAGAGAACGAATATGTTCCGTAACTCCAAGAAGCGTGGTTTCCGTCGAGAAGCCAACTCGGAAACCAGATTGTGAGGGGTGTAGGAGAGAGTTCTTTTCGACAAAGGTGGATAAAGCCGTATGAACATGTCTCTCTAAGCATTTGGAGAATGCCGGGAGCAGGGAAATTGGTCTGTAGTTAGCCAGGCATTCCGGATTAGCTGTAGGTTTTTCAGCAGTGGCGTGACCATTGCGTGTTTCCAAAGGTTCGGAACTGAGGAAAGTTCAAGGGAAGCGTTGAGCGTATCGACAATGACTCCTAAGGACTGATCGTCGAGTTGTTTGAGGAGTTTAATTGGGATAGGGTCCCTAGGGGAACCAGATTTGATGTTTTTAAGAATGGATTTGTTTCCCAAAAGTGATCTAAAGTTCTGGGGTCTGGAGCCCCCTTTTTATACACAGTTTCTCTTTGTTCTCTGAAGGCAGAGAGGCCTTTGCCTAGTCCAAACCAGTTCTGGTCAGTCCTGGAGCACTTTGTTGACAAGACTCCTTCTTTCCTTTCACAGTGCAGGCCAGGGATATCAGACGCACCTCATGAGGTGGAGCCAGCATTGCCCTATTCAGGTCCCAGGTGCAACTCCTCCTACCCATATACATGCAGATCTCGCTATTCAGCCCTGTGATGACTCACCCTGTCTCCAGGAAACCCCCAGCCCCTGTCACTCAAATTCCAGACAAGGAATACACATCCTAGCTGAGGCAGGATTCAATGGTTAGACATGAAAATACCTAGTTTCTAAAAGTGGTATTTTCAAACACAGAATTTTAAAACCAACTGCACTAAAAGATACATTTTACATTCTGAGTTCAGGCATACTAAACTCAAATTTCTACCTAGTTCCCTGAGTCAGTCAGGATTATAAGATGTAATAATCAACCTGCCCATTCTGTTCTATGGGGAACAGATAGCCTTGCAATAGTGAAAAACAAAAATGGCTGTAATTCACTATTAGGACATGCCACACGCATCAGGGCTTGTCCTACCTTTTACCTACAATACACCCTGCCCTTGGGCCTATGGTAGGGGTGACTAATAGGCAGAAAAGGGAATGTTTAGGGACTGGCAAGTGGGTGAACTTGCAGTGAGCTAAAAAACGGTGATGGATTAAAACCATGATCTCTTGACTTGGTAAGAGTATTCTGCATCATTCAGAAACTCTGTCCATCACCACCCCCTTTTTCCCAAATCGATTTTATCCACACTCAGTGTGGGAGGGTATGCTCAGACGTGAGTCCCTTGCTCATTGCACCATCAGGATTCAGGCAAGCCGGGCCGACGAAGGCTGTGATGCCAGAAACCGGTCCCCGGAAGCTTGTTTCCTTCCCAGTATAAAAATTGGCTTGGTAGTTTGGTTTGCCCTGTTCCCATCATGCACTGGGACAGGTACAGACTCATTTGCATGTAGCCAGGTTCTGAGCTGGGATGGTGCAGTGAGCTAAAAAACGGTGATGGATTAAAACCATGATCTCTTGACTTGGTAAGAGTATTCTGCATCATTCAGAAACTCTGTCCATCACCACCCCCTTTTTCCCAAATCGACAAAACAAATTGGCTACAGTTTAAAGCGGTCAAAATGGAAAGAAGCACTAATTAATAGGGGTGGGCGGATTTGCGAAATCCACTTTCGCAAATTATCGCGAAAATGTTAAAAATTTTCGCAGACACGCGGAAATATCGCGAAGATGCAGAAGTTTTTTTCCCGCATGTTCGCGAGATTTTCTGCATGGTTGCGGCTCGCCAACTTACCCATGTGGTTGCTCGCGGGCGCGGCCATCTTGTTTTCAGTTGTCTCGCGGTGCATGATCGCGAGAAGAAAGACGTGATCGCACAACGCATGACGTCACTGCGGGCGCGAACTGTCGCGAGACACCGCAAATGACTAAAAACAATACAACATCTCATGGAGAACGCGACCGGATCAAGAAAACTTGTCGGCGAACGCAGGGTTTCAGGTAAGGCGATCGCGCGCGCGCGAGAATGTATTATTTTACAGCGCGAGGAAGAAACAAATTATCGGCAAGCTGCGGAATGCGGAAATTTTTACATTTTCGCGCTTTCCGCGGAACGCGAAAATGTCAAATTATCGCAATTTCCGCGAACGGAACGAAATTTTAGCCCAGGCCTACTAATTAACACATGTTTTGGACCTTTATAGATCGCAATATGTCCTCACTTATCAGAATAATGATGCTGCAAATCTCATTGGTCCAGCTCATTATTTCTTAGAAGTGAGTCGGAGCCTCAGTGGACTCAGCTGTGCTAAATTCTCAGGCTGATAAAAAATAAAATAAGTATTTCCATATTGGCATTAGCAATCCGACTACGATTTAGTCTCAAATGGGACCAGGGCACAAAAACAGAATGGTATCGAAATATGTAAAGTATTCCAGCAAATAAAGCATATTAAACCTGCATCATTATTTTACCTAATGCAGAGCAGAGCGTCAGTAAGGAAAACAACTCTGTATAACATTATCAATGGCTTTCTATGATGCAACAAAAACAGCAGTTTCAAGATCAGCACAAATGCTTAAGTGAGCAATTCACCGAGGCCAAAAAATAAGAGGGGGGGACACGGAGCTTATTAGAGAGAGGTCCTGAACCAATGCTCCTAAAGGTAGTACATAAACAATGTAGGTGGTATCAGTTCCTAAAAACGCAAGGGGAAAGTATACAGCGGCCAAGTAAGCTGTAGGCGATGTAAGGTGTCTCCAGGTAGATTTGAGTGTGCAGAGAGGAGAGAGAGTACTCCTATATGTAACTCGTGGTGCCCTCACACACCCTTGCGAGTGTATAGCATCATCACTGGGCAAGTGCTCCTCGTGGGGGTGGCACTGCAGTCCCTCATGGGCCCCTTTAAGGGGCTCTCTGGCGGAGATCTTCTAGGAGTTGCTGCATTTGTGCATGAGGGTGTGTGGGTCGGGAAGTAATAGTGAGTGCAAGGTAAAATGACCCAGGGTACCTAGACAGTTTATTGGGAGGTCCTATGGATCAGGATAAAAATATCATGGGGATGGAGACGCAAGATAATGCTACAATGAGAGGGGAAACCAAGCAAATAAGATCCCGTTGCTCTCAACCCGTGTGGTGAGTATCTAAGGTGTTAAGTGTAAGACAGGGTCGACATGTTTCGCGCTATGTATTGGTCCCTAGTGCATCCTAGACCGCTTCATCAGGACCAGTGAGAGAGAGTAGATATGGGAGTGAGGGAAAAGACGCCCTATATTCCCTTGTGTCCTTCTTATAGGTTCTAATAAACAAATACTGTCATTGGGACACGTGGTTATGCGTGTACCCTGTTCTCAGCCTTGAGGAGGCATAAAAAAGGGGGGGGGAGAAGAAAGAAACGAAAATCGTAATACATCTGTAGAGTAGTACTGACTTATAAATGTGCTTGATGTACGTGCACAAGTACACCGGTGCAATGTGCACATGTGGTGTATCAGTAGGAGTATGCACACACGTGATTAATATAGATGCAAGTTCCGCATAGTCTTAAAAACGTGCTGGACAAAATTAGGTATTGAGATTGACAGATGAGATCAGTGTAGCTCTTAGTGACGACATGGTGATAGAGATAGGACTGGTCTGGGTTACGTTACCGGTCAGAAACAAAGTGAACTGTACTTAATCAGCAACCATGGTAATCTTAACGTAGGCAGGTATAGGTGCGTTACGATGATACACCGAGGTGAGATAAAAGCGTCTCGATTAATTCAATGCTCTCCCGAGTTCACCCTCGTCCATATACCATAATCGAGTAATCGAATACTATAGTAGCGCTAGAGGGAGCTAACGTGCCTGCCGATGTAATGGAAGGAGCGTATAGTAAACAGGGCTAGGTGTCCAAACAATTGATATGGGTATTTCATAAAATTTATAAACACATGCACAGTGTGGCCCTCAACATACATAAAACATAAACATTCAATGAGATAGTTCTATGATTTCACACCCTCCCCAAATAAAGGATGGACTTCTTCAGCAGTACCGTGAGCAGGCAGAGGCAGCTAAACGAAACAATTGGTAAAAGACAGAAAGGAATTACCGGTGACCGCTTCTACATAGGTATTACCTTTGTCCTTTTTGTGGTTGGCAGCAGTGGGAAAAAAGTTACTTACTTATTGCTCTTCCTTCGTGTACGGGAAAACCTACCCGTTCTCCACGGACGCCGGTAATATTTACGAAGAATGTATTCCGATTGATATAGGGCTGTTAATTGGTTGGATGGTAGTGCAAGTGTATGCGTCATCCTGTAGCGACGGGGAAATGCTAGTCGGTACAGTGATACACACCCGGCGGCCATATTTGAAAGGTGTAATGGGAAATGGTAGTCAATAAAGATGCTCATATAAGCCATCGTAGTTCACTCGTAAAGAGGATTGTCCATAATATAAGTAATGGCGGAATGAATATCCGTAATATAGGAAGTTGCTTCAGTTGGGAATAATACATTCCCGAAAGGGATCTAACAACAGCCATATTAGAGTTGCGGAGCGTGTACTAAACCGTGCACCTAACAGAGTGGTACGTCTTGACAGGCATAATGATAACGTTGCTATGGGAGTGAAAAAGTCACCAACACCCAGGTCGTGTTGTGGTGTCTATCGTGGGCTGGTATGCCGATGTATGGTGATCATGTTGGTGTCAGCCCACTCTCGCCTAGATAAGTTGTTGAAAGTGACGTGCACCCTCTTAATGCGGTCTAGTTCCCCGCTTGTTATGACACATCTGGTGTAGGATCATGAATAATGCCCTCCAGGTATCTCAAAAAATAATAAATGTAAGTCTGATAGAATATCGGTTGTATGTGGATCTAATAGGGTCATGAGCGGATAAATCACTTTATTACTGTTGTATAGGTCAGATACTGATCTGGGTTAGCCACCTAAATGTTGGGAAAGAGAGGTGTACCCCTATACATTATGCTGGTCTCATGAGGGATTGGCAGGGCAAGTGCCATGAGTTAGGTACATTTCATTGAGTCAGATCGACCCAGGGTATCTCGTCGTTAAGTCCTCCCATATTGCTTTTAAGTCTGAAAACCCATCGTTGTTCCTGTTTGAATAGTGCTGACATTGTCCAGTGAGGGTTTGACTCTATGACAGTCCACCGTATGCTTTCTGGGGTATGATTCTTCTCTAGAAAATGACTCTGTAATCTCGTTGCGGATCGTCTGCATCGAATGGTACTTTTGTGTTCCCCGATATGGACCTTAACTGATCTAACTGTCATGCCTATGTATTTGGAACCACAGGAGCACGTGATCAGATAGACGCAGTTTTTTGTGTTGCAATTCGTATGGCGTCTTTCCTGCCAGGGTCTAGTTAGTCCCAGATCGAGTTCTTTTGTCACGTTGGTCTGAGGGCAGACTGCACATGAGCCACACGGATAGTGGCCTACTACCGGGGGTAGTGTCCATAGTGTTGGTTGGTGGCGGATAGTGTTCTTGGGACGTGTATGTATCAAGATGTCTCTAAGGCTCTGTGTCCTTTTAAATGTAAACATTGGGTTTGGCCCGTTTGAAAGTTCCCTGTTTCTAGGATCCTCCAATGTTTCTTTATAATTCTTTGAATTTTGTTTGAGTTTGGAGTGAAAGATGTTACACAGGTTAATGTGTCTGTTTTGGTTCTTTCTCTGACTTCTAGCAGGGCTTCTCTGTGGTTATTCTTAGCTCTCTTCCGTGCTTGTCTTATGATTTTTGGCGGGTAAGCTCTTTTGATCAGATTATCAGTTAGTGTGTCAGCCTCTTTTTCAAACTCTTTTATAGTGTTGCAATTTCTCCGGAGGAGGAGGAACTGGCCCACCCACTGGTAAGTTGTTTCTCAGTGCTTTCGGATGATGACTTTGAAACAAGAGGAGACTGTTCCTGTCTGTTGGTTTTTTATAGTTAGTGGTCATGAGAGATCCATCTTTGAGGGATATGAACAGGTCAAGACAGGGAATAGACTCTGGTGACAAAGTGCCTACGAATTTGAGGTAGTGTTGATCCAAGTGAAGAAGGAATGGCATGTCTCTTCGTCCCCTTTCCAAAAAATGGTAATATCATCGCCAGGCTGGAAGAGAGTGGAAGACCTAGGCGCCTGCACATGTGATGATTATTCAGGTCAGGACACCATGCACTTTATTTTCTTCTGCAAACACCTTACTGGTATCAGGAAGCGTTTTATCTTGTCAATCTTAGTTAATAAGGGCTTTGTGCAAGCCAAGCCAGCATTCCTGTACCTGCAGTTATTGTCGAATACGTGGGAAATTTTTAATGTTTCTAGTTTTCTCTCTTGGGCTGTAAAAATTTTAAGGAAAATTAGCAAAACCTGAATTGCCTAAATGTTTTAGGAAAAATATAATTAATTGATTTTGTTGCTGTGGCATTTGCTATGCTTTTAAAGTTTTTATATGTTAATCAAGGTTTTAAATTTTTATTGACATACATGTCTTTTTTTTAGTATGCTTTTATGGTTTGTTTATAAACCGAATAAAGTAAATTTGATGATGATGATGATAATATCATCGATATAGCGTCACCATAATAGAATGTTGTTCGTATATGGATAGGTATTTGTTAAGATGTGTTCCTCCTCAAAATTGGCCATGTAGAGACATGCCAGGCTCGGCGCAAAGGTGCTACCCATGCTGGTGCCCTGTACTTGATGGTAGAGTTTGCTCTCGAAGGCAAAGAAGTTCTCTTTAAGGGCAATGGTCGCGCAATCACAGATGAAGGTGATAGGTGTTACATGTGGCCAGGGATTCAGGTTGCGTAGAGCCTGTTCTAGCACTGCGAGGGTCGCGTCCTGGGGATGTTGGTGTAAAGCGCTTCCACGTCTAAAGTGACCAAGAGGGTGATTGATTCTGGTTCCTCAAAATGTTCGATGAGGTTAAGAACCTCTGTTGTGTATCTTAGATATGTCGGAGTCTTAGTAACCAGGGGGCGTAGGAAGACATCGCAAAATTTGCTGAGAGGTTCCAGTAAAGATTCAATCCTGGACAGGATGGGCCGTCCGGGGGGTGGGTTCATTCCCTTATCTCATCCGTCAATCTCAATACCTCTATAAGAAGGACACATGGGAATATAGGGCGTCTTTTCCCTCACTCCCATATATACTCTCTCTCACTGGTCCTGATGAAGCGCTCTAGGATCCACTAGGGACCAATACATAGCGCAAAACATGTTGACCCCGTCTTACACTTAACACCTTAGATACTCACCACACGGGTTGAGAGCAGCGGGATCTTATTTGCTTGGTTTCCCCTCTCATTGTAGCATTATCTTGCGTCTCCATCCAGGTGATATTTTTATCCTGATCCAGAGGACATCCCAATAAACTGTCTAGGTACCCTGGGTCATTTTACCTTGCACTCACTATCACTTCCCGACCCACACACCCTCATGCACAAATGCGGCAACTCCTAGAAGATCTCCGCCAGAGAGCCCCTTAAAAGGGCCCGTGAGGGACTGCAGCACCACCCCCACGAGGAGCACTTGCCCAATGATGATGTTATACACTAGCAAGGGTGTGTGAGGGCACCACGAGTTACATATAGGAGTACTCTCTCTCTTCTCTGCACACTCAAATCAACCTGGAGACACCTTACATCGCCTATAGATTACTTGGCTGCTGTATACTTTCCCCTTGCATTTTTAGGAACTGATACCACCTACATTGTTTATGTACAATTCACCGAGGCCACAGGTCCATTGGAACTTGCTCTTACATTACAAACCTTCAGGTGAACAAAACAAACTGATCTGTGAAATAACATTTATGGCTGCACCATAACAATTTCTCATTTGCATTGCGTTTTTCCAGAAGACATTCATTTAAAACCACTTTTCGCACTAGATTAATGTCCAGTCGGACCAGGGCCGTGTCAGAGCTAGACTTTTAGCCAGAGCCTGCTTCGAACCTGCAGCTGTAACAAATATTACAGCGGGGTCAATATGTTTGCACTATTGCAATATCAATTGTGCAAATATTTTTCACAATATGGAAAGTGACATTTTGGTAATGAAAACCAAAAGTAGATGTTTATTTGTGTTTTATTCCAAAAACACTCCCAACGCATTATTCTCATTCTCTTGTGCCCAAAGGGCAGGTATAAAATCTGCAAAGGATGTATAATGAGGTATTAGTTGATTGAGTAACGCAAACATTGCTAAACTCATAGACGGGTATTATCACCATTAGATTGCACTTAAGCACTTATCTGTATCTGTATTTGTTAAAGGTTGATAGAATTGCTTGTTCTGCCAACTGAAGCATAACAAAGTAGTATGGGAGCAAATAAACAAAAGGGGAGAGGATGAAACGTGTTGGGATCAAGGCTGAGAAGCCACAAAGTGATTGATTTCATAATTGGGTTAGCCATGTTATTGACGGCCGTTCTCTCTTCACAGGTTGGTTTATGTAACATGCTGTGCCTTCAAAGAGACACTAAAGACTTAAAGCAAACAAAGGCATTAGTTACAGAAGGCAAAGTAAACGAATATGCACCCAGCCATGCCACCAGAGTTCTGCAAACGGACGCTTCACTTGACATTCACTGTTAGATCGGAAAACATTAGGCTGATATGTTCTGTTCATTGATTTTAGCAATGTGTAATGGAACAGATCAACAATCCAATGTGCAATACCTGGGGAGCCCGTGATACAAAAAGATTTACGCAATGTACAGAACAATTTAAAAGCCACACGCATAAATTGCATTGGACCAGAAAGCTACAAACAGACAAAATGTAGTACAATGTAGAAAAATGCCCTTGTGACCTGCCACACATCTTCACCACCCACTCCATTTACCCATCCACACTACCCTCTCCATGCCACTACTGAAGCTTTTCTTCTGGCTGAGAGCCCGTACATAGGATCTAGTACAGGATGTTCCCATCTGGGCTGGCAAGGCTTTACACACCTCTTACTTGTAAAGGATACATCAAAAGCTGGAATAAACACTGCCCAGGAGCATCAGTCATGTGCAATAACAAACATGCTACCCTAATACCAAATGGCAATCATTGTATAGTAAATATCCAAGCTTCAACATTTTCAGGGCCGAATTCGTAGTGCAGCGTAACACTACGGCTGCCACCTGCTGTTGTGTGCAAAAAACAGTCCAGACTCCGGGACGTACTGGGTCCATTTACAGCAGGTGGGTGGACCCTCCTGGCGGCAGTCAGCTACCAGTGTAAGTAGCCTACTGTCATTGGTAGCTGAGAGCTATGCTACCAATGACACTCTCATTTGGTAGTAGTGTAGCGCTCAGCTACCAATGACAGTCCAACCTCATTCCAGGGTCCGCCATTGCAGTGCTGCAGGCAGCATTGTCATTGGTAGCTGAGCGCTACCAAAGAGATCTACCTCCCGGTGTACCGACCCCAACTTGGACCAATCATGGTCCGACCTGCCCTATCCCCGGCCCCCAGCATAGCACACACTGCCCAGGCTCATGCGTCGCACATCAGAAAGATGGAGGAATTCAAGAGAATAGCAGTCGTGTTGTGCACTGCAGCCGCACTAACAGGCGCCCATTCACTTACTGGCTCTGGGATGTAGCGCTTTTTGTCCCCCTGCATCCAACCGTGGCACCTTGAGCATGTATGTTGTCATTTGCTGCCTCAGGCATTTGTTGGACAATTTCTATGCCCTGTGCTGTGCTGTTGAGGAAAAAACAAGAAGCAGTGAAAAACAAGGAAGCAAGCACTCAGAAAAACAGGGGAAATAAAAAAAAGCACTAAAAAATGAGACAAAAGCTGGAGAAAGCACTCAGAAAAATTGGGGGAGTGGAAAGAGACAGCAGAAAAAAATGAGGCAAAAGCATGAGAAAGCAGTGGGTTTATATTTTGTGCCACAATGGGGAATCATATGATCTGGTGTGGTGGAGGTATATCTAGTGACGTGGGGTTAAATCTGGCAAATGATGTGGATGCCATCCAGTGCAAATGCAAGTGCTGCGGGTTTATAGCTGGTGCTGTGGCAAGTGTTTTGGATGCAATCTGGTGCTGTGGGTGCAATCCAGTTCTGTGGCAACTGCTGTGTGTGAAGTCTAGTGCTATGTCAAGTGATAAGTGATTTCTGGTACTACAGTATATATATATATATATATATATATATATATATATATATATATATATATATATATATATATATATATATTACCTACTGGCGGTCGCCAGTAGGTAGTTATAGTTAGGACCCCTTTTCCATAGGAAATCCGCAACATTCTATTTTGAATAACTTTGGCGCCGGATGACGAATCCGCTCCTACCCTGAAAGTCTCGGGGGGATTCGTCAAGCGGGGGCTGAGATAAAAGGGGGGTCCCAAAACGCGTTTTCCCCATGCATTTTTCCATAGGACCTTTAGACACAGCTACAGCCCGAACGGCTGAACAGAATTACTTGAAATTTGGCAGAGAGGTAGCCATAAGGTCAAGGAAGTGCCTTTTGCAGGTCTGGTGTAAATCTGTTCACTATTTCCGGAGAAAATAGCATTTAAAAGCATATATATATATATGCGCGCAGGGTGCGCGCACCGTGCGAGCACCGTGCGAGCACCCTAACGTGCGCGAGCGTAATTCTGATTGGTGGTTACATGTTAGTCAACGTTCGAATCGGTCGAAATCAGGAAGTGTCGGCCGCCATTTTGTTTGTTTTCAGTGCGAGAGTGAAAAAGGAAGGTGGCGAACGTGAAAAGGGGGCAGGGTAGAGAGTTCCTGACCCCCTAGCCTTTGTCAGGGGGTCCCTGAAGGACCCCGAAGGCAAAAAAAAAAATATTTTTTTTAAAAAAATCGCGGGGGTGCGCGCACAGTGCGCGCACCCTGAAAAACACAAAAAAAAAATTTTTTTTTACAAAAAAAAAAAATAATTCGCAGGGTGAAAACCAAAAAAAAAAAAAATAATAATTTTTAATACGTAGTTTATTGTAAAATAAATATATAAAAAATAATACATAAATAAATTAGCATTTAAAAAACCGTACAAATTCACTGAAAAAACCATAGGTTATAGTTAGCTGGACATTTTACTGATAAAAAACCAATGAAATTCCCCCGTTATAGTTACTGTAGGCAACTATAACTCACGCGACCGTAATCCTCTGCTGATGCTAATACTGTATTTAGACACTTATTTACCCATGTCTTCTTCCATTAATCTTTAGCTATACATATATTACAAATATTTATTTTTCGGAAAGACACATATGTCATCAGTGATGTAATATCTGACGTCATCAGCAGAGGATTGCGGTCGCGTGAGTTATAGTTGCCTACAGTAACTATAACGGGGGAATTTCATTGGTTTTTTATCAGTAAAATGTCCAGCAAACTATAACATGTGTGAAACCTATGGTTTTTTCAGTGAATATATATATATATATATATATATATATATTCACTGAAAAAACCATAGGTTTCAGACATGTTATAGTTAGCAGAAATTTTACTGATAAAAAACCAATGAAATTCCCCCGTTATAGTTAGTGCAGGCAACTATAACTCACGCGACCGCAATCCTCTGCTGATGCTAATACTGTATTTAGACACTTATTTGCCCATGTCTTCTTCCATAAATTTTTAGCTATACATATATTACAAATATTTTTTTTTCATAAAGACACATATGTCATCAGCAGAAGATTGCGGTCGCGTGAGTTATAGTTGCCTGCACTAACTATAACGGGGGAATTTCATTGGTTTTTTATCAGTAAAATTTCCGCTAACTATAACATGTCTGAAACCTATGGTTTTTTCAGTGAATTTGCAAGGTTTTTTAAATGCTAATTCCTAACTATAACGTGTGTGAAACCTATGGTTTTTTCAGTGAATTTGTACGGTTTTTTAAATGCTAAGTTACTTTACGCCATTCGTGGCGTGCACGCCCACTTAACGCAGTTCGTTCCGTGCGCGCACGGTCCGCTTCGCGCACTGTGCGCGCACAGTGAGCACGCGGTGCGCTTCGCGCACCGCGCGCCCACTTTACGCAGTTAGTGCCGTACACGCAAGGTGGGCACGCAGAGGACATATTATGCGCTTCCTTGTGATAGGTAATCTGTTAAATTTAATTTGTGATGACAATAATACGCCATGCACAGAGAGTGTTTTTTTTGGTTTTTTTTATTAAAAATTTTAGCGTAAGCGCACCGTACGCGTACGGTAAGCGTAATCGGCGAAATTTTCAAACATTTGGCCTTAGGGGATCTTTGAGGACTCAACTAACATGGCTATGTGCATGGGCGCTGTCTAAACAGCCCCTTTATATGTTTTTTGCCTTTGTTTACAGCCCCCCCCTCAGAGTGCGAGAGAGAAAATGGCGGCCGCCGCTTCCTGGTTTCGACCGATTCGAATGTTTACTTAGATGTAACAGCCAATCAGAATCGCGCTCGCGCACGCCACCGTACGCGTACGGTAAGCTTACGGTAAGCGTACCGTAAGCTGGCTCAGATATATATATTGATTTAAAGGCTATTTTCTCAGAATCTACTGAACAGATTTACACCAAACCTACAAAAGGCACTTCCTTGACCTGAGGACTACCTCTCTGCCAAATTTCTAGTAATTCTGTTCAGCCGTTCGGGCTGTAGCCCTGTCTAAAGGTCCTATGGAAAAATGCATGGGAAAAACGCGTTTTGGGACCCCCCTTTTATCTCAGCCCCCGCTTGACGAATCCCCCCGAGACTTTCAGGGTAGGAGCGGAGCGTAGCGCCCCACCTATTTTGAGAAATTCGCGAGGATTCGTCGACCGGCGCCAAAGTTATTCAAAATAGAATGTTGCGGATTTCCTATGGAAACAGGGTCCTAACTATAACTACCTACTGGCGACCGCCAGTAGGTAATATATATATATATATATATATATATATATATATATATATATATATATATATATATATATATATATATATATATTCTAGTACAACTTGGCTTACAGGTAACATTGCCCGGCGCCACCAATCTCAGACACTGGTCCCCACCAGTGCAATTATATATTCAACACAAACAAATCTGAGCGCATTAGATCATGGTATCAACATAAAACTAACTTCGCGTGTTCGATCCTGGTATAAGGTCCAACAAATAATCAATTAAAATAAACTCTTTACTATTTAAAATAATTTTCTCTTTTAGACTAGGTGACACTGTGTAAGATATATGTTTGTTTTTTTGGATTATTACAGATCTTATCAAGGATCAATAGACTGAGGACTGATAAAGAATACACTCAGACTATGAAGATATATTTTAGCTGTGCAACAAGTATACATGAATAATTAAGGTGAGAATTAAATTTCAATATTAAAAAATGATTATTTGTGGCTTTACTGTGATACTTGTATGTAAATCTGAACATAAAGGAAAAAGAAGGCATCACTGTGATTCTTATATGTACATTTTTACAAAGAAAATAAGAATAAACATCAGAAGATGAATACATAAGAAGATTCATATATTGTTTCTTTGCTTGTAATATAAAACTATCTCAGATTTGTTTGTGTTGAATATATATATATATATACACACACACACACACACACACACACACACACACACATACATATATGTGCATATTACCTACTGGCGGTCGCCGGTAGGTAGGTATATTTACAACCTAGTTTCCATAGGAAAAGCATTTTTTGATTTGCTAATAACTTTAACGTTGTTTGACGAATCTTTATGAAATTTTCCAAAAAGTTGCACTTTTTAGGTTAGCTCCTATCCTGAACGTTTGGGGGTGATTCGTCAAGCTGGGGCTGAGAAAAAAGGGGGTTCCCAAAATGCGTTTTCCCCATGTTAATTTCCTTAGGAAATTTTCCGACGAGCTACAGCCCGAACTGCTGAACGGAATTACCCCAAATTTGGCAGAAAGGTAGAGCATGGTTTCGAAAGCGACCTTTTTTTTTTTAAATGATGTAAATCCGTTCAGTAGTTTTTGAGAAATTGAAAAAATAAGATTGAAAAAGTAAATTTCCCATAGGAAACTTTGTGCATGGCTACAGCTGAAACTACTGAAGGAATTACCTCAAATTTGGCACAAAGGTAGTGCGTGGGTCAGAAAGCGACCTTTTTTTTAAATGGTGTAAATCCGTTCAGAAGTTCCTGAGAAATTAGAAAAAAAAAAGTTTCGATATCTGGGCAGAGCCTAAGTCCTGTGCACAAGCTTCACTGTGATTGGCTGCCAACACTCCAAACCAGGAAGTGTTGGCAGCCATCTTGCGGCTCGGTAGAAGCGAGTCACTAGAAAACAAAGAAACAAAGGTAGAATACAAGAGAAGGGGGCAGGGTAGAAACACCCTGACCCCCTGGGCCTGCTCAGGGAGTCCCAGAAGGACCCCCAGAGCCAAAAATAAATAAATAAATAATTGGACACATTTCGCGCTGGGGTTGTGGATTTCCGTGTTTTATTTTAATGAGACCCCGGGGTGGACTAGGTCCCGGGGGCATTTCATAAGAAATAATAGCAGGGGCTCGCTGGGGTTGCGGGGACCCGCTGGGGTCCCCGCAGTCTCGGGGCTTCACTCATGTTGGGAGGGGGGTTGCGCGGCCCCCCTCCTGGAGCCCTCCATCTGCTTATAACTTTGGGGTCGTTTGACGATTCTTTATGACATTTTCCAAAAAGTTTCTCTTTTTTGATCAGCTCCTATATTGAAAGTTTAGGGGTGATTGGTCAAGGGGGAGCTGAGAAAAAAGGGGGGTGTCAAAACGTTTTTTCTCAATGCATTTTCCATAGGAAACTTTAGACAAGGCTACAGGTCAAACTGCTGAACGGAATTACGCCAAATTTGGCAGGGAGAAAGGTCTTGGTCCAGAAAGCACGGTTTTGTAGAAATTGTGTAAATCCGTTCAGTAGTTTTTGAGATATTAAAGGGAAAAATAGAAAGAGTTAGCTACAAGGAAGAGAGAAACAGTGTGAGAGAGAGGAAGACAGAGAAAGAGAGAGAAAGAGATAAAGAGTGACATACGAGGAAGAGAGAAAGAGAGAATCAGTGTGAGAGAGAGGAAGAGAGAGAAAGAGTGAGAGAGAGGAAGATAGAGAGAAAGAGTGAGAGCGGAAGAGAGAAAGAGTGAGAGAGAAGAAGCAAGACAAAGACAGAAAGAGTGAGACAAAGAGTAAGACAATGAGAGAAACAGTGTGAGAGAGAGGAAGAGAGAGAGATAAAGAGAGAAACAGTGTGAGAGAGAGGAAGAGAGAAAGATAAAGAGAGAGAGAGAAAGTGAGAGAGGGAGAGGGAGAAAGAGTGAGAGAGAGGAAGAGAGAAAGAAAGAATGAGAGAGAGAGGAAGAGACAGAGAAAGAGAGAACGTGTGAGAGAGAGAAAGGAAGAGATGGAGAGGGAGTGTTGACACTGGAGAAAATCTTCGCAGCTCACCTTTGTGCCACTGGTGTCTCTACAGCCACGTGCCGGGAGATAGTGCACCGTCAAGTTTAGTGATCTGAAAGATAGTATAGATTTATTTATTGCAGAGTACATAAAACTGCACATGCGTAATTCTCTGTTTCAAGGAAGAGAGAAACAGTGTGAGAGAGGAAGAGAGAGAGAGAAAGAGTGAGAGTGAGGAAGAGAGAGAGAGAAAGAGTGGGAGTGAGGAAGAGAGAAAGAGAAAGTGAGAGAGGAAGAGAGAAAGAGTGAGAGAGAGGAAGACAGACAAAGACAGAAAGAGTGAGAGAGAGAGGAGCAGCAAGAGTAAGATACAAGGAAGAGAGAAAGAGACACGGTGTTAGAGAGTGGAAGACAGAGAGAAAGAGTGAGAGAGAGGAAGAGAGAAAGAGTGAGAGAGAGGAAGAGAGAATTAGAGTGAGCTACAAGGAAGAGAGAAACAGTGTGAGAGAGAGGAATACAGAGAAAGAGAGAGAAAGAGAAAGAGAGAAAGAGTGACATACGAGGAAGAGAGAAAGAGAATCAGTGTGAGAGAGAGGAAGAGAGAGAGAAAGAGTGAGAGAAAGAGTGAGAGAGAAAGAGTGAGAGAGATGAAGCCAGACAAAGAGAGAAAGAGTGAGACAGAGAGGAAGATAATGAGAGAAATAGTGTGAGAGAGAGGAAGAGAGCGAGATCAAGAGAGAAACAGTGTGAGAGAGAGGAAGAGAGAAAGATAAAGAGAGAGAGAGGGAAAAGAGAGAGAGAAAGTGTGAGAGGAAGAAAGAAAGATTGAAAGAGAGGAAGACAGACAAAGAGAGAAAGAGTGAGAGAGAGAGGTGGAGAAAGAGTGAGAGAAAAAGAGAGAACAAGTAAGATACAAGGAAGAAAGAAAGAGAAACAGTGTGAGAGAGAGGAAGAGAGAGAGAGATAAAGAGTGAGAGAGAGAAAGAGAGAGAGAGAAAGAGTGAGAGTGAGAGAGAGGAAGAGAGAAAGAAAGAATGAGCAAGAGAGTAAGAGACAGAGAAAGAGAGAAAGTGTGAGAGAGAGAAAGGAAGAGATGGAGAGGGAGTGTTGACACTGGAGAAAATCTTCGCAGCTCACCTTTGTGCCACCGGTGTGTCTCCAACCACATGCCGGGAGATAGTGCAGCCCTCATGTTTAGTGATCTGAAAGATAGTATAGAATTAGTAATTGCAGACTACATACAACTGCACACGTGTAATTCACTGTTTCGCTAATGATCAATGAGGCTGGTGCACCCCATCCACTCCCACTGCTCGGAGGTGTGTGTGCGCTCTTGTGCGCCCAGACTGCTGCACACTATCCACTCCCACCACCCGGAGGTGACTGCCCGCTGCTGCAGAAAGAAGTCTCTCTGCCACCGGCGTGTGTGTAAGAGGGTCCACCATGTGCCGAAGCAAATTTGTCATGCATTCGGGATGGCCACGCATCATCGCAGATTTTTCTTGAGCTCAGCTTTGGTGGTGTTGGGGGGGTGAACGTCGATTCGTGATTCACAGCCTGTTAGATAAAAATCAAGATAAGATTGTGCGTCATGCGTCCATCAAAGGAGAGAGGAAGAGAGAGAGAAAGAAAGAAAGAGTGAGCCGAAGACAGAGAGAAAGAGAGAAACAGTGAGAGTGAGAGAAAGAGAGAGAGAAAAATAAAGAAAGCGAGAAGACAAAGAGAAAGAGTGAGAAAGACGAAGAGAGAGGCAGAAACAGTGAGAGAGAGGAAGAGAGATAGAAAGAGTGTGAGAAAGAGGAACAGCGAAACAGAGGAAGAGAGAATGAGAGAGAAACAGAGAGAGAGGAAGAGAGAGAGAGAGAGAAAGAGACGAACAGTGTAAGAGGAAGAGGGAGATAGAAAGAGTCTGTGGGAGAGAAAGGAAGAGATGGGGAGGGACACTGAGTGCCCACACTGTGTACAAAACTGTCACAGCTTACCTTTACGCCACCGCTCTGTCTTCAACCACGTGCCGCGACCTAGTGCAACTCTCAAGCGCCCACATCTGAAAGATAGTGCAGAATTATTAATGGCAGAGTAGGGTTGGATTAGGATTCAAAATCAGCCCGGGCACGCAAAAAAAAAAAGTGGTCCACATTTGCCTATTGCCTTTCCTCAAAGCACAGCTTGAGTGAGATAATGACGCCCATCTGCCTCCAGAAAGGCCATTCAGACACCCACTGGGTCGCTGGCTGTATCCAAAGAACAGCAACACCGCCCAAATCTGCTCCCCAGACTGCTACAAAAAGCAGCGGACAGTTGGAACTCTGCACCGGCTCCTCGGGCATTGCACCAGTGCCTGCGTTACCAATCCGATGCTGTGGCAGAGTATATACGAGTGCGTACGCCTAAATCGCTTTGCCGTCTTTCTGCATTCAGGCTGCTATACCCCATCCACTCCCAACGCCCGGAGGTATCTGCCCAACGCTGTGCACCAAGGTCTCACTGCTCACCTTTTCGCGGTCACGGCACCCTCCACATCATGCAGCTCCATTCTGTAAGCTAATAGGTCTCACATTTCATACTGAATCTTGATATCGCCATGGCAAAGGACATACTAGCGCACCTATCATCATCGCAGGTTGTACACCCGCTCAGTGCTTGTGGTGCTACTAACTCAGTGAGAAGTGAGGAAATGCATGTGGTGGTAGGCCCTCGCAGGTGGGCTCAGGCCTACACTGTGGTGCAGCAGAGCACACAAAACATCAAGTGTGCGGACCAACGGGACGGGCCATCACCGTGGCGGAGTGACTGTGCCGGCTGCAGTGCATGCATTGCGAGCAACTGTAAAATGGCGTAGAGCATGTGCGCCCGGTCTTTTTTATTAGTAGGGCCACGTGTCCTGTGACGCCTGTACTGGATGGGTGTGGTGTGGGTGTGTTCCAGCAGTGAGGGAATGGCTGTGGCGGGTGTCCGTGTTGGAGTGCTACCGTCACCCGGGTTGCAAAAGCCAAAGTGTCACTCTGTGAGCCAAGTCCAACAATATGGCCAACATGGAAGGTACTGGTAATTACTGACCCTATATTCATCTATAGCTCCACACAAGAAAGATGGTGGACATGAGACATCTATGTGGATATGAATGTTTATCGCACATTCAGTGGAGTGTTGCAGCTGTAGCAATACAGGGCCATGGAAAGTTGAAGTTTCAGTTTTTGGCACATGGAGGGAAGCCAATTAGAGACAAGCTCGTTGTCGGAGTTACGCTGCGCCAACATATGTACTTATACAATCACTCCGCCAATACCCACACACTTATAAATTCACTATACACTCTCCTTGCAGTACTCTAATCATCCAGTCTCTACGTACGTACTTGTACAATGACCGAGACAAAGTTACATAACCAAAGTTTTCTCCCGCTGTCCATCGCACTATGTAATGTGGTAGGGCCTAGGGGCAGCATGTTGCATACATAATGAACACACAGACACAGATAGATAGTGAAACTGGGTACGGCCATGTGCGCTCGACTCCTTTTTATTACCAGGGTCACATGTCCAGTGACATCTGTGGTGGATGCGTAAGCCAACCCTCTGGGAATGGTTGGTGCTGGCAACAAGTACAACAGTAATCATTGGATCAGACACAGAGAGGGTCAATGATTTGTGCTGCACTAAGGTAGGCGCACCAGATGTGAAATAATACACAAAAGATTCTATCGTAAAGGGTCCATGACTTGTGGTACACCGAGGTAGGGGCACTAGATGTGAAATTATACACAAAGGGGCAGATCTATATCGGAGATGCGCCACTTTTACGCCGCCGTTGCGTCACTTTTGTGACGCAGCGGCGGTGTAAACCCTGCGCCACGTTGTGCCATATTTACATCGTGACGCATCTATGGAGATGCGTCACGATGTAAAGCCCTGCGCCACGTAAAACCTGCGTCAGGTTTCACGTGGGCGTGTCGACATAGGGGGGGGCGTTCCGTCGCAGGAACGCCCCTGAAAAGTGACTCAGTCAAATCTATAAGATTTGACTGAGTCACTTCCCCAACGCTGATGCGCCAAAACCCTGCGCCTGCTTGAAGCAGGCGTAAGGCTTGACGCACCATGTTAGGGATAGGGTTGGTTGGAACAGTGCTGGAGTTGCGTCGCGCTTGCGACGCAACTGAAGCACTGCGCCAACCTTACGCCATTGGATGCGTCACGCATCTGTTTATTCCTGCGCCATGATGCGCCGCATTATAAATGCGGCGCATCATGTGTGGCGCAAGGGTAAACTTGCGTGACGCATCATTCCTGGCGCATCCTTGCTGATTTGCAGGGATGCGCCAGGCAACATAAATCTGCCCCAAAATATTGTATCATAAAGGGTCCATGAGTTGTGCTGCACTGAGATAGGGGCTTTAGAAGCATTCAGCGTGTGCGCAGCCAGCGATGATGCGTGGTCCCGGCGGGCCGCACTGGGAGCAATGTCTCTTGCCTACTGGAATGCGTCATCTGCAAATGCAACTCAATGTGAATTGTGAGCCTGGCTATCCGCAATGTAGATCGAAGGCAGTAGTCAGCACAGTCATCGAGGAATGCTTTTTGTCACTTCCTCTTGACAAAATCTGAGGACATAGAGTACAATTCTGTCTGCAATTAATAAATCATGTCTCAATGTAAATTGTGAGCTCAGCTGACCGCAGTGTAGGTAACAAAATATAGAATACATTGTCGAAATGTGTAGGTTTCGGGGACATTATAGTTAGTTGCCTACTGGACTCTGAAATTCATGAATCAAGACTGAATTCGAACTGTGAGCTCTGCTGGCCGCAGTGTAGACTGCCATTCAGTGTTCCTTTGGACTTGCAAGATGAATTTCGTGATTGTAGTAAAGCTATAATTGATATTAAAAAAGTTCTTGAAGGAAGGATACTGAAAGGATATTATTTAGGTTTCGAAGACGTTGTAGTTAATTGCCTACTGGACTCTGTAATTAATGAATAAACAGTCAATTTTAATTGTGAGCCGGGCTGATCACAGTGTAGGCCAGAGGCAGCGGTCAGCAAGGGCTCACTGCCAAGTGACGTTCAGTAGAGCTGCACAGTTATTGACAATTCAGCGTGTGTGCAGCCAGCGATGATAAGTGGTGCACTAAGTTAGTGGCACCTGAAGCAACCAGCGTGTGTGCACCCTGCGATGATGCGTCGTCCAAGTGGGCTGCACTGGGAGAAATGTCTTTTGCCTACTGAATTCTGCCTTAATAAGTCCATGTGGCGGTGACTTGTGGTGCACTGAGTTAGTAGTTAGGTGCAACAAGACCTAGACTTATCCAGATGATTCCTCTTGACTTTGAATATAAACTTGCAGATGTCTATCGATCCGAACATTCGTAGGATTCAATTTCTCGATGTGAAAGCATCTTCATGCTGAAGCTGTATAATTTTGTTGCTAAGTGTCTTCTCCTGTGAAATTTCTTCCCACATTTCTTTCAATTCTGTCTTCTCAGACTTGGTAATATATGACGTGACATAGCGAGAAACAGCAATTGAGTTATCTGCAACATATTGTATGTCGATATTTGCATTCCACATCTTCAAAATCATAGGATTGTAATTATTAATGTACTTCGATTCTTCTGTTCTTTTTATTTTATAAGTATTTTTGGTTGATTTTCGAGTGATAGTATGCCTCACTGCTGACATAAAACTGTTCACTCTTTCTTGAGATGAATTATGGTGTACTGAGTTTGTAGTAACTTTGGTGCTCAGCTTGCACATACCCTGCAATGATGTGTGGTCCGGAGGGCCGCACTCGGACCAATGTCTTTTGTCTATTGAATTCAGCCTCAATAAGGTCATGTGGCGATGACTTATGGTGCACTGAGTTAGTAGTACCTTTGGCACTGTGCGTGTACGTACCCTGCGATGATGCGTGGTCCGGGGGGGCTGCACTCGGATCAATGTCTTTTGTCTATTGTATGGTGCACTGAGTTAGTAGTACCTTTGGCACTGAGCGTGTACGTACCCTGCGATGATGCGTGGTCCGGGGGGGCCGCACGTGGACCAATGTCTTTTGTCTATTGAATTCTGCCTTAATAAGGCCACGTAGGGATGACCTATGTTGCACTGAGTTAGTAGTAACTTTGGCGCTCAGCGGGTACGATGCTGCGTGGTCCGGGAGGGCCGCACTCAGAGCAATGTCTTTTGTCTATTAAATTCTGCCTCAATACGGCCACGTGGCGATGACTTATGGTGCACTGAGTTAGTAGTACCTTTGGCGCTCAGCATGTACGTATCCTGCGATGATGCGTGGTCTGGGGGGGCCGCACTCGGACCAATGTCTTTTGAATTCTGCCTTAATAAAGCCACGTGGCGATGACTTGTGGTGCACTGAGTTAGTGGCACCTGAAGCACTCTGCGTGTGTGCCCCCTGTGATGATGCGTGGTCCGAGAGGGCCGCACTGTGAGCAATGTATCTTGCGTACTGGACTGCGTCATCTGCAAACGCTACTCCATCTGAATTGTGATGCCTGCTGTCCTCAGTGTAGATCGAAGGCAGTAGTCTGTACAGACATAAGTCTGCAGTGCTGTGCCGCTGGGTTCGCAGGGGGCCTGTGTCGAGGAGACCCGCAGTCATGGCGGCAGGCACGTGGCAGGGTGAGGCCCGCCGCTCTGGCAGACTCGTTAGTCTTTATAGTTCACAAGTGAACCACGCCCAGAGCCCCAGCTTATTTATTCATACTCCTACGCGGGAGTGGCGTACGTTGGACCAGCCCACTGCGCTTCAGCTTCCAGGGGAGGACAACACAGCTACATATCCGAGATCTTCCCCAATGCCTGAGGTAACATGCTTGCATCTATTGTGCACAACACTACAAGCAGCACCAGCAGTATATGTACAGTTGGAGAGGTTTATGATCTGTATAGTGAGGTCTGTCCAGCACATCACCGCTACACTTAGTATTGTGTGCATTATTATTATTGATGGATGAGTTGCGTCCTTATTTGCTTGCGATATCTGTCAACATTGAAGTATTGTGTGGCTGAGAGACCATGCCGTTTTTGGAAGGTCTGCTGTCTTGTTCTGCGCTGCCTCGGTGGTAATAGGGAAGGGGGTGGTTCGGGAGGGACGTCCTGAGGCTGGTGGCAGTGAGTGTTTGGGCCTTCATGGGTGTCTGAGCTGCGTGATCAGTAACTCTATGACATATATTGCACTTCAGGTGTGTTTCTGGGCTGCGATCCCTTTCACATTGTAGGTTGTCATCCTGGTTTACACCAATAAAAATGCAGATGTTAGATACCTTCTGCAAACATGGCTTATTCCCTGTTTTTGGATCGCACCCCAGATTTGGCAGCTCGTTGAAAATATTGGGAACTGGTGCTTTTGTGTTAATTTTTGCACGGGGACGTCTACTCTGTATATTATTACCGTTAGTTGTTGTTCTCATCTGTGACAAATTTTTTAATTGTGGAAGCTATTGCTGGAAAACTGGGGATATTGATTGTTTTCACTAGGTTGACAATGAAGTGATAATTTAAAATCACTGAAAAAGCTATAGGTTTAAAGAAGAAAAAAATTAGAAATTAGCATTTAAGAAAACCTTTGAAATTCACTGAAAAAACCATAGATTTCAGGTACGTTATAGTTACAAATTAGCATTTAAAAAACCTTTGAAATTCACTGAAAAAAACATAGGTTTCAGGGTCGTTATAGTTAGTTGGACATTGCACTAATACAAAACCATAGAAATTCCCCCGTTATAGTTAGTTCAGCTAACTATAACTCGCACCCCCGCAATGCACTGCTGATGACGTCACATATTACATCATTCATGACATGGTCAGTGACATCACTGATGACATCTCAAATGACATCACTGATTACATCATCCACGTCAAAATCTGATGCACCTCCTCACACTCTAATATAATCTTTGATACATCCACTGTAAAATACAGACTACCATTTTCGAAACCATCAACACACTAATACCAGTTACTACATACGCACTCACTGATTTCTAGGTCTACACACACATCCACTCATTCACCCATACAATTACTCATACATGTAGACAACTAAGCACAATGCTAGCGTTGGCCCTCTAGAGCAGCACCGGATTTAAAATTACTCAATATCAGTTTTGGTGATATAATCCAATCACCCCAAGTGTGCAAATTTGGTAGACACCCGCCAGCACAATGTCGTTCCAAGGACTGGAAAGTACATGTACAAACACCAAACCAAATGCACCACTTAAACAATGTAAATTAAATCAAATTCGAGTTCTTAAGTAGTTTTACGTTTTCTCAACGGATTCTTCTTTATTTTACAGTAACTTTTACAATTAAAACAACAATTTTCCAGAACAGCCAGAACAGCCGACGCGTTTCGTCCACCAAAGGACTTCTTCAGGGCTGTAACAGATATATACAAAAACGTATTGTAAATATTTGACAAAAGGACAAGACACAAATGGATACAACATAATAGTGCTAAGAGTTCCATGTATATGCAGAATGTAAACAGACGCATATATAGGTATTTTAAAAGGTTATTCAAAACCCACACAAATACAATTTTGACATGTTGCAACTAAAACATTACATAAAGAGATTTATGAATTTACAGGATGACACAATAATTCATATTATGGAAAGCTACATCAAATAATTATATGTATAACCATCTATGTGAAGCTTATGGTCAGTAGATCTTACAGATGTTAGAGCACTCCCCTCGAAATGTCTCGACCAAAGCCTAATTAGGTTAACTTCAGGCAAGAGGTGGGATGACCAAGGGAATGGGAAAAGCAAAAGAACTCTGATAGAAAAAAGGGGGGGGGGGTGGTTGGAAATGGTGGCGGGGAAAAGCTATATGTCAAGACCATGTCATAGTGACTCAAAGAAAAAGGGGGAAAAGAGTATAAAACGTATACACACCAAAAAGTTGATGTGGCGTGAAAGGTATCTTCATATGCTATTCATCGTCTTATGGTTCCCTCACAATTGCAGGTATCCAGAGTAATAAGATCAGAGGTCAATGTTTCTAAAAAGACAAACATAGTATATAGACGTCCATGATTATGTCAAAGGCCTGGTTAGAAAATGAAAGGTCAAAGTCAAACAATGATAGTGAATCGGATAGTACTCACTTCGTGTCAGATAAACAAATACTGAATCGAAAGGGCCAAATAATTGATTGAAGAACCCACATCCGGTTTTGAAATAGGAAAAGACGGTCTATATCAAAGGTTCGTCCAACATATGAAGCAAATATAATATAGTGAAGATACCTGTAATGGAAAACAAGATATATGTATCCTAATGTAACCATAATCATATATATACAAGAGTAAAAACAGAAACTCGACCCCTATTGTCAAATGGAAAAGATCTGTAGAGTCTAAACAATCTATTGTAATATAAGAGGTTTTCAATGAAAAAGAGAAAAGGGAAGAAAAAACAGTGGCAATAGATGAAAGCTATTTACAAGGAACCGTTATAACGGTTGCCTATATAATAGCGAAAATGACACACCAAAAAAAGACACACCAATAGAGACAGCAGTCTCATGTGTGCAGTGATGGTAACTGAAACAGATCTGCTCAGTTGTCCAGGTGCGACACAAGAGCCCACATGGATACTGGATGTGAATATTTATAGCGTCCTGAATTCAAAATACCATCTCGCTAGTCTCCCCAAGCAGAAGATTAACTGAATAAAAGATGGATTTAAAAAGGATTAAAACCAACGCGCTAAAGTGCTTGGGTTGTGCCACTGCCTACATCGATACTAGACGTGAAAAAATCGTGGCATATGGCTTTCCAAGTACACGCTCACTCGTGTACACAAGAAACAATTTACCAAATCTAATAAGGAAAAGGTTAACATGTCGTTACTCCCAAAGTCCCAACGACATTACTCCTAGACAAGCAGGACTCCTTAGACTTAGAAAAACGAGTGCTTGATGCCATACAAGCACTTACCAGAATCCGTATCTCCAAGGGAGGGTCAGACATCCACCCGTCCAATCAGGCAGCCGCAGGACCTCCAATGAGAGAGTCCCGTATTTATAGTCTGTATGATTGGGTGAAAGTAATCGCACCTGGTTGTAAAACGCCCTACGCGGAAGTGCGGGACAATGAAGGAATCGAAAACCCCGTTACTATGGGCGCCATCTTTGAACTGTTAGGACGCCACATAGTTGAAGTTTGTTAAGTGTATTTAAATGCATAGCTCCGACATGAGTCCCCATCAATGAAAGTCATTTGAAGCCGACGGAAGGTCCACGTCGGTGTACCCCATATTGTACATTAAAAAAGCGATATTAACCCAATTAGGAAAGCGGCACAATCCAATAATAAAAGCGCATTAAACAGGGTCAAAACGAAAGAGCTAGTTATTACGAGCGCTAAGTGAGAGTACGTGAGGACAAAGGATTCGACGATCCCTGGTACTGGGACCGCCATCTTGGAACGGTCTACGGAACCATTAAAGAAAATATATGGCCTACATTTAAGTGCCCCTCCTTGACACCTCAGTCACAAAATACAAGTTATAAGGGGCCATGTAAGTATATCTCAGTATACCACTGCAAGAAGACTATCTCAATGGTGTACCCATGAATGTGCATCAAAGAGTGTCATTAACATTGTATAGGAAAGCGTCATTATTTGGTAACAAAAGACGCATGTGTCAACGACGGATAGGTCTAGGCTGAAACAAGTAACGCGACCCATCCCCACATGACTAATGTAGTAAACCGAAATACGAGAAAAATTTTTTTCGTGTGTCCATTGTCAAGGAACTACAAAAACCACTGGTACTGCGGCCGACATCTTGGAATGTTCAAAGGGGCATGATCAATGAAGATTATGAAGAGGTAAAGAAAGCCTTAATACGCTACCAGAACTACCCATAGAAAATAGTGTCAACCCAGGAAAGTAGGCCCTCATGATGGAAAGGCGAATCAGACTCAGTTAATGATGCAGCCAAGTAAGGAGGGGGTAAGTGCCAAGGGGAATCAACAGTATAAATGTCCAAATAAAATCACAATTTGAACCAGATCGTATGACATGTAGAAAGGGGTGCTCCTTAACAACATGAATTAGATCCAGGTTTTCAAAAACAGAAATACCACTGCGAAAGTACATGCAATCATTCCATCTTGCACTTGTGACAAAAAGAGGGATACCCAATGTAATACTAACCTTGCATGTGTCCCTGAGTCTTTTAACATGCTAGGATAGATGTATACGCGGAATGGGTAAAAATAACCTGAGGGAATTAGAGAAAATAGTGCATCTCCGACTCACTATTGTGGCCCATCTCGACACAGCGGAGCCTACAAATCCAGCTGGCCTCATTCCTTCTTAAGGTAAGTTCCCTATTTCCTCCTCGGGGTGACACTGGTATGTGGTCTATACCAAAGAACCATAGTTCATGTATAGAAACCCCCTTGGCCCTCTCTCATCCAGTTGGATTTGTTTGGCGATTTGATCAGGCTAGGGCAGAGCATATTTCTCAGGTTTTGGCCACGTCTATAGGTGATTTTAGGGTTTTGTGTGATCGAATCCTTAAGGCCTGGAACTTCCTCCAGGAGTCTCCAGTGTTTACGCAGGATATTATAGATCCCGCTACTGTCCCTATTATACCCTGTCACCAGGGCCATGGGCAAATGATCCCCTCTCTTTTTACGTAGTGCTATTTCTTCTAGTGTGCTTTCACGTTTGATGTTCAGTGCCCTCCTCTCTGTTTTGTTCATAAGGGTAACAGGGTAACCCCTAGCCAAGAATCTTTTCTTGGTTTCTGTAATGTGGTGAACAAATGAGTCATGGGTGCTGCAGATCCTTCTCATTCTCACCATCTCACCGAAAGGGATGTTGTTTACCACTTGTCGGGGATGGGCGCTTTCATAGTGTAACACACTATTACAGGCGGTATTTTTTCGGTGGACTGTGCTATGGATCACATTGTTATGCACAAAAAATTGGATATCTAGGAAATCTATTTTCTCCTTGTTCCAATTTAGGGTGAACTTTACATTATACGGGTTGTCATTAAGGTAGTTGTAGTATTCCAGGAGGTCGGGGACAGGTCCATTCCAAATGATAATGACATCGTCGATGTACCTGCCCCAGAACAAAACATGTTCAGTCCATGTGGTGGAGTGTTTACCCCAGGCATGCACCCGCTCATACCAGCCCATGAAAAGGCCGGCATAAGCGGGCGCAAACCTGGACCCCATGGCTGTACCCTGTATCTGCTGAAACCACCTGTTGTCGTGGAGAAAGTAATTTTTGGACAGAATTATATCTGTCATCTCCATGAGCATGTCATTGTGAGCCAGGTGATCAGCCGTTCTTTGACCCAGATAGAATTCTAAGGCTCTGACACCGAACTCCTTTTTAATGCAGGTGTAGAGACTGGTCACATCCAACGTTACAAAAACCATGGAGTCCAGCCATTCCAATTCCTCAAATTTGGAGAGAATGTCTTTTCTGTCTTTAACATAAGCCGGTAGTCTCTGTACCAAGGGTTGCAGAAAGCCATCCACGTATTGCGACAATCTCTCTGTCGGTGAGTTGATACCAGAGATTATAGGTCGCCCTGGTGGGAAAGGACCACCTTTGTGAACCTTGGGTAGGACATAGATGCATGGGAATGTGGGCTCCATGACTGACAAATATCTGTGTTCTTTTTCGTCTAGTAGACCTATTTCCCGCCATTCAAAAAGTCTGCTATTGATGTAATCACATAGCTGTTTGATAGGATTAACAGTCAGTCTCGTGTAACATGTAGTATCCGAAAGTTGTCTCTCTATCTCACCCATGTAGTCGGTTTTTTCCATGATGACCACATTGCCCCCTTTGTCGGCCTCTCGGATGACTAATGTGGGATTTGCTCTTAGTTCCTTAAGTGCCTGATTCTCGGCCAAAGATAGATTAAATGTTGTCGTGTTGTTTTTGGTATGTGAGGCCTTCAGGTTGTATAAATCGTGGCATACCCTACCATAAAAGATGTCAATATTGGGATGTGTCCCTGTTGGTATAAACTTGGATTTCTCTTTAAGATTGCTGTTCACACTTAGATCTTCCGTCAAATCTAGTTCAATGCGTAAATCCTCTGTATCTATTTCCGTCTCAAATTGAATTGAGAGCATAGCTTTGAGGGCGTTAAATTCTGAAACCGTCTGTTCAACATGAAGTTGTTCGGAATTAGTTTCCACACAGGGAGGCAAGGTATTTGCAAAATGATCTTTTAATTTCAGATGACGTACAAATTTATACATATCAACAAAAATGTCAACATCATTACCCATTTGTGTCGGGCAAAACCCAAGGCCCTTACTGAGAACAGAAATTTCACTGTCAGTGAGATCTTTTTTGGAAAGATTAACTATTTTCAATTCATCAGTCACGTTTGTCCCGGGTTCCCCTATTTCCTGATTCCTCCCCTCCTTGTTCTGGTTGTCCTCTCTGGAATTTCGTTTGTTGTGGGTTTGTTTGAGGCGCTGTTCCTGCCATCTCCTACCCCCCCGTCTTGTCTTATGTCCTTTCCCATAGTCCTTCCCCCTACCCTGACTTTCTCCATTTCTAATAAAAAAGACGAAGGCTGGATGTTCTCAGCCGGTTTAGGGGTTGGCGTCTCTGGGGTTATGGAGCTAACAGAAGATGAGACTGATGACACACTGCCCGTCAATGATGATCCCAGGGTATCCTCACGTTGTCTTTTTCCTTCCCCTGTTACCTTGATGTTGTCGTATTTTCGGGCAAATGTGTACACCCTTCCATCCCTATAGTCTCTGTCGTCCCTACGTATTTTCTTTACTTTCTTGTCTTTAAGATAGATAAGATGATCGTCCAAGATTTTATTCAGGATTTCGTAATTTTTCCCAATTGTCTCCTTGAGATCCATGGAAGCTATCTCGGTCTCAAGTTCAGTAACCTCTTGTTGTAGTTTTCTCCCTTTTCCTTCTGCATTTTTTATAAGGATTTTCATCATCACGAATGAAGCATCGTGAAGGTTTTTTTCCCAATCCTTGAGGTCATCCTCCTCTAAGTTTTCAAAGGTGGGGAAGATTAAGATTCTCAAACCCCTTGGAATTTTGTCATTTTCCATGTATTTTGCTAAGGTGGTGCCATCCCACCACCTTGCCATTTCTGCCTTTTTTAGTCTCTCAAGTTTCTGAAATTTAATCTTTAGACCCTCAGGGCTGGGGGTTGTTGTTGTCGGACCTCCCACCCCCGGGCTATTACCAAATAAGTCCTGTGCCAACTCGTGTCTTCTGTCCTTGAACTGAGCCATTTATATGCTAGATATTGGAAAACTAGATGTATGAAGATATGTATCCCACTGGAGATATGAGAGCTAAATCCGTGCTAACAGGGGTGACAAAGTGTAGACAACTAAGCACAATGCTAGCGGTGGCCCTCTAGAGCAGCACCGGATGTAAAATTACTCAATATCAGTTTTAGTGATATAATCCAATCACCCCAAGTGTGCAAATTTGGTAGACACCCGCCAGCACAATGTCGTTCCAAGGACTGGAAAGTACATGTACAAACACCAAACCAAATGCACCACTTAAACAATGTAAATTAAATCAAATTCGAGTTCTTAAGTAGTTTTACGTTTTCTCAACGGATTCTTCTTTATTTTACAGTAACTTTTACAATTAAAACAACAATTTTCCAGAACAGCCAGAACAGCCGACGCGTTTCGTCCACCAAAGGACTTCTTCAAGGCTGTAACAGATGTATACAAAAACGTATTGTAAATATTTGACAAAAGGACAAGACACAAATGGATACAACATAATAGTGCTAAGAGTTCCATGTATATGCAGAATGTAAACAGACGCATATATAGGTATTTTAAAAGGTTATTCAAAACCCACACAAATACAATTTTGACATGTTGCAACTAAAACATTACATAAAGAGATTTATGAATTTACAGGATGACACAATAATTCATATTATGGAAAGCTACATCAAATAATTATTATATGTATAACCATCTATGTGAAACTTATGGTCAGTAGATCTTACAGATGTTAGAGCACTCCTCTCGAAATGACTCGACCAAAGCCTAATTAGGTTAACTTCAGGCAAGAGGTGGGATGACCAAGGGAATGGGAAAAGAAAAAGAACTCTGATAGAAAAAAAGGGGGGGGGGTGGTTGGAAATGGTGGCGGGGAAAAGCTATATGTCAAGACCATGTCATAGTGACTCAAAGAAAAAGGGGGAAAAGAGTATAAAACGTATACACACCAAAAAGTTGATGTGGCGTGAAAGGTATCTTCATATGCTATTCATCGTCTTATGGTTCCCTCACAATTGCAGGTATCCAGAGTAATAAGATCAGAGGTCAATGTTTCTAAAAAGACAAACATAGTATATAGACGCCCATGATTATGTCAAAGGCCTGGTTAGAAAATGAAATGGTCAAAGTCAAACAATGATAATGAATCGGACAGTACTCACTTCGTGTCAGATAAACAAATACTGAATCGAAAGGGCCAAATAATTGATTGAAGAACCCACATCCGGTTTTGAAATAGGAAAAGACGGTCTATATCAAAGGTTCGTCCAACATATGAAGCAAATATAATATAGTGAAGATACCTGTAATGGAAAACAAGATATATGTATCCTAATGTAACCATAATCATATATATACAAGAGTAAAAACAGAAACTCGACCCCTATTGTCAAATGGAAAAGATCTGTAGAGTCTAAACAATCTATTGTAATATAAGAGGTTTTCAATGAAAAAGAGAAAAGGGAAGAAAAAACAGTGGCAATAGATGAAAGCTATTTACAAGGAACCGTTATAACGGTTGCCTATATAATAGCGAAAATGACACACCAAAAAAAGACACACCAATAGAGACAGCAGTCTCATGTGTGCAGTGATGGTAACTGAAACAGATCTGCTCAGTTGTCCAGGTGCGACACAAGAGCCCACATGGATACTGGATGTGAATATTTATAGCGTCCTGAATTCAAAATACCATCTCGCTAGTCTCCCCAAGAAGAAGATTAACTGAATAAAAGATGGATTTAAAAAGGATTAAAACCAACGCGCTAAAGTGCTTGGGTTGTGCCACTGCCTACATCGATACTAGACGTGAAAAAATCGTGGCATATGGCTTTCCAAGTACACGCTCACTCGTGTACACAAGAAACAATTTACCAAATCTAATAAGGAAAAGGTTAACATGTCATTACTCCCAAAGTCCCAACGACATTACTCCTAGACAAGCAGGACTCCTTAGACTTAGAAAAACGAGTGCTTGATGCCATACAAGCACTTACCAGAATCCGTATCTCCAAGGGAGGGTCAGACATCCACCCGTCCAATCAGGCAGCCGCAGGACCTCCAATGAGAGAGTCCCGTATTTATAGTCTGTATGATTGGGCGAAAGTAATCGCACCTGGTTGTAAAACGCCCTACGCGGAAGTGCGGGACGATGAAGGAATCGAAAACCCCGTTACTATGGGCGCCATCTTTGAACTGTTAGGACGCCACATAGTTGAAGTTTGTTAAGTGTATTTGAATGCATAGCTCCGACATGAGTCCCCATCAATGAAAGTCATTTGAAGCCGACGGAAGGTCCACGTCGGTGTACCCCATATTGTACATTAAAAAAGCGATATTAACCCAATTAGGAAAGCGGCACAATCCAATAATAAAAGCGCATTAAACAGGGTCAAAACGAAAGAGCTAGTTATTACGAGCGCTAAGTGAGAGTACGTGAGGACAAAGGATTCGACGATCCCTGGTACTGGGACCGCCATCTTGGAACGGTCTACGGAACCATTAAAGAAAATATATGGCCTACATTTAAGTGCCCCTCCTTGACACCTCAGTCACAAAATACAAGTTATAAGGGGCCATGTAAGTATATCTCAGTATACCACTGCAAGAAGACTATCTCAATGGTGTACCCATGAATGTGCATCAAAGAGTGTCATTAACATTGTATAGGAAAGCGTCATTATTTGGTAACAAAAGACGCATGTGTCAACGACGGATAGGTCTAGGCTGAAACAAGTAACGCGACCCATCCCCACATGACTAATGTAGTAAACCGAAATACGAGAAAACATTTTTTTGTGTGTCCATTGTCAAGGAACTACAAAAACCACTGGTACTGCGGCCGACATCTTGGAATGTTCAAAGGGGCATGATCAATGAAGATTATGAAGAGGTAAAGAAAGCCTTAATACGCTACCAGAACTACCCATAGAAAATAGTGTCAACCCAGGAAAGTAGGCCCTCATGATGGAAAGGCGAATCAGACTCAGTAAATGATGCAGCCAAGTAAGGAGGGGGTAAGTGCCAAGGGGAATCAACAGTATAAATGTCCAAATAAAATCACAATTTGAACCAGATCGTATGACATGTAGAAAGGGGTGCTCCTTAACAACATGAATTAGATCCAGGTTTTCAAAAACAGAAATACCACTGCGAAAGTACATGCAATCATTCCATCTTGCACTTGTGACAAAAAGAGGGATACCCAATGTAATACTAACCTTGCATGTGTCCCTGAGTCTTTTAACATGCTAGGATAGATGTATACGCGGAATGGGTAAAAATAACCTGAGGGAATTAGAGAAAATAGTGCATCTCCGACTCACTATTGTGGCCCATCTCGACACAGCGGAGCCTACAAATCCAGCTGGCCTCATTCCTTCTTAAGGTAAGTTCCATATTTCCTCCTCGGGGTGACACTGGTATGTGGTCTATACCAAAGAACCATAGTTCATGTATAGAAACCCCCTTGGCCCTCTCTCATCCAGTTGGATTTGTTTGGCGATTTGATCAGGCTAGGGCAGAGCATATTTCTCAGGTTTTGGCCACGTCTATAGGTGATTTTAGGGTTTTGTGTGATCGAATCCTTAAGGCCTGGAACTTCCTCCAGGAGTCTCCAGTGTTTACGCAGGATATTATAGATCCCGCTACTGTCCCTATTATACCCTGTCACCAGGGCCACGGGCAAATGATCCCCTCTCTTTTTACGTGGTGCTATTTCTTCTAGTGTGCTTTCACGTTTGATGTTCAGTGCCCTCCTCTCTGTTTTGTTCATAAGGGTAACAGGGTAACCCCTAGCCAAGAATCTTTTCTTGGTTTCTGTAATGTGGTGAACAAATGAGTCATGGGTGCTGCAGATCCTTCTCATTCTCACCATCTCACCGAAAGGGATGTTGTTTACCACTTGTCGGGGATGGGCGCTTTCATAGTGTAACACACTATTACAGGCGGTATTTTTTCGGTGGACTGTGCTATGGATCACATTGTTATGCACAAAAAATTGGATATCTAGGAAATCTATTTTCTCCTTGTTCCAATTTAGGGTGAACTTTACATTATACGGGTTGTCATTAAGGTAGTTGTAGTATTCCAGGAGGTCGGGGACAGGTCCATTCCAAATGATAATGACATCGTCGATGTACCTGCCCCAGAACAAAACATGTTCAGTCCATGTGGTGGAGTGTTTACCCCAGGCATGCACCCGCTCATACCAGCCCATGAAAAGGCCGGCATAAGCGGGCGCAAACCTGGACCCCATGGCTGTACCCTGTATCTGCTGAAACCACCTGTTGTCGTGGAGAAAGTAATTTTTGGACAGAATTATATCTGTCATCTCCATGAGCATGTCATTGTGAGCCAGGTGATCAGCCGTTCTTTGACCCAGATAGAATTCTAAGGCTCTGACACCGAACTCCTTTTTAATGCAGGTGTAGAGACTGGTCACATCCAACGTTACAAAAACCATGGAGTCCAGCCATTCCAATCCCTCAAATTTGGAGAGAATGTCTTTTCTGTCTTTAACATAAGCCGGTAGTCTCTGTACCAAGGGTTGCAGAAAGCCATCCACGTATTGCGACAATCTCTCTGTCGGTGAGTTGATACCAGAGATTATAGGTCGCCCTGGTGGGAAAGGACCACCTTTGTGAACCTTCGGTAGGACATAGATGCATGGGAATGTGGGCTCCATGACTGACAAATATCTGTGTTCTTTTTCGTCTAGTAGACCTATTTCCCGCCATTCAAAAAGTCTGCTATTGATGTAATCACATAGCTGTTTGATAGGATTAACAGTCAGTCTCGTGTAACATGTAGTATCCGAAAGTTGTCTCTCTATCTCACCCATGTAGTCGGTTTTTTCCATGATGACCACATTGCCCCCTTTGTCGGCCTCTCGGATGACTAATGTGGGATTTGCTCTTAGTTCCTTAAGTGCCTGATTCTCGGCCAAAGATAGATTAAATGTTGTCGTGTTGTTTTTGGTATGTGAGGCCTTCAGGTTGTATAAATCGTGGCATACCCTACCATAAAAGATGTCAATATTGGGATGTGTCCCTGTTGGTATAAACTTGGATTTCTCTTTAAGATTGCTGTTCACACTTAGATCTTCCGTCAAATCTAGTTCAATGCGTAAATCCTCTGTATCTATTTCCGTCTCAAATTGAATTGAGAGCATAGCTTTGAGGGCGTTAAATTCTGAAACCGTCTGTTCAACATGAAGTTGTTCGGAATTAGTTTCCACACAGGGAGGCAAGGTATTTGCAAAATGATCTTTTAATTTCATATGACGTACAAATTTATACATATCAACAAAAATGTCAACATCATTACCCATTTGTGTCGGGCAAAACCCAAGGCCCTTACTGAGAACAGAAATTTCACTGTCAGTGAGATCTTTTTTGGAAAGATTAACTATTTTCAATTCATCAGTCACGTTTGTCCCGGGTTCCCCTATTTCCTGATTCCTCCCCTCCTTGTTCTGGTTGTCCTCTCTGGAATTTCGTTTGTTGTGGGTTTGTTTGAGGCGCTGTTCCTGCCATCTCCTACCCCCCCGTCTTGTCTTATGTCCTTTCCCATAGTCCTTCCCCCTACCCTGACTTTCTCCATTTCTAATAAAAAAGACGAAGGCTGGATGTTCTCAGCCGGTTTAGGGGTTAGCGTCTCTGGGGTTATGGAGCTAACAGAAGATGAGACTGATGACACACTGCCCGTCAATGATGATCCCAGGGTATCCTCACGTTGTCTTTTTCCTTCCCCTGTTACCTTGATGTTGTCGTATTTTCGGGCAAATGTGTACACCCTTCCATCCCTATAGTCTCTGTCGTCCCTACGTATTTTCTTTACTTTCTTGTCTTTAAGATAGATAAGATGATCGTCCAAGATTTTATTCAGGATTTCGTAATTTTTCCCAATTGTCTCCTTGAGATCCATGGAAGCTATCTCGGTCTCAAGTTCAGTAATCTCTTGTTGTAGTTTTCTCCCTTTTCCTTCTGCATTTTTTATAAGGATTTTCATCATCACGAATGAAGCATCGTGAAGGTTTTTTTCCCAATCCTTGAGGTCATCCTCCTCTAAGTTTTCAAAGGTGGGGAAGATTAAGATTCTCAAACCCCTTGGAATTTTGTCATTTTCCATGTATTTTGCTAAGGTGGTGCCATCCCACCACCTTGCCATTTCTGCCTTTTTTAGTCTCTCAAGTTTCTGAAATTTAATCTTTAGACCCTCAGGGCTGGGGGTTGTTGTTGTCGGACCTCCCACCCCCGGGCTATTACCAAATAAGTCCTGTGCCAACTCGTGTCTTCTGTCCTTGAACTGAGCCATTTATATGCTAGATATTGGAAAACTAGATGTATGAAGATATGTATCCCACTGGAGATATGAGAGCTAAATCCGTGCTAACAGGGGTGACAAAGTGTAGACAACTAAGCACAATGCTAGCGGTGGCCCTCTAGAGCAGCACCGGATGTAAAATTACTCAATATCAGTTTTGGTGATATAATCCAATCACCCCAAGTGTGCAAATTTGGTAGACACCCGCCAGCACAATGTCGTTCCAAGGACTGGAAAGTACATGTACAAACACCAAACCAAATGCACCACTTAAACAATGTAAATTAAATCAAATTCGAGTTCTTAAGTAGTTTTACGTTTTCTCAACGGATTCTTCTTTATTTTACAGTAACTTTTACAATTAAAACAACAATTTTGCAGAACAGCCAGAACAGCCGACGCGTTTCGTCCACCAAAGGACTTCTTCAGGGCTGTAACAGATATATACAAAAACGTATTGTAAATATTTGACAAAAGGACAAGACACAAATGGATACAACATAATAGTGCTAAGAGTTCCATGTATATGCAGAATGTAAACAGACGCATATATAGGTATTTTAAAAGGTTATTCAAAACCCACACAAATACAATTTTGACATGTTGCAACTAAAACATTACATAAAGAGATTTATGAATTTACAGGATGACACAATAATTCATATTATGGAAAGCTACATCAAATAATTATATGTATAACCATCTATGTGAAACTTATGGTCAGTAGATCTTACAGATGTTAGAGCACTCCTCTCGAAATGACTCGACCAAAGCCTAATTAGGTTAACTTCAGGCAAGAGGTGGGATGACCAAGGGAATGGGAAAAGCAAAAGAACTCTGATAGAAAAAAAGGGGGGGGGGGTGGTTGGAAATGGTGGCGGGAAAAAGCTATATGTCAAGACCATGTCATAGTGACTCAAAGAAAAAGGGGGAAAAGAGTATAAAACGTATACACACCAAAAAGTTGATGTGGCGTGAAAGGTATCTTCATATGCTATTCATCGTCTTATGGTTCCCTCACAATTGCAGGTATCCAGAGTAATAAGATCAGAGGTCAATGTTTCTAAAAAGACAAACATAGTATATAGACGTCCATGATTATGTCAAAGGCCTGGTTAGAAAATGAAATGGTCAAAGTCAAACAATGATAATGAATCGGACAGTACTCACTTCGTGTCAGATAAACAAATACTGAATCGAAAGGGCCAAATAATTGATTGAAGAACCCACATCCGGTTTTGAAATAGGAAAAGACGGTCTATATCAAAGGTTCGTCCAACATATGAAGCAAATATAATATAGTGAAGATACCTGTAATGGAAAACAAGATATATGTATCCTAATGTAACCATAATCATATATATACAAGAGTAAAAACAGAAACTCGACCCCTATTGTCAAATGGAAAAGATCTGTAGAGTCTAAACAATCTATTGTAATATAAGAGGTTTTCAATGAAAAAGAGAAAAGGGAAGAAAAAACAGTGGCAATAGATGAAAGCTATTTACAAGGAACCGTTATAACGGTTGCCTATATAATAGCGAAAATGACACACCAAAAAAAGACACACGAATAGAGACAGCAGTCTCATGTGTGCAGTGATGGTAACTGAAACAGATCTGCTCAGTTGTCCAGGTGCGACACAAGAGCCCACATGGATACTGGATGTGAATATTTATAGCGTCCTGAATTCAAAATACCATCTCGCTAGTCTCCCGAAGAAGAAGATTAACTGAATAAAAGATGGATTTAAAAAGGATTAAAACCAACGCGCTAAAGTGCTTGGGTTGTGCCACTGCCTACATCGATACTAGACGTGAAAAAATCGTGGCATATGGCTTTCCAAGTACACGCTCACTCGTGTACACAAGAAACAATTTACCAAATCTAATAAGGAAAAGGTTAACATGTCGTTACTCCCAAAGTCCCAACGACATTACTCCTAGACAAGCAGGACTCCTTAGACTTAGAAAAACGAGTGCTTGATGCCATACAAGCACTTACCAGAATCCGTATCTCCAAGGGAGGGTCAGACATCCACCCGTCCAATCAGGCAGCCGCAGGACCTCCAATGAGAGAGTCCCGTATTTATAGTCTGTATGATTGGGCGAAAGTAATCGCACCTGGTTGTAAAACGCCCTACGCGGAAGTGCGGGACGATGAAGGAATCGAAAACCCCGTTACTATGGGCGCCATCTTTGAACTGTTAGGACGCCACATAGTTGAAGTTTGTTAAGTGTATTTGAATGCATAGCTCCGACATGAGTCCCCATCAATGAAAGTCATTTGAAGCCGACGGAAGGTCCACGTCGGTGTACCCCATATTGTACATTAAAAAAGCGATATTAACCCAATTAGGAAAGCGGCACAATCCAATAATAAAAGCGCATTAAACAGGGTCAAAACGAAAGAGCTAGTTATTACGAGCGCTAAGTGAGAGTACGTGAGGACAAAGGATTCGACGATCCCTGGTACTGGGACCGCCATCTTGGAACGGTCTACGGAACCATTAAAGAAAATATATGGCCTACATTTAAGTGCCCCTCCTTGACACCTCAGTCACAAAATACAAGTTATAAGGGGCCATGTAAGTATATCTCAGTATACCACTGCAAGAAGACTATCTCAATGGTGTACCCATGAATGTGCATCAAAGAGTGTCATTAACATTGTATAGGAAAGCGTCATTATTTGGTAACAAAAGACGCATGTGTCAACGACGGATAGGTCTAGGCTGAAACAAGTAACGCGACCCATCCCCACATGACTAATGTAGTAAACCGAAATACGAGAAAAAATTTTTTTGTGTGTCCATTGTCAAGGAACTACAAAAACCACTGGTACTGCGGCCGACATCTTGGAATGTTCAAAGGGGCATGATCAATGAAGATTATGAAGAGGTAAAGAAAGCCTTAATACGCTACCAGAACTACCCATAGAAAATAGTGTCAACCCAGGAAAGTAGGCCCTCATGATGGAAAGGCGAATCAGACTCAGTAAATGATGCAGCCAAGTAAGGAGGGGGTAAGTGCCAAGGGGAATCAACAGTATAAATGTCCAAATAAAATCACAATTTGAACCAGATCGTATGACATGTAGAAAGGGGTGCTCCTTAACAACATGAATTAGATCCAGGTTTTCAAAAACAGAAATACCACTGCGAAAGTACATGCAATCATTCCATCTTGCACTTGTGACAAAAAGAGGGATACCCAATGTAATACTAACCTTGCATGTGTCCCTGAGTCTTTTAACATGCTAGGATAGATGTATACGCGGAATGGGTAAAAATAACCTTTAGGAATTAGAGAAAATAGTGCATCTCCGACTCACTATTGTGGCCCATCTCGACACAGCGGAGCCTACAAATCCAGCTGGCCTCATTCCTTCTTAAGGTAAGTTCCCTATTTCCTCCTCGGGGTGACACTGGTATGTGGTCTATACCAAAGAACCATAGTTCATGTATAGAAACCCCCTTGGCCCTCTCTCATCCAGTTGGATTTGTTTGGCGATTTGATCAGGCTAGGGCAGAGCATATTTCTCAGGTTTTGGCCACGTCTATAGGTGATTTTAGGGTTTTGTGTGATCGAATCCTTAAGGCCTGGAACTTCCTCCAGGAGTCTCCAGTGTTTACGCAGGATATTATAGATCCCGCTACTGTCCCTATTATACCCTGTCACCAGGGCCACGGGCAAATGATCCCCTCTCTTTTTACGTGGTGCTATTTCTTCTAGTGTGCTTTCACGTTTGATGTTCAGTGCCCTCCTCTCTGTTTTGTTCATAAGGGTAACAGGGTAACCCCTAGCCAAGAATCTTTTCTTGGTTTCTGTAATGTGGTGAACAAATGAGTCATGGGTGCTGCAGATCCTTCTCATTCTCACCATCTCACCGAAAGGGATGTTGTTTACCACTTGTCGGGGATGGGCGCTTTCATAGTGTAACACACTATTACAGGCGGTATTTTTTCGGTGGACTGTGCTATGGATCACATTGTTATGCACAAAAAATTGGATATCTAGGAAATCTATTTTCTCCTTGTTCCAATTTAGGGTGAACTTTACATTATACGGGTTGTCATTAAGGTAGTTGTAGTATTCCAGGAGGTCGGGGACAGGTCCATTCCAAATGATAATGACATCGTCGATGTACCTGCCCCAGAACAAAACATGTTCAGTCCATGTGGTGGAGTGTTTACCCCAGGCATGCACCCGCTCATACCAGCCCATGAAAAGGCCGGCATAAGCGGGCGCAAACCTGGACCCCATGGCTGTACCCTGTATCTGCTGAAACCACCTGTTGTCGTGGAGAAAGTAATTTTTGGACAGAATTATATCTGTCATCTCCATGAGCATGTCATTGTGAGCCAGGTGATCAGCCGTTCTTTGACCCAGATAGAATTCTAAGGCTCTGACACCGAACTCCTTTTTAATGCAGGTGTAGAGACTGGTCACATCCAACGTTACAAAAACCATGGAGTCCAGCCATTCCAATTCCTCAAATTTGGAGAGAATGTCTTTTCTGTCTTTAACATAAGCCGGTAGTCTCTGTACCAAGGGTTGCAGAAAGCCATCCACGTATTGCGACAATCTCTCTGTCGGTGAGTTGATACCAGAGATTATAGGTCGCCCTGGTGGGAAAGGACCACCTTTGTGAACCTTCGGTAGGACATAGATGCATGGGAATATGGGCTCCATGACTGACAAATATCTGTGTTCTTTTTCGTCTAGTAGACCTATTTCCCGCCATTCAAAAAGTCTGCTATTGATGTAATCACATAGCTGTTTGATAGGATTAACAGTCAGTCTCGTGTAACATGTAGTATCCGAAAGTTGTCTCTCTATCTCACCCATGTAGTCGGTTTTTTCCATGATGACCACATTGCCCCCTTTGTCGGCCTCTCGGATGACTAATGTGGGATTTGCTCTTAGTTCCTTAAGTGCCTGATTCTCGGCCAAAGATAGATTAAATGTTGTCGTGTTGTTTTTGGTATGTGAGGCCTTCAGGTTGTATAAATCGTGGCATACCCTACCATAAAAGATGTCAATATTGGGATGTGTCCCTGTTGGTATAAACTTGGATTTCTCTTTAAGATTGCTGTTCACACTTAGATCTTCCGTCAAATCTAGTTCAATGCGTAAATCCTCTGTATCTATTTCCGTCTCAAATTGAATTGAGAGCATAGCTTTGAGGGCGTTAAATTCTGAAACCGTCTGTTCAACATGAAGTTGTTCGGAATTAGTTTCCACACAGGGAGGCAAGGTATTTGCAAAATGATCTTTTAATTTCAGATGACGTACAAATTTATACATATCAACAAAAATGTCAACATCATTACCCATTTGTGTCGGGCAAAACCCAAGGCCCTTACTGAGAACAGAAATTTCACTGTCAGTGAGATCTTTTTTGGAAAGATTAACTATTTTCAATTCATCAGTCACGTTTGTCCCGGGTTCCCCTATTTCCTGATTCCTCCCCTCCTTGTTCTGGTTGTCCTCTCTGGAATTTCGTTTGTTGTGGGTTTGTTTGAGGCGCTGTTCCTGCCATCTCCTACCCCCCCGTCTTGTCTTATGTCCTTTCCCATAGTCCTTCCCCCTACCCTGACTTTCTCCATTTCTAATAAAAAAGACGAAGGCTGGATGTTCTCAGCCGGTTTAGGGGTTGGCGTCTCTGGGGTTATGGAGCTAACAGAAGATGAGACTGATGACACACTGCCCGTCAATGATGATCCCAGGGTATCCTCACTTTGTCTTTTTCCTTCCCCTGTTACCTTGATGTTGTCGTATTTTCGGGCAAATGTGTACACCCTTCCATCCCTATAGTCTCTGTCGTCCCTACGTATTTTCTTTACTTTCTTGTCTTTAAGATAGATAAGATGATCGTCCAAGATTTTATTCAGGATTTCGTAATTTTTCCCAATTGTCTCCTTGAGATCCATGGAAGCTATCTCGGTCTCAAGTTCAGTAATCTCTTGTTGTAGTTTTCTCCCTTTTCCTTCTGCATTTTTTATAAGGATTTTCATCATCACGAATGAAGCATCGTGAAGGTTTTTTTCCCAATCCTTGAGGTCATCCTCCTCTAAGTTTTCAAAGGTGGGGAAGATTAAGATTCTCAAACCCCTTGGAATTTTGTCATTTTCCATGTATTTTGCTAAGGTGGTGCCATCCCACCACCTTGCCATTTCTGCCTTTTTTAGTCTCTCAAGTTTCTGAAATTTAATCTTTAGACCCTCAGGGCTGGGGGTTGTTGTTGTCGGACCTCCCACCCCCGGGCTATTACCAAATAAGTCCTGTGCCAACTCGTGTCTTCTGTCCTTGAACTGAGCCATTTATATGCTAGATATTGGAAAACTAGATGTATGAAGATATGTATCCCACTGGAGATATGAGAGCTAAATCCGTGCTAACAGGGGTGACAAAGTGTAGACAACTAAGCACAATGCTAGCGGTGGCCCTCTAGAGCAGCACCAGATGTAAAATTACTCAATATCAGTTTTGGTGATATAATCCAATCACCCCAAGTGTGCAAATTTGGTAGACACCCGCCAGCACAATGTCGTTCCAAGGACTGGAAAGTACATGTACAAACACCAAACCAAATGCACCACTTAAACAATGTAAATTAAATCAAATTCGAGTTCTTAAGTAGTTTTACGTTTTCTCAACGGATTCTTCTTTATTTTACAGTAACTTTTACAATTAAAACAACAATTTTCCAGAACAGCCAGAACAGCCGACGCGTTTCGTCCACCAAAGGACTTCTTCAGGGCTGTAACAGATATATACAAAAACGTATTGTAAATATTTGACAAAAGGACAAGACACAAATGGATACAACATAATAGTGCTAAGAGTTCCATGTATATGCAGAATGTAAACAGACGCATATATAGGTATTTTAAAAGGTTATTCAAAACCCACACAAATACAATTTTGACATGTTGCAACTAAAACATTACATAAAGAGATTTATGAATTTACAGGATGACACAATAATTCATATTATGGAAAGCTACATCAAATAATTATTATATGTATAACCATCTATGTGAAACTTATGGTCAGTAGATCTTACAGATGTTAGAGCACTCCTCTCGAAATGACTCGACCAAAGCCTAATTAGGTTAACTTCAGGCAAGAGGTGGGATGACCAAGGGAATGGGAAAAGCAAAAGAACTCTGATAGAAAAAAAGGGGGGGGGGGGTGGTTGGAAATGGTGGCGGGGAAAAGCTATATGTCAAGACCATGTCATAGTGACTCAAAGAAAAAGGGGGAAAAGAGTATAAAACGTATACACACCAAAAAGTTGATGTGGCGTGAAAGGTATCTTCATATGCTATTCATCGTCTTATGGTTCCCTCACAATTGCAGGTATCCAGAGTAATAAGATCAGAGGTCAATGTTTCTAAAAAGACAAACATAGTATATAGACGTCCATGATTATGTCAAAGGCCTGGTTAGAAAATGAAAGGTCAAAGTCAAACAATGATAATGAATCGGATAGTACTCACTTCGTGTCAGATAAACAAATACTGAATCGAAAGGGCCAAATAATTGATTGAAGAACCCACATCCGGTTTTGAAATAGGAAAAGACGGTCTATATCAAAGGTTCGTCCAACATATGAAGCAAATATAATATAGTGAAGATACCTGTAATGGAAAACAAGATATATGTATCCTAATGTAACCATAATCATATATATACAAGAGTAAAAACAGAAACTCGACCCCTATTGTCAAATGGAAAAGATCTGTAGAGTCTAAACAATCTATTGTAATATAAGAGGTTTTCAATGAAAAAGAGAAAAGGGAAGAAAAAACAGTGGCAATAGATGAAAGCTATTTACAAGGAACCGTTATAACGGTTGCCTATATAATAGCGAAAATGACACACCAAAAAAAGACACACCAATAGAGACAGCAGTCTCATGTGTGCAGTGATGGTAACTGAAACAGATCTGCTCAGTTGTCCAGGTGTGACACAAGAGCCCACATGGATACTGGATGTGAATATTTATAGCGTCCTGAATTCAAAATACCATCTCGCTAGTCTCCCCAAGAAGAAGATTAACTGAATAAAAGATGGATTTAAAAAGGATTAAAACCAACGCGCTAAAGTGCTTGGGTTGTGCCACTGCCTACATCGATACTAGACGTGAAAAAATCGGTGCATATGGCTTTCCAAGTACACGCTCACTCGTGTACACAAGAAACAATTTACCAAATCTAATAAGGAAAAGGTTAACATGTCGTTACTCCCAAAGTCCCAACGACATTACTCCTAGACAAGCAGGACTCCTTAGACTTAGAAAAACGAGTGCTTGATGCCATACAAGCACTTACCAGAATCCGTATCTCCAAGGGAGGGTCAGACATCCACCCGTCCAATCAGGCAGCCGCAGGACCTCCAATGAGAGAGTCCCGTATTTATAGTCTGTATGATTGGGTGAAAGTAATCGCACCTGGTTGTAAAACGCCCTACGCGGAAGTGCGGGACGATGAAGGAATCGAAAACCCCGTTACTATGGGCGCCATCTTTGAACTGTTAGGACGCCACATAGTTGAAGTTTGTTAAGTGTATTTGAATGCATAGCTCCGACATGAGTCCCCATCAATGAAAGTCATTTGAAGCCGACGGAAGGTCCACGTCGGTGTACCCCATATTGTACATTAAAAAAGCGATATTAACCCAATTAGGAAAGCGGCACAATCCAATAATAAAAGCGCATTAAACAGGGTCAAAACGAAAGAGCTAGTTATTACGAGCGCTAAGTGAGAGTACGTGAGGACAAAGGATTCGACGATCCCTGGTACTGGGACCGCCATCTTGGAACGGTCTACGGAACCATTAAAGAAAATATATGGCCTACATTTAAGTGCCCCTCCTTGACACCTCAGTCACAAAATACAAGTTATAAGGGGCCATGTAAGTATATCTCAGTATACCACTGCAAGAAGACTATCTCAATGGTGTACCCATGAATGTGCATCAAAGAGTGTCATTAACATTGTATAGGAAAGCGTCATTATTTGGTAACAAAAGACGCATGTGTCAACGACGGATAGGTCTAGGCTGAAACAAGTAACGCGACCCATCCCCACATGACTAATGTAGTAAACCGAAATACGAGAAAAAAATTTTTTGTGTGTCCATTGTCAAGGAACTACAAAAACCACTGGTACTGCGGCCGACATCTTGGAATGTTCAAAGGGGCATGATCAATGAAGATTATGAAGAGGTAAAGAAAGCCTTAATACGCTACCAGAACTACCCATAGAAAATAGTGTCAACCCAGGAAAGTAGGCCCTCATGATGGAAAGGCGAATCAGACTCAGTAAATGATGCAGCCAAGTAAGGAGGGGGTAAGTGCCAGGGGGAATCAACAGTATAAATGTCCAAATAAAATCACAATTTGAACCAGATCGTATGACATGTAGAAAGGGGTGCTCCTTAACAACATGAATTAGATCCAGGTTTTCAAAAACAGAAATACCACTGCGAAAGTACATGCAATCATTCCATCTTGCACTTGTGACAAAAAGAGGGATACCCAATGTAATACTAACCTTGCATGTGTCCCTGAGTCTTTTAACATGCTAGGATAGATCTATACGCGGAATGGGTAAAAATAATACTCATACATACTGTCACTCATCAATACAACACTATAATATGCACTCAGACACCTACACAGACACTCAAAGACCGCCACTCATCCATGGACTGACTCACACACCTAGTCAGTCATGCTAAGAATCAATCACACTCCCATTTCCTCACCTATACATTTATAGACACACCACCTCACTTATTAAAACATATGCTAACACATACTTACTCTCTTATACAATGACTGACACAAGTACACACTCATCTATACAGCCACTCTCATAATCACTGACTCACGTATAGTCATTTATATACTTCAATTCTCACATCCACTGCCTTTTACATATGTAGTTACTTGGACGTGTACCACTGAGACATCCAATCTCTCACCAACACACCCATACACACACTCACTCGCCCATACAGCTGTTTCCACATGCACTCTTGAACCCCTACACCCAGTGAATCACCCACTCACACATCTATGCACGGAGCCACACACCTCCCACCCACCCACAAACACACACCCAGTCTCCCATACAAATACCCAGGCAATCAATCAATAACCCATATAGACACTCATGTAGCTACTGACCAACACATGCAGCAGCTTACACAACAACAGACATACTGATACAGACATTCAGACAGTTTAGTCACTAACCCATGCATTGATTAAGACACATTTAATCACTCACTTATACAGTCTGTCACGCACCTAATAAATCCTCTTTCCAGACACTTATACACCCACCCATTCTTCAATACACCTTGGCATATATATATATATATAAAACATATCTAAACTTTAGAGAAACACACAGTCACTGGATGATGTCATCAGTGATGTCACTGACCATGTCATGAATGATGTCATATGTGATGTCATCAGCAGTGCATTGCCGGGGCGCGGGTTATAGTTAGCTGAACTAACTATAACAGGGGAATTTCTATGGCTTTGTATGAGTGAAATGTCCTACTAACTATAATGTCCCTGAAACCTATGGTTTTTTCAGTGAATATATATATATATATATATATATATATATATATATATATATATATATATATATATATATATATATATATATATATTCAGTGAAAAAACCATAGGTTTCACACATGTTATAGTTAGCTGGACATTTTACTCGTAAAAAACCAATGAAATTCCCCCGTTATAGTTAGTTCAGCTAACTATAACTCGCGCGCCCGCAATGCACTGCTGATGACGTCACATATTACATCACTCATGACATGGTCAGTGACATCACTCATGACATCACTGATGACATCTCAAATGACATCACTGATGACCTCACTGATGACATCATCCAGTGAATGTGTATTTTTCTGAAAATTAAATATGTTTTATATATGTATATCTCAAGGTCGATGGAAGAATAAATGGGTATATTACTGTCTAAATGGATGATTTCTTTTTGAAAAATTGATTGTGTAACTGACTGATTAAGTGTATCATAGTGAATACATGGCTTAGTGAGTAATGTTTAAATATATAAATATCTGTATCAGTCTCTCACTTTGTGTATAAGTGGCTGCATGGGTTGGAGAGTAGCTACATGGGTGTCTATATAGGTTATTAGTTGGTTTTTTGAGTATCAGTATGAGTGTCTGCATGGTTCGGTGGGGGGTATGACGTAGTGCATAGGTGCATGAATGAGTGACTCACTGTTTGTATGTGTTGAACAGAGCATGTGTGCAGGACTGCATGGGTGGATGAGTGTGTGTATGGGTGTGTTAGTGAGTGAATGACTGTCTCAATAGTGTCTTTATGAGTAACTACATATGTTTAAAACTAGTATATGTGACTATTGGTTTATATATGTGAGTATATGTGAGAGTGAGAGATTGAAAGAGTTCCTGTATGAATAAGTATGTGTTTCTATAAGTGATTGTTAAAAAGACTAAGTATGTGTAAGTTTCCGTAGAAGTAAGTGTGGTGGTGTGTGTTTAACTGTATATGCAAGTAAATGGATGTTTGATTCTTTATTGGCATGAGTGACTATGTGTGTGAGTAGCTCTATGGATGAGTGGCGTTGTGTAGCAGGATGTATAGGTGTATGAGTACATATGATAAGTGAGTACATGTATGAGTGACTGTATTGGACTGTTGGTGAATGAGTGGATGTGTATGTGGATCTTAGAATTACTGAAGAGGTTGTTGTAACTGTTATTGGTATGTCCATTGTTTTGTATATTTTAGTCTCTATTTTTGATTGTGTGTATCAAAGGTTTTATTAGGGGAAGAGGAGGTCTGCCACTCTATCACAAGGATGATGTCATCAGTGAGGTCATCAGTGATGTCATTTGAGATGTCATCAGTGATGTCATGAGTGATGTCACTGACCATGTCATGAGTGATGTAATATGTGACGTCATCAGCAGTGCATTGCGGGCGCGCGAGTTATAGTTAGCTGAACTAACTATAACGGGGGAATTTCATTGGTTTTTTACGAGTAAAATGTCCAGCTAACTATAACATGTGTGAAACCTATGGTTTTTTCACTGAATTTCTAAGGTTTTTTAAATGCTAATTCCTAACTATAACGTGTGTGAAACCTATGGTTTTTTCACTGAATTTCTATGGTTTTTTAAATGCTAAGTCCTAACTATAACGTGTGTGAAACCCATGGTTTTTTCAGTGAATTTGCAAGGTTTTTTAAATGCTAATTGTTTTTTTTTTCTTCTATTTTTTTTAACATATTTTTATTTCATTTTTCTTACCTTTTATAAAGACTATGGTTAAATTTTTAAAATTCTTTAATATGTTTTTTTTTTATATTTTTTTTAAAATAAACATGTAAAATTTATTTGCAGTACTTTTTTTCTATTTTTTTTATTATTTTTTTAGTACGCGTACCGTAAGCTCACGGTAAGCGTACGGTTTACGCTACGTCCGTAATTTATCCACGCTGCTTGCGTATAGTTACGCAATTTGCGTAGCCGCGCGTACTCCGCGTGGGACGCGTGTGCGCTACACGCGCACGTTACGCGGAAGTGTCGGGTAGTGTCTGTTATGCGCATGCGCGCAAGCGCGTGTCTTTTTTACGCGCATGCGCACTTTTGCCGTAAGCGTACCGTAAGCGTACGGTAGGTCATGTGATCATGAAACACAACTTTTGATTGGATGAAACTACTTTCAGTTCTAGAACTCTCCTACACCACACCCATTCCCCTCATTTCTGCTTGTGATCCCTTAGGAGAAGGAGCTGGTTTGTCTTTGGGATACGATGGCAGAACAGCAGAGCTCTTCTGAGAGTGAGGCTAGCACTAGCAGCACTGTCTTGAGGCAGAGATCGAGGAAACAAAAGCCCTCTTATGTATGGGATTATTTTACTTTTCCTGAAGGCCAGCAAAAGGTGAATGCACCCTTAGTAACTTGCAGGCTGTGTCAGCGTGTACTTTCTAGAGGTAATCCTGACAGGAAGTATTCCTTTGGGAATCACACCATGAAGAGACACCTCAAGGATGTACACAAAAGGACACATGGTCATCTTTTTGGAGGTAACTCTTCAGAAAGACAAGCAAGTACATCCACAGCAGCTCAGCCTGGACCATCATCTGCAGAGCTGACTCCTTCTTCTGCAGGTCAGGTGAGCCCTTCATCTGTGGGGGGAGCATCTCCTTTTGCTGGCCCTCTGGAAATTAACCCTCGGTTTGCGAGGGTTGAAGTACGGTGCGCCACTTGTCACGATCTAATTACTTATAGGGAGACCAGTGTTTCCCTAGTGAACAGTAAAATAGATCAGCACACTTGTCGTACCGTCTAATATTCCCAATCTTTCTTTCCTCTGTCCCTGCATGAACACAACGGCTCTTTTAAGAGCCAACCTTACCTTTCATCTATCTTTTATATATGTTTTTAAAAACTTTTTTTTTTTTTTTTTACCGTACGCGTACGGTACGCGTAATTATTATTTTTTTTTTTTTAAAAAACACTAAAAATCAATTATCACATTACAAGGTCCTTGAGAGACTACAATTATTATTATTGACTTACCATACTCACTCAAAAAAATATTTATTCATTTGTTTTTTTAAAAAATAGCTTTAAAAATGGTTCTAGTTTGCAAAAATTTTCTATATGAATCTGAAAAAAAAGAAAAAAGTATTAATATTTTTAAAACATTTTATAATACAGTACACATATTTACATTTTTTTCCAAAAAATATTTTTGCCTTATTTTTGCTGTTTTCAGAATATATTGCATTTCACTATAAATTGTGAAAGCAATTGCATTCATCATTTTACAGCGGGCAAAAAAAAATAACAATCACAAAGATTGTAATAAAAAAGCCCAGAATCTCTTTTTACTTAAACTTAACATTATAGAAATGCATAATATTCTAAAAAAATATCATCTAATACCAATAGTTATTTCTTTAAAATACCGTCTGATATGTTTGTTTCAGAAGTATAATCACAATATTATATCTCAAATAACTCCACAATACATCTGATTCCATTTCCTTTAGGGCAAATAGTAATTTTAAAATTTTGTTTGGAATAAATTTCCAACAGTAATCAAATAAAATTCTAAAGTTTAATTTGTCCAGATCTCACTGATTCTCTGTTACATTTTGGTTCACGAAAATTTTTGGAATAATTTATTAAGTCCACAATAGAATTGGTTACTTTTCCGCATGGCCAAATAGTAATTTTTTAAATCATTTTTGAAAAAAATTCCAATGGCAGTCCAATAACATTACAAAATTTAAATTGTGCAGATGTTACCGATTATCTCTAAATTATTGGTTTTTCAAAGTTTCATTAAAAATTAAAAAAGTCCACATTACAATTGGTTATCTTTCCATTAGGCCAAATGATAATTTAAAAAATCATTTTTCTACAAAATTGTAATGGTAATGCAGTAAAATGGTAAAATTATTTTGTCCAGATCTTGCCAAATCTGTCTAAAATTTAGGTTTCAGGAAGATTAGATAGGAATTTGCTAAATCAAAAGGCAAACGTTGTTTGAAAATCAATTGGGAATCATTACACAGTGTCCAACCTTTTTCACATTTAAGATAAACTGTGTAATGTCCAGAAGTAACAGTAGGTCCATCATGGAAAATTATTGCAACAGTTACAAAAGTTTTTCCTGAAATTGATAATTGCTGTCCTGTAAACTTCTTTATTAAAGTATCCAATTTTGAACCATCAGCTCTACATCGTTGCATCATTAAAATTACATACTGTCCGTATTCCTTTAAAATTAATGTTGAAAACATGTCAGATTTACACTCACCACATTTCATGCTATGATTAGCATCTTTAACTAATTTTGCAAAAGTAACTGTTTTACTTTCTGGCAATGTCAAATAAATAAACCTTTCATTATCAACATTAGAACCACATATATTATAACAATTATCACAACTATGTTCCCATTTATAAGAGAGACCAAAAAAAATGTCAATGGGAACTCCTTCTTCTTCCACTACCTGAAGAAAATACATCAAAAATTCCTGTACGTCTTGCTGTACATTTTGAGAAAACTGTGTTCGTCCTGAACATACATCTAAAAGTTTTCTAATTTCAGTAGCACTTTCTATTTGAGTTTTATCTTTACTCAGCTTTTGAAAAAGGAGACTCAGCTCTGAACAGAATCTTTTTCCCTGATTTACTATTATCTGCTCTTGCAAACTTTCCAGATAAAATGCAACATTCAGCACTACATTTGCGTAGCAGTTGACACCAGAGCTATTTTCAAAATGACATCCTACAACCTGTTCTTCATTTTCCTTTTTCTTTTTGCTTGCAATTACATCACTCCTCTTTTTTTTCCTCTTCTCTACATCTTCATTACAGATATTGTCATTTTTTCTTTTACGAGAAACTACACGTTTCTCTAACACAGGATACTGACCTAAATGAGGAGCATAGCTTCTTCTTAATCTATTATACTCCTTTACACAGTTTGTATCAGCACTAACTTTTGAGTCATCAAAGTCTATCATGAATAAACCTGATAATGTTTTCACTCGTGACAAAGCAACATATGCCATACCTTCTTTGAACACAGTTGAACCAATGTTCACAAATGCACAATCTACAGTCAATCCTTGAGACTTGTGAATAGTTACAGCATATGCTAGAGAAAACGGAAACTGCTTCCTACGTACATATAAGTCTTTCACAAGCATGAAACGAACTGTACAACGACAAATGTCTTTAACTTCTTCTATCTGATCAAATTTTATTTTTAAACATTCAATTCCATCTTTTTTCTGATAATTAATAAAACCCACAACTCTTCCCATAGCTCCATTAACTAAACCTTTTTCAACATCCAAATTTCTCCTTAAAAATACTCTACAGTTCATGCAAACATATAGATTTTTTTCTAATCCAGCTGTTTTGGAGATGTTCTTCTCTAGTGAGTCCAATTTATTTTTCAGTTTGCCTGTTACTGTGACAGTAATTCTTCCATCCTCAATTTTGTCCACTGCTTCCAATTTCCTGATCTCTTCCTTTTCCAATTTCAAAAGCTCCTCATTGAATATTGAGCATTCACGTAGAGTTGGCATTAAGCAGATGACACTTTTGTTTTCTGCAATGTTCTTGTATATCTTCTCTGCAACTATTTCTTCCTTTGGAAATAAATTATGTAGCAGCCGACTCTGTAATGCTTTTTTGCCAACTTCTGTGAGTAGTCCAATTCTGATATCCTTCAGAATACTTCCATATTCTTCATCGCTTGCTTGCCTCATATTAGTAGTAAGTTCCTTGTACTCAAAGAAGGACCAAATATTTGTATTTCCGATGCTTCCCAATGACTTCTTTGTGTCTTCATGTGTGACAGTACTAAACACTGGTTGTCCTTTAACTGGAGTAAGTTGCAAAAGATCTCCAAAAACTATGACGTGTTTTCCACCAAATAACATGTCATAGTCTGTCTTCAAAATTTTCTGCATTCTTAAATGCACAAAGGCAAGCATTAAGTTTGATACCATGCTCACCTCATCAATAATGAGAACTTGCATCTTCTTCAATACTCTTGAAACTTCCAAGGATGCTTCTCCAGTTAGCTTGTTGAATTGTATTTTGTTCTCATGCTCCACTGGTAACATTAGCAAACGATGTAAAGTGATTCCTTTTATGTTATATGCTGCTAACCCAGTTGGAGCAGTAACCACACAAGACAAAGTAGAATCCGTTTTTTGCTTTAGGTAGCTTCTGATGACTTTTATTAGGAAACTTTTTCCAGTTCCAGCTTGTCCGCTTACATACATCCTGATTGGATGAAATGATGTGCATGAGCACTCTTTTTTTTCATGTAGAAATCCGTGATCAATTTTGTTTTTGATCTCTTCATAAATTTGTTGCTGCTCTTGATTCAGTTGTCTTTCCAAATTTTCTAAGTCTATAAATTCTTCTTGAGCTTGATTCATAGCCGTTTCCACTTCATTCATGGCTATTGATGCTTCATTTTCAACGATTGGTTGTCCTAGGGGATCTTGACTGAGTGTTCCTGAACTTTGGCTGTCCTGAGAACTGTCTCTAGCTATTTCTGCTGCAATTGTAGTTTCCTGTTCAATTTCTTCATTTAACATTTGCAGATAATTTGAGAATGTACTGCATTGTATGCTGTCTTTGCAAGCATTAAAAGAATCTTCATAGCTTTGAAATTCTCCCAGTAGTTCATCCTCTGTACGCCATGGTTTAAACAACTGTAAAAGAGCCAAGTAGTAAAATTCCTTCTTGTCAGTAGTGTCACAACTCAGCTTCCGGTGATTTATCAAACTTCCTTTTGTTTGCTTCACCAAACATCCTTCTTCACCAACGACTTTATATTTTCCATTGTTGATGTCTTCTGCAGCTTTCCGTGAATAAATGTAGTTCTGCAACACTTCATAGAGACACATGTTCTCCAGATGATGACTTCTCTTGGGATAATAAGTGTCCAACATGTTTGATTTCAAAATATCTGTACTTTCTGGGTCATTCTCGGCCAAATATTCAATTTCTCCTACAGATTTCAGTACCCGATTTCTCATTGCTGCAAGGCCTAAACTTGCCCAAATTATTCTTCTTGACTTCGAGTAGAGACTTGCAGAAGATAACCTATCTGAACATTCGTAGGATCCAATTTCTCGATGCGATAACATCTTCAAACTGAAACTGTACAGCTTCTTACTGACAGTCTTCTCGTGAGAAATCTCTTCCCACATTTCCTTCAATTCTGTTTTTTCTGATTTCGTAATGTAAGACGTTACATATCGAGCAACAGCAATGGAATTGTCAGCAACATACTGTATATCCATGTTAGCGTTCCACATGGATAAAATGACTGGGTTGTAGTCATTTATATTTTTTGATTCTTCTTTTCTTTTAAGGTTGTAGGTATTCTTTGGTGATTTTCTTGTGATAGTATGTCTCACAGCTGACATAAAACTGTTTACTCTTCCATTTGAAAGAACAGGTCTAGGAAATCCAAATCGACATTTAGTGTAGTATTTTTCTTTGCTCTTGTATTTCCGTCGACAGTATTTTCCACACCGATGACTTTGGAAACGTAAAACTTGCTCCTTTAACTTTTTCTCTTCTGTGCTTTTTGGTATAGCACATGTTGCATATTCTTCAATGTAAGATAACACTGCTTCATCAGTATCTGTTCCAAACTTTGGGGCATCCTTGATCCACAACAGCATATGAATATGAGGAGCACCTCTTGCCTGGTACTCTTTTCTCCAAAAGAAATCCACTACTTCTCCAAGAGGTGGATTTTTTTTATTGCAGATGAAGGACATCATAGCCTCAAATCTATGATTGAAATATCTGCAAACATTAACCGGATCCAATGAGCACAGTTCTCCTGCTGTCTTGTATTCGATGTTTTTAATGTTTGAATTTGCCTCTCGTAGAAAATCCAGTAAATCATCCCAAGCGTACTCGGCACAGCTTAGGGTAAGGAACCATGTTGGTGTTCCTAAATTCCGTAACATGCATTTTAGTTCACCATGGCGTCGGTACCAATATTCATTTGTCCCACGCTGACAAGCCATCAGATTGATCAGTTGTGTTTCCAAATGATCATCTCGGTGCTGCACTTTCTCCATAAAATCCTTAGCAGACACATTTTGTAAATGTACTCCACTTTTTAAAATGTGATTTACTGCATAAGACAGTGCAGACAAGTCGCTTTCAAATAAAAGATGGAACAAATAAGGAATACTTTGTCGAAATCTGGGATCTTCAGCATATAGTCTTGTAGTCCGATACTCAGAAGCTGGAATCTGTTCTGGACGTTCATCGTATCGTCCTCCTTTTCCTTTAGGAAACAGCTGGGGAAAACATCGAGCTTCCAAGCTCTCCTCCCATACACTCACGGGAGTTCCTTTTGCTTTCTTCATCTGAAAGAGATCAATATTGTCTCCCATAACTTCTTTTGAATGAAGAGGATGTATGCTAAAATGTTCATAAATTTCTTCTTCCTTTGACTTGTCCACTTTTTCAATTTGTCCAGTTGGTGTTTCTGTGTCTTCTTGTAAATCTTCTTCTTCTTCTTCTTCTTCTATATAAATTGATTCATACCATTTGTTATTCCTTTTCAAATACAAATTTGCTTTTTGTACTTTCCGTACATCTACCAGCTCCTGCCAAATCTTCTTATTCTTTGTAGGTACACCATTAACCAGAATAATTAATGGTTCAGTTTCCAAAGTATCCGCATCAATAGTTTCCATATTTTTTTCAAATCCAAGGGCAAATACACCACTCTACCTTTTAAACCTCTCAGTAAATCTGAAGGAGGTAATTTACCAGTTTTGGGCTCCATACGTACTATGGTCTGGAACGGATGAACACATTGAATGAGTATAGACTCATATGTATTTAATTCAGAAAGTTCAGCAGGAATAGCATCCAATTCTAAATTATTATGTACAGCTCTGGTCGGCATTCTATTTTCCTCTAACTTGTTGTAACAGTATTTACAAATACGCTGATCTTCACCCAATTCAAAACAATTTTCTAGAAATATATATGTGGCAAAATCCTTCCACTTATAATTATCTTCATTTTCACTCTTTCTGTAGAGATCAACATTCCTAGTTTGTTTTCTATAATGAGTTCTGCGGCAACAAATACAAGTAAAATTTGGTCTTTCATTAGAGACTATTGCAAATTTTGTTATGTGATCATTAAATGTGTTACTTACAGAGGGTTCTACATTCTCTTCCACTTCTTCCTCATTTACTGTGTCCTTCTCTGCACTGTTTTGTTCAGGACCAAAGTAACAAAACTGAATTTCATCAACAACCTTCTCTACATCTGATACCGTTCCTCGGAACAGAGCCCTATTCAATTCATTTAACTTTATTGCTGGACTTTTGGCAAAATACAACCGTCTCACAAACTTTCTCATTTCAGTATGATGAACAGCCAGCATCCTAAAATGATGGAAAACACTATTGCACACTTTTCTAGATAGACAAGCCAGAGAATGACCCTGCAAACCATGGATCCAGACTTTGAAGCACCTTAATCTTCTGTTTTATACTTTTTTTACTATATTCTCTTAGAAACTCTCGAAATTTGTCAATAGATTCCTGACGCACAGTGCAAATACTACTACAATTCCAAGTGTACACTGGGGCTTTAGGACGTCTCCCCATTGCCTCATCTGCCATCACTTGTACCTCATCTCTTGGAACCATTATCTCCTTCTCCATTATGCAACCATTTTTTACTTCGTATGAACGACCTCTGGTGTCAACTGCATGCAGCAAACTATTACTTTGAAAATAGCTCTCTTCATTAAAAAAAGGTTCACTACTTGAACTATGCATCCACTTTCCTAAAAACACTTTACAAAAGTTTGTTCTGTTCACTACTCTTTTCCTTTTGCTATGTGATTTCAGTACATTAACCATTTTGTCTAATGTACGCATCCTATTCAAAATTAATATGAATAGTTTCCTTTTTAATTCTAATGCCTTTGCTGCAATGGCTTCAATTTCTTTTTTTCTCTTGTAATATTTTGCCTTTTGCTTATATTTCTTCACATCCTTTATCAAATTGGACATAACTCTTCTCTGAAACATTTTTCTACGTATCTCTTTAAACGCTGTTTTTCTGTTTAAGTTTAACTTTTTAGTTGCAGAAGGTATATTTGCATTAACTAAATTCTCAATTTTTTCTTGTCCTTTTTGTTTGAAATCATTCTTTCCTGTACAGACATTTTGTACATTTTTCCTTTTTTTGAATATATTCCTTAGAAAATCTTTTTTTTGCTTACCAGAAGATTTTTTCTTCCTCCCAACATCAGCATCTTCTACTAACTTTGATCCTCTAGTTGTCTTCAAATATAGTTTTTTTTTTAGCGTTTTTTGAACTCTGGATTTTGTAGGCATCTTAAATTTTGTTCACTGCTCTTCAGCAATACCTGAAAAAAACTAAAAAAAAAATTCCTTTATTTTATTTAAATATATTACTACATTTCTTTTCACAATACTCACAAAACGAAATTTCTTTGCCAATTTGAATGCACACTTACTGCTCTTTTTTTTGGCAAGTGAAAATCACTTTTACAGACTGACACATTATGAAACCACTTTTCAGATTTTTTAAAAAGCCCATGTCCAGACTGCTACACTCCAGCAAGGGCAACCAGCCTTAGTGATGCTGAATGTTTTTGCATTACAGACTGAAACCTGAAAACCCCACTCGCTTGTAAATACTGTGCATGATTATACATGGCAAGCAGATGGGTGTGTGCTAAGAGTCTGCTTCTTCCCCCAAAAAATCGCTCCCCCTTTCCATCTAATGCAACTGTGAAATCACCAGAAAAAAACGCAATAAATCTCTGCCTATAATTCCTCTTTGCACACAGAGTCATGTTTTCACATTAGTCCCAAAACGAAATTTCTTTGCCAATTTGAAAGCACACTTACTGCTCTTTTTTTTTGGGCAAGTGAAAATCACTTTTACAGACTGACACATTATGAAACCACTTTTTTGATTTTCTTAAATGCACATGTCCAAACTGCTTTTTCAGACCACCACCATGTGTAACCTGGGTGGCTGCCTACATTCCAGCAAGGGCAACCAGCCTTAGTGATGCTGAATGTATTTGCATTACTGAGTCCAACCTTAAACCCTTAAACTATTCTTTTTTTTTCCAGTACACCTTAATTTATTGTGAAAACATAGTCCATATTATTTTACATGTTCCTCACATTTAAATTTCTCCCAAAACAGAAAATGATAAACGCAACTTCAACAAAAAGAATTTCCATTTCTATTATTCATTTCTTAATTTACCATATACATCTCCTCTCAAACTCTATCCTCACCTTTAAAATTAGTTAGTTGTGAAAGAAATGTGGCACTCAAACAGCAGATTATCAGAGCCAGGATCTCTGTTGTGTTCACCTCTCTCCTCTCAGCAGAACCAGATAATGGCAAACTTTCCCTCTATTTTTCCACACATATACATGTAAGTTTCAAATCTCAGTGCTTCCCCCTTTTTTTCAAATGTAATCACACATTTCTATTGGTTGAAAACCAACCCTTTTCCAAAAGTACCCTGCCCCCAACTTGACTTCTGCCTAGTACCCTTCCCCCAACTTGACTTCTGCCTGCTACCATAGCAACAGCTCATGGAACACTGCTGTGTGGAGTTAGGTCAGAAGTTCGCCACACAATGTTTCAATTCCACAGAGCAAGAGTGCTTGACTTTTCAAACCTAACAGCAAATCCATAGTACTGTTCTTTGGTAACACATTTTTCTGTACCAATACAAAACATGCTTCTATTAATTTACACATACAGCCTAGTTTTTATTCTAGAATGGTATGAAACAGCCAATCAGTTCTTTTTGTTTTGAAAAAAATATGTATGCCTCCATTTCCAAACTGTCTTTCTTTTCATATTGCCATTCTACTGAAAGACACCTCCTGAGTGCATCCAGTTCTCCTTTGAAGATGTTCACAGTGTGGATTGTAGGGCACAGCTATGTCTTCTGGAGTGAAAAGTTTGCAGAGAAAACAGATATGGTGAGAGACCTTGCTTTGCCAAATGTAGACATTAAATGGATTGGTCAGAGAGGGTTAAAGTGGCACCAGTTGATGCCATTGGTGAAATCCTTCATGCAAATCCAACACCCTGACCTCATAATAGTGCACTGTGGTGGCAATGACCTAGGCACTTTGACTGGGGTAGGTCTGGAAATGCTTATGAAGGACACCTTTGCACAACTGTTTTCACTTTTCCCTAAAACTGCCTTTGTGTTTTCCAACATATGCCAAAGGCAAAAATGGAACTGGTCCAATCATTTCTGTCCGCAGATTGACAAAGCAAGAAAGCACGTCAACAAATCTGTTTCTGCTTTCCTCCGTGACTATGGTATGGGTGCCATTTACCACAACAACTTGCGTTATGACATGCAAGACATTTATAGAGGAGATGGTGTGCACTTCAATGATGAAGGGAACAGAGTCTTCCTTTTGAACCTTAGACTCTGCATCGGTACTTACTTGTAGGTACCACTAAAAAATCACTTCAAAAACACAACGGCTCTTTTTAGAGCCCCCTAATATCTAAACACTTAAATCTGAATTTTATTTCTTTTTTTTTTTTTTTCTACCGTACGCGTACGGTTAGCTTACCGCACGCGTACCCCGCGATTTTTTTAAAAATCAATAAATGTTTTTTTGTGCTTTTCTGTCCTTCTTTGACCCCCTTACAAATGTTAGGGGGTCTGTAACTCTCCTCATTGCCCCCTTTTCTTGTTTTCACTCTTTTTTTTCAGAGTGAAATACACAAAATGGCGGCCGCCGCTTCCTGGTTTCGGCCGATTCGAATGTTTACTAAGATCAGAATCGCGCTCGCGCACGCCACCGTACGCGTACGGTAAGCTTACGGTAAGCGTACCGTAAGCGGGCTCAGATATATATATTGATTTAAAGGCTATTTTCTCAGAATCTACTGAACAGATTTACACCAAACCTACAAAAGGCACTTCCTTGACCTGAGGACTACCTCTCTGCCAAATTTCTAGTAATTCTGTTCAGCCGTTCGGGCTGTAGCTCGTTCTAAAGGTCCTATGGAAAAATGCATGGGGAAAACGCGTTTTGGGACCCCCCTTTTATCTCAGCCCCCGCTTGACGAATCCCCCCGAGACTTTCAGGGTAGGAGCGGAGCGTAGCGCCCCACCTATTTTGAGAAATTCGCGAGGATTCGTCAACCGGCGCCAAAGTTAATCAAAATAGAATGTTGCGGTTTTCCTATGGAAAAGGGGTCCTAACTATAACTACCTACTGGCGACTGCCAGTAGGTAATATATATGTATATGTGTTTTATTTTTTTTCAAAAGTAGTGAAGCACTCCGTTCAGCTCCTGTCTTGAAAGTTTTGGGTGATTCATCATGCAGGGGCCAAGAAAAAAGGGGTTCGCAAAACGCATTTTCTCCATGTTAATTTCCGTAGAAAACGTTTGTCGCAGCTACAGCCCAAACTGCTCAAAGGAATTGCACCAAATTTAGCAGAGAGGTCGCTCTTGGTTCAGAGTGCACTCTTTGCTTTAAATGGTGTAAATTCATTTAGTAGTTCCTGAGAAATTCAAAAATAAAAAATATTGATATCTGGCTGCTGCGGTGGATCCGCGAACCCTCCCGAGCATGAGCTTTATTCTGATTGGCTGCCAACACTCCAAACCAAAAAATGCTAGTAGCCATCTTGTCAATCGGTTGAACCAAATCACACGAAAATAGGTCACAAAACAAGAAAAGGGGCCAGGGTGGAAACACCCTGACCCTAGGCCTGCTCACCCGGCCCAAAAAAGCTTTTGTTTACGTTTTTGGTGGAATACGCGTAAGGTCCGCGAATCCCGCCAAAAATAAAAATAAAAACAAAGTGCGGTCTCCCGTGCTTCGTTTTGTAGAAGACCCTGGGTGGGCCAGCTACCAGGGGCAATATGGTTAATAAATGCGGGGGCTGCACTTTTGTGAAAATAAGCAGGGGCACACGGCCTCCCGCAGCATCGGGGAATGCCACCTCCCCAAGGCTTTTTAATAAAATGTGTGGAGGGGCTCCTGCCCCACCCCACTCCTCCCCGGGACATCGAGAATTTTGGGTGGAAGTGCCTCGCGGCCCTCCCAAGCCCTGGGGACCACTACTTCCTACAGGCTTTAAAGTTGGTGGGAGGGGGCCATGTGGCCCCCGTCCAGGAGCCCTCATTGGCCCTGGGGACTGACACCCCCAGGGCCAGCTCCAGCAGTGTCCCGGAGTGCCCACCCCTGGGACATTGCAGTTTGCAATGGCAGGGCAGAAGCATTGCTCCCGCCCTGCAATTGCAAACTTCTGCTTCGTTTCATGGATGTTTGCAGCTCCCCTGGTCAAAAAGCAATGCCAGTTCCCGCAGGAGGCGAGGACCCGTCAGGGACCGCAGGGGCATTGGGGCTCCCCCATGGTCTCCAACATGAGGGCATGCCCCGAGGCTGGGGTCTCTGGGGTAAAAAAATGCCCAGGGGGAGGGGGCAAGCGTTTTCTTTTTTAAATGGCTTTGCCTCAGGGGATGAGGTCCCCAGGCAGACTTTGAGTAATATGACTTGGGGGTATTTTTTTTTCGTGTTTGGATTTGCGACCCCATTGCAGTTCTCAGCGTGGCCCACCATGTAGCGCCGCAATGGATTCGCAGTTCCACCTCAAATAAATAATTTAATAGTATAGTATTTAGAAGGCTGTGTTGCATTTGTAACCTTTTTTTTTAAAAAGACAGTGAGTTTGAAGTTATTTTTCACAATAATTTTGATAGAGTTATTAATAATATAATAAACAAAAAATTTAAAGTTAAAGTTGAAGTTGAAGAGTTTATTGTTTTGTTGGATATGTGGAAACATTTAGGAAATGGATAAAAGAGTGGACCTATACTAAGCAAAAAACAATGCCTAACCAGAAAAATGTATCAAAAATTATATCAAATGTTATTTATTTTTGGGAAAATAAGTATTTTGTATATAATATATATAAATATTTTTCCCTTTTAAATTAATAACAAAAGAAAAAAGAATTAATTAATCATGATATCAGTAATACATTGAATATATGTAAAATTTTTCTCTTTGTCTATGTATGTAACACAATTTATATATCAAGGTATTATTTCTTTACACTTTTTGATCTATCCATACATGGCCTAATGAAGCCTCATAAATGTATATCACAACATGATGTTGTACTATTAGACATAGGTCAATACAGATAACTGCATCCCAAGAATACTTAATACATAATTCAACACTATTTTTATGCCTAATGTAATTTGTATCGACGCGTGTTTTGGCGTTGTGCCTTCATCAGGTAGGCATTTTGATTTGAATTCAAAGAGTCTCAATAGATGTGGTATATCGCCTACTCCAAGATTGATGAATTGAGTCAATAAGGGATGATAGGATCTAAAAGTTTGTCTAATGAAGCTCTTTCGATATTAACATGTAGTCTTGTGAAATAGCGTATAACGTCTTGGAAATACGACAGGTACTACCCATGCAGTCATACAGTTAAGAAGAAACTACCTAAACACACATTCAATGCATCAGGTATTACCTATGCAATTTTGCAATCACCTAGGCACTACTTTTGCACCCAAAGATTTACTCAGACAATATCCATGCACTAGTCCAATTCCTCAGGTACTACTGTTGCACTCACAACAATGAACTACAGATGACTTTTTGAGTCATCTTTGTACTGAAGAACTAGTTAGGGAATGATCTAAGCAGGCAGATATTACTCTTGCACTCACAAATTCACACTTGCACTACCAATGCACCTACCCACTCATCCAGTTGGTACCCCTGCAATCATAGAATCACCCAGACAGTACTCCTGTGTTCATGAAATCACCAACATACTCCTATATACTCATACAATTAGTGAAGCAGTACTCTTGCACTAAACCATTCTTCTACACAGTACCCATATACTCATTCAATGAGCCAGGCATTATTATTACAGTTATTCTTTTACTCACATACTACCCATGCACTGATGTAATTATCCAGGTATTACTATTGAAGTCATAGACTCCCTTAGGCAGTTGTCAGGTATGCATCTATTTGTATATTTCTTTTATATTTGATGCCACTATGACAAAGTACAGACACATGCATGTTTTGTTATTGGAATATAGTGAGACTTTTAACAGACATATTAAAAAACGTACTGCTTTCTATTTGGCTAGGTCCAACACTGTCAGTAGTTGCTCAATAGTGAAGCTGTGCCACAAAACAGAGGTTTAAGACATGTTGGTAGAGGTATTAGTGATTAGGTTACCTCGTATCAGGTTATGTAAAAGAGTAGTCCAGGTAAACCTTAGAAATTCAGGTGTGTCCTTCAAAAGTGAAGTGCACTTTGTCAGGTTTCAGGGTCTTTATGGTCTTATAGCTCAGGTATGTCTATACTTGCACATATATTCTCACACATGTTATGCATCTGAAGATGTTAGATGTATAAAACATATGTAAACATATATGTCTATGTTTCTTTTATTTATGATGCAACTAGTAAAAGGTCCAGACACATGCATGCATGGTTTTAGGAGTGTAGTGAGACTTTTAACAGACACTTTGAAAAACTTGCTCCTTTGCATTAAGCTAGTCCCAACACTCTCAGTAGTTGCTGAATAATGTTGCTACAGCACAAAAGTGAGGTTTAAGGTTTGTTGGTAGAAGGATAAGTGATTAGGTTAGCTCGTATTGGTCTATGGAAATGTACACTTCAAATACGCCATATAATTCTAGGTGTCTCTTTAAAATGGAAAGTGCAGTCTGTCAAGGTTAAGGGACTTTGTAGTCTTATGACTCAAGTATGTGTCTGCTTGCACATGTATTCTCACATGTGTTATACCTAAACAGATGGTAGAGGTATAAAACTGCTATACATGAATTTGTATGTTTCTTTTACATATTATGCCACTAGGAAAAGGTACAGACACATGCATTCATGGTTTTAGGAGTATAGTGAGACTTTTAAAAGACACTTTAAAAAACTTGCTGCTTTGCATTTGGCTAAATCCAACACTCTCAGTAGTTGCTGAATAGTGAAGGTGCAGCACAAAAGTGAGGTTTAAGACTTGTTGGTAGAAGGATTAGGGATTAGGTTAGCTTGTATTAGTCTATGGAAATGTACACTTCAAAAACGCCCGCATAATTTTAGGTGTCTCATTGAAATGAAAAGTGCAGTCTGTCAAGGTGATTTTGTAGTCTTATGACTCAACTATGTGTCTGCTTGCGGGGTGTGTCCAAGATGGCGACATGAGCGGACGCTTTCACGGCTCGCTCCGAACCGTCCATAATCCTGCATTGAGCCGGCATACGCCCGCCAGCAATCTTTGAGGTCGGCGATAGCCTACCTCGGATGAGCCAAGATCGTTCTGCACCCCACGGACTCCACCATCGACACGGTGCGGCACTGTGCATGCACGGCAGCCTACGCCTTAGGATTTGCTACTCTTTCCCCTGGACTTGCTTGAGGGTACGGCCGGGAGTGGAGCACTTGAGCCGGCATAGGCCATGTCCCCCACCCGCCTACACAGCACCACAGCTACAAGATTGCATCCAAGGCTCAACGCCGCACAACGCGCTGTAACCAGGTGGCCCCAGCACTACTCCGGCACTGAGGCGGAATCCCATTGGGCTCCCGGAGGAGGGTTTGCCGACAACAGCAAGTAGGCCGCATTGCGTTTTAATGCTGCCAAGGCCTCCTATTCTGGGGTTTATTGCCTGGCACCAGCGTGAGTGACTTGGTCCTGCGTAGTGGTGACCCCTCCGGGCCTCAGTTGAGGCACAAGCTTGCACATTCTGCTGGTGCCACGGGGGGCTCAGAGGCCTGGGTGGCCCTGTCACACCTAAAGAGCATTAGGCCCGATACAGGCCATTATGCCACTTTGTACGGTGACCCACAACAAATGCGGCCCGCCTCTTTGACTGCACCGGGCAACATTTCAGGTAAACAGCACAGGCAGGCATTGGCACCTCTGCTCTGTCCCACTGAGTCACAGCATGTGGCACATATATGACTGCTTGCACCGTATTAACAGCCCCTCCTGTCTCTGCTGTCTACAAACAGCATTTTGCGCCACAACACAGCATTATAGTCAGCGGCTAGGTGAGATCTGAGCCCTTCGGCATACCCAGGCTCAGAAACTGGGCGCAGATGGGACAAATTGAGAGACCATGCCACTCTAGTTGCACGCACCACAGTGCCATGTATACGCCTAGCCTAAGGCGATTTCCTCTCCTGCAGCCCGTGGAGCACCGCCATCACCATGATGGGCAAACCTAGAATGGTCAAGCAACAGCCACATATTAATTATATACAGGGCCCACGTCCTGACACTCAGGGCTCTGAGCAGTCACCAATAGTACAGCCCATGGCTCAAGCGGACCTCTCGCACCGCTTTGATGAACTTATCGCAGCTGTAATGGACATTAAATCCACTCTAGTCCCCAAAATAGACACACTGTTTGCCGAGCCTGGATTCCTATGTGAGGACCCTAAAAAATTGAAGGAGAGTGTGGAGGACGTAGAATCTTCAATAACCTCCGTAAGGGCTTCTGTGGCTTCATCAGCAGCCCAAATCGAAAAACACTGCAGGAAGTGGTGGGATATCTCTAACCCTGGCCGTAGTTCGTAAAGTAGCACTACGTGAAGCTACGCAAAGTGCACTTCGCACTACGCGAGCTACGCGTAGCACTTCGCGAACTGCATAGTACCCTGTTCGCACTGTGCAAGATGCCTTTTTCACTGATTGCACAGTGCGGACAAGCATCCGGCACTGTGCAATCGTTGAAAATGGCATCTTGCACAGTGCGAGCTGTAATTTTCTGCCGCTCGAGTAGATTTTTACTCGAGCGGCAGCTTTCTCAACGCAGACTGGTAGTTTCTCATCGTGAGAGGTCGCGAGCATACGCGACCACGCGCAATGAGAAACCTGACCTCCTCGCGTTGAGAATCTCGCCGGGATGTCATTTTGCTTGCTCGCGGTCGCCAACTTGATGTTGAGGACCGCGAGCAAGCAAAAAATGACCGCTGCACTACGCAACGCTACGCTACGCAACGCTACGCTATGCATGTTTGCACTGTGCTACGTGCAATTTGCGTAGTGCGAAGTAGCGCAAACTTCGCAAACTACGCGAGCGTAGCATAGTGCTTTGCCCAGGCTTAGATATCTCAAGAGTTAGAGGAAGGCAGATCACACAAAAATAATGTGCGCTTGGTGGGACTGCCAGAATGCATCGAAGGACAAAGTATGGAATTGTACCTTGAATCCTGGTTCTCTGAAGTTATCCTTCAAGGCAATCACTCCAAGTTCTATTCTGTAGAGCATGCCCATAGAGTACCGGGGGGCCCCCCTTGACCAGGCAATCCCCCTAGACACCTATCGCACACCTATTCAACTACCATGACAGGGATCATATTCTACAAGTAACGTGAGCCAGGGGTACATGGGCAATAGAGAATGCAGAAGTACACATTTACCCGGACTACACGATATCGGTGTAGCGTTGCAGGTCCTCCTTCATGGAAGTAAAACGATGCCTTCATGAACATGAAATAAAATATGCACTGCAATATCCTGCCTCTCTATGTATACAACACAAGGGCTATGCAGTCTTTTGCCACAGCCCTGAGGGTGCCTGGAACTGGATGGAGCAAAATGTTGTGGCACCAGTTTCAAGGACTACAACGAGTCCCCACCAGCAATGGAAAAAAGTCACGCATTGCAGACACCACGGCCTGGGCCAAGGACAGCGCCCCTCAAAAGCTCAAGCGGCAAAGAAAAGGGAGCAAGCTCTCAAGCAAGCTCTCAAACAAGCTGAGAAACATGGTGCTCCTACTCCCCCTCTACATTCAGACTCGGAGGCAGATGTCACATCAGAACAGAAGTATGCCCTCACTGTTTGCCAGCAACTGATGATCCTGGGTGATGGTCCCACCGTTATGCCGCAAACCTCAGAGGAACTGGGCTGATAAACTACAGCTATGCGAGCTAAATATGATATACTGCAGGGCCTAATGAAGAAATCTATGCAGATGAGAAAAATAGCTGGTGTCTACTACCCAAAAGTTATTTTCGTCTCATGCACGAAGGTCTAAATAAGGCGGCTAAGGAGTACATGGTGGTAAAGAAGAAGATATAACATGCCCCATACAGATAAGTGACTGTCATAGACTTATCTTGATTTTCGTGGTTTGCATTTCTTTGTTTTAAGTGAAATATGTTTGCGTGTAAGTTCAGATGGCCTTCTGGCCATTGGAAATTAGGCCTGGGGTTGGGGGTTTGGTTTATTGCTCGCCTTTCAGTGCCTGTCCATACAATGCGATCACATATTGTACATGTTAGTTGTGCTACTATTTATATACTGACTAAACTTAGTGTGTATGGGGAGTCCAAATTTATATTGTTATCCACGATTGTATATTTTCCTTTCCTTTTTTCTCCTATAGTTCACTATTGATTTTATAAATGCAGGGGAATAGTTATTTATTGCTGACCTGGAATGTGCATGGATTGGCCAGCTGTGTCAAACGACACAAGGTTTAACAATATTTGGAGATCTCCGAATCTTCTGGGATGCAAGCTTTGCTCCCCTCTCAAGATCTCTCTGATAGAATAGCTACCTACTTCAAGGACAAGGTCCTTAAAATCTTTAGGGAGCTCAACCATATGCAAATAACAGAATTAGAGGGCATGGAGGTCATGCAGGACCCCTGCTACTCTGACAACTTTTCCCCAGATCACTGTTCAACAAACTTTGGGTCTTCTTATGGGCCTTAAGTCCAGTACTCCCTCTGACCCTTGCACGCCCCTCAGGCTCAAAATGATCCCCAACCTGATTGCAGACTTTCTTTGCAAGGTGTTTAACAACATCCTCCATTCCGGCTGCAATCCAGATGCTTGAAAAGAGGCAATTGTTACACCCCTGCTTGAGAAACCCAATGCTGACCCCTCTGAACTGCAAAATCTTCGTCCTATCTCTCTTCTTACTGCCCCCACAAAAATCCTAGAGAAGTTCATCAACATTGAGTAGATGAATCACTTGGATTCCCATGAGCTCTTGGATCAGTCTCAAAACGGTTTCCGCACCAACTACAGCACCGAATCCGCCCTTATTGCTGCCCCTGATCACATCCGCATGCAAGTCAACCAGGGTGGGTCAGAAGTGCTGATTATGCTCGATCTGTTGGTGGCTTTTGACACCGTCTCTTCCACTGGGATGGTTCAACATCTGAAAGAGGTGGGAATCTCCAGTAAGGCCCTGCAGGTCCTCCACTCCTTCCTGACAGGGAGAACTAATGCTGTTAGCTGTGGGGGTTTCAGATCTAAGGCTTTTAGTCTACTCTGTGGCGTTCCCCAGTGCTCATCCCTGAGCTCCACCCTTTTTAATGTGTATGTGTCTCCGTTGGCCAAGCTGGTCAGATCTTTTGGGTTCCAGGTGATTTCCTACGCTGACGACACGCAGATCATTGTTTCCATCTCTCATGATCTGCTGACAGTCACCAGGAAATGTAACCGGTGCATGGCCAGTATTGTCAGATGAATGCAAAATAGCTCCCTTAAGATCAATGCAAAAAAAACTAAGGTCCTAGTTTTTGGTCCTTAGACTTCAACTTGGTTGAATGCCTGGTGGCCGGTAGATTGCGGTCCCCTTCCTGTTCCTGCCAAGACAGTCAAAAACTTGGGGGTTATTTTTGACGTGGGCCTGACCTTTGAGGCTCAGGTCAGTCGCACTGTCAGCACTTGCTCTTACATTCTGAAGACTCTCAGAAAGGTGCTTCTGTATGTTCCATCAGCACTCAATTGCCCACGGTCATTGCACTAGTTACCTCCCGGCTTGACTACTGTACAAAACGCGTCTGCCATGCTGATCCCTAATATCCCGAAAAGGCACTCAGCAAAGGAGGGACTTTGCACTCTACACTGACTCCCTATTCGGAAGCGAATCTCCTTAAAAGCCTTGTGCACGGTTCACAAGGCCCTGCATAGTATAGGTTTGCAGCAGCTAAAAACCATGTTTAAATGGTATATGCCTGGGATGACTTTGAGATCTTTCTCCCAGAGAAAACTGATCATCCCTGGAGTCTGCAAAGCCAGATGGGGCGGCCGTTAATTCTCGGTGGCGGCTACAAAACTTTGGAATACTCTACCCTCCTCGCTTTCCCAGGTGGAATCCCTTCCGGTGTTCAAAATACTGCTGAAGACTTGGCTTTTCTCAGTTTAGTCAGCAGCCTGTCATTCTCCTATCGTCTTTTTTTCCACTCAGCGCCTTGGCTCCTTTGGTTTTAGGGCGCTTTATAAAAACTCATCCTATCCTACTATAAAAGTGTGGACATATACGAAAAAGAACAGATGTCACTTGGAGCACGTTTTGTAGACACAGGTAGCTGTCATCAGAGAAGAATTCCTTGGATGTCCAACCTTAAAAGAAATGGATGCTATCTAACCCTAGGCGTAAAACTCTGCACCGCTCACGGAGCTTGCGGATTTTCTGCAACTCTGCATTCCTCGCAGAATGTGGAGTTGCCGGAAAACTCCACACTCAGCAAAGGAGAGGAGTTTTTTTGTGTTTTTGTGCACCCAAAATGCGTTTTTGTGCATGTGAGAGCGACTTACCGGGTGCCTGCGATCGCTAATGAGATTTCCCATCCGTTCGCGAGTGCCACGAAATTTGCTAGCCAGCCGCACAGTCCCGTAAGATTTTGTGATCTTGAACACATCATTCGGCTCGCCATCAGACTTCCGGCAGACGTTTTGTTAAGAACGTGATCCCAAACACACAGAATCTGCAATCTGGAGAAGGTTCTTTCCCAAGCAGCATGAAAACCTTCTCGAAATGATGATTTGGATAAAAAAACCTCCTCAAATTATCTTTTTTTTTTAAGAGGAAAGAGGTGCCCCAGAGTTTCCAACTTTCTGTTCCTGTCCAGCAGACTCCTCTCAGTGCTTTTTCTATCTCCTGTCCACTTTTCATTTGGATTTGGAGCTGGAAGGATCACTCTTTGTGTTTACTTCAGGTTATATCATTAGATTTGAGGACTTTTGAATTTGAGATTTCACAAGTAAGTTTGAAAATAGGTGTTGTTTGTTTGATTGGGGCATTGCACCTACATTTTTTGTACTTTTCATTGTTTTTTAAAAAATGTATTGTGGTGGGTGGCCTGTAGTTTCAGTAGGGGCCTAGTTGTTTCTTTGTAAGTAAGTTTTCTTCTTTTATCAAAGAAACATTTTGCACAGTTCACTACATTTTCTCCAACTTTTGAAATCAATTTGCAATATTTTTTTAATTCACTAGCCCAGTAGTCTGTCAATAGGCCTTTCAGCCAGTAGGCCCAGAGCTACTCATGGGTGCATAAAACAATGGTTCCTGTGGCGTCTGTTAAATTTAAACATCATTTAGTGCATGGATGGCATTGGATTGAAATGCAAAATGTTTTTTTTTGGTATTTTAATTTTTCTTGTGCGTTAAATAAATGCCTTTGTTGGATGTGTCTGGTTGTTGTGTAACTTGCAAACCCTTTTTAGCCCTGTGGATTTTTATTGTTGGTATTGTTGCATTAATGCTGTGTTGTTTAGCTTGCCTCTTTTGTATGGCCAGTGTGTGAGTAGTGGACGTGACAATGAGCACGATTTGGCCCGATGAGTTCACAGGGTGAATTATTTGTCTACAATTAGCTACTGCTGTGTCCTCATCAGCGTTGTAAGTAGGGGTAGGAAGGGCAGGCCCATGATTACCGGAGAGCAGGTTGGTATTGTTGCATTAATGCTGTGTTGTTTAGCATGCCTCTTTTGTATGGCCAGTGTGTGAGTGTGTTTGTAATAGTGGGCCAGAATTTGCCTAGGCTGAGCCTCCCCGTGTGGCCAGGGGCCATTTTGTAAAGTCTGTGTCCATATAGGCCTGCTTGAGTTCATTGTTTTTCAGTCCTCCTGCTTGTTGTGAGTGACCATGTGGCTGGTGGCCATTTTGTGGGAGTAGTTAGAGTGTTTTTGCCATAGGCCTGCATGTCTGTCTTTTGTTCCTCTTGGCTTATTGCTTCCATCCATTGTCAGCTGCGGCTCCCTGATTGCTGCATCCCACGTGATGCACAATGGTAAACCGGGTCTGTTACATTTGTATTTTGTTGTTCTTCTTCTTTGTTCCTGTCCATCTTTAGTGTACTGTACAGTACGCCAACCATGAAAGCCCTTGTTTTCAAAGTCTCACAAATGGCCACACTTTATTGTTGTGTTTTTTAATAACGGAGGTAATAAATGTAATAATATTAATAACATTAACAAGTGTGACCACACACTAAGTTAAATATTATATTTGTTTGTTTGTACTAGTAGTAATTAAACCACAACAATGAATACTACATTTCACTGATATTCTTCTTGCTTCTTTGGTTTTAGGCGCACAAAAGAGGAGGAGAAAAAATCACCCATTGTACTGCCAGACAGAAGTCCTGCTGAGCACGGTGTCACGTGATGTGTGACCACAAACATCTCTTTAACTTGTGCCATTGCGTGATGCTGACATCTTCAAGATGGCCCCAAAGAAAGGTAACAGGTCCAGTACCAAGAAAGTTGCCAGTGAGAACGCATTGCCACTTACTAAGACCGGTATATCGCCCAAGACCTTTTTTGGGAAACCAAAAATTGTGTCTGAAGTAATGGTGTCCGGAGAGCAAGCTGGGAGCAGCACCCTCGCAGCAGTGGACCGACCCCACAAACCTAGGCCCACGCCCATGTCTGTCGCAGAGGTAGCGAGTCTAATACAAGTCCAACACCGACGAGCAGTGATGTTGAAATCAACTTATCGTTATTGCTAAGTAGTACCCAATCAATGCAGGAAATTCAGATAAGAGGGCAAAAAGAGCTGCAACCACCCCCAATAGTAGTTGTTCCTCCCTAAGTATGGGCAGTTCAGGAGATCGAGCTTCCTGCAGAGGAAGAAGAGCAGCAAGCAGCTCTTTCAGAAGATCCATTGTCTTCCAGGTGTCCAGAAAGAAAAAGGAGGGTTAGTCCATCAACTTCTTTTGCAAGCCCCCTTATGATGATCTAGACACCACTTGGAAGCCACCTCAGTCTGAGAGTGAGACACGCCACAAGACAAGGCTAGGGAAAAGGAAGGTTCCAGAAAATCTTAGAGTTATGGAGGTAGATGTAGAAAAGGAGGATGATGACAAGCCAGTCATCATGGACATTAGTCCCACCCCAGTGCAGACAGACATTACCCCATTCCAAATTGCTGTGAGGGATGTGGCATGGATACCACCAACACAGATGATACCACCAACACCACCTCCATCTTCCATATTTTGCAGGCAGCGACCTAAATCCAATACAACCACCTGAGTAGAAGTAGGTACTGCAGAGAGTTAATCCGGAAGTGAGGTATTCGATTGGTGATGAAGTATCTCAACCAATCAGAATGATAATCGATTCAATTTTAGTTTAATTTTATCTTTGATGTTAATTGTCTTTTGGCTCCACGGAATCCTCCCAGATCATCTTTCGTCAATCCCAGCAACCTCTCAATACACCTCAGGTACCTTAAATCACCCAAAGCCCTCAACATCTCCTATATCAGAAAGTAACTTTCCTCTCTCCCCTGTCATTTATTGAATAGAAAAGAATGTCCACAACTAGAGGGCCACAACCTGCTCCTCTAAGTCCCCCATTGGCCCACAAACCCCCCATTTCCATGTGACTACCTACTACCCAAATATTCACAGTTATAATATACAAAGGTCACAAATCCCACACCTTGAGGCTGCACCCCTCTATCATACTTTAGAAAGCTATCTTCAGATTTCCTAGCCACACGTCTCAAAAGCAAGCAATAAGGTACAACAACAAGACGGCTATAAACAAACGGAAATCAACCTGCCTCTCATAAATAAGGCCATTACGTCACATCCCAAGAGTTATAATATGATCTTTTTGCCAGCCACAGTGCTCAGGTCTGAAATCAACACCTTCCTAAACCTAATTCCCATCCCAAAGCTGGCAGGAAACACCATGAACAAACACCTAAACTATGATACAAAATTGTGAGAAATCATGCACAGAAATGCAACAGAGTACGAAGTGCGTATTGTAATTATTTCCTTCGTGATATACTTAGAAATAAAAATATGTCCTCCCATTACGCTTGTATTTCCTATTCTGGAACCAGACCAAATGCTCTTGGCCAGATTTCTTTAAAAGCGTTAAGAAGCTCAACAAATCAATTAAAAACAATCTTTACTGTAGCTTCTGCCATTCAGGGAAAATCACTTGATCCTATTAAATGAAAGCATAATGTTCACACTGGCAGTAAATAGTGCCAGTCACGGACATCATAAATACTTGGACCCAGTGCTATTACAAACTGGTGAAGGAACTTCACTGTAGAGTACGTGAAATGGAACATACGCCTCAGTTAACAGAGACAAATTAAAGTTATCCATATTCTCAGAAATGTCAAGGGTAGTGGACGTGACAATGAGCACGATTTGGCCCGATGAGTTCACAGGGTGAATTATTTGTCTACAATTAGCTACTGCTGTGTCCTCATCAGCGTTGTAAGTAGGGGTAGGAAGGGCAGGCCCATGATTACCGGAGAGCAGGTCAGAGGAAACATTCGCGAGCCCCAATTAACACTCATAACCAGCAGTGCTGAAGGCAGTTCAAATAATAGCACGCCATCTATCCCTGCACTCCTTGCGTCTTTGTATATATTTATTCATCATGGTGCAGGTAATTAAAATCTTTACATGATAAAAGAACACGTTGTAAAAGATACAAAAGCACAAGCTAAACACGAGAACCCTTCAATGATTGTCCTTAATGCTACCAAAAAGTGCTTATGCGTTGAGGAATGGGGGCATATTACTAGTATAAACAAACAGTTGAAAGGTACAAGAGCATACTAAAAACAAGAGGTCTCTTCAGTAATCGTCCTTATTTGAGCCAGACATACAAAAGGTAAAGTGCCAGTGGGTGGAAAGTGCAGATGAAAGAGTGGAAGCCTTTAGGAAATAGTTCCTCAGATTGGTTGTGCCACAACTTTAAATAGCTGCTGTGTGGTGATAATACATTTTATCAGGCAAGCTGTAATTTGGGGACGTCGACCTTGCAAGCCAAACAGCAAGGCGTGAGGGCATGTTCTTACTCCGGTATTATTAAAAAGGTTCCGCAGAAGCTTTCTGAATGCAGGTTGCAAGTTGGAGCATATGCGCAATATATGCATAAAATATTCTGCTGTTCCCTGACACAGCCTGGATAATGGCGATACCGGTTCTGGGGGCCATAGTGGCCGTGCATCCTTTGTTGGTAGACGGTCGGGTCTTAGCACCAGAAATCTGGATTTATAAAAGCCTTTGGTGGTTTCAAAAAGATATTTCTGTGGCGTTGGCGATTTGTATGTGTTGATACATAGCCACAAGTGTTTACACTTATGGAGGCGTTTGTTATCTTGTGCCCAGGATAATAGCTTCATTTGTTTGTTCAATGCGAGTTTAAAGGCACTATGTGGTAAGTGTGCTTCCCACAGACTTGAGAAGCTAGCACTTCCAAGGACTCACTGCCCACACGGGCCCAACAGGTCTCGTTTGCCTGTTATCCTGATTCTCTGTCCAGGTTAGAGATTTGGTGTATTCGGCAGGCAGATACTTAAAGATGACAGATGCTTGAGGACGACGCTTTACTGTATTAGCCCTTGCTCTTGAAACCCAAATTCTAAACAAATGTGTGCAGCTGATGTGTGTTGTGGAAGATGGAATATCAGGCAGAAGACTTTAATATGTGCATTGTTCTCAAGCAGGCTTAGCTTTCCCCGGAAGTCTACTGATCAGTAGGACAGCATTGGGATCAGTGTTGCTTTGATTGCTGCCAGAGTTGGTTTGCAGGTTGTCTGGGGAATTTACTGTGCACTTTTGGAAATTCTGCAACGAGTGAAGTGAGGCAAGGCTTTAGTGGAGAAGTGTGGCTCACTGGTTAGAGTAGGCAGACCTGGAAGCAGAGGTCAGCCCAGGACCAGGGTTCAATTCCCGGCTCGGCTGGGTCTTGAGTCCATAAATTGTCCATGGACTCGATAATTCTCGCTCCAGTGCATACTCGATTCATGGGTTCACACTCTGCGACTCTGGGCAATAGCTTGCTTAATCTCCACAATGGCCCCTCGCGGCGGGATGCCTGGCTTTCACCTTGTGGATGCCCTGCTGGGTTATCTCACAGGGGAATACCAGGACGGGTTCCCTAAGCAAGCGCTTAGAGACCGGTTGGTGATTTGCGCTATATAAATATCTGTACATTTACAGTGTGTTTAGATGAAGCCTGGGAGAGTGGTGCTCGGGAAGCCAAACCCCAACATATTCATAGCTGGGACTCTTTTCTATCTTTTTTGAATCATGCGCTTTGAAAAATCAATTAAGGATGAAACAGACGTGTTACCATTGAAGAAATTGTCCTATTGCAGCATTGGTTTTTTGAACATCTAAAGGGTGGGCGGGGTATACATAGCTTATTGCTTGGCGAAAGTTTTGATTGAGGTTTGTGGGCTACAATCAATTGCATGTAAACGCAGTGGGTCAATATCACGTTTACAATGTTGTATTGTTTTTAGCAATGCATGATGGATATAGTAGTTTTTCAAGTTGCCATTCGTAAACATGCGTGGTGAAGCGCTATTGGCTGAAAGTAAGGGGTGGAGTTACGATCATTCAATTCAAAGAGGGGGCAGTCAGCATCACATTTTGGTGGGCTGTTTCTTTCCGAGAAGAATACGAGTGAAATAAACTTGATTGTTATCAGCTATTCAGGTATGCGGGAGAACAGGGTTGTTTCACGCTCATATTGCGTTTTTGAGAGGGAGATGTTAATGGAAAGATGAGGATGTTTACATCTGGGTGGTTACTCGTCATCGGTAGAAGTTGAAAAATGTTGCGCAGGGAAGTAGTGCAGAGAGAGACTGGGTCAGGCAATTTTGCTGTTGGAATGCAATTATGTTAGAGGGATAAATGCTGAATTGGGTTGGTATTTAAGATCACGTTGTATATGTGTAAACAGTGTAAAACAGTATTCATATAATAATCACGATTTTAACACTTATGTTCTTTCACTCGCAGTTAACCCCTGAGGAAGGGCCGATTACGGCCCGCAATGCATTGGGTAATAGAAGCTTTGAGATTGGGATGTACGTTGCATTTTCCGCGTGCTCAGAAAAAGGCCCGGATAGGCATATCTGAAGCATGAGAAGCTTTTTAAATGTCACTGCATCTTACGTGTGATTATAAATGGAGAATAAATTTGCATACAAAATTTATTTGAAGCATTTGGAATTTTTTCTTTAATATTGGATTATCAATTAAGTTACAGCATATGGTCAAGCAGGCTGTGCACCGGACTGGAGTGTCAAACTCGCTCCTTCTCCTCATGTTGTTAATTTAATGCGGGGTACCAGGGTGAATCTCGCCGTCCAGGTTGCACGCCAAATCAATGGATAAAGAATATGAACATCGAAATAATGGAATGAAATTAACTAAAACAAAGGTGTGCACTGTAAACTTTTTCTTCGTACTCTTTTCTATCAGACAGCCTCCCGGTACCAACTGCCCTTCTTCTTTTCGGGACCATTTCCGAGGAGGACTATTTTAGATTTGTCTAAATCAACTGTCATCCGGTTTGTTGCACAGAAAAGAGCCAGTGTGTTAAGCACGTTTTGCAGGCCAGTAGCGGTGAAATTCATGAGGACTATATCGTCTGTATATTGTAGTGACGTCCGCTCTTGTCGTCCCAATTTTGGGAGGTGTGAGTGCACCTCATCCAAAACTTTGCTCAGATCTGAAATAAAAGATTGAGCAATGCTGGGGCAAGAACACAACCTTGTTTTAGGCCTTGTGCTGTTGGTATTGTTGGAGTTAGGCCCTTCTTTGTGCCCAGGCTAATCTTTGCCCAAGTTTTAGAGTATAGTAGTTGTTATGCTCACAGGAAATTAGCTGGGATGTTCCATGATACCAATTTATACCACAGCAAGTTCCAGTCGACATGGTGAAAAGCTTTTGAGAAATCAATAAAGCAGTTGTTTTTTTCTGAGTAAGTTTCTCTATTAGCATACAAAGCACAATAAGATTTTCTGTTGTGCTCAATTTAGGGTGAAAACCTGTTCGGTTGCGTGACAGCCAGCCTGTGTCCACCCAATTTTCAAGTTCCTGCAGTAAGATGCCAACAAAGATCTTAATGCATCAGTGTCTACTAATGCAATCATACAATAGCTGTCCGGGACCGAGAAAGGTTCTGTAGATTGAGTGAAGGATTGAAACTCACCAAGACTCTGGTATGGAATTTTCATGGAGGCAGTAATGAAATAGTTGGCACAGTAAGTCTTGGTCATGCTTATAGATTGAAGCTGGCACCCCGTTTGGGCCCGGTGCCCCGTTTCCCCCTATTTTCTTTATTTGCGCTGCAATGGGGGACGCAAGAGTTGGAATGTCAATTTTGTTATTCATGCGCAGTGGAGCGGGTTCGTTGCTGCGATATAATGATCCAATATCAGCAAGCCAGATTTGTTGCAGGACATTACTGCCAGCGGCACAGGTGGGGCCGTGCTCTAACTAGTTAATCAGGGCCCACAGGTATTTGCTGTTTTTTGATTTGTAGGCTTGTACAATTTCAGACCAGTCTTGTTCATTCCTTGCACACTTTGCTTCTTAAATTGCTTTCTTATACACCTTCCTGATCCTTATGAATGTAGGAAAAAGAGATCCGGGAGCTTGTAAATGTTACCTTGCCTTCACTGCTTTTTGATTGCTCGCCTATGTTGTTTGAGAGTGTTATTGTACCGCCTGTTGTTGGCCGGACGTTGGTGGAGCAGACTTTGCGAATTGTGTGATCCAAGGAAGTTTTTAAAGTCTTCGTCCATGTTTTCCTGAGCAACCAGTGGATTCAGGCAGTTCCCACATGCTTAGCAGGTTGGAAATTCTCCACCGCTCATATTTTCCTTGGCTGACAATCGTCCATCTTATCCGATGCCATGTTGTTCCTGGGTCTTAGAAGCTTATGTTGCTCCTGTGGGCCTCACGTCCATTGGTGTTTTTGATCTCTATCTTTAAAGGATGGTGGTCAGTCTCTGCGGCGTCACTAGGGTTTGTGTCACCCAGTGCGGTAACTCATGGTGTCACCCCCTCATGACTTACCCCATGATGGACCTCCTCCGAGTCCGCCAGTGCCAAATAACGGGACTATACACGGGTCCGGGAGCCACGTGAGTGACATTTCGAACGTCGTCGACGTCCGGACGCCGATGTCGTATAGCTAATTGGTAATTGGACAATAATCTTGGCCGGCGGCCGGGTAACGGGTTCCTCCTGATTTATGTAGCGATTTAAAGCAGAGGCTCAGAAGCGGCGTCACTAGGGTTGACGCAAAACAAAACTATAACACGTTTTTGTTTATAACAAACAGAACAGAGATATTTTTATAATTTTATGTTGCTGGGCTGAAACAATGCATAAGAATAATTTCATAGAGTGACATAGACTCATAGACAGACACAGTAATATTTAGCATTTTGGTGTCACGGTGTCACCCCATGTGCTGGTGTCACCTGGTATGGTCCGCACCCCCCGCATCCCCCTAGTGACGCCACTGAGTCTCTCAACGGCCTTCTGCTGGGAACACTGTGACCCTGTGGAATAGGTGAAAGGAGACAAATATGTAGTCTAGCACTGACTCTGCTGACTTGGATTTAAAAGTCACCGTTATTGGGCAGTCTGTGACAAACCTTTCTTTTACAGCTCTAAGACCCATTGCTTCGAGTGTTGACAGCATTTGGTGATCAGCTCTGTCAAGATTTGCGTATTTTGAGGCATGTGCAGGTATTTCAAGCCACGTCCAAGGTGCCTGTTTCCGTGCTGCTCCTATGGTGGTTAGCCAGAATTGGTTTGAAGTTGCCCGTCACTATCCATTCTACACACGAATGATGGCTGCTAAATTCGAACAGTGCATGTTCCAAGGCTGCAATTGCCTTCTGGCTGTGGGCGCCCTTAGGGTTCAGGTAAATGTTCACCACCATGGCCATAATTTCCAGGGTAGCAGATTTCCAGTTAGTAGCTCTTGCATGTAGGGAGAGTTGTTTCCAGTTCAGTTACATTTATAGTTTTGTTAAGAGTCACATAAATGCTCAACCCACCTTTGGGCCTGCCTTTGCCTCTGGTTTTTAACTGCAGATTTATAGAGTTGTGCATATCCTCTGAGAGGTGTTTCTCTAAGGCTCCAAGTCTCCTGGAGACATAGTATATCGAATGCACATAAATAGGTTTCTAGCTCGGGATCTAGTGCAATTCTCATTGCCTCTTTGATGTTTAGTGAAGTTAAAGCGATCTTGCTCTTAGGGGGATTATCCAGGTTTTTTATTGGAGCCTAAGTGCTAGGAACATTCGTGTAGGGCAAGTGTGAGCCAGTCAAGACTTGTGTTACCTAACAATGTTAAACCAGTGCACCTGGTTCCATGTATTGTTGATAAAGTGATTTTGAGATCTTGATTTGATTGTGGCAAGTCACCGGATGAACCTTTTGCACTTATGAGCACTGATTGGCTGGTTCTCATGCGAGTGTGGGCATCCACGGTACATGTATGTGCTCCTAGGCTCTTTGTGTGGGACCTTGGCAAGAATGAAAATGAAAGCATCTCACCTCTTGCTTCCCAGATAAAATCAAGCATTGTAAATGCCAATAGGTCTGGCTTATGAATGTATGTCAAGCCAGACCTAAAAAAACATGCAACTTAATGACTACACTCTCCCCATCTGTACTACTGCCATAGAAAATGGCATAAATTATCTAGTCATTTAAGACACTTTAATAGAATTACTATGGCATATATGCACTCTTGAAGGTTTATGCTCGGGCAGCAGGATGAATGAACAAAATTATCACAGCTGTGTGAAGGGTGAGCAGTTATTTGTGAAAGCATATAAGTTCTACCCAATCAAACTACTCTTGGCTCCCAACATGTCGGCAGAGCCAAAGCTCGTCTCCTGGTGCTTCTCACATATTTCTCTGGTGACAGCTGTGCTCTTAAACCAGAACATAAACAGTGGAATATCACCTACACTCTCCCCAGCCACCCGGTATCTCACTGTGGTACACATGGGTTGAGCTGACACTCTAACCAAATGACAAGTACGCCACATTGAGAGACCTGAGGCTTCTCTGAGGCCAGATGATCTTGGATGACTTAAGCTCAAGAATTTTAACGGGGTGACAAAGGCAGAAGTCCGACATAAAAAGGATAAAACATAGGTATAATTATGAAATATGCCACAAAAATCAGTTTATTTTGGATATAATGAATTGATGAAAAATAAATCGGTAACTCATGCATAAATTTAAAGAATACTGTGAAAGGCCACTGACACATTGTCAGTTAAATTGCTCCCCCACCCTCACAGATCCACCATTAATTGAGGCCTGCCCCTGCACTCTCGAGTGTTGGTGATTGATGCCCTCCTCCACCCGCAGGATTCCCTCCACCTCATCCCTGGTGGTCCAGTGGACCTCTGTCTCCTTTCTCTCGCTCTGCTTTTTCACTCCTTTTTCTACCCTCTTTTATTTTTCACCTTTCTGCACTTTTCTGCATCTCTGCTCTTTTCTGCTTTATTTCTGCTTATTTTCCCTTTTCCTTTATTCCTTATTTCCTCCCGTTACCTTTCCCCGCTGCTGCTGCCCCCGTGGCCCCTCCCCCAAGCACGACCAGCACAACTGGCCCAATCCAGCTCCCCTCCCAGCTCCCGCCTCCCAGCTGTCCAGCCCTCCCCGACCCCTACATAATGGCGGCCGCTGCGGTGACAGGCGAGCAAGGCCACTGACTCATTGTCAGTGAAATTGCTCCCCCACCCTCGCAGCTCCAAAATTAAGTGAGGCCTACCCCTGCACGCTCGAGTGTTGATGATCAAGGCCCTCCTCCACCAACAGGTTTCCCTGCACCTTATCCCTGGTGGTCCAGTGGACCTCTGTCTCCTACCTCTCGCTCCGCTTTTTCACTCGTTTTAACTCGTTTTTCTACACTCTTTTATTTTTCACCTTTCTTCACTTTTCTGCATCTCTGCTCTTTTCTGCTTTATTTCTGTTTATTTTCCCTTTTCCTTTATTCCTTATTTCCTCCCTTTACCCACCGCTGCAGCCCCTGTGGCCCCTCCCCCCAGCACGACCGGCCCAATCCAGCTCCCCTCTCCGCTCCTGCCTCCCAGCTGTCCAGCCCACCCTGACCCCTATTTAATGGTGGCCGCTGTGCGGCCAAGCGGAGTACTCACGCAGCAGGCACGCCGCTGGCGCACCTAAGGCGCGCTAAACGTAAGCCTGTCTGCGCCCGTCGGCGACCTGACCACGACCAGCGCCAGGAACCCTGGGCCTCCGCACTGCCAACGCTGTGACTCAGCAGCACTCCACGCACTCAACCCAGGCCACAACAACAAGAACTGCAAGCTAGCGTCACCAGCTGACACCCACAGACCCTTCAGCTGTCACCACTGCCGGCACACCTACAGCACCACCAGGAACTCGGACCCAGCACAACCTAACCGCAAGAACACACCCGAACCGAAGATCCTGCAATGCATCCTCCTCAACTTCCGATTCCTCCACAAACACGCCACCGAAATCTGGGACCTCCTCAACAGCACCACCCCGGACGTAGTATTCCTCACCGAAACCTGTACCAACACCACCTCGGGATAGGACATCCCCATTGCCATTCCCCAAGGATACAAGATCTCCAGGAAGGACCGCCACAGTTGCCCAGGAGGAGGAATCGCCATCGTCCACAAATCCACCCTCTGCCTGAGCACACTCCCTGACAAGCCCAGAGACATGATGGAACACCTACACTTCAAGATACTGACCAGCCACCCTCCAAGGAACCCTCATCTACCGACCCCCTGGACCCCGGGGACCGTTCACCAACTCCATCACAGACATCATCTCCTCACATGCCATCGCATCCACCAACTACACCCTGCTGGGAGACCTCAACTTCCACCTCGACAACCAACTGGACCCCAGCACCACATTCCTCATATACAACCTCCACAACATTGGACTCTGCCAAATCATTCCCAAACCCACACACTCAGCAGGACACACCCTAGACCCCCTCTTCACAACAGGAAACTCCATCACCTTCAGCCACACCACCGAACTCCCATGGACTGACCACTGATGCGTCCACTTCACCTTCAGAACACCCACCATCCACAGACACCAGCCCCTGCTCCCACGAAGAAACTGGACCAGAATCACTGACAACCAGCTCACCTCCTCACTCAGCAACTCCACCCCAACCATCGCCGAAAACGACAATCACAACACCGCAGCCCAAACCCTGCACAGATGGAACTCCGACTGCGCCAACACCATAACCCCCTCAAGAAAAACAACAACACTCATGCCAAGAAAGCCAGCTGGTTTACCACTGAACTTCGAGAGCCCCGACACACCAACCACCGCATCGAAAAGGCCTGGAAAACACTAAATCCACAGAAGCACCCAACAACTTCAGACCCGCCACCAACGCCCACCACCAACTCATCAGAATAATGAGGAAAAAAGCTATTGAAGACAGAATCTCCACACACAACAGCAAAGAACTTTTCAACATCATCAAGGGGTTTACCCAACCCACCAGCGAGTCTACTAACATCCCTCCCTCACAAGACCTTTGCGACAAACTCAGCACCTTCTTTTACCACAAAATCGAGAGCATCTACGACAACTTCGATGAAGACTACCAACACAATGAACCCCCACCAACAACCCACGACACCCTGAAGACAGCGATTGACAACTGGACAGCCCTCACCACTGAAGACACACTGAAGATGATGAAGTCAATCCTCTCAGGGGCCCCCACCAACCCTGCCCCCACCACATCTTCAACAGAGCCGCTGACACCATCGCACCCTTGCTCTGCCACACCATCAACCGATCTCTGGCAACCGCCTCGTTCCCCGATGACTGGAAACACGCCGAGATCAACCCCCTCCTGAAGAAACCCTTGGTGGACCCCACTGACCTCAAAAACTACAGACCCATCTCCCTGCTCCCGTTCCCAGCGAAAGTCATTGAGAAAGCCATCAACAGCCAACTCGCCACATTAATCGAAGAGCACAACATCCTCGACTCATCCCAATCCGGCTTCAGAAAAAACCACAGTACGGAAACCGCCCTCCTCGTTGCAACAGATGACATCCGCACCCTACTGGACAAAGGAGAAACAGTAACCCTCATCCTCCTCAACCTCTCAGCGGCATTCGACACAGTCTCCCACCGCACCCTAATACACACACTCCACGACGCAGGGATCCAGGACAAGGCCCTTGACTGGATCCACTCCTTCCTCTCCGACAGAACACAGTGGGTCAGACTTCCCCCTTTCCTCTCGGACCCTACACCAACCACCTGTGGAGTCCCTCAGGGGTCCTCCCTCAGCCCCACACTCTTCAACGTCTACATGGCTCCGCTTGCCCCCATCGCCAGAACCTACGGACTCATCATTGTGTCATACGCAGACAACACCCAACTCATCCTCTCCCATATCCAATGAACCCAACACCGCCAGACACAACTTTCGAGAAGGCATGGAAGCCGTCGCCAAATGGATGAAAAACAGCTGCCTACAACTAAACACCAACAAGACAGAAGTATTCATCATGGGCCCAAAACCCGACGCCTGGAACAACACCTGGTGGGACCCCGCCCTCGAAAACCCACCCACCCCCATGGACCATGCACCCAACCTAGGAATCATCCTGGACTCTGAGTTCAAAATGGTCCGCCAGATCAACTCCGTCTCGTCCTCCTGTTTTCACACCCTCTACCTCCTACGCAAGACCTTCAAATGGATCCCCTCAAACACAGAAAGACCGTCACTCACACCCTGGTCACCAGCCGACTCGACTACGGCAACGAACTCTACACCGGAATAAACACCAACCTCACCAGCAAGCTACAGAACATCCAGAACACCACCACAAGACTGGTCCTCAACCTGCCAAGACACTGCCACATCTTCCAGCACCTGCACACACTCCACTGGCTCCCCATCGAGGCCAGAATCACCTTCAAGATACTCACCCACGCACACAAGGCCCTCCATAACACAGGACCAGCATACCTGAACAGCAGACTCAAGTTCCACGCACCCCAAAGGACCCTACGGTCAGCCCAGCTCTCCTACGCCGTGGTCCCCCCCACCAGAAAATCCAGATCAGGAGGCCTCTCCTTCTCCTTCCTCGCGGCCAAGGCCTGGAACGACCTTCCGCTCCTCCCCAGACAGACAACATTGCTTCCCATTTTCACAAGAAATCTCATAACCTGGCTCTTTCAACAGACCCCCTCCTTGATGGACTGGAACCTGCATCCTCCCCACCCCTAGCGCATTTAGACCCTCACGAGTGAGTAGTAGCGCTTAGCAAATGCCTGATTGATTGATTGACTGTGAAATCAAGTGGGAGGGGAGGACAAATGTTTGACGGCTCACTCAAGACAATGAGATCCACGGGTGTGAGAATCTTGAGCCTTACATTCAAATTGAATATTGATCATGCACCATGGTGCAAGGGTCCCTGTGTTGGTGCTATGCAGCAGTTTGTGCACCAGCACAGGTCGAGAGCAGGAATGTGCCTTATAAGGTTAAATAGGACGCATTCCTGACCTCTGCCTTTCATGCAGCACAGTGCAGTAAAGTGGCTTGCTGTGTTGCATGAATATTTGATATATTTTTCTCTGGATTCATTAGGCAAGTTCAAGGTCCTCTGTACCTCAATGAAAACAGTCTTCCTTTTAACATCAACCATACCAACAAACAAGTTACAGATTTCAAATAGGTTAATATAGACCTTTCATCTGAAATTTAGGAGTTCACAAAACATTTGTGCCTTGCCAAAAATTTAAGAATATCCTAAAAGCCTTATTTTTCATGCGCAATCAAAAACATGACATTGTACATTCTTCACAATGGCTCTGACACTTCTCTTTTGTCACAAATACATCCTTTGAATTGCCCACAACTTTAAAGACAGTCCCACGAAACACACTTATAAGTAACACGATTCTTGGCTAAATTATTCTTGTGACAGCAGGCTTTATGATTTTTAACAACAAGGTGATGGATGGAATGCTTAAATGAATCTCAGCTAGTGGCAATCACTCAGGTCGCAATCCAGTCCTCTGTCTTTTGCCTACCATGCCACTCAAGACAAAGGCCAGCCTTATGCAAATAAGTACTGACCATGCTCCTCATGGGAACAATCCATTCTACACTGTCAGACGAGCCTCCCTCCAATGCATGTCACTTTGTCAACATGGCAGGGGAAGCAAAAGTGACATCACATGCCCTTTGACACCCTGATGATATCACAGGAAGTGACCTCACAAGTACTTTGATCTGGTGACATCACGGAAAGTGATATCACCGGCCCTTGACCCACCCCAGATGATGTTTCAGGAAGTAATATTGCAAGGCATTTGGCCTGATGACAGCACAGGAAGTGACATCACATGAAGTTTGGACTCCATGTAATCAAAGTAAGCAACACTGTATGAACTTTGGCTTAGTGCTATCACAGGAAGTAATGCATCTGACATTTGGCTCCTATGTCACACAGAGAGGCAGGAAAATCTCTACAGATACAAAAAAATGTAATCCATAAACAAACACTTTAATCAAATCCCATAATAAATGCTGCCACATACATTGTTTTAGGTAGAATCTTTAAATACACGAATGCAGCATTGGTTAAGAACCTATCAAATAGTGTACAACAATGGAAAATACACTGGCCAAGTTGAAATTAGCCACTATTAATATCAAATATCATAAAATGGAAAGGTTGGTGGGCCTATGCTGTTTAAAAAAAGTTCACTTTGTCATTTGTTTTAGAAACTAAAGATACCAAGTAATTAATTCTCAGTCTTGAAAGGTAGATAACAGTACTATTTAATGCAGGTCAAGCTCTCCTAGCAACTTTTATTTCCATGACAATGTATATATACTTCCCCAGCTGGGAAGCCATTGAACCTATCCAGGTTTTCTATCATTAATTTCTTCTACAGCTAAAATGCTCATCACTGGTACAATACTTGTGTTGATCAATAATATGCTTGCATCGCATTAGCATTGTTAGAGTGTTAAGAAAATTTGGGCAGATGCTAATCACATGGATGAAGATACTGGCTGTCATACTGATACTGCATAACTGAAAAGAAGACACTAGTGGGTATCAAGTAGTACTGTGATGGATGAAAATCAAGAGGCTGACAGACATAGCATATATTATGATGCTGCAGCTCAGCCTCCTTGAAATGAACAAGGCACTGACTGGGTGGTAAACAGCTGCCTAACCGGCAGGATAAAGAGAGGCCAACAGTTCACAAGTCCCCACCTAGAATTCTATCTGCTGCTATGCATAGCGGCTGGTTCTGGTGATGATTGAGGCATCCTCTTGTGAAGAGACTGACTTAAGGGTAAGTTAGTGCTCAGCTAATATGAAATCACAAATAGGCTGACAGTGCCACAGATCTCTGAATAGAATGCTGGCAGGTACAAAGAATAGTTGCTGTACTGATGGTTGGCAGTCTTGACGAGAGAACAAATAGATGGACAACAAGGTGGCAAACAGTGCTTTGTATTATTGTTTTCATAACTCTACGCAGAATAAGCTGATGAGATGAATCTGTGTATCCACTGTGACAGAAAGAAACCAAATGGACAGCAAGTTGGTGCTTTACCAACAGTGCTTCACAGCATGGTAGCTGCTCTGTTCTTGCCCCAGCATAGGGTACAGGCTTTTAGGATCACTGGCAGATATCTGCACTGCATGCCATATATGTGCTAAGGTGAGAAGAACTGATTGGAGAGCAACTGTTCCTTGCCTGGCCATCAGAAGGAGGCAGCATATTAGCTGCTGTCTTCTTAACCCTACATAAGAGACAAGCTTCTGCAAAAACTAGAGGATGCCATCATAAACCATACACTTCATGGTGAGCAGAGACTGACTGGAGAACAATTGTTCCTTGCCTGGCCTTAAAGAGAAGTACTATACTGCTTAGCAGCATGGTAGATGCAGCTGTCTTGCTCCTGAGAGGATACTGGCCTCTGTGAATACTGGCTGCTGTCTTCAGACATCAAATGCTTGAAGATGAGAAAAGACTGATTATAGAGCAACTGTTGCTTGCCTTTCTATCAGCAGGAGGCCAGTACTACCTGGAAGGGGCAGTTATTGTCTTCTTGCCCCTGCAAGGGGTACGGGCTTCTGTGATCACTGGCAGATATCGTCAGGAGGCATATGCCTCAGAGGTGAGTAGAGTATGACTGAAGAGCAACTGTTTGCCTGACAATCAGGAGGAGGCTGATACAGCTTGGCAGCGTGGCAGCTGCTATTTCCCTGACTCTGCACAGTCTATTGGCTTCTGAGATCACTGGCAGAGGTCTTCAGACAGCTTCGAGGTGAAAACAGACTGACTGGATGGCAACAGCTGCTTCACTGGCCATAATGAGGAGGTGGATATTGCTTCACAGCATTTTAGCTGATGTGTTTGTCCCACTGCATAGGTTACTGAATTTTGCGAACACTGCCAGATATTTTCAGGAATCATATGCCTCAAGCTGAGAAGAGAATGACGAGCAAATAGTTGCTGCTTGTCTAGTTGTCAGGAGGAGGCCGACACTGCTTGGCAGCTTGGTAGCTGCTAACTTCATGAACCTGCATAGGGTCCTGGCTTCTGAGATCACTGGCAGATAGCTTCAGGAGGCTTAAGTCTCAAGATGATATGAGGCTGACTGGAACACTCTTGCTTGCCTGGACATCAAGACGGGGGCAAAACTCGTTGGCAGCATGGTATTTGCTGTCTTCATGCCCCTGCAGAGGCTCCCAGCTTCTGCATTCTTTAGAAGATAACTTCAGGTGGCATAAGCCTCAGGGGGAGTAGAAATTGCCTGAAGATAAACTGTTGTTTACCTGGTAATCAGGAGATGGCCGATATGGCTTGGCAGTGTGGTAGCTGCTGTTTTCTTGTTCCTGCATAGGGTACTGCAGTCTGCAATCACTGGTAGGTGTCTTCAGACAGCATTATGATGAGAAGACATAACTGTAGAGCAATAGTTGCTTGCCTGGCCATAAAGAGGAGGCCGATGCTGCCTGTTAGCATGGTAGATGCTGTCTGTGTGCTCCTGCATAAGGTAATGGCTTCTGCGAGCTCTGGCAGATGTCTTTAGCAGCATAGGCTTCATGGTGAGAAGACACTGACTAGAGAGCAACGATTATTTACCTGGCCATCAAGAGGCAGCCAATATTGCTTTGTGCCTCTGAGTACCATACTCATATATAGGCACACCAACTACGGCCTCTGCCAAGAGAATGTCATGATATTCCAATGTGATTTGTAATATATAAGTTTTGTCTCCTTTGGAGTACATTATTCCAGTCACATTGGAGTAGCAGCCTCTGATACTTATCAATCTTAGAATATGATAGGGGAACAGAAGGACAAACATGGCAACATTTGAGATTTCCAGCGGGCTGCAAGCAGCAGAGGAGGACCAAGTCAGATTGATCAGCTGCAGTCAACTTCAGGGGAAACATCCATTGCAACACAGTGATTACAGTGTACTGCTTTTACAACACAGCTGTTACAACGCAACTGCCTTTACATTGCATGCCATTACAGCACATGTCACAACAACGCATGCCATTACAATGCATACCATTACAACAAATGCCATTACAATGCATTATACGGTAAGTAATAGAGATTTTTTAGTTTTAGGGTGGGTATGGGTTTTGGGGTGGATGGGAATAGTAATTTTTACCCCTACACTATCCAACAATTTCCCAACTGTTGCACTCCCTGGAGTGGGAATAGTAATTTTTACCCCTACACTATCCAACACTTACCCTACTGTTGCATTCACTGGAATGGGAATAGTAATTTTTGCCCCTACACTATCCAACACTTACCCTACTGGTGCCCTAAAAGTAATATGCATTGTAATGGTATGTGTTGTAATGGAATGTGTTGTAATGGTAGTTCTTAAAAATGTGTTGTATTGGCATGCACTGTAAAATCATGCGATGTAATGGTAATTGCGATATAAAAACCGTGTTGTAAAAGGATGCGTTATAATTGTTTGCGTTGTAACGTCATATATTCAACTTCAGCCTATGAGCCTCTATCTTTTCCCTGCTCATGCAAGTCACTCCTTTGTAGCATGCACATATTGACTCATGATCTCAGTATATATGTACTGCCACTGACTTGTTTTAGGCAGTTTTCCCCTATTTATACATGTACAAATATCAGGGCATGCTGGAAAATGGCAGGGTTTTATTCATCTTATTGAACCATATTGGGGAAGGAGTATGCACTTCATGATGTTCACTTGTGTCCCTTGCCCTGCATACCCTGTGATCTTGTTTTGGAAATTCTTTTGGCCATACATTGACAAAGGACGAGGCTTTGATAATGATAAGTTCTGGACCTAGTCCTGAACTGGGAGGGGCATACCAAGTGAACCCTCATAATGACAGAGCACTACTGTCTTTGTTACGACTTTTGTGTGTGGAGCGCCGTAGTGTCACAGTACCATGGTCTGAGAATCAGTGACAGGCCTTTACCTGTGAGACATGAATATGGGCTTACAGTCCCATTCATTTAAAGTTCCACTGATCGCAATGAACCTAGAATCCTGAACCCAAACTCTAGTGCATCATACAAGTGAGCTAGATGTAATAGTGTGCAATGCACAAGTGAAACCAGCCCGCGGGTTCCATTTTGGAAGTCCACATGATAGACCAGAGTACAAGATGGAGGAGAGGATGCTTTCTCTAGACAGAATATGTGTATTGCTGGCATCTCCTTGATGGGAAGGGGGGCCACCAAATGCTATGGTGAGGAAAGAGGAGACAGGCCTTCATTATAAGTGTCCAAGCACTTCCTGATACATTGGTCTTTAAATGACTCTGGCTATCCCATCTGTCTTATTACAAGTGCCATAGGTTACAATGCACTGGTAATAAATCAGACAGGATATTTGTCATGTTTGTGACTGAAAAACATGTCAGCCACACAATAAATCAGGCCTTCTGACTGCAGTTGCCGTTAGGTAGATGCCATGGGGTACAGGGTGTAATCGTATGCTTTGTTAGGGAAAGGAGACCTTTGAAGGGACACAAGGATCATCTTGTATCTCTTCATGATCTCTATGAGGAGGGATCATAAAGATCTGGGTGCAGCCTGATCTCACCTCTTTGTATTTCGGTGTTGGGCACTGCACCTGGAGGCTGTCCTGCTCGGCAGAGAATCCTTGGAGACAGAGGCAGGGCTAGAGTGTGGTCTAGAAAGGACAATAGGAAAGAGGAACCTACCCAAACTGTTTCCAAGGAAGCAGTCCTGGAATACGCATCCTCTGTTTGTGAAATCAGCATAAAATTGGGAGCTCAAAACCCAGCGCTGTTTGTTGATGTGGGCTCTTCTACCGAAGAGGATGTACTCTGCAAAGTATGTAGGTAAGACTATGCAGCCAACTTTGGTGTTGCACTGACAGCCAACTCCCCAGAAACGAGGGAACGCCTCCTGGTGTCTGATCTGAAGAAGAAACCACCAGACTGTCCTTGGTACCAAAATATCCTGTCTGTGAGCGAGTGAAGGAAGCACCAATCCTGCAGGTGGAGAGGATCGTGGAAGGGACTGCTGTAATAGACCCTGGTGTAGAGTCCATCTGACAGAGACTCACTAAGTAAGCGCACTTAACGACTTGCGGTACTGTCGGATCAAGCAGTGTGATCTTCGTCAATTACCCGCGTCATAATTACCAGACACCTGGAGTTTGTAGGCCCATGCAAAAGGCTGAAATGAAGACAGGTAAGCACCTGATGGTGGTCTCTGTGCCCCACTAGTGGACCCTATGACTATGGCAAGTGTGTTATTGGGTCGGAACCAGTCCTAAAGATTATATTGCCTGAGAAGTGCCCTGTGGGAACCTTGTGAAGCATTGAGGTCATTACCTATAGCACTGTATGCTGAAGATAGCTCCCTTGCATTCGCTCAGCCAAAGAATCATCATCTGTGGGTGTGCTGTCTTCGACTTTATGAAGAAGCTGCAAGTACTCACCAGAGTGTTGGTGTTAGCCACACTGTGAATCAAGTAATCACCAGAGTGAAGGAGTGAGCCTCAATCCCAGCCCACTAACTGAAATAGGGCCCAAACGACACTTCTGCTATGACCCTCCGAGCAGTATGCTATGTGGCCGCTGAGAAGACTGATGTGTGCCATCTGGAGGTTCTCACTGCCAGTGAGAGCCCAACGGAGGGCTGAATGTCTCCAGGCACTGTTACTATGAACTTGGTGAGAGAATGAATAGGCCTAGACCTGAGCGATGCTGTGATAAGACTAGATCAAAGAATACAAGCTACATCCACCGATCTGCTCAGAACATTGAACCTGAGGGGGTAGAATAGAGATAGGGTGACCCATGAAGGGCACATGAAGGACTAGTTGGCAGAGGCCTTTAGATCACACACTCACATCTGTGAACTGGGTATTTGTGCATTATTAATGGTATCATTTAAATCTGTTTCCTGAGTCATAAATTACTTTGTCTTTTCAACATAGAGGAGTATTGGGCTGGACATTAATCTTATTACGCTGCTGAGGGAAAGTGTAGTGTTCATTCTTGAGCCTGAGCAACCCCTACACTTACCTCCCTGAGAAGCCTACAACTGCTCACACTCACTGCTACTGATTGTCAAGTTATTAAAAGGCCTCAACCCCAGTAAACATGGCCTGCCCCTTGGCCTCCTAAACAGTTTCTGCTAAACCATCATACCTGAAAAACAATGATGTGTAATTGTAAAGTCCACCATTATCATAGTTGTGTCCTCATGATGTACAGTAGTAAACCTGTTGGGGGTGAGAGCAGGTGAGTAAGGACAGGAAGTAGCACCCAAACTTTAAAGGGTAATTTACAGCTTATTATTTATGTTTGTGTGTAAGTTTCGGCAGCACAATAAAAGCTGGCTGGCTAGCAAATGAGCTCTACACACAACAAAGAGTGGTGTTTGACTGTAAAAATTTGAGGTAGGGAGTTGCACCCAAAGAGGGTCTCTAGAGGACCTACAGCATGTTGCTGCCATTTGGATATTTTTAACATTCTTTCAAAGTTCATACTACTAAAATGATATGAATCTAAATAAATGTGGGTGCCCCCCTTGAGAAAAAAAGTCCCAGACTCTGACATTGGATTGAAATGCCTGTTTAATATCATGATATCACAGTTGATTGTAGTACAATCAAGTAAGAGATGCTTAGTGCCTATCCATAACTACTTGAAAGACGTGTCAACTGTTTGAAGTACATTCCATTAGGGCTTTTCACTGGTCAAAAGTGGAGACTTTCTGATGTTATCCCTACATATGAATTTCACCACTTGATTTAATTGCTAATACATAATCATTCAAAGTGTCACAAATTAGGAACAAGAATGGCACACACAAGCAGAATAAAACACTTGAATAGTTACACACTAATTATATGAAAACTATGTGGCACTTATGCATTCTCTTATGCTTTTCATTAAAACAAATTGTATGTTACTAGAGCATGGAAAAATAAATTAGAAATCTTAATTGCAATCATTTTAATTCTTCAGGTACTAGATCATTTTTTGCCATTTGATAAAACTCAAATTAGGGGCTTCAAAAATGAAAATGACCTGAGCACCTTTGTATTTTAAGCTAGCCTGCATAATAGCTTTAAAAGTGTAATGTATTTAAGATGTACGTGTTTTATTTATTTATTAATAACATATTTGATGATAGTTGCGTCTCTTCAGACTTTGGGGCCCTCTCAAAGCACAGTCAGTGATAGTACTACTTAGGGGCATTCACAAGAACCTGTGATAACTACCGCAAGATTATCTTAACGCAACTCTCAACATCGCAGCCCATCGTGGGAAAATAACCCTGTGTCACCGTGGAATTCACAACAAGGTGGTACCATGCGATAGTCTGCTGAAACCACGGACAATGTCCGCGATACAACCACCTCGATGGAGATAAAAACACAAACCACAACACCCAAAAACCTGCGATGGACCAAAGCGCGATGAGGAAATCAGCGATAAGCAGCGCCATGCCTGTAACACACACCTGGCCGGCAGGAAAAATCACCATAAAAGTAGAAAAAAACACCCAAACACAAACTGACCAACACCCAAGCACCATGGATGCAGCAGTAGCAGGCGCAGAGGACGAGCGCAACCCCACAAGCACCCCGGACGACCAGTCCGGTCCCTCGGGGATAGGGAAGGGCAAGGACAAGAAGAAGAGGAAGACGAAGCTCAGTATGCAGGCGAACAGGTTCATAGTCACGGAGGCGATCGAACACCATCAACAACTGTTCTTCACCTCCAACGTGTCATTGGGCACCAAAACTGGAATATGGCGGGACATCGTGGACAAGGTGAATGCCATCGGAGAGCACAAGAAGACAATGGACGAGGTCAAAAGGCAATGGAATTACATCAAGCGGAAGACCAAGGAAAAACTCGTAGCCAACCAGAAGGCAGCAATGCAGACTGGAGGTGGGGGCTCCACGCCACAGCTCGAGCTGGATGACATGGAAGGGCTGGTTTCAACAGTCATCAGTGTGGATACTGTGGCCAAAGTCGGGGGACCGGAGACTGCTCGACAGGACACAACACAACCGCAACAGGGTGAGTGACCACCAGGTCCTGGGGGGACGGGTGGAGATGGCCACAATGGAACACATGCACAATCAAGCAGAGCACAGTGCACACCCTCAATGACTCTGGGTCATCTCCCAGATCCACAGACTGTCACAATGTACAATGCCATGCTGTCTGAATGTCAACATGTACCATGCAGCGGAATACATGTGGACACATTGCAATACACCATCTCCCCTTTACATTGCAGGGCTACCATCAACACCCCCTGCAGAGCAGTCCCAGCCACTCTTCACTGATGACGAGGAGGACAACCCCAGCATCGACACCCAAGCCCTTCTAGACATCATTGACATCATTCGCGACTCACCTCCAGGATCAGGGCTGACCAGCTGCATCGAGGAGACCCCACCCACCACCCAAACCACCCAGCAGGAGGCACCCAAGGCCACACCAGTCTCCCAAGACCCCCGGGAACAACACATGGCCTTCCAACACCATTTGCTGGAGGTCCAGAGGGAGATGGCTGATCAGGTGTGGGTGGGGTTCGACCTCATTGCCACCAAAATGGACTCCATCCATGGCTATCTAGGCCCTCTCCATGGGCTCCAACGAGCCCTGACTGACATTGCTGGAGTCCTGACATGGAGAACACCTGTCCGCTCAGAGGGGCTCCAGCGATAGCAGCCATGAGCTGGCAGACATGCGGAGGCTCATGGAGGACATGGTGCGGATGGAGGCGGAAGGGACATCAGCGAAATGTAGCTGGGATAAACCATGCCCTGCAGACCATCATCATAGCATTGCTGCCACAAGAAGTGGCGCTGATAAATGCTGCTGACCCCACACCATCCACATCTCCGCCCCCTGGTGTGTCAGTGCCCCACAGTGCGGCAGGCGTATCCACTCTAGCACCTGATGTGTCACTGCCACACAGTGCGTCTGACAACCCTCCTCCAGCCCCTGATATGTCAGTGGCACACAGTGACCCAGCCGGTACTGCAACACCCACAGGTGGGGCAGAGCACACATCCGGGGACGAGGACGTGGATGGGTGTGTGATCAGGAGGCACTAGCATTCATTTCCGCCACCTGGCCTGTTCCTGTTTGGTGCCGCATATGGCCCCATGACCTACCACTGACCCCTGATACACTCCGATGCACTCACCTTGGACAGCGACATGGACTGCCATATCCTATTTGAAGACCAATGACACAGCTACCAGACTGCGGACTGTACCCTACCTCTTCCGTAGTACTTGTCATCCCCGGATGGACTCTGGTTGGCCCTACACGGGCCCATATTTTGTAGTGTGCTCTGCATTGCCCTGTACCGCTCCAGCTGCAGGACTGCACTGGATGTGCAATAAACATCCAGTGACGCACTGCTGTGTTATGTCATTCATTATCCATGTATGAATATGTGGGTGAATTTAGAGACAGTGATGTCCCTTGCGTAAATGATGCTCATCCTGTGGGATGCCATTCAGAGGGTGCTACATAGCATATTGTGTACCAGGTCCCGTGAACACTACAACAGGGACATACGCATCAGTCACTTCCATGTCCGGACATGGACTGAACCACGCCCAGATCCCATGAGTCATTGTTGCAAGCCCTGCGCTGGTCCGGCATACGGCAGGCCAGACTACTCCTCTTACGCTCTGAGGGGGGCCCTCATTGCTACCCGTCACAGGCGTACTCACTGGTGGTGTGCAGGTCACTGGTCTAGTTGTCAGCATGTCGCAGCCACTCCCTGAGGGCAGGATTGCACGCACACCAAACCCATACGGCACAGGCGTCACAGGCCATGTGACTCCGCCAACATAAGGGGCCTACGACGTCACATTCCCCTCTGCCGGTGGTGACTGGATGACGGACGCTCCATGGTTATCAATCATAAAGGGCCCATGAGTTGTTGCGCACAGGGTTAGTAACACCAGAGGCCTTGCGTCCGTCACAGGCCTGCCGCCACGTGGCGCTGTCTGTGCTTGCACAGGGTTAGTGGCACCTGGAGCATTGCGGCCGGTACAGGCACCCAGCCACGGGACGGTGACTTTGGGTGCACTGAGTCAGTGGCACCTTAAGCTGCGATGATGCCCCGTCCCGGGGGTCCGGACAGCACAGGTTTTGTGTGCCCTGCTGGACCACAGTGTAGGCCAGAGCCAGCGGGCAGCACGGGCCTACTGCCACGTGGCATCACTTCCGGGATCACAGAGTAGGTGGCACCTATTGGGCTGAGCAGGTGTGCAGCCTGCAATGAGGCCGGGTGCCCTGGTATGTCCTCTGCCATGGAGTAATCAAGACCCAGCAACAAACGTGAGACCTGGTGACCTGCGGAGCGGGGCAGCATGGTGTGAAGTGTGCCATGTCCGCGGGCCCCGGGCTTGTGGTCTGCAGCGGCACGTGGTGGGACCTCTTGTCTGCACGCCGGTGGCGGAAGGTGAGCAGGGCAGCCTGGGTGTGCATGGGTGGGCATGCTCCAATGGGCGGCGGGAGGGGCTGGGGTGCCTCTGTCTGGGTGTGCATGGGCAGGCAGGCGATGTTGTCTTTTGCAATTGTGTGTACTGTGCCAAACATGTATCTGGACTCTGTTTCAGATGACGGGTCCGTCTCAGATGTGTGACCTAATGGACTGCACTACATGCCGGCAAGTGGTTGGAAACACACCGGTGGCAGCAGGAGAGCAGTGTGGCCTGGGTGCGCTGAGGCGGTACTATCTCTCTCTCTCTCACTCTCTTCTTCTTCTCTCTCTCTCACCCCCTCTTCCTCTCTCCCTCTCCCCCTCTCTTCTTCTCTCTCTCCCCCTCTCGTCTTCTCTCTCTCTCTCTCCCTCTCTTCCTCTCTCTCTCCTTCGCTCTCTCTGTCCTTTGATGTGCGCAGGACACACCTTCTCATCATGATTTTTGTCTTGCAGGCTGTGACCTACGGATTGGCCCGAGGGGAGCCGCAATGTGTCTTCATTTCATTTCTGTGTCATTTTAATAAAGTTTGATTTGTTGCTTCTGAAATGAATGTGTGATCCTCATTTCTGTGACGACACATGCATGTCACCAGTTATGATTCTGCGACATTATGCGGATAATTTTGTACGTGATTGGGTGTAGATGATGTAGCATGTCTTTTGTCCTGGGGGTTGCCTGGGTGGGGGGTCCAGGGGGTGGTTTTAGTGTGTGTTGTTTCCCTTTCGGCCCTCCGGGCTGCATGCTCAGTTGCCCGGGTGCATTTGTTGTTCTTCAGGTGTGGCTGTGGTCTGGTCTCCCTTTTGTGGTGCAGGCTGTGGTCGGACTTAGCACCAGGTCAGAACAGGTGTTTTTTTCCTGCAGCTAACGCACCTTATCGCCTGTTTTGTGTTCTTATCGCAGTTCTGTCTGGTCATGTTAAATGCTGTGGAGTGGTGTTGTCGCGGCTTTGGGCACGGGAACGCCTACTCTGCATCTCATTAGCGATAGTTGCGGGGGTCTTCTGTGGTGATGTTTTTTGCGGCTGCTATCGCTGGTAAACTGGTGCTGTGGGCTGTTAACACCAGCTTGTGAATGGGGCGATAGATTTATCGTAACTTTGGCTGCGATATGGTGCCGTTAACTCTGCGATAGTTATTTGTGAATATGCCCCTGAGTGTTCTTGGGAGATGCAACTGTTCCATCAAATTAGTTAAATTATAATCGCTTTGCATCTTTAAATTGGAAGTTCAAAACATTTCGACCTCAGTCATGTTGTTTTGAAAACAGAGACATTTCTGTATGGCATCCATGGTAAGGAGTTGGTATCTGGTTATGGCAGAGAATGAACAGCTTGTTTTGTCCCACAGTTTTAAAAGCAACCAATATTTTTCACAAAGTACAAAAATAAGAAAAAGATAAATTGTACAATGAGATGCATGCTTGAGGTAATAAAGTACCAGCTGGCTGGCACTGGCTAACCACTCTCCTACCCCTATGCAAACGACCTGCTTGTGTGCGCATTGTATTGTATTGCATTTCAATATTTATGTAGTGATTACTACACCGATGTGGGAACTCTTAAGCGCTTGCCTACATGGTTAGCAGACTACAACATTTCAGGTGTGAGGTTGGATGGCTGTTGCCTTTGTTTTGATCCTGTGTGAGAAATGTTTTTGTATCTTGCGCGAGGACCACTATTGTGTGGTTGTCGTGTTATGGGAATCAGTGCTTAGCATTGTGATGGATGGAGAAGTGTGAGAGAGAGGCGCACAGTTTACAGTTTTCCCTAAGCTGGCAGTAGTGAGCATCCCTGAGAGTCCCTTTGTGATATTTGTTATGGTTGTAGTTTATTTAACTGGTTACTCTACTAGGTGGTCCGTTTTGAGCTATTTTGTTTAAAGTTAATGGTCATGAGCAGGCACAGCTTAAAGAGAGAAATAATGGAGAGATCTGTCGGGATGGAGTTAGTTAATATCATCCCATATCTGATTGTCATTGTGTGAGGTAAAGAAGCAGTCATCGTGTGTGATAGTTCGATCTGCAGTGATGGACTAAAGTATAATCCCCTGTTGGCAAGCTTCAGATGTCAGATCTCTTCAGGTATCACATGCCTGTCAGATGGTGATAAGTGGCTTATTTGTTGTGGACTGGTACAGTACTTGGTGATGCACATGTCCTTAGCAGTTTTGTCTGCTGAGCATGTAAGAGTGTCAAGCAGGAAAAGGGAATTATTATGAAGCCAGAATGAAATACAATTGCCTGCCCAATCACTGAGTGTTATGATATTGGTATAAGTAATATATTGTATTTGTATTGCAGTTGCATTTACTAGGACTAGCACTTACTACCCCATAAGAGGTTTTGCAGTGCTTTACACCAAGCCACGGTTCTACAGCTTGTAGAGTATAGTAGGTTTTTGGTTATTTCTGGTTGTTGGGATTAGTCCTGCACTCTTAAGATAAGCATGTCAATCTTTTACTTCAGTTCCTATATGGTAGTTTAAGTTATTAGAAATTAGGTGTGATCGTAGTGAGGGGATGGGTTATGTGAATTCATGCATTGGTTGACAATTAAACCGGATAAGCTACAGATATTAGGCATTGTTAGAATGGAGGGGTATGACTTTTAAAGCAGAGGATGTGAGCTTAGAAATGAGGTGTGGGTAATCTGCACATATGCAATAATAGGGTTAAGACAAATCATAAATGTGACTTACGGTAGGATGTGCTCTGAGAAAGGATGCATACAGATAATGGAAGAAGGAGAGATTTGTTCGAAAGAGAGGTGCATTGACAATTAGAAGTCTTAAGTCAAGATCAGTTTTCAAGTAGGGTGTTTAGAAATATTGTGGAGGTTTTATGAGATAGCATGCAAAACTGTACAACGGAGCAATAATATTTGCATTTGTTACAGTACCACTGTTTGCCATTAGAACACAGATATGCCCACACGCCATCACCACCCACAGGTATTACAATTTAAATATGGTTTCATGTATCCATAAAATCTGACGGAGGACACCATCAAAACAGGAATGTTGTATTTTAAATTTTTGTGCTCATTATGTTCTTATTCTTTATTACCTCCAATAATCAGGGCTGGACGAAGGAGAACAGGGTCTGTTTTATTGACATTGTGTGAGCTGATGCTTTTCAGTGTTTGTAGCACTTGGCCCGCCTCCAACCTGCAGCACCCACAACAAAACCACAATGAAGAATAAGATGTTGCATCTGGCTGTCATGTAGCATTCCTGTAGCAGGAATCAGACAGACAAAGGAAAGTACCCGCCCAGAGGCTCTCGCACCTCAGCTACAGAAACTGCAGTTTCACCATGCACCACAACTGCAGTGCTCATGAAACATGAGTTTTCACCAGTACCTTACTAACATTTGGGCAGTCTAGCTTCATCTGTCTCACACCTCTCTAAAAACAATGACTTACAAAGTGACTCTCACATGCGATATAGGGATTGACCCCTCACTTATAGGCATAATGCACACTCTTCACTTCGACACCTCAGCCGTAGTTAGGTACTCGCCCGCGGGGCATCTAACCAAAAGTTTTGAATGCTCGAGTGGGGTGCGCCAGGGCTGCATTCTTGCACCTTTTTTATTTGTGTTATATATAAATGGGTTGGACTCCACTCTTAGCAGTATTGCGACAGATGTCCCTAGGATAGGCTTACGTAAAGTTCCAGTCCTATTATATGCAGATGATGCTGTTCTCCTGGCTCGTACTCCCTCTGCACTACAAATTTTAATAGATGGTTATACAACTTTTATGACAAATATGGACATGTCTACTATTCTCACTGAATCATATGTGATGACGGTAGGGGAGAAACCACGAAGACAACAGAACTTTACAATTGGCACACATGTACTAGGAAACGTACCCATGTTTACTTACTTAGGCATAACCTTTGATGTAAAGCTGAATTTTAAAAATTTAATAGACGAAAAATGTCTTAACATCTCCAGGGTTACAGGGTCCATCAAGGGATATGCCACACGGTTGGGGTACTGGACGCCCGTTCTTATTTTAAAATTGCATAATTCCATTTGCTGTTCAGCGGTTCTATATGGTAGCGAAGTTTGGGGTTTCACAGCAACTTCGAAACTTCAAACTGTGGAAAATAAATATCTGAAAAGCTTGCTGAGAGTTCCGCCTAGCTCACCTACTTTCAGCATTCACGAGGAATTGGGGGTCAGCTATATCTCTGACTTGGTGGCCGTCAGACCTCTCCTTTGCTGGCTTAAAATTTGGCTCAATGAAGACTCTGGACTAACAAAATCTGTTTTATTGGACTGCTTGAACTTGGATCATAGCAGCAGAATCCCGTGGCTGCGATACGTCAAAACCACCTTTATGAAGTTGGGACGTGAGGAACTGTACAGTGCACCCGAGACAATTAGGCCCAGCGACAAGGGGAGTGTAAAGATCTTGCATTCTAATTTTCTGGTTACCACTCGTGAAAAGGCGGAACTCTTAAAGCGGACTGTGAGAGAACATGCCTTGGTTAAAACAACCACTGGTATAGAACCCTATCTGTCTTTTGTACTTAAACCACATGAAAGATTTTTAATTACCTGTTTTAGATTTGGTCTTATCCACTTTTTATTAGCAGTGCCAGAGGGTTTTACTGATAAACAGTGATAAAGGGCCCTGTGGCTGCGATCATAGATCTCCACAGGATACCCTTCACTTTATATTTGGATGCTCTTTTTATGCTGGGCCAAGGACACAGTATCTGAAAGATCTGCTCAAGAAACTTAAGTTTAAACATGTAAGGGTGACATTACTGTTTTTAAAAATGTCTACTGATCACTTTACATTATTCTGTGTTCTAAACTTTTTGAAGGCAGCAATGAGATTACGAAAAACTAGAGGAGTTGTCTATTAATCCATTGTAATGAACTTGAAGATTGTGTATTGCATTGACTGGTTGGGAGGTTCTTCTTTTAAATGTAATGCTCTTATGATTTAATTTTACATCGAAATAAAGCTTATTGAACTGAACTGACTCTCACATGCTATACCAAAAGCCAAAAAATATCCCTTGTTATGCAGGTACAAACACTAGTATCACCATCCGTACCTCACACTGTAAAACCACAACATGCAAAGGAAACCAGTGATTCCACGAAATATTCAAATGGGTACTGTAATGAGCCAAACCTCTTTCACTGGTGGAAAAGCCAGATTAACACAGAAGTGCCCCATATTTGAGTGAACCCTGAGCTCCTTTTCATCTGTATTTTCAGCATTAAGCATTTGCTCAAGTTCTCTTGACTTGCCGTTACTTCTAAACAGGATTTGTGTTTTTAACCGAAGGGTTTTTTTCTATTGAATTATAAGACAGGGTATGAATACATATTGCAGTAGCATTTTGGCCATATCATGGTCTGAAAGTCTGGTCTCTGGCCATTCTGAGTTCATGGAATCTACAAGGGTGGGCATTGTTTGCATTTTTGAGGGGCATTGATGTGAGATTGGCACCTCATGCAGAGGAGAGACAGCTCCATTCACGCAGCCAAACTGAGTGGCCCTGCAATGGCACTTGTTTGAGAGAATTCCGCTGATGATGGCTGACCAAACCAAGCTGAACATCAACCCATGCACCAAGCAGAGGTGCTCCTAGAGGTGAGCACGACAACAAATTAACAAGGAGAGGCAAGCCAAAGCTGAGCCAAGGATCTGGCTCAGCTCTTAGAACTGTATTCACGAGCCGAGCCCTGAAAATATTTGCAATGTAAATCATACAACAAACATCATGTAAAATATTATAGTGTCTCTTCAAAATTCAAAAAGAAAATTCTTTAACGAGAAAGCTTTGACATTAATACATCACATCATAGCACTGCACTCAGAAGCACCTTTTCAGTGATAGTTTGTAAACTTCAACGATCAATGAATCAAGAGGCAAGACAGTTGTCAATTAAATCTTCATGTGTTGCAGATTATTATAGAGCAACATATTATTCTATTAAATCAAGCACAATAGGTTTTAGTTCAGCTGGTATACTGAGCTCACATATTTTAAAGTGATTTCATTCATGATAATAAAGAAAAAGAAGTTGTGTTGAAATAAATTGTGTTTTTGCCACAGAACACACAATTTAAGAGGGGAAACTTATTTATTCAGATTTTCTGTTTTCACTTTGTACAAAGCAGCTATTAAATGGATATCTATTTGCCTCTCCTTCTGTTAAGGCTTTCTTGTTACCTCTGTGCATTTTTCTGCGCTTCTTATATAGCACAAACTCGACCTGAAGGTATTGGAGCGCTTTGCATTAGCACCGGTACCTTTACACAAGGTCATATTAATTGTTTATTGGCACGGGTAGAAGTGGTTTCCCAGTCGGTGACTCAGGTCCTAATGCCACATCCTGAGTAGAGAGAGGGTGGCAAGCAAAAGTCACATGAAAGCTTGCCTCATTATGGGCTTACGGTTCCTACTGGACCTTGACCTGAATCAGAACCATGCGTCAGGCTCGAGCTTTCTTTGGATCGCCCACCTCTACCTGCTCCAAGGATAAACTGGTAACTACCCACCTGGATGACTCAGCTAGAAAGTGTTAAGGTTCCACAAGCCAACAAAAAACTGCACTCCATAAGGGCTTCCCACAACAGTTCTTTGGGTTATGGCAATTATTGCACAGCAAACTAACTGAAATATTCAATCAATAAAAAGACTTGAATCAAAGTGATAAAACTCCAATCAATGCAATTATGTTTTTTTAGGTCCCCTGTGGCCAAAACAAGTTTTTGAAAAAGAAACAACTAGCTTGCAACAAACCTAATGTAGAATTCAAGTCTCTCATCAACACGAAATGGCTTTACTTTTTACAGTTTGCATCACTTATCCCCTCCCAGATGGCCCTGTTTCCGACTCCAGCAAACAAAAATATCTCAGTGCTAGGTTTAGTTTTTTTCTTCTTTCAGCCTGAACACTCACTCTGGTGCCCGTAAAAACAACAGCATACGTTGCATAAAAACCTCCCTGCTACAGGCTGCCTTTAAAACAAGGCCAATTGCCGAATTAACATGGACACTGGACTCACCTACTGTGCAAGGGCTACGCTCACTGTTCCACTGCTCCAGCTGTGGGTTTGCCGGTCTAGGGCACTGGCCTAGGCGGGCTCCGTGCTCACTTCAAGGCACGGGCTGAAGATGCTCCTGATGCGGACCCACCCTGCCACGCCCGGACATGCACAGAATACAACTGCATGCCCTACCCTGCTATGATGCCGCCAGTACTGTGTACAAATAGAAGTTTGGAACAGTAAGCAGTCAATATTTTCATTTTTATGTACTGTGTAACATTAACAGAATATATTGGACAAAAGGGCCTAAAAATGTAACTGAATCCCGACAAATAGTGAGGGAAGTTAGGAGTTGCAAGCAAAGTGACAGGGGTCGTAAGGGTTGCAGTTGTGACCCTTGACTACCCCTAATTGACATCCATGCCCCCTCCAGGGATCATAAGCGACCCAAAACCGGTTTTGACCTTCTTTGGTCTCAACAGTAATGTATAGCTTGGAATCTGGATGCAATGGCACAGTGAGCATGGGATCCACGTCTGGGCATACATGTCAAAATTTGAGCGAATACTGCATCTACAAGATAATGGATGGAATGCTTGAATCAATCTAAGCCACTGGCAGTCACTTGGGGGTTTTCACCCACAGTGTCACACTAGAAAAAAGCCCACCGTATGCGAATCATGTTAACAGTCCATCTCAAAGAGTACTCAGTCGTGGAGTAACCAATCTTAGATTGCTTGTGTTCCGGTTCAGGACCTGGCCTGGCAGTTTGGGCCAGACTGTTCCTATTGGACCCTGGTCAAGACTGATTTGTATACTGCTGTGTCCGAACTGAGGTTGGATGGCCGGTAAAAGAACAATGGGTTGGAATGATGCCCCGAGCAATTGCCAGTGGTTAGACTTATTTGCAATCGTTCCTCCTGTCACGTTTTGTGCATTATGAATTTTGGCATGTGTGACTTAGGTGTTTCTAGCTTTTCAGAAGTTTCAAATGGGTAAAATATTACTTTTTTCAGGAGTTAGTCAGAGTGACTAAAAAGCTAAATATAGAAATTCACATGAAACAATTTTAGACATACTGCTTTGCAGCATGACAAGATATAGGGGTACTGAGGAACAGTTTCTGCTTTCACCCAACACTGAGTAATAATGGCAAGTCTCAATGTAAAAAGCAAATAGGGAAATATTTTATTTGGTGACTAGATGAGAAATGGAATTTTGAAATTTCTATAATTATGGGTGTATGCCCCTCCTAGCTTCAGGATTAGGCTGCCAAGCAACAACTGCTGTGTAATCATGTGATCTGTGCACAGACTGAAAGGGTGACCTGGTACTTACAAAAAAGAACCATGAGGGGCGAGCACCGCCTGGAAGAAAAAGTCTTGCATCTTTCTTTTACTTCTCAGGATTACTTGGACCTTTATTTTAAAGTTAAACTTCCATTGCCCCACAGTGTTCTCTGCTGTCAGTGCACTATGTGAGCCCTCATCCAAGGTTACCCCTAAAATAGGCTTTGTTTTTACCTTATGGCAGGCTTGCAGGCATACACACTATGTTGAGTATAAGCTAACTCTGCTCACATTGATGCTGTAAGAAAGCCTGCAATAGTAAGGAGTGGATTTGAACAGGGAGTCCACAAGCAACATGTTCGTGGTCTGCAAGCATCATGTTGCTCATGACTTAGATGTAGTGGAGGATTGCACTTGGTATTGTATTGTAGCTAATAGAGTGATAGCTTCATACCCTTATGTGGGGTGCCAAAGCACATTTTCTGATGGGTAGTATGTTACACCATGGAGCAGTGCGTGGTTGGAAGGTTGTTGTATTTGTTGTCACACCATGTGGAAAGCCTTTTTGTGTAGAGCATGGGTGGCCAGACGGATGCTATTGTCTTGTCTATGGGTGCAATGCCTAGCAATATGATGGGTGTGGCATACAGGCACAGAGATTATATTTATATTTTGGCTGAGATAGATATACAGCTATGCTGCACCATCCTTGCATATAGAAAGTGAGGTGCTAAGTATATGTACACCAAAAAATGAGGGCATTAAGTGATAGCCCATCAATCCATATGGCACATGATCCAGGCAGATAGGCTGTCAAATTAGTAAAACAGTGCCATATGGTTAATGATGGGAGATGGTGATTAGAGCAGTAGTTTTGTACCCTTTTTAAAGGCAGGGATACTGCTGTAAAAATACACGCCACATGTGAGGAAAGAAGTGAAAGAGCAATCAAAGCTGTCAACCTGAGCAGAAAGTACAAATCTATTAAAGGTGAAGAGCCTCATTTATGAGGTTTTGGTGTAGGGGAGCACTGCAATGAATCTTGCTGCGCTGCCTTATGTCAAGAAAAAAGGCAGGAATGTGCTGTATCTTTGTGATACGGTTCAATCATGTTCTTTTCCCCAGTGCAGGTGCACAATTGGCTGCCATGCACCAACGCAGACACCCTCGCACCATGGTGTAAGGCGCCTGCATTGCGGGGAAGATTTATTTTGCGCAGGAAGGCGCACCTTCCTGCACAAAATCAATCAATTCAAGAGATTTCCTCTTCCAATGTGTGCCGCAGAATGCAGCACACATAGAAAAAGGAATAAAAAGTGAGAAATGAAAAAATGTCTCCTCGTTGTGCCTCCCTAACACCACTCCCTGGGTGGCGTTGCTGGAGCAGAGTTTTCTGTTGAAAATTTATCGGGTTTTTAAGCTCCAGTTTTGTCTATAAGTCGTGATTAAAAAAATACTAATTCATAATTATTAATTATTTGTCTTGTGTGAAAATTCTAATTAACCAACCTGATTAACAAGAGAAATTACACGTGGGAAAGCATACATGTTGCCTAATAATAATGTGCAGGTTTTATTAAATGAATGTTGCTAAGTGTTGTTTGTTTTAAAGCACAAAACGCTTTTGAAATAACGTGTACTAATGCTTAAATATGTTGCAGATGGCTAGTTAAATACATACACATAAGGGTTTTAGTGGGAATTAACACTGTTTAATCATTGCGATGATGTAGTAACGTTATTTGTATTTCTTTCGATTAAAATGGTTCATTTTGGCCTAAAACAAGATGGCTACCGTTTACAGCCTGTATTCGAGTGATCGAATTTTGATGAGAGGGCCTTGCTGAACATGGTCGAGAGTCACCTGACCACAGTCTTCGCCTGGTTTAAAAGTTTTCCGTGAGGACAGCAGTTCTGGGCGTAAGTCCAAGTGCCTTGGACGAGGATAAGGTCACAATGAACAATGACAATGCTGCGGTGGCTCTGCTAGAGATATCAAGGAAGAGCGGCTTCGAAAGAAACATTTGTAAACTTGAGTTCCTTCTTCCGTCTTTTTATTTTTGTGATTTTTCTGAGCGGAGATTTTCCAAATGTAGCGATGCTACATCCTTTCCTGCTCGCTCTGCTCAGCGGCTCAACGGAAACTCAGAACATTTTATGTTGCTTTATTTTATAATTTTTATTATAAATATACTAGACTAGAGAGGGTCTGTGGTCATTGCATTCGGGATTTTTGAGGCCACTTCTTCCCAAACTTGTGTTGGTGAGGATCGATGCTGTGAGGACGGCGACTTGGGAGACTTCTACTAAAGAGACCTGTCCTGACCCATTTATGACATTTAGCTAGAATAGGTAACTATGAGAATAATGATTTTATTTTGATTGCCTTTCCATTTGAACTAATTTTAGATAAAGAATCATAATTTTAAATACAGTGTTGGTGATTATTTCTTGTCAATTATTGAGTACTCTAATGTGATTATTGTTGTTTAAATAATGACTCAGGACAGAATCAATTAGGTCTTATCGGCCTTGTTGTACATGCAGGGTGTTTAGAAGGTTTCCTCTCTCATGGTTGGTACTGATAGAGTAATATGAGTGTATGTCAGTGAAATGGGCCCAAGAGTATGGTGAGTGTATGTGCGTGTATCTGTGAAGTTACTGTATCCGTGGAAGTAGGGAGAATTTATATGCCCTGATCTGCACCAGCGTCAGGTATTCCCAGCTTTATGATGTTTCATAACTCTGCGAACGCTTCAGATACCATGGGAACACCCACAGCAACACCCATTGAATGCCCCTTTTACCCAGTTTTCTGCATGAAAGTGGCACATATTTACAAGGCCATGAAAAGCCACATAAAGTGGCTTTACGAGGACTTGGAAATGTGCCACTGGAACATAAACAAGCATTTGCAATGCAATAGGTCTCGCATTACTAAATGTTTGAGCTATTGGTGTTGCATTATTATTAGCAATGCTAATAGCTCAAACTTTAATAATGCGAGACATATTGCATTGCAAATGCTTGTTTCTCTTGTGGGGATTTATATGAAGAAAGATTGAGTCTCCAGGTAGGTTTTCTGGTTCGAGAAAGTCCCAAATCCACGCTGATATCAATAAGATCGTGACCGATATACTGCAAGGAATGATGTTTGCTTGAGTTACCAATTGCAGAACAGAAGTGGAAGTCAGAAAATAATAAATTCTTGTACATATAGAGTGGGGGCATGAGGTAAAAGTATAATCTCTCTCACTTGGGCGCATTCATCTACAGGGTTCCTGTAATGAGTAATCGTTAATGAAATCCGCTAGCATGTGCCTATCCGTATTGTGATGAGTTGCAGGTTTACCAGATCTATCAATAAATGTCTCTATAGTGACATTCCAGTCTCTCCCTGTTAACACACCTGTGGAGCAAACGCCGTTAATAATCTACTAAAATGAGAGATGAAGCTAAATTTAGAATCTGTAGGGGCATATACAGAACCCACTATTATAAAAGTGTTACGGATGAGAAGTTTGACAAAAATTTATCTACTTTCGATGACCTCCCTTGTTTGCAGTATCTTGTAGGGTAAATATTTATTGGAAAAAATGGCAACACCATATTTCCTTGATGGTGTGGAGTGATCGCCAGTTGTCTTGAGGGTGGTACTCGCATGTAGAACTTGGCCAACCTAGTCTCGCTTCAATTTTTCTCCTTGTATTGGAGTAAAATGGGTTTCTTGTAATAGTGCAATAAGGTCTTATTGTGACCAAGCCAAGTATTTTTTTCCTTTTAATAAAGTGAGTTAAACAATGCACATCTAAAGAAACAATTTTCAGTGGCTTCGAATAAGTAGACTGCACAGATTAGGAAGATTAAGTTTTTAAAAAGTTAAAAAATTGAACGACAACTTGAAGGAGCTGATGCATATACCCACTATGTTAAACTAATACAAAATATAAGAAAAATAAGAAACAACAAAACCTATTGTCCAAACAAAATACTGGGAAGTATGTTGTAAGGTTAATACAATGATAATATGAAACAAAAAGAAAAAAAAGAGAAGACAAAAAAGAAATCATATATACATATATTTATATATATATATATGATATCTGCATTGAGGTGACGCCGGGGGTACTCGCAAAACGGCCGGGTGTGTTAACCTGGCAATTCTTCCATCGTATACAGGAACGGAACAGTGCTCCTCGTAGTGTTTATTCAAATTTTATTGGCATGGCAGATCAGAAAAAGTGCAGCGTCAGACGCATTTCGGCTTACAATACCTTTACCAGGACCCCTGCGCACAGAATGCACTGACATTAAATTTACTACCATAGACACTGAAAAAAAACAATCTGCTTACTTTTACCATAGCGGTCATATTTGAATGTGCTAGTGCATGTATTTCACTCAAGAAAAAAGCGAAAGCGTTATAAAATACACAAATATGAATCATTTTGTGTTTTTTGGCAGCCGTCCTGATTAGAGGTTTTGCCGTGCAACGTAGTGAATATAAACCAAAGGCTTGATATGAGCATACCGCTATATCTCTTCAAGCAATGGCAGATGAGGAAATTGAGGTGAGGCTAAAAACCGCTAAAGGTTTATTTGGAGAGATATCTAAACACAAGGGTGGTATATCGACTACAGTGTCTACTACCGGTCCCAACCATGCGTCTTTTCAGTCGATCTGCAATAATCTTGAAAGACTCAACAAAACTGAAATTTCTAAGTGGTGTGAGGTGCAGACTCTGAAACTCTGTGTGGAAGTGGGGAGGGTCCACATTGGACTGAGGATAATGATCACTCCAATATACAAGCCGGAAGTCAGGCGCCCTTGCCCGGGACGTGGGCGGGGCCTGCTCCGGCAAAAACAGAAACCGGCGTGCCGTGCTAACGCGGGGCTCCCACGTTGAAGGGAGAGCCCCGCGGTGGCGGCCGGAGTGAAGAGAAGCCTCGGGTCCCAGGAGGGGGCCCGGGTGAAGAATGCGGCGTCCGAGGATGACCACAGCAGCGCGGGGCTCCCAGGAGTGCAGGGAAGCCCCGCAACAGAAGTGCTGCAGCAGCGAGGAGGAGCCCCCCCAGAAGAGCAGCCCGGTGAGTAAAGAAGGGCTGGGGGTCTCCGTGTGGGCTATTGTTGCTCAGAATTACACTTTATGCCAATAATAGCCCACACGGACCCTCCAACGGGGCTGGCATGTCATCGGAAGCGGGACACGAGATGTGCACATTGCGTGTGTGCACGTGCGTGTTCACGTGCACGTACACCGGCTCAAATCCGCCAAAAGCGTTGCGCGTGCCCATCTCCTGTCCCACTTCCGAGGCAAGTCAGCAACAATAGATCTCGCTGCGGACAGCAGCGCTTCGCGCTGCGTTCGCAGGCGAGAACTAAAAAAGTGACATTCTGGTGCCACAAGGTGCTACATAAATCAGGCCCCTAGTTTCCACCTCCTTCTGCTGCCATAAGAAGCCAAACATTTTAGCAGTGTTTCATTCCCCAAACTCCTTTTATGCTCCAAAGATTCCTAAATACAGGAGTGCACGTTTTGACTGAACCATAGATATATCATGGCTCAGACTCTAGCCGAACGGACTCCCTAAACATGCAAGGGTAAAAATAAAGTGTTTGGTAGTTTGCTGCTCTGATAGTGCAAGAGCAAAATGGCTTTATCCATGTTACGCTGCCGTCTTAACCCTTCATGCAAGCCCAAAATGTTTGTTAAATCCTATGACCACTGCTCTTTCTAGTTTACATTACATTTCAAGGTAAAAAGTGGCAGTGTGGTAAAAAGAGACTTATCTTTCTTCCATTGTTGTTGCTAGGATAGCATTAAGGCACAGATTCAGTAGTGGTCATTCTGTTTAAAATTGGGCCAGATCTCCTAGGACCTAATGGTCACAAGGCAGCGATTTATATGTCTCCACAAGTTAACTTTAATGTATTTTTTTCTGCATTGTCCCTTCCCATTCCCTGCCCACTCCTTACCTCTGTTCTCAAAAATAGCCAACAGATGTAATTGCCTGTTCTTGACAGCTCCAATTTCAATACACCTGAATGCTAGTTCCAGCCAGCAAAGTGGGTTTATTTCTGCAGGGCTGGACTCGTCCAGAAAATAGGCCTGGGCACCAAAAATAAAGGTGGCCCCACTGGATACCTAAATAAGTTGCCATTGTTTGTTAATTGGGGCTGTTTTGGGCTTAGGAATCTGTGCACTTTACCTCTCCTAGCCGGTACTACAGTGTATTTGTGTTTTCTCCCTTAAAACTGGTGAAATTGGCTAACACCCAAATTGCACATTACATTTATTTGTAAGTCTCTAGTAAAGTGGTACTGCATGCGTCCAGCCCTGATAATTAGATACTACTAGTGGGCCTGCATCACTTATTGTGCCGCCCACTTAAGTAGCCTTTAAACAGGTCTCAGTCCTGCTATTGCAGCCTGAACGTGCTGTTTGAAACAGCTAATTCTGCCTGGCAAAGTAAACCATTTGCCAGGCTTAAACTATCCCTTTTAATATAGATAAGTCACCCCTAGGGTAGGCCCTACTCAGCTCATAGGATAGAGTGCAGTGTATTTAAAAGTTAGACATATACTTTTAACTTTTTGATTTCCTGGTGGTGAACGACTCTTAAATTTATTTTTCACTGCTGCAAGGCCTTCCTCTTCATTAGGGTGACATTGAGTAACTTATTACATTTCATAAGTGATAACCTTTTATAGTAATGAAGATCCTTCACAAAGTTGAAGTTGATAAGCTTGGTTTATTGTAACTCAGATGCTGCGCAGCAGCCAGCTCCCTCGGCCCTTCAATCTCAAAATCCCAGTACAGTTTTGAAAGTCAACATTCCATTTAGAATTCTTGAGACCAGAACACCATGACTCAAGAATTCTAAAGCAAAGTAAAACACTACATTATCCTTTCCCTTAAATAAAAACAAATAAAGACAAACAAGAAGAAAGAAAACAAAGAGAAACGAAGAAGAGTAATGATGTAAGAGTAAGTAACAAACAAAAATAAATAAAAACACAGAAAGAAACATTAACGATACTTAGCAGGAACAAAACATTGTAGAGAACTCCTGCGCAAACCTCGCGTAACCAAAGAAGGAGGAGGAACAATATTTTTGTCACACAAAGAGTTTTGCTCGACACTTCTATTGATTTTCACCACTCTTGAAACATTCCACCAGTTTTTAGAATTCACTCTCACCGCATTTCTGAACACTTTATCAACAGTGAAAGGTTCAGAGAATTTAGAATTCCCTTTCTTGTTATGGATAGGGATTTTTATACGCACAGTATCACCAACAACAAATGGTTGAGATGAAGATCTTTTCCTTGAATCAAAATATGATTTCTGACGCAATTGAGCTTGGAAAACATTTTCTCTCACAAAATCATCCACATCACTCATAGAATCCATCTTAACCCACTTTGACATCCAACCAGGACAAACCTTAGAACAAGGTTTCCTACCCCTAAGAAGTTCATAGGGAGAAAGTCTTGTAGATGAATGTGGAGTCGTGCGATAAAACCATAACATTGATCTCACAGCATTCTGTACATTGCATCTCCCAGCCAATGCCCATTGAACACAATTATTGAGCATCCTATTCATGCGCTCAACCAAACCATTGGTCTGCGGATGATAAAGTGCACTCTTGGCATGCGTTATACCACCTTGATGTAAGAAAGATTCAAACTCGTGACTGGTGAATTGTACACCATTGTCACTAACAATAGTGGATGGAAAACCTTCACGGAGAAAAATGTCCTTTAAGAAATCAATGAAATTTTTCGAATTAGGTTCATCAATAAAACGTACTTCTGGCCATTTTGAGTAATAATCAATTGCCACAATGGCAAATCTAGAATTAGTAGGAAGCATATTAAAAGGTCCAACCAAATCTATTCCTATCTTCTCCCAAGGCTTGTTGGGTAGAAAAATTGGCTGTAGAGGGGGGAGTATGACCTTTTAGACTCTTATCTGAACCTGAACAAACCACACAATCCCCTACAAATAAATCTACATCTTTGTCCATCTGTGGCCACCAAAAATGTTCACGAAGTCTTCTCTTTGTGAGGGTCTTACCTAAATGACCTTCGTGCACTCCTAGCATCAGTCTCGCTCTCAACAAGTCAGGAGGAACTAACCTGTCACCGCGTACAAGTAAACCGTCCTCAACAGAAAGTTCAGGGGCAACTTTGAAAAACGTCTGAAGAGAAAAATGTAAATTTTTCTCTCTGGGCCACCCTTCTTTTACAAACTTGATGACATCACCCAATAAAATATCCTTTGAAAGAAACTCTCTCCATTCAACCTCACTCACAGCACATATCTCATCTAGCCCCACAGAGGCTACCAAACACTCTTCATCATCTTCCTCCACCATTTCATGCTCCGATTTAACAGGGTGTCTAGAAAAAGAATCTGCTTTAATATTTCTATTTCCAGGAATGTGGCTAACTTCAAAATCATATTGCAACAGTTTAGTTGACAAACGTGCTATCCTAGGTGTATGTTCTTTGATTTTGTCCCCAGAAAGGATTGAAACAAGAGGACTGTGATCAGTCCTCAGTTTGAAATGTCTACCCCAAATGTATGGATTACATTTTCTTATTGCCCACCAGCATGCTAGTAGCTCTCTCTCAATGACAAAAAAGTTGAGTTCAGACCCACGCAAAACTCTTGAAGCATAACCAATGGTATGCTCAAGTCCATTAACCATTTGCGTAAGAACAGCTCCCAACCCCAACCCGCTCGCATCTACAGTGACGATGCATGGAACATTGGGACTAAAAGGTTTGAGAATTTTTGGACTAATTAGCTCACCTTTGATCCATTCAAAAACTTGATCGCATTCGGTATCCCACTTAAAGGGAACACTTCTCTTGAGCATATTCGAAAGAGGTTGACATTTTGTAGCATAACCAGGCACAAATCGTGAGTAAAACTCACACAAACCAATAAATGACTTAAGCCCTACCTTGTCTCCAGGAGGAGGAGAATCCACTATTGCTTTAACAAGTCCTGGTCTGGGTTCAACTCCTTGCTCAGAAAGAACATGTCCCAGATATTCAATCTTTTTCACTCTGAAAACACATTTTTCTTTTTTTAACACAACACCACCTTCACGCAAAGCCTCCAAAACATAGCACATAGTCTCATAATGCGATTCACATGTTTCACCGTGTACCAGAACGTCGTCCTGAAAGACGACCTCCCCTTTGATGTCCTTAAGTAAATTCGACATAATCCTTTGAAAAACTGCCAAGGCAGAAGCCAAACCAAAGGGCATCCGGCAGTATTGGAAAGTTCCAATTGGAGAAACAAAAGCAGTCAAATGCCTGGAAGAGGGATCAAGAACAACTTGGTGATAAGCTGATGCTAAGTCTAGCTTACTGAACCATTTCGACCCATTGATCAAAGATAACATCTCCGGGATTTTTGGGAGAGGATGAGAATCTATCCAGATGTTTTTATTTAGACTGCCTAAGTCCATGCAAACGCGAATCTCACCATTTGTTTTCTTCGCTACGACTAAAGGAGAAAGCCAAAGGGAAGATTCTATTGGTTCTATAATCCCTTTCTTGCTAAGACCATAGAGCTCTTGTTCTAGCTGATTCCTAACACTAAATGGTACATTTCTGAGCCGATGTTTAACCGGAATAGCATCATCTCTCACCTTGATGGTATGAGTGAACCCTTTAACACACCCAAGTTCGTTACCAAAAACATCGGGAAAACGCTCAGATAAAGTATCAATGAAATTGTCAGAGCGAAGAATAGAGACTTGATCTTTGGTACCAGGTCTTAACACCATTTTCAACAAACCCTGATGAAACCATCCGAGAATGTTCAAACCTTTAATGGCTACATAAACTTTGCCCAAAAATTTTCTCCCCCTGAACACTAAAGAGTCTTCAAAATATCCCGATAAATTCAATGGTTCTGCCTTCATGAGAGACAGGAGATCTGTCTGGGGGAAATAGAGAACCAAAACCCCAAACTTCTTTAAACTTTTCCTGCGTTAACATGGTTATTCTCGCTCCAGAATCGACTAATAAACAAACATTCTTTCCATCAAAATCCACATCAACATAAGGATCCACACATTCAGAATGTATGTTAGAATCTTGAACCACATCCCCTACCACAACAACCATGTCTCTCAAATCTTCTTGAATTTTCTTTAAATCATCACACTTGGGCTCAATAAAAGAAACATTGGCAATAGAGGAATTAGAAGAGGAAGAAGAAAAACCACTGTTCATTTTTCCGTCTTGTGAGGACGAAAAACTCCTCTTAACATTTTGGCACACTTTAGCAAAATGACCCAATCTACCACAAGCCCTACATGTGACATTCCTTGCGGGACAAACACGTCCCGACTTAAAATGAGGAACATTTCCACATTTAAAACATATTTTCGTTTGTTTAAAGAACTTATTGTCATTTCGAGAAAAAGCATTGTTCTTATTTTCCTTTGGTCTTACAGCATTAATGCATTCTTTCTCTTTGTTGGTGGAAGATGAAGCTTTTTCATCAAGTTCCTTAACAGACAATTTGGAAAGTTCTATGCTTTTCGCAATACGAATAGTTTCCTCCAACGTGGGATTACCTAGGGAAAGTAATTTCTGTTGTATGCTTTTGTCATTACACTTGCAAATGTATTGGTCTCTTATCAATTGATCTCTGAATCCCTCAAACTGACATTCTGCACTGAGAACACGTAGAGCAGAGATAAAATCTTCTACCTTTTCACCAATTTTTTGTTCTCTTTTGAAAAATTTGTGTCTCTCAACAACAAGACTTGGTTGTACATCGAAACGTAATTCCAATTTTTTAACCATTTCTTGAAACTGGTCAATGTCTTCTTCACCAGCAACACATACTAAAGGAGGCAAATGTTTAAAAATGTCTCTCCCTTCAAATCCTAAAACATTTAATAAGAGACACTTCTTTCTTTCGGCCCTGTATCGTGAACCACCTATAGCACCAATGTAAGTTAAAAATGCGTCATACCATTTTTTCCAAGAAATAGATGGATCCCCAGGTGTTTCTAGAAAAGGTGGAGGAGGAGACACAGATTGCATCCTCAATTATAATTGTCACGTCCCCCAACTCCAAGTCAAAGAAACCAAATATGCTTATTATTGTATGTGACACTTGCATGCATGCTCATTAGAAAACTAAAACTTAAAAATGATTGTGACTTTTAAGCGCAGATTTTTTTTCTTTTTTTTTTTTTTAGGTTATTATTTACACTTAATTTTCTAAATTTTACACTGCAGAGTAATATGTTACCTGAATAAATGATCACAGATATTCAATGTGTGCACATCACCGTAATCCGTTGCAATATATTCAATGTGCGCACATCACCCTCATTTACTTCATATAATAATGAAAAGTACTTTGAAGGATAAGGTGTGCATGTCACCGTTAAACTACACGCTTGAAATCAACTCCAAACCAATAAAAAATAGTAGCTTTTTGTCGTTCCTATTACAGGTTTTTAAAGATAACGCACAATTTACGAGTCTTTAAATAACTGCTATGCCCAAATCAAAACAAAGGGTGTGCGCGTCACCGTTCCCTGATGCGCGAGTAATAACCTTGAATTTTCACTCGAATATACTTTGTACCCAAAAGCGCCACTGCAAATATGTGCTGAAGAACACTATAGCTTTGTTTTTACTTAAAATGTATGTAGAATGTAGAAAAGTCAATCCGCCAATCTTCAGTGGATGAACTACCAACCACAAGATGGTGTCAACATGAATTTTCTACGCGTTACCATGGCAATCACACTTCCCTATTCTCCTGCATGCTCTCCCAAGATTGCGTGCGACGCATGAAGACTGCTGGAAGGCCAACCCTCACTAACGTTGTGACGGGACTGCCACGGCGAAACAACTTCTTCGCTTGTTGAAGTATAATTTTTACAGACACACAGTACCTTAATAGCTTTGAGGTAAGCTTTCCTGCTGCCGTCAGTGAGAATTTTCTTCTTTACCTTCAAGATTCTCCGGTAGCTTTATCACGTGTAGCCGAGCATTATCAATATGCTTCCGTCCGCATGGGTTCTGCAGCACCTGAGTTTTAAATCGTCGCCAAATATTTCTGTAGTAATGAAGATCGTAGTAACACTATACACTTTTAATTGGGAGCAGGTAGGAACGTCCAGCGTTGGTGTCTAAAGAATTGTAATTTAAAATCCTCTTTAATGGTAAAGTCGGATTTAAAGTCACCATTCTAGAAATGCAACTTTTAGAAAGTTGATAATACAAATATAGCTCAAATGAACTCAATTAAACGCTATCAAACATGATCAACAAGTTATCCAAAGTTCATAGAATAAAGTGTGCACCTGGTGAGTGGCTCTGCCAGCCTCCAAATTGAAATTGAAAGCAAAAACCCCGGATGTGTATCCAAGACTCCTAAGTGCACTACTACACGTCACTAACTAGTGTACATACATTTGAAACAACAAGTATATTGATTATTAAATTTAACACAGTTCTTGATACAATGAATCCTCAATATCTCAATGTGTACTCTCTTCCAGACAAATAAACAAACTTGAAGAAGCATCCAATGACTTTTATTTCCAAATATCACTGGTGAAGTCATATATAATTAAAAAGAATTCCAGACACTTGATTCAAGCAAGAAGATCAAAATTATAGATGTTCCCAATGTATTTCGGGCTGTTCAGTAGCCCTTCGTCAGGGGTCCCTGAAACCTTCACATATTTACATAACTTCAATCATTTCTCTGATACTCAGTATGTGACACTGGCTTAATAGAGAGCAGATCAAATGTACATAGTCATTAACAAACATAATAGACAAAGCAATAACATTACATGAAAGTTGATAAATATCAATGGGAGAGAGAGGAAAGGTATTGGAGACAGTTCACTTCCCCTAATGTATGTTTAAATATCAAAAGGAACTAGCTCTGGAGTGGATGCTCCTAGCGTTTGTATGCGATGAGAGGAAAACACAATATGTTTTTTAAAAAGCCCTCACTCACCAACCTAGTTGGTGACATCCTTCATCATTGGGCCCCACCCAAGGCGCCGAGTGCACCTCGGGTGTGCTACGATGCCTGGATACAGCGGAGCGGGTATTGTGACGTGAGAGTGCAGTGACCGTGGGTGAATGTTAAAAGGACTGTCCTAAGGGTTCCATTTGACAAAAGAAATGACTATTTTAATATATGGGCCCTTGGCAGTAAGTAATAGGTGTTGGCAGGATAATCCATCTCTGCTGTGATGTGGGGGAGGAGCTTTCACCTACCAGAATTGCACATCGCAAAGGCTCTGCTTGACCACACTTGCAATGGTTTCGGCACTAGTTGTTTGTGACCACAGACAAGCTGGGGCCAGGGCGGAGAGGTAGGAAATTCCAAATATCTCTAGTGGTGGAAACCTCCAGAACCTTCTCCTACTTCAAAGTGGGCACCAGATATAAATATTGGACAATCGGACATGAGTCTTCAAAATAGCTCTAGATCTGTGAAGACTCAGAAGGACTGATGTACAGGGTTGCAAGAAGGGCTGCTACTCTGTTGCCCTGCTGCATGAGTGGAAAAGACTGGACTTGCATCTTGAACCAGAGTGACTCAAAGGATTAGTTGACTGGCCTCCAGATCAGAGTCTCAGGGAGAAAATGGGCTTTAACCACCTTGAACCCAGCGCCTGGACTATGCCTGCCATATATCTTTCCCCCAAAGTCGTGCCACCCTAGTCCTGGACCCTTGGAAGAGGGCCTAAATGTGCCAGCCCAGCCTTCAACTTGAGCAAAACTGGCGCAGCGAAACCCATCTCCTTACAGCTTTGTATCGGAGGTGCTCCTGCACAACGAATTCTCGATGCAGTACTTAGCATTGCAGCCTCGTAACTCCTTGGAACAGCCCCTGCATGATGCGTGATGCATCCTCAACACAGGACCTCACATTGTAGTCCCACAGTTCCCCAGAATCACCACTGTATGATGCATCACCGGCACATCCTCAATGCAGGGCCCTGCATCGCAGTGCACAGCTCGCTGCGCTACACATTCTCAATGTGGGATCTTGCAACACTCCACAACTAGAGTTTAAGGAACTTTGGGGCATATTATCAAGGACAGCATTAAAATTATGGTGTGAACATGGGCTTCTTTATCAAGACCATTATCGGCGCGTTAGCGGCAGTTTCCTGCCGCTAAAACGGCGATAATTTTAACGCCGTCCTTGATAATATGCCCCTTTGTTCAGTGGGCCTTACTTGGTCCCTTTATCTTTCCCAAGCTCTATCGTGTTTTGCCTGAACATGTAACTTTGTTACAGTACAGCATGACCAGATAACCAGAGTTGTCACTTTGTGCTTTTAAGCATTATTGTCACCTAAATCAATAAAATTGCATATCTCCGGATCAATAAATGTAATTTGTGCTGTTTTAGTGTCAAATAATTTATCACATTTTACTCTATTTTTCTAAGTACGATTTTTCTTGTGTTGTTTTTTCACTTAATTACTGTTTGTGTGCTGCATAAATACTTTACAGGTTGCATTTAGGTTAATCCTGACTGCTTTTGAGCCAAATTATCAGAGGGTTGACAACAGGTTAATGTGGGGTTGGCTTGTGTTTTGCCCTGACAAGAGTTGTGCTTGCTGCTGGAGTAGGGTTTCACCCCTCTGAACCATTAACCCAAATGCTTACAGCTACAATGTCTGATGGAGAAGCCCCAATCCTGTTGATTGCTATGAGTAAATTGTGATAGTTGGGATGAAACTCATTGGTGACAGGTATTCCTAAATGAGCTTGAAGTTCGAATATTATTTTCTTTGTTGATTATTTATTTCACCCTCAGAATAGATGTCAGGCTTAATAAAACCTTCAAGGATGTTGACAGGCTGTATTACCTTTAGGTCTGGCATTAGCCACACCTGTTGGTTTTAATAAAATTATGTAGGTAAATACTTATTTTGGGGCATATTTACAAGGGCCATATCTCCTTTTAAAGCCAAAAAAGCGGAGATATAAATATTGCCCTATTTACAAGAGGGTGATAACATGCATTAGCGCATGTTAGCACCCTTTTACCCGACGCCTCCCTTTGCATCTCTAATGAGATGCAAAGTGGGCGTCACTGTGCAGTACAACCTTGTAAATATCGCTGATGTACACATCGCGATATTTATAAGGCTGCCCACGCATTTTAGCAGACATTAGTTTTTGGAGAAAACAGCTGTTTTCACCGAAAACTAACGTCTGCTAAAATGCAGACTTAGCTATCGTTACCATTGGGGGTTGATTATGCTGATACGACCACAGGGTCGTAGCAGCAAGGTTATCGCTGTTTTCCATGGAACATCGCTGGAAAACCAGCGATGTTCCATGGAAACATCGCTATCGCTGGGAAATTATCACCATTGCGCTATGCGTTGTTAATACAATGATAGCATGGCGATAATTTCCTGCAATAGCCAACAATAACATTTTTCTCGCAAAGTCCGGCCAGCGATAATTATCGCTGCCGCTTGTTAATATGCTCCGTGATTAACTTTCAGACAGCCCTATTTATTAACAGGTTTGTTGTTGTGTCATTCACATTTTCTTCTCATTTACTGCTTGTAGGTGGGTCAGCCCACTACTGCCACTGGCTAACTGTGAACGACGGTATTGTGTCCTTGCACAAAGAGCACATTTACAAAGTAATTGTCTTAGGTGCCATGAATCACTAAGGCAATGTTGAGAACAACATTTTTTTTTGCATTTAGCTAATTTTATTTTTTAATAGGCGCACCCTGGGAGCTTCCCAAAACAATAAAGTGTTGCAAAAAGCTTGATAAAACAAAACAGGAAATGACAAAAACAAACAAGCAATGGCATAGCCAATAGGTCTCGCCTTTGGGACCTTATAAGTGTTTAGCCATTCAGCACATTATCACCCACCGGGGAGATTTCTGTAATGGATCTAGTACTTATGTAAAGTGCTTTGATACCTTCATTCGCGCTACATAATGCAAAAAATAAAAAGGAATTAAAGGAGAAGTGCTTGCAGATTTCTGAGGTGAGGGAGCGAAAAGATGCACTCTGAAGTGCCGTGCTGAGCACCGGAAACCACCGGCTCAAATTAAGCACATTGTGCCAGATGTCCTATTCCCTCTAAGGGGGGGATGTTGATTCATTTAGACCCATCTATACCCAGTAGCGTGGCCAGCGTGTCATGGGCCATAGTGCTAAGGAGCTAATAGGACTTCCTGGCTGCTGTTCGAATTAAAAAAACACAGCTATAATCAGTGCTAAGAGGACCCCTCGGGCTTCTCTGACCCGGTGCCACTGCACCTCTCCCACTAATTAAAGCCACGGCCCTGGCTAGTCCGTGTCTCAGTAAGAAACATTACTGGCACACTAATAGTGGGCTGCGAGGGAAGAATAATGCAAATTGGAAGTAGTCTTTAACGCACGCAGTAATTTTGCTTTTTTGTAAACTTGGAAACCAGTTGTACCTGAATCAGCAGTGACTGTTTCCTTGATAGCTTTAGTTTACAGAAAGTTATGCATTGGTGAACTTCCAAGTTCAGCCGTGCATGAGCATGACAGCGGGAATTAGGAGGTGGGGCGCTGGGGGCTGTGGGTGGGTGAATATGTCAGATATTTTCTCATAGCAGCAGCGGCAGAGTGGGGAAGTGGTCTTTTCAGGGTCCCTCGCTGCAGGCCTCTTTTTCAAAATGCTCGCTATTGATCTCGCACAATACAAAACCCGAGCTGGAACCGGTTCAGACCGGCAGTAGGAAAGGGGGAGGAAAGGGAAAAAAGCTTCCACTTTGACATGTGTCTAGTGAGCGAGCACCCAGTGCAGTGCAGCTGAGGGGTGCCATCCGCGGCGTACTGTGGCCCAGCAGCAGCGATTACTCAGTAACCACCGGCCATAAATGCGAGCCCCACCAGGGTGCCCGCACCGGGGAGTGGGCGCACAGGTAACACTGGTAGATGGGTGCACGGGTGGGCAGAGCAGTTCCTGTGCACTTGCACCGCGCTCCTGCTTGCAGTCAGTGCAGTGGACAGAAACATCGCAGCAAGCAGTTTATGTGCGGGCCTGTGGGTGGCACACTGACAGGACAGCTTTTCTTGTGAAGTTTAAAGGCAGCCAAGAGGGTGGCAGGCAAAGCCTTCTGATAAAAAAGCGCAGCCACAAAAGTGAAAGCATTTGTAACTCGACCCAAGACAGATGGCAGCCTGGGCGCCACTGCTGGCTCCTGAGAGCAAAACGCTCTGGGAGTAAACATTTCCAAAAAAGCAGGGACATCCACACGCCTTTGGCCAACTGGGTGCTTTCAATTTTGAAAGCCAGATGCAAAGGCCAATAGCATGTAAGTACCACACGCACGAGCTTTAGGAAAATCTGAAGTGATTCCAAGAGGCCGATTTCCTAGTGCAACACATGTACGCTGCGCTAGGCTCGACCTAAAAACGATTTGGCCTACTCCCAGGATCACACCACACAATGCCATAGCTGCGCACAACAAAAACAATGCCCTGACGATCATTCAAAAAAGAAGAAAACATCATCCATTTGTTTTGCATATGTCCAGACCTGATGAAAGAAAGAAGGGGGACACTTAATAGTCATTTTAACATTCACGGAATTCAATCCTGCAGACAAGCACTTGTAAGATGTCTTTAATCAACAGACATAGTTCTGAACTCTGCTTTTGTAAAATATATATCAATGGCAAAAAGGAAATTGGACTCCTGTGATTAGACGGCAGTTACCCTGAAGAGGAAGCCTGCAGAACTATCACCAAAGGGAAAACAAATCTGATATGCACAAAAGCGAAATTGCAGAACACGATTGAACTTTTTCAGTAACAGGTATCGGTAAAAGGGAAGTTAGAGTCTCATAATTAGTTTTTACCAGAGGCATATGGTGACGATTAGCTCAGTATTTTAAATTAGGAATCCCTCATCTGTAAAATGAATAACATGATTTTATACTTAAAGGTTCACTTTTTAATATAGATCTGTTGTATTATGTGTGTTTTTATAAGTATACATAGTATGAGTTTAAAAAAATCAAACAATAAACTTAATTGATTGATTGCTGTTTACTGCACAAAAATGTGCATCTCGCTGTAAATACCAGGCAATTCCCCCCTAGAAATATCGGCATGTTGGCCCTGCTAATGCTGATCCAAAAGGGATAATTGTGATATGTGCATTAACAGGAATTACCACACATATCACAACTAACCGGGCTCGCAATGAGGGCCTCCGTGTTTGATATCGACCTACTAAACCCATGCTTTGACACCAAAAAAAGAGATCTGAGCAGCTGGAACATAGAAGCTGTCATTGAGCTGCGGAATTGAATCTATACTTTTAATCGATAATTTCTGGGACTGAGGCAGTAAATGAAGTAAAAGCAAATTAACACTTCCAGTTAGCAAGTAGACTGCGACACAGAAAGGATTCAGCCTTGGGCCTCAGATGTTAGGGTTGACTTTAAGTTGCCAGAGAGGTAATGGTAAGTGCAGGTGTGAAAGTGAGTGGCATGGGTAGGCATGAAAGTGAGTGGCAGGGGTAGGCATGAAAGTGAGTGGTAGGAGTAGGCTTGAAAGTGAGTGGTAGTTGTGGGCGAAAGGGAGTAGCAATGGCAAGCATAACAAGCATTTGCAATGCAATAGGTCTCGCATTTGTGAGAGTTTAAGCGATTGGCATTGTAAATGACAATGCCTTTTATTTATGTTTTAAAATCCAAAACATAAATAAAAGGCATTGTCATTTACAATGCCAATAGCCCAAACTCGCGTAAATGCGAGACCTATTGCATTGCAAATGATAGAAGATCGCATTACTGAATGGGTAACATGTAATAAACGGAGGATTAGGCTGGTGGGCAAAGAGCAAGGAGTGAACAGGAAATTCTTTATTTGCGGCAGAAATTAAGTTATAAGGTAGCAAAAAGTGTTTTAGGGTGTGTGTAGTGCCTGTAGGTGTATAAAGAGGTAAAATAACTTTTAAGGGGTAAAATTAAATGTTTAGGAGCCTATTAGCATGTGGGTACCACTACTGTGCAGGGAAATAGCCCGTTTGGATCAGCAGGAATAAATTAGTATAGCGTGTGTGTATACCCATGCCGTGCTGTCACTAGTTTTTGTACTGAACTTAAAGCGCTGTATGCATATTACAAATGGGTAGTATCTACTGCGTGGGGTAATAGTTTACTATAGTGATATTGGTATAGCATTGCTGGCAGTTTTGAGATAGTTGCTTGTGTAGATGAGCAGCTACTTGTTATTGAGGGAGGAGGGGTACAACAGGGGAAGGCAAAAAGTGAAGGGCAAACTGTTATGTGTGTGCGAGCACGTAATTTTCCTGCGAGGCAGGGAAAAGTTCTGTAGTGCACATGTGTATGTTATTGTAAGTATGAAGGGGAAAAATAATTCCTGATGGTTTAATTAAATGTGTAGCAACCGATTAGCATGTGGTAGAAGCATCCTGCGGAATAATGCTAGTGTTGCATTAGCAGCTTAAAAACAGCACAGGCTTTGTGTATACATATGCCATGCTCTGCCTAGCACCAACATATACCTGAAGGCGCCCGCTCCGAGTGTTGTATGAAAACACGGATATGAATAATTTGGCTTAGCAGCGATTTGGAGCAGGGGGTGCTTTGCCCTTAATTGCCGAACGACCTGTTTGTAGTATACATTAAGGGCCATATGTAGGTAGCCTCACATTTACCGACTCATAAATACCGAATTTTACCGATTCGGTATTTATGAATCGGTAAATGTGATGTAGGTAATGATTCGGTAAAGTTTACCGAATCGGAAAAATTCGGTAATTATGAATCGGTATTTACCGATTCGGTAATGAGGCATACCTACCCATTGATTCCTATGGGCCTGGAGGCCCATAGGAATCAATGGGAAGGTATGCCTCATTACCGATTCGGTAAATACCGATTCGGTAATGGGGGGAGCATATTCAAGGGTGGCAGGGTGTCACATTGACACCCTGTTGCACCCCTGAATCTTGCATGTGTGCACATGTGGCGCACATACATGCCCTAAGGGCATGTATGTCTGCCACATGGCACTCTTAAATCTGCAAAATATTGCTTTTTGCAAGGTATTCGTTATTTATCACCAACCTGTATTTGGTGGTAAATAACGAATTTCTAATACTAATTTTCACTCTTTAGAGTGCTCCCTACATCTGATTTCTGGATTCGGTATTTACCGAATCGGTATTTTACCGATTTCTTAATTTCCGATTCGGTAAATACCGAATCCAGAAATCAGCCCCCTACATAGCAAATGCCTAAATACCGGTCGGTAACGGGAAATTTAGCGAATTTCGGCCGTTACCGACCGGTATTTGGCTTCCTACATGAGGCCCTAAATGTGTAGGTAGAGTAAGTTGTACTATGGGAAAAATGAGGTTATGGTGCAAGGGGCATTAATTTTAGCAGGTAAGGAAGAAGTAAGTATAGACTTACTCTTAGGAGAAATGGGAAGAGTGGGCGGGGAAGAAGGTTTTTAAAAGGTGTATTAATACAGGGCTGAGGGGGCAAAGCTTAATGAGGCAGAATACGGAGTCAGACCCAGAAATGTGTTGTTCATAGGGTCCCCGCTAGAGCGTAGCGTTGATAATGTGTAAGCATGTGGCAGGCCTTTTTTGGGGGCGGGGAGTTGTGCTAAATATGGGGCTCCGGCTTTGTAGTGTCCGCAGTTTATAAAACTGCACAAGATAGTGTCCGCAGTTTATAAAACTGCACAAGAGTACAATTGCCCTGTAAGTGTGGAATTCTATCAATGAGGGCAAAATGGAAGGTGCAGAAGCCAATTAAATGTGGGGAGTGATACTCTATGGGAGAATGCTTATTGTGTTTTAGTGGCTGAAAACTGCTAAAGCGTTTGTGGATACCTGTACGACCTTTTGATCAACAGTAGAAAATGTTCAAGGAGGGATAACATGGGGGGGGAGGTAAAAAGCAGGTGAAGGGTGAACAGATTCATGTGGCAAGGCGCCTAGATGGTGCCAAAGATAACATTTGGGAAACAGCGTTTGAAGCAGTCTAAAAGGGCTGGAGAGTATGTGTTTAAGGCGACAGTGTATAGTCGCAGGGGCGTGTGACTAGCAGCAATTGTGTGAAGGGAGGGGGGGGCTGGGCCAAGGAGAGTTAGTGTGTGCGCAAAGGGAAACAAAAAATGTGTCGGGGGTAAAACCCCCCAAATTATACAAAAATGTATGGAGAATAAGGGGACTGTAAGGCATGTGCAGTAAACAGTTTGCTTGAGAATTATAGGTAGTAAGGACTAATACACGGGGAAGAGCGCATTAGTAGATTGATAGTGTGGCGCTGTGGGCTAATGCTTTGGCGCACGATTATTGCAGTAGCAGAGTGCAGAGATGGTAAACTGTGTGCGTGCTGTATGTCTAATGCAGTGTTTGCGGGTTGCGGCTTGTGATCCTTACACTGTTTGGAATACAGACAGTGCAATGTAACCCACAGAGGCACAGAATGGAGTGAGGAAGGAGTGGGTGGGAAGGAAAGAGGGAACAGAGGTGGATTTAAAGTGTTTTGTGGGTTGCAGCTTGATATGTTAACACTGTAAAAGTCACATTCCAAGGTAACCAGCACGGTCGCAGAATGGAGGGAGGAATGAGTGGGTGGGAGGGAAAGAACGATCGGAGGTGGTAAGTCACAGCGTGAGATACATAACAATAGGTAGTAAGGGCAAATACACGGCACAAGAGCGCATTAGTAGATGGGCAGTGTGACGCTGCGGGCTAATGCTGTGCACAAGGTTATTGCAGTACCAGAGTGCGGAGATAAATAACTGTGCGCACCAGCAGCAACTTGTAATTGAGGGTTGGAGGGGTCCGACAGGGGCAGGGGAAAAAAAGCAAGGGTCAAACGGTTGTGTGGGTATAAGCCCTGCAAATTGTCATGGGAGGTAGTGAAAAGCTGTTTAGTGCATATGTGTGGGCTATGAATAGCATAAAAGGCTAAATTAATGCCTGATGGTTGAAGTAAATGTGGCGCAACCGATTTGCTGTGAGGAGGAGTACTCTGCGGAATAATGCTAGTGTTGTATTAGTAGCCTAAAAACAGCGCAGCGTCTGTGTTTACATATATCACGCTTTAACCAGCACTAACATAGACCTGAACGCGCCCTTTGCGTGTTTTCTAACAAAACAGTGCAAAGAATAATTTGGTGCAGCAGCGATTTGGAGCAGGCGGTGCTTTGGCGGTAGGATGACTTATTTGTAGTGTAAATTAAATCTGTAGGTACAGTAAGTTGCGCTACTGGGAGAAATTAGGTTAAGGTGCAACGGGCCTTAATTTTAGCAGGTAAGGGAGAAGCTGGGATAGACTTACATACAGGAGAAATGGGAAGAGTGGGCGGGGAAGAGGGGTTTGTAAAAGTAGTATTAATACAAGGCAGATCTAAGGGGCTTTTAATGAGGTAGAATAAAAAGTTAAGAGTCAGAAATGGGGTCTTGGTAGAATCCCTATTTGAAGTCAGTTTTGATAATAAGAAAGCATGCGTGTTGACGTTTTTTGGCGAAAGGGAGGCGAGGTGTGTGCTAAATAGGAGGCGTCGAGTTTGTATTGTGCATAGTTTCGAAAGCAGTTTATAAAGCTGTACTAGAGTACAATTGCCTTTAAGTGTGCAAATTAAGAGCAAAATGAAATGTGCAGAAGCCGATTAAATGCGGGTAGTGATACTGTGTGGAGGTATGTTTATCCTGGGATAGCGGCTTCAAACTACTACAGCGTTTGTTTATTCCTATACAACCCTTTGATCAGTAGCAGATAATGTCAAAGTAGGGCCAACACGGGGGGGGGGGTAGGTAAAAAGAAGTGAAGGACGAACCGATTCATTAGGCAAGGCGCTACCAGATGGTGCGAAAGATAAAATTTAGGAAAAAGTGTTTGAAGCAGCCAAACAGGGCTGTAGATCATGTGTTTCAAGCGACTGTTTATACTCGCGTTGGTGTGTGACTAGCAGCAATTGAGTGGAGGGAGGAGGGGCTGGGCCGAGGAGAGAAAGTGTGTGCGCAAAGGGATACAAAAATGTGTGGGGAGGGAAAAGCCCCCAAATTATACAGAGATGTAATTGAAAACAAGCGCGCACTGAAGCTGACGGAGTGGGAGGGGGAGTGGGGGCGGGCACGCAGGCTGCCAAATGGTGCGATGAATCACGGCTAAAGTGAAAGCAAACAAGTGGTTGCAGGACTCCAAATGGTGCGCGCGCCCGGACGGGTCACATGCACTGTAGTTGGAGGCCTGCAAAGCCACTGTTTGCACTTCCAAAACGCGCTTACTATAAGTCTCGCCAGAGCAGCGCTAAAGCGCTGGTCAGACGAGACCTAAAAATGAGAGAAAACAAGGAAGGGACTTAGAAGAGGGAGGGAAAGTCTAAGGGGCATATTATCAAGCCAGGCGATAAAATTATCGCCACTTTAGCGGCAGAAAACTGCCGCTAATTTTGCCGTGACGTCTTAGAAAGAGGCGTGTAGTCTATTTGAAGCGCTGGTGAGTCAGCATTACTTGTTGCGGACTCGTACACATACTGATGCCGCCTGGGATCCGTCACTCTGGATTTCGTCACTCAGGTAAGCGAGACCTCTGATTAATTGTTGCTCGCTGTTAATATTTTAAGATGGGATATTTCCATCATTTCCGAACGTTATTTCGGACCTTGGCACGTTTTTCAAAACTGTTAGCAAGTTCTTTGCTTGGTGTCGTAGTAGCTGAGAACAGTTTGGGCTGCACACATGATATGGACCGTTATTTTTACCCTTCCCTCGTTTCACATATCATGTTTATATTAGTCTCACCGGTAGGCGAATTATACACTTTGACGAGTTATTACCATCCAGGAAGCGGATTGTATTTTCGGTTTCTTCCCTAATTGATCAATACATGCTTTGCATATCTGATACTTTTTGGGGCTTTTTTATGTTCTGAACCTGCATAATTTGTGTAGAGGTTTTACGCACGGTATGACTGCCATTGTCAGTGATAAGTCTTTGTACAAGCACACCCGAGCAGGATTTTTATCGTTCTTTTCACTTCACTTTACACAAGGGGCTTATGTTTATTTGGCCCACTCTTAGGATTTAGGATGTGATTGTGACTTAGTTCGTGATCTTGAACCTGATATTCTTTGTCCTAGATTTTACTTGAATTACGACTGGCTAGTTAGGACCTGCTTACCATTACTCTTGGTTTTGAACATTTAGAATCCCTTGTGGGACGGAATTACAATCGCGAATTATGTAGGTATTTGAGCCTTATCTTGGTTGGGATCTTCTTAATTTGAATTTACTACTTCTCTCCTGCCATTACTTATTATTTTCTTGTCGGTTATATTGTTTGTTTCAGCTACCCTCAACACCTGTCTTTGACTCTTTGGGACATATTTGGTGCTCTCTCGTATTTAGATCACTTTGAATGTCCTATGAAGACACTTAGCATGTTTGAGTTTGTAGCTCTCACTGTTTGCTCTGCTCAGGGTTTGTTTGCAAACACCTGTTCCCCTCACGGGTGTCGTTTTTCCTCTTTACAACACCTGGACTGTTTTTCAAGTCAGGTTGCAAATTCACTCTCTTAATTCGTGATGTTCACACGCATTTTTTGCGGATCTCATTTTCACTGAGTCTCCTTCTCTACTCTTTGGTTTTTTACATTTGTGATACTCCTTTTATTATTTTGTGTCTCTCCGGGAATGGCATCTTGTGCATGCTGGCCTCTCTTTTGGAATTATTTGTTCAGCTTAACCAATTGTAAATCTACTCTCCTGTGTTTGTAAGGAGATACATTGTTTTGTTTTGTATGTCACAGCCTTGAAAAAGTCGCGGGTAATTGTCCCTAGGCGACGAAACACATGTCGGCTGTATCTGTCCGGAGAAGTCTTCCAGTCCGAAGACATACAAGAATAAATAACAAAAGAAAACCTACATATGTCTTGAAGATATTTGATGCTAAAAATTTACGTATATATGACTTTCTGTAAATTACTGTTGGACGTGTGCTGGGGATTTGTTTAATGTCTTGAATATATTTCGTGAATTCTGCTCACGAAGTTTCTTGAGGAGTTGGGTCGTTCTCCTCACCTTACAAGCACCGTCACCAAGATATAGCTGTAGCATGAAAACATATTAGTGTTATTCTCCTTACTGGTGCCGGAGTACCTACGATTCAAATACCACTACTGCTAGCATCATTTAATTTTATTTTTATGTGACCGGGCCGGTAGTAGTGCTGGGCACTTAGAAGTGCGCATGTAAGTCCGGCCAAACAGATGGGCGCATTTCTATTTCTCCAACCCGGCTGACACAGCCAGGTTGGAGAACAGCTGCAGGCTTCCATGGACTGTCTGGGCAGCAGACAAGGCTGCTCAGATCAACCCTGCATGAGAGCAGTGTCTGGATTGGGTAAGGAGCCTGCTTTCCCAGAGATTGCTGGGAGAGCCCCGAGGTGGGCGTCGGAGGCAGCGAAAGGAAAGGGTATGTTTTTTAAAAATTATTATTTTCCCTGTCCCGTCCACATCCCTCGCCCCCCTTATCCGGATGTCCCTCGCCCCCACACTTTCATTTTATGGCAGCAGCCACTGGTAGGCTCCGCTCACAGAACCACTTGAAGGGTGCCCCACACCCAAGGCCATCACTTTGAAGGCCCCAGATCACAGAGCCTCACCGTGGAGTTGCAGGACACTTCCTCCAGAAGCAAAATCTGCCTGCACTCTTTGTAACAGAGAAGGGCGCCACTGCACAGCAAAAATAAAACAAGCATATTAAAACTTTGTTGTTTTATGTTCAAGGATGGTTCCACAATACACATCATGCACACCTTGCTGTAGCCAGGCAGGAGCTGCCAGAGCTGTCGACTTTGGGGCTGGGGAACTAAGTTTGAGTCTTGGCGTCAACTCACCATCCAGTGATTCTGGGCAAATCACTTAATCTCCCAGTGCCTACAAAAAAATGAATATGTTCTTGTCTAATAACTGGTGCTCATGTAAAGTGCTCCAATGCCTGCAGGTCGAGTTCACACTATATAAAACTGTAAATAAATAATTAATTAAGGCAGATGGCTTGATCGCTATCAAAATTCAAAGTTGGAAAAGGGGGCCCTTCCAGGCTGGAGATTTCTGGAGGGCCCCCTGCACCCTGGGGCTGTGGGGGCTGGGCTAGCATTACGACTCTGGCTGACAGAGGACTACTGCCTCTGTCCTGGGTTAAGCACCTAAAGTTGTGGTGGCAGTACACTTGGCCATATTTACAATGAAAGTGACTCAGTGCGTGCTGCACGTTATTTGGCTGTGCTGCACTGAGTCACTTTCAAAGTGCAGGGGTGCAACATATTTACAACAATACGTCGCATCCCTGTGCTTTCCCCTACACTAGCGCACAATCGGCTGTCATGTGCCGGTGCATGCACCCTTGCACCATGGTGCAAGGATGTGTGCATCGTGAGGAGATTTCCTCTAGCCATCCGTACTGTAGAATGCAGCATGCATTTAAAGAGGAAAAAAACAAGGAGAATACATTTCTCCTCATTGCGCCTCGCTACGCCACCCCTGGGGTCGCGTAACATTCTGATTCATTTCCAGATATACAAATTCTCATAAATCAGGAAATGCATCAGAATATATGAGTGTTCCGTGGGAACAACCACAGCACCACCCATGTCACGCCCCTTACACAAAATTGTTGCAGGAGAAGGGACGATATTTACAAGCACACGTAAAGCCACACAGGGTATCTTTACGTGTTCTTGTAAATATTGGGCAGCAGGTTACGCAGGCGGTGTGTCACGCAACGTGACGTACTGGGGGCGCAAGTGGCTTGTAAATAAGCCCCTATGTTTTGTGATTCCTGAAAGTGACCAGAGCTTCTCACCTATGACAGTAAGAGTGTATCCTACTGACCTTTCTTTGGTAAACCACCTGCAGCCAGGTGAAGCCCAGAGCCTTGCATTGACATCCTGTGTGTATGGCGAGCACTTGTGGATGTATAGTGTGCATGTGAAATACGCGCTGTGGTAGCACTCTGTGTGGGTGTCAGCCTGAGCACTGAAGGCAGTGGCCACAATGCAGCTCAGTTGAAGCTGATCAGCCTGCCTGGAGCACACATTAACCCAGAAGAGGGTTCCAGCTAACTTGCCTGGGATTACCATCTGCATCGAAACCAAAGAGGCAGTGCTTAATATGGCCAGGTATTGCCGAGTCCCCCACCCCTAGAGATACCTTTTACCTGCTCACTTGTTGACCTTAGGCAACCACATACCCTCCACTTTCCATTCCATTCCATTTGTACAGCACACGGCTACCACCAACGGTGGGGTCCCGGCGCTACAAGCATCAGATCAACAGATAGGGAAGGGGGGGGATTGGGACAAGCTAAGGAAGATCGAACAGCCAAGTTTTCAGAGACTTCCTGAACTTAAGTTCAGACTCAGCCTTACGAAGATGGTCTGGCATGAAATTCCAGAGGGAAGACATTCTCACGGAGAAGGCTCGCCCACCAATCCTGGCTTTTGCAAAGCGAGGAATCCAGAGTAGTTCCTGGCAATATTTCTGGAGTCTCTGCTTTAGATATCCAGGGCCCTATATCTTGAAGCTCTGTAGGCCAAAGACAGTGCATTGAACTCTATTCTCGTTTTGACTGGAAGCCATTGGAGGCTACGCAGATGGGGTAGATATGATGGCAGAGAGGCACGTTTCTAATGAGCCTAGCAGTGGCGTTCTGGATAGTCTGCAATATCCTAATCAAGTAGGCTGGGAGACCCAGGTACAAGCTGTTGGCATAGTCCAGCTGAGACGTGATAAGAGCATGTACCACCGTTTCCTGACAGTCCATAGGCAGAAGATGAAGGAATATCCTTAAGGCTTTAATTTCCAAAAGCAGGATGCGGAAACTTGACCTATCTGGGCCTTGCCTGAGAGGTTAGAATCGAATTTGAAACCCAGATTTCTAACTGAGGTGACAGGAGTGGGTGGGAGGTTTAGCTCCGCGGCCACCAGAGATCGGACCGTGGAGGAGAAGGTTGATTAAAAAACAGTACCTCCGTTTTGTCAGTATTTAATTTCAAGAAACTGTCTATCATCCAGGAGGAAATATTGATTAAACAGCGCTTAAAACTATCAAGTGCGACCTCTGCGTGATCTTTAAAAGAAAACACCAGCTGAGTGTCGTCAGCGTATGAGACCACTCTCACCCCACATTGCTCAACTAATGATACGAGGAGGGTAAGATAAACATTAAACTGAGTAGGGCTCAAAGCCGATCCCTGGGGGACTACACACACAAGAGGACAGGAGGAGAAAACATGAGGGCGGAGAAAAACTTGCTGTGACCGGGCATTGAGAAAAGAGCGGAACCAGGCTAGAGTAGTTCCTGTAACTCCTAGCAATGCCAATCTCTCCAACAGAGTCTAGTGTGAAACCGTGCCAAAAGCTGCGGACAAGTCCAGCAACACAAGCATAGCACAGCTACCCTGGTCTAAAGATTCCAGAACAGTTTTCGCCACTTCCAGCATGGTAGTCTCTGTACTGTAGCCCGACCTAAACCCAGATTGGGAGTCATGGAGATGGTTATTAGCCTCCAGGAAGTCAGATAACTGCCTCTGAACTTCCTTTTCTAGGATTTTTGTGGGTGCTGGCAGGAGATAGATCGGCCTAAAGTTCTAAAGTACCACTGGGTCCGCGACCTCTTTCTTAAGAATCGGCAGGATGTAAACCTTTTTCCAAATGGAGGGGTAACCGCCTATTGTCAGAGAAGCCTTCCAGATGAAGTTTAAATGGGGGTTAAGCAGAGGAGCCAGCAACTTGAAAAATCTAGCTCGGCAGGGCTCAAGGGGTGAGCCAGACTTAACGCTGTTCAAATCTGAAATGGAAGATTCTAGGCAGAAATGGCAACATTCAGCCCAAACACTGGAGTGGGCAGGAGACTGCAGAGTCGTGGTATGAGATCCCATCACAGTGAAGGAGGAATAAATCGCCTGAACCTTCTACTGAAAGAAAGCTGATAAATTGTCACATAGAGTGGCCGAGGGATCCAAGGTGCTCTTCATGGCTTGTGGCTTCATAAAGCCTTGCACAATCTTAAAGACTTCCTTGGGGGAATTATTAGAAGCCTTGATTTGGTTGGAAACATAATTTCTAATGGTGAAGCATTTGAGGTTGTGGAATTTTTTAGTGCTACTTTGTAGATGAACTTAGCCTCTGAATTATAAGTTTTCCGCCAAGCACGCTCGAGCTTCTTACATGAGCTTTTCTCCAAACAGAGTTCTGTAGTGAACCAAGGAGCAGAAGGCTTATGCCTATCCAATTTCATAGTTTTCGTTGGAGCAATAGTATCAAGGGCAGAGGTGACCCAGAAATTAAAGGTAGATGCGTTGTTGCTGGGATCACCCGTCAGCCGAGGGGGGGGTATTATGAAGAGCAGGACCCATGGACTCAAGAGAAACCTTCCTCCAGTTTCTCCTCTTTTGATACAAAGGCCTGGAATTATTATTCCAGAGAATGCTGGACAAACTGAAAGGAACTAGCCGATGGTCAGACCAGATTAGTGGCACGGGTACTTCTACTTTCAGTGTTGGATCATTTAATAAAAAGAGATCCAACATATGGCCAGCCAAATGTGTGGGACCATATACCCTTTGAGTCAGATTTAACCCCCTGAGAGTGTCTGCCACCTTTAATGCCAAGGGACAGTTGTCAATGTCCATATGGACATTAAAGTCACCGAGGACCCCTGAGGTATCCGCAATGGAAAAGCAACAAACAATGGCTTGGGTTAGGGGTCGTAAAACCCTGGTCGTATTTTATTAATAAATATAACAAAGCATTAATTTTATATTTACATTATTTATAATAAGCAGAAAAGTCCAGTTCATTACATTGATATGTACAGTTTTACATTGATATGTACAGTATTCCAGTTGGCTATCCTTAACATGTTTCTAATACATAGCCATTCCTGTCTTAAGCTAAATGTTCAACAATCACTCCTTTTCTGTGTATCCCTGTTTGAGCCTACGGCAAAGTCAATGACGGGTCCAAGATCATGCTAGGGCCCACCCTCCTACCGGAGTGTCTTGCGCATGGGGCCCAGTTGCCAGAGGTTACCTCACCAGGCACCCCCTATGCCCTCAATATTATATTATATTATTATAGTTGCTTATACAGACCAAAAGCAGAGCATTACAGTAGTCTAATCTACCGAGAATGGTGCTTCGGACTATCAGTGTCCTTGCCTCTGATGAAAACATCGGGAAGATTTTCCAAAGGGCCCTTATCAGGCTGAAGCAGCTTCCAGCTGTCTTATTGACGTGTTTCTCTAGCGTCAGTTTATTATCGAACATAACACCCAGGTTACGCACAGCAGTACTGGGAGTCAATGGTGCGCCAGCCGTGGTTGGCCAGAAATTAGATGGAAGCAACAAGGGGATTCTTCCTGTTGCACAATATAAGATCTCAGTCTTTTCACAGTTAAATTGGAGGGAGTTCTCCCTAAGCCAAGTCGCTATATCCTGCAGGCAGGCGTGGAAATCCATTACAGGGACTGAATGCTTGCCTTCCAAAGACAGGATAAGCTGAGTATCATCAGCGTAGTTGACTACATTGACATTATGAGATCTTATAATTGTAGGTAGGGGGCTCATATATATATTAAAAAGGATGGGACTTATCGCCGATCCCTGTGGAACACCGTGCGGTATGTTAGAGAAGTTTGAGCGGAAGGGAGGAAGGGCAATTGCCTGTTGTCTGTTAGATAGATAAGAGTGAAATCACTTAAGGGCAGTGCCTTTTACTCCCACCTCTTCCAGTCTGGACAAAAGGATCCCATGGTTCACCGTATCGAATGCGGCAGACAGGTCGAGAAGGACCAGAACGGCCGACTGTCCCCTGTCTGCTCGCATTCGCAGGTCATCCATAACGGTCACCAGGGCCGACTCCGTACCATGGCCCGGACGGAATCCAAATTGTGCCCTGTCCAAAACGTTGTTGCTTTCTAAAAATTGGGAGAGTGTCTTACTAACCACTCGTTCCAAAATTTTTATTGGGAAGGGTAATAATGAGATTGGCCTATAATTCTTCATGCATGCTGGGCCTAGTGTCGCCTTCTTTAACAGCGGCGTCACTGATGCCTGCTTCCAGCATGCTGGCACTATGCCCTCCATCAGGGATTGATTGCAAATTTGCCATAATGCTGGAAATAGATCCGAAGACAATCCCTTCCAGATTTTTTGTGGTAATGGGTCCAGCGGTGATCCCGAGGAAATACCCATGGCCATTTTTTCAAAGTCCTCCAGGGAGAGTGGGTTAAAGTGATCCAGAGGGTATAATGTCCCCCTCTCAACTTGGTTCAATGGGAACGGTTTCTTGGGCATGTGTCGTGGAACAAGGTCATTGATAATATTACTTATTTTCTCCGCAAAGAAGGATGCCAGCCCATCGCACAATGTCTGACTAGGCACAATCTCACTCTTAACGCACTCAGGCTTGATCAGAGTGTCTACGATCCTGAAGACTTCCTTAGTGCTATGTTATGCCTTCAGGATACAGTTCGCAAAAAACTTTGTCTTTGCTAACACATTTTCTTTCCTGTATCCCACTAAGGCTAGCTTCCAGAGGGTCTTATCCCTCTCGGCATATGCTCTGCGCCATTTCCTTTCTGCTTGCTTACAGCCAAGTTTCAGAATTCTGATGTTGTCTGTAAACCAAGGAGCTGACGGTCTCCCAAGTTTTTTGTGATTCTTTAATGGGGCAACTCGATCTAGCTGGGTACTGACATTATTACAATAGTTTGGATAATTCTCCTCCACTGTCTTACCAGTATCATATATCTCAATGGGTGCAAAAACCGGGAGGGTCTTTGCTTTCTTTAGAAGGCCTTTCCAATCCCTACTTTGAAACGTTCGATCAGTCTTCTGATGTAATTTATTCAATCCCAGATTGTATAACTGGAAGATAATCAGATAGTGGTCTGACCAACATACTGGTAGGACCTCAATAGGTCCCATTATCTGTTCATTAATGAACACCAAGTCTAACATATGTCCCCCCCTGTGGGTGGGTCCCTTCACCCACTGTTGTAGGTTAATGAGTTCATAGGATTGAACAATCTTATAAAAGGATGGATCTAGTGTCCCATTTGGCCATAGGTTAAAATCCCCTACAACGAGCAGTCTCGAGTGACACAAGGCCAGATTATCCATGGGCTTCAATAAGTCCTCGTTGGCAAGACCAGCTGCTCCAGGTGGCCTATAGCCAACCAGGCCAGTCAGTAGCTGTCCCTTGGGTTCTTTAATTGAGAAGCCCAAGAGTTCTATCCCTTCCAGTTCCTCAATATCAAGAGGTAAAAGGTCCCAACTGTCCTTAAAAATGATTCCGACCCCCCCTCTCCGGCCACCCACGCGAGGTTTATGAAGGGCTTTATACCCAGATGGACAGGCCATGCCCAGCTCCACGTCATGAACAATACATCCAGATCATTCCATTCCACCAGTAGTTGGATCTCCAGATGGTGCCTAGGTAGCGACCTGACATTAAGCAGACCGCACCTCAAGCCATCTTCCCTTATAAAATCAGACTTCAGCCCTGCCGTCCCCTCTAGTTTAATGCTACCTCTCCTACCTCCATCTGCCCCCAGATCCATCAGCTGGTTTCTTGTATACATAAACCTCGCATTACCCCCCGCATTCATATCAATCGGGCAGCATGGCTGGCGCTGAGCATGGCCGGAGCGCGGACGGGCACAGACGGGCTTGCCTTGTGCGCGCCTTTGGCACACCCGCGACGCGCCCGCTGCACATGTCCGCTGCACGGCCACGCCATCGTGTCGTTTTTAAGAGTGTGGAGCCAAAACAACTAGACCGGTAACCTCCGCAGAGCGGGTCCGCTCTAGCATGCGGTCACCGCGAGGTAAAACCGGCGAGCACAGGGCAGATTTCTTACAATTTAAAATTTGTTCACCAATTTTAATAAAAGTTATCAGCAAAATACAGTTTTTTAAAAGACACGTAATTTAAGGTGCAAAGTGCAGTAGCAGCAACAACCACGTCTTAACGCTCTCGCTCTAGGCAGCATTTCACACGTCAGTTACCTCCTAACATACTGGGCGGCCACGCCATCGTGTCGTTTTTAAGAGTGTGGAGCCAAAACAACTAGACCGGTAACCTCCGCAGAGCGGGTCCGCTCTGGCATGCGGTCACCGCGAGGTAAAACCGGCGAGCACAGGGCAGATTTCTTACAATTTAAAATTTGTTCACCAATTTTAATAAAAGTTATCAGCAAAATACAGTTTTTTAAAAGACACATAATTTAAGGTGCAAAGTGCAGTAGCAGCAACAACCACGTCTTAACGCTCTCGCTCTAGGCAGCTTTTCACACGTCAGTTACCTCCTAACATACTGCGCGGCCACGCCATCGTGCCGTTTTTAAGAGTGTGGAGCCAAAACAACTAGACCGGTAACCTCCGCAGAGCGGGTCCGCTCTAGCATACGGTCACCGCGAGGTAAAACCGGCGAGCACAGGGCAGATTTCTTACAATTTAAAATTTGTTCACCAATTTTAATAACAGTTATCAGCAAAATACAGTTTTTTAAAAGACACGTAATTTAAGGTGCAAAGTGCAGTAGCAGCAACAACCACGTCTTAACGCTCTCGCTCTAGGCAGCGTTTCACACGTCAGTTACCTCCTAACATACTGCGAGGCCACGCCATCGTGTCGTTTTTAAGAGTGTGGAGCCAAAACAACTAGACCGGTAACCTCCGCAGAGCGGGTCCGCTCTAGCATGCGGTCACCGCGAGGTAAAACCAGCGAGCACAGGGCAGATATCTTACAATTTAAAATTTGTTCACCAATTTTAATAAAAGTTATCAGCAAAATACAGTTTTTTAAAAGACACGTAATTTAAGGTGCAAAGTGCAGTATAGGGGTTTTGCTCGCATACCAAGTTTTCTGCGCCACTGCGCCTGTGCGGAGGTTGGGCCAAAATGCCTACCGGAAGCGAAACTCCCCACCCCCTCGCACCCTTCCAGCCTACCGGTCTCCGTCCTGGAGACTGTTTCCTGTGTGTGCTTGTTTTGGAGAAGCGACGCGAAAAGGACGATTGCCACTCCCCAGCCCCTTTTATCCTATTCTGCGGGAAACCAGCTAAATCCAGCTTCCCGTCTGTGTTTTCGATGGGCGACCCGGAAGAGCTTAAGCGCCTCCGGGTCACCCCCTGCGTGCACCCAATCAGGGGAGAGGCGAGGCCGGGTGCCGACCACATCTCACGTGCACGACGCCGGCCCCCAACCTGGGGACTGGCACAACCACCATACTCAGCGGCATGCCTGAGTCTGGTTGGCGTCTCCATATTTGAGTTGGTGGTTTCCAGTGCTCGGCACAGGCACTTAATTGTCAACTCCGGCACTTAGTATGGTCTGCCATATGGTGGCACTGTTTACATAATTCAGAGATGAGCAGAACAATATGTGTTTATTAATTCAATATACATTAAAACCACTGAAACCTGCCGCCCAAACCCTTTCTTATAGTATTGGGGGCCTGAAATAGTGTGAAATGTCACACTTGTAGGAGCGTGATGAGTAGTGTTTACGTAGGGTCTGTCGTTGGCAGCACTTGCAGGGGCAATGGGTGGTTCATGCTGCAGTGGGCTCCTGATGAGGTCCCTGGCACTTCATATTTTACAAATTAAGCACTGCGAAGGGGGTTATAATTACCTCAGCTTATAATTCCTCTGAACAAACCCAGGCTCACAATTGCCTTGACATAAGACCTGCCTGCATTGGCCCAGACGAGGGTCGCACCTGCCCCTACACCAGCTGCACTTCACCTGTGTCATGAGGAGGATGCATACGCTGAAGATACAGGAGACCTCCCTCCTCCACCGTAAAGAAGACAACACCCCAGTATTGTAGGACGCTGCCTGCAGCCAGGACAGAGAACTGCAACAACCTGACACTGATTCTGCCCAGAACCACAACGAGGGAGTCAAAGTGACTGATTGAGCCTTTAACAGTTATTTGCTGAGCCTACTTCATGCTTGTACTTGAGACGAGCTATGATGCATAGGGTCACCTGGGCGGAAACAGAGCTTTGGGTAAAGGAAGGGGGTAGCACCCAACGTGGGGATAATTGTGTTTCTGGAGGAACACCCTGTATCCATAAATTGAAAAATGTATTTTACCAAAAAGACAAGCCCGGGGCAGGACCTTTGGTCGTTGTGTCTGTTGACTGACTGTTGAGGTCTGAGTTCTTGCCCCCACACTACCTCCCTGAGGCACCTGTGACTGCTCACCTCCGCGACCCTGAGAGTCACGTGTGAAAAGGGCTCTACTTGGCCCAGTTTGCAGAGTGAGAGGAGGACAGACCCCAGGAAACTAGGCAAATGGGCCAAACTCTCAATGTTGGGCTGTGGCCCCGGCCTGCCCTGTGCCCCCTCGAATGTGGTCTGACAGGTATCCATCGCACTAGGATACCCACGCATGTCACGTCTGGCCATTTGATGGCACTTTGCAGCATATTATGGCTCATCAGATGGTGCCAACCTCTGGCACCCAGACCTGGGGTGATAATTCTTGGCATATTGTAGGCACTTATGAACAATGATGCTCGCACCTGTTATAACGTTAGACTCAGCTCTATTGTGGCAATCCTAGGTATACTGTGGGCATGCATGGCATGATGGTGCCCCCATGGCATAACCTGGCCATGTCATAATTGCGGTAGTTTTTGCCATATTGAGAGCAGCCATAATATGATGGAGTGTTGGCATAAAAGTCAATCATTTTAAATGTGTTAATGTCAGGGTAGTGGAAATTACATCACACACCATTTGACCTTTCCTTTCACTCACACACAAACATGCTTATACATACACACATTCACACCTACACACACTCTCTTTTATGTAATTTCACACTCACCAGCAGGCATTCATACAAAATACATTCAAAAGCATTTTTGGCTCACCTCTGCTGCCAGGAAGGATCATATTCTAACTAATTTTACTCCATTTTTATTACACTAATAGTGAAGAATGCATCAGTATTCATTATTAGTGTAATATAAAATTGAGAGACAACAAGGAAAGTGAAGGCCCGACCAGCGCCCATAAGGGTGAGCTGCCCCTGTGTTCCTGTCACTGGCTTTACAACCTCTGAGGCCAGAGGTCACAAAGGCAGTGACAGGGGTCACAAGCGGTAAGCCAGGGGTCGCTACTGCGACCCCTGGCGACCCGTAAATGACATCCATGCATCGGGAACAGTTTTTTTAACTGAAAGCCCTACTACTTGACAGACATTTCATAAGCTGCTTTACTCCCCAAGCCCCTCTCTTCCTTGGCCCCCAGTTGAGCTCTGCCCTGTAGCTCACTCCTCCACCTTGATACTAACTTTGCTTATGACAGGTGAAACCTTTGCTGCGTCATTGTATACATGTCTAGGCAATGTTTGCGCTATAGAAAACTGCATAAATAAATAAATAAAATATATACAGAATGCTGGTGAGGCCCAGAGCTCTAGAGTATTTGAGGCCATTGAGTAAGCAAATCGCCAATGCCAGGATTTTGCTTGGCATTCCGGAACTTGTAGACCTGTTCATCGAGTTGTGAAATCAGGACTACTATTCCCAAAATGCAAAGCAAAAACCTGAACTGGATGCGCTACCCATGCATGGACCTTGGGAACTTGTGAACTCTGTCCACCGGCCCCCACACACCCTCTGCTCACATGTGCATCCTCACACAACCTACACACCCTCTGCTCACATGTGCATCCTCGCGCAATCCCAGCTTTTAAGTGATCAGCACTTTGCATGAAGGGGCAGTTGAGCCCACAACATGAACAAGCAATAAAAATGCAATAGGTCTCTCCTTTCATTAAGTTAAAGCCATTTGCTTTGCTATACAATACCATTAGCAAAGTAAATGGTTTTAACTTAATCAAAGGCGAGACCTATTGCATTTTCAATGCTTGTTCTATTCCTGTAACTCTCCCATGTCCTCTCACCTACAATCATTGTCAAACATCCCTTCTACCTGCACCTGCGACTATCTTTAGTGAGGGCCGAGCAGCCTTAATCTGCTCTGTAAAGCCTCGTTCACCCGGTAGCAACCCTTGTCGTCCATCTGCTCTATGGAGCTAGTTGTTAATTTACATCAGAGCTCTTGCCTCCTCCTACTCCACTTCTTTTAGTTGCACCCACCTTCTTATCCCCCACCCACGTGACTCCGCTTTAGGATCAAATGGATTTCGTCCTTGTCTTTCATGCACCTGTCTAATGTTCCTCCTATTGTAGCTGTGCTGGCAGCTTCCTGCACCCTCCTCCTTGCCCTGACTCCTTCAGATGACGTGGGTCTGTGATGTGAATGCCCACCGCTTCCAAATTTGGCTGCATTCAATTCTGCCTTCATCACTGGGGCACACAGCTTTGGTGTGTGTCTGCAGTGGTGTGTCAGCAGTGAAGAGCACTGCAGTGGTGTGTCAGCAGTGGCATGTCAGCAGAGGTGTGTCAAAAGTGAAGTGCACAGCAGTGGTGTGTCAGCAGTGAGGCACACAGCAGTGGTGTGTCAGCAGTGGCATGTCAGCAGTGGTGTAGCAGCAGTGGTGTGTCAGCAGTGGTGTGTCAGAAGTGATGTGTCAGCAGTGTTTTTTTTTTTTTGCATATTTATATAGCGCGAACTCGACCCGAAGGTATTGGAGCGCTTTACATAGCACCGTATTTACATTACACATTCAGGCACGGGGAGATTAAGTGATTTGCCCAGAATCACAGGATGTGGACGCGACCTCGAGGCTCGAACCCTGGTTTCCTGCACCTGAGGCGGCAGCAGAGCCGACGGGCCACATCCTCTGTCAGCAGTGGTGTGTCAGCACAGATGTGTCAGCAGTGATGTGTCAGCAGTGGTGTGTTAGCAGCAGCGTGTCAGCAGTAGTGTGTCAGCAGTGGTGTGTCAGCAGCGGCGTGTCAAAAGTGGTGTGTCAGCAACGGTGTCAGCAGCGGCGTGTCAGCAGCGATGTGTCAGCCGCGGTGTGTCAGCAGTGGTGTCAGCAGCGGCGTGTCAGCAGTGGCGTGTCAGCAGCGGCGTGTCAGCAGTGGTGTGTCAGCAGTGGTGTGTCAGCAGTGGTGTCAACAGCAGCGTGTCAGCAGCGGCATGTCAACAGTGGTGTGTCAGCAGCGGCGTGTCAGCAGTGGTGTGTCAGCAGTGGTGTGTCAGCAGTGGTGTGTCACCAGTGGTGTGTCAGCAGTGGTGTGTCACCAGTGGTGTGTCAGTAGTGACGTGTCAGCAGTGGCATGTCAGCAGCCGCATGTCGGCAGTAGCGTGTCAGCAGCAGCGTGTCAGCAGCGGCGTGTCAGCAGCGGCATGTCAGCTGCGGCGTCAGCAGTGATGTATCAGCAGTGGTGTGTCAGTAGCAGTGTCAGCAGCGATATGTCAGCAGCGATGTGTCACTAGTGGTGTGTCAGCAGCGATGTGTCAGCAGCAGGGTGTCAGCAGTGGCGTGTCAGCAGTGGTGTGTCAGCAGTGGTGTGTCAGCAGTGGTGTCAGCAGCGGTGTGTCTGCAGCGATGTGTCAGCATTGGTGTGTCAGCAGCGGTGTGTCAGCAGTGGTGTCAGCAGCGGCGTGTCAGCAGTGGCATGTCAGCAGCTGTGTGTAAGCAGTGGTGTGTCAGCAGTGATGTTTCAACAGCATCGTGTCAGCAGTGGTGTGTCAGCAGTGATGTGTCAACAGTGGTGTAGCAGCAGTGGTGTGTAGGCAGTGGTGTGTAGGCAGTGGTGTGTCAGCAGCAGTGTCAGCAGTGATGTGACAGCAGTGGTGTGTCAGCAGCAGCATCAGCAGTGATGTGTCAGCAGCGTGTGTCAGCAGTGGTGTGTCAGCAGCGATGTGTCAGCAATGGGTTGTCAGCAGTGGTGTGTCAGCAGTGGTGTGTCAGCAGCGGTGCGTCAGCAGCTGTGTGTCAGCAGCGATGTGTCAACAGCGTGTCAGCAGTGGTGTGTCAGCAGTGGTGTGTCAGCAGCGATGTGTCAGCAGTGGTGTGTCAGCAGTGGTGTGTCACCAGTGGTTTGTCAGGAGTGGTGTCTGCAGTGGTGTGTCAATAGTGGCGTGTCAGCAGCGGCATGTCAGCAGCCGCATGTCAGCAGTAGCGTGTCAGCAGCAGCGTGTCAGCAGCGGTGTGTCAGCAGCGGCATGCCAGCTGCGGCGTCAGCAGTGATGTATCAGCAGTGGTGTGTCAGCAGCAGTGTCAGCAGCGATGTGTCAGCAGCGATGTGTCATTAGTGGTGTGTCAGCAGCGATGTGTCAGCAGCGGTGTGTCAGCAGTGGCGTGTCAGCAGTGGTGTGTCAGGAGTGGTGTGTCAGGAGTGGCGTGTCAGCAGCGGCGTGTCAGCAGCGGTGTATCAGCAGCGGTGTGTCAGCAGTGGTGTCAGCTGCAGCATGTCAGTAGCAATGTGTAGGCAGTGGCGTGTCAGCAGTGGTGTGTCATCAGTGGTGTCTGTAGCGGCATGTCAGCAGCAGCATGTCACCAGTAGTGTGACAGCAGTGGTTTGTCAGCAGTGGTGTCAGCAGCAGTGGTGTCAGCAGCGATGTGTCAGCAGTGGCGCATCAGCACTGGTTTGTCAGCAGTGGTGTCAGCAGCAGCATGTCAGCAGCAGCGTGTGAGCAGTGGTGTGTCAGCAGCGGTTTGTCAGCAGTGGTGTCAGCAGCGGCGTGTCAGCAGCTATGTGTCAGCAGTGGTGTGTCAGCAGTGGTGTGTCAGCAGTGGGGTCTGCAGCAGCGTGTTAGCAGCGGCGTGTCAGCAGTGGCGTGTCAGCAGCGGTGTGTCAGCAGTGGTATGTCAGCAGCGGCATGTCAGCAGTGGTGTGTCAGCAGTGCTGTGTGAGCAGTGGTGTCTGCAGTGGGCTGTCAGCAGTGGGGTGTCAGCAGCGGTGTGTCAGCAGTGGTGTGTCAGCAGTGGTGTCAGTACCGGCATGTCAGCAGTGGCGTGTCAGCAGCGGTGAGTCAGCAGCGGTGTGTCAGCAGTAGTGTCAGCAGCGGTGTGTCAGCAGTGGCATGTCAATAATGGTGTGTCAGCAGTGATGTGTCAGCAGCGTTGTGTCAGCAGTGATGTGTTAGCAGCGTTGTGTCAGCAGTGGTGTGTCAGCAGTGGAGTGTCAGCAATGGTGTGTCAGCAGTGGTGTGTCAGCAGTGGTGTAGCAGTAGTGGTGTGTCTGCAGTGGTGTGTCAGCAGCGGCGTGTCAGGAGTGGTGTGTCAGCAGTGGTGTCAGCAGCGGCGGGTCTGCAGCGGCATGTCAGCAGCGGCGTGTAAGCAGTGGTGTGTCTGCAGTGGTGTGTCAGCAGTGGTGTGTCAGCAGGTGCATGTCAGCAGTGGCTTGTCAGCAGTGGTGTGTCAGCAGTGGCGTATCAGCAGTGGTTTGTCTTCAGTGGTGTGTCAGCAGCGATGTGTCAACAGTGGTGTCAACAGCTGCGTGTCAGCAGCGGTGTGTCAGCAGCGGCATGCCAGCTGCGGCGTCAGCAGTGATGTATCAGCAGTGGTGTGTCAGCAGCAGTGTCAGCAGCGATGTGTCAGCAGCGATGTGTCATTAGTGGTGTGTCAGCAGCGATGTGTCAGCAGCGGTGTGTCAGCAGTGGCGTGTCAGCAGTGGTGTGTCAGGAGTGGTGTGTCAGGAGTGGCGTGTCAGCAGCGGCGTGTCAGCAGCGGTGTATCAGCAGCGGTGTGTCAGCAGTGGTGTCAGCTGCAGCATGTCAGTAGCAATGTGTAGGCAGTGGCGTGTCAGCAGTGGTGTGTCATCAGTGGTGTCTGTAGCGGCATGTCAGCAGCAGCATGTCACCAGTAGTGTGACAGCAGTGGTTTGTCAGCAGTGGTGTCAGCAGCAGTGGTGTCAGCAGCGATGTGTCAGCAGTGGCGCATCAGCACTGGTTTGTCAGCAGTGGTGTCAGCAGCAGCATGTCAGCAGCAGCGTGTGAGCAGTGGTGTGTCAGCAGTGGTTTGTCAGCAGTGGTGTCAGCAGCGGCGTGTCAGCAGCTATGTGTCAGCAGTGGTGTGTCAGCAGTGGTGTGTCAGCAGTGGGGTCTGCAGCAGCGTGTTAGCAGCGGCGTGTCAGCAGTGGCGTGTCAGCAGCGGTGTGTCAGCAGTGGTATGTCAGCAGCGGCATGTCAGCAGTGGTGTGTCAGCAGTGGTGTGTGAGCAGTGGTGTCTGCAGTGGGCTGTCAGCAGTGGGGTGTCAGCAGCGGTGTGTCAGCAGTGGTGTGTCAGCAGTGGTGTCAGTACCGGCATGTCAGCAGTGGCGTGTCAGCAGCGGTGAGTCAGCAGCGGTGTGTCAGCAGTAGTGTCAGCAGCGGTGTGTCAGCAGTGGCATGTCAATAATGGTGTGTCAGCAGTGATGTGTCAGCAGCGTTGTGTCAGCAGTGATGTGTTAGCAGCGTTGTGTCAGCAGTGGTGTGTCAGCAGTGGAGTGTCAGCAATGGTGTGTCAGCAGTGGTGTGTCAGCAGTGGTGTAGCAGTAGTGGTGTGTCTGCAGTGGTGTGTCAGCAGCGGCGTGTCAGGAGTGGTGTGTCAGCAGTGGTGTCAGCAGCGGCGGGTCTGCAGCGGCATGTCAGCAGCGGCGTGTAAGCAGTGGTGTGTCTGCAGTGGTGTGTCAGCAGTGGTGTGTCAGCAGGTGCATGTCAGCAGTGGCTTGTCAGCAGTGGTGTGTCAGCAGTGGCGTATCAGCAGTGGTTTGTCTTCAGTGGTGTGTCAGCAGCGATGTGTCAACAGTGGTGTCAACAGCTGCGTGTCAGCAGCGGTGTGTCAGCAGTGGTGTGTCAGCAGCAGTGTGTCAGCAGTGGTGTCAGCAGCAGCGTGTCAGCAGCGGCATGTCAGCAGCGGCATGTCAGCATTGGTTTGTCAGCAGTGATGTGTCAGCAGCGTCGTGTCAGCAGTGGTGTGTCAACAGTGGTGTGTCAGCAGTGGTGTAGCAGCAGAGGTGTGCCAGCAGGGTGTGCCAGCAGTGGCATGTCAGCAGCAGCATGTCAGCAGCGGCGTGTCAGCGGCGGTGTGTCAGCAGTGGTATGTCAGCAGCGGCATGTCAGCAATGGTGTGTCAGCAGTGGTTTGTCTGCAGCGGGGTGTCAGCAGTGGTGTGCCGGCAGTGGTGTGTCAGCAGTGGTGTCAACAGCGGCATGTCAGCAGAGGTGTGTCAGCAGTGGTGAGTCAGCAGCAGTGTGTCAACAGTAGTGTCAGCAGCGGCATGTCAGCAGCGGCGTGTCAAAAGTGTTGTGTCAACAGTGTTGTGTCAGCAGCATTGTGTCAGCAGTGATGTGTCAGCAGCGTCGTGTCAGCAGTGGTGTGTCAGCAGTGGTGTGTCAGCAGTGGAGTGTCAGCAATGGTGTGTCAGCAGTGGTGTGTCAGCAGTGGTGTAGCAGGGGTGGTGTGTCAGCAGTGGTGTGTCAGCAGCGGCATGTCAACAGTGGTGTGTCAGCAGCGGTGTCAGCAGCGGTGTGTCAGCAGTGGTGTCAGCAGCGGCGTGTCTGCTGCGGCGGGTCAGCAGTTGCGTGTAAGTAGTGGTGTGTCAGCAGTGGTGTGTCAGCAGGTGTGTGTCAGCAGTGGCGTGTCAGCAGTGGCGTGTCAGCAGCGGCGTGTCAGCAGCGGCGTGTCAGCAGCAGTATGTCAGCAGTGGTGTCTGCAGTGGCGTCTCAGCAGCAGGGTGTCAGCATTGGCGTGTCAGCAGTGGTGTGTCAGCAGTGGTGTGTCAGCAGTGGTGCCAGCAGCGGCGTGTCAGCAGCGATGTGTCAGCAGTGGTGTGTCAGCAGCGGCGTGTCAGCAGTGGTGTTTCAGCAGTGATGTGTCAGCAGCGTCGTGTCAGCAGTGGTGTGTCAGCAGTGCTGTGTCAGCAGTGGTGTGTCAGCACCGGTGTGTCATCAGTGGTGTAGCAGCAGTGGTGTGTCAGCAGTGGTATGTCAGCAGCAGCGTGTCAGCAGCGGCATGTGCACATTCATGCATTCTTTAGATAAAGAAAACATCAACCGCACCTCAAGCGTATAGTAACAAAGTAGCATAAAATGAAGAATCCCACAGGCAAGATATAGCAACAAGTAGTGTAGAATAAACAAAATGCATCCCACACTCAAGAGACCGCACCTCAATAGCATAAACGTGTCATCAAAAAAGCCATGAATAAACCAATCAGAAACGCATAATCCACTAAAGCTTACCTTTTATTCCGAACCCTCATCCACAAAATCTTAACTTTTATACCAAGTCTGGATGCTAATGTTACGGACATCTCCTCAAAACGCATCCAACGGAATGTGCACATTCAAGCATTGTTCAGATTTAAAAAAAAATGTATAGTAACAAAGTAGGGTAACAAAATAGTGTAGAATGCATTCCACACGCAAACGCATGCAATAGTTAAAAAAAAAAGTGCAGCAAGTCAATATTAAACCCACCATTTAATGCCACCAGTAAAAGATCCAATCCCGCTGGGCGTGGCCCAAAAAGGACAGGGTGGCAACCAGGAGGGACTAAAAACCCTCCGGCACAATCAACAAAGTCTGTTCTGAATAATATCTGATGACAAACGACACATACCAATCAAATTTGCAGGAGGAATTGAGACAAGACTTCTGGAACCGTATTGATTCCAAGAAGCCCTCGCATGGCGAGGGCAGCACATGTGCTGCTAACGCCAGGCAAGACCTAAAAATCTGGTGGCCGTCATAAGACGTATTGACTATACCAATTCGTATTTGATTCAGTTAAATTCAATCTTTTGCCAGTTTCTGTCTTTATTTTCTTTCTACGATTGAAACATTTCATTTGAGTGAAATTTAATTAATTGGTACATTTAAAATGTCTGCGGCCAAAAAGTGAACAGCACTCATTTCGAGAGAGGGCGGTTGTGCCATTTATCTGAAAGAGAAGTGAATTGAATAATTCACACACATTTCTGTGTTCTCTTTCTTAGGTGCACTCTTAGTTGTACTCCAGTGGAGTGACATCTCTCCATCTAAATCCCCCTGGTGGACGTTGCCATAGTTATTAAAGTATGAAATGTTAGAAGTCTCTATCCTTAAAGAGCTTTTCGATGTTCTTACTGTACAGTGTTTTTTAAATGGTGTGCGGACGTATGCACATTATGTAAATTCTGCATTTCTTTAGAATGATGGCAAAGGTGTGGTGATAGGTATGCATTTTCAGAAGGTTTAAATGGGATACTCTTCTTTGTTGTCAGTAGATTCAGTTGTATTAGTTTTAGTTATATCTTCAGCCTCTTATATTGACGTCTTATTTTGGAATGGGGCTTCCCAATCCCTCAAAGATTAATGCGACTTTAAGCCGCTTTCAGTTATACCTCCTGTGCTATACCACGGCCTCTACCTAGAAACTGCTGTTTCTGTTCCCAATCTTGTTTTTATCATTTCCAGTAACCCACAGATGATTTCTCAAACATTTCTTGGTTGGCAGCACAGAGATGGAGGGCAAAACTCATCAATTTCATCTAGTGCAGATACAGCAGCTGTAGGTTCCTATGTGTCTGCAATATCACTTTCTGGGTACATTATTGCTGCTTTCATTAATGGGACTATGCACCTACCCCTTTCTGCTTTCGCAGGCGTCACTACACCTATTCTTCATTTGTACATCCTACAAGAGATTCAAACACATGCTTAAAGCTGTTAGAAAATCGTAAACCGCACTTCTATTAAACTCAAGCAAATGAAGCAATGCAGATAAGGATCACATACACAAGATGTAACAGACGGTGCAAGTTAATGCAGTTCTTCAGAGCATATCAAAACATGATGAAGTCATCAGACACTGTGTCATAGTATCGGATATGACCAGAAGTCCAACAATCCTTTGTTTTCAGTTTAGAACAGGGTGTCATCCAGACCTATTTGAGAGGACGCACGATCTTTATCCAAAGCTAGTACCGGAATGCTGCTGTGTCATCTTGAGGAACAGTGCAAACAAAAAAGTAAATCGAGAGCAAGTAATTGGGAAATTCCCATGAGAGATCAAAGAGTTTTTTTAATGAAAGTAGGAGTGTAATACATGACATACATTGGGTAGTGACACATTGAAATGTTTCTGAGAAATGCAAATGAGTGTCCTATGAACTGCATAAAGCCAGAATTGTTCCCAACCCAGACACTGTGAGACTAGAAGAGAATGTTTCTGCCTCTATGAAAGCATCGCCAACAGTGCAAAGGAAATCTTTGACATAGCTAAAGACTTCAGTTCTCAAGCAACAAGCTCAACCAGCGAAACCCCCTCTCAGGACCTCAGCACCTAGCTGTCCCTATTCTTCTACAACAAGATCACCAGCCTCTATGTAAGCTTTGAGCCCTAGCCAGTCTCTTCCAACAGCACAGCCCTCCTACCTAACCGTACCAACACCGGAGGACCACCCTAACCATCTAGCTCACCATCACCTCTGAAGAAACTACAGAGACGATGCAGTCCATACTCTCCAAGCACACTTGGACCCCTGCCCTCACCACATCCTAATTAAAGGACTGGACCCCATCAGTGCAGCACTTAACCCTAACCTGAATGACTCTATCATCACAGTTACCTACCCAGACTCCTGGAAACACATCACAATATTCCCTCCTCCTAAAGAAACCCTCAGCAGATCTGAAGATGCTAGCCAACTACCAACCTTTCCACCTCGTATACTACCCGGCAAAAGTCATGGAAAAGATGATAAACTAACACCTAACCCTCCACCGTACTGATAACTTCCTCCTCGGCACCACTGAATCCAGAGTCAGACCCAACCACAGTACAGAAGCCACTCTCATCTTCACCACAGAAGACATCCAGATGACCATAGACATAGGTGTCACCATGGCCCTCATCCGACTGGATTTTTCTACAGCCTTCAACAACAACTGCAAAAAGCCTTCATACAAGGTCCTGCACTTCACCGGATTTGCTCCTTCATGACAAGGCACACCCAGTTGACCCCCTTCACCCGGGACACCATTAACCTCATCTGCGGAGTTCCAGAAGGATCCTCACTCAGTGCCATTCTATTTAAGACCTGCATGACCCCACTTACGAGAATCATCTGTGCCCACGAAATCAATATCATATTCTCTGCTGATGACACCAACTCATACTCTTGCTCTCCAACAAACTGCCAAACACCCGGACCAATTTCTACGCTTGCATGACCGAAGTTGCCAGATGGATGAAAACCAATGGCCTTGATCTCAACACAGTTAAGATGGAAATAGTAACCTTCAGCAAAGATGCCTTTCTCCGGGACTCCACTTGGTAGACTGTCAAACTGGGACACACAACCCTCCTGTCAAAGCATGCAAACAATCTTGGAATAGTAATCACAATGACTGGTGAAGTGAGTTGGTGTATACGTGTCTGGGTGGAGGATTTAATAGATGTGTGACTGACTGTATAAGTCCGTGATTAAATGTCTCTTACTGAATGCATGGTTAGTGACTAAAGTGTGTGAATGTCTGTATCAGTCTCTTAGTTGTTGTATAAGCTCCTGCATGGGTTGATGATTAGGTACATGATTGCCTATATGGGTTACTTATTGGTAGCATAAGTATTTGTATGGGTGGCTCAGTGTTTGTGTGTGTAGGTAAGTGGGAGGTTGGTGACTTTCTGCCAGCATGTGTGAGTAGCTAATTTACTGGGTGTATGGGTTCAATAGTGCATGTGGTAATAGCTGTTTTGGGGAGTGAGTGTGTGTATCAGTGTGTTGGTGAGTGAATGTATATCTCACTGGTATATGTGTAAGTAACTACATATGTGAAAGGCAGTATATGTGAGTGTTGGAGTATATAAATTACTCTATGTGATAGTGAATGATTATGAGAGTGGCTGTATAAATGAGTGTGTGCTTGTGTCAGTGATTATATAAGAGAGGAAGTTTATGTTAGTATCTGTATGAATAGGTTAGATAGTGAATGTATAACTGTATAGGTGAGTAAACAGCAGTGTTTTAGATTCTTTACATGACTAGCTAGGTGTGTCAATAACTCTATGGATGAGTGACGGTATATGAGTGTTTGTATAGGTGTATGAGTACATAAAATAGTGCTGTATTGATGAATAACTGCATGTCTGAGTTACTGTATGGGTGAATGAATGAATGAATGAATGAATGAATGTGTATATAACTAGGAAGTAGGCAGTGGGTATATAGAAACTGCTATTGATTTGTCTATGATTTAGAAAATGGTAGTCAGTATTTTAGAGTGCGTGTATCAAAGGTTACATTAGGGTGTGAAGAGGTGCATCAGATTATCACGTGGATGATATCATCAGTGATGTCATCAGTGATGTCATTTGAGATGTCATCAGTGATGTCACTGACCATGCCATGAGTGATGTAATAAGTGACGTCCTCAGCAGTGCATTGCGGGGGCGCGAGTTATAGTTAGCTCTACTAACTATAACGTTCAAATTTATCTGTTTTTGTATGAGTGAAATGACCAACTAACTATAACGTCCCTGAAACCTATGGTTTTTTCAGTGCATATATGTATATATATGGATGGATAGATAGATAGAGATATAGGCATAGATATAGATATAGATACAGATATAGAAATATATATCAGTCCAAGGCAGTGCAATGTATAACCTGTTTCTGACCTTATGTCGTTTCTCAAAGGCAGAACGTGCAGTCAAGCAGTATTACTGCGAGGTTGTTCCCAATTCAAATGTATTGCCCTTACGTGGGCCTCACAGTGAGCTGCATCCTGGGATTATAAGTCCAAATATCATGGGCTGCCAGAAATGTAAATGCACAGTATTTATCCTGTCAATGTTATCTTCTGAAAGATTATTGTTCAAAAGAAATGCCAGACCTGTTGTTCTATCTGTGGCTGCCCTCTGTCTGAACATCACGGACTCGCTGTCTCCTTTGCGATGGTGCACTTCACAACTAGGCGGGCCATATTAATCAATCCAAAGAGCTGCCCACAAGTGAAGTGCACTCTCAAAAAGTTAAAATTTTATTAGGCAGACGTCTGGCATTACTTTTGAATAATAATCTTTGGGCTGATAACATAGATGCAACTTACTGTAAGGCCCATTTGAGGGCAATATATTTAAATTGGGAACAATTTGGAAGTACTGCTGCTTTACTGCACATGCTGCCTTTGAGAAAGACTTACGGTCAGAAACGCGTTAGGCATTGCACTGCCTTCAAGTCTTATTTACCGGAATGTATATATATGTATGTATTCCCTGAAAAAAACATAGGTTTCAGGGGTGTTATAGTTAGTTGGACATTTTACTTGTACAAAACCATAGAAATTCCCCCGTTATAGTTAGTTCAGCTAACTATAACTCGCTCCCCCGCAATGCATTGCTGATGACGTCACATTTTACATCACTCATGACATGGTCAGTTACATCACTCATGACATCATTGATGACATCTCAAATGACATCACTGATGACATCATCCAGTGAATGTGCGTTTTTGTGAAATTCAAATATGTTTCATATATGTATATGTCGGGGTCGATGGAAAAATAAGTGAGTATATAAGTGTCTAAATGGATGATTTTGTTTGTGTGAAACTGATTGTATAACTGACTGATTAAGTGTATCTTAATGAATAAATTGGTTTGTGAGTAATCTTTAATTGTGTAAATATCTGTATCAGTCTCTCACTTTGTGTATAAGTGACAGCATGGGTTGGTGAGTAATTACATGAGTGTCTATATGGGTTATTAGTTGGTTTTTTGAGTATCAGTATGAGTGTCTGAGTGTCTGTGTGGTTCGTTAGGGGTATTACTTTGTGCATAGATGCATGAATGAGTGAGTCACTGTTTGTATGTGTTGCAGACAGCATGTGTGCAGGACTGTATGGGTGGATGAGTGTGTGTATGGGTGTGTTGGTGAGTGAATGACTGTCTCAGTAGTGTCTTTATGAGTAACTATATATGTTATAAACTAGTATATGTGAGTATTGGTGGATGTAAGTGAGTATATGTGAGAGTTTGGAAGAGTACCTGTATAAATGAGTATGTGTTTCTATAAGTGATTGTTTAAGAGAGTACGTATGTGGTAGTTTCTGTAGAAGTAAGTGTGGTGGTGTGTGTATAACTGTATATGCAAGTAAATGGATGTTTGATACTTTCTTTGCATGTGTGACTATGTTTGTGAGTATCTCTATGGATGAGTGGCGGTGTGTAAGTGTATGTATAGGTGTATGAGTACATATGATGAGTGAGTGCATGTATGAGTGACTGTATAGGACTTTTGGTGAATGAGTGGATGTGTGTGTAGATCTTGGAATTAGTTAATGGGTATGTTGTAACTGGTATTGGTGCGTCCATTGTTTTGAAAATGGAATTTTGTATTTTATACTGTGTGTATCAAAGGTTATGTTAGGGTGAGAGGAGGTCTGCCACTCTATCACAAGGATGATGTCATCAGTGATGTCATTTGAGATGTCATCAGTGATGTCATGAGTGATGTTACTGATCATGTCGTGAGTGATGTAATATGTGATGTCATCAGCAGTGCATTGCGGGGGCGCGAGTTATAATTAGCTGAACTAACTATAATGGGGGAATTTCTAGGGTTTTGTAAGAGTGAAATGTCCAACTAACTATAACGCCCCTGAAACCTATGGTTTTTTCAATAAATTTCTAAGGTTTTTTAAATGCTAATTTCTAATTATAAAGTGCCTGAAACCTATGGTTTTTTCAGTGAATTTCAAAGGTTTTTTAAATGCTAATTTCTAACTATAACGTGCCTGAAGCCTATGGTTTTTTAAGTGAATTTCAAAGGTTTTTTAAATGCTAGTTTCTAACTATGCCTACAGAGGTAGGACATGTGAAGAAAGAAGAAAAAACACACAGAAAGAAGCAAAAGAAATGCAGAAAGAAGCAACAGAAGTCCACAAAGATGAAGAAAAGTGCAGGAAGAAGCAAGACATTTGCAGAAAGAACCAACAGAGGAGCAGCCTTGTTGCAAAATCATCCTGAGCCCACAACTTTTTCTGACGAGTACTGGTGGTAATTGACTGACTAACCAGGCCTAGAGCCAGTGCTATGCTAAAAGACACTTAGAATACAGTGAAATCACCTACATTCACTAGGGAATACTATGCGTTGGGGTATCCCTGTGATTAGCATGACCTCCTCTGTAAGCCCCTAGTACATAATAGGGCAGGGGGATTAAAAGAACCTCTAAATCAGAGGAGCAGACAAATGTTACTTTAACTAGTAGCCGCGTTCGGAGAGTGGTGGAGAAAGGGTGCCGGGCGTCCGACCAATGCTCAGGAATTCCACTGCGTAGGGCTTACAGGAGGTACCAGAAGGGATTCTTGGCCCCCAAACTCCCTCAGGACTAAATTGGACTTCATCCCCCATCCTGTAGTCTGCCACGAGGCACGTTTGCAGAGTGGTAGAGAAAGGGGGCCATGGCCTCCGAAGACGTCTTAGCAAACCCACTGTGTGGGACTTACTGTAGGTAACAAGAGGGGTAGTTGGCCCCCAAGGACATCCTTGGGGGCCAACTTCCCAAACTATTACCTCCAGTCTGTCCCACACAGCAGCATTGTTAAGTACTCATACCAGGCCATGCCCACTTTGCACACCACTCTACAAACTCACTCCCTGGCATGCTCTTGGATGGGGATTGAAGTCCCCTGCACTGCTGGGGTCCTTTAGGGGCCAACTAGCCTACCTTTTACCTCCAGTAAGCCCCACGCAGTGGGATTGGTGAGAGGTAGACAAAGGCCATGCCCCCTTACTCCACCACTCTGCAAACACGCCCCCTGGTGCATTGTAAGTTGGCAGATTAAGTCCACTAGAATCCTGTGGGTCCCTGGGGTTCAAATAGCCCTCCAGGTACCTCCAGTAAGCGCCACAGAACTGCATTGCAGAGAGGTGTAAAAAGGGGCGTGGCCTGGGCCACCTCTCTGCAAAGCAGACCTGTGGCACTTACTGGAGGTACCTGGTGGGCTAGTTGGCACCCAGGGCCCCTCAGGATTGATGGGGAATTAATTCCCCAACTTAAAATGAGCCACAGGGCGTGTTTGCACACGTCACCCCAGGCCCCACCCTCTCCCCTCACCACTGTGTAAACACGCCCCGTGGCAAGTTTTCAGTTGGGGGATTAAGTCCCCTTGAATCCTGAGGGTCCCTGAGGTCCAACTAGCCCACCAAGTACATCCAGTAAGTGCCACAGAGCTGCGTCGCAGAGAGGTGTAAAAAGGGGCTTTGCCTGGACCACCTCTCTGCAACGCAGGTCTGTAGCACTTACTGGAGGTACCTGGTGGGCTAGTTGGCCTCCATGGTCCCTCAGGATTGAAGGGGAAGTAATTCCCCAACTTAAAATGAGCCACAGGGCGTGAATGCACACGTCACCTCAGGCCCCACCCCCTCCCTTTACCACTGTGTAAATACGCCCCGTGGCACGTTTTTAGTTGGGGGATTATGTCCCCTTGAATCCTGAGGGTCCCTGGGGTCCAACTAGCCCACCAGGTACCTCCAGTATGCGCCAGGGAGCTGCATTGCAGAGAGGTGTACAGAGGCCACGCCCCTTTTTACACCTCTCTGCAACGCAGCTCTGTGGCGCTTTTCTGTCGAGCCCCCCACACAGGGGTATGTTTTTTTTTTTAAAGCCCCCGGGGGGTGGTGGTCCCCGGGGCAGCGGGGGGTCCGTGTACCCCCCGCAAAATAATTAATTTAAGCCCCGGGGGTGGCAGTCCCCAGGACTTGGGGGGCCTTGGAGGCCCCCACACACAAAAAAAACAAAGCCCAGGAGTGGCGGTCCCTGGGGCTGCGGGGGGGCCATGAGCCCCCCGCAAATATTTAATGGAAGCCCCGGAGGTGGCAGTCCCCAGCGCTGTGGGGGCCAACCTGGGCCCCCACAATTTCAGTTATGCATGCACCGGGACTTGGCCCACTCTGGGGCTAAATAATAACAAAACGCGTTTTTGGTTTTTTTCGGCCAAAATTCGCACTGGGTGCGCGAATCTCGCCGATTTAATTTTTTTAAAAAAATGCTTTTTTTGGCCTCGGGGGTCCTTGTGGGACCCCCTGAGCAGGCCTAGGGGGTCAGGGTGTTTCTAACCTGCCCACTTTTCTTGTTTGTTGCGTTTCTTTTTCTCTTTTCTTGTCACTCGGTTCTACCTAGTCACAAGATGGCTGCCATCACTTCCTGGTTTGGAGTGTTGACAGCCAATTAGAATAAAGCTTGTGATCGGGAGGGTGTGTGGATCCACCGTGCCTCTAAATACCGAAACTTTTATTTTTTGATTTTCTCAGCAACTACTGAACGGATTTACACCATTTAAAAAAAAAGGTCTCTTTCTGAACCAAGGGCTACCTTTTTTGCCAAATTTGGTGTAATTCCGTTCAGCAGTTCGGGCTGTAGTCGTGTCTAAAGTTTCCTATGAGAATTAACATAGAGAAAACGTTTTGGGACCCCCCTTTTTCCTTGTCCCCTGCTTGCTGAATCACCCCGAAACTTTCAAGATTGAAGCTACCCGGAGCACCCCACTAGTTTTAAAAATGTTGCGAACATTCAACCGGCACCATAGTTATTGGGAAAAGAAAAAATGCTTTTTGAATAGAATTAAGGTCCTAACTATAATTACCTACTGGCGACCGCCAGTAGGTAAAATATTATATATATATATATATAACCTACTGGCGGTAGCCAGTAGGTTGTTATAGTTAGGACCATGTTTCTATTCAAAAAGCATTTTTTCTTTGCCAATGTCTTTGACGCTGTTTGACGAATCTTCATAAAATGTTCAAAACTAATGGGGCGCTCAGGTCAGCTCCTGTCTTGAAAGTTTCAGCATGATTCATCAAGCTGGAGCTGATAAAAAGGGGGTGCCAAAACACATTTTCTCCATGTAAATTTCCATAGGAAACTGTTGATGCAGCTAAAGCCCAAACTGCTGAACGGAATTACACTAAATATCACAGAAAGGTAACTCTTGGTCCAGAGTGCACTCTTTTTGTTAAATAGTGTAAATCCGTTCAGTAGTTTTTGAGAAAATTAAATATTTTCAGATATACAACTGTGGACATGGAGGATACGCAAACCCTCCTGATCTCCAGCCTTGCAATATGATTGGCTGCCAACACTTCAAACCAGGAAGTGTTGGCAGCCATCTTGTGACTCGGTTGAACCGAGTCACAACAAAAATGGTAAAGATAAGGATTAAAAACAAGAAAAGGGGGCAGGGTAGAAAAACCCTGACCCCCTAGGCCTGCTCAATGGATCCCACGGGGACCACCAGGGCCAAAAAAAACATTTTTTTTCAAATTTTGGCAGAATAAAAAAAAAGAGAAACTAGGAGCTGTCTCCCACGCTTCGTTTCTTTAAGTGCTCGTGTGGGCCAGGTGCCAGGGGCAATAATGTAAAAAGATGAGGGGCCCGATCGGGCCTTCGAAAGCCCAGGAGATGCCAAATCCCCAGGGCATTAATAGTTAATTGCTGGGGCCATGCGGCCCCCCACAGTACTGGGGACCACAACCTCCCCAGGGCTTTTTTAAAATAAAGTAGCATGGGGGCTCTTGCCCCCCATGCAGACCCGGAGACCACCACCTCCCAGGAGCTATGTTTTTTATGTCTGGGGGCTACGCGGCTGCAAGCAGCCCCGGGTACCACCACCTCCCTGGGGCTGTCTGTAAAAAAAGTGTGGGGGAACTCGAGCGCCACCACATTGCTCTGGGGACCACCACCTCCCTGGGGCACTAATTAATTAAATGTGGGGATCCATTGCGGACCCCTGGGGACCACCACCTTCCCGGGGCTACAGTAAAGATGGGAGTGGGGCCGCACAGCCCCCCTCCTGGAGCCATCCATGGCCCTGGGAACCGCCACCCCCAGGGCCGGCTCCAGCAATGTCCCGGGGTGCTCATGGTATAGCAAATACTGCTTCGCTTCATGGAAGAAAGAGCAAGAAAATGTATTTCGCTTCCACGAAGCAGAATTGCTTTTGGCCAAAGGGAGCCAGCAGGGACAATGGGGGCCTCGGGGCTCCCCCTGCGATCCCCAACATTGTGGCCATGCCCCGGGGATGGGGCACATGGGCGGAAAATGGCCCGGTAGCCATTTAAAAAAAAATAAAGGATTGGCCATGCCCCGGGGGATTGGGTCCCCAGGGCTAAATCATCATCAGAAGGGGGGCCATGCGGCCCCCTTCCAAAAGGTTTTTTTTTTTTGCAGGACAGGCTCCTGAGGATGGGCTCCCCGGGGCCAAAACTGGCCCCGGGAAAGGGGGACACACAGTTCCCTTCCTTTTAAAAATGTTTTTTCCAATGACCTGGGGAGGGGGCCACGCAGGCTCCCCTACCTACTTTAAAAAAAATAAAGGATTTCATCACCCGGAGGATAGAATACCTGGGGCTATATTGGCCTCAGGAGGGGGTCCGTGCGGCCCACTTCCAAAATGTTTTTTTAAAACAGAGGGTAAGCCCCAGGGGATGGGGTCCCTGGGGCCAAAACTGGCCCGAGGAAGGGGGGCCACGTGGCCCCCTTCCTTAACCTTCTTTTTTAAATGCCAGGCCCCCAGGGGATGGAGTTTCCAGGGCCTAAATTGGCCTGGGGAGGGGGGCCAGCTGAGTGGGGCTTCCTTAAGGTAACCAGAGGGCTAATAAGCCCCCAGGGACCCTTAAGAGTGATGGAGAAAGCGGTCATGACCTGCATCCACATCTCAGCAATCCCACTGTGTGGGGCTTGCTGGAGGTAACAGGTAGGGTAGTTGTCCCCTAAGGACCCCCAGCAGCGAAGGGGCTTCAATTCCCATCCGAGAGCACACCAGGGAGTGTGTTTGCAGAGTGGTGGGCAAAGAGGGCATGGCGTGCTATCAGAACTTAGCAATCCTGCTGTGTGGGACTTTCTGGAGGTAATAGGAGGGGTAGTCAGAACCAAGGATGTCTTTGGGGGCCAACAACCCCTCCTGCTACCTCCAGTAAGTCCCACAGAGTGGGATTACTACGAGGTCTTCAGAGGCCACACCCCCTTTCTCCTCCACTCAGCAAATGGGTCTCCTAACACATTACTGGTTGGGGGATAAAGTCCACTTTACTCTTGAGAGACTTTGAGGGCCAAGAAGCCCTCCTGCTACCTCCTGTAAGTCCTACACAGCAGAATTCCTGAGCGCTGGTTAGAGGCCCAGCCCCCTTTCTCCACCATTCTGAAAACGTGACTGGCAGTTAAACAAGTGTTAGAGTCGGGGATCTCTGGTTGGCGCAAGGTTGCCCTTGTGTCAAGCAGGAACCCTCTCCTCCACGTCAGGGCGCAGGATAACCCCTCGCGAATGACCCTTGCTCACCCTCTAGGTGCGTGGCGTGAGCAGCCAAGGCGATTCCTCAGGCGTTGTTGGTTAAGCACTTACAATCATACACACAGTAAATACATCAATCCCCCCAGAAACGGACACCAGACTTGGATATATATAAAAATACGCTGCTTTATGTAAAAATAGGTATATATATCTCAGCAGACTTATCACAAGACCAATAACGTTTTCGCTAGGCCACCAGGTTCTAAAGCAGGCCAATGTTCTTTGTTCGTAGCTTCAAATGGATACTTTGTAGTCTCTTGCAAATGTTACTTGTGGTTCCAGTACTCACAGAGATCGGCTCCCGCGAACGGGGAAATAAGGCGTTGCGGGCCCCGAGCCCGATACTGGAACTTCTTTCGTGATGTGGAGAGTCGGCACAGGTCGGTGCGACTCTCAGCTTGGGAAGTGTTCTTGGGTCCTCAATCAGCAGGTGTGGGCAAGTAGGCAGGCGCGGCCAGCGACCCTTTAGCACGGCGGTGCAGGAGGGTCTCCACAGCGGGGGCGGCGCGGCCTGAGATGTCCGGGGATAGCGAAGCGGGGTCGCAGGGCACGGTCAGTGCAGCTGGATGACCCGGCGTAGATCACAGTCGTCGGACGGCTTCCGGCGGGAGGGGTGATAGCGCGGTCAGCGCGCTCCAGTAGCAGGCGGTGACAGGGATGCAGGCGGCCTGGCCCGGGGACAGAGAGCGGCTCTGGACGGAGCGGGGCTCTCACGGGTTTGAGGCAGGCAAGCTTCTGAGTGTCACGGCCCTAGGAGGGGCGATGAGGGGCGCAGTCTCTTTCCAGCGGGATGCACACACGGCTCGAATTGGAGGACGAGCAAAAGCACAGAGAACCCACTGGTCCTGGGGTTCAGTTCAGGGGGCAAGCTCAGATCAAGCCCTTGGAGAATGTTTCAAGCACAAAGTAGCAAAGTCTTTTCAGTAAGTCTCTTCCTCTCCTTTCTCAGCAAGGCAAGCAGCAGGCCAGCTCCTCCAGCGTCTTCTTCTCCTTCTAGTCGGGCAGAGGTTCTTTGTGGTAAACCGGATTCTGATTTCTTAGGAGCCAGGCTCCTACTTTTATACCATGATTCTTTTGTTCTTTAGCGCCAGGGGGCCTGGGCCTGGCTCAGTCCAGTTCTGGAGCACTTTGTTATGGTGACTCTGCTCTTTCCTTTCAGCAGCAGGGCAGAGACATCAGCCGCTCCACAGGGGGCGGCGCCGGCTTTGTGGTGGCAGAGCACAGGTCTATTCAAGAGTCAAGGTGTTACCTCTCTACCCACCACCTGGCAGCCAACCTGTCTCTGGGGATTCCCCAACCCTGCTCCTTACTGATGCTAGGCAGAACACACACACACAGCAGAGGCGGACTGAGATGGTCAGGTCAGTAAATACTAACTTTCTAAAAGTAGTGTTTACAAACCCAGGATATTAAAATAAACTTGACTACAAGAAGTATTTTATTATTCTGAGCTCAGGCATACTAAACTTGACACTCTACCATGCTCTCTGAGTCCACTGGGGTCACAGCGTTGGCGTGATCCCAGCAGCCCATTCTGGCCTATGGAGAGCAGGTAGCCTTCAATAGTGAAAAACGACAAGGGCTGTAATTCACTACTAAGACATGCCACACACATCAGGGCATGTCCTACCTTATGCCTACAATGCACCCTGCCCGTGGGCCTACCAGAGGGGTGGCTAATATGTAGGTAAGGGAAGGTTTAGGGACTGGCCAGTGGGGGCACTTGCGCAGTCAGCGCGACAGTCCCAGACTGCACGCAGGGTCTGCGGTGGCAGACCCTAGACACATTTTACAAAGCCGCTTTCTGTGGGTGGCGCAACCAGCGCTGCAAGCCCACCAGCAGCATTGGTATTCACAAGCCCTGGCACCCCTGGTGCACTTTACTGGGGACTGACAGTGAATCCAATAAACCAATCAGGGACATCAATTACAGGTACACTTTACTTAGGGAGCACTTGCACTGCGGCACGGATTAGCCGTGACGCAGTGCCCTGAGCGGACAACACCAGCAAAACAATCGAGGCACACCATCAAAAAGTGGAAGGGAAACTCACGCCAAGGTGCCAGGTCTAACACGTGTCCCCTCCAGCTGAAATGTGGGGAGAACTACCCTTGCCCAGGGGGTTCCTCGTCACTAAGGCGGAAATACCTGGACAGACCGTCAGCGTTGGCGTGATCTGTACCAGGACGGTGTTCCACCGTAAAGTCCATACCCTGTAGGGAGATGGACCACCTCAACAGCTTCGGGTTCTCACCCCTCATTTGCATCAACCATCTGAGGGGCCTGTGGTCCGTCTGAACCCGGAAGTGAGACCCAAACAAGTAGGGTCTTAGCTTCTTCAGCGCCCAGACCACAGCAAATGCTTCTCGCTCAATTGCACTCCACCTACTTTCCCGTGGAAGTAACCTCCTACTGATGAAGGCTACGGGTTGGTCCCAGCCCTCCTCAGTCATCTGTGAGAGAACAGCCCCTACACCATGCTCTGAAGCGTCTGTCTGCACTAGGAATTCTTTGGAGAAGTCAGGGGCCAAGAGCACGGGCGCCGTGCACATGGCAGTCTTCAGGGTGTCGAAAGCTTTCTGACAGGTGTCAGTCCAAATCACGTTCCTGGGCTGCTTCTTGGAAGTCAGCTCTGTCAAGGGGGCAACAATCGTTCCATAGCCCTTGACAAACCTCCTGTAGTACCCAGTGAGCCCCAGGAAGGCCCTCACTGCGGTCTGCGTCTTGGGGGGTTCCCAAGCCAGGATGGTCTCAATTTTGGGTTGCAAGGGTGCCACCTTGCCACTCCCCACTTGGTGTCCCAAGTACACCACGGAACCCTGCCCGATCTGGCACTTGCTTGCCTTGATCGTGAGGCCTGCTCGGCGCAGAGCCATCAACACTTCCCAGAGGTGGCGCAGGTGTTCGGGCCAGGTGGCACTGAACACTGCGATGTCATCCAGGTAGGCGGCACTGAACGCATCCAGCCCAACCAGTACCTGGTTGACCAACCTCTGAAAGGTGGCAGGGGCATTCTTCATTCCAAATGGCATGACTCAGAACTGGAAGTGCCCATCTGGAGTAGAGAATGCTGACCTCTCTTTGGCCCCATCGGTCAAGGCGATCTGCCAGTACCCAGACGTTAAATCAAACGTGCTGAGGAACTGGGCAGCCCCCAGCCGATCAATGAGCTCATCAGCTCTGGGGATGGGGTGCGCGTCAGTCTTCGTTACTGAATTGAGTCCTCTGTAGTCCACACAGAACCGGAGTTCAGGTGTGGCTCCCGGCGCAGCAGCTTTGGGGACCAAGACCACGGGGCTGGACCAAGGACTGCTGGAGGACTCAACCACCCCTAGCGCAAGCATTTTGGAGACCTCCTCCTTAATGCAAGCTCTGACCCTGTCAGTTACCCTGTAAGCCTTGTGCTTCACAGGTAAGCTGTCTCCTGTGTCCACATCATGGACGCACCAATCTGTGACACCAGGAACCAGGGAGAATCTGTCGGAAAACTGCCCCAGCAAGTGGCGGCAATCTTCCTGTTGTTCGGGCGTCAGGGTGGGTGAGAGGTTAACTCCATCCACTGACCCATCTTTCTCAGAGGCCACTAAGAGGTCAGGAAGAGGCTCGGTCTCCTCTTCCATTCCATCATCAGTGGCCAGCAGCATGCCCACTTCGGTCCTCTCTAAGTGGGGCTTAAGGCGGTTAACATGTAGGACCCTCAAAGGGTTCCTGGGAGACCGCATGTCCACCAAGTAGGTGATAGGACTTTTGCGCTCCACAACCTCAAATGGACCTGTCCACTTATCCTGAAGTGCACAAGGCTCCACTGGGGCCAAGACCCACACCTTTTGTCCAGGTTGAAGCTCTACCAGAGTGGCATTCCGGTCGTACCACCGCTTCATCTCCTCCTGGCTGGCTTCCAGATTTGCCTCAGCAAGTTGCCTGAAACGCCTAGTCTGGTTTCGGAAGGCCAGCATGTAACTATATACATTCTGGGGAGGTTTCCTGGGAGATTGCTCCCAGCCTTCCTTTACCAAACTCAGAGGTCCTCTTACCGGGTGACCATACAGAAGCTCAAAGGGGCTGAACCCTAGAGACTTCTGTGGCACCTCTCGGTAAGCGAAGAGCAGGCATGGCAAGAGGACGTCCCACTTACGCCTCATTGGACCGTCCAGGCCCATGATCATGCCTTTGAGGGTTCGGTTGAATCTCTCAACCAACCCATTTCCTTGGGGGTGGTAAGGAGTGGTGAACTTGTAAGTTACCCCACACTCCTTCCACAGGGATTTCATATACGTGGATATGAAATTGGTCCCCCTGTCGCTCACCACCTCTAGAGGGAATCCCACTCGGGAGAAAATTCCCATCAGTGCCCGTCCCACCACGGGGGCCGTCACTGTCCTCAGTGGGATGGCTTCAGGGTACCGGGTGGCATGGTCCACCAAGACCAGGATGAACCTGTTTCCCAGGGCTGTCTTGGGGTCCAGAGGCCCCACAATATCAATACCCACTCGTTGGAATGGCGTACCAACCACAGGGAAAGGTTGCAGAGGAGCCTTATGCTTCCCTCCGCTGTTACCACTTGCCTGGCAAGTCTGACAGGTTCTGCAGTAGGAATCTGAATTCTTATGCATTTGGGGCCAGTAAAAGTGGGTGACAAGCCTGTCATAGGTCTTGTCCATCCCCAAATGTCCTGCTAACGGCACATCGTGAGCCAGCCCCAGTAGGAAGGTTCTGAACTTCTGGGGTACCACCAGCACACGGGCTGACCCAGGTTCAGCAGCCTTAGGCTCGGAATACAGGAGGTCACTCTCCCAGTACACGTAGTGTGTTTTGGCCTGAACACCATTGGCCTGGTCTGCAGCCTGCTGCCGCATACCCACGAGAGAAGGGCATTATTTCTGCTCCCTGCAGAATTCCTCCCTGGAGGGACCTCCTTCTTGCTGCCAATGGGTCAGCTCAGGCAGGTCTCCCAGTTCGGCAATCTGTTCCCCGGTAGGCTCCAGAGCATCCCCCTCAGGGTCTACTTCCTCCTGGGCCGTGGGAACTTCGGGGGCCGGTTTCCCGCGCCTCCTGCGCCTTCTCCCTAAGGCCGGCTCCTGGACCTCTCCCTCAGGCTCCAGGACCCTCTCAACACCCCTACTGGCTGCCATGGACCGGGTGGTCACGCACGCCCAGTCGGGCAGACCCACCATCCTCAGATGCGTGGTCTTCTCCACCTTTTCCCAAGGGGAGCTCTCAAGGTCGTTCCCTAGCAGACAGTCTACAGGCATGTCAGTTCTCACAGCGACTTGTAGAGTACCAGAGACCTCCCCCCACTCAAAGGGAACTTGAGCCATTGGACAACGACTCTCTACGTTGTCAGCATTGACAACCCTACAGTAGGCATTGGGTACAATCTGCTCTTGAGACACCAGGTGTTGCCTCACCGAGGTCACGCTGGCTCCTGTATCTCTGAGAGCCTCAACCTTCTTTCCATTGATGGTCAATACTTGCCCATATTTCTTAGTGTTAGAGGGTAAGTAGGTTTCAGGGACCATCTCACTGTCTCCTAGCGAGACTAGGGTCATCTGCCCGGGACCCCCACCCTCCTGGACTGCTACCTCCTCCCCAAAGTTAACACTAGCTACTTGCCGGGGTGGAGCACCAGTGGGTGCGGTCTTACCAAACAGGCGACACTTAGGATCAGAGGCAATGTGACCTGGGTCACCACACTTATAACAACTGAAGGGCCCCTTTGGAACAGGTCTACCTGTCGGGGCCCCGTTCTGCTGCGGGGGTGGGGGAGGCTGAGAACCCTTCTGCTGGTTCCCTTGGGAATTACTTTGGGGGCCTTTTTGGAACCCCTTCTGTTTACCCCTGTCCCCCCCACTCTTCTGCTGGGGACCCTGCCCACCTTTGGCGGAGTCTCCCACTTGACCCTTGTGGACCCTGGTGCTGAGCCAGCGGTCCGCCTCCTCAGCAAGCTTCCTCGGGTTGGACAGCTTGCTATCAATCAGGTGCTGGCGTAGCTCAGGAAAACATTGACTGGACAAGTGCTCCCATGCAATTAAATCAAGCAGCCCTTGATAATCATTCACTTTGCTACCCTTCACCCAACCATCCAGCGCTCTGCAGAAAAAGGTCACATACTCCACATACGTACTCTCAGGGATCTTCTTCGTCTCCCTGAACCGCTGTCTATATAGCTCCGGAGTTAACCCATACCTGTTCATTAAAGCTTCCTTCATATGGGGGTATGAGGCTTGGAGATCTAAGGGTAAATCTAACAGTGTGTCACGCCCTTCAGCAAGGAACCTTCCCCACAACCCCGCTCCCCAGTCTTTCTCAGGGACCCGGTGTGAAGACATGGCCACCTCGTAGGCTCTAAACCACTGCCCTATGTCATCCTTTCTAAAATACTCCTTTACTACATCTTTGGGGATGTACACCTTGGACTCTACCTGCACTGGTGGAGTGCTGCCACCAGAAGGAGCGGTGTCCAAACTTTTCGCCTTCAGCTCCAACTCCTTCAATCTGATATCATGATCCATTTGGCGTTGTTGTGCCTCCAGGGCCAACTTCTGCTTTTCCATTTCCATTTGTCCTGCCAACTTTGCCATCTCCATTGCATGTGCCCTGTCTGCTGCCCTGTCTGCCAGCTCCTCTAGCGACCGGACTCTGCTGGGCTCCTCAAGGTTGTCGGGTGGAACGATGTCCCCCGCATTCCGTGGGTCTCTTGACTCCTTCCAGGCTCTCAGCGCCTTGGCGTACTGGGTCCTCCTCTTGAATCCAGCATGGGGGACTCGGAATTTTACACTGTAGCCTTTCAATTGCTCCATCGAGTAGCCTTCCAGTCTCTCCCAATCCACATCATCTATTCCAGAAATCACAGAGAGCGCTCTTCCAGCAGAGAGTGAGCCAGGCATGGTTGCAGTAATGGCAGATGTCTCAACAAAGTTCCAAAAATGAAAACCTGTGGCTGCGTTATTTGGTCTGCTCTCACTATCTGGTGATTAATAATTCACTGTATGCAAATTACAAGTGCAAATCCGAAATCCCACCCGCTGCCAACAATGTTAGAGTCGGGGATCTCTGGTTGGCGCAAGGTTGCCCTTGTGTCAAGCAGGAACCCTCTCCTCCACGTCAGGGCGCAGGATAACCCCTCGCGAATGACCCTTGCTCACCCTCTAGGTGCGTGGCGTGAGCAGCCAAGGCGATTCCTCAGGCGTTGTTGGTTAAGCACTTACAATCATACACACAGTAAATACATCAATCCCCCCAGAAACGGACACCAGACTTGGATATATATAAAAATACGCTTCTTTATGTAAAAATAGGTATATATATCTCAGCAGACTTATCACAAGACCAATAACGTTTTCGCTAGGCCACCAGGTTCTAAAGCAGGCCAATGTTCTTTGTTCGTAGCTTCAAATGGATACTTTGTAGTCTCTTGCAAATGTTACTTGTGGTTCCAGTACTCACAGAGATCGGCTCCCGCGAACGGGGAAATAAGGCGTTGCGGGCCCCGAGCCCGATACTGGAACTTCTTTCGTGATGTGGAGAGTCGGCACAGGTCGGTGCGACTCTCAGCTTGGGAAGTGTTCTTGGGTCCTCAATCAGCAGGTGTGGGCAAGTAGGCAGGCGCGGCCAGCGACCCTTTAGCACGGCGGTGCAGGAGGGTCTCCACAGCGGGGGCGGCGTGGCCTGAGATGTCCGGGGATAGCGAAGCGGGGTCGCAGGGCACGGTCAGTGCAGCTGGATGACCCGGCGTAGATCACAGTCGTCGGACGGCTTCCGGCGGGAGGGGTGATAGCGCGGTCAGCGCGCTCCAGTAGCAGGCGGTGACAGGGATGCAGGCGGCCTGGCCCGGGGACAGAGAGCGGCTCTGGACGGAGCGGGGCTCTCACGGGTTTGAGGCAGGCAAGCTTCTGAGTGTCACGGCCCTAGGAGGGGCGATGAGGGGCGCAGTCTCTTTCCAGCGGGATGCACACACGGCTCGAATTGGAGGACGAGCAAAAGCACAGAGAACCCACTGGTCCTGGGGTTCAGTTCAGGGGGCAAGCTCAGATCAAGCCCTTGGAGAATGTTTCAAGCACAAAGTAGCAAAGTCTTTTCAGTAAGTCTCTTCCTCTCCTTTCTCAGCAAGGCAAGCAGCAGGCCAGCTCCTCCAGCGTCTTCTTCTCCTTCTAGTCGGGCAGAGGTTCTTTGTGGTAAACCGGATTCTAATTTCTTAGGAGCCAGGCTCCTACTTTTATACCATGATTCTATTGTTCTTTAGCGCCAGGGGGCCTGGGCCTGGCTCAGTCCAGTTCTGGAGCACTTTGTTATGGTGACTCTGCTCTTTCCTTTCAGCAGCAGGGCAGAGACATCAGCCGCTCCACAGGGGGCGGCGCCGGCTTTGTGGTGGCAGAGCACAGGTCTATTCAAGAGTCAAGGTGTACTCCTCCCACCCATCCAGGTGTCACCTCTCTACCCACCACCTGGCAGCCAACCTGTCTCTGGGGATTCCCCAACCCTGCTCCTTACTGTTGCTAGGCAGAACACACACACACAGCAGAGGCGGACTGAGATGGTCAGGTCAGTAAATACTAACTTTCTAAAAGTAGTGTTTACAAACCCAGGATATTAAAATAAACTTGACTACAAGAAGTATTTTATTATTCTGAGCTCAGGCATACTAAACTTGACACTCTACCATGCTCTCTGAGTCCACTGGGGTCACAGCGTTGGCGTGATCCCAGCAGCCCATTCTGGCCTATGGAGAGCAGGTAGCCTTCAATAGTGAAAAACGACAAGGGCTGTAATTTACTACTAAGACATGCCACACACATCAGGGCATGTCCTACCTTATGCCTACAATGCACCCTGCCCGTGGGCCTACCAGAGGGGTGGCTAATATGTAGGTAAGGGAAGGTTTAGGGACTGGCCAGTGGGGGCACTTGCGCAGTCAGCGCGACAGTCCCAGACTGCACGCAGGGTCTGCGGTGGCAGACCCTAGACACATTTTACAAAGCCGCTTTATGTGGGTGGCGCAACCAGCGCTGCAAGCCCACCAGCAGCATTGGTATTCACAAGCCCTGGCACCCCTGGTGCACTTTACTGGGGACTGACAGTGAATCCAATAAACCAATCAGGGACATCAATTACAGGTACACTTTACTTAGGGAGCACTTGCACTGCGGCACGGATTAGCCGTGGCGCAGTGCCCTGAGCAGACAACACCAGCAAAACAATCGAGGCACACCATCAAAAAGTGGAAGGGAAACTCACGCCAAGGTGCCAGGTCTAACAACAAGCATTTGCGATGGAATAGGTGTCGCATTTGCAAGTGTTAGAGCTATTGGCATTGTAAATGTAAAAGTTTTTTACTAATGTTTTTTGGAGTGGAGTTGATGTACATTTTGCGTAGTGGAACTATGTGGTATGTTGTGCAGTGAAATTATGTGGATAGAAAGTATGTAGTATTTAGTGTATAGCAATTATGTAGAACGGTATTGTGTGTTGTGTAGAGTAATTATGTGGTATGGTAGTCTGTGTTGTGGAGTGTTAACCAAAGGTTTAGTTCTCCTCGTTTCCATAGAAGCTAAACTATAAACTCAATGAGAAACAAAAAAAGATGGAACCACTGAGGTGCACGTCTGGCTCTAGTCAGAGGTATGAGCAGGGCCAATGGAAATATGCGACTGTTAATTCCTATCTATAACATCCCTGAAACCTCTGTTTTTTTCATCGAATATATATATATATATATACATATTACCTATAGTTAGGACCTATTTTCCATAGGAAATCCTCAACATTCCATTTGGAAGATGAATCTTCGCGAAAGTTTCCAACCTTTTGGCCAGCTCCGGTCCGCTCCTATCCTCAAAATTTCACGGTGATTCGTCAAGCGGGGGCCGAGAAAAAAGGGGGGTCCCAAAACGCGTTTTCCCCATGCATTTTCCCATAGGACCTGTTGACGCAGCTACAGCCCGAAGTGCTGAACGGAATTACACCAAATTTGGCAAAGAGGTAGTCCTCAGTTCAGACTCGTGCCTTTTGCTTAAATGTTGTAAATCCGTTCAGTAGTTCCTGAGAAAATCAAAAGTGAAATCACATATATATGTGGGCGGAGCCTAACCACACTTCTCATCGTGAGATCTGATTGGCTGTCAGCACTTCATCCAAGAAGTGATGTTTGCCGGAACAGCAATTCTTGCGAAATAGGACCGGCTGGGAACCTTCCTGTTAGACCTGGCACCATTGGCGTGGGTCACCCTCCCATTTTTGTTTGTGCCTCAATGTATTTTTGTGCTGGTGTTAGCTGTTCAGGGCCCTGTGCCACTGCCATCCAATGCCACAGGGCCAGTGCTCCCCATGGGAAAATGTATTATGTGAATTGACTTTCATGTTTGGCTTATTTGGTTTACTATCAGTCCCTAGTAGAGTGTACCAGGGGTGCCAAGGGCTTGTATCTCCAAATGCTGCTAGGGGGCTTGCAGCACTGGTTGTGCCACCCACAGAAGCAGCCTGGTAAAATGTGTCTAAGGTCTGCCATTGCAGAACCTGCATGCAGTCTGGTACTGTCATGCTGACTGGGCAAGTGTCCCCACTTGCCAGTCCCTAAACCTTCCCTTACCTTCATGTTAGTCACCCCTAAGGTAGGTCCTAGGGCAGGGTGCATTGTAAGGATAAGGTAGGACATGCCCTGAAGTGTGTGGCATGTCCTAATAGTGAATTACAGCCATTTTCATTTTTCACTATTGTAAGGCTACCTGCTCTCCATAGGCCAGAATGGGCTGCTAGATTATAACACTCTATAATCCTAGCAGGCTCAGGAAGCATAGTAGAAATTCATGTTTAGTATGCCTGAACTCAGAATAATAAAATACATCTTTTAGCATAGGTTATTTTGATATCCTGGGTTTGCAAATGCTACTTTTAGAAAGTTAGCCTTTGCGTGCCTAACCATTTCAGTCCGCCTCTGCTGGGAGGGGCTGTCTTCTTTGTGTGTAGCTTGAGTGACAGGGCTGGGAAGTTCCAGGAGACAGGCTAGGGCTGCCAGGTGGTGAATATAGAGATTACATCAGGATGGGTGGGAGGAGTGCACCTTGACTCTGAATAGGGCTGTGCTCGGCCACCACAATGCTGGCTCCACCCCCGGGGGAGCGTCTGATGTCTCTGCCCTGCCTGCTGAAAGAAGAAGCCAGAGTCCCAACAACAAAGTGCTCCTCACTGAAAAGAACTGGACTGGGATTAGGCAAAGGCCCCCCTGGCCTGTAAAGACAAAAGAAACTTGGTATAAATATAGCAGCCCTGCTCCTAAGAAATCAGATCCTGATTGAACCACGAAGAAACTCTGCCTGACTAGAAGGACCTGGAAGAAGCTGAAGGAGGAGTAACTTTCCCTAACCTGGGGGATTGGCCTGCAGTTGGTACCTTGCTGAGAAAGGAGAGGAAAGGACTAAAAGAGACATTGCAACTTTGTTTTCAACAATCTCCAAGGGCTTGGAAGAGAGCTTGCCCACTGAACTAAGTCCCAGGACCATTGGACTCATCTGCCTTCCAAAATTGAGTTGCCTGGACAATTCTTGCTTGTTTTCCACTGGATTTGGCCCCCGGTACGACCCGTACCCCATCCACCGCGAAGCCCTGTCTTTGCCGCCCGGCACCGTGTGTCTACGCTGATTTAAAAGCGTTAGTACGCACTGTATCCCTCCCGGCCGCATCGCACCTAACCTTCCCCGCCGATGTGAGTCGTACAGCCCTGGCTGCCTAATTCTGTACACCTCTGACACAAGCTTCGTTGTCCCGCAGGTACGGTCCGTACGCTGCTAAAACGTACTGCATCGTGCCGTGCTCAGAGCCGAGAAGCCGCATCACACAGATCCTCCCCGTACGCTGTACGGCTCGCGGAGAAGTGTCGCCGCCTATTCGCACCGAAGGTACAGCGCGAACGCCGAACGCCACGGATTCTGCAAGCCGATCCGGGCCATCCGCACGTATCCCTGAAGGTCCCGTACCAACACCGCGTATCGACGCCGCGACCCGACCAGCATCCGAATACGCTGCTGAGCCACGACCCAGACCCATCGACTTGTCCCGCACTGTTCATCGCGGACCCTACAAAACCAAGGTACTTTGTTCTGTTCGCACCGTAGCGTGCATGCCACGGACCCCGGAGTCTGCAACGTTTGTTAGACTCGTACTTCCCTTGTTTTGAATGCCAACGAGTCGCACATCCAGGTACGAACCGTACAGAGCCTTGAAAGAAGCGTAATTAACTAAAAGAAGCACATTTTTGTATTTTAAGCCTTTCTAAAAGAACATTGAACTTTAAAATAATACTGTGGTCATTTTTATTCGTTATTCTGGTCTTGTGCTAAGCCTTATATAAAGAAAACTATTTTTATACAACCTTGACTGGTGTCCATTTGTGGTGTGTCATTGTATTACTGTATGCGTTCATAAATGCTTAACCTATGACGCCCTGAGAATAGTCTTGACTGCTTGCGCCACACTACCTAAAGGGTGAGCAGGGGTTATTTGAAAGGGTGATCCCCTTACTCTGACTTAGAAGTAAGAGTCCCTGCTTGTCACAAGTGCATACCTCTGCCAACCAGAGATTCCCAATTCTAACATTGGTGGTCAGCGGTGAGGATTTGAATTTGCATTTGTGATTCATGTACAGTAATTGAGTCAACACCACGTAGTGAGTTCAGACCGATAACGCAGCCACACAGTATTGATTTTTGTTTTTGCTGAAGAATCTCCACTTTAAGAAACCATGCCTAGCTCAGTCAATGGAGGCAGGGCGGCCTCTGTATTCTCTGGGGTTGATGACATAGATTGGGAGGAGAAGGCACTGATGAGGTGCACAAGTGAAGTCTTGAAAGGATACCTCTCCAAGTACAGAATTAACAAAACTGGATTGAAAAACAAGGAGCAGTATACAAAGGCGCTGAGGGCCTGGTACGAATCCAAGTTCCCAGAGAATGTACTGGAGGTGATACCCCCAGAAGGTGCTTCTGAGCCTGGCAGAGGCCTGTCGCCAGAGGAAATGGCCGACAGGATTGCGGCAAGAGCACATGAAGTGGAGATGGCAAAGCTTCAAATGGAAATGGAAAGACAAAGGCTGGCCATGGAGCATGAAGTAAAAATGAGGGAGTTGGATCTCAAGGCCAGGAGTTTAGACCACTCTCCCTCTGGTGGCAGCAATTTAACAGAGTCAAGGGTGCACATTCCTAAAGATGTGGTAAAAGAATATTACAAGCAGGATGATATTGGGCAGTGGTTCAGGGCCTATGAAATAGCCATGTCCTCCCACCGGGTCCCTGAGAGAGATTGGGGAGCGGGGTTGTGGGGAAGGTTCCTGAGTGAGGGGTGGGACACACTGCTAGATCTCCCCTCTGATGTCACCACATCCTATCCACACATGAAGGAAGCTCTGATGACAAGGTATGGGTTAACTCCTGAATTGTACAGGCAGAGATTTAGGGAATGCACCAAGAAGCCTGGTACCACTTATGTAGAATATGTGACTTTTTTTTCCAGAGCGCTAGATGGTTGGGTGAAGGGTAGCAAAGTAAATGATTACCAAGGGCTGTTTGATCTAATTGCATGGGAGCACTTGTCTGATAATTGTTTTCCTGAGCTACGCCAGCACCTGATCGATAGCAAGCTAACTAACCCTAGGAAGCTTGCTGAGGAGGCGGACCGCTGGATCAGCACCAGGGTCCACAAGGGTCACGTGGGAGGCCCCGCCAAAGGTGGTCAGGGTCCCCAGCAGGAGAGTGAGGGGAACCATGGGAAAGGTTCTCAGCCACCCCCATCCCCGAAGCAGACCGGGGCCCGACAGGTAACCCTGTTCAAAGAGGGCCCCCCAGATGTTACAAGTGTAACAACCTGGGGCACTATTCCATGGATCCCAAGTGCCCCATGTTTGGTAAACCAGCACCCCCTGGTGCTCCACCCCCAAGCAGGTGGCTAGTGTAGCCTTTGGGAGGGAGGTAGATGTCCAAGGGGAGGGGGATCCCGTACAGATGACCCTAGTCCCATTAGGAGACGGTGAGATGGTCGTCGAGGCCCAACTGCCCCCCAATACTCAAAAGTATGGGCAGTGGGTGACCATAAATGGCAAAAGGGTGGGGGCTCTTAGAGATACAGGAGCCGGTGTGATTGCTGTCAAGCAACACCTGGTGTCTCAAGAGCAGGTGTTCCCACACGCATTCTGCCTTGTTGTCAACGCTGACAACACAGAGAGTCATTGTCCAATGGCTCAAGTTCCCTTTGAGTGGGGGGGGGTCTCTGGTACTCTGCAAGTCACTGTGAGAACTGCCATGCCTGTAGACTGTCTCCTAGGGAATGATTTGGAGAGCTCCCCTTTGGAAAAGGTGGAGAAGACAACTCACCTGCAGATGGTGGGTTTACCTGATTGGGCGTGCGTGACCACCCGGTCGATGGCAGCCAGTAGGGGTGTTGAAGGGACCCTGGAGCCTGAGGGAGAGGCCCAGGAACCGGCCTTAGGGAGAGGGCGCAGGAGGCACGGGAAACCGGCTCCTAACGTTCCCACGGCCCAGGAGGAAGCAGACCTTGAGGGGGATGCCCTGGAGCCTACCGGGGAACAGACAGCCAAACTGGGGGACCTGCCTGAGCTGACCCATTGGCAGCAAGAAGGAGGCCCCACCAGGGAGGAATTCTGCAGGGAGCAGAAAGAGTGCCCCTCTGTAGTGGGTATGCGGCAGCGGGCTGCAGCCCAGGCCAATGGTGATCAGTCCGGTACTCAGTTAATCTACTGGGAGAACGACCTCCTGTACTCAGAGCCTAAGGTTGCTGAACCTGGGTCAGCCTGTGCGCTGGTGGTACCCCAGAAGTTCAGAGCCTTCCTACTGGGGCTGGCTCACGATGTTCCGTTAGCAGGGCCTTTGGGGCAGGACAAGACCTTCGAAAGGCTTGTCACCCACTTTTATTGGCCTCAAATGCGCAGGAGTTCTGACACTCACTGCAGGACATGCCAGACTTGCCAGGCAAGTGGTAAGAGTGGAAGGAAGCTGAGGGCTCCACTCCAACCTTTCCCTGTGGTCAGTACCCCATTCCAGCGAGTGGGGATTGACATTGTGGGGCCACTGGACCCCAAGACAGCCATGGGCAACAGGTTTATCCTGGTCTTGGTGGACTATGCCACCCGGTACCCTGAAGCCATCCCTCTAAGGACAGTGACGGCCCCCGTGGTGGGACGGGCACTGATGGGAATTTTCTCACGAGTAGGTTTCCCTCTAGAGGTGGTGTCTGACAGGGGAACCAATTTCATATCGAAATATATGAAATCCCTTTGGCAAGAGTGTGGTGTGACATACAAGTTCACCACCCCTTACCACCCCCAAGGAAACGGGTTGGTTGAGAGATTCAACTGAACCCTAAAGGGCATGATTATGGGCCTTGAGGAGCCCATGAGGCGTAAGTGGGACGTCCTCTTACCATGCCTTCTCTTCGCGTACCGTGAGGTGCCACAGAAGTCTCTGGGGTTCAGTCCCTTTGAGCTTCTGTATGGCCACCCAGTACGAGGACCTCTTAGTCTGGTCAAGGAAGGCTGGGAGCAATCTCCCAGGAAACCTCCCCAGAATGTATATAGTTACATGCTGGCCTTTCGGAACCAGACTAGGCGTTTCAGGCAACTTTCTGAGGCAAATCTGGAAGCCAGCCAGGAGGAAATGAAGCGGTGGTACGACCAGAATGCCACTCTGGTTGAGCTTCAACCTGGTCAAAAGGTATGGTTCCTGGCCCCTGTGGAGCCCTGTGCACTCCAGGACAAGTGGACAGGACCCTTTGAGATTGCGGAGCGCAAGAGTTCTGTCACCTACTTGGTGAACTTGCAGTCTCCTAGGAACCCCTTAAGGGTCCTACATGTCAATCGACTAAAGCCCCACTTGGAGAGGTCCGAAGTAGGCATGTTCTTGGCCACAGATGATGGGATGGAGGAGGAGTCTGAGCCTCTTCCTGACCTCCTGGTAGCCTCAGAGCGAGACGGGTCAGTGGATGGAGTTAACCTCTCACCCACCCTGACCCCTGAGCAACAGGATGACTGCCGCCAGCTGCTGGTACAGTTTCCTGACCTGTTCTCCCTGGTTCCTGGTATCACAGATTGGTGCGTCCATGATGTGGATACAGGAGACAGCTTACCTCTGAAGCACAAAGCTTACAGGGTAACTGACAGGGTCAGAGCCTGCATCAAAGAGGAGGTCTCAAAGATGCTTGCTCTAGGGGTGGTTGAGTCCTCCAGCAGTCCTTGGGCCAGCCCAGTGGTCTTGGTCCCAAAGGCTGCCGCGCCGGGTGCCACACCCGAACTCCGGTTCTGTGTGGACTACAGAGGACTCAACTCAGTCACGAAGACTGACGCGCACCCCATCCCCAGAGCTGACGAGCTCATCGATGGGTTCGGGGCTGCACGGTACCTCAGCACGTTTGATTTAACGTCTGGGTACTGGCAGATCGCGTTGACTGATGGGGCCAAAGAGAGGTCCGCATTCTGCACACCAGATGGGCATTTCCAGTTCCGGGTTATGCCATTTGGGAAGAAGAATGCCCCTGCCACCTTCCAGAGGCTGGTCAACCAGGTGTTGGCTGGGCTGACCGAGTTCAGCGCCGCATGCCTGGATGACATCGCAGTGTTCAGTGGCACATGGAAGGAACACCTGCAACATCTCTGGGAAGTGTTAATGGCACTGCGCAAGGCAGGCCTCACGATCAAGGCAAGCAAGTGTCAGATCGGGCAGGGATCAGTGGTGTACTTGGGACACCAAGTGGGGAGCGGCCAGATGGCGCCCCTCCAACCCAAGATTGAAACCATCCTGGCTTGGGAGCCCCCAAAGACCCAGACAGAGGTGAGGGCCTTTTTAGGACTCACAGGGTACTACAGGAGGTTTGTCAAGGGGTATGGCAGCATTGTTGCCCCCTTGACAGAGCTGATTTCGAAGAAGCAGCCCAGAAAAGTGATATGGACTGACACCTGTCAGAAGGCTTTTGACACCCTGAAGGCTGCCATGTGCACGGCGCCCGTGCTCTTGGCTCCTGACTTCTCCAAAGAATTCCTTGTGCAGACAGACGCATCAGAGCATGGTGTAGGGGCTGTTCTCTCACAGATGACTGAGGAGGGCTGGGACCAACCCGTAGCCTTCATCAGTAGGAGGTTACTTCCCCGGGAACAAAAGTGGAGTGCGACTGAGCGAGAAGCATTTGCTGTGGTCTGGGCATTGAAGAAGCTAAGACCCTACTTGTTTGGGTCTCACTTCCGGGTTCAAACAGACCACAGGCCCCTCAGGTGGTTGATGCAGATGAGGGGTGAGAATGCTAAGTTGTTGAGGTGGTCCATTTCCCTACAGGGGATGGATTTCACGGTGGAACATCGCCCCGGTATAGACCACGCCAACGCTGATGGTCTTTAGAGATTTTTCCGCCTTAGTGATGAGAACTCCCTGGGGTAGGGTAGTACTCCCCACATTTCAGCTGGAGGGGACACGTGTTAGACCTGGCACCATTGGCGTGGGTCACCCTCCCATTTTTGTCTGTGCCTCAATGTATTTTTGTGCTGGTGTTAGCTGCTCAGGGCCCTGTGCCACTGCCATCCAGTGCCACAGGGCCAGTGCGCCCTATGGGAAAATGTATTATGTGAATTGACTTCCATGTTTGGCTTATTTGGTTTACTATCAGTCCCTAGTAGAGTGCACCAGGGGTGCCAAGGGCTTGTATATCCAAATGCTGCTAGTGGGCTTGCAGCACTGGTTGTGCCACCCACAGAAGCAGCCTGGTAAAATGTGTCTAAGGTCTGCCATTGAAGAACCTGCATGCAGTCTGGTACTGTCATGCTGACTGGGCAAGTGTCCCCACTTGCCAGTCCCTAAACCTTCCCTTACCTTCATGTTAGTCACCCCTAAGGTAGGCCCTAGGGCAGAATGCATTGTAAGGATAAGGTAGGACATGCCCTGAAGTGTGTGGCATGTCCTAATAGTGAATTACATCCATTTTCATTTTTCACTATTGTAAGGCTACCTGCTCTCCATAGGCCAGAATGGGCTGCTAGATTATAACACTCTATAATCCTAGCAGGCTCAGGAAGCATGGTAGAAATTCATGTTTAGTATGCCTGAACTCAGAATAATAAAATACATCTTTTAGCAAAGGTTATTTTAATATCCTGGGTTTGCAAATGCTACTTTTAGAAAGTTAGCCTTTGCGTGCCTAACCATTTCGGTCTGCCTCTGCTGGGAGGGGCTGTCTTCTTTGTGTGTAGTGACAGGGCTGGGAAGTTCCAGGAGACAGGCTGGGGCTGCCAGGTGGTGAATAGAGAGATTACATCAGGATGGGTGGGAGAAGTGCACCTTGACTCTGAATAGGGCTGTGCTCGGCCACCACAATGCTGGCTCCACCCCCTGGGGAGCGTCTGATGTCTCTGCCCTGCCTGCTGAAAGAAGAAGCCAGAGTCCCAACAACAAAGTGCTCCTCACTGAAAAGAACTGGACTGGGATTAGGCAAAGGCCCCCCTGGCCTGTAAAGACAAAAGAAACTTGGTATAAACATAGGAGCCCTGCTCCTAAGAAATCAAATCCTGATTGAACCACGAAGAAACTCTGCCTGACTAGAAGGACCTGGAAGAAGCTGAAGGAGGAGTAACTTTCCCTAACCTGGGGGATTGGCCTGCAGTTGGTACCTTGCTGAGAAAGGAGAGGAAAGGACTAAAAGAGACTTTGCAACTTTGTTTTCAACAATCTCCAAGGGCTTGGAAGAGAGCTTGCCCCCTGAACTGAGTCCCAGGACCATTGGACTCATCTGCCTTCCAAAATTGAGTTGCCTTGACAATTCTTGCTTGTTTTCAGCTGGATTTGCCCCCCGGTACGACCCGTACCCCATCCGCCGCGAAGCCGTGTCTTTGCCGCCCGGCACCGTGTGTCTACGCTGATTTAAAAGTGTTAGTACGCACTGTATCCCTCCCGGCCGCATCGCACCTAACCTTCCCCGCCGATGTGAGTAGTACAGCCCTGGCTGCCTAATTCTGTACACCTCAGACACAAGCTTCGTTGTCCCGCAGGTACGGTCCGTACGCTACTAAAACGTACTGCACCGTGCCGTGCTCAGAGCCGAGAAGCCGCATCACACAGATCCTCCCCTTATGCTGTACAGCTCACCGAGAAGTGTCGCTGCCTATCCGCACCGAAGGTACGGCTCGAACGCCGAACGCCACGGACTCTGCAAGCCGATCTGGGCCATCCGCACGTATCCCTGAAGGTCCCGTACCAACGCCGCTTACCGACGCCGCGACCCGACCAGCATCCGAATACGCTGCCGAGCCACGACCCGGACCCATCGACTTGTCCCGCACTGTCCGTCGCGGACCCTACAAAACCAAGGTACTTTGTTCTGTTCGCACCACAGCGTGCATGCCACGGACCCCGTAGTCCGCAACGATTGTTAGACTCGTACTTCCCTTGTTTTGAATGCCAACGAGTCGCACATCCAGGTACGAACCGCACAGAGCCTTGAAAGAAGCGTAATTAACTAAAAGAAGCCTATTTTTGTATTTTAAGCCTTTCTACAAGAACATTGAACTTTAAAATAATACTGTGGCCATTTTTATTTGTTATTCTGGTCTTGTGCTAAGCCTTATATAAAGAAAACTATTTTTATACAACCTTGACTGGTGTCCATTTGTGGTGTGTCATTGTATTACTGTATGCGTTCACAAATGCTTAACCTATGACGCCCTGAGAATAGTCTTGACTGCTTGCGCCACACTACCTAAAGGGTGAGCAGGGGTTATTTAAAAGGGTGATCCCCTTACTCTGACTTAGAAGTAAGAGTCCCTGCTTGTCACAAGTGCATACCTGTGCCAACCAGAGATTCCCAATTCTAACACTTCCATTTAGGGCAGATGGCAGACACAAGTTCAAGGAAACCCACCCCTTCCACAAATGAATAAGGAAGAAGGTCCAGCGCTAACATTTTAGCCAGCTTCGCATTGTACAACCGTGCCATTGGGTGGTTGCGTTGGAACTGCCCCTCCAACCTAAACATGCTCTCAATGCTAGGCTGGATTACTTTCCTTTGTGGTGCTGTTTTCATTAACCCACTAAGGCTCAACGACACAGATTGTCTCATTGCGGTACTCGGTTGCCTTGGTGTCTCAGCCTGACTCAGAGTATGGCTCTTACTGCGGTGCCACTCTGATGTTACTGAGGAGGATGTGGGCATTACCACTGCACTACTGGGGACAGGGCTAGAAATGCCTCCCTCTTCTTCACCTTCCACCGCAATAATATCGCTCCCTGATTCTTCCCGACCAACCTCAATGGGTTGAGTTTTTCTACTTTCTTTTAACTGAAGTAGGTGATCCTCCCACACGATAGTGTGGTGTATTCTGAGATGACTTGCTTGTCCTCCGGTACCATAGTTTGTACCAAGCTTACCACGCCGAACACCTTGCCGACAAATTGAGCATATAGCAACGTTCTCCTCCTTGGCGCTAACAGAAAAGAAGTCCCAAACTGGGGAGGAGAACTTTCTGGCACTGCTGGATGTGCCACTTTCAATACCAGATGAACTGGAGAGTGTGCTTGAAATGTGACCCTGTGCACCTAGACTGTGACTTTTACTACCACTACCTACTGAGATGGTTGAGCTGGATGTAGGTCCCTGCCGGGCCTTGGAAAATATGGCAGCTGGAGGTAGTGGTGGTGTAACCTGTGTTGGTGATATCCGTGCTACATCCCGCTCAGTAGCAGCCTTTCTGGATAGGGTGAGAATGTTGGTCTCCAATCCCTTTGGGGCGGGAGTAATGTGCGTGATGACTGGCTCGTCTTCATCAACATCATCACCCCCCTCTTTTACATCTATCTCCATAACTCTAAGTTTTTCTGGGACCTTCCTTTTCAGAAGCATTGTCTTGTGGCGTATATCACTCTCAGACTGAGCTGGTGGGAGCCAAGTGGCATCACGATCATCAGAAGCGGGGCTTGAAGAAGAAGATGATGGACTAAGCCTCCTTTTTCTTGCTGGTGGTCTGGAAGACAATAGATCTTCTGAAACAGTGGTTTGACTTTGCTCCACTTTGTCTGCAGGAATATCGATTTCCTGAAATTCCCCTACGTCAGGAGCAACAACTACTATGGTGGGCTGTTGCGGCCGCTGGTGTTATTGTTGCGGCCGCTGGTGTTCTTGTTGCGGCCGCTGCTGTTCTTGTTGCGGCCGCTGCTGTTCTTGTTGCGGCTGCTGCTGTTCTTGTTGCGGCTGCTGCTGTTCTTGTTGCGGCTGCACACTTATCTGCTGAGTTTGCGCCTGCATTGAACTTAATTGTGTACTACTTTGCGGTAATGACATTTCTTCAACATCGCTGCTCATTAGTAGACTGGCTACCTCTGCAACACTAAAGCCCTTGGACCTAGGTTGGTGGGGTTGGACCGCTGTGCTGCTCCCAGCTTGGTTCCTGGACAACACTGCTGCAGGCGTAACGTTTTTGGTGCCAAAAAATACATTGGCCGGCACACCACCAGTCGTGGTTAATGGCACTTCCTTTTTCTGTTCCTTCTTCTCACCGGCAACTTTCTTGGTACTGGACCTGGTACCTTTCTTTGGGGCCATCTTCTTCAGATTTCAGGCAGGATGCAGATGCACAACAAGTTCTGGTCACACGTGGACATGATGCGCAGCAGGACATCTGTCTGGCTGGCAGTACAACAGGTAACCGGGTGATGCTGATGGCACCTCCTCCTCTGTCTTTTGTGCACCTAAAAGCAAATAAGCCAGGAGAAGAACATCAGTGAAATGTTGCATTTGTTGTTGTGGTTCAGTTAATTAGTACTGTACTAGTGCAAACAAAAGATATAGTCTAGCCATTTATGACTGTTTAATTAAAATGGGCTATGTTATACTACTGTGTACAGTCACACACTACACTCTCAGGAAGGATAGGAAAGTTAATAATAACCACCAAAATAAAAATGTAATGGAAGCGGGGTGGACCCTATTTGCCATTAAATTATTTGAGCATCTCAGCATCCATGGAGCTGCTGCTGGCAAAGGGGGTGGGTGGATGGAAGCAGTAAGCCAAATAGCCAATAGGAAAACCATGCAGGCCTATGGCAAAAGCAGGACACTAATAACTCCCAGCCCAAACACAAAAAAAGACCTCCAGCCACATGAACACTCACAAATCACAAACAAGAAGGGGGCCTGGGAAACACCAGGAGCTGACAAAAGGCCTATAAAAGCCAGGTAAAGGATGCATGCTAAAGCACACTGCTCTGCCTTTTTAATGCAACAAAATGGAAATACGAACATTCAAAGGCCCCAAAAAGGTCTGCAGGGTGCATGCATTGTACACCAACACACCAGACACATACAACAAAAGCATGTCTTTAAGACAACCAACATCAGAAAGGCCACCCCAAAAAAACACACTTCCCCAACTCAATCCAATGTCATCCATGCCCTAAATGATGTCTAAATTCAACAGACCACACAGAAAACACTTGATTAATAAAGCTGTGGCTACCTGCTCTGATCCTAGTGGATGAAAGCAGGCCTGTTGGAAGACAAGGCCAGGCAAGCTTGCAAGCCTAGTCTTCAAAATGGCCACCAGCCACATGGCCAGGCCCAACATCAGAAAGCCCACCCCAAAAAAACACTTCCGCAACTCAATCCAATGCCATCCATGCCCTAAATGATGTCTAAATTAATCAGACCACACAGAAAACACTTGATTAATAAAGCTGTGGCTACCTGCTCTGATCCTAGTGGATTAAAAAGCAGGCCTGTTGGCAGACAAGGCCAGGCAAGCTTGCAGGCCTAGGCTTCAAAATGGCCACCAGCCACATGGCCAGGCCCAACAACATCAGAAAGCCCACCCCAAAAAAAACACACTTCCCCAACTCAATCTAATGCCATCCATACCATAAATGATGTCTAAATTCAAAAGACCACACAGAAAACACTTGATTAATAAAGCTGTGGCTACCTGCTCTGATCCTAGTGGATGAAAGCAGGCCCGTTGGCAGACAAGGGCAGGCAAGCTTGCAGGCCTAGGCTTCAAAATGGCCACCAGCCACATGGCCAGGCCCAACAATATCAGAAAGCCCACCCCAAAAAAACACACTTCCCCAACTCAATCTAATGCCATCCATGCCCTAAATGATGTCTAAATTCAACAGACCACACAGAAAACACTTGATTAATAAAGCTGTGGCTACCTGCTCTGATCCTAGTGGATTCAAAAGCAGGCCTGTTCGCAGACAGGACCAGGCAAGCTTGCAGGCCCAGGCTTCAACATGGCCACCAGTCACATGGCCAGGCCCAACAACATCAGAAAGCCCACCCCAAAAAAATACACTTCCCCAACTCAATCCAATGCCATCCATGCCCTAAATGATGTCTAAATTCAACAGACCACACAGAAAACACGTGATTAATAAAGCTGTGGCTACCTGCTCTGGTCCTAGTGGATGAAAGCAGGCCTGTTGGCAGACAAGGCCAGGCAAGCTTGCAGGCCTAGGCTTCAAAATGGCCACCAGCCACATGGCCAGGCCCAACAATAGCAGAAAGCCCACCCCAAAAAAACACACTTCCCCAACTCAATCCAATGCCATCCATGCCATAAATGATGTCTAAATTCAACAGACAACACAGAAAAAACTTGATTAATAAAGCTGTGGCTACCTGCTCTGATCCTAGTGGATGAAAGCAGGGCTGTTGGCAGACAAGGCCAGGCAAGCTTGCAGGCCTAGGCTTCAAAATGGCCACCAGCCACATGGCCAGGCCCAACAACATCAGAAGGCCCACCCCAAAAAAACACACTTCCCCAACTCAATCCAATGCCATCCATGCCCTAAATGATGCTTGAAAATGAAATACATTCACTAAGCACCAAAGGAACAGTTGCTTCATCATGCACACACCCATGAGGCCATGCCCATGACTAGCTCGGGCCTGCTACTGACTACTACTACCCACAACATTTAAAAAAAAAGGAATGATGATAGTTACCAAAAATACATTTTAGTTACAACAACTGCAATGCCCACAATCAAACAGACACAACAACCACTTACTTGTAAAATATCCAAATCAAAAAATCCTCAAATCCAATTGCAATGATGCAGCAGACAAAAAGAGTGATCTTTCCAGCTTTAAATCCAAAGGCAGAATGAGCAGGAGATGGACAAAGCACTGGGAGGAGCCTGCTGGACAGGAACAGGAAGTTGGAGATTCTGTGTCACTTCCTCCCTCTCCCCACCTTTTTAAAAAGGACTCCTTGCACAAAAAAGGACAGCCAAATGTCAATCTGAGGAGTTGTTTTCATCCAAAATCATCATTTGCAGAAGGTTTCATGCTGCTAGAGCTGATATTCTTCTCCAAATTGAAAATTTTACATGTTCGAGTTCTCGAGCTTCACATTACTTCTGCCGGATGTCGGTGGCGTGTCGAAAATGACTTGATCGCGTTCTCTCGCTCCCTGTCACGTTGGATATGACGTGTTCGGGGTCTCTTCCTCCTTTTCGCGTTCGATTAGACGTGCCCGCGTCCTCACTCTCTCGCTCGCGGTGGAGAATGAGGTGTTCGAGATCTCAATCTTCTCATACTCGCGCGGTGCATGATCGCGAGAAGAATGACGTGGTCGCGCGACAAATGACGTGATCACGCGACAAGTGACAATAATGCGAGCGCGAATTGTTGCGAGACAGCGCAAAATGGCTACCAACAATCCAATACTCGTGGAGAACGCGACCGGGTCGGAAAAACTTGTCAGCGAATGCGGGGATTCAGGTAAGGCAATCGCGCGCACGCGAGAATGTATTTTTTTACAGCGCGAGCAAGAAACAAATTATAGCTAAGCTGCGGATTGCGGAAATGCTGACATTTTCACGCTTTCCACGGAACGCGAAAATGCCAAATTATCGCAATTTCCACGAACGGAACGGAATTTTGGCCCAGGTTTACTCGTAACCAAAAGAGGGAAGGTCAATGCCTGCAAGAGTCATTTTAAATTTGGGGATAATAAATCTACTCAAGAAAGTCTAGACACACAAAACAAAGACCATTGACATAAATCTACTCTCGTCACTCTGATGGGCGTGGCCACCACTGTGGCCTGCTGGATCCTGTAGTACCAAATATTATTCCTCAAGTGAGATGCTGTGACCAGGCTCGAAGTATCATCATAATGAATTCCCAAGTGGGTGGCGATGACTCTCTTATGCCGCTTCTCGTGCTCAAAGTGTTAATCCATTGGGGCACACCTGCCCTTAAGTTGCAGCGTAGGTTAACGTCGCAACAGGACTGTAACACAGCGGGGCTCCCTCGCGGCTCAGGCTGCGCCGCAACAAATCCACAAACACACTTTGCCTGGAGTGAGGAAGCCCAACACAGGTGAGTGAAAAGTAACCACTTCTTTAATGGAAAAACGGCTCGGGAACACAGCAGAAGTGCCTCGCAGATAGTAAGTCCTGTGGTCTTGCCCGACGCGTTTCATGCTGTTGAAGCATTTCCTCAGGGGCTCGCAGGTGAACAGGAGTCTCTGGTCACAGCGGTTAAATAGGCTCCATAACATAACTCAGTCCCTGCCCTGATGGGCGTGGCCACCACTGTGGCCTGCTGGATCCTGTAGTACCAAATATTATTCCTCAAGTGAGATGCTGTGACCAGGCTCGAAGTATCATCATAATGAATTCCCAAGTGGGTGGCGATGACTCTCTTATGCCGCTTCTCGTGCTCAAAGTGTTAATCCATTGGGGCACACCTGCCCTTAAGTTGCAGCGTAGGTTGACGTCGCAACAGGACTGTAACACAGCGGGGCTCCCTCGCGGCTCAGGCTGCGCCGCAACAAATCCACAAACACAGTTTGCCTGGAGTGAGGAAGCCCAACACAGGTGAGTGAAAAGTAACCACTTCTTTAATGGAAAAACGGCTCGGGAACACAGCAGAAGTGCCTCGCAGAAAGTAAGTCCTGTGGTCTTGCCCGACGCGTTTCATGCTGTTGAAGCATTTCCTCAGGGGCTCGCAGGTGAACAGGAGTCTCTGGTCACAGTGGTTAAATAGGCTCCATAATGTAACTCAGTCCCTGCCCTGATGGGCGTGGCCACCACTGTGGCCTGCTGGATCCTGTAGTACCAAATATTATTCCTCAAGTGAGATGCTGTGACCAGGCTCGAAGTATCATCATAATGAATTCCCAAGTGGGTGGCGATGACTCTCTTATGCCGCTTCTCGTGCTCAAAGTGTTAATCCATTGGGGCACACCTGCCCTTAAGTTGCAGCGTAGGTTGACGTCGCAACAGGACTGTAACACAGCGGGGCTCCCTCGCGGCTCAGGCTGCGCCGCAACAAATCCACAAACACAGTTTGCCTGGAGTGAGGAAGCCCAACACAGGTGAGTGAAAAGTAACCACTTCTTTAATGGAAAAACGGCTCGGGAACACAGCAGAAGTGCCTTGCAGAAAGTAAGTCCTGTGGTCTTGCCCGACGCGTTTCATGCTGTTGAAGCATTTCCTCAGGGGCTCGCAGGTGAACAGGAGTCTCTGGTCACAGCGATTAAATAGGCTCCATAACGTAACTCAGTCCCTGCCCTGATGGGCGTGGCCACCACTGTGGCCTGCTGGATCCTGTAGTACCAAATATTATTCCTCAAGTGAGATGCTGTGACCAGGCTCTGCGAGGCACTTCTGCTGTGTTCCCGAGCCGTTTTTCCATTAAAGAAGTGGTTACTTTTCACTCACCTGTGTTGGGCTTCCTCACTCCAGGCAAACTGTGTTTGTGGATTTGTTGCGGCGCAGCCTGAGCCGCGAGGGAGCCCCGCTGTGTTACAGTCCTGTTGCGACATCAACCTACGCTGCAACTTAAGGGCAGGTGTGCCCCAATGGATTAACACTTTGAGCACGAGAAGCGGCATAAGAGAGTCATCGCCACCCACTTGGGAATTCATTATGATGATACTTCGAGCCTGGTCACAGCATCTCACTTGAGGAATAATATTTGGTACTACAGGATCCAGCAGGCCACAGTGGTGGCCACGCCCATCAGGGCAGGGACTGAGTTACGTTATGGAGCCTATTTAACCGCTGTGACCAGAGACGCCTGTTCACCTGCGAGCCCCTGAGGAAATGCTTCAACAGCATGAAACGCGTCGGGCAAGACGACAGGACTTACTTTCTGCGAGGCACTTCTGCTGTGTTCCCGAGCCGTTTTTCCATTAAAGAAGTGGTTACTTTTCACTCACCTGTGTTGGGCTTCCTCACTCCAGGCAAACTGTGTTTGTGGATTTGTTGCGGCGCAGCCTGAGCCGCGAGGGAGCCCCGCTGTGTTACAGTCCTGTTGCGACGTCAACCTACGCTGCAACTTAAGGGCAGGTGTGCCCCAATGGATTAACACTTTGAGCACGAGAAGCGGCATAAGAGAGTCATCGCCACCCACTTGGGAATTCATTATGATGATACTTCGAGCCTGGTCACAGCATCTCACTTGAGGAATAATATTTGGTACTACAGGATCCAGCAGGCCACAGTGGTGGCCACGCCCATCAGGGCAGGGACTGAGTTACGTTATGGAGCCTATTTAACCGCTGTGACCAGAGACGCCTGTTCACCTGCGAGCCCCTGAGGAAATGCTTCAACAGCATGAAACGTGTCGGGCAAGACCACAGGACTTACTTTCTGCGAGGCACTTCTGCTGTGTTACCGAGCCGTTTTTCCATTAAAGAAGTGGTTACTTTTCACTCACCTGTGTTGGGCTTCCTCACTCCAGGCAAACTGTGTTTGTGGATTTGTTGCGGCGCAGCCTGATCCGCGAGGGAGCCCCGCTGTGTTACAGTCCTGTTGCGACGTCAACCTACGCTGCAACTTAAGGGCAGGTGTGCCCCAATGGATTAACACTTTGAGCACGAGAAGCGGCATAAGAGAGTTATCGCCACCCACTTGGGAATTCATTATGATGATACTTCGAGCCTGGTCACAGCATCTCACTTGAGGAATAATATTTGGTACTACAGGATCCAGCAGGCCACAGTGGTGGCCACGCCCATCAGGGCAGGGACTGAGTTACGTTATGGAGCCTATTTAACCGCTGTGACCAGAGACGCCTGTTCACCTGCGAGCCCCTGAGGAAATGCTTCAACAGCATGAAACGCGTCGGGCAAGACCACAGGACTTACTTTCTGCGAGGCACTTCTGCTGTGTTCCCGAGCCGTTTTTCCATTAAAGAAGTGGTTACTTTTCACTCACCTGTGTTGGGCTTCCTCACTCCAGGCAAACTGTGTTTGTGGATTTGTTGCGGCGCAGCCTGAGCCGCGAGGGAGCCCCGCTGTGTTACAGTCCTGTTGCGACGTCAACCTACGCTGCAACTTAAGGGCAGGTATGCCCCAATGGATTAACACTTTGAGCACGAGAAGCGGCATAAGAGAGTCATTGCCACCCACTTGGGAATTCATTATGATGATACTTCGAGCCTGGTCACAGCATCTCACTTGAGGAATAATATTTGGTACTACAGGATCCAGCAGGCCACAGTGGTGGCCACACCCATCAGTGCAGGGACTGAGTTACGTTATGGAGCCTATTTAACCGCTGTGACCAGAGACGCCTGTTCACCTGCGAGCCCCTGAGGAAATGCTTCAACAGCATGAAACGCGTCGGGCAAGACCACAGGACTTACTTTCTGCGAGGCACTTCTGCTGTGTTCCCGAGCCGTTTTTCCATTAAAGAAGTGGTTACTTTTCACTCACCTGTGTTGGGCTTCCTCACTCCAGGCAAACTGTGTTTGTGGATTTGTTGCAGCGCAGCCTGAGCCGCGAGGGAGCCCCGCTGTGTTACAGTCCTGTTGCGACGTCAACCTACGCTGCAACTTAAGGGCAGGTGTGCCCCAATGGATTAACACTTTGAGCACGAGAAGCGGCATAAGAGAGTTATCGCCACCCACTTGGGAATTCATTATGATGATACTTCGAGCCTGGTCACAGCATCTCACTTGAGGAATAATATTTGGTACTACAGGATCCAGCAGGCCACAGTGGTGGCCACGCCCATCAGGGCAGGGACTGAGTTACGTTATGGAGCCTATTTAACCGCTGTGACCAGAGACGCCTGTTCACCTGCGAGCCCCTGAGGAAATGCTTCAACAGCATGAAACGCGTCGGGCAAGACCACAGGACTTACTTTCTGCGAGGCACTTCTGCTGTGTTCCCGAGCCGTTTTTCCATTAAAGAAGTGGTTACTTTTCACTCACCTGTGTTGGGCTTCCTCACTCCAGGCAAACTGTGTTTGTGGATTTGTTGCGGCGCAGCCTGAGCCGCGAGGGAGCCCCGCTGTGTTACAGTCCTGTTGCGACGTCAACCTACGCTGCAACTTAAGGGCAGGTATGCCCCAATGGATTAACACTTTGAGCACGAGAAGCGGCATAAGAGAGTCATTGCCACCCACTTGGGAATTCATTATGATGATACTTCGAGCCTGGTCACAGCATCTCACTTGAGGAATAATATTTGGTACTACAGGATCCAGCAGGCCACAGTGGTGGCCACACCCATCAGTGCAGGGACTGAGTTACGTTATGGAGCCTATTTAACCGCTGTGACCAGAGACGCCTGTTCACCTGCGAGCCCCTGAGGAAATGCTTCAACAGCATGAAACGCGTCGGGCAAGACCACAGGACTTACTTTCTGCGAGGCACTTCTGCTGTGTTCCCGAGCCGTTTTTCCATTAAAGAAGTGGTTACTTTTCACTCACCTGTGTTGGGCTTCCTCACTCCAGGCAAACTGTGTTTGTGGATTTGTTGCGGCGCAGCCTGAGCCGCGAGGGAGCCCCGCTGTGTTACAGTCCTGTTGCGATGTCAACCTACGCTGCAACTTAAGGGCAGGTGTGCCCCAATGGATTAACACTTTGAGCACGAGAAGCGGCATAAGAGAGTCACCGCCACCCACTTGGGAATTCATTATGATGATACTTCGAGCCTGGTCACAGCATCTCACTTGAGGAATAATATTTGGTACTACAGGATCCAGCAGGCCACAGTGGTGGCCACGCCCATCAGGGCAGGGACTGAGTTACGTTATGGAGCCTATTTAACCGCTGTGACCAGAGACGCCTGTTCACCTGCGAGCCCCTGAGGAAATGCTTCAACAGCATGAAACGCGTCGGGCAAGACCACAGGACTTACTTTCTGCGAGGCACTTCTGCTGTGTTCCCGAGCCGTTTTTCCATTAAAGAAGTGGTTACTTTTCACTCACCTGTGTTGGGCTTCCTCACTCCAGGCAAACTGTGTTTGTGGATTTGTTGCAGCGCAGCCTGAGCCGCGAGGGAGCCCCGCTGTGTTACAGTCCTGTTGCGACGTCAACCTACGCTGCAACTTAAGGGCAGGTGTGCCCCAATGGATTAACACTTTGAGCACGAGAAGCGGCATAAGAGAGTCATCGCCACCCACTTGGGAATTCATTATGATGATACTTCGAGCCTGGTCACAGCATCTCACTTGAGGAATAATATTTGGTACTACAGGATCCAGCAGGCCACAGTGGTGGCCACGCCCATCAGGGCAGGGACTGAGTTACGTTATGGAGCCTATTTAACCGCTGTGACCAGAGACGCCTGTTCACCTGCGAGCCCCTGAGGAAATGCTTCAACAGCATGAAACGCGTCGGGCAAGACCACTGGACTTACTTTCTGCGAGGCACTTCTGCTGTGTTCCCGAGCCGTTTTTCCATTAAAGAAGTGGTTACTTTTCACTCACCTGTGTTGGGCTTCCTCACTCCAGGCAAACTGTGTTTGTGGATATATATATATATATATATATATATATATATATATATATATATATATATATATATATATTTTCCTGCGAACATTTTGGTATTTTGCTGGACACAGCACTCGCGTCGCCCCCCCTGGTGCTATCTCAGCGCATGGGGAGAGAGGAGGCAGTATTTATCTGCCTGATAAGGGGGACCTAAGAGGACTTTGTTACCTGCCTTCCTCACTGCAGCGGCTGTGGAACGCCGACCAACCGGAGTTGGAAGCATCACTTGGTGTTCAGTGGGTCCCTTCACTGCATGGGTCCCTGCGGCGAACTACGATGACCAGCATGCAGTGGGGGAGCAGGCACAGCACAAGGAGCTTCGCACCTGTGAGGCAGAGGAGGGCCGTGATCACATGACTGGGAGTGGTCACAGCAGATAAAACACCACAGTAATGGACCCCTGACAAGGATACAACTGAAACAGGCACTGAGGAATCCATTTGAAGGAAGAAACGCGTCTGCCAAGTGTTTCAGGGACCCTTTTTATGCTTGTGCATTGACAACAAATAAAGCCGCTTTTAAGTCCCCCGGAGCATGGTCACACTTTTTTCCTGTTGGAGGGAGAAAGACTGGTAACTATATATATATATATATATATATATATATATATATATATATATATATATATATCCTGCTCCAAAGACCCTCTCTCCCATCCAGAAAGAATGTAGCAGCACTCGCGAGTTTCTTTTGCTGGCCAGTTTATTACGTAGCGCTTCACAGACGCGTTTCGGGTTCTCCCTTCGTCAGTGTGTTTACTGATGAAGTAAAGGGTGCAGTGGAGCGACTATATATATATATATATATATATATATATATATATATTATCTACTGGCGGTCGCCAGTAGATAGTTATAGTTAGGACCGTGTTTCCATAAGAAATCTGAAAATTCTATTTTGAATAACTTTGGCGCCAGTTGACGAATCCTCGCAAATTTTTCAAAATAGGTGGGGCGCTCCGCTCCGCTCCTACCCTGAAAGTCTCGGGGTGATTAGTCAAGGGGGGGCCGAGAAAAAAGGGGGGTCCCAAAACACATTTTCCCCATGCATTTTTCCATAGGACCTTTAGTCGAAGGTACAGCCCGAACGGCTGAACAGAATTACGTGAAAGAGGTAGCCATAAGGTCAAGGAAGTGCCTTTTGAAGGTCTTGTGTAAATCTGTTCAGTATTTCCTGAGAAAATAGCAATTAAAACCATGTCAATATCTATACGCGTGCACCGTGCGCGCACTGTGCGCGCACCCTGCCGTGTGCGAGCGCAATTCTGATTGGTTGTTAGATGTCAGTAAACATTCGAATCGGTCGAAATCAGGAAGTGGCGGCCACCATTTTGTCTCTCGCAGTCTGGGGCAGTGAAAAACAAAGGTGGAGAACGTGAAAAGGGGGCAGGGTGGACAGTTCCTGACCCCCTAGCCTTTGTCAGGGGGTCACTGAAGGACCCCCAAGGGTGAAAAAAATATTTAATTTTTTTGTCGAGAATGCGCGGGGTGCGCGCAGGGAGCGTGCACGGTGCGCGCACGGCACGCACAACGCTTCGTGGGCGCTCGGTTCGCGAACGGTGAAAAACCTGAAAAAAAAAATATTAATAAATACATAACTTAGCATTTAAAAAACCATACAAATTCACTTAAAAACCATAGGTTTCACACACGTTATAGTTAGGAATTAGCATTTAAAAAACCTTGCAAATTCACTTATGAAAACCATAGGTTTCACACATGTTATAGTTAGCTGGACATTTCCCTCGTAAAAAACCAATGAAATTCCCCCGTTATAGTTAGTGCAGGCAACTATAACTCACGCGACCGCAATCCTCTGCTGATGACGTCAGATATTACATCACTGATTACATATGTGTCTTTCTGAAAAATAAATATTTGTAATATATGTATAGCTAAAGATTAATGGAAGAAGACATGGGTAAATAGGTGTCTAAATACAGTGATGTAATATCTGACGTCATCAGCAGAGGATTGCGGTCGCGTGAGTTATAGTTGCCTGCACTAACTATAACGGGGGAATTTCATTGGTTTTTTACGAGGGAAATGTCCAGCTAACTAGAAAATGTGTGAAACCCATGGTTTTTTAAGTGAATTTGCAAGGTTTTTTCAATGCTAATTCCTAACTATAACGTGTGTGAAACCTATGGTTTTTTAAGTGAATATATATATATATATATATATATATATATATATATTCACTGAAAAAACCATAGGTTTCACACATGTTATAGTTAGCGGAAATTTTACTGATAAAAAACCAATGAAATTCCCCCGTTATAGTTAGTGCAGGCAACTATAACTCACGCGACCGCAATCCTCTGCTGATGCTAATACTGTATTTAGACACTTATTTGCCCATGTCTTCTTCCATACATTTTTAGCTATACATATATTACAAATATTTTTTTTTCATAAAGACACATATGTCATCAGCAGAAGATTGCGGTCGCGTGAGTTATAGTTGCCTGCACTAACTATAACGGGGGAATTTCATTGGTTTTTTATCAGTAAAATTTCCGCTAACTATAACATGTGTGAAACCTATGGTTTTTTCAGTGAATTTGCAAGGTTTTTTAAATGCTAATTCCTAACTATAACGTGTGTGAAACCTATGGTTTTTTCAGTGAATTTGTACGGTTTTTTAAATGCTAAGTTACTTTACGCCATTCGTGGCGTGCGCGCCCACTTAACGCAGTTCGTTCCGTGCGCGCACGGTGCGCTTCGCGCACCGCGCGCCCACTTTACGCAGTTAGTGCCGTGCACGCACGGTGGGCACGCGGTGCGCTATGCGCACCGCGTGCCCACGTTACGCTAGATGGGCCATGTACGCACGATGCGCTTCGCGCACCGTGCGCACATGGAGGACATATGATGCACTTCGTTTTGAAAGGTAATATTTTAATTTTTCGTATATGTTATAAGCCATGCACAAATGGTGCCCTTCGGGCACCATTTGCACACGGGGTGGAGAGAGTGTGAATAATTTTTTTTTTCATTATTTTTTTTTTTTATATTTTAGTTTAACTCATCTTTGATAAGCCATGCACAATTGGTGCCCTTCGGGCACCAATTGCACACGGGGTGGGGAGAGTGTGGATAATTTTTTTTTTTTTATAATTTTTTACCGTACGCGTACGGTAAGCGTAATCGGCGAAATTAGCGAAAAAATAAAAATTCCGTTTTTGGCCTTGGGGGATCTTTGGGGACTCCCTCAACATTGCTATGTGTGTGGGAGCTGTCTAAACAGCCCCTTTACATGTTTTTGTGCTTTATATTTTAAACATCACTCTCAGTGCGAGAGAGAAAATGGCGGCCGCCGCTTCCTGGTTTTGGCCGATTCGAATGTTTACTAAGATCTAAGAGCCAATCAGAATCGCGCTCGCGCACGCCACCGTACGCGTACGGTAAGCGTACCGTAAGCGCACCGTAAGCTGGCTCAGATATATATATTGATTTAAAGGCTATTTTCTCAGAATCTACTGAACAGATTTACACCAAACCTACAAAAGGCACTTCCTTGACCTGAGGACTACCTCTCTGCCAAATTTCTAGTAATTCTGTTCAGCCGTTCGGGCTGTAGCCCTGTCTAAAGGTCCTATGGAAAAATGCATCGGAAAAACGCGTTTTGGGACCCCCGCTTTTATCTCAGCCCCCGCTTGACGAATCCCCCCGAGACTTTCAGGGTAGGAGCGGAGCGTAGCGCCCCACCTATTTTGAAAAATTTGCAAGGATTCGTCGACCGGCGCCAAAGTTATTCAAAATAGAATGTTGCGGATTTCCTATGGAAACGTGGTCCTAACTATAACTACCTACTGGCGACCGCCAGTAGGTAATATTACCTACTGGCGGTCGCCAGTAGGTAGTTATAGTTAGGACCCTGTTTCCATAGGAAATCCGCAACATTCTATTTTGAATAACTTTGGCGCCGGTCGACGAATCCTCGCGAATTTTTCACCGCGCGCCCACTTTACGCAGTTAGTGCCGTGCACGCACGGTGGTCACGCGGTGCGCTGCGCGCACCGCGTGCCCACGTTAAGCGGGATGGGCCATGTACGCACGATGCGCTTCGCGCACCGTGCGCACATGGGGGACATATTATGCGCATCTTTGCGAAATGTATTCTTTGTTAAATTCATAATAGTAATATGCCATGCACAAATGGTGCCCTTCGGGCACCATTTGCACACGGGGTGGGGAGAATGTGGATAATTTTTTTTTTTATAAATTTTTACCGTACGCGCACGGTAAGCGTAATCGGCGATTTTCCGAAAAAAAATAAAAAAAATTTTTGGGGCTTGGGAGTGGTTTGGGGACCCCTGTATCAATGCTGGGTGGTTAGGATCTCATGAAACTGCCTCTTTACACATTTTTGTGGTTCGTTTTTGCTGCCCAACTCAGGGAGCGAGAGAGAAAATGGCGGCCGCCGCTTCCGGGTTTAGACCGATTCGAATGTTTACTAAGAGCTAAGAGCCAATCAAAATCGCGCTCGCGCACGCCACCCTACGCGTACGGTAAGCGCACCGTAAGCGCACCGTACGCTGGCACAGATATATATATTGATTTAAAGGCTATTTTCTCAGAATCTACTGAACAGATTTACACCAAACCTACAAAAGGCCCTTACTTGACCTGAGGACTACCTCTCTGCCAAATTTCAAGTAATTCTGTTCAGCCGTTCGGGCTGTAGCTGTGTCTAAAGGTCCTATGGAAAAATGCATGGGAAAAACGCGTTTTGGGACCCCCCTTTTATCTCAGCCCCCACTTCACGAATCCCCCCGAGACTTTCAGGGTAGGAGCGGAGCGTAGCGCCCCACCTATTTTGAAAAATTCGCGAGGATTCGTCGACCGGCGCCAAAGTTATTCAAAATAGAATGTTGCGGATTTCCTATGGAAACGTGGTCCTAACTATAACTACCTACTGGCGACCGCCAGTAGGTAATATATATATATATATCTCCTACTGGTGGTCTCCAGTAGGAAGTTATAGATAGGACCCATTAAAAAAACTTTTTTCATTTGCCAATATCTTTGGCGCCGTTTGACAAATCTTCGCGAAATTTTTAAAACTAGTGGTTCACTCAGGTCAGCTCCTGTCTTAAAAGTATTGGGGTGATTCGTCGATCAGGGGCTAAGAAAAAAGGGGGTCCCACAACTCGTTTTCTCTATGTCAATTTCCATAGGAAACTTTAGACAAAGCTTTAGTCCGGACTGCTGAACGGAGTAAACACCAAATTTTGCAAAAAGGTAGGTCTTGGTTCAGAAAGTGTTCTTTTCTTTTAAATGGTGTAAATTAGTTCTGTAGTTCCTGAGAAATTCAAAAATAAAAAAAAATATCGTTATCTAGTGAAGGGAGAGGATTCGCAAATCCTCCAGACCACGAGCTTCATTCTGATCGGCTGCCAACACTCCAAACCAAGAAGTGTTGACAGCCATCTTGTGACTGATTCGCATAATAAATTATGGATTATTTTGAAAGAGATGGGAGTGGATGAAAACGTTATACTTTTCATCAGACAATTATACTCCCAGTCTACTGCATGTGTTCGATGCGGAGGTCAGGGCGAATGTATAAGAACTTTCCCAATCCTCCGGGGGTTAGGCAAGGTTGTGTCTTACCCCCTCATTTATTCTCAATGTATACCAATGGTGTGGAATCAGCAGTGAGTCCTGAGGTGTCTGAAGTACCCATGGTAAACAAGAAACAGCTACCTATACTGCTCTAAGCTGACAACGCCGTATCGGTTGCTAGGACAGGTGTAGCTCTCCAAAAATTAATAAATAAATATGTCTCATATATAGCAGAACTAGATCTACAAGTCAATGATTAAAACACATTTGTCCTTATAGCAGGGAAGCAGCCCAAAGAAATGACCATAAATGTTTATTGCTACACGAAAAATTGAAATGACTAAGTCTTTTCCATATTTGGGGGTACTCTTTAATAGTGAAGGGACTTGGACAAATATGGTTGAAAACAGATGTAACACTAGAAAAGAACACCATGGCCATTCGCTCTTTTGAAAAAAAAACTAGGCTCAAAGCCACTGGAACCAATCAAAAAAATTGATGGCGCCAAAGCTATTGCTTCAGCCACATATGGAGCAGGGATTTGGGACATATCCAAAACTGGGCTACTGCAAAAGAAAGAAGATAGGTTTTTTAAAAAGCTATTCTCTCTCCTGAAAGGTTGCTCAAATTATATTATGCAACAAGAGCTGAAAGTCCAATTTATATCTGATTTGATTTTTATAGCTCCGGGCCTACTTTGGCACTTAATCTGAACCAGAGAAACAGTGGGACTTACTCAAAATATTATCACAGATTGCTTATCCCTTGATAAGGCGCTTCATGTTCCCCGGTTGTGTTATGTAAAGGCCACATTGTCAAAGCTGGGCTTAGAGACCCTATGTACAGATTCCTTTACCTACACGGGTATCTCAAAAGTGGAAATTAAATCATGTGCTAAAGAGCATAGGGTGAAAGAAAGATATGCTTCTAACTGCAACAAAAACATGGTGGCATTATATTTGGGCCTTCTGTCTGTCCCTGGGGAAGCACATTCATATCTGATATCCGTGACAAATGCTCGACATAGATTTGTACTTCTGAGATTTATATTAAATCTTATTCTGTGCATGCTGGCCTTCCCATCAGGGAAATACTCAATTAATGAACTCTCAGTTTGACCCTGTGATGGCATATCTAATCAATCTAATCTTCATTTTATATTTTTCTGTAAATTTTATTCTTGTGCACGGAAAATGTATTTTCGCCCACTGTTTTTAAAATATAAATTTGCACAATGTCGCCCAGCCTTATTTTTCCTCCGATTGCTCCCAAAACCATATGTAAACTCCTGTGCTGCATAATATCTATGTATGGTTTTATCAAAAAGAAGACTAATGAGCTGATAGATTATATTTTAATAGTACGTGGCACTGTTTAGCACTTCATATGGCACGCTCTTTGCTGTCCGCAAACGAGTTTTTCCCGGTATTGCACTAAGCACTCTTTGAGCTACTGAAAGAATTCTTCACGTTTTAACTAATGTTCTGGATAATGTTTTAACACGGTTTTCCATTTTGTGTTTTTATTGAAATTTGATGGTGATGTATTATAATTTTAACATGTGAATTATTAAGATCGAATAAAGTCAAATTGATTGATTGATTGACTTGGTACTGAGTTAGTAGAAAAAAGGATAACAAAACAAGAAAAGGGAGCAGGGTAGAAACACCCTGATCCCCTAGGCCTGCTCAGGGGGTCCCACAAGGACCCCCAGGGCCCAAAAAATCATTTTGTAAAACATTTTCGCCCGAATACGGCTGATATATATATTTTTTTTAAATGAAGTGTGGGCTCCGGCGCTTTGTTTCTTTGAGCCCCCAGGTGGGCCAGGTCCCAGGAGCAATGTGCCATATATATGGGGGGCCGCATGGGCCCCCACAGCCTATGTGCTTAATTTACTATGTGCGGGGGCACGTGGCCTCCCTGCAGACCTGGGGACCACCACCTCCCCGGGGCTTTATTAATTAATGGGCGGGGGCCTCTAGGGCGCCCCCAAGTCCTGGGGACCGCTATCTCCCCATGGCTTCCTTCATTAATGAACATCAAATTTGTACGGGTTGCACACCTTTCTATTTATTTATAATGAATTTATCCCAAACATTTTTTAACTTCAAGTTTTTACATTGCGTGCTCAATGGCGTCGTGCCTAGCCCAAACAGCACGTATTAAACTAATATTGCAGGTCCCCCCAAGCACAGGGAACTACCACCTCCCTGGGGCTTTCATTAATTAAGTGCAGGGGCCTCGCGGGCGACCCAAGTCCCGGGAACCGCCACCTCCCAGGGGCTTTCTACATGAATGGGCAGGGGGCCTTGAGGGCCCCATCAAGCCCCAGGGACCACCACCTCCCCGGGGCACTAATTATTATTGTATGGGGGTCTGTTGGGTACCCCCGGCCCCTGTGACTACCACATCCCCGGGGCTTTAAACTTGTTGGAGGGGGGCTGCGTGGCCCCCCTTGTGGAGGCCTAGATGGCCCTGGGGACCGCCACCTCACAGGGCCAGCTCCTGCAATGTCCCAATGTGCCCACCACCAGGACATTGCAGTTTGCAATGACAGGGCGGGAGCCATTCAAACTCTGCCTCACGAAGCAAAGCAGTATTGCTTTTTGACAAGGGGAGCTGCATGTCAGCAGCTCCCTTTGTCCAAAAGCAATGCCGGCTCCTGCAGGAGGTGGTGAGCTGGCTGGGACCGCAGGGGCATTGGGGCTCCCCTCGCGGTCCCCAACGTAAGGCCAGTCCCCAGAGCTATAATTGGCCTCAGAAGGGGGTCAGCGCGGCCCCCCTCCAAAATAGGAAAAAATAAAAATCAAAGCTGGCCAGGCCACAGAGGATAGGGTCCCCGGGGCCAATAGTGGCCCAGGGAAGGATCGCCACATGGCCCCCCTCGCGGGATTTGGTAAAAATTATTTTTTTTAAACGAGGCAATGCCCTGGGGGATGGGGTCCCTGGGGCCAATAATGGCATCCTTGGAAATATTTTTTGGGTTTGAAAATAAAAACTGTTGCCATGCCCCAGTGGATGGGGTCCCGGGGCCGAAATTAGCCTCGGAAAGGGGGCTACTCAGCCCCCTTCCCATTTTTTTTTTAAAGAAATGTCAAAGTCCCTGAAAGATGGGGTCCCCAGGGCCCATAAATTATCGAGAGCAGGGGGGCCACACAGCTCCCATTCTAACTATGAAAAAAAAGGAGAGAAAAAAGCCGGGATCTCGCCAGAGGCTCCGCCTCCTTCCTGCACCACCCTGCAAATGCGCCTCCTGGTGCGTTCTGGGATGGGGGATTAAGTCCTCTAGATTTCTAAGGGTCTTTAGGGGCCAACTAACCCACCAGGTACCTCCAGTAATCCCCACACAGTGGGATTGCTGAGAGGTGGTCTGAGGCCACGCCCCTTTTTACACCACTCTGCAAATGCTCCTCTTGGCACACTGCTGGTGGGGCGATGAGGTCCTCTTGTGTCCTCAGGACCTCAAGACTAAAGTGGACTTCATCCCCCAAGCAGCAGTGTACCAGGAGACAGGGAGTGGTGTAAAAAGGGGGCATGCTAGGACCACTCTCAGAAATCCAGCTGTTTGTGGCTTACTAGAGATAGCAGGAGGGCTAGTTGGTCCCCATAGACCCTCAGGCCCCCAAGGCCAACTACCCTTCCTGTTACCTCTGGTAGATTCCACACAGTGGTATTGCTAGGAAGTCTTCAGAGGCCATGCCCCCTTTCTCCACCATTCTGCAAACATGCCTCCTGGCACACTATGGGTTGGGGGATGAAGTCTACTTTACTTTTGAGGGACTTTGAGGGCCAAGAAGCCCTCCTGGTACCTCCTGTAAGTCCTACGCAGCAGAATTCCTGAGCGCTGTGCGGAGGGCCAGTCCCCTTTCTGCACCACTCTGCAAACCCAACTACTACGTTATAGTTATAAAGTAGCATTTAAAAAGTCTTAGAAATTCACTGAAAAAACCATAGGTTTCAGGGACGTTTTGGTTAGTAATAAGCATTTAAAAAACTTTCAAAATTCACTGAAAAAAACACAGGATTCAGGGACCTTATAGTTAGTCTGACATTTCACTTGTCACAACCAGAGAAATTCAGCCGTTATAGTTAGTTAGTTGAACTAGCTATAACTTGCGCTCCCGCAATGCACTGCTGATGACGTCACATATTACATCACTCATGACATGGTCAGTGACATCACTGATGACATCACTGAATGTCTCTTGTTTTGTGAGAGTGAAATGTCAGACTAACTATAACGACCCTGAAACCTGTGTTTTTTTCAGTTAATATGTATATATATATATATCCATGTTAGAAATGGGATTTCTGGTTGGCTCGGACTTGCGCCAAAGCCAGGCAGAAACCACCACTCTAGTCAGGGCTGGGGAGTTACACGCCAAAGATAACCCCTGCTCACCCCCTTGGTAGCTTGGCACGAGCAGTCAGGCTTATCCCGGAGGCAATGTGTAAAGCGTTTGCGCGCGCACCCAGCAACAACACCCAAGGCCCACCATAAAAGAAACTCCACACAAGGTATTATATAAAAATAGCCTTTGTATTATACCAAACACATTAGATAAAAACACACACTTTACAAGGTGCCAACAGGCACGGGCAGAATTGACAGGGGACTATTTACATGGGACAGGGCCTCATGGACCACTGTCAGGAATAAGCACTTTGTAGAAATATCACTTTAGAACATAGCACATATAATCACTGTAGCACCAATTAGAAAATTTAGCGCACAACCAGTAACCACTGGTAAATGTTAAGTACCACCTACGCAACCCTAACCACCTTAGGAGAATATTGCACAGGGAACCAGGACCTCACTAGTACCACCTGTACTAGGAGAAAAACAACCACCTAAATATCACAATACCTGTAGGGGTATAATCACATTACACATGATGCATCACAACACATTCAGAGGTGTAGGGAAGGAAAACACATGATGCATAACTTACATTCAGCGGTGTAAGAACAAGGCACATGACGCATAAAAACACATTCAGAGCTGCAGGAAGACACAATTGCGCCAAACTTACATAAGTCACCACCTGTGACTGTCCCTAGGCCAACTGGCCTTGTTGGGGCTAGGACGCCCTGTGTCCCAGTGTCAGGGGCCTAAACAGAGCAGCTGCCCACGAAGTGCTGGGCAGCTGTAGAACAATGATGGGGCCAACGCTGGAACCTTGCAGGCTCTGGCCAACTGACTTTTGAGCCCCTCTGGGCTATAAACAAAGGACTGGCCCCTTGGAGCCTCGCTGGGCTCAAACACCCAGAAATGCCCCCTAGAGCCTCCGTGGCTCTGAACAACACTGGGGGCAAGGTGGGAGTGGCCCGCTGCCTTCTGGGGCCGCTCTAACACTGAACAACTGGTGCCCGCCTGAGCCTCGTGGGCTCACAGACAAACAATGTCCCGGTCACGTGGGAGCGCACTAGCGCTCTGAAATGAACAATGTGGGGCGTGTTGGAGCCCTCTCTAGGCTCTTAGACAATGAAGATTGCCCCCGTAACGTTGGAGCCTTCTCGGGGCTCTTTAAACAAATACGTGGCCCCCAACGTTGGAGCGCCGCTCAAGGAGTAAGCCGGTCTGGGACTGGCACCCACAGCACACGCACGGAGTCCCCCAGCCCTCCACACTTACCGGGCTGCTCTCTGGGGACTCCCGCGTTGTTACCGCTCTTCGCTGGCTGCTCTCCGCTGTGGGTGGTAGCACTCCGGCAGGGCGCCAGTGTTTTGCGGCCTTGCTTCACCCGGTCCCCGTCTTCGGGACCGGGACTTCGCTCTGGTCTTTCCTTCAGTCGCCTTCTTCGTCACCGGAGCGCGGGGTAGGCTCCCGTTTGCTTCCGGGTGGAGGCCCCGCCCACGTCCCAGTGAGAGCTGCCTGACTTCCTGAGAGCCCGGCCGCGGAAGTGATTCTAGATTACGGCATTAAGAGGGGTAGGCTCCCTTGTTATGAGAAATATACGGCGGGGTGGGCACCCGCCGTGAGAGGCAAACCAGTAAGCGGGGTGGGCACCCGCCAACGAGCACAACAATGCGGGGTGGGCACCTGCTATGAATCCAGGGCAAAGCGGGGGAATCCCTACGTCGGGGTTCCCTCCTAGGTTATCCTAGCACCGCGCTGCTGGCCACAGATGCAGGCGCTTCTCAGCAAATTAGTATAGCGCTCCCCAGGCGCTTTGAGCAAGGTCCAGTAACAGAGTCCTGGCAAAGTTCAGGAAGGTAGGCAGGGGGGCAAGGCTGGGCCAGGGGCCAGCTCACTGGGCCCTCCAGGCAGGAAGGCAGTCCCAAGTGGCGGTTCCTCCTGGCCTCCAGCAGCAGAAGCAGCCCCCCTCAGATAGGATCCTGGAAGAGAACATTTTACATGGGGTCACAGCCCCTTCTTATCCACAGGTTTACCTTTGTTTCAAGGTGCAGGGGAGGGGCGAACCAGTTACAACTGGTTCCTGAGCACTTTGTTTTGCTCAGCCCCTCTCCCTATTCAGAGGACAGGCCAGGATCATCAGTCGCACCACAGGGGGTGGAGCCAGCATTGTGTGGGGAAAGCCCAGCCCTATTCAGGTCCTAGGTGTACTCCTCCCCCCCATCTGGCTACTGATCTCCCCATTCCCCACTGGGTGACTCATCCTGACTCTGGGGATTCCCTAGCCCATCACATGACCTCGGCCAGCCAATCACGCGCCAGGCAGTCACTGCACATTTATGCCAGCGTCTAGAAGTGGCACTTCCACACTAGGTACATGGACACCGCACACATCATCGCACAGCATTTAATCACACGAGTCCGTACATACCAAACTCGCACCTGCACTCCCCACGCATCAGGAACTACCAGGGACACATACATTCCCCCATGCATTCCTATGGGAGGGCTGGCCAACCTCACTACACGCATGCACTTTACCCTGGGACACAGCGGTAAAGTGCGCAGAAGCCAAAAATTACTAACACTAGGTCACAATTAAAGCAAAAATTTTCAGGTGTGAACTGGCCAGAAGGGCCAAGTCCAACCATCCAACATCCAGGAAGCACCCAAGAGAGAGACCACAGGAAGAAAATAAAGTAATTCTTTAATGATCGTCAACTTGCCAGCTGTTCCAGCACCAAGATAAGGCATCACATTTCTAGCCAGACGCGTTTCAGGATTATTTCCTTTCTTCGGTGGCTTGTCAGAAGAAGTGAAAAGTCGCACTGCTCACGCTTGAGTTAAAGTTCAAATCACCCGCCCCCGTGGGCGTGGCTGTCACCACATCCTTCTGGTAATTGTAGTCCGTTTACCCCAGTGGGTGTTTCTCTCGCGCTGCCAATGTTACCCCAGTGGGTGCGCTTTAACTTCTCCATCTTTACAGCAAATATTGAATCCCATGTGGGTTGGTGCCTATCAAAGCGCTGTGTCTGCCATGCTTTGTAGTCGTCGATTGAAACTTCATGCAGGCTGCAGCCCTGAAATGCAGCTACACACACCTTCCTTCCGATACGTCTAGCTCTCAGTTGGAGCCAAACCGGACCCGCGAAAACCAGCAGTGGGTCTCTCTCAGCGGCTGTGCAAAGCCGTATATATCCAACATCCAGGAAGCACCCAAGAGAGAGACCACAGGAAGAAAATAAAGTAATACTTTAATGATCGTCAACTTGCCAGCTGTTACAGCACCAAGATAAGGCATCAAAGTTCTAGCCAGACACGTTTCAGGATTATTTCCTTTCTTCAGTGGCTTGTCAGAAGAAGTGAAAAGTCGCGCTGTTCACGCTCGAGTTAAAGTTCAAATCACCCGCCCCCGTGGGCGTGGCTGTCACCACATCCTTCTGGTAATTGTAGTCCGTTTACCCCAGTGGGTGTTTCTCTCGCGCTGCCAATGTTACCCCAGTGGGTGCGCTTGGACTTCTCCATCTTTACAGCAAATATTGAATCCCATGTGGGTTGGTGCCTATCAAAGCGCTGTGTCTGCCATGCTTTGTAGTCGTCGATTGAAACTTCATGCAGGCTGCAGCCCTGAAATGCAGCTACACACACCTTCCTTCTGATACGTCTAGCTCTCAGTTGGAGCCAAACCGGACCCGCGAAAACCAGCAGTGGGTCTCTCTCAGCGGCTGTGCAAAGCCGTATATATCCAACATCCAGGAAGCACCTAAGAGAGAGACCACAGGAAGAAAATAAACTAATTCTTTACATATATATATATATCTCCAAAATGCGATGCGCTCCTCACAAGACAGTGCAGCTGGCTACTAAATCTTGTGGCGCTCGATAACGGATGGGAATCTCGTCGATCACAGGCATCCTGGTAAGTCGCTCCCATATGCGCGAAAACGCATTTTGAGAGCGCAAACACAAAAAACCCTCCCTCCGGTGCAGAGCGCAGAGTTTTCAGTAACTCTGCATTCTACGCGGAACGCAGAGTTGCCAAAAATCTGCAATCTCCACGAGCAGAGCAGAGTTTTACACCCAGGGTTAGTGCAAATCCTATCCTTTGATTAGCACTTGTATTTGAGTGGATGTCAATATTTTATCAGATAAGTTTGTGACTAGGTTGTAGACATACTCACTCCCTGTCGTGCTGACATGCTCCTTGTGTTGACTTGGGTGTCTTCCTCCTCACAGTGCACCTTGCTGTTCTTCCTTATTCCACCTCTTCTGTTTTTTGCCTCTCCCTAAAAAAGGGGGGCGATGGGTAGTTTGGAAATTTGGGGGGAGTGTTGTGTTGAATGGTGGGCCCACTACTGCATATGTGCGCTTTGTGGGTAAAAGGTGGTTGGTAGAAAGGTGGGGGGGATACATGGGTTGTGTAGGATAAACGTATCCTTTCCAAGCCCGTGCCCATGGTCTTCTTATATTTCTATTCTTGCTGCACCATTTCTGGTTGTAATTGTTTCCACTTGTGTCTGAATCGGTTGAACTCTGATCTGATGAATCATTATCGAAGGTATCAGAGTTGTACCCTGCTGGGACTTTGTAGTCAGCAGTTGAGTTGGATAAATCTTGATAAATGCAAAACGAGTCACATCTTTCTGAAGCTTTTTTATTTTGGACTGTGTTAAATTGTCCTTATATTCATTGGTCTCTTTATTTATTTCATCTAATCTCCTTTTAAAGGATGTGACTGTTGTCCTCATTTCTCCTTCACTGGTTTGGATCTCGACTAGTACCTTCTCTGATAATCTTTGTGCTGTTTTGATCATCAGTATTAGCCAGTCTCTGGTACAGTACCAGGCTATCTGAGCCCATTCTTTTCAAAATATGGCATCTTCTAGGAAAATTCTCAGACCATTGTTAACTATTAGGCCTCCATGGGCTGCGTTAACTCTCAGATATTCTGTCATTATCACCCCATGTAGATTCACACGTATTGTTTCTTTTTTCATTTCCATAGGTGCCTCCCAGTCATATTACTGGGCTATTGTCTGTGCTACATTAATGTCTGTCAGTAGTGATGATCCCGCCAGAGGGGCTTATTTACAAGGCCCTTGCGCCAATTTTGCGTCATTTTTAACATGGGAAAAGTGAAGCAAAAGTGGCGCAAGGGGCTTGTAAATATGCCCCAGAATTTGGTTTACATCCTCGTCTGAAAATATTTACCTAAGATTTTCTGCCATTCTTGAGCCTGTGCTTTCTATGTCGCTAGTTTGTTTAGTGTATTCTCCTCTCTATAACATCTCTATAACAAATTGGAAATTGAGAAGACGAGGATATGCCCTTTTTAAATACTTCTCACTACTTTCAGGTGTATAATGACCAAAAGTGAATGATACATTAGAGAAGAGGATGGAACTAGAAGGAAGAAAAAGGAAGAGAAAGGTGTGGGGCAAATGTGAAACCTCATAGTGCAGTGAAAAAAGAGGAAACGTTACTCATGAGGGATGAAGGTGCACAGTAGACTAAAGCTCTGAATGAGACAAAAGCAGATTGCAGCTGGGCACCCTGAGATTATAAAATCTGGAATATTACTATATATTGTGAAATTAGTAAGGTCCTGTACATACATGGTATGCTCTGGAAAATAATTTTGGGCAAAAAAATTGAATTGCAGACAAAAACATTGGAAGTATTTCAACGAAGAGTTGGTAGTAAATTAAAAGTGAAAAGATAAGTAAAAGGTAATGGAGAGGATACTGTGAGGGTCGACACGAGAAAAAATAAACTGTTCTCAAGGAGGTAGTGTTAGGTTTTGGGTTAGAGAAAGTATAATCTAAAAGAAAAAAGATGGTTTAGGATTAGAGATAGAATTGAGAAGGAGTCTCCAGCATTTTAGAAACTTAAGGGTCTATTTACCAAGATTTAATGCTGTGTTTGCATCACAAAAGTGACACAAAATATTTTTTTAATAATTTACTTTCCAGCGCTAAACTTGTTTAGGACTGGAAAATACTTAAAAGGAGCGCAAAGCAGAGCATAGCACTGCTTTACATTACTTAACAGCAAAGGGTCATACCTTGGGTGGTGCATGGACTTCCCAAGCAACCACCCAAGGTCTCTGATGTTAAACCCGGTTTACTTTAAAAAAGAAGACAGAGTTTAGCATGAGAAAATCACACCCATTTCAAATAGGCATTGTGAAGGAGAAATGCTTTAATTTTTCTATTCTTTCCAACTTTGTATATGTGCTGCACTGTACAGCACACATACAAAGTGGTAAAAGGTTTCAATTTAGTCTAAGCATGCTATTTTGTACTGGAAGGTTTCCCATCCAGTACAAAACCTATCCTAGACTCACAGAGACACCCTTGCACTATAGTTCAAACATGTGTCCGTGGCGCACGACAGCATATTTCTGCACTGGCGCTAGAGAGAGGGGAGGAAATTGCCATCAGCACCGGCCATTAGCATGGGTGAGCAGGTCCCAGGCCCAGATCACCAATTTTTGAGGGGTTCATGGAGCTGTGTGCATTAAGGTTATGCCAACAGCAGCACCCTCTCATCTTGCTCCAACCTTGTCCTTGCCTATTCGTTCATGTCTCATTTGCTAGTTTAAAGTGGTTTGAGATGCTTGTTTCATACAGCAGCAACGTTTTTAACACCCCTTTATGCCCCTTCCTTTGCCCCCCTTCATCCTATGACCCCTGATGGCACACATCAACAAAACCATCATCTGCGGGAGACAGCTAAGCAATGGGTGATTTTGGTGAGCTGGGGGAGGTCCATGGATGTTTGTGTGCAAGGGCCAGTCCCTGTTCACACAGGTACTGACCAGTGAACACAAAAGGGACCCTCTGCTGCGTCATTTAATTCACTACCATCAGCAAGTATGCCAAACTTCTCACCGCCCACGCCATCTTATGAAAGGCTGGCTCTGAGTGCCATATTTGTGTAAATATGGCACACTTTTGCTCTCTCCTCCTCACACAGCGAAGCACACTATTTGCGGCTGCTACACTGCGCTGCGTGAGAAACTAGTCAATCTGCCCCTTAGAATCCAAGATGAACATCGAATTTTCCACAATTAACTATTGGAAATTATGGAAAAAAGGCCAGGAATGGGATTTATGAATCTCCCGAGGTTAATTATGAAGTAACTAGTACCTACAGCAACAAATCATACAAGGTGCTCAAAAAACAAAGGGTCACCAAGTAAACACTGGTGGTGAGCTCAGCTTGCCTTGGTCGCTATGGCAACACACTAGATACACAATCTTCCACGTGATGTCGCCCGTTCACCAACACTCAAAGATTTCGTTTCAGCTGAACCTGTGTCTCCTTCAACATCTATTTTTAATTCAGAATGCCCGACAACACTCGGAAACAGACAATCATTTCTCACCACTCAAATGGCACCTGACCGCAGTATAATGCTCCTGGGACATTTTATATTGACTTTGAGCTTACTCAGAGAAATCTGGCATGGGCTGTAAACAAAAACAGATATTAATGCACGTGCTTGATACAGACAAGTCGCCTTCTTTAAGAACAAAATACACTAGTGCGTTTTGTGAGCTCTGTTAATTAATCTTCTATATTTGCTTGAGGTTTCATGCTCATGTTTGTTTTAATATATCACCGAGGCTATTAACAAACAGCTACTGGCATCACCAGAACATAAAGTAATCTTATGGAAGACGTCCGGGGTGTCCTGCACAGAAGCTGACAAATGCCTCGCTCTTGCTTTGTTCCTCGTTGCTATGGAAACATGGCCAGGGTACCACGTTGCTCCTTTCATGTGGCAAGTTGCAAAAGAACAAAAAATAAGATAGCAACTTTCAAAGAGATTCTTGATAAAGGGCATCTGTGCAGTTGGAAGTTAGAGAGGAAAACACGTGCAAGTCTGCCAGTTACACTAGATCCGATCCCTTGTTTATGAGTGGCTCTGTAATTAAAAGTTGTTTGCTCACGTGTTCCAAATACAAGTTTGTCGGAGTTTAAACAAACACCCCGTCCAGTAAATACTGGGTGAGATGAAGCTCACACCCCCTGATTCATTCCTGTGTGAGGCTCTAATCTGATTTGATTTACTATGGGACACTGGTGGAAAAAAACTAAATTAACAGTATCACTCATTGTTAGGGTTAAAGTAGTGATAGGAACTATTCTATCTCGCACATTAAATTCCAAACCGCGAGTACTGTTTTTAATGGGTGTAATAAAAAAGGCGTAATACACCTCGCCTGCACCTTCGGGGCACTCCTAAAGGAGGACATGGGGGTTATTTAGAGTTATGCTGGGTGGCCTGCCATCTGCAGAGGGGTGCAGGTTAATAACCATGGGGCATATTATCAAGAAACGGTGATAAAATGTAGTAATCAGGTCCAGGCAGATTGAGATGTTTCAAGAGGATTTATTCAGGTTGGTTACAAGATGAGTAGTACTGTAGTATTCAGCAGAGGATCAGCAGTATTCAGCCCCACCAGGAGCAGCCAGCAAGGCGCTCAGCCCTTCTCCAACTGTGTACTTCATACCTAAACATTCTATGTTACATCATCACAAGAGTGTTACACTGGTGGAGCAGTGGATGACATGTAAACATAATAACCAAGATACTACATAACCTCCTTTATTCCAGAAAGAGAACAGAAAAGAGAAATATGGAATCAGATGTACAAGCTAGAGGAACAAAATAAAGAGGAGAGGACTAGAGAGAAACAAAGCAAAAGTAGAGAAAAAGAAAGCAACCAAACATCTTAAAGAAACAGGTAAACATAACCTGTTTCCCATCCTCCAAGAATTGGAAACCCAATTCTTGTTCCTGGTTTAAAATTAGGCCTTCGCTAAAATTCCGTTCCGCTCGCGGAAATTGCGATCATTTGACATTTTCGCGTTCCGCGGAGAGCGTGAAAATGTCAAATTTTCCGCAATCCGCATTTTACCAGAAATTTTTTGCTTTCTCGAGCTGTAAAATAATACATTCTCGCGTGCGTGCGATCACCTTACCTAAATCCCCGCGTTCGGCGACAAGTTTTCCCGATCCGGTCGCGTTCTCCACGAGATGTTGGATTGTTGGTAGCCATTTGCGCTGTCTCGTGCAGTAACGTCATTCGTCGCGCGATCACGTCTTTCTTCTCGCGATCATGCACCGCGAGACAAGTGAAAACAAGATGGCCGCGCACGCGAGCAACCGCATGGGTAAGTTGGCGAGCCGCGACCAGTCAAAAACTACCGCAAACGGGCGGCAAAAAAACTTCTGCATCTTCGCGATATTTCCGCGTGTTTGCAGAGATTTTTAACATTTTCGCAATAATTTGCAAAAGGGAATTTCGCAAATACCGCCCACCCCTATTTAAAATGTCTCTCGTTATCATCCCTTCTATTTAGATGAAGAACACCAAACATGTACCATCCCCTTCATACCTGCTCGAATCTCAACGGCTGTCTTTCGAAAGATGCTCCGACCTGCCACAAACCAGTGCGATAAATCCAGAATGCCACCTTTAGCCGCCAGGCTCCCTCTTTAAAACGAGGAATGTCCAATCAAAAGTCCGTGTTTCAAGCCTTTAATTATGCAAATCGAATGTGTTTACCAGACAGCCTATCAAACCATCGGCAAACCAAAAGAGCCAATCAGGTGCACCCTAGCTAAGAAAGATTCCCACTTCCTCTTAACGTGAATTTGTGAACCGACCAATCCAAATTTCCTAATTTAAATCCCAACTTCGTTGTTCCCTATCAGGTCCGCCGCCATGTGCTTGAGCGTATTCGTGACTGCCTGCTATCTCTTTATTGCGTATGAATCTTCCGGTCCATAGTTGTTCTGATCATGTGTACGGTGTAAAGACCCTTGTTCCCATGTGATTATGGTGGCCAAACAAACTGCCTCATATTAATTATTGGAATAAATAATTATTTCTTGCATTATCATTAAAAATAATTTCTTTTAACCACCAAGCAACACGCAATTCAAATCGACAATACATTATATTATTTGCAGTTCGAAAACCAACATTATAACCCTGTTTTTGCGATAATTTCGATCTTAAATACCTAATATCAGTCTAATTATTTTTTACTTTTAACGTACACCAACATTATAGCCCTGTTTTTGCGATAATTTCGATCTTGAATACCTAATATCAGTCTAATTATTTTTATAATTTTAACAAATATTCCTCTTGCAACAATTTTCGTCATAAACTTATTATTGTTATATAAAATCATTTAAATCTTACAATTGTCATTCTAAATCAATAACCTCTTGAAATGGTCTGTTCATTTAGCTATTCTACCCAATATGTAAATAATATACAAATTTTAACCCTAATACGAAGTTAAACAATCCAAGGATTATGACTATTACAGCTATACCATTAATGGCATCCCCTTGATTCTGCTGTTTCCTCAACCGTTTTGAGACTCTCAAATTTCTATAAAATACAAAAAGTATCCCATATTTACTAAATGCCCTTTTTCTCCTATAAAAATGGTGTGTAACTCTAATAGTTAACCGTATGTATAAAAGATCTGTAGGCCCGTCCTAAAGTAATTAAAGTCCAGCGGCTCATATCTAAGGAAACTCCAATGAATTGACCTCCTCATCAACCTACATTCAACTGCAGTTACGGATTCCATATTGTTCCATCATGATAATAAATATTGAAATTACAAGTAGTTCTCACTACTTGTGTTCAACTAATGCTAACTTGTTATACTAAAAAGTAATAAAGTTCAGTATCAGAATTCAGACCCAGGGTAGCCGATCTACATTTGCTGATCCACCTAGCCTCTTCCTGCCTAATCCTTAATTCCCAGTCGCCACCTCTCATACTAGGAATTATCCTCTGAATACCATGGAACCTGAAATTGGTCATTGAGGAATGGTGTTCCTTCATGTGTTGATATAATGGAGATTTAATATCTTTGTTGATAATGGAGCGTCTGTGCTCCTGTATCCTCAACTTCAAATTCCTTTTAGTGCTCCCTATGTAAATTTTTTTGCAATCACAAATTATTACATAAATTACACCAATGCTGTTACAATTGATGAACTCTTTGATATGACAATGTTTCCGAGTATTGTAACTAAATTCTCTTATTTTATTCACTCCCAATCCACATACATTACATGATCCACAGACAAAAAAGTTCTTAGGTGGTTGGGGTAACCAATTTGATTCCATGGGCTTCAGGGGTTGAATATAATTTCTCGTAACCAAATCTTTGACAGTGCTGTTCCGCCTGTAAATCAATTTTGGTTGATCCCCCAAATGATCTAACGAACCCGGAACCCCTTCCAGTAGGTTCCAGTTCTTCTTTAGAGCTTTCACTATCTGATCTTTTTGAGAACAATAAGTAGTCACAAACGCTAGATGGTCTTTATGTTGTTTTCATTCTCTCTGAACCAGGGTAGATTCCCTCCTATTCTTCATAACTCTGTCTCTAGCTTTGTCCAAGTCCCTCTTCCTGTATCCCCTCTCTAGTGATCTATTTTGAAGATTATCTAGATCCATTCTAAAGCCTCTATCGGAACTGCAATTTCTTCATAATCTAATCATCTCCCCATAGGGAATTCCTCTCATGACTGTCAAAGGATGAGCACTGTCTGCACGTAATATGGAGTTAGTAGCTGTACTTTTTCTGAAAATGTACTCTTAATAGTGTCACCATCTACATATAACTCAACATCTAGAAATTCTATGCTTTTATTGTTCTGATTCATAGTGAATCTCACATTAAAATCATTGTCATTTAAATACTCAAGATAGTTCCGTAATTCATCTTGACTGCCCCTTCATTAGAATATTGTCAATGAACCGGGCTCAAAACAGGATGGAATCAATCCATCCTGCTGCTCCCCGGCTCCAGGCGTGCTCCCTCTCAAACCAACCCATAAATAGGTTGGCGTAGGAGGGAGCAAACCTGGAACCCATTGAAGTCCCTCTCACCTGATGGTACCACTCATCTTCAAAAAGAAAGTAATTATTGTTCAAAATCAGCATACTCATTTCCACCAACATTTTTGAGTGGTCCCGTAAGCTAGCACTCCGACTATCCAAGAAATGAATCAAAGCCTGTTCTCCCTTATCCTTATTGATACACGTATATAGTCCAACCACATCCAATGTCACTAATAACATACTTTGTTCCCATTTAAAGTCTAGCAGTTTGTTTAAAACATCCATCGTGTCCCGTATATATGATGGCAAGTTTGACATGAAAGGTTTAAAAAAGCTGTCAACAAATTCTGATAAATGTTCCGTAACACTACCCATACTTGATGCAATGGGTCTGCCCGGAGGGTCTATTTTGGATTTATGGTCTTTAGGCAACGTATAAATAAAAGGAAACGTTGGATGAGTGACATTCAGGTATTTAAATTCAGCCTCATCAATTAGCCCTTCCTCCTATATGTGTACCAACTCTCAGTAATATGTCTAATTACCTCCTTCATAGGGTTACCAGACATCTTAACATAACAATTTGAATCCCCAAGCTGTCTCTTAATTTCTTGGATATAATTAGATCGATTCATAATTACAATATTTCCACCTTTATCAGCTTCCCGGATTACTATATTGTTATCATAACTCAACTGTTTAAGTGCCAGTCTCTCATCCTTTGATAAATTATCCTGATTTTTAGGACTAACTCTTCCTTTCCTCCCTGAGTCTTCTATCCGATGAAACTCTTGCATAGTTTTCCTTACAAATATATCAATAGCTGCAAACTGCAAACCTTGAGGTGTAAATTTGGATTTGGTTCTTAAACCACTAGTACAACTGTAGTCTGTAATGACATTCAACATCGCAGCTGTTTCATCAATTCCAAAACTCTCCCCTTCAGTTAAGGACATAAGTAAGTGAACATTCTTCAGAATAGTAATTGACATAACTGAATTTTCAATGATTTCTTTAACGTTAGTACATTTGTCAATAGTTGCAAAAAAACTCTTCAGCTTTACTTCATGAGCATTCAACATCCTGTTAGATAAATTCATTATTTCCAATTCTCCTTCACATTCAGGGTCCTGAAGCCTAGTGCTATCTATATTAACTAGGGGTGGGGGGAATTTGCGAAATCCACTTTCGCAAATTATCGCGAAAATGTTAAAAATTATCGCAAACACGCGGAAATATCGCGAAGATGCGGAAGTTTTTTTCCCGCATGTTCGCGAGATTTTCTGCATGGTTGCGGCTCGCCAACTTACCCATGTGGTTGCTCGCGGGCGCGGCCATCTTGTTTTCAGTTGTCTCGCGGTGCATGATCGCGAGAAGAAAGACGTGATCAAGCGACGCATGACGTCACTGCGGGCGCGAACTGTCACGAGACAGCGCAAATGGCTAAAAACAATACAACATCTCATGGAGAACGCAACCGGATCAAGAAAACTTGTCGGCGAACGCAGGGATTCAGGTAAGGCGATCGCGCGCGCGAGAATGTATTATTTTACAGCGCGAGCAAGAAACAAATTATCGCCAAGCTGCGGAATGCGGAAATTTTGACATTTTCGCGCTTTCCGCGGAACGCGAAAATGTCAAGTTATCGCAATTTCCGCGAACGGAACGAAATTTTAGCCCAGGGCCTAATATTAACACCTAATTCTTGATTTTGTTCTGACTTCGTGTCCCTATTCCCTATGTTTCCGCCCCCTTCTCGTTCTGTGGAAACCTTTTTTCGCCCTCTTTTTATCCTCAATATTTCTTTGGAAAAAGATTAACTCTTAGCCGGTATCCCTCCCACTGCTCCCAGTGTTGGAGGTTCAGCAACAGATGAAATACTAGAACTACTGCAGGTCACTGAACTTAAATCCCCCTGAATTGTTGGACCTACTGTTGGTTTAAGTTTGGGGACATCATCAAAACCTTTGGCAAAGGTGAATACCCTTCCCTGATTATAGTCTCTCTCATCCCTTCTGATCTTCCCCAATTTTTTATCCTTAATCTGCAGCTGGTGTCTGTTGATAACGTCTTTTAAAATTGCAAAAAAAAATCAGTCAAATCTATTAAATCCATATCTTTAATTTCCTTTTCAAGATCTGCTATCTGACTCCGAAGTTTTTCAACCTTTCTATCTACATTTTTAATCAATATGTTCATCATTGTAAAAGATGAAGAGTACAAGTTTTCCTCTCATTCCTTAAGATGATCTTCTTCCAAATCATCGAAAGTGGGAAAAATCTGTATTCTTAAACCAGTAGGAATTCGTTTTTGATCTAAATAGTTTTTAATGTCATTCCATCCCACCATTTGCTTAGTTCCAACTTTTTCAATTTTTCTAATTTAAGAAATTTCTCCCTCAAACTATTATTCGGTGCATCTTTCCTATCAGTAATTTTAGATAATTTATTCTGTTGAAACACCTCTGCTGCTAATTTTTCTCTATCATCATCCATTTCTAAGAGACCCCTGTGCTTCAGACCCATAATCTAATCAAAATACCAAAGAACAACTGTGAAGGTCAAACCCTGTGAGCACAAGTGAGCCTAATTAGTAATTATTATAAGTTACGTACGCTCAACTCCTTGTGGCTCACCGTTAAGCCACAAACCACATATTTACAATGTTCAAGAAGTAGAGTTCCATATAAATTCAAAATTTAACAGTCCAATACTGTAGTCCAGAGAAGTAGAAAAAGATCGTAGAAATGTTCACTTCAAGTTCAGGTCTTTTATTCTTAGATGGAATTTACATCATCAAACATCATCCAACTCCAAAGAAAATAATGTAGTTACAGCCAAATAGTGTAGTTACAGCCAACGCGTTTCGTCCTTCTTTTGGACATCATCAGGGCTGCAAGGTAGAAATACACAAGATCACAATTTTATCCATAATGTCATATATCAAATCTCAAAATAACCAATATTAGGGTACCTGCCTGTTTAACAATCTACACATAATTCAAGGGAGAAACTTTTACAAAAACAAATAACAAAATGACTGTGTACATTTACAATATAATCCCATATTTATTCAAGAGATAATGATTAATAAAACGATAGCAGATTTGAACCCTCATATTGACAAGTTGCTCATGGCCATTGGTGAATCTATAATTGATATATCCACTGTATTGTGAGTACCCACTAAGTCCTGTACCCATCATAATTCTGACGCTAGTCACCACACACTAAAGACACACTTGTTACGTGGTTCCAATAAAATTCAATCTTTCTCACCTCCTATTAATTCAAATTCTCCTATCCTCTTAATTCTGATTAGATGTGACAGCCGAAACCCAAAAGTTTTTTATTGTTGGATATAAGTATCAACTCCCTGCAATGGTAAACGGAAAAAGGGGTTCAGAAAAAATGATAAAATCGTTGGTTATCTCCCCTCTTGATAGTCTCATCAACTGTTTCGCAATTACCTCACCTGTAAGCTTATTTAAATAAACTCGTTCTCTACTCCAATCAATTCAATACTGAGTAGCCCGATTTTCCTATCAAAGTGTTCGGTTCTGTGCCATTCCAATTCTGCATGAAAAAATAAAACATTGTTCTATTGAGTTCTGTATGTATATTGCCTGTCCCGCTAAATGTCCCTTCAAAGCGTCGTTCTTCAAAGAAAAGAAAATCAACGTGTCTCACCTTTAAGCTTATTTGAATAAACTTGTTCTCTACTCCAATCAATTCAATACTACGTAGCCCGATTTTCCTATCGACGTGTTTGCTTCTGTGCTATTCCAATTCTGCACAAAAAATAAAGCAATATGAAGCGAAACGAAAAAAAAAAATTTGAAACCCAATTCTTGTTCCTAGTTTAAAATGTCTCTCATTATCATCCCTTCTATTTAGATGAAGAACACCAAACATGTACCATCCCCTTCATACCTGCTCGAATCTCAATGGCTGTCTTTCGAAAGATGCTCCGACCTGCCACAAACCGGTGCGATAAATCCGGAATGCCACCTTTAGCCGCCAGGCTCCCTATTTAAAACGAGGAATGTCCAATCAAAAGTCTGTGTTTCAAGCCTTTAATTATGCAAATCGAATGTGTTTACCAGACAGCTTATCAAACCATCGGCAAACCAAAAGAGCCAATCAGTTGCACCCTAGCTAAGAAAGATTCCCACTTCCTCTTAACGTGAATTTGTGAACCGACTAATTGGCGCCAAGAAGATAGAAATTCTTCATTTCTTGTCGGTGCGTTAGCTGTCTTTCCACTCTCCACCCCATTAGTTCTGTAATGCTTCAGTAAGTGTTCCAAAGAAGTGACCTTGATAATTGTAATGTCTTAGATAACAGTGTGATTTCAGGTGCTAGGGTGAGCTGAAACCATTCATGCAATATCAAAGCCATCAGCTTTCACTCTCGGTGAAGCTTCCCTCCCTATCCCAATGAAAGAATGTATATGCAGCATCAGGATCATAGATAATCATTGCAAACACAAGGAGTGCTGAAACCTTTCAGACACTCAGCCCCAGTCACAGATCTGGGTTGAATACACCATCATTCCTTATCTCACTTTGCCACCCCAGTTCAGACACAGCTATATGCAAATCAGTCTTGACCCTGTGCCTCATGGGAACAGTCTAGCCCGAACTGCCAAGCCATGTCTTCCCTGGACCGGAAACAAGCATCCTGGGACCGCTTTCGGGCTAACAACACCCATAAGCCAGGCTATCTTGATTCCAGTGGCAAAGTGAGCAAGGAACCCACGTCTGGGCATTCCCTCCCAACTTAGGGTGAACAAAGGAAACACAGGGAGGTGATGGATGGAGCGCTGAAACTTTTCAGACACTCAGCCCCAGTCACCGATCTGGGTTGAATCCATCATCGTTCTTTAGCTCACTTTGCCACCCCAGTTCAGACACAGCTATATGCAAAATTCAAGCTAGCCTGGCTGATGAAGGGTGTTACCAAGGAACCGGTACAGGATGATTAGGGATGACTTACATTGTAGAAAAGTGAAGATTAGGGCCTGGAAAGTGGGTTCACTTGCCAGGTCGACATGGCAGTTACAAACCACGCAGACACTGCAGTGGCAGGCCTGATAACCCTTTTCAGGGCTGCATGGGTGAGTGACACAATCAGTACTGCAGGCCCACCAGCAGCATTTGATTTACAGGCCCTGGCACCCTCAGTGCACTTTACTAGGGACTTACTAGTAAGTCAAACATACCACTCATGGAAACACAAATCCATAATACAATTTACAATAGAAGCACTTGCACTTTAACACTGAAAAGCAGTGAGAAAGTGCGCAGAGACACTGAACCGGCAAAAACAGAGTCAGAACTAGGAGATCAGAAAGGAAAAAAACAGGGGTAACATGCCAAAATATGCTAGGTTTAACAGGGGCATTTATGGTTGTCGATAGATGTTGATGATGAGGAGAACCAGTTTCTAGAAAATTGTGCCAGAAGGGGTCCACACGCCTAAAAAGGTTTGACAAGGGGGTCTCAACATCAACAAGTTTGAAGACCACTGCATTAGGCACAGGGTCAAGACTGATTTACATATAGCTGGGTCTGAATTGAGGTGCTGAAGTGAGCTAAAAAATGATGATGGATTCAACCCAGATCTGTGACTGGGGGTGAGTGTCTGAAAAGTTTCAGTGCTCCAATCCATCATCTCCTTGTGTTTGCATTGCTATTCATTGACATTTCTGGCTCTGTCTCATTTATGTCACTGTAATGTCCACATTTTAGTTTTAGTTTAATTTACAAACATGTTCACCCCTATTATTTCACTAAGCAAACTGCAAGATAGTTGCATTTATTGGGATTAAATATTATTACTATCCACCATTGTGCAGCTTGGATGCTATTTTAAAGGTATAAGTGGCAGAAAGGCATGCTTCTGAGATTTCATAGGAGTCAACTCTATGACATCACTTCGCTACCCCTTGCATTTTTGATGAATCAATGCCAATGACTAAAAAAAAACACTACATAGCTGGCTGATTTCATCGATGTGAGCTCAAGCATTTGAAAATATACTGCATATGGAAAATTGGTTGCATCAGAATTGCAAAAAGGTTTAAAAAGAAATGATGATGGTTACTTCATTCACCACTTAAACAATGTGAAAGAATCATAGTTTGCTTTCCTTAGCGTGTTACCTTGGACAATAGCTCAAATTACTTGGTACAATATGAACAGCGACAACCAGTGACCATTTTAATTGCTATCACCAGGATGAACCCAGAGGTCCTGCTCTGCAGTACACTCCGCCCACTGTCATGATTAGTGACATTGCAGTCAAAGCAGGGCTGATGACAGTGATTGCAGTGTGCACTACAAAGAGATCTGATAACTCAATGCTGCACTTCAGTGCTTAAATCAATATGGATGGTACCACCTAGGCCCCTCCCATAAAAGCGGATGATCCCAACAGCTGGTGGGGCTCCTCCCCCACCTCCTTCCCCTCGCTGCAGATAAAGCAAACCACTTCACTATTTGTTTTGGGTTAGGGGTCGTAGACCCCCGGCCGTATTTTATTACACAATTAAAACAATTAGAAGATGATATTTACAATATATACAATGTGCAGAAAGCCCGAACACAGATAGGTACAAGATGTTCATTGGATAACCTTAACATATCTCTAGTACATATCACTCCTATCGTATTCTAATTGAAAATATGATTTCCTTTCTGCGAAACCCGTTAGAGCCAACGGTAAGGTCAATGACTGGCAGCCCTGCAGATCACACAAACAAATTCCCCAGAGACTGCTGCCTAACAAGTGCAATGTTGCGAAGGGAGTCCATCTTACCGGAAGGTACTTCCCTCCGGGTCTCCCCTTCGTCCAGCCTCTTGACTCAATAAAAACAGGGTCCGGCAATTCGGCGCCCTTGCTCCCATGAGCGCATGCGCGTGCAGGAGGTGGCCCATGGCCTACTGGAAGCGTGGCTCCCAGAGCTCCCCGCACCCCTTCAACCTACGGGCTGTAACTGCCCCTTGGAGTTTTATGAGAGACCCTCTGTCTCCCCCTCGGGCATCCCCTTTCATAAAGGTGATGCTCCTTTCAGGGACCACAAACCATGCTCCCCAATCATGACCTTACAGCAGACCTGGGAAACACTCTAAAATATGACAAAATTATTACAACAAATTCTAAAAAAGGCATCAGTAACGCTTTTAATCAATCAGCAACCACAACGAAAGTATTCAAGAAATTATACTTGACCCTGCAAAACAAAGAGAGAACATACATAACACCACACATTTACTTGCAATACGTAGCATTTACTTGCCCCTGTGGAAGAAAGGTAGAGCATATTCAACACAACATATGTTCACCTGACATTATCTGCTTTAGGGGATGGAGGGTAGGCAAAATAAAATTGAGGTTAACGAGCATCACCACGGCCTGACCCGGACAGCCACTTCCGGGAGCAGCGGGACAAAGAGAAAGCCTCTTTGCCCGCTCCTGTCTTTTAAAGGGGGCTTGGTAATTGCATGGGGGGGCAATAACCAGTTTGAGCTGGCTTGCCCTCCTGCAAGATGGCCACGCCGCAGAGACCGGAAGCTCAAATAACCGCTTCCGGTTCAAGTGATGCACCACCTTATTGGCGAACCGACCCCCATGGAGGTGGTGGTGCCATGTCACCCTTGTGCGTGGCTACCCCTCTTTCTCCCTGCCCGGGGCCGGCGTGACCGCTATAATGGTGGCCGGCTCTAGTCAGAGCCTGCCTCGTCAATATGGACTGGTACCGCCTAGGCCCCTCCCGTAAAAGCGGATGATCCCAACAGCTGGTGGGGCCCCTTCCCCACCTCCTTCACCTCGCTGCAGATAAAGCAAACCACTTCACTATTTGTTTTGGGTTAGGGGCCGTAGACCCCCGGCCATATTTTATTACACAATTAAAACAATTAGATGACGATATCTACAATATATACAATGCGCAGAAAGCCCGAATACAAATAGGTACAAGATGTTCATTGGATAACCTTAACATATCTCTAGTACATATCACTCCTATCGTATTCTAATTGAAAATATGATTTCCTTTTGGCGCAACCCTTTAGAGCCTACGGCAAGGTCAATGAATGGCAGCCCCGAAGATCCCACAAACGAATTCCCCAGAGACTCCTGACTGCTTCAGTGGCGGCACCAATTCTGAAGTAGTGAGTACCAAAATTAGCTGGGTCAAAATTGGCTGGGTCTATATTGGCTTTTTCCATCGCTAGCCCCAGAACCCTCCTGAATTGGAAGATGGTAAGGGGAATCCCATTTGTATGAATCAAGAGCGGGCCCCCTGCTGACTTAGGTCGCTGCGCTGTAAATGTCTCTAGCCGCGCAACTGGGCAGCAAAAACTCCCCCTAGCTCTGTGTAGCACTATACCCTCTCACCTACCGTCCTGATCCGTTTTTGACCTAGGGAGTGATATCATAACTGACTCCTCCCTCACCCTGACCTGATTCACCTGGAGGCCCCCTTACCAGTCATTTTTATTCTTTGCCACCAGCTCTCCAACCCTGAAAGCCCCATAGAACGCTAAGCAAAATGCGGCTTGGAACAAAATCACTTCCCGGGGGAAGTACAGGCCTGCTGCAGTGTCTTCATTAAGGTGGCCAAAATGTGTAACCCTATTGGCCTCCTCTCGTCGGGCTGGCCACCTTGTAACCGTTGCCACCCCTTGAGAGCTTTCCGCACCATGAAGGTACCTGTGGGATCCCCCCTTTTAGTTTTGCAAAGAAGGAGATAGCTGTGACTTTATGCCTGGCTTTTGCTATAGACCGCCCCTCTTCCTGCATGACCCCCAAGTATGTGACTAAGGATACATTCTCCTGCCACTTTTGTTCCCATTGGTCCCCCAGGTAATGGAAATATGCCCAAAATGCCCCTTCATATGCCTTTCTGGTCCTGGGGGCTATGCTAGCTGCCACGAGGTCAGATAATTGGGGGCACCAAGCTGCCAAAGTTGTTCTGGGAAAGGCTTTGGCCGTGCTCCTGCCTCCAGGTGGGAGCCCTGAACACCGAAGTTTAAAACGAGACAAGGCATCAGCGGCATTGTTGCGTACCCCCGGCACATGTTTAGCCCTAAACAACATATTCAGCTTCATGCATCTCAGTATTATTTCCTTAAGTAGCCGCAATATCATGCAACAGTTCGCCGTCTGGGAGTTAATGCACTGTATCACAGCCATGTTATCAAACCAAAATACAACACTTTGATTTCTCAATTGCTCGGGCCAAACTGACAATGCCACCAGGATGGGGAATAGTTCCAGAAAACGTGTGTTACTCGTGAGCCCAGATGCCTCCCACCAACCTGGCCAATGTTTCGCCACCCACTCTGGGCCAAGGATAGCACCAAAACCCTCGCTTTCCGCTGTGTCGGTCATTAATTCGATCTCTTGGCTAGACCTGGGGGGGCCAGGCCACATCACCCTACCATTGAAATAGCGCAGGAATGCTTGCCATATCTGCATGTCCTGCTTGACCTCGCTGGATAGCCTGGTGTGATGATGCTTCTCCTTAAGTCCTGACATAGCCTGTGCGATTGTGAGTGAGAAAGGGCGTGCCATGGGGATTATACTGAGAGCAAAATTCAGCTGGCCCACCACTTGCTGCAACTTGTGCACAGTAACCTTCTCCTTGTCCAAGCAAACCTGCAGCGCCCTTACAAATGCCTCTAACTTTCCAGCTGGCAAGCGCAACACTCCTTCCAGTGAGTCCAGCTCAATTCCCAGTAATTCGATCGTTGTGGCTGGTCCCACCGTTTTGTTCCTTGCTAGTGGTACGCCTAGTTACTGCATAATCGCACAGAACTTCAGCAGTGACAGCCTGCATTCATCCGAATCAAGTGAGCCCAGAAACAGGAAGTCATCTGGGTAATGCAGCACCCAACTGTGCCCCGTTATCTGCGTGAACACCCATTCCAGAAAGGTACTACATTTCTCAAAGTCCACGCATGACACCGAGCAACCCGTGGGCATGCATTTGTCCACATAGTACATCCCTCTGAATTGGAAACCCAGCAAATGGAAGTCCTGTAGGTGGACCGGCAACAAACGGAAGGTGGATTCAATGTCGGATTTCGCCATGTGAGCGCCCCGTCCCAAATTCCTCAGCATGCCCACCACCTGGTCAAAAAAAGGAGTACTTGATGCTGCCTAAAGCACCATCAATGGTGTCATTCAGGGACTGTCCCCTGGGTGCCGAAAGAATGTGAATCAATCGGTATTCCCCCTGCTCCTTCTTAGGAACCACCCCCAGTGGCGAGCAAACAGAATTTGGCATTGGAGGGGCCAGAAATGGACCCACCCCTCTCCCCAGATGAACCTCTTTGTGACGCTGCCACATATTTGTCCTTGGCATTATTATATTTCAGACTTACCAGTCAAGCTAGTAAGGTAGAGCATCCTCTCTGTGAAGTTTTGGAAAACATCTTATCCTCAAGGAAGAACTGTATACAATTTTTGGTAGTGGCAGTTCTCAAGCTAAGGCACCCTTAACATTCTTTAACTGCTTGGACACTATTGACGTGACCACCCCATCAAGAGCACTCCCACAAGACACTATTGAGCAGTGGTCACATCGAGTTGTCGGGCACCGATAACCCCTGTGTCACCCCCCATAAATCAAAGCCGGAATCTCTCCAGCTCTGGACTAGGTGGGTGTGATGGTACTGTAACTGATACCATCGCTTCACTGATACAATGACTTCAATTGCAGGACTTGCAGCCAGGAAATGGCTTCCTGATTTCCCTGAGAATGCAGAGTGGTATGAAAATACCCCTTCTCTCTGCGCTCACAGGGAACTGTGTCAAAAGGGAGGTATCATGGTAAAGCTGAGAAACTAAGGTTTCCAGCAATACCTTTCATAACCTGCAGATGCGGAATGTGAATACCCGGCACTTCCACTATACTTCGGGGTTTTCACAATGATCAAGTGGTAAGGCTGGTCAAAGAAGGCATGACTTTACCTCCACCACTCAAAATTAGTAAATAGACGAAGACACACCTTTCTTCTAGAAATTTTAAGAATGCATCACATTCTTTGAATTTCTGGAAGAGAGGTGGGTGTCTTTTATTATCTTCTCCCAGTAAAACATTTTAGACAGTCAAGTTATAGTTCTGAATGTGTTTGTATTTTAGAAATGGTGTGCTGCAGTACTGTTTCATGCAACATAAGGCTACCTACATAGTGGAAACTGTGAACTGTGAGAAATGGTCAGGTTCTTGTTAGGTTTGAATAATGGGTGTAGGAATTCTGCCTTTTCTTCATTGTCATCCCAGATTTACTTTTTTTCTAGATACTCTTTTTGCTGGCTTTAGAAATCTGTGCACTTTTTCCCTGCTAACCAGAAGTAAATTTTGTGCACTTTCCCCTTCACTTACCGTTTAATTGCTGTATTCCTGATTGACACCATTAACTTGCTTTTACAACCCTATCCTGTGCAACCTGTCTTCAGCAGTGTAAAACCTGCACTGCGACCTCTCAAAATGCCCCTTTTTGACAGGTAAAGACCTCCTTTTCAAATAGTAGTAAGTCACTATTTGTAGGCCTTGTATCCTGCAAGGCAGGTTGCCTGGAAATTAAAAGAGAGAACGTTATAAAATTAATATTACCATGTTTGTACAGAGACAAGGCCCAAAAAGCTATTTTTCACTCGGACTCCAGCTAAGCTATGTAGAAAAAGTGCGAATTAAAATATTTACAGTGCTAACTCTGGAAAGTGATCAGCTAGAAAAATAATTAAACCACCTTTTTTAATGCGTAATAAAAATCCAACTCAATGGAGAAGTCGGACATTTATAAATGTAAAGGAAAAGTAACTTTTAGAAAGCTACCAATTATCTGTGTACCTCACACAAATGGCTTATTGTTTTCATCCAGATAAGTGTGGGAACACTGGACATTAAGAACTGTGTGGATCCTCACAACTTACAAAACATTCCTTTACAGAAATGTGAGAAATATGTGGTTTTCATCAAAGACTAAGGTTTGGAATGCGTTTTAGGAAGGAATGTATCATGGGATGCACATTGGATGCACACAAGCCACAACACCCTGACCTCCCCTTTGTGTCTAGTTTTCAGAAATATATACATTTGGTAGGTTTCCCTGGGTGTGGATAAACAAAGTCCCAAATTCGGTATATACCCACAGCTCAAAAAAAGGTTGCATTTGACTAGAATTCTAACAAGAACACACTGTTGTAATGATTGTAGACAAAAAAATGAATCAAATTATTTAAAAGATGATGAAAGTTGATACTGTTACTGTGTTATCCTGGTCAAATGGGGAGTTGAATCTCGGCATTCCTCTTGGTCCTCCCTTCCATGGATGCTCCGTCCATCGATCTTGGGTGATCACACTGCCTGCCTGGCAGATGTAGATTCATTGGTAAGGGAAGTGTGCATTGATTTCCCAAGTATAGCACAGGGTAAGGCCCGGCCTGTAATCGTAGATGGAAAAATAAAAGGGATATTGAGAAACCAAGTTGAAATAATGGACAGGTTTTGGTGTAGTGCAACAAGAACACTTTCTGAGGCGGCATGGATCTCTACTCTAGTCTGTTTCTGTTTCCAGCATTAACCTACAACACCAACAGGACAGATTGTCCAAAGAAAAGAGAAAACCCAACGCCCGATTCCCACCCACCAAACGAATAAATAAAAAAGGGGCAATGAACAGGGTCTTGTGTTCGGCGGGCTCGACTCTGCAGGACACGTACTTGCTCCTCTAGGCGGGCAACACAGCGCTTCAATGCACAGCAGTTGCATCCACAGGGGGGGGCAGCAGTGATGTTAAAGGAGGGGCGGCAGCGGGCTGCTGCCAGACGGTGGCGCCGTACCACTGAAAGGTGGTGGTTGGGGCCCGGGGCATTGGAGGGGGCTGCAGCTGCTGCCGCCTCCTCCTCCTCCTCTTCCCGAACCACCAGCCGACGGTATTCACGCTGTATGGCCTCCAGCTTCTGGCGCCGGGCCTTGGCTGCCAACTCCTTCCCATCAGGTTTCCCCTTGGAAGGAGTAGCTATATATCAAGAAGAGAAAACAAGACTATTGTAAAATATACTCTTAGCAAAGCAGTAAGACAAATTAATTCTACACATAGTGGCACGGTAGCACTAGCAAGCACAGTACATAACATTTGTGGTATGTATCTATCCTCCCACTTTCTTGGACTTTAACATTTGTGGGAGTTTCAGGCATTCAACCAACCATGCATCTGATTCCTATCAGCCACCTATGCATGCATGCATCCCGTGTATCCTTCTCTGCCAGTCATAAATATTCTTCTTCCTTCCACTCTTCTTTCCCTTTTCGTTCAGCCCATCCATCAAGGTCATCTCATCTGACTTTTAGTCTTCTCCATAAAACTTTCACAGCTGAGTTGAAATCAGATAGAAGAGGCCATTGGTTACTCAACACTCCCGCTGCTAATGCTTTTACAAATGCTAAGTAAAGGGTGTCTTCAACCGTTCACAACAACTTCTTACTTAGTAAGTCTCAACTGTACAGTATACAGTACACCCTTGCAGTGAGTTTAATGTCAATAAATAAGGATTAGGAATCTAACTTATCACCGCCCGCCACTGCTGCTGGCTCACCCCCTGCAGCTCCTCCTGCAACTGCCGCATCCTCTCCTCCGTCAGAAGCCGCGTTGCCTTCGCTGCTGGCCCCGGCACTGGTGGTTGGTAGTGCGCCTTGAAAAAACATTACACATTTTTAGGTGTCATATACACCTCCCCCTATTTTTCACTAGCAAGATTGAAAAATGATTTAATAGCAATACAGACATATACAACATACATTACTAGTACAAATCAGGTGGTAGTAGAGTAGACACTAGTAGTTATATGGTCCCTAGGGTCATTCTAGTCTTTGCTTAGTTAGCCCGAGCCATGCAACCATTTTACCTTTGTGTCTTTTATTTTTGCACACGCGTCTTTACCTCGCAGCTTGTTGTATAAAGACGCCTTTGAGCCCACATGAGCTCATACTGCTACTGTCTAAGCGCTGCATAAAAGGTCAAACAAAACAAGCCACTTTGTTATGGAGTTCTGGTATTAGTCCATATTGCTTATCTATAAAAAGGCTACACTTTTTGTCACGACTGAGAAATGCTTGCAATATACTAACGCGCACAGTTTTTCTCATAACAGACGGAAGATACCCTTTTACGAACCAGAGCTTTGCAGAGCTTATGATGTAACCAGTACTAGGTTCTTCTAAGGTGAGGGGTCCACAGAATTCGCTCAGAGATCTTCATTTATAATTTTATTATAACTATACGCCTACCAAAGGGGATGGTGGTGCTTCCACCACTGTTCAGTTATCATGATTTCGCATTTTATTTTCTTCGTTCTATGGACTTCTAGTTGTTGTAAGTGTAACTAAGTGTAACAATGTTTATAGTTTTAATCTTATGCATTTTGCTGTTGGTGCTGCATTATAGAACAACGTACAGAGCTTGTCAGTTGCAAATAAAACTTTTGAACTTCAATAGACTCGGTGATATTTGGTGTGGATGGACTTACACGAGTGAGCGAGCGAAAGGAAGGGTGTGCATGTGCATTGCTTCCACGACTGAGAGGTCAGGAGTGTTATGTTCTGGGTTGTCTACTCATTGGGTATCTTGTGGGGGTTTGGAGAGCTAATAGTAATGAAAAACTACTATAACTAGTCGGGCAGGGGATTGTGGTGGGTTCTGTTCTGATTGAGGTGTGAGGAAGGTCCGACCTCCCATCACCAACATGCTATTTTCTTGTGCACAGTTCTGTATGTGCAATATCCCTACAACAGTAGTAGTATGTCCTATCCTTTCAAAATAGTAAAATCTGGTTGGGCATTTTGTTGGTGGGAATTGTTAAAAAACATCAAGATTAATAAAGCCTCAAGATTAAGAAGACTGGAAGGAGTACAAGAGGACAACCCAAAGGACTGGACTCAATGGCTAGAGCTACTGGTGAATCTGAGTTTTATTTAAAACCTTTTAAATAAAGAGTGGCCAACTGGGCAAGCTTAGCTACAGACAGACTAATAGTAGTAGTACAGAGAGTCATGGCAGAGGCAGTTAGAGGCAGGGATAACAAGAATTTAGAAATAGATAGTCTAGATCGAAGGATAATTGTTGGTAAAAAATAGCATTAGGAAACGTAAACAATAGTTCGGAAAAAATACGGTGCAGTAAAAGTTAGTGAATAAGTATTATTAATATTAAAACAGGAAGACTTACTGGGGCCAGCAGAAGAGCCCTCGTTCTGGTCCTCCTGTCCTTGGTGTTGAACTGCTCCCGCCGACTCTGACCCCGTCTTCTTGCCCCTGGGTGCTGATCATGTAAGATATAAGAAAGAAAGAGACAAACATTGATGATTGGAGTGAAACAAATAAAATATTTTTAAAAGACTGTCAAAAAAACATTTATGTAAACAACAATTGCAATAAAATTGACCTTCCTCGTCTTCGCGATATTTCCGTGTGTTTGCGGAGATTTTTGACGTTTTCGCGAAGATTTGCTTAACGCGATTGCACAAATTCCGCCCACCCCTACCCATCAGACTGCTGGAGCCAAAACCCTCTCCAGCCCCCTGTCACTCACAAACCAGACATGGACTACACAAACCTAGCAGAGGCATGCTGGATGGTTAGGCAAGAAAATGCCTACTTTCTAAAAGTGGTATTTTTAAACACAAAACGTAAAAATTACCCTCACTATAAGATGTATTTTAACATTCTGAGTTCAGGCATACTAAACTCGAATTTCTACCTTGTTCCCTGGGTCAGTTAGGATTATAAAATGTTATAATCAAACTGCCCATTCTGGCCTATGGGAGCAGGTAGCCTTGCAATAGTGAAAAACGAAATTGGCTGTAATTCACTATCAGGACATGCCACACACATCAGGGCATGTCCTACCTTTTACATATAATGAACCCTGCCCTTGGGTCTACCTTAGGGGTGACTAATATGTAGAAAAGGGAAGGTTTAGGGGCTGGCAAGTGAGTGCTCTTGCCAAGTAGGCATTGCAGTCCCACACTGCACACAGACTCTGCAATGGCAGGCCTGAGCCATATTTTACATACTGCTTCTAAGGGTGGCACAACCAGTGACGAAAGCCCACCAGCAGCATTTGATTTACAGGCCCTGGGCACACATGGTGCACTGTACTGTACTAGGGTCTGAGAAGTAAATCAAATAAGCCAATCATGGAGTCACTAATCCATTACAACCATTTACAATAGGGAGCACTTGCACTTTGGCACTGAACAGCAGTGGCAAAGTGCCCAAAGCATCTAGACCAGCAAAAACATAGCAGAACATAGGAGACAACAGTGAAAAAATGGAAGGGAGACCCACACCAATGCTGCCAGGTCTAACACTAGTGAACAACAATACTAATAAAATAGTGCAAAATATATCTACTACATGCAACTAAAAAAATACATGATTAATGTATATATATTTTCACCGCTAATATTTTGTGGTCTACGCTCCATCTGTCTAAGGATTTGACAAACGAAAGAGGAGTTTGAATCATATATATATATATATATATATATTCACTGAAAAAACCATAGGTTTCACACATGTTATAGTTAGCGGAAATTTTACTGATAAAAAACCAATGAAATTCCCCCGTTATAGTTAGTGCAGGCAACTATAACTCACGCGACCGCAATCCTCTGCTGATGCTAATACTGTATTTAGACACTTATTTGCCCATGTCTTCTTCCATACATTTTTAGCTATACATATATTACAAATATTTTTTTTTCATAAAGACACATATGTCATCAGCAGAGGATTGCGGTCGCGTGAGTTATAGTTGCCTGCACTAACTATAACGGGGGAATTTCATTGGTTTTTTATCAGTAAAATTTCCGCTAACTATATCATGTGTGAAACCTATGGTTTTTTCAGTGAATTTGCAAGGTTTTTTAAATGCTAATTCCTAACTATAACGTGTGTGAAACCTATGGTTTTTTCAGTGAATTTGTACGGTTTTTTAAATGCTAAGTTACTTTACGCCATTCGTGGCGTGCGCGCCCACTTAACGCAGTTCGTTCCGTGCGCGCACGGTGCGCTTCGCGCACCGTGCGCGCACAGTGAGCACGCGGTGCGCTTCGCGCACCGCGCGCCCACTTTACGCAGTTAGTGCCGTGCACGCACGGTGGGCACGCGGTGCGATGACAAAGCAAGAAAGCACGTCAACAAATCTGTTTCTGCTTTCCTCCGTGACTATGGTATGGGTGCCATTTACCACAACAACTTGCGTTATGACATGCAAGACATTTATAGAGGAGATGGTGTGCACTTCAATGATGAAGGGAACAGAGTCTTCCTCTTGAACCTTAGACTCTGCATCGGTACTTACTTGTAGGTACCAGTAAAAAATCATTTCATAAACACAACGGCTCTTTTTAGAGCCCCCTAATATCTAAACACTTAAATCTGGTTTTCATTTTTTTTTTTTTTTTTTTTCTACCGTACGCTTACCGTAAGCTTACCGTACGCGTACCCCGTGATTTTTTTTAAAATCAATAAATGTTTTCTTTGTACTTTACAGTCCTTCTTTGACCCCCTCACAAATGTAAGGGGGTCTGTAACTCTCCTCATTGCCCCCTTTTCTTGTTTTCACTCTTTTTTTTCTGAGTGAAATACACAAAATGGCGGCCGCCGCTTCCTGGTTTCGGCCGATTCGAATGTTTACTAAGATCTAAGAGCCAATCAGAATCGCGCTCGCGCACGCCACCGTACGCTTACGGTAAGCGTACGGTAAGCGTACCGTAAGCGGGCTCAGATATATATATTGATTTAAAGGCTATTTTCTCAGAATCTACTGAACAGATTTACACCAAACCTACAAAAGGCACTTCCTTGACCTAGGGACTACCTCTCTGCCAAATTTTGAGTAATTCTGTTCAGCCGTTCGGGCTGTAGCTCGTTCTAAAGGTCCTAAGGAAAAATGCATGGGGAAAACGCGTTTTGGGACCCCCCTTTTATCTCAGCCCCCGCTTGACGGATCCCCCCGAGACTTTCAGGGTAGGAGCGGAGCGTAGCGCCCCACCTATTTTGAGAAATTCGCGAGGATTCATCGACAGGCGCCAAAGTTATTCAAAATAGAATGTTGAGGTTTTCCTATGGAAAAGGGGTCCTAACTATAACTACCTACTGGCGACCGCCAGTAGGTAATATATATATATATATATATATATATATATATATATATATATATATATATATATATATATATATATATATATATATATATATATATATATATATATATATATATATATATATATATATATATATAAAGTTGAATAATCACTCTCCAACGTAAATTTGTTAAAAATCATTAAACACAAAAAGTGTGACATTTACTTTCCCCCCTCCAATCTATACCAATTTAATGAAGATGTTGGACATTAAAGGGGTGATGTTTATAATTCCCATCCCATTCTAAACAAATTTTGGGAAGATGTCAGTCATTAAATGAGTGGCATGCACTATTCCCACTCCATTCTAAACCGATTTAGGGAAGGTTTTTGGCACTAAGGGGGTGATATTTACTACCATCACTCCAATTTAAACCAATTCAAGGAAGGCATTGGACACTAAGGGGGTGGCATTTACTATTCCCACTCCAATCTAAACTAAATTGAGGAAGGAGCTAGACACTAGTCCCACTCCAGTCTAAACCAATTTGAGGAAGACATTGGGCAATAAAGGGGTGACAATAGTCCTATTCCAATCTAACGCAATTTGGGCAATATGTTGTACACTAAAGGGGTGACATTTACTATTCCCAATCCAATCTAAACCAAAGTGAAGAAGGTGTTGAAAACTAAAGGGGTGAACTTTACTATTTTCACTCCAATCCAACCATATTGGATGAAGGTGTTGGACACTAAAATGATATAATTTCATAACAATCCCAATCCAATCTAAGGATAATTGAAAAAGGTGTTGGATGCAAAAAATTTGAAATTTACAATTCCCATTTCAAGATAAAAATATTTATGTAAAATAATACAAATTAAACCATTTTACAAAACAATCAATATTCACATTTTTGTTTACATTTGAATAAATAGCATGTTATCAACAAACAAGCTAACAAACTGCAAACCATATGTGTGTGTATATATACCAGTAGGTAGTTATAGTTAGGACCAAGTTTCCATAGGAAGAGCATTCTTTGTTTTGCTTATAACTTTGGCGCTGTTAGATGAATCTTCATGAAATCTTCCATACTAATTGTTTCTTAATATCAGCTTCTATGTTGAAAGTTTGGGGGCGATTCATCAAGGGGGGGCTGATAAAAAAGGGAGGTCCCAAAACGTGTTTTCTCCATGCAATTTCCATAGGAAACTTTAGACAACGCTACAGGTTGAACGGGTGAACGGAATTACCCCAAATTTGGTAGGGAGAAGGGTCTTGGTCTAGAAAGCACGCTTTTATTTATTGGGTGTGAATCCGTTCAGTAGTTTTGGAGAAATATCGAAATTTACAGATATCGATATTTGGGAATTCTGCCATCTGATTGGCTGAGGCGTTACGAGCACGAGCTTGCTGGTTATTGGCTGCAAATGGTTGGCAGCCATTTTGTGATTCAGTTGAAGTGAGTAAGGGGAAAAAATGGTGAAAAAGTAGGAAAGAGGAGGGTAGGAGCGCTGTGAGCTCTGTGGGGTGGTTAGGGTGTGCTATACAGGGAATGTGAAGCGAAGTATTCACCCTTGCCGGTGTGAAAGTGCTGTTTTGCTCAGAGTGAGATGGTGCTGAGGTGAGGTGCCGGTTCACTCGGGGATGAAACCGTGAGCTGATTGCTGTAAACTGATGTGCTCTGAGCGCTGTAGCATACTGACCGCTGTAGCATAGCTGTGCAAGTGGTGTTAGCATGCATTTAGACTATAGCGGGAGTGGGAAGCAAACTACTCACCCCTACCCGTCTGAAGACTCGAATGGAGTGTTTTAACAAGCAGGAGATCTTTTGCGGCTGCGCAGAAATCCCATTCTGCCAGGATACCTTTTTGCGTTGCATCCGCCATTGCTCCACTGCCCGAACAATCAAGTACATGGTTTTCAAGATACTCCTTTACCTGCTGGATAGCGGGAGCGATTGTTGGGATGTTGGCAAGGCATAGATCCAATCGCCAGTCGAATGGTCAAGTTTTGCAATAAAAAGATGGTTGCACGCAGATTGCATATGTTTAAATAAATGTCAAGTTGTAGCTGCCTCCAATAATAGATAGAGGCAGGCAGCCGAAAAGTTGTTCCATTTTTTCACGGTATTGATGTAGCTTCACGTAGAGGCATATTCTGTCGGACATACTTGTTACCACAGGGAGCGCAGCCATTTTTTACAAGCAAAAATAGTAGTAGGATGGCCGCAAACAGAGCGAGAATTATAGGCACTGTTCCTGTGATTCCAGAGATGATCAAATGAATGAAGTTTGGTATTATACCAAAACCAGTTTGAAAACCTGTGACAAGGCCGGAGGAGACCGTGTTAAAAAAGTGTGCCAGAGCTTAAATGTCAGATGTGTTGAAAATTGTGTAACAATTCACAAAGTGTAATGGAGGTTTGTATTTAAAAGGGACTGTATTTTACTTGAAGTTCGTGCTATCTGCAGTCGATAAATTACTTTTGCAGAAGTGAGGGACACTTCTGTTTGAAACAAAAGCACTTTAAGTTTGCTCAGTTTAATAAAATCTGTTTTCAAAGTAGGTATTGAAGGCCAAGTTGAACTGTGGAAGTTACTTTGTGTGGGTGGGAATAGACATTGCCACAGGAATTTACTCGGTTGGAAACAGTAAGGACATACGGTATGCCAGCTCACATTCCGCAGCAGTCCATGTTATTAAGAACCAGATAACTGCTGTAGAAAGCTGTGTGAATGTTGGTCTGATTGTGGGAGTTGGCGTGCTTTTAAGAAAGCACGCAAGATTGGGGGCTGTAAGCTTAGAAGCATTGTGCAGTTGGACATTCTTGCATAGTAATGAATGACTGCCATTGTGGTCGCACTTTTCACCTGTGAGAAAAACTTCTGTATCCTCTTTAAGACAGCGATATGTAAATGGGAGAAACCACTGCTCATAAATAAATGCGCTACCTTATATAATCACACACAACATGACAACCAACATGTACACCTAGCAGACACAACAACACTATGTACTGTGGGAACCGTGGCTAGCCATGTACACAAACCAAACATGGCATAGCACCTCTGCCACACAATGCAGAATGTGGGGAGAGATGGGAGCAAAGTATGTGCGAAGTTGGCAAGTGATTCTCGATTATAAAAGTATACAATACAAAGTGTTGAGGGGATGTGCCGGAGAGACTTGAGTATGCAGAGCACAGACATGTACATGTCAACACACACTGATGGTCTATTGAGTGAAGTGGACAGTGGACGCAACCATGATAGTACAGTCATTAGGGAAGATTACGAAAACATAGCGCGTACGTCCCCCCCCAAAAATCTTTAGCGTAGTGGGCTGGCTCGGCATATGCAAGGCTAGCTTACGGGTATGAACAAAAGGCACGTTTCTCTGGGTGTTGCTCTCTTGCAGAATGGCGAACATGTCTGCCAGGTCTGCGCAACTTACACCGCCACGAGGCTGATGCCGTGAGCGAAGGTGGTTGTGTGAATAATGCTCTCAGCCCGCTGGTACCCAGAAACCGTCATGGCCGCTGCAATGCACATATGCCCCACAGTTCACCTTTCGACACCGCCGTATGTGAAAGAGGGCCTGCCACATGCCGGTGGAAGCTTTTGGGCCAAGGTCTGTGAGGTCGGAAGGCTCCTGAGATCAACACATTGGCTACCGCGACACTGGCACACAGCGCCCAGCCTGAGGCCACAGTGGAACGGTGTCTTGATCCCACAATGGACGATGTTAGAACTGCATCTGAGAGTGGAGATGAAGGCACTGCCTTCGACCAGGTGCAACCAACTCTAGGTCCCAACAGTGGAACGGTGTCTTGATCCCACAATGGACGATGTTAGAACTGGATCTGAGAGTGGAGATGAAGGTATTCCCTCCGACTAGGTGCAAACAACTCTAGGTCCCAACAGTGGAACGGTGTCTTGATCCCAGAATGGACGATGTCCGATATTACTTGCTGCTTGGTTTTCACAGAACTCCCTACTTTGAGGTGCATCAGACTCTGTGCTTCCGTAGGTAATTGCTGCACATGATCATTGGGCTTGGCTGACTGCAGTCTCTGGAGTACACCGCGGTACAGCAGGTCCAAACAGTGAAATAGTTCCAAAACATTACAACAAAAATAGAAAAAATATAGGTTTTATAAATATTAAGATATGAATTAACATTTAAAAAACCTTCGAAATTCACTGAAAAAAACATAGGTTTTACAGAGTTATAGTTAAGAATTAGCATTTAAAAACCTTTGAAATTCACAAAAAAACCATAGGTTTCAGGGACGTTATAGTTAGTTGGACATTTGACTTATATAAAACCAGAGAAATTCGCCCATTACAGTTAGTTGAGCTAACTATAACTCGCGCGCCCGCAATGCACTGATGATGACGTCACATATTACATCACTCATGACATGGTCATTGACATCACTGATGACATCACTGATGACATCTTAAATGACATCACTGATGACATCATCCACATGATAATCTGATGCACATACTGATGCCCTAATATAAACTTTGATACACGCACTCTAAAATACAGACTACTATTTTTGAAACCATACACACAACAATGCCAGATGCTACATACCACCCACTATTTCCTAGGTCTACATTCACATCCAGTCACTTATACATGCAGTTACTCATCAATACAGTACTATATTATGCACTCATACACCTATACATACAGTCACATTCCACCACGCCACTCCATAGAGTTACACACACACCTAGTCAGTCATGCAAAGAATCAATCACATATCCATTTACTCATGTATACAGTTATACACACCGACTCCTTTATTTATACACATACCACATCACTTATTTATGCAGAGAATAACACATACTTACTGTCTTATACACTCACTGATACAAGCAGACACTCATTTATACACCCACTCTTCAAATAACTTACTCTCATGTATAGTCATTTATATACTCCAACACTCACATATACTGCCTTAAAACATATGTAGTTACTCACACATACCACTGAGACATCCATTCACTAATCAACACACCCATACACACAATGACTCACCCATACAGCCCTTCCCAGATGCACTTTTGAATCCACACAATCAGTGAATCACCAACTCAGACATCTATGCACAGAGTCACACAGATACTCAGGCACTCATACAGATAGTCAGACAACAAATCAATAACTCATATAGACACTCATGTAGCTACTCACCAACCCATGCAGCCGCTTATACACCAACTGAGAGACTAATACAGACTTTCACACAGTTTAGTCACTAACCCATGCAATCAGTAAGACACGTTCAATCACTCACTTATACAGTCAGTTCCGCACCTACTAAGTAATCCATTCAGACACTTGTAAATCCATGCATTCTTCAATACACCTTGGCATAGATATATATGAAAAATATTTCAACTTTACAGAAACACACATACACTGGATGATGTCATCAGTGATGTCATCAGGGATGTCATTTGAGATGTCATCAGTGATGTCATTAGTGATGTCACTGACCATGTCATGAGTGATGTAATATGTGATGTCATCACCAGTGCATTGAGGGCGCCAGAGTAATAGTTAGCTCAACTATCTATAACGGGTGAATTTCTCTGGTTTTATATGTGTCAAATGTCCAACTAACTTTAGCGTCCATGAAACCTATGGTTTTTTTAGTGAATTTCAAAGGTTTTTTCAATGCTAATTTCTAACTATAACGTCTGTAAAACCTATGTTTTTTTCAGTGAATATATATATATATACATATATAACGGCTCACCGCACAGCAAAAACACTGCACAATGTGCACACTCCTTCCGCAGTAATACGCCAGTCCAATAGGTGCTCGGGGTGATTTATTGCATATCAAGGTTCCAAGCCGACAAAAACTCTACGCATTTCGGTGTCTCCCACGCCTTGATCACGGGTGGAAGACACCGAAACGCATAGGGTTTTTGTCTGCTTGGAACCTTGATATGCAATAAATCACCTCAAGCACCTATTGGACAGACGTATTATTGCGGAAGGAGTGTGCGCATTGTGCAGCGTTTTTGCTGTGTGGTGAGCCGTCGTAATTAAGGTATCCTTGCACCTTAGCGTGCACCCTGGCTATTTGAGTCCCGGCTACTACGAGGTTCGTGGATCGGATATATATACCAAATCCTTGCCTTGAAAATCCTTTGCCAGGAAAAGAATGAGCGCAGACCCAGGTTCATATATATCACACTGAATTTGCCCTCGAGGAAGACACACTCTCAAAGCAGATAAACTCTCCTAAGTTATTTATTTGTAGGCAAAACCAGCAAGTACAGTTTACCTGCTTTGAGAATGTGTCTTCCTAAGAGGACACATCTTTTTGTTTGTTCTTATTTGTATTTTAAAATATACATATTTTGAATATCTCCCCATCCTTATCCACTAGAGACACCCAGTATCTTGCTGCTAAAAAAAATAATAAACAAGTCAAGAATTACTTAATTTGGTCTACACAAGACCATAAAAGTGCATAAAAAAAGAAGTTATCTTGACAATATACAGGTTACAGGTAAGATAATACCAAAAATTAAACACATAAACACGGATTTTCCCAACCTCAATGATGAGGTGAGAAAACGAGCAACAGTGTAAATTGAATAAACATTTCAAAAGTTGTTGTAAAAACATGATGGTGGGCCTAAATTGTACAAAATGCAGAGATTTCAATAGAGGTACTAAAACATTCTGAGAGAGGCCACTTAAAAACTGCAAAAAAAGGAAAAGTGTAAAAGATTCTGTGGGTAAAAATGATCACAGGTACACAGACATAACCTTTCACAACACGAAACAGGTTTTGGTTAATCCAACATCATATGAGACTGATTAAACCTGTTTCTGGTTAGGAGGAAATGATAATGGACATTGAGAGTAGTGAGTAGTTAACGTTCAATGGCAGGACCAGTTACAATCAAAGCATGGCCACAAAGCAGAGGTTTCTCAAGCTCATGTACCTCCCTCTCAATTTTCCTCCACAAAAGAAAGTTGTCCTGGGACCATACAATATCTGCCTTTGTTATGGAATTGGGTGAATCAAACAGAGCTGGCCTGCCTAATAAAACAAAAGAGCTAACTGATCTCCATCTATCAAGCTCTAAACATTACCTAATTATCTCTCTATCAATGTGGTTTTCTAATCAGAGGATGAAGGGCAATAAGGTCTGACAAAAACCGATAATCCTAACTCTTCATGAACCATGTGGGCCGGGGTAGAGGTGGGAACCGCTAGTAAACACCTACAAAATCCATTTTCACCACTTGGAGTTCCTTAGAATCAACATAGCCCAATACGTTGCTACCATAGGTAGCTACTGAAGCAGATTTAGTCTGATAGATTTTCATAAGTGCCCCAAGTATCTTGCTTTCTATTCTGTCATAAATGGAAAACAGAGCATCAATAGTTTTGGACAATTCTAATTTCTTCAATTTAATCAAAGGACCCCATGTGGTTCAATCGTCAAAAACAACACCCAAATAATTAGTGTATGTCTGGACCCTGGACAACCTGTTGCCCTCTACATTAAAAGATCTCAACCTCCTGCCTAATTTCAGGTTTGGGGGTGTTGCAGCAGGCCGCCATGCCAGCACCTTCCAGCAACAGTGCTAAACACGTGGTCAGCCCTCCCTCCATGCTGCGACTGGAATAGGGGTCAGGCAGTCCTGCAGCAGCGGTCCCTTTCCAAGGCTCATAGGAGAGCCTTAGAAAGGCCCTGCTGTGGGAGCGCCTCTGCTCCTTCCTGCAAGGAGCAAAATGCACAATGTTGTGCATTTTGTTCTCTGCAGAAACAGGTGTTCATACAGACAGGGGGGCACACTATGTGCCCTCCTGCATGCATCCCCAAGCCCAGAGGTAACAGGGGGCCCCCTCAGTTTAATCACCGCCACCCTTTTCATGGCAGGCTCACTGCCATGAAAATGGTTGCAGTGAGGAAACTCGTAATATGATTGGCAGTTCCAACGAGGCACCGCAAGCATATTTCAGTCTCACACTGCTGGGCCACCGCCGCAGGACCATGAGTACCCAACGGTTGCAGTGATCCTGTGATGGTCCCATTGCCATAGTTGTAGTACAGTGGGTGGACCGCCACCACAGGTTCAGTGGTCCCATGTAAAGAGAGAGATATTCCCTTGTTACTACTTTTAGAGAAGCATACAATGTTATGTCAAACAGAGGGTATTTTATATCAAATATTTATTATTCTTTTTTTTAAAAAAAAGATTCTTTAAAAAAACATGTTTATCTTTACAAACATACACAATTATAAAACATTTCATGTTAAGTCAAATCACATTGCATAATGCTCCGATCCAGGGATAAACACGACGGACAGAATACAGCGCAATTGAGACACGCTGTAAAAAGAAGAGGACTTAAATGCAATCCCTTACGGTGTGATTATCGGGTCCCTCTAACTGAAGGAAGAAGAAGGCCAAAAGTATATACCTCTAATTTCGACGAAAAGACAAAAGGCAATTCGCCATTGAACAAATCAGGAGAAAAATAGATGGAGAGTTGGTGTTTGCTCAAAACCTACAGAACTGGGAGCACAAAGTAAAGTCTTGTGGAATCGAGGAATTACTCGTATTTTGGAGGGAGACAGTATTAATTTGTCTTGATAAAGATGGTCAGATCCCCATAAAACCATCGAAACGCGTCGACGCAGTGGATTTGCATAATCAAAGTCCCAATACAGATTCAATGACGCACAGATTTATCAACGTGTGACAAGCTGTATTTCAGGGTTTTTATTGATGTGTACTGAAAAAGAGTAATTGGATCTTATTGTTTGTCTGTCTCCGTGTTATGCTGGTCATAATTGGGCCAGAATTCTATATTTGTTAGAGATGAAAATGACATGTACTGTATGATGTTTTTAATCAATGTGATTTGACTTAACATGAAATGTTTTATAATTGTGTATGTTTGTAAAGATAAACATGTTTTTTTAAAGAATCTTTTTTTTTTTTAAAAAGAATAATAAATATTTGATATAAAATACCCTCTGTTTGACATAACATTGTATGCTTCTCTAAAAGTAGTAACAAGGGAATATCTCTCTCTGTACTGGTTTAAAGTACCCCATTTCCCTTGAGTTTCAAGGGGTCCCTCTCAAGTTCCTTCTTTTACATCAGTGGTCCCATGAACAGCCAAACTCAAAATAAGGCCTTTAGTCTTTTTGTGGCTGAATACCATCACCTGTGATTTAGTGTAGTTAGTGGAGAGATCGAAATTGTTCACCCATTGTACCAAACCATCAAGTAATGTCTGGAGCCCCATAAAGATATACTAAACAGTGATTTATGTATATTAATATAACTTAGTATACACATTTGAAAAAATTAATAATGAACAAATTAGCTTAATAAAAACATGAATAAAATACATTTAAAAAAATGCAAAAAACACAGTAAAATAAATTAAATACTAACTGACACAAACAATATTACATACAACAATATGTTCTACATCAATATTTTTTACAGCAATATTAACAACACTTAAAACAATATTTTTACCTCTGATATTCCTGTAGACCATATCTTTTATGTCTCAATATTCTTGACAGAATATTTTTGTATCACAATATTTTTTTCCGATGTTCTGTTCAAACACCTTTGAAATGCTTGAATTACATAAACTAAATTAGGGGATGAGTGGTAATAATCCATGAAGACAATTTACAATTTCTAATCTAGATAACCGGATTGTGAAGGGGTTATTTTTCCTTTAAAATTGTTGCAAGCATATGTTTTTCAGGTGCCCTCATCTACAGAACCCACCCCCAAAAGTTCAAAGCCTAACTTTATTGATAACATATGCTCCTTCAAACCCCCACTAATGTCAGTAAATTTGATCATACAATTTTGGGAGATATGAACTTCAGGCACTTGTCACCAATTTGGATGATTGCAATGCTCTGTAGCATGACCTATCTCAAAATCTCATTAAGAGATTCCAAATAGTACATAATACAGCAGATCTTTTACTACTTAAGACCACCAAAACTCATTCTGTAAGCAGTAACTGGAAAGCCTTTTGATAGGGGATTCTGTTTAAAGCCCTCTATCATACTTTTAAGATGTAGAAGCATGGAAGCCCATGCTAAATTAGGTAGAAAATGAAGTGGCACCGTCCCAGTCGAGTGTTATGATAATCCTCCCAGCTACTTCTGCCTGTCCCCAGAATCAGCCTTTCTAGACAAGGAAATACATTGTTTTCTTATTTGGTATCTAAATTATGGAACTCTCATCCTTTTCAATTGCAATCAACTCATATTCATACTCTCTTCAGAAAAACACTGAACATGGCTTTTCCAGGGATGATTGCGTCCCATGCAGTCTTCGGGGCGATTCTACTTTCTCTAGTGCTATGATGCTCTTTACCTAACTGTTCAACCTTTATCAATATATTTTAATTCATGTATTAATCCACTTTGCCACTGCCTACAGTGGGATAGCCACAAAGTCCTAGATCCAGCAAAACAAGACAGAAAAACTTGGATGGACCACAGCATAAAATTATGCCCTTTCTCACAATGACTTCAAATTGATCCTAACTCATTATGTAGCTTAAGAGAAATATGTCAGAATCAGATTTATTTGGCTTAAAAACAAACTATAAAAGCACACAGATGAAATATCAACATGCAATAAATAACACTTTCTCAATATGATAAAGAGTACAATACATCTAGTGCACACGTAGACTGAATTTAAAACAATTTAAATAATTTCCAAAACTCTTTCTAGAAAAGCATTTCTTAAAACGTAATTGTCACCACATACATCCTGGGGGAGCTCAGTTTCTGTAAAACGCTAATGCTAATTTCTGCTGTCTAATATTAGCTTCCTGTAAAACAGGCACAAAAAAGCATTCTGAAAAAAAGACCCATAAAAGGCACACAAGAATAAAAAAGGAATTGTGCTTTGTTCTGAAGCATTGTCACAAAGGTGTTTGGGTAGGTCTGAAAACCAAGTGCCTTGTGTAGGAAATGCCAGGAAAAGTGAGTCATGTTAAAACAGAGCCAGGTTGAAAGGAATCTGTGCTGAGGGTTAGTGATAAAAGTGACATACAATTGTAATCCCAGTGTTAAATTGATCAACTTCCACTCTTTTTTTTTTACCAAAGTTTCTGAAGCAAGTCACTTGTTGGCGATTAGTAAACTCTTCCTTAACCAGAGCCTTGAATTGTTTTCCTATGATTTCAGGGGTAGAAAAGAAGTCTGGAAACCCCAAACTAATGAGAGCTGTCTTAATATACACAAGCCACGGTATGGCAGCCGCATTGTCTTACAATTATATTTAGTAATAATCACCCTCAAAAGCCTTGCTTCTGGGGTTCCTCAGGTCTTCAGCCAAAGCAGCAAAGAGCTAAGTTTGATTTTGTTCTCCAAACACTCCGTTGATTGATACACTGGGGTAGAGAAAGGCAGAGGGACATGGCATTAAAAGTTAAATGTCACCTGTCAACTGCAGCACCTATCATGCCTTCCACTAGTGTGACAAAAGAAAAGATGACTTCAGTAATAGTATTGTAGTCAGACATCTGCTGTGTAAAAGCTGCAGGGCAACCTGATAAAATAACCTTGTTTGGCAGGTAAAAATCTTCCTTTGAAATATTAGTAAGTAGCCCACAATTGAAGGTGAGTGGTATTTAAAGGGACATGTAGAAAATTAATGTTTCCATGTCCCTACGGTAATATAGCCCAAAAGCTCATTTCACTGTGGCAGGCCTAGCCTAGTACAGATTAAAATACTAAAACTGTATCTCAAGGGTTTGTCACCAGCCAGAAAAGTAATTAAAGCACTATTTTTATTCGTTATTAAAAACCAGTTCAATTGTGAAGTTGTATTTTTATTTAATATTAAAGAAAAATACCTTTTTTAGAAAGCTACCTTTTCCATGCTTGAAGTTCTTGGAGGCAAATTTGCATTAGGGGCCTTATTATGACTTTGGCGGTCCTATAGTAGATGGTGCAATGTGCTGTCCGCTGTAGGACTGGCAAAGCCGTGATTGCGACCGCAGGTAAGAGTAGGAGTTAACTCCTGCTCTGGTGGGCGGTCCTGCAGCGGCGGTCTGTTAGGCTCATTGAAGAGCCAAATGCACAGACCGCTGTTCTCAGGGCACCAACTGCACCTTCCTGTATGGTGAAGCATAAATGCAACTCCATGCAGGAACTGGGGATGCAAATCCATAACGGCACTACTTGTGCTCCCTTTGCATGAACCCCCAGGACCAGGAGCAGCAGGGGGCCCTTACCTCTCCACCACCCTTTTCATGACAGGCCCACCGCTTCGAAATTGGCAGTGGGTGGTCAACTATGCTTTGCGGTGCGGCAGCAGCACTGTCAGCATATTAGTTGTTATGTGCCAAACCTCGCCCGCTGCAAACCCAGCAAGGCGAACGGAAAGAGAAGCCTTCTGGGGGAGGACCATTGTCCGTCTCTGCGAGATGCAGGAGTTCTGGATGGCAGGAGCACCCAAACTACCCTTCCCGGCCTCCCCAGCTAACGCGACGCGCGCGCACAGGAAGTGACGCGGTGCGGGTCTGGCCGGCTACGTAAACCGGATTCAGTGGAGGCAACAGTGCAGATTATTCCGGCTTCGCAGGAGGACGCCGCAGAAAAAAGGGAAAACGGGTTCCAGATCTCCCGGGTGGGGGTAAGGGTGTCGGTGACACCGCCTAGAGTCATTTTCTGTTAAAACGCGCTCCAGCAATAGCGGCGGCTATCGCTGTTCAGATACAGTCACATACGGGCGTCGATGACACTACCTAGAGTCTTCTTTTCCTGTCACAAAACGCTCCAGCGCTAGCGGATGCTATCGCTGTTCAGAAACCACAGATACATTTGCATAAGGGTGTTGATGACACCGCCTTGAGCCTTTTCTCTGTCACAAAGCGCTCCATCGCTAGCTGCTGCTATCGCTGCTTAGAGACCACAGATACCTTTGCATATCATTACCATGAAAGCGAGTGGACACTGGTGCTCTCTCGTTTTGGGACCTTGGATGCTGTGACTGGTATTCTCTTACCAGGTGGTATATCAAACCTAGACACCAAGGGCACCTAGGATGGGTATTGGTGATCATGATGGTTATTGATGCATTACAGTTGAACTAAGCAATCAAAAAGCATTACAAGTGTTTTACGTGTGTGTTGTTTCGTCTTATCAGGGGATATATGAGAGGTCGCTGATGCAAAGCATAATCCCTTCTTCCCTTGTGAGGCCCACAGTCACACTCTTTATGGTGGGTAAGGTATGCCTAGTAGAGCAGTGTTCTGATACAGGACTATTGAGGTGCGTTGCTTATGTTTCTATGTTCGTTTGTCCACAGTTCATCCTCTGAGTATTACCTGTATGTGATACTATTGACAGACAAAACCAGGTAGCCCATAGAAGGCCTGATGACTACACAATCGTCCTTCTTGTTATAGCTGCCACAAAAGTGTTCTTTTTCTTTACAGGTAGACACACATATGTTTTAACAAGGAAAGTGTACGATGAGCTGTATTGGTGCCACGCTCAGTGTATCTTAACTATTGTTTCTTTCCACAGGTCTCCCTCCCCGCTGTTCCCTTCCTTTCCTTCCCCCGATTGACCCCCTTTAATGTCCGTGCTTTTATAGCAATTCGGAGATTGAGGTTGTCAATAGGTGGACCCCCGTTGAGCAACAAACCGATTCTGAGAGGCCTCCGAGGGACCACGACATTAGTGCTCCTGCGCAACTGCTGTGGGATCCCTGATCCCTGGTGGTTGCAGCATTTCTGTGGTGGTCCGACTGCCGCACAAATAATACTGTTGGAAGAACCCCAGTGTGGCGGTGCTCGGACCACCACCATGGATTTGGCAGACCTATAGACCACCAAACTCATAATAAAGCCCTATCTATCCAGCTTCTCCCAGTCTGTGCTAGGTCAGTGAAGAGGTGTGAAATTAGTGTGAAATTCCTCCCAGGTGTAGAGCATAGGCTGGCCTGAATGGGCAGAGATGAGTCCTCTGAACCCCACAGAATATGCTAGTAAGTTTAGAACTTGTGAAGGACACTAATGCACCACAACTAATAATTCAATTTGTCATAGTTAGGAAAAAGCAGTTGCACTTAATATGATGAACCATGCTTCGGTCAGAAAAAAAATATATTCAACAGTTTCACCTGAAAGACCAACTTCTTCAATCGCAATAGGTGTGTGACTGTGGACCATACATTAGCACTAAACAAGAAAAACAACTTGATGACAGGCTGGGTGGGCTAAAATCAGAGTTGGAGAGGTGGTAAAGTAGAAGTTGCCACCTTCTTTAGGAGTTGTTTAGTTGTTTTTAACTAAAGAGTTGATAATTAACCATGGGCAGAGCTCGCGGGTTTTCAGAATTACGCAGAGTTACTGAAAAACTCCACAAAATTCTACGGTGTTCAGTGAACACGAAGTGACCACCCTAATGGAGATATAGGCTGTTCTGTGTGCCTCTCAGGTCCTGATTAATAATGTGGCAAAGCTGCTTGCTCTTGAAAGAACTGTATATTATTATTGATGACACGACGAGTCAAGCTGTTGCTGAAGTGGATGAGAGCAGGAAACGTTAAATGCGAGCTCATGGGGAATGCACAGTACATTGAAGCATTAGGCATTTGGTTCATGTTTATTCTCGAGATGAGGGGCAGAGCCGTTGCACCAGCTTATTCAAACCGGTCACTGGAGTGGGCAGAGGTGGGAGGAACCAGGGGACCAGCTGGCATCTGGTGGAAAAAGGTTAAGCTGTCTGCTGTACCTCATGTCTGTGTATGCCAGAAAGTCATTTTTGGCTTTTAAAATCTGAGTTTCTCCTCTGAATTAGGTGCATTCTTGTGCTTTGGTACAGTGTGGAGTCTCCTTGTTTTTATTTACATAAACCCTGCTCCTTACTAAAAAAAAAAAATTATTTGCCTACACCACCCTAAAGGAGAAATCTGCAGTCTGTAATATCTACCTGTTGTGTTGCTGGGGGTAGTGCTAGGGACCCCCGCAGTGTAGGCCTAACACACGTGGTGTAATAAATACACGAGACAATGGCGTAGGTGTGCTCTTCGTCTCCGCTGCCGTGGCGCTTCTGCCAACGTGCATGCGTGACGTAGTATTTATTGGCAGTTACAACTACGTGCCCTGACGTGCACGCCATCGCGTGTCACGTCAGGGATGATATCGCGACACTACATTCCTCCCCAACACACAAAACAAAACATAACCCAATATGTGTGACTGCACTCTAATGTATGGACGACAGGTCTCTTAGTGTCCCGCACCTCTACACTCAACATGTGCAGTCTAAAACTCTCACAAGGAAAACACTTAAACAGTCTTACTTGACGTAGTCACGTAACCGACAGGAGGGCGCGGGGTGCGGCCTCAGGTCATATCTCACTCCGCCACGGTCCACCGCAACACCCTGACCTCCACTCCCGGAGTCACCATCTGCGCCGCTCTCTCCAGTCTCGGGCAAGCCAGCTGCTTCGGGTGGCAGGTTCTCTGGCTGATGCTGCGTTGTGTCAAAACCATGACCTGTGGACTCCGCTCCTCCACTCGCCTGGCCCTCTAGTTCTGATCTCTCCTCTTGCGGCGTGTCCCTCATGGCCCTGTCCTGGCGTCGTTCATCCAGTCCAGAGGGCACGGGAATCTTCTTGAAATATGACACATTCCTCGTTATCTTTTCGGTGCCTTTCCGGGCTGTCACACACGTGCCTCTGACTTTCTCCACGGTCCAAGGCTGTGGTTCAAAGTTCAAACGAAACTTGCCCCCTGGCATCCGATTGCGGATCAGTACATTGTCACCTGGGACTAGGGGTGAGGACACAGCCCGCCGGCGGGCGTCAGCTTGAGCAAAGGCTCCACGTCGATGCTCATCAATGGCACTGTCATTGGGAGTTTCAGGCTTCCATTCTGGGTGGTGCGGTATTGAGTCGGTGACAACCCGCCCCATCAGCAGGTGCGCCGGTGCTACTCCCGTAATTGAGTGGGGCGTTTGACGATAGCTGCGGAGAAATGTGAAAATTGCAAGTTCCACAGATTGGTTCTTTTCGTGGGCAATCCTTATCACTTTGTTGAGGGTCCTCATGAAGCGTTCAGCTTCTCCATTCGCTTGAGGCCATCGGGGGGTGATTCGCCGGTGATGAACCCCAAGGGTCTGTAGGTAGGCCGCGAAGTCCTGGCTCTGAAAAGGTGACCCATTATCAGTTCTGATCTCTTAGACGATGCCGTGTGTTGCCATGATTTTCTCGAGCTTCGGGATCACTTCCTGAGCACTCAGAACAGTCAGTATTTCCACTTCCGGATACTTGGAGTGATCATCTATGGCCACCAAGGTGTGCCGTCCGTCTGGCAAGCTGCCAAAATCGACGCTGATCTTCGACCAGGGCCTCCGAGGGCGAAGCTCCATCACCACAGGGGCTGGCCGGGGCACTTCTCCAGTTAACTGACACGCCTGGCATTCTCGAACGGTGGCCTCCACGATTTCGTCCATGAGAGGGAACCACACTTTGGTTCGGAGCCTTGACTTAGTCTTGACCATGCCTTGGTGACCAATGTGGGCCAGATCCACCACTCTCTGGGTGAGGGACGTCGGTATGACCAGCCGGTGGCCTCTCAACAAACATCCTGTATCGTCTTCCGTCAGTTCTGTTCTTACATGGTACAAGCTCTCCATTATTTGCTTCGCCCGAGGCGTCAGGCTTTTCCACTCCTCTCTGGTGCGGGTCCAGCTGTTGTCTCGGACCGCCACTCTTGCTCTTTGTAGGCACTCATCTTCACTGGTGGCCTGAGACAGGCTGGCCATGGATACAGGCCAGGGACATGACCGCGCCGTGATGCACTGGACATATTCTTCTGTTTCGGCCGCTTCCTTCATTTCTTTTGGAGTTGCTGTGCGAGGGTGGCGAGATAGGTAGTCTGCCGGGTTCCGCGCACCCGGCTGGTACTCAATCTTGCAGTTATAGTCCTGCAGTTGCAAAATCCACTTCTCGATTCTTGGCGGCGGCTTGGTGGATGTGCCAGCAAACAGGGATACCAGTGGCTTGTGATCTGTGGTCACAACAAAGGGTTTGCCGTAGACATACAGGTGGAAGTGACGACACCCCCAATGAACGGCGATCGCCTCTTTTTCTATTTGGGAGTATCTCTTCTCCGTCTCAGTGAGTGACCGGCTGGCGAAGGCCACCGGGGCCCATTCCTCGGCACTTGTCTTCCGTTGCAGCAGGACCACGCCCAGCCCGACTGGACCGGCATCGACGGCGATCTGCGTCAGCTTGGCCGGGTCGAAGAAGGCCAGCGTTGTGGCTTCTGAGAGTGCCTGTTTGATTTCCTCGAACGCTCGATTCTGGTCACTGTTCCATGTCCAGGGGGTGGACTCTTTTGTGAGCTCTCTCAGTGGCGCCGTGAGGTTCGCCAGGTCCTTGATGAACCTGCCACAGTAGTTCACCATTCCTAGAAAGCTCCTCACCTCCGTGACGTTGGCAGGAGCGGCTGCCTCCTTGATATCCTTGACCTTGTCCGGATCCGGGTTGACACCATCGGCTGAGAAAGTGTAACCGAAGAACTGGATCTTCCGGCACAGGAACTCGCACTTCTCCCGATGTAGTGTAAGACCTGCGTCTCGTATGCGTCGTAGCACCTGCACCAGTCTCTCGTTGTGTTCCGCCACGGTCGTGGCATGTACCATGATGTCATCGCTGACGTTGATCGCTCCGGGGATTCCTGCGATCAGTTCTTGTATGACGTTCTGGAATACTTCCGCAGCGCTCGACACCCCGAAGCTCAGCCTCGTGTACCGCCTCAGACCTACATGGGTGGAGAACGTGGTTATGTTCCGGGACGCTTCATCCAGAACTAACTGGTGGTACCCAGAACGTAAGTCCAGTTTTGAGAACCACCTGGCACCGGCCATCTCCCCGACGATGTCATCGATGGTCGGGGTGATGTGTCGCTCCCTTTTGATGGCAGCATTGGGGAGCCTCATGTCCACGCATATTCTGACAGCACCTGGCTGCTTGGGTTTCTTCGCCACGACAATTGGCGACACCCACGGGGTCGGTCCGGATACTTTCTCAATGATCCCCGCCGCCTCTAGTTTCTTCAATTCCGCTTCCACCAGTGGCCTGAGGTGGAACGCTATGCGGCGATGCCGGAGGGCTATCGGCTGGACCGTGGGATCGATATGTAGGTGAACCTCTTTGCCCCGGAACTTGCCTATCCCTTGAAAGATTTCCTCGAACTCCTCCAAGGTGTGGTGTACTGATTCTTGATGTACCCCAAACGCGAACGTCACCACTCCCAGATCTTCTGCCGCCCGACAGCCCAGGAGCATGCCTTGCCCGTCTTCGGTGACATAGACATTCGACGTGATTGACCTCGTCCCATGGGATATCACCGTCCTGAACTTTCCTCGTACCTTTAACGGTTCCTCCTGTCCATAGGCGAACACCGTGATCGTCGAGGGCTGGAGCGCGGGCTGTGGGCGCATGGATCTGTGCATCGCGGCGGCCATGATGTTGATGCTGGCTCCTGTGTCTACCACCGTCGTGACTTCCTGTGACCCTACTCGGATGCTGCATTGCGGCAGTCTCCTCGTCCGGCGGGGCGCCGTGCCTATCATGTGTACCCGGTGTATGACCTTTTCCTCCTCTTCATCGTCGTCCATGTCACTGGCCCCCGGGCCTCCTTCCTCAACTGTGTTGACGGCTTGGTGGGGCTTTCGGAATCTCTTCGATCGGCACACTTTCTCAAAGTGGTTGAAGCGTCCACACCCCCTGCACTTAGTCCCTCGCGCTGGACACTCAGACGGGGTGTGGGGCGAGCCACCGCAGTACCCACAGGACTTTGGTTGTTCTTGAGCAGCCGGGCCTGGCCCTCGGCGGGGCCACCTCTGTTTGGGCTTGACTGCCACTGCGTTGACCGGCTCGGTCTTTACTGGCACCTGCAGGGCCGCTTCCATGTGCGCAGCGCGCGCTTTGGACAGTTCCTTCGTTCGGCCCATCGTCAGGATATCAGCGAGGGGCTTACCGGATTCCTCCAAGATCCTCTCCCTCAGCTTGACGGACGCACATCCTTGTATTATCTGGCCTCTTATCTCCTCCGTCTCATCCCGAAACCCGCAGGTGGCCGCTAGGTTCTTTAGACGAGCGTAGAATTTGTCGAGCGACTCCTCCGGCAATTGGCGCGCTTGGCGAAATATGAAGCGTTCATAGTCGCGGTTTGCCATTGGCTCAAAATATTCGTTGAGCGCTGCTATCAGCGTCGTGTGCGTCTTGGGGGTGGCTTCCGCAAGCGTCTTCACTATGTTCTGAATCTCCTTCCCACCTAGGTGAATTATCATTGCGCGCTTTTGATCTCTGTGGACCTTCGTGGCCTCGAAGAAGATGCGCACTCTGTCCTCCCAGTCTCTCCATCGGGCCGCTACCGTCGATGGGGACCCCTCGACAGAGAATGGTTCTATTGGCGGGATGGTCGCCATGTCGCACGTGCGCGGCTTGCGCTGGACGGGACCTCCTGCTCACGTGTGCTCTAGCGCTGGGCGAGACCTTCTCCTCCCCTGGACAATGAGGGCTCCCTGAAGTGGCCTCCACGTGGGCGGCAGGACCTTCACCCTTGGGCAGTGTCAGATTCCCCAGGGGGCCTCCAGGACAGCAGGGACCAAACAGCTCCGTGCCCCACGTGACAGAGGGCTTATGCAGGCGTAGGGCACTTGATCCTACCTCCCCAGCAGCAGGTGAGCCAGGTGGCGCTATTCCCCACAGCTGCAGGCAGGATGCTGGGTGCGATGGGCGCTCCGCGCTCCACAGGCCAGGGGGGGCGGGTCACGCGAGGTCACTGTAGCGCGCTGGGGCACCGATGCAAGAGACGGCCCCAGCGCGAACATCCAGCTGAGAAGGAGCGCTCCGGCGCTTCCGCGCACGTCCTCGGCAGACTTGGAACGCGGGGACAGCAGCGCGCTCCGGCGGGGCACGAGCAGCGCTAACGGCCGCCACACCAACCGGACGCGCGGAGCGGGAGCGAGGGCACGCCCACCCTCGTCGCCACTTTGTTGTGTTGCTGGGGGTAGTGCTAGGGACCCCCGCAGTGTAGGCCTAACACACGTGGTGTAATAAATACACGAGACAATGGCGTAGGTGTGCTCTTCGTCTCCGCTGCCGTGGCGCTTCTGCCAACGTGCATGCGTGACGTAGTATTTATTGGCAGTTACAACTACGTGCCCTGACGTGCACGCCATCGCGTGTCACGTCAGGGATGATATCGCGACACTACATCTACCCAATAAAGCAGACATGGTGCACTCTTGCAAGTCATTTGCCACTTAGTTCTTACAGCTGCTTACCGGTAACCTAGTGGGCGAGGGTCTTTCTTACATAATCCCATTCGTCAAACCAGCCACCAATTTCATTTCAAAATCACATCCCTTTCGTGTTTCGTCACTAACATCCACTGGAAGTGCATAGATATCTCACAAAATTTACCGCGGAAACAGATGTTGTCCTACACAATTTGCATCTTATGATCAGGCATGTGTCAGACTCATTTTGCTGCATTATTTCATCGTTTGCCTCCAGCTATGATGTCGCCGCTCAGGAGAGCGGACACCATGTGAGGGAAATACACTTCATTATAAGTGTCTAGTGGCTAGGAGTAAATTAGGGATCTCTGGCATGCACCTCACGTACAGCTCTAATTAGGGGTACGGGCTCCGGTAAACAACGCTACACCATACTTGGCAGAGTTTTGCCAAGCTTCGCCCGTCCAAGCGAAGTGCGGAGTGGAACAACTCCACAAACCCCACCTACGGATTGGAGTTTACTGCACAGCCTTAGTGACCATAAAGTGTCACAACATGCTGTGTCTGGACAATGTAGTCAAGCTTGCAGCGAATGAGGAGAGCAGCTAACAAGGAGGGCTGCAAGTGCAAGCAACAGCTTGCAACATATGGCATTTAAAGGCACTTCATCCTTAGCTTCTGTTCTTTGCTGTGTGGTTGGTGCTCTCTGCAAAATTGCCTTCAGAGTTTAAGAGAGGGTAAGGAGGGACCCTCTGACCTCAAATGCAGTAGAGTGTGCACCCTAGGGAGTATTGTGAACTGTAGCTCTTGCATCTTTGATGCAGGCCTCTTGTTTTGCTGATAGACGCTTGAGTCAATGGTAGTCTGAGAGCTTTTATTTGTTAGGCATCACACTCCACAGTAGCCAGGAAGAGCTTAATTTGTGCTGCTGTTTGAAGGTGCTTCAAGGTCCTCGGCCCTGGCACCTAATTCATAATATTAGCACTTATTTATGTCACTCTACCACGTGACGGCACTGTCTGTCTATTTGTGAGCAGAGCATATTAATTTTACAATTAAATTAATATTTTAAGAAGTATTCAAGGTACTCAGGGTGTTATTATATCTTTGGGTGGTATGGAATTGTCCTATCTGACACATTTGTAGTAGAGTGCTGCTTAGTAGGCGTCATTTAAACTGGCATTTAGCAGCGCAGACAGGTCCACTTGGTCGTGCAAGCAGCAGAGGTCTGCTGATGAATTCGCCAGTAGGTAGTTATAGTTAGGACCACGTTTCCATAGGAAATCCGCAACATTCTATTTTGAATAACTTTTGCGCCGGTTGACGAATCCTCGCGAATTTTTCAAAATAGGTGGGGCGCTACGCTCCGCTCCTACCCTGAAAGTCTCGGGGGGATTCGTCAAGCGGGGGCTGAGATAAAAGGGGGGTCCCAAAACGCGTTTTTCCCATGCATTTTTCCATAGGACCTTTAGACAGGGCTACAGCCCGAACGGCTGAACAGAATTACTAGAAATTTGGCAGAGAGGTAGTCCTCAGGTCAAGGAAGTGCCTTTTGTAGGTTTGGTGTAAATCTGTTCAGTAGATTCTGAGAAAATAGCCTTTAAATCAATATATATATCTGAGCCAGCTTACGGTGCGCTTACGGTACGCTTACCGTACGAGTACGGTGGCGTGCGCGAGCGCGATTCTGATTGGCTCTTAGATCTTAGTAAACATTCGAATCGGCCGAAACCAGGAAGCTGCGGCCGCCATTTTCTCTCTCGCACTGAGAGCGATTTTTAAAATTTAAAGCCCAAAAACATGTAAAGGGGCTGTTTAGACAGCTCCCACACACATAGGCATGTTGAGGGAGTCCCCAAAGATCCTCCAAGGCCAAAAACGGAATTTTTATTTTTTCGGTAATTTTGCCGATTACGCTTACCGTACACGTACGGTAAAAAATAATTTAAAAAAAAATCATCATCCATACTCTCTGCACCCCGTGTGTAATTGGTGGCCGAAGGCCACCAATTGTGCATGGCTTATCACAGCTGAAAAAAACTAAAATTTTTAAAAAAAAAAAACAATTATCCACACTCTCTCCACTCCGTGTGCAAATGGGCAGCATTTGTGCATGGCTTATAAAATATACGAAAAATTAAAATATTACCTTTCAAAACGAAGTGCATCATATGTCCTCCATGTGCGCACGGTGCGCGAAGCGCATCGTGCGTACATGGCCCATCTAGCGTAACGTGGGCACGCGGTGCGCGTAGCGCACCGCGTGCCCACCGTGCGTGCATGGCACTAACTGCGTAAAGTGGGCGCGCGGTGCGCGAAGCGCACCGCGTGCTCACTGTGCGCGCACGGTGCGCGAATTCACTGAAAAAACCATAGGTTTCACACACGTTATAGTTAGGAATTAGCATTTAAAAAACCTTGCAAATTCACTGAAAAAACCATAGGTTTCACACATGTTATAGTTAGCGGAAATTTTACTGATAAAAAACCAATGAAATTCCCCCGTTATAGTTACTGCAGGCAACTATAACTCACGCGACCGCAATCTTCTGCTGATGACATATGTGTCTTTATGAAAAAAAAAATATTTGTAAAATAAGTATAGCTAAAAATGTATGGAAGAAGACATGGGCAAATAAGTGTCTAAATACAGTATTAGCATCAGCAGAGGATTGCGGTCGCGTGAGTTATAGTTGCCTGCAGTAACTATAACGGGGGAATTTCATTGGTTTTTTATCAGTAAAATTTCTGCTAACTATAACATGTGTGAAACCTATGGTTTTTTCAGTGATATATATATAGGTAGTTATAGTTAGGACCTAGTTTCCATAGAAAAAACATTTTTAGATTTGCCAATAACTTTGGCGCCGTTTGACAAATCTTCACGAAATTTTCTAAACTAGTGGGGCGCTCCGGTCAGCTCCTGTTGTGAAAGTTTCAGGGTGAATCGTCAAGCGGGGACAGAGAAAAAAGGGGAGTCCCAAAACACGTTTCCACCATGTTATTTTCCTTAGGAAACCTTAGACAAAGCTACAGCCCGAACTGCTGAACGGATTTACACCAAATTTGGCAAAAAGGTAGCCCTTGGTTCAGAAAGAGCCCTTTTTGTTAAATGGTGTAAATCCGTTCAGTAGTTCCTGATAAATTAGAAAAAGAAAAAGTTTTGATATCTATGGCCGCGGTGGGTTGGTGAACCCTCCCAAGCACAAGCTTCATTCTCATTGGCTGCCAGCACTCCAAACCAGTAAAATAAAGGTTGAAAAACAAGAAAAGGGGGCAGGGTAGAAACATCCTGACCCCCTAGGCCTGCTCAGGGGGTCCCACAAGGACCCCCAGGCCAAAAAAAGCATATATATTTTTTTAAATGGCAGCATTCACGCTAAGTGCGCGAATCCTGACGATAAAATTAAACAAAAATGAAGTGCGGGCGCCCGCGCTTCGTTATTATTGAGCCCCCGGGTGGGCCAGGTCCTGGGGGCATGCACAACTTAAAATGTGCCACGGGGCGGGTTTACACAGTGGTGAATAGAGGGGGTGGTGAATGATATGACATGTGTGTAACCCTGCCCTGTGCCGTGTTTTAAGTTAGGGGATTAAGTCCCCTTGATTCCTGAGGCTCCCTAGGGGCCAACTAGCCCACCAGGTACCTACAGTAAGCGCCACAGAGTTGCGTTGCAGAGAGGTGAAAAAGGGCATGGCCTCGGACCATCACATTATTGATGACATGGTCAGTAACATCACTGATGACATCACTGATGACATCGCAAATTACATCACTGATGACATCACTGATGACATCATCCACATGAAAATCTGATGCACCTCTTCACACCCTAATAGAACCTTTGATACACCCACTCTAAAATACGGACTACCATTTTCGAAACCATAGACACACCAATACCAGTTACTACATACGCACTCACTGATTCCTAGGTCTACACACACATCCACTCATTCACCCATACAGTCACTCATACATGCATTCACTCATCAATACAACACTATCATATGCACTCGTACACCTATACAGACACTCACACACCACCACTCATCCAGTTACTCACACACCTAGTCAGTCATGTAAAGAATCAATCACACTTCCATTTACTCCCCTATACAGTTATACACACACCTGCTCACTTATTCATACAGATACTAACGCATACTTACTCTCTTATAAAATCACTGATACAAGTACACACTCATCCATACAGCCACTCTCACAATCACTCACTCTCACATATAGTTATTTATATTCACCATCACTCACATATACTGCCTTTTACATATGTAGTTACTCACACATGTACCACTGAGACATCCATTCACTCACAAACACACCCATACACACACTCACCCACCCATACAGCTGTTTCAACATGCACTCTTGAACCCATACACCCAGTGAATCAACCACTCACATATTTATGCAAAGAGCCACACACCTCCCACACACCCACACACACACTCAGGCACCCATACAAATACCCAGGCAACCAATCAATAACCCGTATAGACACTCATGTAGCTACTCACCAGCCCATGCAGCAGCTTACACAACAACAGACAGACTGATACAGACATTCACACATTTTAGTCATTAACCCATGCATTCAGTAAGACACATTTATTCACTAACTTATACAGTCAGTCATGCACCTACTAAATCCTCCATCCAGATACTTATACACCCACTCATTCTTCAATACACCTTGGCATATATTTTTAAAACATATTTAAACTTTATAGAAACACACAGTCACTGGATGATGTCATCAGTGATGTCATTTGAGATGTCATCAGTGATGTCATCGGTGATGTCACTGACCATGTCATGAATGATGTAATATGTGACGTCATCAGCAGTGCATTATTTGTACTAAAGCTAGCAAAAATTAAACAATGCATATAAGTTTACATGTTAAGTATTTCCTCACTTTCCATGTAGATGAGGATTTTGTTGCTATCTATTCCGTTTTGCACTAAGCACTAGCACTTTAAATACTATAAAATGGTGGCTGAAGCCAAGAAGCGTTGTCATGTGATCAAGGTCCAGGAGGGATCGAAACGCGTCATGGCCGACTAGCAAAATAAGCGACTTTGCACAGAAACGTGGTCCGTGCCTGCTTTATGTCTCAGAGATTGGGGATTGAAGAAAGCAGCTAAACAGGATATTAAGGCGGCAGCAGCTTCAGGCAGCCTTGCACGGACCCCCACTCATCAAGAGGCGACGGGACATTGGAAGCTTTTTACCTCCGTGCCTTCAGCCGGAAGTAATTGGATTGATTTTCCCCGTAAGGATCTATACCGTCGGCCCTCCCGCAGCCAGAAGAGAATAACCAACCTGAAGTGGGCTCCTCTGTAAGCAGTGTCGGAGGACGCGCCAGCCGAGGATTGTACATTGAAGGTAGGGAAATCTACGGAAGTGCGGGGGGAGTGGTGGTGCGAGCAACGACGTCAGCGGGAGGCACTAGCAAGGAAGCCCGTGACGATCGGTTGTCTCCTATATTTAAATATATTGCAATATGTCGGCGGACACGCTTAGGGACCGGGAGGCGGCGGCCTCTGAAGTTTTTAGCAATATACCACAAAGCAGCGTGGGTTCTTATCAAGCGGCGGACACTCCACTAAATGTCCATATTAAAGATAAATTTAGGCTGTTGGAAAAGCTGTCTAAATCTGAACAAGGCAAATGGTGGGAAAACAAATCTTTGCAGCGCTATTTGGATGTCAACAGAATCCCGAGGGGTTTAAGAATTCTGATAGCCCCCAGTTACGACCAACCTAATCCCAACATGATGAGAGATTGGGCTCAAAGCAACTTGGACTCTTCCAGAAAGTTAGTGGAAATTTTGGTTAAATACGCGGAAATTGACAGAATAGCACTGCAGGAGAAGATTGAAGCATTAAATGAGGAGATCAAACAAATGAATAAAGGCAATGAAGAAAAAAAGCTAAGAGAAGAAATGAGCATACGCTTAAAAAGAGAATAAGACAAAATCAAAAAGCGAAAGGCTTTTAAGTTCCACCGCGACAGAGTGGATTATGAAACAGGCCGTATTTTTACATTTTCCAAAAAATATGACTTAATGAGAACCAAGAAAATGACAAAACAAAATGAAACGTGCATTGAGGCATCTATGCGTAAAACCACCTATGAATCAATATCCAATTCGGATTTAAGTTCAAACTTGGAAAGCGAGGCAGAACCGGAGGGCCAACCCTCAGCTCCGAGAACAACAGTACCCATCTTATCTCCAGGGGAAGAAATGAATTTTTTAGTGGAGGAACGAAGGGCTACGTTACGCCCAAGGACTCAACAGAATGCCAGAGGAAGAGGCGGAATCACAAGCGGAGACAGAGGAGAAAAGCAAATAGAACGGCCAAAAAACAAAAAGTCGAAAGGGAGAGGGAGAGGGAGAGGCTGGTGGAACCACAACTAGACAATAATGCAGTTAAAACAATCATCAACCTCACCGACACTACCCTATCAAAAGCTGAAGAACAAATTTTATCATTAGGACTCTCATTCTGCCCGGAATCCAATTTCAATTATGCCAACACTAGAATGGACATATATAGATTCATAAGAAAATTAAAATTAAAAAAACATCACAAATTAAATACCAAGTCATTAAAGGACAAGGAGGAAAAAGAAAGAGAAAAAACAAAAATACAAACCAATACGGCGGAGTACAATCCAATAGAGTCATCGCAAGTGACAGAGGATCCACTACTTGAAACCCTCATGGAATTACATAATGCCAACTATACCACTGACGTGGCAACAACTAACACTCAAGGCTCAGATTCAAGTGAAGCAAGCCAAATTCCTATTTCTCCTATGCTTGTTGCATTACCCGAAAGAAGAAATACATCTTTCAAACGCAAATCAACATTCAATCCCATAATGCCAAGAGACAGCATTGACATTTTCAACGATCAAATAACCAATGAAATCAAAAAACTAAACTACAAAATCATGCAAAGCAAATCGAAATGGCATCCCAAAGACAGGCAGCTTAAGCAATTAATGGCAAAATTACAAAGCAACAAAAATGTGATTGTCAGAAGTGCAGACAAAGGAGGTAATTTCGTATTATGGGACAGGACACAATATATGAAGGAGGCACTATCCCATTTGAATGATAGAACCTGCTATAAAATCAGTAATTGGGGTGCTCTGAAAACCATACAGAATGACTTTTATGGAAAATTATTAGCTTGGAAATGTGCAGGAGTACTAACAATGGATGAATATAAATGTATTCACAAGGACAATCCTACCATACCTAACATCTATTTTATTCCAAAAATCCATAAAGATGCCAAGAATCCACCAGGCCGACCCATCATCTCGGCCCAAAATAGCTTATTGGAGAATACCAGCCAATATATCGATTTTTTTTCTTCAGGAACTGGTACAGGCATTGCCAACATACATAAGAGATACTAGTAACTTCCTAGAAAAAATCTATAACTTTGAATGGCAAGAAGGATATCAATTAATGACTTTGGACGTAGTGTCTTTATATACTAGCATAAGACACAGGGATGGCATAAGAGCATTGGAACATTTCCTAAGCAAAGGAAAACCAAGACTTTCTGCGCATAGCATGATGCTAAGTAATCTGACACAATTCTGCCTACATAACAATGTCTTTTTGTTTGGTAAGACTGTCTACCAGAAGACGTGTGGGGTTGCGATGGGGGCCAGCTTCTATCCCAGCTATGCTTATTTACACATGGGCTGGTGGGACGAGCTGGTCCTCAACGTGACACATAGGAATGTGGTGGACAAAAATTTCAAACTTTTTCTCAGATACATAGATGATATCTTTGTGGTTTGGGATGGTTCTTTCCAGGATGCAAATGATTTTGTTAAAAGCCTTAACACCAATGAGATCAATTTAAGCTTCACTGCAACAATTGACTTGCATAATATTAATTTCTTAGATGTGGAAGTTTATGTAAAGAATGGTAAACTGGAGACAAAACTTTTCAGAAAAAAAACAGCAGGAAACTCATTATTACACTCTATGAGCTTCCACCCACGACATCTGATCAATAGTATCCCTTATGGGGAAATGTTAAGAGTCAAACGTATCTGCAGCAGCCCAATTGACCTACAAAAAGAGCAGGCAGATAGCAAGAAAAGATTCCTAGCAAGAGGATATAATGCCAAAATCATAGATACAGCTATAGCCAAAACCAGGAAATTGGAGAGAGAACTACTTTTAGTCACCAAACCTAAAACCGATTCAGCCCATGAATTGCGGTTGATCACTACTTACAACCTGCAACACAAAACTATTAGAAATATAATACAACGCAATTGGCCGATAGTGTTAGACGACCCGGTAATAGGAACATTGCTTCCCCAAAAATTAGGTCTGACCTTTAGAAGGGCCCCATCTGTGAGCAGCAGGTTAGTGACAAGTAGTCCTGAGGTAGTGGAATCTCTTAATTGGCTTACACAAAGGAAAGGGTTTGTGGCCTGTAAGAATTGCAAAGCATGCATTCATGGCACAAGCAGGAAATCGTTCAAAACACCCTTTAGTGAAAAGGAAGTGGAAATAAATCAAGCCCTACACTGCAAAACTCATTACGCGGTGTACATCCTTGAATGTACATGCAACCTCAAATACGTGGGCTGTACAAAACTTCCTGCCAATAAAAGAATCCTGCAACATCGTAGAGCCATTATCAATAGAGACCCTTCCTATCCAGTCGCTAGACATTTCCAAGAAACTCACAACAGCGACCCCAAATATTTGTCCTATTACCTCTCAGATGCAGTACCAAAAAACAGAAGAGGAGGTGACAGAGAAGGTGCATTACGGAAACTAGAAACCCGGTATATCTTAAATCTCGATTGTAAAATACCGGGTGGTCTCAATGCCACAGAGGATCTTTATACCTGCATTTAATTTGCTGATACCTTTTTATGTGTCAGATATACAGGTACGTTTGGCGTATACAGTTTCCATGTTTCTAGCTACAAGCAACCCAGAGATTTGACTACTATTTTAGTATTCGGTAGGCACATTAGTTGATTATCTCTTTTAAAATTTTACTCCCCATCAGGTTCAAGTCACCAGCTTACATGGAGAATCGACTATTACATGTCGATGCTGCCACAAGAATCAAAACATTATCAACTTAGATTCTTAGCCTATGCCCCGCAAACAAGATAAATAAAGTCAAATAGGTTGTACATACAATATGCATATCATTTAAATCACCAAATAGGTCCACATCTTAATTTTCAGTTCATCTATTCAGCACGGTTTTTTGCACTGCACAATTTGTAATTGTATTAATGGAAAGCTAAGCAACATTTTCGGCTAACGCTCATATCATTCCATAAGTTACTTGAACTAGGACAACGGTGACACGCATTTACGCTATTATGTTTAACTATGACGTCGTAAGATTTGAAACGTTAGCACTTTATCTGTATACTTATACAACATTTTACCAGGCCTTTTTAGGCAAATTGAGCATATTTGAATTTTATGTACCTATGTACAACTATTTATTAATGTGTCTTAAGTGCTTTTAAATTGATTGAAATCATGCATTCATGTTTTTACGAATATCTAAAACTGGTATTAGATCATTTGCACTAAAGTTAGCAAAAATTAAACAATGCATATAAGTTTACATGTTAAGTATTTCCTCACTTTCCATGTAGATGAGGATGTTGTTGCTATCTATTCCGTTTTGCACTAAGCACTAGCACTTTAAATACTATAAAATGGTGGCTGAAGCCAAGAAGCGTTGTCATGTGATCAAGGTCCAGGAGGGACCGAAACGCGTCATGGCCGACTAGCAAAATAAACGACTTTGCACAGAAACGTGGTCCGTGCCTGCTTTATGTCTCGGAGATTGGTGATTGAAGAAAGCAGCTAAACAGGATATATATATATATATATATGGGCCACTTTTTTACCAACCTAATTCCCTAATGGAGAGCACTTTTATTTTGGTGCCCTGGACGATTTTCTTTCCTGAATGTAAGCATCAGAACAGAAACAAACATGAAGCAGTGTAAAAATATACTGCACTTAAAACCTTGGCAAATACTGAACACTAGATGGCTGGAGGAGAGCTCTCAGAACATGTTCTTTTTTGACCAGTTATAGCACATAGATGCCTCAATTTGACTTTCTTGAGCACCTCTCCCATCCAGTGGACATCTGAGTGTGTTTCTTTACTTGTCCTTCTTTTCATTAAAAAACAATATCCTCTTTAACAGAAACACAAAACATCAAGGATGAATTCAAATAAGACTTTATGTACATCAGAAACGTGAAAAAGCATGCCTGACTAGAAAACCGCAACACAAATTAGAATATATGTAACTACACATAGCAGATAGAAAAAAGTTTTTTTGCAGAAAGTTTATTATATACTCATTAATTGTAAAATTTACTGAGTGCTCGAGCAGAGTGGGCTAAAGAACGGTGATGGATCAAATCTAGATCTGTTCACTGGGTGTGAGTGTTTGATTGGTTCTGATGCTCCGTCCATCACCACCCCCTTTTGTACCGCTTTCTTCACCATAAGTTGGCAGGGTATGCTCAGACGTGAGTCCCTTGCTCACTGTGCCACTGGATTCAAGCAAGCCTGGCTGAAGACGGCTGAAATGCCAGAAACCGGTCCTAGGAAGCTTGTTTCCGGTCCAGGGAAGGCATGGCTTGGCAGTTCGGGCTGGACTGTTCCCATGAGGCACAGGGTCAGACTGATTTGCATATGGCCATGACTGAACTGGGGTGGCAGGGTGGGCTAAAGAACAGTGATGGATCAAATCCAGATCTGTTGACTGGGTGTGAGTGTTTGATTGGTTCTGATGCTCCGTCCATCACCACCCCCTTTTGTACCGCTTTGTTCGCCGTAAGTTGGCAGGGTATGCTCAGACGTGAGTCCCTTGCTCACTTTGCCACTGGATTCAAGCAAGCCTGGCTGAAGACGGCTGAAATGCCAGAAACCGGTCCTAGGAAGCTTGTTTCCGGTCCAGGGAAGGCATGGCTTGGCAGTTCGGGCTGGACTGTTTTCATGAGGCACAGGGTCAGACTGATTTGCATATGGCCATGTCTGAACTGGGGTGGCAGAGTGGGCTAAAGAACGGTGATGGATAAATCCAGATCTGTTGACTGGGTGTGAGTGTTTGATTGGTTCTGATGCTCCGTCCATCACCACCCCCTTTTGTACCGCTTTGTTCGCCATAAGTTGGCAGGGTATGCTCAGACGTGAGTCCCTTGCTCACTTTGCCACTGGATTCAAGCAAGCCTGGCTGAAGACGGCTGAAATGCCAGAAACCGGTCCTAGGAAGCTTGTTTCCGGTCCAGGGAAGGCATGGCTTGGCAGTTCGGGCTGGACTGTTCCCATGAGGCACAGGGTCAGACTGATTTGCATATGGCCATGTCTGAAATGGGGTGGCAGAGTGGGCTAAAGAACGGTGATGGATCAAATCCAGATCTGTTCACTGGGTGTGAGTGTTTGATTGGTTCTGATGCTCCGTCCATCACCACCCCCTTTTGTACCGCTTTGTTCACCATAAGTTGGCAGAGTATGCTCAGACGTGAGTCCCTTGCTCACTTTGCCACTGGATTCAAGCAAGCCTGGCTGAAGATGGCTGAAATGCCAGAAACCGGTCCTAGGAAGCTTGTTTCCGGTCCAGGGAAGGCATGGCTTGGCAGTTCGGGCTGGACTGTTCCCATGAGGCACAGGGTCAGACTGATTTGCATATGGCCATGTCTGAACTGGGGTGGCAGGGTGGGCTAAAGAACAGTGATGGATCAAATCCAGATCTGTTGACTGGGTGTGAGTGTTTGATTGGTTCTGATGCTCCGTCCATCACCACCCCCTTTTGTACCGCTTTGTTCGCCATAAGTTGGCAGGGTATGCTCAGACGTGAGTCCCTTGCTCACTTTGCCACTGGATTTAAGCAAGCCTGGCTGAAGACGGCTGAAATGCCAGAAACCGGTCCTAGGAAGCTTGTTTCCGGTCCAGGGAAGGCATGGCTTGGCAGTTCGGGCTGGACTGTTCCCATGAGGCACAGGGTCAGACTGATTTGCATATGGCCATGTCTGAACTGGGGTGGCAGGGTGGGCTAAAGAACAGTGATGGATCAAATCCAGATCTGTTGACTGGGTGTGAGTGTTTGATTGGTTCTGATGCTCCGTCCATCACCACCCCCTTTTGTACCGCTTTGTTCGCCATAAGTTGGCAGGGTATGCTCAGACGTGAGTCCCTTGCTCACTTTGCCACTGGATTCAAGCAAGCCTGGCTGAAGACGGCTGAAATGCCAGAAACCGGTCCTAGGAAGCTTGTTTCCGGTCCAGGGAAGGCATGGCTTGGCAGTTCGGGCTGGACTGTATTCATGAGGCACAGGGTCAGACTGATTTGCATATGGCCATGTCTGAACTGGGGTGGCAGAGTGGGCTAAAGAACGGTGATGGATCAAATCCAGATCTGTTGACTGGGTGTGAGTGTTTGATTGGTTCTGATGCTCCGTCCATCACCACCCCCTTTTGTACCGCTGTGTTCGCCATAAGTTGGCAGGGTAGGCTCAGACGTGAGTCCCTTGCTCACTTTGCCACTGGATTCAAGCAAGCCTGGCTGAAGACGGCTGAAATGCCAGAAACCGGTCCTAGGAAGCTTGTTTCCGGTCCAGGGAAGGCATGGCTTGGCAGTTCGGGCTGGACTGTTCCCATGAGGCACAAGGTCAGACTGATTTGCATATGGCCATGTCTGAACTGGGGTGGCAGAGTGGGCTAAAGAACGGTGATGGATCAAATCCAGATCTGTTGACTGGGTGTGAGTGTTTGATTGGTTCTGATGCTCCGTCCATCACCACCCCCTTTTGTACCGCTTTGTTCGCCATAAGTTGGCAGGGTATGCTCAGACGTGAGTCCCTTGCTCACTTTGCCACTGGATTCAAGCAAGCCTGGCTGAAGACGGCTGAAATGCCAGAAACCGGTCCTAGGAAGCTTGTTTCCGGTCCAGGGAAGGCATGGCTTGGCAGTTCGGGCTGGACTGTTCCCATGAGGCACAGGGTCAGACTGATTTGCATATGGCCATGTTTGGACTGGGGTGGCAGAGTGGGCTAAAGAACGGTGATGGATCAAATCCAGATCTGTTGACTGGGTGTGAGTGTTTGATTGGTTCTGATGCTCCGTCCATCACCACCCCCTTTTGTGGAGCTTCACAGAGGCTTTAAAACCTGGGTAAGGTAGGGTACAAAGAAGAATCAGAAATCAGCTTTCTAAATGTATTTGGACATAAGGACGTAAGGAGGAGCAAGATTTACTTAGTAAAAGGCATGTATGTTGGATTTTAATACAGATATCATGTCAAGAAATTGAGTATTGAGATTATCAAATAATAGTTTTGGACAAGGGCCATTAAGGACAGTAAGACAGAGAGGTGGTCACTTATTTGTAAGCTTTGAAAAAAATCGTCTATGTCATCAATACAGGTTTGGAAAATAGTTTTTATGTCCAAAACGTTTGCACTTATGACACCCTTGAAGGGCAATTCTATTAATGGATTTGATGTAACATTGGATTGATGTATTTATTCTTTCGTTTGGGGTAAGAGGTGACTTTTTAAAGGATGACTGTCATGCAATGTTTTAGCAATGGTAGTGTATTGTCTGAGATTAAATGCTGTCTGAAATCAGCATGAAGTCATGGTTTGATATGGGAGTAATAATCAATATTTTTGAGTTTTCTGGAATTTTTGAAGGGAGGCATTCTGTTACTTTAAACAGTAGTCTAACTGAGCTCACCAGGGCTGGAGGATTTGATGGGAAAGAAATCAGAGATTATGGAGTAAACCTGGGCAGAAAGTTGATAAGGCTAAGGTAATTTTGGTAATTTCACTTTAATCTTTTATGTGTAATTGCCAATAATGAATAATCTATTTTACTAAAGTAATAAGGAGTAATTTGGGGCAGAAATCCTACAGCAAGAGCACATGTGAGTGTAAGTGGCCCCTCATGCTTGCTATTCTTGTTCTGCTGCATTTCGCACTGTTTCTTAGCTCAAAATACAAGTAGTACATTGGGTAAGAATCCTTCCCCAAGAGGACCATTTGCGAGCGCAAGCGGCTACTCATGTTTGCACACGTCTGCTGCTCCATTTAGCACTATTTCTTATAGAAAAATGCATTCTTACGGCCATTTTGGACATGAGGGTGCATTTTTCCCCTACGAAATAGGGCTATACACAGAATTTCCCTTCTTGCATAATTGAAGAGTAATCTTGCAGAATTCTTAGGCAATTTCACATGATTACACTACATGGAATTACACGGGTTACACCCACCCCAAAATATGAAGTTCAGCACTTGGTAGATGATGAGTACAAAATGCTCACCAGCAGAGTGCAAAGGTGAGGAGATCATTTGCTTAGCTACTCCACATTCAGGAGTGATTTGTTCAATCTGTTTTGTTATTTTCAAACTCCTTGGACACATACATATTTCACAGTCTCTTTGCAATCTTAGGTCAGTTGTGCTACCTCACTCTCTATTTTAGTGGACCTCTTTACCCATAACTTGAATGTCCCTTTTGTGCTGAATACTTCTATAATATGTCACCATGATGATTATGCCCTGAAGACCTCTGTGTTTAGTACATTGATGGGTCAAACATCAAAAATATCTTTTATCTGGACTGACTTCCAATCACTTTCTGGAACCTGGACCAGGCTATCTAATTCTGACTGCTGTGACAACAAGTTTAGGGCCCAATTACAAGTTTGGCAGTCTTACTGCCAGACAGCCGCAGCGGTGGTCCCGAGAAGACCGCCGGGTTGGCAGTCTTCTTTCCATTGTATTACGATGTTCCAAATCGGATGCCAGTCTTTTGGCAGCAGTGTCCTGGCGGAGTGGCATTTTGCTGCTGGAAAGGTAGGTAAGTACAATGTGTGTATATATGAAACATATATGTGGCGTATCTGTAAAAATGTATATGTAGGTCAAGTGTACTGAATGCATTCCATTTTAAATATAACAAACTGTTACCATGCACTAAAAAAATATGACAAACTGTTACCATGCACTATATAGGAGAAGAGACGGTGAAGCCTACCTTGGAATCTGGTGACTATGGGGTTATAGAGCGTAGTGATCTTGTGGCAGCAGCACAGAACGGACCTGGGCAATGGCATGTGACACAGATTTGATAGCTGGGCCCCCCTAAAAAGTGAGTTTTCACCTCTTTTTCAACCTTTCCGCTTGCTTTCACATGGCATTGTCCATGCCAAGTAAAGCACGGCGTAAAGCTAGTCATAATCTGGACGGCAGGAATCTTGTTCAGACTGCCTTAAAAAAAAAAAACTCTGACTTTCACACCATTGATGAGGTAGCAGGAGTCACTGCGGTGGCAAAAGTCCAGTGGCAGTCTTGTATCAGAGTCCCCGCCAGAATCATAATCGGGCTGTTCTACCGCCAAGGCAGCGGGCGGGAAGTGATTTTTCAGTCATTTTGATCAGTAACATAAACAAATAGATAACTTTGTATATATAATGGACCCCTTATCAGCTTAAAAGATTATCAACTAACGAACACAAGGCTGTGGATCACAAAACATGTTTGACTGGTGCTAATTCATGTCCTATTTAGTAAGTTAAGGCAGTATTTGTTGCAAAAGTCTTTTATTACAGTTAAAAAAAAACAGGTTTCAGGGGTGGTAATGTGTGAAGAATATACATATTTGTTGCGTGCCATTTTGTTATGATATTGATGTGTTGTGTATTTTTGTGCTGCTGTGTTTTTTTGTGCTCCATTATTGCAATGTGAAGTTTTGTCATTCTGTGGTTGTTGTGTTACATTTTAATTTTGTATGTTCTGCTATATTTTAATTATAACCTAGGAAGTAATAAAACTCCTAGTGTCTTTACTATATTATTATGCTCTGGTGTTTCCTTTAAATGCATCAATAAATACTGCTTCACTTGCAGCCAAAAGCTCTAAGTGGCTTTAAGGCTCCTGTAACAATCATTCATTTATCATTGTCTAAGGTGGTAAAATAGTGCTGCCTAGGCCATCAACCAGTTAGGAAATTAGTCATCCCAAAATACGCTATACTAGTTCTTCAACTATTTATGACATTAATAAGCGCTAAACTGTGGGAGGGCCGGTTCCAAAAATTAGCACTTGCACTGTTAAATATGTGTGAGGGCCATCTTGGTCACTGGCACCATCCAGCGGACAACACAGTGGAGTGCAAAAAGAATCATGTCTGTTTTAAGCAACAATATTCTCAGTAACAGAAATAGCTATAAAATATCAAGAAGGATTTACATAGATCTTCGTCAAATACAACAAAAATGTAATCGGCACATGTTTCTAGAAAGTTTAAATTCAGAATTATAGATTGCTTAAAAGTGAATTACAGGGATGTTTTTCACTAAGGGCTCTGGGTGGCATCAAGTAGACAACAAAAGCGAAGCTTGATTTGTCTATGATGTCACTCAGAACCCTGGGATGAAAACCCTTTCCATAATTCACTTTTTTCCCATCTATACTTTTATGTTATGTATAGCCCCAAAATCATTTGCCCTAGCTTTCAACTGCTGTGCAGAAACAGACGAGTAATGAGGAAGCAATACATAACTTGGCCTTTCCTCGCTGACCCATATTTGTAAAATAAATACCTTACCTGCCATCCTTAACTTATACCCACCACCTTCCCTGCTTTTCTTCCCCCTCCTGCAGCTGTGCTTTCTGTTTTTAGTCAAAGCAGACAGGCAGCACTGTGCTCACAGGCTCTCAGAGAGCTCTGTCAGCCTGGCCTGGCTTGAAAGTTCTTTTTGAAGTAGCAACAGAGGATCACGAGTTTTGTTATCAACTGTTCCAGTGCAAAAGTAGTGAGTTATGAGCTTTAGATACCAAAATATCGAACCTTGACTGCATGCTGATTTCAGAGAGCATTTAATATCTGTCAATACCCTACCACTTACCCCAAAAAGAACGACTAAGGGCCTGATTGACTTTCGACCGCTGAACCCGTGGTCTGACCACTGCCGCACTGTGGGACCACCCGCAGTATTACTACTGTGACGGTTGGACAACCACAGGACCAGTGCGACTGCCAGGGGACCAGGATCCGGTGGCATTCAAGCAGAAATATGCAGCTGAGCATATTTCTAGTTGCCTCACCATCACCCTTTTCATGGCGGTGAGCCCACCATGAAAAGGGTGGTGGTGATGCATCTAAGCGGGCCCTAATAGGGCTCCCTGCCACATCTGTGTCCAGGGTGTGCATGTGCGGAAGGCACATGTAGTGCCCTCCTGTATTTGCACCCCTACTTGCAGCACAGTGTGGCATGTATGCCACACAGTGTGGCATGTATGCCACACCGTGCTGGAAGGTGCACTTTGCGGTCTGACTGCGGCGGTCTGCATTTTATGCCCTTCTATGAAACTTGGAGACCACATCAGTCAGACCACTGCAAAACTGCCCACCAGACAAGGATTTAACTCCTGATCTGGTAAGAGGTTTTGCAGTCCAACAGTGGACGCTGGAAGACCACCGTAGCTGTAGAACCACCATCAGTCAATCCCAAATTACATCAAATCCACTAATACAATTGCCCTTCAATTCTGTATTGATAACACGAACAACTCCACCAAAGATCATTTTAATGCTTACAAATAACTGATTTCCTAACTCTCTTGCTCTCCTTAGTTGCCCCCGTCCAACTATTATTTGATCATTTCGGTGCTCATTTTCTTGACATGATATGCTTATTAAATTCCAACATACAAGCATTGTACCCAATAAACCTTGCTCCACCTTACATAGCAACCTCATGGCCAAATACATTTAAGAGGCTTGTTTCCTGTCCTGCTTATTACCCTTCTTACCCAGGCTGTTAAAGCCTCTGTGAAGCTCCAGAGCTTTGTAAAGTTGACAATTAATGAGTATAAAATAAACTTTATGGAGAATTGTTTTTCTTCTTGCTCTCTGCCTATGTGTAGTTACAAATATTCTAATTAGTGTTCCAGCTTTCGTGTCAACATTCTTATTCACGTTTATGATGTACAAAAAGTCCTATTTGAATTCATCTTCGATGTTCGTGTTTCTGTTAAGGAGGATATTATTTTTTAATAAAAAGAAGGACATGTCGAGCTTTCTGCAGCACACTCAGATGTCCACTGTATGGGAGCAGTTCTCAAGAAAGTCTAAATGAGACAACTGTGTGCTGTAACTGGTCACAAGAGAACATGTTCTGAGAGATCTCCTTCTGCCATCTAGTGTTCATTATTTGCTATGGTTTATAGTGCAGTATATTTTTACCTCGCTTCATGTTAGTTTCTGTTACTTTTTTCTGATGCACACATTTATGTTTGTACTGGGACAGAATATAGGCGCGGGCACCAAAATAAAAGTTCCCTCCATTAGTGAATTAGATTACTAAAAATGTGGCCCACTTATATAAATTTGGGCAGTTTCGAACTTGTAAAGAAACACACTGCTAAAGTGTTTTGCAAGAAATAGAAGACTGCATGGATTTGAACTTGCTGCAGGCAATGCTTTTTTTTCTCAGGGAAACCAACTGTAAAAACCGGTCCAGGAGACCCTAAAATAGGCCCACAAGCAGCCCAAAACTGCCAATACACTGTCCTGCCAGGCCAGACGATCAGACACTACCTGATTGCCCTATAGGCTGGCCAGTCCGACATGGCCCCCATATACCACCTTCAAACTGTTTAACAGATTAGTTTATTGGTTAGAGAAAAAATATGAGACAAATAGTATGGAAGTTTTTGTAAATACCTTTCCCAACAAGAACTAAAGATCAACTGCTGTGTATGTAAGCAAGTTGAGTTGTTGCGCTGCTCTGCACCACTAATGTCATAAATATGCCCTCTCTGAGCATAAGTTAATACTAAAAAAACAGTGGTAATCCCAGCACTACACAAGGTGGAGGTCATTTTTGGCATTGAACAACTTGAATTGTTCCATGTTTGGAAAATTGCTTGGAAGTCTCGCTGGTGCATATGTTTGGGGTTTGTTAATGCACAGGCATTTATAAGTAGGTAGTAAATATTCATTATATTTCAGGCCAGCATTTCCAAAACTGTGAGTTGGGATCCACTGGTAGCTTGGGATCCAACTTTTGGTGGGTTGCGAAGGTCCTGGTCTATATGTAATTAACTTGTAAAATGATTATCCCTTATTGTACACAAGTGAAAGGTGCTGAACTATGCCCTTAAGTCCAGTTTCAAAACAAGCCCTTGTAAGCCTTCCAAAGCAAGACTCTGGGTGAGCTTTCCAGTATTTGCTGTTGGTGTTTTTTTACTTCACTAAGCAATTTCAACATAAAATGTGCTCATTATACATAATCATACACAACCCACATCATTTGTGTATGACATTCACGCATACATTGAGAAATATCGATGTGGCCCAGCGGCCAAAGCTGCCGACTTTGGATCTGGATAATCAGGCTTGAGTGAGTCCCGGTGTTGTATCAAAATCCTTTGATTCTAAGCAAGTCACTTAATCTTCTGTTCTTAAAATTAAAAATAATCTGACCTTGTATAATATTAACTTGAACACATTTTATCACAAAAATGTATATGAGGCCTTGTAGGAGAGTAGGATCTGCTTCACATGTTTACCCCCACTTTTTGATGGTGTTTCACTGTTTTTCTTTAGTCTGGCTGGGACCATGCCAATCAGGGCCGCAGCCTAGCTGCGTCTTCTCTAAAATGATTCCATGTACTTTAGGTACAGTTCAGATTGGATCTGAGGTGCCCTTATAAGTCCTTAGTATATGGTATACTATGTACCCAGGGCATAGCTACCCCAGAGGCCTACCAGGGGCTGAAGCATGTATTATGCCACCCCTGGAAAGCCACCCAAAATGACACCACAGTTCTGCTACTGCAGCCTGGGTAAGGTGGTGCTTGCACACCTTACTGTGATATAGGTTACCTATATCACTATATATATATATACACACATATAATCCTATAAGTCACTCCTATGGCAGGCCTTATCAATCCTGAAGGCAGAGTGCATGTTTCTTATGTGAGAGGGTGCCCCTGCATGAGCAGAGCCCCTCTGCAGCGTTCAGAGACCCTTCTCTAATGCTGTTTGTAGTGCAGCCTAACCATATACTCTTAAGTGCATTATAACCAAACAGTAAATGCTAACTTTGGACTGGCTGCACGGAAACATGTTGTGTGTGGTGTCAAACACCTTGAAATCATACCTCCACACCAGTAACTGGTGTGGGTGGGAGTATGATCCCACCCTTCTAGAGGGAGAGACATGACAGCACTGGTATTCCCGGTAGAAACTTATTAGAGCCCTGGCATCACAAAATGGATGCTGCAGCCACAGACACAGGTCTGGCCTCCTGCTGCTGACCGAAACTCCAGCAGGAGAGGCCTGGACAATAGGTTTCCTGTCACAGGGAGGTGTATACACCTCCCAGATAGGCTTATGTGTATTGGGGCTGGGTGGGAGCACTCTCTGAAACTGGACAAAGGAAATGGGTGTAGCCACCCCTCTTTTCAAACCCTCCCATAGGTGGGTCCCCAGAGTATGTCCAACCCCCTCCCTTAGTATAAGTATGGGATCCCTGTCCTTAGGACTTTAGATTACCCTGGACGAAACACTGAAGCTGAATCCTGGACCTTCAACGCTCTGCTCAAGATCAGAGGACTGAAGAAATCTCCCTTGGGGTCAAAGTGTGACTCCCCTGCTTGGCAGGCACCAACAAAGCAATTTGCCAGTCTGCATTATCGAAGCTCCTGACGGACTCCAAAGTATTTGCAGCCCAGGAAGAGGATTTCCAGACATCTTAGAGGCCGACCCAAGTCCCCAGCAAGGCTGAAACCCGCAGCCCTCGTGAGTAGCGTGGAACCGGAACTCCTTGTCAAAATGCGCTTTTGCAAGTGAATTGACTTCTCGACATCCCTTGAAGTCGTGCTTGGGCTATTTTGTAGCCCCTACCTCCAGCACTAAATCCACCAAAGATTGTTGACCTGGTCATTCCGAGTGACCCGTGGGCCACCATTTTGTGTTTCATCTCGAGGTCCCTTTGCGATCCCTGGTCTGTTAGCTGGTGGGTCCCTGAGGGGGTAACTTTGCATTTCCTTGGGCTTTCCTGGTTGCTCCAGATGTGTCCCAACTCCCAACCAAGTGGTGAGTCATACAGACCTTGCTGGTCTGCACCAAAGCATCTTTCTTGTTTCCGCGTTGGTTGCTGTTGCCAAGGCTTGTTGTGTCCAATCCGGGCACCGACACTGCAGCACTCAAAATCCTTTGTGAGAAAGATGAAATCCAGCTCCTGGTTGTCCTCCATGCCTCCTGGTCCTCGTGGCTTCACCTCTTTCACCTGATATCACCCGACATCGGTGGGCATCTGCTCACCGCCTTCCTGGTCACTGGCAAGTGACCCAGACTCTGTCCCCTCTGCTTTCAGGTTCTTCTCATCTTCGATCCAGGCTTAGATCTCTTTGGACACTTCGCATCTTCACGGCAGCAGCACTTCTTCGCCAGCTCCCATTGAAAGCGGCGACGCGACCCGACACCAAAAGGCACCTATGCACCCGGCTTCTCTGGGTGAGGTAACACGAGTACTCTGGTGCTCCCGTGGGTGCTAGCCCTAGAACTTCCTAAGTCCAAAAGGGTTTGGTCCTGACTCATTTCTAAGTGTCCCTAATCTTTAAAAATCTAACCGCGACTTTCCCCGTAGAAGCTAATGGGAGCTCGCGGCTGTGTTCACACACTGCACACGACCCCCCTGGGTCCCCTGTGTCACTACCTTGGGTGGTTCCTTGGGGTTCCAGCAATTCTACAGGCTCTAGGCCTTGTGTCCAGTTAAGTCGTGGTTCTTATACCACTATTTTAGTATATGGTTTGGCTCGCCCCTAGGGCCTTACGTGTATTTGTGCTATTTTACTGTGATTATTGAAGTGTAACTTATGTGTTTTGACCTCTAGTCTCATAAAGAGACTAGGAGGGTGTGTTTAGTAATAAATACATATATTGTATATATATACCTTTTGTGGATATCTTTAATTTAGTGATTCAGGAGATTATAGACTGGTAAAACAAGCTGCTTTACATTCCTTCCAGACTTAGCCTTAAGGCTGCTCTCCATAGCTGCCACTAGGCTAGCTTTCAATAAATGTTGTCTTTAACCTATAACCAATAAGGGGTTGTTTGGACTGATCCAGGGTGCCCACTAGAACTAGTGAACAGCAAATATCAGGCCAACTTCTCTCAGGCCTTACTCAATACTCTGCTGCAAAAGCTTTTTTCCAAATTTGCTAAAACCAGTTGCATTAACACTGAGAGCCTAATTTACTATATTTCGATGCATGGCAGTGCAGCAAACCTTACTGCTGCGTTGCCGTGCATCAAAATAAAAGAGCAGGGAAGCAGCTTATCTACAAGATACAGAACATTCTTGTCCTCCCCTGTGCCGATACACAAACAGCAGCCAATCACCAATGCAGACACCATTGCCCCATGGTGCAAGGGTGCCTGCGTTGCAGGGACGATTGTTATTGTGCAGCAAGAGACACCTTCCTACACAAAAACAATCATCAATGGTGTTTTGCTGCACACTTAGAAAGAGCAAAACATGAAGAGAAATAAAAGTATTTCACCTCATTATGCCACTCATAGACCTCCCCTGGGGATGCATAGGATTCTGACGATTTACCAGGTTTACAATACTTTGAAAATCTGGGAATTTGTCCGGCTCCATGGATGTTGCGTTGAAAAAACCATAGCAACACCCATGGTATGCCCCTTTCATGCAAAGTAATGCATAAAAGGGGCCCATATTTACAACGACATGAAAAGTCACCCAGTGTGACTTTATGTGGCCTTGTAAATATGGGCAGGCACACTGCGCTTCTGGTGAGTCTAAAAAAATGATTGGCATATTGGGCTTGTAAATGAGGCCCCAAGGTTTTTTAGAAGTCTTGTGATTTTTGTGAATGGATGGTACAGGCCATCACCCCAATCTGCACATTATTCTAGCTCCAGACTCCAGTACAGTTCAACATCTGCAAGTTTCATGGGCAAAGCAATATCTTGTCCACAGTCCAATATCAAAGGGACTGATCAAGATCATGAGGTTTACAAACAATTGGTGTTACTACGTTAAAAAATCACTCATTATGTACATTAAAGTTAGGTGGGTAGTAAAGTGTGTCAGGGAAAGGGATTTTCGGGCACTTTATTATTCTGAAGTACTGACGCTTTCTTATGTCTACTTTCTGAAAATACACTTGAATTAGTTCTAAATCTGTATTTTGAGAAGGTTCTTAAAAGCAGCATGACTTCCAGGCAATGCAAGAATCATCCAACTGAATGGCTGAAGAGACCGGCCTTTGACATCTCTAGCCAAGACCTGAAACTGAAAATGAACAAGCAACATTCCAAATCCATACCTTCCTTCAGATTATTTCACTGCAAATGGAATAGATCACTTGTTTCCCCCTTACAATGCACTCTGCAGTGTAATTAAATATTGTACTTATCGTTTCATTGTTTACAGTCTATCGAGTGGCGGATCTAATTCGCGACTACATCATCATCTAATCAATAGTACTCATTGTTATGTTATATTAGCAGAACTTCTATAGCGCACGACTCAGCCGGGGGCATCTCGGCGCTTGCTAAAGTTATCCCAAAAAGACTGGAAGGGAACAGGTGTTGTTTGTTTAAAAAAGGAAGGCTTTCAATTGTTTCCTAAAGTTGGTATACACTGTAATTCTACGAAGAAAGTCTGGAAGCTCATTCCAGTATCTAGGCACCAAGTATGAAAAGGACTTTCCTCCAGAGTGGCATAGCCTGATGCGTGGCACTTGTAAAAGAGCACGCGTACCAGACCGCAGATTTCTAATAGGAGCATGCTTAACAAGTCTCTTTTGAAGATATCTAGGGCCTCTACCATTGAGTGATGAATACGTAGGGCAGCAGATCTTAAAAAACGATCTTTTCCTCACTGATAGCCAGTGGAGTTCTGGAAGCAAAGGGTCCGATGCGGAACCTGCTGGACGGTTCATAACCATCCTAGCTGCCGTATTTTGAATGACCTGGAGTTTACTCAACAAGGTCTCTCCTGCCCCGGCCAGTAGGGCATTGCCATAGTCCAGGCGACTGATGACCATTGCCTGGCACAAGGTTTTATGATGGATAGTGGGCAGAAAGGGAAGAATTTTACGCAACAAATGCAGGCTATAATAGCAAGAGCTCATAGTCGCAGCTATGTGGCCCCTCATAGATAGAGCCTGATCTAATTTTAGACCCAGGTTTTTTACACATAGAGTCGGAATAGGGACAACTCCCAATTCGGCCGGCCACCAGTCATCTGACCAGCTGACAGTTGCTATACCGATCAGCATTAGCTCGGTCTTGCCAGGGTTCAGCTGGAGACAGTTCCGAGACATCCAGTTTGAAATTTCGATCATTCCTCTGGCAAATCGAGCTTTCTCTGCAACTAAGTCCAAACCAATCGGGAAAATGAGCTGAGTATCATCAGCATAATAGATGATTTCAAAGTACAATTTTTCCATTATCCCAGCTAACGGAGACATATAGATATTAAATAGGGTCGGACTTAGGCACAATCCCTGGGGTACACCTTTGTCTAAAGAGATTGAATCTGACAAGTGTGGCCCAAGCATGATGATTTGAGATCTACCGGTCCTAAAGTTACGTAGCCAGTTTAAGGCTCTACCCTGAATACCACAGGATTCCAGTCTCTCCGCTAGCACTTCGTGGGAGATGGTATCGAAGGCTGCAGAGAGATCCAGCAGAATCAGTATTGCCGAGCCCCCTACATCCATTTGTAACCTAAGCGAATCTGTAACTGCCACAATTGCAGTCTCGGTGCTGTAGCCCAGTCGAAAACCTGATTGTGAAGGGTCCAATATTTCGTTTGATTCTAGATATTGGCTTAGTTGTTTATTTACCATATCTTCCAGTACTTTCCCCAATAAAGGCAAAAGAGAGATCGGACGATAATTGCCAAGTTCCTGCTGATCAGCCGTAGGTTTCTTCAAGATGGGACGCACAAAAGCCTCCTTCCATATTTTTGGAATATTCCCCGATTGAATGGATAGGTTATATAGTTGGAGAATAACAGGCGCACAACTGGCTGCTAACAGAGCCATTGTTTTGGGAGGGCAAAGATCAGTTGGTGAGCCAGATTTGGCTGAAGCGAGTGCATTGGAGACTTCCTCGAGAGTAATTGGGGCAAAACACTCCAAAGTGCAGCCTGTCCTTCTTTCCAGCTCCCTACAACCAAAAGCACCATGGAGTGGCACATTTTGAGATGGAAAGTTTGCATAGATTCTAGCAATCTTGTCTTGAAAGTAACTACCTAACTGGTTACAGAAGTCCTGTGTTTCCACAGGGGATTGACTGCTGGCTCGAGGAGATACAAATTCTTTAACTATACCAAAGAGCGCCTTAGAAGTATTTGCCGCACCTTCAATTTGATTGAGAATAAATTGGTGTCTTGCCCGTTTTAAGTTAAGATGATAGGAGGTCAAAGAAAGTTTATATAGCCTTCTATCTTGGATTTCTTTGCTGGCATGCCAGACTCTTTCTAATCTTTTACATTTAGATTTTTCAGACCTAAGCTCAGTGGTGTACCAGGGGGCAGACGGGCGATTTGACCTCAAAGTCATGTTCTTTTTAGGAATGACTGCATCCAAGGCAGTAGAGAACGCCCTATTAAAGTCCTCTAACTTTAGCACAATACCCATCTCTATTTTTCCTTTCTCTAGGTGAAAGACCTACTCAAAGCCTTCGACTGTGAGATTACGCCAAGATCTGAGCTTTAACTGTTTCTTTGCCAGACTAGGGGCGGTAGACTTAGGGCAGCCCCACTCGACCGCAGAGTTAACCATCGCGTGGTCTGACCATATAAGGGGCTCTGGAGGGCAACAAACTAAGTTGTTTATGTTGGCAAAAATGAGATCTAGCGTGTGACCAGCATTATAAGTCGGCCCAATCATTCTTTGGGACAGGCCAAGCAACTCAAGGGCAGACATGAGGTGGTTCACCTCTGGACTCGTAAGGTCTTCCCCATAGAAGTTAAAATCTCCCAATAGGAGGAACTTAATTGCGGCAAGCACGTGCATAGCAATTAGTTCAATCAGTTTGTCTGTAAACCCAGACTTCGAGCCCGGTGGACGATATAGTAGGGCTCCATTCCAACTATCAGTGGGGAAAGTAACAATTTTAAAAATACCTATTTCTATGTTGTCGTTTCTAAATGTAGATATCCAATTTATTTTGAGGTGCTTTTTATGAGCTATAGCAATCCCCCCGCCCATCTTACCCTCTCTGTCCAGATGCAAAAGAGAATATTTCTCTGGAATGGCCATTAATATTAATGGATAGTTAGTGGAATTTAGCCATGTTTCCGTGAGAAAACATATATCTGGGGAGTGCGATGCAATCATATCCCAGATTTCGAAGGGGTGCTTCGCGAGAGATCTCACGTTGCATAGTATACACTTTAGCCCACTCGTTTTTTGCTCCGTAAAATTATTTCTAATCCCAGGTCCCTTATTAACTGGGCTCCCTTAAATTGGCAGTGCCTACAGGGCCTTCTAAGCAGCCTGAGAATTTCTGTTGGCAACATTGATTTTATTTATTCCACTCAAAATAGACGCATGCCTCTCAATCAGCCAAGCACCCCTCATAGCCACTGTTACAGACATGGGTGATGTTGTCAAAGTGCCCTTCACTTCAGCAATATTCTGAATTAGCAAAGAAACTATGTAAAACTTGAATGTTCTTGCTTTCTACCCTAGATAACATAATTTGTGGTTCAAAATATCTAAATGAACTTGAAAGTGCCAGTGCCTGCTTTTCAGTTTTCAGCACCAAATCAGTAATGTTATAGACATGCTTCATTTGTACCTCCTGACAATACTTTCTAAACTTCTACCCAAGTGACTCAGCACTGGGACTGACAATGAATTATTTTTTAACCAACCCCACATGTGCACCTCTCAGTAATTAAGTGTGCGAGTTTAATGCATTTGCTTGATCATTGTTTGAAGAAAATAGCATCATGTATATACACATCTCCATCTTACACACCTTCCTCACTGCATAGACGTCCAGTGCAGAAAGGCAATAGTAATCAAACTACTATGCACTCTCATTCAGTCATTCTGAGTGATGTCAATTTCACACAATCATCAGAAAACAGCAGTGCATAACCGACAAATATGTGTAGCACTAAGCAGGCTACAGGCTAAGAGCTAGATTTACTAAAACCGACCCAATTAAATATATTAAGATAACCTGCAGTGCTGTGCTGTGTCAAGTGTCATTTTTAAGGGGAGAGGATGTGGTCCATCGGCTAGACTGCCGACTTTGGTGCTGAAACCAGGGTTCGAGCCTCGGTGTTACGTCCACATCCTGTGATTCTGGGCAAATTACTTTTATCTCCCCGTGCCTGAATGTGTAATGTAAATACGGTGCTCATGTAAAGCGCTCCAATACCTTTGGGTCGAGTTCGCGCTATATAAATATGCAAAAAAAAAAGTGGAGAGGGAGAAGGAATGCACCATATTTAATAAGAGAGAGCACATTCCTGCCTTCTCACTGCCTAGCGCCGAAGCAGGCAGCCTTGTGCCACGGTGCAAGGGTGCCTGCATTACAGGCAGGATTGTTTTGTCCAGGAAGGGACACATGTATGTGTTTAGTACAGTTGGAGATACCATCAGTGATAGTAGTGATGTAAGAATAGGTATTTGCAGTTCTAGGAACACATTGATTTAAAAGGAATTTTCACCTGAAAAGAGGAGTTCAAATACACTATATATTTCTCAGTCTCCGACTGCTTAAACAACAATGAAATGGGAAGTAATATCATATGTTATAGGGTTAGCTCCACCTTACTATACGGACATTTCCACATTATGGAACTATTTGTATAGGAATATTAACTATTCAGTCACTTTGCATATCATTTTCAGCACATGTTTTGTGTGCTGCTTACTAAAGTTTCATTTAGTGGAGGTTAAAGTGAAATGAGAAACTGTATGTAGGAAATTGGGTTATTCATTGCGAAGTCTGTAAGGCCTGTGCAAGTAATAGGCCCACAATTTCCCCTCACTGGGAACCAAGCATCCCATTGTAGTACCTGATTCTCTCAGGGTAGTGAGGCAGAGTAGTCCAAAGTCTACTCAGGGGACGTCGTATGGGCTAGTATCAGTGCTTAATTTGTAAAGAAATAAATGCCAGGGCTCTCGTCAGGAGGCAACTGAGACTTGCATCACCAGTTGCCTCTGCCAGCATTGCCAATAACAGCACCAACACACTACTAATCATCACACTCGTAAAAGTGTGACAATTCCAGCCCCCAACCCTATAAAAACGTCCTGGGTGTTAGGTATTAGTAATTTTTTATTGCGTGTTAAATTAATAAACAGCTGTTGTCCTAACCTCTAAATTCAACTGATAGTCCCACCAAGTGCAGACTGTCATAAGTGCCGGTGCTGACCAGTAGGGGGCTGCTCCGGCGTGGGGTTGGTGGGGCGTGGGCGAGGGGGAATGAAATAAACAGAAAAAAAGGACTTACCTGAAATGGCCAGCCGCTGCCTCTCCTCCGTCCTCTTCCTTCTTCCTGTCTGGGCCAGCAGCAGGAAGCACCCGGACACACAGGCTCCCCTGAGCCAATCACAAGGCTGAAATACAGCGTTGTGATTGGTCTGAGCACCGTGGTTCAGTGCTCAGACAGGGATAGGGAGCTTGGACATTTTTCTCACCAGGTTGTGTAATGCAGCCTAATGGGGTACGTGTAAAGTGCAAATGAACTGTTTGGTCGGCCAAACAGTTCATGCGCACCAAGGGAGTGCACACCACTTCTCCCTCTGCTCTGGCCAGCCCTGCCCTGCCACTGAGATAGGAAAAATAAAAGGATATTAACATTATGGTATTATCCTTTTATTTTTACTTTTAAGCAGGAGGGCCTTTGCCTAGGAGCCACCACTGGTGCTGACAATTACGTTCTGATGCTGAGCAGCGGAAACCACCTGCTTAAATCAAGCATTGCTGGTAATCACAATTTACCATATTAAGAATCAATAAATGATTGCCCAGTTAGTGGTTTTTCTTTTGAATAAGGAAAAGTAATTTTTCGCACACTCACACTACTAAATACTATGCATTAATTTACACATATATACATTAGTTAGATTGAAAATATCATGGAACATGGCTTAATAACATTTGACTCTTAAAGGTCATGCCCCCAAAAAATCACTGTACGCCCCCCACATATACCAGATAACACATCACAATATAGGTGTATCACTTAAGCTAAAATAGACATATTGGCTTTATCAAGGGCTTAAGAAAACCAACCACATGTTTAAAACACCATTATTTTGTGGTAAATGTACTTATTAATGTTATTAAAGCATAAACTTCTTGAAAAAACCAAACCACAATGCTAGCGGTAGCCCTCTAGAGCAGCACCAGATTTAAGATAACTCAGTGTAATCATTGGTGATACAGTCTATTCACCCTAAGTGTGCAATTTTGGTTGACACCCGCCAGCACAATGCCGTTCCAGTAACTGGAAAATACATGTACAAAAACAACACCAAATGCACCACTTAAACAATGTAATTCAAATAAGTCCAAGTTCTTAAGGTATTTTTCGTTTTTCAAAAAAGCTCTTCTTTATTATGCAGTGAATATTGCAATTAGAAAACAAATTTTCCAACACAGCCAAAGCAGCCGACGCGTTTCGTCCACCTCTGGACTTCTTCAGGGCAAGAAAACTTGTGAGGGATTAACACCGTCTTCGGGTTCTAAATTTCTTGTTTCAGCTCCCTCATAAATTCAGTTATCAGAATTGTTGGAGATAGAAGTCAATATTTTTATTGTCAAAAATAAAAAACTGAATGATCGGAGTAACGAAGTTGTCTGTTGATTGGCCCAGATGCGGCTAAACAACGATAGTAGAGGTCAGTATCAATATTCATCCAAATTGTGAAGGCAGCTATAACATGGTCGGAGATACCCGAGTCCGTATCTCGGAGGTGAGGTCAAAATACACCCGTCCTGTCGAGCGGCAACAGAATTTGTTTTCTAATTGCAATATTCACTGCATAATAAAGAAAAGCTTTTTTGAAAAACGAAAAATACCTTAAGAACTTGGACTTATTTGAATTACATTGTTTAAGTGGTGCATTTGGTGTTGTTTTTGTGCATAAACTTCTTGACTAATTATCACTGTCAACATTATTCTGTCAATAAACTATTTTAAATTGAACAAACCATATGTCAGTGTGTTTTTATATACTTTCCAGGTACATAAAATGCAATCATAAAAACAACCCCCAGAGAACACAATTTTCTGATTACATAAAATCACACCATAAATTCAGAGCGCTATACAATAGGTACCTTCTTTCAACACTTTCAGGCTACAGAAAGTGCAACCATACAATTAGTTCCTACAGGGGGCTGCACTCCCATCAGTAGAATAAAAGCTCCAGCCTTAGGAATACATTGAAAAAATATGTGAGAATCGCAGAGGATCATGGATTTCTTGACCCCGCAAACGTGGGTTCAGTTTATAAACATCACTACTGGGGGGCTGCTGTAACTCCCAATTGCGCCCGTAAAACCTTCCTAGTTTGTTGGTGGTCCCCCCGTTGTGCTACAGCCACCAAAATGCAAAACAACAAAATTAGCAAGGCTGGCAGGGCATTATGGGGTGCTCCAGCTACAGGCATTGAATATTTTATTAGCAACTCTCGCACTGTGCCTAGAAGAGCCGTGTAGCTATTTCTTTTGTTGTTTTGTTTAACAAAGATGCCTGGTCTCACCCAGGACACCGCAGGCATGCCTCCATTGGTTGGGAGCAGCACATGAAGGCCAGCCCTGGCTGTCCCTGCTGAATCCCATGTGGGCAACATCTGCTCTGCTGCCTGCAGGAGCCAGCAGCTCTTCTCCTTTGCCCACTCGAGCCGGCAGCTCTTCTCTCGTGTCCACTCCTGCAGGCAGAACATTTTCATCTGTGGTGAAAGCCCTGCTCTCCCAAATTCAGGCATGCAGAGTGGAAGTCGGGCACACCACTGTTGGTGCTGGGCTTGGAGTTGGGATCTCGGGCAACTAAAACTCCTTTGTCACACTCTCCCGCTCTCTGCCTCGCACCTCGGGGAGATTGGGGCCACCAGGTGCCCAGGTGCAGGAGTTAAAATGAGAGGGGTCCTGTATACATGCCCCCCCCCGGGCACTGGCCGGCCCGGGGGTAAATCATGGATGATGCCAGTGCTCTCCAAAGCTGGGGAAAGGTTGCTAATCTTTGAAAGGCAATAACTCGGGCCCCGCTGGGCCGATTTGAATGATCTTGGACTCATTTAACTCCTGTTGGCGAGCTCTAGCCACCGGAAACAGTTGTAGCAGACCTCCTCACAACCAAAGGGGTGTGATCTACAGGCAGCTGGTTCCACTGGCCCCCTGGGCCAGTTTTCCTCTTAGTCTTTGTCTCTGGGCACACAAGCCCTGATTTTCCCCCAACTGTTCTTCAGGGGCTCTAATGGGGCTATGTCTCACTGGCCCTTGGGGAGACCTACTGGTTCTGGGGTAAACTGGGGCAGAGTCCTAAGCCCTTTTTGGCATCAAGGGATTTCTCCTTCCACTTTTCTAGGTAAAAGCACAACAGCACCAACAATCCTCTCTCCATTGTGAAAGAGAATTTAAAGGTGTGGAAATTTCTAGAAGCAAGGCAACCCTGGCCAATACTGGAGTGCCATATCACCTCACCGCCCCGCCCCAAACCTCCTGCACAGCATGCTGGGACATTTCAAGATGGCGTCATCCAGGAGTCTCTGATCACATCTGCTCCTGAGGTCTCAGCTCTACCAGTCACTAACATCACTGCCAGGGCCTTTCCCATCAAAAGTTCAAAGAGGAGCCCCTCCTATGTTGGATCCAATTGTCTTGGTTTCCTCCTTTGTTCAGTGGGCCTGGGCTGTCCTCAGCCCTGGTGCAGTGTGGCAAGTAATTAACGTATGCAGATTTTTATCCCCACCCTTTCCTGATCAGAAGCTAAGGGTAGCACTGTTAAGTACTCCTTTAGTGTGCAGTGGCCTTTGTTTCTACTGCTGGAGGGATATGTAATTAACTAAGCCCTAGGCCCTGCAGGTTAACAAAAGGCCTTGGTTTTGATCTTGATCTAAGCCAGAGAAATATGACAATTCTGAATGACCCACAAAAATGTATAGATACTTTCTGAGAACTCCCAGATTTTGATTTGGCATACATGTTGCACCCCATTTTGATATGTCATTGGACTTTGTAGACCAAAGGGATGTGAAACTGCACTGTACGTTTTTCTTCTACATGTATAATAAAGTGTTACTACAGACAAAACAGTAAATCCCACTGACTTTCTCAAGGAGTGTACTCTAACATTATAAGACCTAGCCCAGGTCAACATCTAATCCTGCAGAATCCCCCCTGCCCCAGGCTACCTGTGAGCAGAGACCAGGCTGCATACAACAGTGGTCTCATACATGCAGCTCTCACAAAAGAGCACAGGTATTCATGTGTAACCAGCCAAGTGCCCCTTATCCTTGCTTTGTCGCTGCATCCTTATCATAAAAGGCAGGCACTGCAGGTATACACATGCAGTTCATTTGTCATGTGATTACTGTGGGTGAGACATGTGTAGTGATAGCCACAGTAAGTAAAAAGTCTAAAACTTGGTGATTCAAAAAGCAAACAATCTGGGCTTACTGAATGGGTGAAACCCAATTGCAACACTGCACTATTATTGTTTTAATCATCATGATGATGCTGCTGTGAGCTTTGAGAAAAGTGACTGCAATCTAATTCACTGCCTTATTCCTTCTTGAAGACAAAGGGTGTGGTGTATATTATTTAATTAAAGGAGGAATTAATTGCTATTATTTTGACAAAGAAGTGTGGCAGAATCTGCCCTTTTCAAAAGCTGAACAATTTTTGGCCAGTATAAGAAAACATTTGTTTGGTTTGCTTAAACAGAATAAATTGTGAGTGAGGGTATATATGAACATTAGCTAAGAAGAGGCAGATATATTGAAGGAAAACAGGTGGTTTAACATTATTTTGAACTGCCCACTTACAACCCAAATCAACACTCAGTTACTTTGCTAAAAATCATATGTAAATTCACATACAGGTGCAGTACATTGCCATACACCACTGGTGCTTGTCAGAAACAGCAACTCTGTATAAACTGATTATATGTCATTTAAAAAAAATGTAAGCAAAGGGTAATGTATTTTCCAGAATGTGATGTAAGCTAAACGGATCATGATCTGAGAGCACGGGCTTTGTGTTAAATGATAGAAACAAAAAAGAAATGGGTGGAAAGATGGAATTAACTGTTGTGACTGGTATTTTTTTCTGGGCTCCATTCTAGTCCAACATTTATTTCATGATTTTGATCAAAAAATGGAGCAAACATCTGCAAATCAGCCTTTGTCTGGTCCCAATAGGAATAGCCTGTCCTGCAGGGATAACCCTCCTCATCTCTAAAAGGAACACAAAGAATCCCAAACCAACCTGACAGTTGGGGTTTGACTGTTCATATTGGAGCAGGGCTAAGGCTGATTTTCTCATGATCGCTGTTTGTCTGGACAGTGGGCAATAACATTATGGACTGGAATGCATGCCAGAGAAACTGTCAGCGTATGACACTAATTAAAGCATTTCGCCCATCATTTGTTTGGTTTTTCCATTGTGTCAAGTGTAGGTGCAGAGAGAGGACAGAACATAGAGATATTAGACTGTGGAAAATGCTAGTTGATAGGATTTGGATATTGGGAGCAGAGGGACGGATGGTAAGCAGTTCTGGCCAGATTTTAAGAGTATTTAAGATAGAAAAATTCCCTAAACATTAGATTCTCAATACGCGTGTTGCAAAAAGGTATGCTGAAACACTTTTATTAATAACATTCACAAACTTTCATTTGGATAAAACATATGCTAAATGCAAAAGTTGCAGTAGGTAATCATACTTAAATGTTGTAGGCCTAACCATGAATAAGGTGCTGAATTAATTTAGCCTAACTTTTGATGTCATGTTAAGTGAATAATAATGCATTAATGCTGAAAGGCCAGTTTTTTACACATCGAATAGTATGTGCAAGAGGCTTTTCTTCTCTTTGCTTCAGATGTTACAACTTCAGATGACTACTGTTAGCTAGTGAATAGACACTTGTTTTGTATTAGACTACTGATAGTAGGGGGTCTCACCGGGAAGAGACGAAAACGACAGGAAGGATGATTCATGGGAATAGGTTTTTGGATGGCAGGAAAACTCTCCAAAGACAAATGTTTGAAAGACTATTATGTACTGAGGAGAAAATAGGGAGTTTGCTTATTGCTAGGAGGTGCTGAAATTCTATTGGTGGATGAAGAAGATGGGAGAAAATAATGTTGCACATCGAATTTGTGTGTTTATATTAGTGTGTGTTTCTAGAGTAGGGCGGATTTTCTTCCCTGACATTCTGGTTGGATATTCCTCTGAACTTCTAGACTTCTCTACATGAGAGGTCATTTATCTCAATTCAATATGTCTGCTGATTTATGGCTGTGAATAATTTCCAGTATGATTTGTAAAGGCTTTATGCGTGTGCCTTAATCTCTCTTATAAGAACGCTTTAGTGGGATTCTGAACTGACACCTTTTTTCTCTCTTAATACCAATCTTATTCAAAATAGGGAGCTTTCTTTATGGAACACGCTTACTTGTATTATTACTATTTTGACTGTGATCTTAATGAGTATTTTGTTTAAAAGCTGAAATCTAAAGATTAATGCCTAATGAATAAATACATGAAAGACGAAGAGATCTCAAAATAAAAACCTTTAACTCACAATAACTCTCCTTAGTGAATGAATTTAAAGTCTTTAATGATTTATTGAATATGTAGACTATTGCTTCTCATTTCTCTACCTCAATAAAAAAAAGCGCTATACAACCAGTGGAGGGGGTTATTCAATCGCTATACCCAAAGACTGACATATAGAAAATCCCACTCCCTCAAGACCTTCAAGACCATGCTATAAACCTTTTTCGAGCAGGCTCAGCATAGGTCATAAAATCTATGCTATGATGACAGTTTCTCACAAATACCATAGGTGCTCCAGGATTCCAATGCATTTGCAGCAGGATGAAGAAAAATAAGGGTGTTATTTTGAAATGTAGATACAGGATACCTGCCCAAAAAAGGCAGATGTCCCATCCCCCCTGTTTAAAGTGCTTAGAGGCCCCATACACTCTAAATAGGATTGACAAGGTGTTGTGGCTGATGTTCTGCATCTGCCAAATTCTAAATAAGGTCCATAATCCTTACTGGACTGTGTACATGAAGAGAAGGACCAATGGAGACTTACAAGTGAGTCTGAGAATGTGAACAATTGCCTTAAGCACCCATTAATCACCAATGCGTGTACAATTGAAGAGAACTATTACATAATAGGGTTACCTATTATTGTGGAATGTCCCTACATCTATCAGTTCTCATGTTGAAATCAAACCTGAATGAGGGGGCTAGACTTGAATGCATTTGTGGCTCTAAAAAGTAGATTTCTAGTAGCACTGCTTTATGCACTCACAAACGCAATTGGGGAGCCACAATACTAAACCACTCACAAAAGAGTAAAATATTTGCTATTCATAAAAGTTACATCTACATCTACTACAGTAGTACCACTGACAAAAAAGTCTCAAATCAACTAAATCCAAGCCTTAGAAAAGTCACACCGCACATGGTCAGTCAATGATATTGCACTTTCACAGAAATCAAAGGAAGCAAAGAATAACACTAACATTGAATGGGAAAAAGTAGGAAATGAGAAAGAAAACAACAGACAGATTTACAAAACTTCAACCTTCGCCGAGCCAAAGTGCACAGGACCCATCAGAATTGAAAGTAACCCCCAAATAGGGACATTTTTGTGTTTGCGTTCTTGCAACTCGGGTAACATGTAACGCAATAAACCGAAGATTCGTAGGTCTGCAGGACACTACAAAGGTTTAGTTAAGTTTGTGGCCAAACCCAAATCGTCCATAAAACAAAGGCATCTATAAATGTTTGACTCCTGTTGGACATTTTATATATTATCATGGCATCGTTCACATCTAAAAGGACAGGGACAGGGCAGTCCATCATAGCTTGCATGTTCCTGTCCTTGCTGACGAGGCCGAGTCTAGCCCATTAAACTATAACAAAAATAAAATGGCTTCTAAGACACAGCCTGCCAAACTTTTCATCCCAGACTCGAGCACTCCGAGCATTTGCCATTTAACCAATATCAGACACATGCTTTAAAATGAGAATGAAGAACTCGGAAGAAAGCAACCAAACCCTTCTGAACCTCCATAAACTCTAATTTGGATCTAACTACACTGTCAAATGCACAAGAGACGTCCATAAGGGCTGTGTTCGGCAATTGAATGCCTCCTTATTCGGAGGTGCAGGCCAAGACACTGGTCCAAGGTGCCCAATCGAGGCCTAAATCCACACAGCAAACAGGAATGTATATGGTTGTCATTCACCAAAGATAATATCTGTTAAGGATAAACCTACCTATGACTTTCATAGTGGAATCTAACAGGGAAATCAGCCTGTAGAAACTGGGAGTCACACGTTTTTTCTTCTGAAAACAGCAATTATGATAGCTGGATGCTTTATTTACAAGCTAGATAACCACAGTTGGTGCTTATAGGCGCCCACAGATCCACCTCTAGTTTATAGGGGTACATGGGCACCTCATCCGGTCTTGCGGCTTTCTTTGGAGGGCTGGAACGAATAATCTCATCCACCTGTTCCAAAGAAAATTTTACGTCACAGGGGAACGTTAGCACTGGCAACTCTATAGCATTATTGTCTGAGGCAAGTGAAAAATAAATGTTGGTAAAAAAGTTCACCCAAACATCTGGGCTAATGTTTGCACACACACACACACACACACACACACACACAGTTATTATGGATTTATAAGTAACTTATTATGATTTACAGTCTGCCAAAGCAGGCCAGTGTGTCTTGGCCTGTAGGAGGTGACCAATTTGTTCCAGGCCTTATCTCTCAATTGCAATTTTCTTTTACTTAAATACCATTTATATTCCATTATACATGTTAATAATGTCTCCTTGTCCCTAGGTTTAACAAACAGTGTACTAAGTAAGCACACTACGTAAGCCTATATTGGCTGGTTTCCTTGCCTTGTCAAATCTGGATTGGTGAGGGACATTAGTGTGTTCTGAGGCTTCAATAGGAGGGCTCTGATGGTGCACCTAAACTCAACTAAGGTCTCAAGATTACTAATTAGGCCTGGCTCCAAAATGAGACAGTTGGTTACCAGATCCAACTGTTGGACTCAAAGCTTACATTGAATGTGTCTCAAATTAGGAGTTCTCCAAACTAGCCTTCGACCATTGTCTCCTGTACTAGCATTTGTTCCCACAACAGCAATTTCCTGGGGTTTATCCTCAGGGCACTTGAAGGTAATGATAAGTGGACAATGATCGCTATAAATAATTGGGCAAACAGTCCCATTCACAGTTTGGCTTAAGAGGTTCCTAGAGCCAAATACATAATCAATTATTGTTGTATGAACTCCCCCGGTATAAGAAGCCAATGAAAGCCAGGTAGGAACAACCTGCTCAAATCATTACAAAGATCAAACATGAGCAAGTAATGATGGAACCAGGGGTGTAGCTTCAGAGGGGTGTTTAGGGTGTTACACCCCCCTAATAAATGAATTCTTTAGTAAATAGTTGGGTTCTGGTCGTCTCAATCAGGTATGGTGAAGTGGATTTCGGATTTCACTTAGGATTTTCTCATGCACACTCAGACAAAAACATGCACACACACTCTCGCACTGTTTTGAAGTTCTTAAAACTGTTGGGTATTTTACAACTTATCAGGGCAGGTTGACCAACATTTTGCGCTGTGCTTCTGCCACAAAACTGACTTAAATCAGCACAATTTAATAATTTTTCACTTTACAGTACAACATTTGTTTTGCGCTGGAAATTGCCTAAAAGTGACGCATAAATTGCGCAAAGCACTGATTTGAGTTACTTAGCATCAACAGAGCGTTACCTTGGCATTCCCATGCCACACCCTATCTACAAAAAAACAGAGACAGGGTTTTGCATAAAATAATACCCCATTTTGAAAGCGTGCTTTAAAGGAGGAATGTTTTCATTTCGCCTTTCTTTTCGAACTTCGCTTGTGCCCTGCACTGTACAGCACACATTTAAAGTAGGAACATTTCACATTTTGTCTAGGTCTAGTATTTTGTACCGGAAGGGAAACCGTCCAGTATAAAACCTATGCTAGACTCAAACACACATGCAATATAAAGCAAAGGTGTTTGCATGGCACAGGGAAGCAAAATTCTGCACCAGTACTAGGGAGAGGGGAGGAGAGTGCCATATCTCTATTGATATGGCGCTCTCCTGCTCCCTCCATGTTACGCAATTCAGCACAGCATGTTTGGCTGCTTCACTGCGTTCCATGACATGTTGGATTGTCTTTTAAGTAACCATAACAATCTGCATTTCTCTACTTCCCACTGCCCCTAACCACCTCATTCCCTGCTTCTCATATAATATATTTTAGCAAGATATACCAGTGTGATTGTTGGGAAATTTGAAGTCCTCCCCAATTATACTCACTAAGCTATGTCCCTGGACATAGTATCCTGAGCAGCAGGAGAAGTGCCTGTGCTTAATATTGCTAGACATAGGTGTACTGGCGTCCTCTCGTTGCACGGCAGCCTGGAACTTGCAGGCCCTCCTGTGGCCCCCCTCAAAGGAACAAACAACAGAGTATCCTTCCAATATATTTACGACATTTAATTTAATGAACTGTTCATCAAATAATAGTGTTACTTTTAACTGTACACATTTGCCTTTCCCTTTTCATTTCGTATTAGAACAATGTTTTCCGCCTATGCACTGGATTTTTCCACCTCCACAATGGAAGCATAGAACTCCATAGCCGAGTTAGAGAACTTTGCAGTCAGGGAGGAGGCTTTTGGCAATCATCACACATAGCAAATGAGATAGAGGAACTGGAAGTAGACTTTTCAAAAGCAGCATAATCCTCCTCCATCTTGCTGCTGCTTTAACATTTAGAACACCAAATGGCTGAGGATCAGGAAGAGTGGGTCCTCAGTTTTTCCCCAACACATACTGGACATTGTTAGGGATGGGGGAGTCCACCAAAAATATTCTCTATGGGACAGGGGCCAACCAGAGGTACAATCAGCTGCGTAATGCAGTGAGAGGCCACTTAGGGCAGGGGATAGCGATGCACTGCATTGCAGCGGGTGCTCACACATATAGGTGCCAGGGTGCGGTGAAAATAAGCTTTCTTCTGTCGGTGCAAGTAGCAATCTGTCCACATCTAAGCAACAACACCCATTGTTTTTCTAAAAAACATATAATGCCAAGATAGAAACAGAACAAGCAGACAGATTTAAAAAGGTTTATAGAACTTAATTAGACGGTCTTCCATAGAAAAGTCGTATCTATTGAGAAGCATGAAGACAGTGAAAAGCAGCGAAGCATTACAAAAGCAGAAATAGTTTGTTAAGTATCTTGTAGACAAGGCCTTTGATTTAAAGAGAAAGCTATTTATTGTTATTTTGAAGCGAATTAGATGTTTAGATAAACTTGTTAATGTACTTAAATAAATGTTGCAAAACGTTTCAAGTTATTAAAACACACCTTTGCACTATTTTCCAGGGAGAGTGGAAACACAATTCCAGTAGTGAGTTATTTTTTAATGAGGAAAGCCATTTACAGGTAAATGAGTTAGAATTTGCAACTAAGAGAGATTCTAATGCATGTGAAATGAATGATGGTACACCAAATGAGAAAGAAAAAACAGTGCCGAGAAATGTAGAAGAAGAAATATCAAATAAAGTTTTAGTTCAACTTCCTCAACAACGTGTTTTTGAATGAAACTGTAGAAAATATGCAACATAAGACAACAGTCTATTGACAAACTTAGACTCTTCTTAAACAAGTTCAACAGAGGAACTGTGAAACCTACAATGAAACTACTGCAATAACTTGATCCTTGTCGAGTTAGGGCACTGACAAATCTTCAAGGAAATTCATTACCTTGTTTATCAGAACAGATTTGTGATAGTACTTTTCATCATATACAGATGGTGTTTGTGCACCATACTAAAATGCATAACTTAGTAAGACAATTGCATTTTGTGAAAAGTCCAGCTCTCCATCTTCAGAAACTAAATGGAGTGTTATTAAGAGGTATTCTTTCTGAAGTCAGTTCTGTTTTAGATGATATTCAGATGACATACTTTGGGTGTGAAAGGCCAACTGAAGAGAATGAGATGGTTGTGGAGAGTGACTATGAAATTTGTAATACAAGCGCAGTTTTGGAAATTTTAAAAAAGGAAATTGATGCATTTTCAACAACAACTGCAGAAATTCCTGACAAACTCTGTATTTGTTGTAGGCAAACTGTTAGACCTGGCACCATTGGTGTGGGTCTCCCTTCCGTTTTTGCTGTTGCCTCTGCTCTTTTTGCTGGTTTTAGATGCTTTGGGCACTGTGCCACTGCTATTCTGTGCCACAGTGCAAGTGCTCCCTATGATAAATTGATGTATGGATTAGTGGCTCCATGATTGGGTTATTTGATTTACTTGTCAGACCCTCGTACAGTGCACCATGGGTGCCCAGGGCTTGTAAATAAAATGCTGTTGGTGTGCTTGCAGCACTGGTTGTGCAACCCACGGAAGCAGCCTGTAAAGTATGTCTCAGGCCTGCCATTGCAGAGCCTATGTGCAGTCTGGTACTGCTATGTTGACTGGCCACGTGCACCCACTTGCCAGTCCCTAAACCTTCCCTTTTCTTCATATTAGACACCCATAAGGTAGGCCCAAGGGCAGGGTGCATTGTAAGTATAAGGTAGGACAAACCCTGGTGTGTGTGGCATGTCCTGATAGTGAATTACAGCCATTTTCATTTTTCACTATTGCAAGGCTACCTGTTCCCCATAGGCAAGAATAGGCAGTTTGATTATAACATCTTATAATCCTAACTGACTCAGGGAACTCAGTAGAAATTCAAGTTTAGTATGCCTGAACTCAGAATGAAAAAATACATCTTTTAGTGAAGTTGGTTTTAACATTCTGTGTTTGAAAATACCACTTTTAGACAGTAGGTATTTTCTTGCCTAACTATCCAAGCCTGCCTCTGCTAGGTTGTGTATTCCTTGTCTGGAGTTTGAGTGACAGGGGCTGGGGGATAACAGGGTGAGTTAGCATAAGGCTGAATAGAGAGATCTGCATGTAGAGTGGTGGGAAGAGTTGCACCTGGGACCTGAATAGGGCTGTGCCTGCCTTCCAAAATGCTGGCTCCACTTCCAGTGGTGCGTCTGAAGTCCCTGGCCCACACTGTCAAAGGAAAGAAGGAGTCATGTAAACAAAGTGCTCCAGGACTGACCAGAACTAGTTTGGACCAGGCAAAGGCCTCTCTGCCTTCTGAGAACAAAGAGAATATGAGTATAAAAGAGGGGACCCTGACCCCAGAACTTTAGATCACTTTTGGGAAACAAGAAGAACCTTTGCTGAGGAGAGGAACCAGACAGTGAGAATGCAGGAGGAGACTATCGCTGTGCTGTGTGCTGTTTGGGAGATTGACCTGCAGTGGTTGCCTGACTGCCAAAGAAAGGAGAAAGGAACTTTGTACCACTTTCATCAACTTGTAAAGGATCTCCAAGGGCTTGAAGATTGAGCTTGCCTCTTGCTGAAGTCTCAGGGACAACAGACTTCACCAACCAGCTCCCCTGAATTCCCTTGCTGGGAATTGAAGTGCCTGCTGTTGAGCTGGGCCTTCTGAGAGACTGCGTGTCACAGGGAGCTGCAAGCGCGACTCAAGACAAAGAAGCGTGTCGCTGCCGCAGCAGTTGTCGTCGCATCGCCGAGAAAGCGTGCCGCCGCTGTGGTCATCGCATCGCCGAAGCACCTCGCATCACCGGAGAAGACTGGCGCCGTCACAGCAGATTCCATCGCATCACCGGAGAAGCGTTTCGCTGCCGCAGCAGCTGTCGTCTCATCGCTGAGGAAGCGTGCCGCCGCTGTCGCATCGCATCACTGAGGTGACCTGCATCATTGGAGGAGAGTGTCGCTGTTGCAGCAGACGCCATCGCATCACCAGAGAAGCATGTCACAGGGCCTGTCTGGGCTCAAGAAGATTCACCGAGTCGCTGCACGGCCGTCGGGCGTGCACGCATCACCCCTTCGTTGTCGACAACATCAAGAAGACACCATTTTGTTTCATTGCACCGGATCTTCATCACATCACAGCGTTGCTAGTCCCATCGCCACAGAAGCGCAGTAAGAAACCGACGCATCACCTCCCCACGTGGAGAGGAAGCGACGCATCACCTCTCCTCTGGTAAGGAACTGATGCATCACCATCTCCTACGCAGCAGCAGGCAACCGACGCATCACCTGGTCCGGAGTAAGGAACCGACGCATCACCTTCCCTGCAACTCTTTTATTTGTATAGCGTTACGCATCCAAAGGTACATTGAACATAAGTGTTGCATTTACCATCTATAGAGAACTAAGCTATTTCTACCATTTTTTGAGTACAGTATTGTTGATTTTTGTCGTTTGTGGTCTTGTGATAAGTCTATATAAATAATGCTTATTTTTATACTACAACCTGTGTGGTGTCCCTTTGTAGTGTTGTCACTCCATTACTGTATGTGTGCACAAATGCTTTACACACTGCCTCTGAGATAAGCCTGCCTGCTCGTGCCAAGCTACCAAGGGGGTGAGCAGGGGTTATTTTAGAAGTGTACCCCCTTACCCTGACTAGATGCAAGGGTCCCTATTTGGTCAAAGGTACCTACCTCTGCCAACTAGAGACCCCCAAATCTAACACAAACTCACTAAAGATCATCAACCCCAAAAAGAGAGCAATCTAGTACAGTTGTTCAAACTGGCTCTTTACATGATAGCTGTAGATCGGTTTGACTTGTGCATAAGGCAGATTGTCTGTAAATATTGTACTAATAAGCTGGATGATAATAAAATTCCTTCTAGAAGTATCAATAATAAATTGGAAGTTTTTCCAATTCCTACTGAGCTCCAAAACCTCAACTTCCATGAGAGTATTCTCATACAGACAGTGCATCCCTTCCAAGCATTTTTAGACTGGAGACTAGAAATAAGAAACTATCACTTAATGAATTAATAAAATGTCTAAAAGGTTAGGTTGGTTTGCTTTGAATATGAAGGAGATCATTGAAGTTATAAGTATAGATCAAGAAGAAGATGAAGCACATGTGGTTCCAGTTAATGGAGTGCCTAATAAAGATGAACAAAATTGTCAGGAACTCATAAGCATTGAGAGTGTTAAGAAAGCTTTGCAATATCTTAAACTAGAAAATGTGGTTTACAAAGATGTGGATGTTGAGGAACATGTTACCTGGGTAAGAACAGGAAGTTCCACCTTAGCTGCTTCTGCTCAGTTTGAAAGAGTTGACTTAGGTAAAGCAGAATCCATATTTGAACATTACAGCATTAATCCTCTACATTCAAGAGACACACTGAGTGATGCTGTAGACCTCTGTAGATGCTGTTGGGCTTTCACTACCTCTGCTCTTTCCACTACTGTTTATTAAGCACTTAGCCACTTTTACTGTTTTTAAAGGGTTTAATTCCTCTTTTTTCTGCTCTACTGCATGTTGCAGGGAGCAATAGGTTTTAAATATAGGTCCTGCAGTTGTAACTATTTTATTGATTGTTGCGTTGCTGCTGCTGGACTTCACAGTCAGACCCTTTCTTACTCAGCCTGGTGTGCACTTCTGCGTGTTGCAGAGTGCTGGAGCCATACTCTGCTTCTCCCCTCCTACCTTGGACATCACTGGGCGGAGGGTCCTGTTTTGCCCCTGCTCCGCGTTTGCCAGCAAAGTTGCGGTCTTCACATTATATTGCAGCCATTTTTCCGTTCCCCTGATTAGACACTTACAAGTGCCATCATGGGTCGGCAGTCTAGTTGTTTCCGCATGACCTCAAGATCTTCTACTTAATGGCACCCGCGGCCAGCACCAGCCGTGCTGCACCTTTCGTCCCTGCAGCCAGATTAGCCTGGACTACGTAGCAGCTCTTAAGCATGTATATGACAAGGTGTCTTGGGCCTCCCTGCATCGACCTAGATATGAATGCGGACTGCCAGGATAAGCTAGGTCAAAAGCTTCACTGTTACCGCTGTACTTTTTCTTTGAGGAATAAAGAGGGGTGGAAAAACAGGTCTACCCATCCATAAAGACACCCACTGTACATCATATGGCCACAAACCATGAACTTAAGGCCTGCCTGATAAATTGTAGATCTCTATTAAAACACGCTGATGAGGTCTGGCTTGCGTTGAAGTCCAATACGTGGGACCTTATGTTTTAACTGAAACGTGGTTAAAGATAGTTCCAATCCTGATATTTTCCTGGCGATACCAGGGGGTGTTCGGGCTGTCACTTCCAATCGAGTTGGCAACTAAGTCAGGGGCGGGCTCGCTGTAATTTTGAGAGATGACGGGGAAATCTTGAGCAAGAGAATAGACAGCTCTGGGATGATTGAGGCTCTGTCTTTTTGCATTGAAACTTCCCCTGCACCATCCATAGCAGATCTGCTGTTCTTTAGACCCCCGGATACTCCCACCAGCCACCTGCTTGAGCTGTGTTGTACTATTGCAGACCTGTCTCTGAGACGTCCCAATTTTATTGTCCTCGGAGACTTCAATGTCCATATGGACAATATAAATGTCCCCTGGCCTCTCAGTTGGCAGACACTCTTGAGGGCATGAATTTAGCTCAGAAGGTGTGCGCCCCACCCATAAAGCCGGACACATGCTGGATCTTATTTTCACAAATGATCCCCCTTTGAAAGTGGAGGCTCCGCTTCCTCTTACTTGGTCAGACTATTCGTTAACTCCTTTCAGCTGGACTAGCAATACATGGCTAAATAAAGCTAGATCCATGTACGAAGAAAGGAGAGATTGGAGAGAGATATCCCCTGGGACTTTGGGTCCCGGCTACAGTCAGACCCACCTGAGCTGTCGGGTGAACCTTGCAGGGATGCATCTTCCTTCAATTCCTGGGTCACATCAGCCTTGGACAGAGTAGCCCCGATTAAGACTTCAAAATTAGCCAGGAGGAAACCTTCTACCCCCTGGTTTTCTCATGATCTCCGGGTAGAGAAAAGCTTAAGAAAGAAGCTGGAGCGTGCATGGTGCAAAGCCTACGATTCTAAAGCAAAGTGTGCCTACAGAACAGCTTTAAAAATAAATCCACAACCTGAAACATAACGCCTCAGAGACTTTATTGCCAGCCAAATTAAGTCCTCTGACAATTCACTCAAAGAAGTCTTTAAGATTGTCCAAGACTTTATTACACCTACGGCTTTGGATAGCACTATCGTTCCCTCAGCTTCCCTTTGTGAGTACCTATCTCTTTTTTTTCAGGAAAAAATACAATTCATCTACTCCTCTTTATCCCCAGCTGGGTCTCCTATCATGGCAAAACCTACTCTTGACGTACCTAGGATGTGGTCTGAGTTCAGCCCGTTTAGCCCTGTTTCATCTCTGCTAGAACTGAGCAAATGCAAATCAGGTTCACCCGGCGATCTTTGCCCAGCTAAGTTCTTTAAACTGCTGGCTGATGGGTTTACTCGGCAACTGAACCCTATTTGGAACTGTTTCCTTATGACAAGCATTTACCCTTCCACCTGGAAAGCGGCCTATGTTTTGCCGATCCTGAAAAAAGCGGACGCCCATCCAATGGAGCTCAAGAATTTTAGGCCTATCTCCCTCCTGCCGAACCCGGCCAAAATCTTTGAGAAGGAAGTACAGAATCAATTATCTAACTTTCTTGAGTCTAACAACTGTTTGCATGACTCCCAATCAGGATTGGAATATAGTACAGTGACTGCCATCCTGGAAGTGACAGAAACTGTACGTGACGCCTTAGACCAGGGTAGCTCAGCCGTGCTTGTGCTGTTCGATCTCTCTGCGGCATTTGACACCATGTCTCCCCAAATCTTACTGGAGAGACTTGAGCTCCTGGGAGGGACATGTACTGTGCTGGCCTTGTTTCGCTGATTTTTAGAGGGCCGGTCGCAGCAAGTATTTCTCCGCCCCCATGTTTTCGCACCTAAATTCCTCGAGTGAGCGGTGCCCCAGGGCTGTGCCCTGAGCCCCACCTTGTTCAATGTTTATTTGGCCCCGCTGGCTTCTCTCGTTGCACAATGGGGAGTGAAAGCTGTCTCCTATGGTGATGACACTCAGCTGGTGTTCACTTTCAAAGAGCATTTAGAGGCAGCTTTCAACAACTTCAAGAACTGTCTGGTCAATATCTCGACCTGGATGACTGATTGTTGCCTCAAATTAAGTACTGATAAAACAGAGGTGTTGTTTTTTAATCAACGTTCTCCTCCGACTCCCGATTTCTGGTGGTCTTCGGAGCTGAACCCTCCACCCACTCCAGTCAATGCGGCTGGGAATCTTGGTTTCAAATTTGATACACACCTCTCTTGTAAATCTCAGATCTGCCAAGTCTCTTCGGCTTGTTTCTGGAAATTAAAAGCCTTGCGGAGATTTTTGCATTTTCTTCCAATGGACTGTCGGAAGACTGTAGTCCATGCTCTGGTAACATTGAGGTTGGACTATGCTAATAGCCTGTACCTGGTTCTTCCTGCCTATCTGACTTAAAGACTGCAGGTTATTCAGAATTTGGTGGCCAGACTCATTAGAAATGTGCCATTTCATCATCGCATCTTCCCCCACCTGCAGAGCCTTCATTGGCTGCCTGTCCACAGGAGGATAGAGTTCAAGGCGCTCACCATCGCCTATAGAGCTTCCAGGGATAGGGGCCTGGTGTACCTGAGACAGAGACTCCGGAAATACCACCAGGTGAGGACCCTGAGATACAATCTTCAGCAACTTCTCAAGATCCCCTACTTTTATAAAGCTAGGATTGGTGATAGATCTTTCTCAGTGAGAACTGCATCCTTGTGGAACTCCATGCCTGACCACCTTCGTAAGGCAGAGACTGAACAAGCATTTCGGAAAGTGGAGGTATCCATGCGCTCTACAAATGTCTTTGAATTGAATTGATGCTTGAGAATTGTACCAAATGAAGCTGGCAAAAGGAAAACCCCTAAGTGTGTGAGAGAAGAGCTTAGGGGCACAGTGTTTTCCAATTTTGCTCCTTACAGGAGAAAATGGTTTCTATGATGAACGTCCAGTAAAGATTCCTGCATCAGAATATTGATCAGGCAGATTATATTCTAAAGATCCATGCTCTCAGCAAAACATTCCAAACATTTTACACCTTTTATTTGAGAGTGAACTGTCAGTGCTATCTTATGCTGTGAGCCATGTTATGAAAAAAGGGCAACAGTTTAATGACATCACTGCAAGAGAGTTTGAGGAATATTTACATGGTAAGGATGAGGTACTAGAGAGTAATTCGATAAATATCATGGTTTACCAACATGTTATGAATAAATATTAGTTCCGTCGCCACAGTGACCTAAAGTTTATGTTACGCAATCTAGGTGCACCTACCTGGTTTGTGAGCTTGAGGTGTGCAGAGTATTCCTGGAATGATCTTCATGACGTTCTCAGGCAAACTAAAATAAGCATTGCAGGGATTAATTTCAAGACTTCTGATTAATTGTGTTCCATTCATCCAGCAAATGTTTGCAGACACTCTAAGCACCGATTTGAAGCCATGCTCCATTTCATCTGTAACAAAAAGAACCTACCACTGAGAGTGAGTTTGTGGACTTTTGCCGGATAAAAGAATGCCAAGCTAGAGGGGTTATTGTGGGTGAAATGTGCACCAAAGGTAGGTCAAGACACTGATGAATCAGTGTTGTCATTTATTGAGCAATTTATAACTTGTGCCATTCCAGATGAGTCTCAGAACAGAACTCTTAGGTAACAAGTCTTGCGATTTCAGTACCATAAATGTGGCAAATATTGATGATGTAGATACAGAGCAAAAGGAAAATACCACACTGAGGGCCATATGTAGGTAACATAGCATTTACCGATTCATAAATACCGAATTTTACCGATTCGGTATTTAGGAATCGGTAAATAGTATGTAGGTAAATAATCGGTAATTATTACCGATTCGGTAAATATCGGTATTTATGAATCGGTATTTACCGAATCGGTAATAATGCATCCCTTCCTATTCATTCCTATGGGCCTGGAGGCCCATAGGAATGAATGGGAAGCCAGTTACTATTACCGATTCGGTAAATGCCGAATCGGTAATAGGGGAGGCATTATCATGGGTGGCAGGGTGTCACATTGACACCCTGTTGCACCCCTGATTCGTGCATGTGTGCACATGTGGCGCATGTGCACACATGTCTGCCACATGGCACTTTACAAATAGCACAAAAATGCTTTTTGTAAGGTATTCGTCATTTACCATCAACTTGTAGTTGGTGGTAAATAACGAATCCAGACAACAATAATGCACTCACTTGAGTGCCCCCTACATTGCATTTCTTGATTCGGTATTTACCGAATCAGTATTTTACCGATTTCTTAAAATTCCGATTCGGTAAATACCAAATCCAGAAATCAGCCACCTACATCTCAAGTGCCTCAATACCGGTCGGTAACGGGATATTTACCGATTTTCGGCCGTTACGACCGGTATTGAGGTACCTACATGAGGCCCTGAGTGTTGTTTTGGATTCCAAAGGCCTGGAATCTCAATAGGAAAAGAAAACAGTTTTATATCTGCAGTCAGACAGAGTCTTACTGGGAAATCACCTGAAAATACACATAACCTGAAAAGAAGTGAGAATTTAAAACAGGTCAATGATTACAATCCAGTAATCCTGTCCATGTGGAATGCTAACATGTATGTTCAGCTTACAGCAGGCAAATGTATTTCTGTAGCTTGATATGTTACTTGATATATAGCAAAGTCAGAAAAGAAATTAAAGATGTATGGAAAGAGAGGCCTTTAAGTAAAAAGATTTACAGATTCAGTTTAGAGATGCTCTCACAGTGAGAAATTGGATCGTATAAAAATTCTGACAAGCGCAGTTCTTCTAGCTTATACGGGAAGTGAAAATCAATCATTTTGGCTAGTGCATATCTGGCACCAACATTTACAAACCCTTTGTTTATATGAAGTACTGCAGTACTATACATACAGAAATAACATAGATGAAAATATTGAAGAAGGAAAGTTTGGGAGGAGTGGCTGTAACAGATGTTAAGTAATACATTCATAACCAAGTCTCATTAACCATTGTAAACTGAGCTGTCAAACAGGTGAGAAAAGAGAATTCATTTACTTGGGTCTCTTGAACCGTTTTAAACCTTGACATTCAGAGACTGAACTGCTAGGTGACTATGGCTGTTATAAAGATGCTTTCAAGGAAGTGAATGATACTATTCAATGGTAATTGTGTTCCACAAATCGAGAATGTTAAATGATGGGAGCGGGCGCGCTGCGGCTTCCAAGTTGGTCGCTTGACCTTGGAGCTCCGTGCTACGTCGGGAGAGGCAGCTTTGTTTTCTGCGGTTTTTTAGCTGCTCAAATGGTTTAATGAGAGGATTTCGAAGCAGAACCTCTACTGAGCATGAGGATATCCTTCAATGCTTCCTTCTTGCTTCTGGTCTGTTGAAACGTTGAGGGACACGGTTTATTATCTTTAGGCTGCCATTTTTTTTTCTCTGACTGGAGAAATCTTCATCAGCTTTGGCATTTTCCTAAAGTACTGTCTTTCTCTTTTATTCCTTTTGGGCTTTTGAATTTTCTTTTAGTCCATTTTGGATTCCTAAAGCTATACTTTAGTCCTGTGCCACTGGGCTTCTTCCTTTTCATGTTTTCATTTTTTATTAAAAAGTGATTTTATTGAATTCCTGTGCCCACGTTGGGTGTAAGTATTGCTTTCAATACATGGACAGAACCCTAAACTGACTATATTCAAATGAAAGGCTTACTGTTATTTTGCCTGTGTCGGGATCTCCCTCTGCACTGCCCCCTCTGGATGAATTACATAACTCTGTCAGTATGGTTCAATCTAATTCTTCAAGGTCAGCGTCTGTGTCCATTGTGCCATCAAAGATTAATTTGTCCTCCTCTACCAACAAAAGTCTCAAATAAGTTCCTCCTTCTCCACCGAAGCCTGTTCGCCTCTATCTTTTAACATTGTCTTTGAGGAAATACGTGCTCTCAGACCATTTTTTGAGGAAAAAGGATGTCTCTGCAAGAGTTTTATCTTTGGAGAAGGCTGTTGTATTCTTGAGGAAATGTGCTGAGGACCTTGAGAACAGGAACAGGCACAGCAACCTTTGTTTATATGGCCTTCAGGAGGGCATTGAGTGAGATGATTTTGTGACCGTCTAAGTCTCTTTTCTGAATCTTCTGGACCATTCTCTGCAGGTATCTCTGAATATCCAGCATGCCCACAAATTGGGTCCTCGCCTATCTTCTTCATCCGCTCCTTCAAAGTCCTGTGACGTAATTCTCCTGTTTTTAAAATTTGCAGATCTCCTGCAAGTTTTAACTGCGGCCAAGCTTAAAAAACAACTAATCTGGTCTGGAGCTAAACTGTTCCTATCCCAAGCTGTTTCGACAGTACTGCCAAGCGGCGGAAGGAGTTCCATAATCACAGACCAGCTTTACGTACTTTGGGTACACACTATGGTTTATTTCATCCATGCTTGATTAAAGTGACTTTTCAAAATCACAACTCTACCTTTGAAGACTCTGCAGATCTTCGAAAATTTCTTCATTCACACTCTACAGCCTCCATCGATACAGCTGGTCCTTCCTCTATAACTTGACCCTTATAAGTTAGTCTCTGAAGGGAGATCTACAAGGAAATGTCCAAGCGCGGCAACGCACGCCCTTTGGCTGCGCCACGCTGCAGCACTTCTGAAGCATAGGAATATTTACAACAATATGTTGCATTCCTGTGCTCTCCCCTGCGCTGGCGCACCATCTGCAGCCAAGCGCTGGTGCAGGCAGGCTTGCACTTGCGTCATTGGGAGATGTTTTTTGCAGGAAGGGGCACCTTCAGACATTTTCCTCTCTCAATGCGCTTTGAAAGAGGAAGAAACGAGGAGAAATAAAAACATTCTCCTCATTGCGCCTCGCTACGCGTCCCCTGGGGAGGCGTAGCATTGACACGGATTTCCAGATTTACGATTGCTCGTAAATCTGGAAATGTGTCTCGTTCCATGGGTGTTGCTTGGGAACACCCACAGCAACACCCATGGAACGCCCCCTTCCACGCAAAGTGTTGCTTGTGAAGGGGCCATATTTACAAGGAGAGGAAAAGTCACGCAGGGTTGCTTTTCCACTCCTTGTAATTATGGAAAAGTGAAATGCACCTTCAGTATGTCACAAAAAGTGACGTACTGGTGGCACAGGGGGGTTGTATATCTGCCCCTGAGTCTTTGAGAGTTTATGATAATCTTACCATAATCTTCTTTTTTTTTGCTTCCTCTATAGGTTATAATGTGTTGGTTATATCTGTATTAAATCATCTTTGATTTTTTTCTTCTTCTTTGTTCTTATCTTTATTACAGATCATCCAGTATCCCTGGATAGCCGCCCCTTGTTCTTCTCTGATCTCCTGATGTGGTTTGTCTCCCTCTGTTGGATATGCCATCCTTATTGTCTATCACCAGCTATTGTTGTTTGCTTCTTTCCCTTTGTAGGTATGTATTACAGTCATCATTCTTTGCTTGACATGCAATCTCCTCACATTTTCTTATTCATTCCCCTTCTTTCTTTCCTATTTTCTCTCTCTAAGTTCTTTCTTACCTATCTTACTGTTTTCTTCACCCTATATATTTTGCTTTCTTCACTAATCTATTCATCTCCTTTTATAGCTGAGGATCCTGTTGTTTTACATCTAATTCAATCTCTCTACATTCAGAGTTATATCTTGGAATGTGACAGGTTTTTAAATAATCCTATAAAAAGGTAGAGATTCTATCTCATTTGGCTTCATACAATCCTGACTTTAGGGCTGATCACGAAGTCTGTCCGCCATTGTTTCATATTTGGGACCGCCCGCCTACAAGACAGCAGTCCCACAGTACGAACAACGATGCGACCACCACCTAAGTGGTCGCAGTGCCTATGTTTTGCATTGTGGTGGTTGCTGCTTGCTGCAGCACCCACCTCAATGCAAAAAGGAGACAATTTACATATCCCTGCACTATGTGGCAGGCACCATACGATGCCTGCCACATGGTGCAGGGATAGGTCCCGTGTCTGGGGGCCAGGGAGTAAGGTGGGCCTGCTACGGGCCCCCAAAGTCCCTTTCCACCTGCCTGTTTATGGTAGGTTAACGGCCATAAACAGGCTGGCAGAAAGGGACATTGTAATCACTATGGCAGAGCCTGTTAGGCACCACCACCATTGTAGGGACTATGAGCCCCTCCGCCATACTGGCAGGCTCAAGGTGCCCGTCGGTTGCGTGGCAGATGGACTTGATGACCGCCACACATCTGCGCACCATCATAATATGGCGGCCGGTAAAGTTGGTTACGATGGCGGGGAGACTACCACTGTGAGAAGTTGGCCTGGTATATGCTGTCCACTAAATAAAGTGGGCACTTTGTGCCAGTCCAAACAACCCTTATGGTGATTACGTAAAAGATAACATTTATTGAAAGCTATCCTAGTGGTAGCTATGGAGAGCAGCCTTCAGGGTAAGTCTTGAAGGAATGTTAAGCACCTTGTTTTACCGGAATGTAACCTTATAGTATTGGTTAAATGAAAGTGAAACCACACAGTAGTTATAAACATATGTATTTATTATATATAACACTCTCGAGTATCCTCTACACAAGGATAGAACACAAATAAAATGATACAGTTGCAAAGAATCAATCGAAAGTAGCACAATACACAGTGGGCTCCAGGGGGAGACCAATCCATATACTAAATAAGTGGTATAAAAACCACGACTTGGGACTATACCTAGCCTAGGAGGTGTAGAATCATTGGAACCCCAAGAAATCACCCAAGGTGAGTGAATAGGGACCCCACGGAGGACGGGTGCAGAGTGAGAACACGACCGTGTGTTCCATACAATTCAATGGGAAAGTCACGGTTGGAAAATTAGAGATTAAGGACCCTTCCCAGCAGATTACGAAGACAACCCTTGGATACCTTTGTACCAGAGTTACCTATCCAAGAGGAACAGGGTGCATAGGCACGAAGTGGCGTCGGAAACCCTTGTCGTTCTCTATGGATGTCGACAAAGAAATGCTGCTGCTGGAAGTAAGGTAAGTGTCTGGTGGAATCCAAACGTAGTTTCTAGATGAGATTAACCTGTCCGAGTCACTTTGGATTGACCAGGGCCTCGGTCGACAAATGTCCACCGATGTCGAGTGCTTCAGGTGTGATGATGGTGATCTTGACTCTTCAGCTGCGAGGACCCGGAGATGTCTAGGACAACTAGGAGCAGAAGGCAAGCTGTCCCACAAAGGATGTCGAGTGCTGAGGGGTCGGTGTCCGGTGGGAGCACCAACAAGCCTTGGCAGCGGCAAACAATGTAGATGGTCAAATTCGGTGTCAATCTGGCCCTGCAAGGACCAAGAGACTCACCACAGCAAGGGGAATCAAGGAAGGCCTGGATTAACCAGGGGAGCCCAAATAAAGCAAAGTTAACCCTCAAGTGACACCACAGGCCGAAGGCACAGGAGTCGCAAGTGGACCTCAGTCAGTTTAACAGGATGCCAACTAGTAGGGCACAGAGTGCAAGTATGCCAGATTCCTTCTCAGGAAAGATGTGCTGGTGTCAGGGCTACAATTGGCCTAATGCACAGAATTGTTGCACAACAACAAGCATGTGCATCTGCAAATAAACGCGGTGCACAGGGGTACAGGTTATACGGTCCCCACAAAGGATATCAGCCTCAAACTTGTTAAGAGGGCAGCTCAACCTCAGAAACTCACCTCCTGTGTTGCTGGAGCCTTCGGAGTCCACAGGAGCTCAGGATCAGCAAACTGGTCAGATGCGTTACGGTACCTGCATTTGCAGGGGAGTGACTCCTTCACTCCAAGGGAGATTCTTCTGTTGTCTTGGAGGTCCACAGGGTCCTGCATGGAGCCTGTATGGATCACGGACAGTGGCGAGACTGGGGACGAAAAGGGAAGACAAAGTTGAGCCCAAGGGAAGTCCAGCAAAGTCCAGCATGTCCAGACGGTCAAAGTGTAGTGGTATCTTCTAGCAGAATCTTGTCCATGTAAAATCTAATGTCGTGTAGCAAGGTAACCCATTTTATACCCACAGGAAAGGGTTTGACAGGTTCTAGGGACCCTCCTAGGGGAGGGACAGGACAGTGGGGTGGCTACATCCATATCCTATGTCCTGTTTTGCACCAGAGCAGCAGCAAATGGCTCCCAGAACTGGTTTGAGCTGGACCATGCACAGGGACACCAAATGTTCCCCTTGTGCAGAGTTTCTGGCACTGAGACAGTGCACCCGCCCAGCCCCAATACACTAAATCCCGTCTGGGATGTGGTCACACCTCCCTGTGACAGGATATCTATTGTCTGACCTTCCTCTGCTCGAGCTTGGCTCAGCAGCAGGAGGGCAGACTCGCATCTGTGGCTGGCAGCATCCATTTAGTGCTGTAAGGCTCGTGAAAGTTGGTATTGGTAGACTTAGGTAACCCCAGAACCTCGATTCTAAAGGGAGGAATCATACCTCCCGCACGAGTTACTGGTGTTGGAGGTATGATTCCAAGGTGTTTGACACCAAACATGACATACTTCGCTACAGTAGTTTTCGAGATAGCATTTCCCACGAGGTTATAATGCACCTCTACCTATATGTCTGGGAGTAACACGTACAGCCCGGGAGAATGATCTCTGAAGACTGCAGAGGGGCCCTGCTTGTGCAGGAGCACCCTCTCACATAAAACCCAGCACCCTGCCTTCAGGATTGTTAAGGCCTGCTATAGGGGTGACTTATAAAGTTTTAAGTGTAGTGATATATATAGATATAGTGAACCTATATCTTTCATAGGTGGTGCAAGCACCAGCTTACACAGGCTGCAGTAGCAGACCTGAGGTTCCATTTTGCATGGCCTCTCATGGGTTGCATAATACATGCTTCAGCCCATGGGAGGCCTCTGGGGTACCTATGCCCTGGGTACATGTGTACCATTTATTAGGGACTGATAAGGGTACCCAGTATCCAATCTGGAGTTGTACCCAAGTACATACATATCAATTTAAGGGAGAAACCAGATAGGCTGGGGACCTGAATAGCAGGATCCCAGCCAGACTAGTCAAAACAGTGGGTGCAAAATGCAAAAAGTGGGGGTAACCATAAGATGCAGATGCTACTTTCCTACAGCTACCAACAGTTTGTCGGTGGTGGTCTCCAGGCCATCGTAATCGGGCCCTTAGTCTTGTTGCAAGAAACCTACTTGATGGAGTCAGAAGCTTGGAAACTCAAATGGAACTGGGTGGGTTTAGTCTTTGTGTCTCCTATGATCACTAAGAAAAATTGGATCATTATTTTGAGTCATAAAAAGTTGAAATGTTCTTTTATTTCTCTGGAAACTGATTTGGAGGGTAGATGGTTATTAGTTAAATTACTTATTAGAAATAAATCTTTAACAGTTTTCAATGTTTATGGCCTGTCTCAACCGGATTAATATTTCAAGCCTAATATTCCAACAAATGTATTCACCATAATGATGAATTATTTATCCTAGGAGGAGAATGTAATCAGGTTATCTACCCTTTTATTGACCTCCAATCCCAGGTCCGCTTATTCCTCACAAGTCCCACAAACAATTCCAAACTACAATCTCTCAAACTAACCTTGCAGGTGCCTGGAGACTCTGTAACAATTTTCTCTCCTCTCTGCTCCACATGGATCCCTGACCCAATTAGATTACATTTTTCTTTCTAAATCATTGACTTAGAATATTATTTCCTCTTCAATTAGACCAATTGTTATCTCTAATCACTCCCCTGTGGTCGCTGATTTCGACTTGCTCCATTCACATCCGAGGTATTCGAGATGAAAGTTTAACAATTTCCTTTCACATGATCCATTTTTTTCTTCCTCTTTTATCCCCTTTGCCGAGGAATTCTTCTCCTTAAATGCAGATCCAGATGTTTCCCCTTCTGTGCTATGGGATGCATTCAAGGCTACTGCCCACAGCTTTATAATTGACTTGTCCAGGAAAAAGAAGCATTCACTTGCTCAATACAAAAGTCTACTAACTAATAATAAGGGCCTTGAACATAAATTTTACACGTCCTCATCCAATTCTGCTCTACAGGAGCTTGTCTGTGTGAAACTCGACTTTGATAAAATAACTACAGATGAAGCCTCATCTATTCTTCTTCTTCGCACTAGTGCTGGCTACCATGGTGGATGTAATAATGTTGGTAAACTATTAGCTAACTACCTCAAATCTCGGAAGGAACTCATGTTGATAGAATCCATTCACACACCGGATGGAATTCTTCTTTTCAAAGATCAGGATATTTTAGAGGAATTTATGAAATGTTATAAAACTACTTATACTCCGGAGTCTTCCCATCCTGCTTCTATTATTGATGCCTATTGTAGCCGAGTTCCATCCCCTCTCTTGAGGATCATGACTTCACCTCTCTAGAATCTGATCTGTCAATTTTGGAATTGTCTCAATCTTTATGTCTTCTCAAAAAGATAAAACTCCGGGCCCTGATGGCTTTACGGCTCAATTTTACTTAGACTTCTCCTATAGTTTTTCAATACTTTTATACTAAGCAGAAGGTACCTTTTAAAAAGCTACAATCTGTCTAATTCCATACATTTTAAGAACTATCGTCCTATTTCCTTGGTGAATGTCGACTATAAAATCTTTGCCAAACTGCTTGCTTGACCCTCTTTTACTGAAGCTAATTGCCCTAGAACAGCTCAGTTTATTTAAGGGTAGACTAACTTCTGATAATTCAAGGCTATTTTTTAATGTTTTGAATAAGGTTCCAACTCTCTCCTATCATTAGCTGCTGTTGCTATCGACGTGGAGAAAGCGTTCGATAGGGTAGATTGGTCTTTCCTATTTGAAGATCTCCATTGGCAAGCGTTTGGTCCAAAATTTGTTTCTCTCATTTCTTTGCTTTATTCGATCCCTAGAGCTTCTGTCGTAGTTAATGGTCTCACCTCTCCATTCTTTCCTCTACAACGCCGTGTACGCCAAGGTTGCCCCCTATCTCCTCTTCTAGTTATTTTATCACTTGAACCCTTTTTATCCCATATTCGCCAAAATACTTCTATTTCTGCATTTATATACGAAGATCAACATTTGAAGTTGTCTGCATATGCAGATGATACTTTACTTTTTATATCTCATCCTGAAACCTCTATTCCTCCTCTATTGCAAGAGATCACAGATTTTTCCTCAGTTTCAGGTTATAAGATTAATTCTAATAAGGCATAAATGCTTCCCATTATAAAATTCTGTCTCAAACAACATTTTGATTCTACCGGGTTCTGTTGGAATAGTTCTCAATTCAAATATTTATGCATCTGGTTCTATAACCCCATATTGGATTCAGTTCAAATAAACATGTCGGAAGGCTTAGATCGTATTTCTAAACTCAACTCTTCCTGGAATCTTCTCTTTCTCTCTTGGTGGGGTCATCTCAACTCTATTAAAATGATGATTACTCCTGTTTTATTTTATATTCTCTCCATGATTCCTATCTATATTCCATCTATTTACTTTAAAAAAAATCAACTATCTCCTCTCTAAATTCTTATGGAATAAAATGAAATCCAGAATTTCCTTGTCACATCTTCGGAACCCCAAATCCAATGGTGGAGTGAATCTTTCCGACTTTCAGCTTCATCACAAGGCTTTTTGTCTTAGACTAGCTTCTAAATAGCTTCTCACTGGCTACTCCCCTTTTACTCCTTTATGGGTTGATGTTGAATGATCCTTACTTGTGCCTTTTCTGTAAAGGAAATCCTGGCCTTTAATACAAAAGTTAAAGTCACTCCTCTTCCGCTTTTTAAACCGACATGCTCATTATTAAGGCCTCATTGCCAGTTAAAAATCGATTCTAGAGATTCCTTCCTGCTTTCTCCTCTTTGGCAGAATCGTCTCATTACCATCTATATTAGACCTCTATATTGGATGACCTGGAGACTTAGGGAATTGTTTGAGTCCAAGATATGTTTGATGGCTTGTTTCCTTGCTCCTTTCCTCAATTTCAGGATACTTTTAACTGTCCTCATTCATTTTGGCATAATTTCTCAACTCTTATGGGAATAATTCTGTATGTTTTTTATTCTCTTCCTTCAATTGAATCAACATCCACAGAGGATCCACTTCTCAGAATATTAGCAATACTTCCCAAAACATCCCTAATTTATAAATACCTCCATACCCCAAATTCTGACCGTCCTAAATCTAAAGTGGAACTTGCCTGGGAGATGGATTTGTGTTGTGTTTGGAGCATCAAGTCTAGGACAAGATCTGGGCTATATCTTTGAAAAATTCTAGATCTGCCTCCACTACTCAATCCATGTTCTTTCTCTATCATAGATTATACTTGACTCCGTTGTCCATAGCTAGCTTTACACACACTGATAACAACGTTTACAGATTTGATGCACCTTTTGTTCTCCTGCCCTGCTGTAGCCTCCTTTTGGAGGAATATTTGGTCCCGTATTTCCATAATTTTTAATTTGCATGCTCCCATATCAAATATTATTCTTTTTACAGGTAGTCTATTAGGTTGTGTTGGGATTGCCCTTTCATGGAAAAGGTTTATTTGACTTGATGTTGTCGTTAGCCTTCCAGCTAAACTGGAAATGTTCAAATGTACAACTAAACTGTCTGTTACCTCCTGGTGGAACAGTGTTTGTCACTATCACAGATTGGAGATTGTTTATGCCACTTCTTTCAAACCATTTGTAAATAGGGATTTATTTTGGTCACCACTAACCAATTATTTGAAGAAGGTTACAACATTTTGTGTATTACGTTTTACATGAATAGCTCTCTCATGTGGGATCGGAGCTGCGTGACCTGTTCTTTTAAGCAGTGTATATAACCCTCAACTGTAGACAAGTGGGATTTTAATTCCGTTATGCGGGTTGTGGCATTGCAAAGGTCTTGTCTTATGAGGGCCAAGTCGAATTTGCACCTCTCCTAATTTGCTCTCCACGGTGTCCTGTGAGGACTGTATGGCTTGCAGGATCGTGGTGAGATCTCCTTTGGGGAGAGCGGCCTTGCCATGGATGGCCTTGCCAGGACCAGTCCAGCTCGTGGTGTACTGCTCCATTTGGGTTTGCGTTGAGGGAGATTTTGCTTCTTTCTCTCTCCCCATAGCAGATGGGGCTAGCAGGTGTGGAGCCGGCACAATCCTTTCTGTAGCTCACTAGATGGCTGGTGAGTGGTCCGCTTCCACCTGGACAGTGGATTGGTGGGGCGGGTTTCGTCAGTTTAGATGATAACTGCTCCCAGCTGGTCCTTCTCTATTCATGCTGGTAGCATCACTAATTTCCCAGGGCAACCAAATCTTTCCTCCACGTCAGCCCCAAGCCTTCAGTAGGGAGATCGTGAGTGCCTGTGTCCTGCGCCTATGTCAATTTTTGCCGCAGGGGCTCAACTTCAGGGCACAGGTCTCCGAGGACCAATGCTGCAATGGCTGGTCAAGGGAACTTGTTATCTGCAGTCTCAGATCTGTACACGTCGAGTGGTGCACCGCCTTTTAACTCCCCCACATGCCCTCGTCTCCCCAACCAAGGGAGGTGCATGAGTGTTCCCATGCAACCACCCAAGGTTTCTCATGCTAATACCCAGTTTACTAAAAACAGAGGATTGGGTTTAGCGTGAGAAAACTGCGCCCTTTTCAACTAGGCGCAAGGAAGGAGAAATGCTTTCATTTCTCCTTCCTTTTCTGACTTTGCATGCTTGCTGCACTGTGCAGCATGCATACAAAGTGGGAAAAGCTTTCCCTTGTGTCAAGCATAGTATTTTGTACAGGAAGGGTACCCTTCCTGTACAAAACCTATGCTGGACTCATGCACACACCTTAGCGCTGCGGCGCTAAGGTGTGTGCATGGCGCATGGCAGCTGTAATTAGCACCGGTGCAAGGGAAAGGGGAGGCGAGAGCCATGTCTTTGGAGATATGGCGCTCCCCTGCTCCCTCCCTCTTGCGCAACGCAGCATAGCCTCGTGGGGGGCTGCGTTGCATTGCACTACTTTTTTGTAAATCTCCCCGTAAAGTCTTCATTGCAATTTTGGCTCATCCATAAGGCGCAGTAAGGCCTAAGGGTGCTACCTAACAGTGGCAACAAACTACTACAAAAGGTGTGGAACCAGGCCTTTATTTAGTATGATACAGGCAAAAGGTTATGTTCTCTGGACATGTGAAAATCCCCGCATCATTCTTGCATCTTCTGCAGTTATATCAATCTCATATACCACTGACAAGGCAGAATTCCAATTAATTCTGCAGTATTGAAACAACAAACATACATTTTTGCAAATGTCAATTTTTTCAGCTTGAATTGAACACTCACTAAAGGGGATCTTGTTCTAACTTTTGAGTCATCCCTCACCCTGAACCTTCAGACTGTCCACGCTATACAGATCAAATGCACACTGCAGGAAACTACATGGCGCTGGAGTCTGCATGTCAAGCTTCTGAAACATTTGGAAGACTAACTAAGAAACTGCAGTAACAAACTAAATACACAGATGAGATGGTTTTCACATACCTTTAATTCAACAAGAATACTGAGCTGCCTCAACAGTACAAGCATGTACTCTTTGCTCCCATATTGTCCCCAACTCCAACTGTCACATTTCAAACCCCAAAACACTTTTATCTATTCTGGGTAGTGGCTAAAATAAATGTTGTACACTGAAAACTTTGAGGCTGTTTTCTAAACTCTTACATTTCCAGTTTGATCTTGTACACATTTCTGGTGGTAAGAATATCAAAGGCGATTGTTTTTCCAGGTTTCATTGCAAAAACAATGATTGTAAGGATGAACTAGTTCTGGCCGAACTCATGGATGAAAATTTTAAAGATCGTTTGGTTGCATCCATTGAAGTACCCAAGCTGGGTGTATGTTCAGAAGGTGAATGGAGAATTGCTTTGATCGAAGACCAGGTGTTGCAACAAGTACTTGAGCTAGTCAAAAATGGCTGCCCGAGGTAAAAAGTACTACCTTCGATGCTTCAGACTTTTTTTTAAGGTCAGTGAAGAACTCTCCACAGAAGATGGGATGTTATTTAGGGCTGACAAATAAGTTCCTCCACACAAGCTAAGATGCAGTATAATCAACAACGCCCATTAGTGTCATTTAGGCTTGACTCTCACCAAATGGCGCATACGTGATTCTTTTTGGTGGCCCAAAATGTATATGAACATTAAAGAGGTGATAGAAGGTTGTGGTGTATATTCTTCTGCAGATAAGAGTTGATAGTTGCCATGCTTCCTCTGGCACCAGTTGAAGTTGGATAAAGCTAGGGATTGATATCATGGGGCCTTGTGACTCTCTTCCTAGATGTACAAATGTTATTCTATTCTGATAGACTTTTGTTCCAAGTGCCAGAGTTTACATTTGTCAGAGAGCCTGGTGCACATTTTGTAATAGAGCTTCTTGGAGAGGTTGTTTTAAGTAAAGGGTTTCTGGATACTCATATTTCAGAAAATGGTATGCAATTCATTAGCAAAACATTTCAGAGATTCTTCGAATCATATGGAGTTAAACATCTCAGAATTCCCCTCTATCATCCCCTAACCAACCGCCTTGTTGAGCGAATTAACTCTGTTGTTGGAGAATGTATCAAATGGGCAAAAAGTGGTAACCATGACATTGTTAAATTGGTGAGGAGTATATTGTTGTGCTACAAAATTACACCCCACTCAACTACCAAAGTTTCACCATTTAAATTTTTGTGGGGCAGAAAAGCAAATACCATTTTTTATCCAGCCTTGATGTCTAAATGGATGAAGTGTTATTCCAATGTTGAAAAGCTAATGTTGTTGGTCAAGAAGAATGTCCATCACAATAAATCTGGCAAAAATCTTAGCATGATCAGAAAGAAAGACTGAAAACAGTGTCAGTACAAGTGGGAGATGTGGTATGAATTAAATCTGGAGTGCATGTACATAAAGGGAAATACAGGTTTGGGGATCCAGTAAAAATTGAGAACATTTGTGGGAATGCTGTCAGAGTTGTATGACACACTTCACTTCAGCAATCCAGAAAGTGCTTTCATCACAAAATTTGCTCTGTAAACACATCACTGTGATCCAGCACTCCACATAGTCATTTCAGATTATGATCATAAAATATGTCTGTCCATTCAGCAGGTGTTGTTTCAAAAGAAAATTCTTTATTGAGTTCTTCTCTTTTTTTATATATAAAAGGACACATACAGCGTAGCCGACGCGTTTCGTCCCGGAGGACTTCTTCAGGGCTACAAACAAATGGAAACAAGATATTTACAAACATATTCACAAAATATCTACATTTATATACAATTAAAAAGTTAACCCTATTGACATATATGTACATTTTTTCTATACAACAAAAAGCTAAACAAAATTAATATTCTACAGCTTTTTGTACACACATTTTTTTAAATAGCTGCAAAGATCAGTGGTTATCCTTGAATTCCACACCTGCTGAGTCAAAAATCATTTTTTTTTTAAAACATAGTTTATTGGTTTTTTGTAGAACCACATATAGATCCATACAAACTGTTTTTGCCTTGTTTTCCACATGCTCCCCGAGGATTAATCACAAACCCCCGGTAGTCATACAGTGCATAATACAAGGCCATGTAAATCTCTCCAGAGCTTATGCGTCAAACAAACAAAAAACCCCTCCATACCAAATACCATACCCCTAAACACTATGAAAATTATAAATTCCCTCTCCCTCCCTCCTGAGTCAAAAATCATCATGCTTTTATATGGTATTGTCTTATCCTAACAATCACTTTCTAAAAGTATATCCATTCAATTCATTTTCGCAAGTTCATTTCTCTACAGATCGAATAAAGGCATATAAACAAAATCTTTATTATCTTATTATTTTAATAATGGGGCAAAGGTTTTCTATTAATAACAACAAATAATTGCTATTTTCAAACCTCACAAAATTGATATTAATATACCTTATTGTCTTTTTATCAGACATTAAATGCCTGATTTACATTTTATCAGACACCTGAATACCTCATTTACTCCTTTTTAGTACTGTATTTTTTATCAGCCATTGATATAATATATGGTCTTACCAAAAATTGAAATACAAGGGGGCTTCGTCTTGTTCCCCTCCAACACTATGAATTGTAGCTAAGCCTTCCTTTAATCGGCCAGACTAGATAAATTGCCTTAATATAGAGGAAAAAAGAAAGAGAAAGAAAAACATATGTATGTAAGGTGTACCGAGTACTAAGTTGTATTGTGTTGTATCAATCCATTGTCCAAAAAAGTGAAGAGCAATGCATACCTTTTTATTTTTGCTTGATCAGTCTCAATTTATCAGTGTGGTTTCACCCTATGTAGATTTTTAATAATATCTGCAATTTAGAAAAAGAGGGGGAAACAAGAAATAATATTGCAACGTTCAATTCTATATTCTTATTTCATATTAACTAAGCTGTTATAATTTTTAGAAACAAACACTTTAATTTTTACTGTTATAATGAATACCTTAATTATAAACAATTATTTCTTGTCTAGTTTATCAAAAGAACGCAATTTTTGTGAGAATAATAATTTTCACGCTAGAGCATTATAATCGCGACAGTATCAACACAGAGTCCTTCTAAAGGGACCCACTCGAGAGAAGAGAGCAACAGTAGGGTACACAGCACGTATCTGGACAACTACATTTTTCTCCACAAACTGCATTAGTTGCTGATTGACAAATTTCTCTGCAGTTTTTTCAAAGTAGGTTAGTAATGAGATGGGTCTTAGATTTTGAGGGGCAATAGTGGGTCTAGGTTAGGCTTTATGAGTAGAGGGATAACCATGGCATATTTCCACTCTGTCAGGACTAGGCCTGACCGAAACGACAATATGAGAAACTCTGTTAGCACTGGTGCAATGGTAGCTCTGCCCTGTTCCAGAATTGATGGGGATGCAGGGTCTAAAGGAGATCCGAGTTTAACTTTGAGCATTAGGCTGCAAGTATCAGTCTCTGAGATAGGTTCCAGATTAAGAAGCTTTCCTGGGGAATCTGGTAGCGTGCAGGTAGAAAATGACGTTTTGAAGGACCTAGCACTCTTAGGAAAGGGAATATAGATGTTATTGACCTTGTCCAGAAAGGATTGGGCAATCTGGTCACAACAGTCAGTTGAATGAGGAATTGCAGCTGACGTATGTTCCAATGAGGTTAGAGATTAGGGCCCGATTCACAAAAGTAATCTGAGACAAAATTCTAACTTTACGACTTTTGATATTCACAAAAGGCATTTAAGTAATAGTAAAGTTAGGATTCCTAACTCTACTACTACTAAACTGAGACAAAATTCTAACTTTTCAACTTTCGGTATTCACAAAAGGCATTTAGTAGTAGTAAAGTTAGGATTCCAGTTAGGTGCTCACAACCACTATACAAAGTCTGGATTGAACTTTGAAGGTCAAAGAGGGTTACAGGAAGAGGGGGGGGGGAAGACAGAGAACATTTTCTCATCGCCTATCCACTCTAGAAACACAGTAACCACTGCTAATAGGACTCTTGTTTTCAAAGGTTGGCATACCTCTGGAAGAGTAGTACTATCTATTGCTTTAAAAAAAAAAAAAGACAAAGATGTAGCTCTGAAATTGGTAAGCTTAACTGGTGTGACTGGCTCAGGCCAAGGGACGTGGCGCAAATCAGGTTGGTGGAAAATGGTACTATTTCCCTTCACACAAAGCAGCTTCCTTATATCTTCTGAAGATGTGAGGGAAAATGTGAGTACAATTAGGAGATCTCAAGATTAGACATTTATTTCCTCTTCTTCCTTCAGAGAGGAGTTGGCAGAGAGAGAGAGATGGAGGGGGACACAAATGATGAGAGAGGGAGTGAGATGTAAGAGAGGCAGAGAGGTAAATATGTAACAGAGGGAGATAGGGTAGAGAAAAAAAGATGGGGAGTGAAAGCTAAAATGAGAGGAAGCAATCACTCATCTTCAGTCAATGACTCACCTAAGAGAGAGGGAGAAAAATTGATAGAAATGGGAAGATAGATGTAGAAATATGAAGGGAGAATGAGAGATAGGGAGAGAAAAAGAGAGATAGGGGAAAGAGAAGTAGAGCAAAGTAGAGAGATGGGGAGAGATAAAAGGAGAGAGAAAGATGAAGAGAGATACGAAACAGAAAAAAAGAAATGTCGAGAGAGAGAGATAAAGAGAAAGAAAGAGGTTGATATGGGATGTAATCACCAATCATCTATGAGAGCTCTGAAGACCCAACTAATGGAGTGAGAGCAATAGAGGGCTTGAAAAAGAGGGACAGAGAGACGCACCAGAGGAAGATAGAGGGGAAGTGGAAGTGATAGTGGAAGATGCAATGAGAATAAGTTAGAAATAGAGACAGGGTAGGATAGGGAAGAGAAAGAGAGGCTCAATGCAAAAGATAGATAGAGTGTATGAGACATAGCCTATGCTCATCCCTGCCTTTTCACTTCCAAGCCCTTCCCTTTCTGTCTCAGGATCTAACTATCCGCATAATCTCTGTGTCTTGTTTTGGTTTTCCCCATCTCATCTCCAAAGCGCACAGCACTCTATTTGATATTTATTCATTTATATAGCACCCGAATCACCCCGTCAGGGGTATCTCCGAGCTTGGGCAGTGAGCTTCAGCCAGAGGAGCACACCTCAGAAAAGATAGGTCTTTAGCAGCTTCCTGAAATGCAGGAGGTCCTGGAATTCGGGTAAGTGGAGGGGAAGTTCATTCCAAAGAGTAGGGGCAAGGTAAGTAAATGTCCTGCCGCCCATACATGCCTGTATCTTAGATTATTTGCCCAAATCCTACCTTTGTAGTGATATCATCCTATTCACTCTTTGGGTCCTCCATTCAATCCTCAACCACTTGACTTGATAACTCACCATCTGCTCTTTACCCGTACTCTGCCCAGTCTACCCAGCTTCACTCAGGCCCAGCATCCATTTCTGCATACTCCCTGCCCTTAGCCTTGCTTTCATTTTTCTCAACCATCCAGCCTCTTTCCTTTTTCCAGACTTTCATCTACAGCTTCTTTTGCTTTCACCTGACCCCTGCTGTAGCCCCACTTTTTCCATTCCATAAACTCCAAAACCACTAAACATTTTCCTGGCTCTCCCCACACCACAGCAGTTTTTCTGACAACCCAGTTTTGGAATTTCCTTCGCCTGAAATCCAGACACCTCCTCTTCAAATACTTTTGGTCTCTCTCTCTCTCGCCACTTACTTCCCAAATATTTAACATTTGCCTGGCTCTCCAGCCCAAACCTTTTTTTCCACAAATATCTCTGTCTCTGTTTGAATCTCTTCTTCCATCCAGACTTTGTACAGTGGTTGTGAGCACCCAACAGAATTCAAACCAGGCAACAGGGCAAGAGTCTGGACCAAGAGGAAAGACAGGTGTTTAAAGGTACCCAATCAGTCCTGCGCTGTCAAAGCTTATCAACTTTGCCACCTTGCAATACTGCCTTAGGACAGTTAAGAAGAGGCAGACTGGTTTCCATGAACTCTAGAAAATTTGATTCAGGGACATTTCACCAAAAGGCCAATATGACAGTGACAATGTTAGACACAATCAAAGCCAGCTCATAAAAGGCAGGTTGAGTCAGGGGAGGCTGGCATGTGTCAGGCAGAAACTGACATTTCACTGGGTCTGTGTAGCGATGGTGTATCGCTTTAAGCAGGCTCGTGAGTAGGATAGAATGTACATCTGTAATAGATCTGCATCCGCATCATCACGCGGTACTGGCAAAGCGCACATCACCACGTTACGTGGTCAAATACTCACAGGACACCGTCGGAAAGCGAATCTGTTGCCATGACGACGCCTCGCGAACGGAGCGAGACAACGCAGTGAAGCGTACAGATGAAGGATTGGTCGTAACCAGGAGTTTGTCTCGCAAGCAGTTTGAGGTGAGCAAGAGGGGACAAAATTTTATTTAAAACGAAGGCAAACAGTAAAGAGTGATCCTCACGAACACAGGGGATGTGAATCTAGTTGTGTGAGTTTGAAGCAGCTCATTTTTCGTTGTGTTCTTTTCGCTGAGTACACCAGGGAGTTTTCTTGAAGTGGTAATTTACTGAATTACAGCAGTGACAACTTGATGTGGTGTTTTTTTTCGTCTGGAAATACCAGAGGAACATTCTGGAAGTTGTGTACAGTCACAAGCTTACGGGATTTGGAACTTCATTAATTTACAGTTTGTGATTTCTCATTGCCTTACCTTTCAACAAAAATGCCGACCGACACATCATCTTCGGACACAAGGAATGCCGCTTCTGGCGATGGAATGTTCGCAAAACCACACATTAATTCGCCAAAAGAATTCTTACCGACTCCAGGCGAACCAGTAGTAACATGGTTAGTTTGGAAGGAGTACTTCATCAACTATATTGCGAATTTAGAGGACATTAGCGGAACATTCTCTCCAGAAAGGAAGAAAAGGATGTTGATGTATTCATTAGGCCCCGAAGGTTTACGGATTTTTAATGAAATGGTTAAGGTTGAAAGATCAGAGGGGGATGTAGATGTGTTTAAATCTGCCATATTAGATCTGGACGATTACCTTTCTCCGTCTGTATGCATTGCTGTAACTAGACATGCTTTCTTCCACAGGAAACAAGACAAACTGGAAACCGTAGAGGAATATGTTTCCGCGCTAAGGAAATTAGCGAGTAAGTGCAGGTTTGCGCAACTGCAGGACGAGCTTATTTGTGACCAGGTTGTAATGTACACTAAGAATAAGTCATTACAAGATAAATTGTGGATAGAAGGAGAGAGTTGTCTTAAAGACATAATTGCTATTGTTAAGAAAGGTTAACTTTCAGAGAGGTGTGCGAAAGCCACGCTCTCGAATGATAAAGCTGCCACTAGTGAGGTGGTGGGTAAAGTGAGTGAAAAGAAAAATGTGTACAGAAATAACAGTAACTCACGATTCGATAAGGGCAAATCAGACTTAACTACAAAAAAATAAATGGATAATGTTGATAACAGAAGGTCGGGAAGTCTGATCTGTTATAGATGTGGAAGTTATTCACACTCTGCAGGCTATGAGAAGTGTCCGGTAAAGTTGGCTAAGTGTTTAGAGTGCGGGCTAGTGGGTCATTTCTCTAGAGTGTGCAGACGCAAAAAAAAATGAACGCTAAGAATAAGGTGAAATGTGTTCAAGAAGAGGATGATGATAGTTCATCAACTGCTAGTGATGCAGATGTTCAAGTGAATTGCATCCAAAGAAAGAAGGTGGTACTGAATATAACGGGTAGTTCATCTTCTAAACCGCATTGTAGTACAACTTGCTGCCGATTCGGGATCTCCATTCACCATAATTTCACAAGAAATATGGAGCAACATGTTTATTGGTAAAATTGGGGAGTGGTTGGAACCCAATGATGTCTCTGCTGAGAGCTTTACAGGGGACAAAATAGACATGTTAGGCTTTAGAACGTTAGTATTCAGGTTCAAAGAAAGAGAAGCAGTGGGTAAACTATATGTAGCTAAAGAAGGCCCACCAGTGTTGGGATGGAAAGATCAGAAGTCGTTACATATCATCCTGAATCCGAATAGCAAGGAACAAGTTTTAGTCTCGTGTGATGGGGAGGACACTAAGAAGTGGGTTTTACAGGAGTTTCCAGAAGTATTCACAAATACCATGGGCAAGTTAAAAGGATTTACACATCGTATTCATTTAAAAGAAGGAGCTATTCCCAAAATTCACAAGGCTAGGAACATTCCTTTCATTGTAAGAGATGAGGTGAAAGGAGAGTTACAGAAAATGTTAGAAAACAATGTCATCGAAACGGTAGAAGCTGCAGAGTGGGTTTCTCCATTAGTCGTAGCACGCAAATCGAACGGTAAAACCCGTCTATGCGTGGATTTGAGATACCTCAACGATAACATACTAGTGGACCAGTTTCCTCTCCCAAGGATTGATGAAATGCTGTCTGTAACTAGGTTCTCCACTTTGGACCTGTCAGCAGCTTATCATCAAGTTGTCTTGGAGAAGAGCAGCAGGCACCTTACCACTTTCTGCACCCCTTTTGGGTGTTACAGATTTAAACGCATGCCGTTTGGACTGGCATCAGCCGCTGCAGTATTTCAGAGGCTCATGACCAACCTTTTTAACCACATACAAGAAGTGGCAGTCTTCCAGGATGACATCTTAATCATGGGGAAGGATAGAGCACACCACAACATGATTTTAAGGGAGGTATTGTCCATTCTCCGTGAAAATGGCTTGGTGGCTGAAGGCAGCAAGTGTAAGTTCACTGAGAAGTCAGTTACATATTTAGGCCATGAGATTAGTTGTTCAGGTATAAAGCCCAAATGCAGTTTGGTGGAAGCCATTCTTAATGCACCGCCACCCAAATCAAAGGACGAACTTCGTTCTTTTCTTGGTTTGGCGGAATTTTATTCCAAATTTGTTTACAATTTTGCTAAAAAAACGTATGAGATGCGAAATTTGTTAAAGAATAAGGTTATGTTTAATTGGACGCCGGCTTGTCAGAGCGCATTCGTCACCATCAGAGAAGCAATTGCTCATGCTCCCACATTACAGGGCTTTGATCCACAGGCGTTCTCCGTGGTTACGACTGATGCTAGCGGTACTGGTCTTGGAGGAGTATTATCTCAGGTATCGGATGATGGTAAAGAAGTGATTATAGCATTTGCGTCTCGTTCGCTTTCTCCTACAGAGGAGAAGTATTCTGTAATAGAACGCGAAGCTTTAGCCTGTGTTTGGGCAATGGAGCACTTTAGGAAGTTCATATGGGGTAAGAAATTTTTGTTGCGCTCCGACCATAAACCGTTGATGAAGCTATTGACGACAGAGGGTTTGTCTAGAGCCTCAGCGAGAATCGCAAGGATGTCCATGCGACTCCAAGATTTCGTATACGAGGTGAAGTATGTACCGGGCGCTAAGAATATTATAGCGGATTTCTTGAGTAGACTCCCGTTACCTATGAAAGAGATTGATCTAGATCCCTGGTGTGAATTCTCGGTGGCTGGGGTATTTGATGACACAACAGGGTTGCGTAAAGATGATTGGCACTTGGAGTGTAACAAGGACAAAACGTTGGAAACGGTTAGAAATAGAGTCATCCAAGGGTGGTCGAATGAGTGCAAACAGGATTTGGCATTGAGAGCTTTTTGGGAGGTGCGCGATGAATTAAGCCTTGATGGGGAATTTGTATGTAGAGGAGGAAAAGTTATACCTCCGCATGGTATGAGAAGTAAAATTATTGTGATTGGGAACGAAGGACACCCAGGTGTTTCTCGCACTAAGAGGAACATTAAAGCATTATATTGGTGGCCTAGAATTGACTTGGAAATTGAACGGTTTGTAAGGGAGTGCATCAATTGTGAGTCTTCGGACAAAGCACAGAGAACACTCAATCCCCTGATGTCTTCATTGTCTTGTCCAGAGTTGCCTTGGGAAGAAGTCGCATTAGACATTATGGGTCCCGTGGAATGGCAAGATGGTGTTACCAAGTACCTGGTGGTGCTGGTGGACATGTTTTCGAGGTGGATTGAGGTGGAAGTGGTGACGAAGGTGAACACAGAGACAGTCATTGGTTTTTTACAAAAGTGCTTTCTTAGAGAAGGTCTTCCTGCACGTATTCTTACAGACAATGGCGTTCAATTCAAGTCTGACTTAATGAGAAAATTCATGGAGAACACTGGTATTCAGCAAAAGTTTACAGAATTATATCACCCTAGAGGTAATTCAGTGGTAGAAAGGGTTAACAGGGTTTTGAAAGGCGTTTTGCAACTGGCGAAGAAAGGTAATACGAATTGGGATGATGAATTAGACAAGTTGATTTGGTCATATAGAATCACAACACATGACACAATTGGGGAGAGTCCGTTTGGGATAATGCGGGGAAGATTCCCACATTGTAAAATTAACCCTGGGTGGATTGGCAGAAGTAGAAAGTATGACTGGGATGCTGAACGTGTAAAAGAAGCTATGAAGGCTTCACAAGTGAAGAATAAAATGTATTTTGACAAAAAACATGGTAGAAAAGAACCATGTGTCCAGGTTGGACAATGGGTAAGGGTTAAATTTGCAAAGAAATCTAGCAAATTACAACCCAGATTTTCGGAACCTAAAACCGTTATAAAGGTCATGAGGAACACAGTGCAGCTTGATGATGGCAGTGTCCATCACATGAGCCGCATTGCTTTGTCAAATGATCAAGGTGTTGCAAAAAATTGTGTTTCAGAGGGGAGAAGAGACTATTGGTGGATGGATGTCTTTCCGTCGGGGGGAGAATGTAATGAAAGACGGGGGGATATAGATCTTGGTGTGAGTGCACAGTCCACAGAATCTTTGGGTTTTCAGACAGAGCAAAGTGGAGCTGCTGAAGTTGTCTCTGATGAGGGTGTTGACATTGGTGGGAAAACCCTTGAAGGTAGTGTGTTAAATGATGGTCAAGTTCTGGGTAAAAGTGGTGAAGTGGTCACACAGAGTAAAGAGCCTATCAATGAATGTACTACTGGGGGCAGGGTAAGCAGGTTTGGTAGGTGTATTACAGCTCCCCGGAAACTTGATAGTTTTGTTGTTTTCAAGTAAGGTATTATGCAAATTATGTGTTCTTTTATTTGTAACAATGTTGTGTGGGAGTTTCTGTGAAAGTATATTTGTGAACAAAGTATAATTAAGAAGGGAGATGTGTAGCGATGGTGTATCGCTTTAAGCAGGCTCGTGAGTAGGATAGAATGTACATCTGTAATAGGAATGTAATGGTATGAGTGTGTATTCTAACTGTGTGTCAGTTATACTGGGTGAGCTGCTGATCTCTGGATGTACTCAGTAACTTGGAATAAACGTTGAAGCTATAACTATACCTCTGCATTATTCCTCTTTGCCTGGATGAAGTGTGGTACGACACTACAGTCTGCCAAAGGTCTGTTGGACAATTTTAGAAAGATTATTCTGGCATAGTAACCCAATCTGTCTCAGCTTCTCTCACAGCCTGTGCAACGAAATAACCTTTCTCAATATTTTATTATCCAGTATGTCTCCTTGTTGATCCTCTCTTATGCTTTGCCTCTTACCCGTGCCTTTTACTTTTGGGTCTTCATTTGCCATTCCCATCTTGCTCTTTAGCCTCCCTTCATATTTGTCCACACCCCTTGCATCCCTTTTCTTCTCCCTCTGTACAGTACTTCCCTGAACAGCTTGTGGCTTTGTCTCTTCTAGCAGATTCTGTCCACGAGTTCAGGCACACTCTTGCTTCCTTGGACTATGGGTCAACTCCCCAACAACAGCAACCATGAAGGGAGTAGGTAATGATACCTTTCAGCTTTTAATTCAGCACAGGTACTCAGGGGTGTAGCTCCTATTATCGGAGTCCTGGGTGTGTGAGGAGCTGACAACACCACAATTATTGCTGTCTTGTACTTCCAATACAGGACATATAATGCTTAGGTTCCTCACTTGCATGATGGCATTTAATTATGTTACCCTAAAACAATTGTGTTTCACAACATTTCTAAAACACAGGGAAAGCATACCATTTGCTTTCCCTGTGAAGAAAAGTTGAGGTGCTGACTTAGGAGCCGGTCCTGTACAAATACTGTTCCTGCCAGTGACTTGACTACCAGTCGAGAGATTTAAATTCCAGAAGGGTCTTTCTGACTCTGACAAAATATTTGCATGAATGGAAATATTATCTCTTCACGTTGTTATTTCCAGTTTTTAAGAGCTGCAGACTACTTGAGTATGGTCAGCTTTCCTCCTGATTTTATTTGCAATGCTATGCACACTGTCTAGTTTCAATCACCCAAGGCACATATGACCTAGTTGTTGCCGCATCTACCTCGTCTCTAAGGGTTACAGAGAACGTTACATGTGGCATAATCCTTAAGGCCCTTATCTTTGAATCTGGAGGTCAATGGTTTAAGTCTTTCAGACAACAGGAGCTTACGTATGCCTAAAGGCCTGCTGAATCACCATGAATTTCGAAGATCTATGACAATTGGAATTGCAGGAGTTTTTTAATTTCAGTTTTTTCCATGTTCCAACCACAGGGAATGAAGAGGTTGTTGGAGGCAACTTACATGGGAGTAAGACAGGTTCCTGCAGCCCTTGAGGTGCAGGGAACACTATTCAGGGGACCCTGTTACAACATGAGGTAAAGTTGTAACATAAAGGCTTATATTCAAATATTTCTGAGTGAGCACATTCTAACATATGAAATGTGGTGAGTCCCAACCATCATAAAACTCCCCATCTCAACGTTCTATAGAATGCACCATTTACAAAGACAGAGAGGGTGGAGGAGGAAAGGGAAATATAATGAAACAACATGTGATAAAATATACATAATAAAAATGAATAAGTATACAATGGTTATTCAGCATTTACTTTACTAGATGTAGCACATCCTTCCCCTTACAGAAGGATTATTCTTGAAGAATTTTCCCCAAGGGAATTCTTGACCTTATAGACATTTTAACTCTGTCTGTTATGAAGCCTTCTTCAATGTTGGAATGTGCATGGTCAAACTCTAGTTCAATCATATCTTCACAAGTTGGTTAAGCTAGAGAACTTATGTTGCTGCCAACATCAGATACATTGTCCTTGGTAGAATAGGTACCAACTTGGTATCATGCAAAGCGTATCTAACATTGTCCATCTTTCTTCTTTGGGACACTTAGCAACTCTCCTTATAGTCCAGCATCTGCCATCCTCTGTGATGACACTCCCTTTATTCCTTTTTACAATTTTCAAAAATTTGGAAACCTTAGACATGTCCCCGGAAGTTCACCGTTACATTGGCCTTGTCGTTATCTCGCATAAATACTATGGATACTCATCTGAAGAAAGAGTTCTTCCCCTTAACAACTTGAAAGGACTGACTTCCGTGCCAGAATGAGGACTTATACAGTATTCCCACGCACTTTCTTTGATTATATTTGAAGCAGACATTCAATTTTGCAAGCCATTGTGGATGCTTTCCTTGAGGTAATGATTAAACCGTTCCACTTTTAAGTTATGCTTTATTTAATGTGAGTTCAGAAATTCTATCATGTGGTTGGATGTAAATTTAATACCATTGTGCATGACAATACTTTCAGGGAACCCTTCTCTGCTAAAAATCTCCCTAATGAAATTCAAATCTTCCTCGGTGGACACTATTTCAACAAATGTTACTTCAGACTTTAGGAGAAATAATCATCCATCACTATAGCATACTGCATATGGGCAGGTAAACCTTTAAACGGGTCCAACAAATCAAAAGCTAACTTCTGCCATGGAGCATGGGGCCATTCGACCAGATGCATTGGGGGTGTAATACATTTATGGGTGGTATCACACTTTACACACTCTTCACAGTTTCTCACATTATGACACGCCTCATGATCCATATCTAACTATACACAGACAGTGATGTGGAGGATTCAACATAGTGCAACAATCAATAGAACACGTACAAACTTAATCCTATTCTGTTGTACACAGTCCCTTTCTATTTACACTTACTAACATTAAAGCACATACCACCTCTGATTCCAATGGGAACAACTAGTAAATTCTTTTAATTTTGCTCCTATTTTGTATCAACACATGAAATACATAAAACAACAGCTCACAACAATAAACATAAACAAAGGGCAATTACATACATTTCAATTGTACATGATAATACACATAATCATGTATTTCTTCCTACCCCAAACTTAGAGTTTAGTGTTTACTACAGAACTATGAGCAATCCAACTACGATATAGTCTTATACACACAAGAGGTAAACACTTCAACCTCTAAATCAATCCAAAAGGTGTGTATCAAATTTCATAACAGGAACTTAGTAATCCATTGGACTCCTCTTATTTGTGCAGTCAATCGACGCATTTCGGCCCTTTAGTCTGGGCCTCATCAGGACAAGGATACAAGGAAAATACCTATGAAAAATTGGCCATACTAATCATCAGTTGCCTTCACCTGAATGTCATCAATGTGCTGGTGGACTTAAAAGCATGCGAGGAAAAGAGGAAATTCTACATGTGTGTGTGAACCATGCTCCCAAGGTGACTACACCCAAATATCACACGCAAAAACCAAGAAATACACTTAAAATACATATATATACACCGCATGCCTCCCAAGTGCAAAGATCACAAACTTTAATCTTAGCGCATGATGGCAAGTAAATCAATATGAACAAAAACAAAGTAATATGAAAATAAGGATGCACAAAGTCAAAATGTTGAGATGGAATAAAAGCAAGTCCACCACAATGTGTCTATTAGAGCTATTCTACAGTTTCTACTGCTTCAATCAGACAGACAGAAAAATAATTGACATCGCCCGGCCGGGGAAGCACTGGACATCAAAGTCCAATCAACACTAATGGGGCGCTCTCGGGGCAATGCGAAGAATACAAAGTCAAAGGGGGGGAGAACTCTGGAAGGTATAACCAAATTTCATCACCCTTCTAGCAATATCCAGATTCATTAAATTGAGCTGGCTATCGAAAAGCGGAGAAAACTGCCCACTGTGTACCTGTCTCCTTAGCTCATTCAATAATCGCCAGCCTGCTCTGCGATATAAGCATGAACTAATGCGGGCCCCGGGGGAGAGTCACTGCATGACCCCATGGTGTGCAACAACCAAAACAAAGGACATCCACCGGTTACTAAACCGCGAGGTCCTTTAACAGCCACCTCTATGGATCATAAAGAATCTATCTCTTACCTTCAAGCTTATGACGAGTATTGGCGAAGCTGGCAATGCTCCAAGCTGTAACAAACGGCCATGTCAGCTGCGCAGTTGAGAGGTACTTGTATCTACGTGCTGATTGACTGATGGTCACGTGCTGCTAAATGTCATAAAGATGGAAGGAGAACTGCTTCTGAAAGATAACATACGATGAGGCGTTACGCTACGGCTGTAGCGAGAGCAATGCTCCACAGTCAAACTTACTATGGAAAGAGTAAAAGCAAATAAAAAAAATTTAAACCAAATTTCTTTTTAAATAAAATTCAAAAACGAACGCAACGAGATACAAAGTAATAATATGCACCAAATGTGACACGAAAAAACAAATCTGGGTATCAAAATTATACCCTTAAGCTGATATGCTCATGTGCGCTTGGTGACAAGCTTTCAAAATGACCCCCATGGCAGCTTCAGGTGGCACACATTTGTAATTCCTGAATACAATGGCATTATATATACTCAATTCTTCTGCTACTTGACCAAAAGAGTGCAACTCACCACATAACTGTATGATCGGTGGCAGGGCTACTTGTATGTATCCTTTCACTTTACTCAATATCTAATCACTAGCATCCTCCCAGAACCATGCTTCTTTTGTCAAGGCGCAGTTTGCAATCCACATTTCTCACACACATTTACTGCTCCATCCAGATCACCTTTGTTTTCCTAATCCTCAATTGAATCAGAATAAGGAGACATGGATCGAACATCTGCAATTTTTTTTTATTTTCCTTGGAACATGCAAAACAGCAATGCAATATTTCTGCAATTTTTAGCACAACCTGGCAATGTCAGCCATAGAATTTCATCACCCCAGGTGACAAAATAGAAACCAGAAGTTTATGGTCAGTTTGCAAATTGAGTTTGGTACCCAATATAAAATGACAGACGTGGTTCCCCGCCCAGGCACAGGCTAACAGTTATTTCTCAATTACAGCATATTGTCTTTCAGTAGGATTGAGAGTTCTGGAGGTTTAACCTACAACCCACTCTTCAGGACCATGCTGTTGTGACACCACAGCCCCAAACTATATGCACTGGCATCAACTGTGATGGTGCACTTCTTTCAATTCCTTGATGGTCTCAATGTGGGAGCACTTATTAATTGCATTTATCAGAGACTCTTTAGGACCCACATCATATGCTGGTAACCTGTGAACAAGATACTACATTTGTTCCTGGAATAGTATACACTTATTTGGAGAAAGAGCTAAACCCTTGGCTTCCATCCTGAAGCATACTTGGGCAATACCTTATAATGTTGTTGAGTATCTTTGGAAAGGACAAGTATTTCATCCTAAACATTTTAGATGGTCCCCCATGTCTTTAAAAATGTAATACATGGTCTCTCTAGAAGACACAGATGTCAACCCAAATGGCATTCCTTTATATTGAAAAAGACCAAATGAAATAATGAAAGCAGTTAATGGTCTCAAGTTTGCCATCAATTCAACCTGGTGGTATGCCTGTCATAAATCCAATGTTGAAAACACTGCAGCTCCATTTTGGTAGAGGATGTCCATTAATAACGATGTTCTCATTGAGTGCTCTGAGGTCGACACACAAGTAAATGTCGTTATTGTTTGTCAAACAATTTCCTGTGAAAGGAGCTCCTGTAACAGTTTTTGTAAATCTTTTCTTACACTTAAGGGTACACCCCTTACCTACTGCTTGAAGGGGAAATATTCGTCTTTTAAATGTCTATGATGTGTAGATTCCCTAAGCCTTCCCTGAAGGTCTTGGGAAAGTCTTGTATCAACTTGTTACTCAATGCATCTTTCTGTATCACAAAAACTGTATCCAGAGCATTAGGTTTCAGTACAATTTGTTAATGTCTTTCTTCTTTTTACCCCATAACGCAAACCCTCCTCATGGTCAGAAACATTCAATTGCTACAGCCTTACAACGACGGTATATCAGCAAGCCAACCAATGGAGTGAATTCTTGGAATACATATTTTTAGTAATTATGGTATATGGTTATCCAAAATCACACCGGCACACAGTAAACCTTGTTTTTACCTACTTCCGAGAACAAATGGACATCTCTGACCATGAGAATCATTCATTGACTAGCTTTTAAGTCACATTTTGTTGACTCCTGACCACTATAATGCGCTTCATTGGAAATCTGTGCAATTCTCAGGGTCAGTGAACATTTACTTTCTTAACAGACCATGCAAAAAAGGCCTATATGCACACAAACATTTCACTCTTTGCCCTGAGCAGGAAAATGTCTGAAGGAAGCTCGATGCTTGGAGCTACTGCTTCCCTTTCCCTTTTTCTAGGTTTGCTCATCTTTCTACATGCGTCATTGCTCTTGTTCCAAGAACTGTTATCATAGACATCTCACACCAATAAAATTGATTTTATAGTGTCCTTGGCTGATTTGACCACATCCTCCAGTGTTAGCTTGCCAATGACCCACAATTTCTCCTGAAATCGTTTACTGTTAGTATTGACCATTAGGTGATCATAAATCATTTCATCAGTTCCCTCCCCAAAGTAATTTGCCGTAGATAATCCTCTCAGCGCTGTGAGAAACTCATCAAAAGACTCCCCCTATGTTTGCTACCTGGTACAGAAATGATAAGGCTCCAGAGTAATACTTATGGTGGGCTTGAACCTTCATTCCAGCATCAATAATGCATAGTCAAAATCATCATATTCGTCTTCATTGGGTATCCCAATTTTCGGTAATGTGTGGAAAATATCCTGATCTTCGTATCACAGGCAATGTAACAGAATCCCTTTATTCTGCTCAACAGTCATTTTGTGGGCATCTATTTCCACTAAATATGTTTGGAGCTCCTCCACCCATCTCTTCCAAGGTTTGGGGGATCCCCTTTATTTTGCAAGAGCTTCTGTGTCTGTCTGAGTGCTGACTAACTGTTGGAGACAGGTAAGTATTCAAAAACTATAGATTCACAACAGATGTCCTTATACAAGCTGGACGTTTGACCCACAGGATGACTGCATAGAATGGCACAACTGGAAGAACAATGTAGAGTTCTTGAGTGGAAGCAAAAGACATTTAATCCCTGTTGAGTGAAAATGTTGGAAGACATGGACGTCATTATAGACAGAACAATCCAATCAAACGATAAGCGAGTGCCACCCAGGGAATGCAAGCAGAAGGCAAGCCTACCGAGTTAGAATATTTAAAGGGAACCTGAGAGGTGGAATTTTCGTCTTATTAGAGTTGGTCTTTTCTTCTTCCTCGAAGGAGTATATTAGCTTAGTAATATTTTAGCTTACTGCTTGTCAATGCCAGCATTCAAATGAATCTCTTTCACACTTGTGGCATAATGTAAAATGATGGAGCCCCCTGCAGAATGTGATGAGTGGTCCCTGATTCTCCTGCATCTCAAATTTCATTGGCTTTAGACTGAATCGGTCCCCTCCCTGTTGGGTTAGGGAACCTCTGATAATCCCCCAGGCTCTTCATTAGGTGCTGGAACCTGATTCTTTGAAACAAGCTTTTCTCGGCATCGTACATAAGAAACAATGAGTGTTTAAGTTCAACAGGCTGGAGGACAAAGGATGATTTTGGTAAGTTACAAGGCCAAAACCCTTGAGTCAGAAATATAAGTTCACTTTATTTATAAACTAAAGGATAGGAATATTTCAACAAAATTCTTCATTCTGTGTAACAGTGAAGAAAATATCAATTTGCATTACGTCTTAGATACACACACATTAGCAGAGTTATTATACTATTTTCATCAAATTATTGCTACTCCCGCTATAATTTGATGGCACAATTAAGCTTTTAATACTAAAAAACAGGAGGCAGTAGCTGTCCCTTTTACACAGTCAGCAGCATTTTTTAATTTTGTACTATCAGTAATATATTGGTCGGGACATCTCTACACATACACACACATGCAGAAGTTGAATAAATCATTAGCTTATTTTCTTTTATACCAAAAACATGATCTTGGCAAAGGTAGGTGAAGAAACGGTGGGTCATTTAAAAGTCAAGTCTAGAAGAGGATTTTCTAGATTCTTTTTAATGTACTTTATAGAGCTACTATCAGATTGAGGTACAAATAACCAGTGGAGCTTGAACAATTTTCAGAGTGTGGGTGCTACCATCAATGTAACATCACTGAAGTCATATGGATTGTGAAAAATACAAGACTCAAACATAGAACAATTGTAGCAAATGAGCCACTTATATTCAGAATGAGAATGAGAGGTGTATGGTATGTGGTCTGTGATACATTTTGGAGTGCACTGTCCCAAATATGTTACTAAAGAATGGTGTGCCAGTTTGCTGTCATTTATAGACTGCCCATTTTCTATTGAAATGTTAACCAAACATGCACAGACATGCAGTTGTAGTGATAAACCTATATTAGGCACAAATGATAATGGGCAGAAATATTTTTGCACAAAAAAGTATAATTTCTGCATCACCAAGTAAAGTGCCTTGATTTGTTTTGCTCCTTTTAAAATCGTTATTATCACCGTACCTAAATGTTTTTGTGTATTAATATCTTATAGCTTTTCCTTTCACACTCCCTGTACTTCCAGTAAGATTGACACATAGTGCACTTTACCAAATTCCCTCAATTTTCAGTCAAAGAAAGAAAACTAAACAACAATCTTCATGGTAAAGGAATGATCAGCAATTTGTCCAAAGACATGCGCTGACATTTGACCTCTATCATTGAATGTACAGCAATTGTGACAAGATAAAAACAAATTTAAAGGCATTTTTATTGCTCATTCTCCTTCTGAACACCAGCATAGTTGTTGTATTATATCAAATAACCCCCACAGCCCTACTTACAGCACCTATGAAACAGTCACACATAGATCTGAAATAAAATTCATAATTTTGAATACTGTGCTACAGCAGCACAAATTATCAAGTTATGCTATGACTGGTGGCAAATTTTTACATTAGATGTTTTACATTCCCTGACATTAGCGCATAGACATGCTAATGCTAGTTTAGAGAGAAATTATGTTTATTCATGTTCAGTTTTATTATAGCTTAGGTAGGCCTGAATTACAAAATGAGTTAACGTTGGTTGCCATTTTGTTGTGTAACATATGAACATTTTAATTCTAGGAAAGCTTCATTTCTAATTGGGGTACTCAATGTTCCCTTTTCCTTCTTTCCCTTGTGAAGAAATGTATTCTTTTCTTTCTGAGTATTGTGTAATGTTTTAATAAATAGGGTATTCAAGAGACATGTGCAGTGTCAGATGCCCATGTATCTTATCTAGTTACAGATAGTGTAAGTTTGAGGGTAAAAGAGAGAAGCTTGTATTCTGAGCAACCTTGAGAACCTATTATGTAATTGTATCATTTCACTTTAACCTGATTGGAGACAGTCCTCTTAAGAACTGCGTATAGGTTTGTAAAACGTTAACGTTTTTGTGACTTTAGAACAGATGACAGGAGAGCAGAGTAGGAGATTTTAGAGTACACTCTCATAGAGAAGACTGACTTTTCCTTTGATGTTTCCTTTGAGATGACCCTGTGCTGGTTTTTCCTCTGTGCCTTAAGATTGATCCAATCTAATTGCTTTTAATTAAAGCATCTGTATTCTGATTATGAATTGCTTATTAAATGAGTGTTGCCTTCTGTACAATTAACATATAATAAACCTTCGTTTTTATACTAATATGTACTCTGACCATTTTGTGGAAAGTACCATGCTTCACAGAATAATGAAAAAAGGATTGATTTGTGGGCAAGACTTAGGTGTGGAACACCCACATTCTTAAGGGATTAACACCACTCCCCCCAGTCCATCAAGAGAAATGCTTTATAGTCTCAGAATTTGACACCAAGAAAAGCACTAACACTGGTAAACAAATCCACTGAAGATGCCATATTGAGGTAAACATTTCAAAGTTGGGAATATTTTAACAGGAATGGAACAACCATGTCGTTTGTAAATCCTGTGATAAAGTTCTGCATTGTTATCAACAGAGCATTGATTCCTTTAATCTTTCCATTTTCAACTCACATATTCAACTCTTTTGGATAATGGCCTTTTTGAACTTTCTTTATTCTCTTTCTGACTTGAGGCATCTGGCTCAGTTTGTAAAGGCTGAGGGAATTTCTATTCAGAGTTTTCAGAAACACTTCAACAAATCTATTTTGACACCAGGGCAATGTTTGCTAGTAGACATCTTTTATAATGGATGCAGTGTTATGGTGGCTTTCCCTTCTGAGACCTCTACCAGGGATGGAGTTATGCTCTCTGGTTAGCAGGAAGTCAGTGTTGTTTTGCCTTTCATCTACACCATACTTGCATTTTTTTTTACACTACCTTCTCCAATCCCGTTTTCAGAAAGGAATAATTTTCTATCTTTTGCATCCAGTCAAGCAGGTCATTGTAAGGCCTGGGAAAAATGTAAGTTATGCAGCGTGATTCCTAAAATTGTGGGAATTTTGTGTTACACGTGTTACACAAAATTCCCCAAGGTATGGCATTATGCAATGTCAAGTAATTACATGCCATGTGCGGCAAAATCATATCATGAGAACTTAGGGATAATGAGAATTGCTACACATGAGCAGCTGTTGGTCATGCCACTTGTGTTTATCGTGCTACATTTTTCACCGCAAAAAGCGTTCTCATGTGAAAAACTGGTATAAGCACACATTTTGCACTAAAATACGGAGTTAAATAGCAGAGTTTCATTTTGTGTAATTGTTCAGAATTTCTCACACATTTCCTAAAATGTAGTATATTTACAAAATTCAAATGTTGGGTATTCGATACACCCCATTAAAAACACTTTAACATGTCAAAGAAATGTTAATTCAATCTAGTAAAAGTTTTGTACCATCACATAGAAATAGCATTTTCTTAAAAAAACATATTTTACAGCACATTTAATTTCATCTAATTCTAGTTTGTTTTTCAGAAAAACAGGTGGAGAAAGCTAGAAGGGCAGTGGCCAATTGATGTTCAGTGTTTGCTGATACATTTGCCCTGCAGGTTTCAACTTTAGCAATCAAAAATTCATTCATTAGTTTTAATCAACATTTACTCTAGTCACTATTAAGCAAACTGAAAAGATCCCTGTGTCCCCATAACTAGGAATGTCCTAGTGAAAAGATAGAATCCCTGTGAAAATGGAGGTAACAGTTTAACCAATAATAAAGCAATTGTTGAAGAATCTAGTCAGATTTGATCAAATCGACCCTGGGGAATAAGAAAAACAATTGTATCAATGGGGCAAATAAGACTATTCATTGTACACCCGTATGAATTTGTCACCTTCTAAAGTCTACCACCGAAAAGAATAATTTCTCCATTCTTAGCCATTGATAACTGGAAACTTTTTTGGCTTAGCTAGGGTTTGATATGTAGTACAAGGTCTTTATCTCCCTCAGTTCTCAAATATTCAAAGCATTTGGAGCTTTAAAATAAAACTGAACATCCTCCAAATTTTCATTTCCAATTACTGATCCTGTTTTTCAATAGGTTTGCTTGTAATAAGTTCTTCCTCCTCTGGAAGGGTGGCTGCAGGTACATGAACAATGACTGGCCGGGACAAAATCCTTAATGCCTCCAGGTAGCTGGGTGGAGGAGTCTGGCTGGTTTCCAAAGGTTTCGACAGCACCTTCAGTGCCTTCATGTAACTTGGAGGAGGAGTGATGGTATTGTTCAGGCAGAATCCGTGAGGGGCAAGGAGAGCATTGACTTCTGAAACAAAGGTAAATCAAACATGATCACTGTGTGATTACATGAACAGGTGAATGTTGGTGAGAAACACAGACATATTTAATACAATTAAATAGCCTAAGACAATTAAACAGCTTTAATACAAACATGCTCATAAAGGCAGGCTTTGAAAGGAAAAGGGTGGCTCCAAGCAGTATCCCACAGGATGATATAAGTAATGCAAACGCATACATTTACAAAATCATAAATCCGTATATGCAAATAAATGTTTTCCTTCTGTTATGAATGTGTTACATTCTAAATGATAATTCTATTCCAGAGAAAAATAGGGGGAGCAAATATCCATTTAAGGAATCTTTAAGGCAATACTCAATACTGCTTCCGAATTCCTGCAAATCTGTTCAAATTCTTTTGATGAGCAATTTTAAATGATGAATATCATATTGGCCACATGTTGTTGTTGTTATTATTACGTTTGTTTATTATTCATATTAATATTATTAGTAGTAGCATTATCATTATTATTATACCCAATATTAATATTAGTACTAGTACTACTATTACTACATTTAACAGTTGATAAGCAATTGTCCAATTTAATGGTTCTCATTTTAACATCCTCGTAAGGATGGAAGGATAAATGGCTAAGTTGCCCTTAATGGGTTTTCAACTTGTGACACGGCAATCATGCCATACGTCATCAGCAGAAGTTGGCATAACTGAGACACCTTGCTAGTGCAACATGGGCTATACAGCTCTCAATCACAGGGCCTGCATGTATCTAAGTCACAAGTTTATTTTTATTTTTAATTTCTGTATTCTGCTACAAATTCTACAATTGCTTTCATTGTCTGCAAATTGTACAGTCCCAGAAATTTGCTTTTGTCAAATGAAAGTCCACAACTGGAATCATGGCGCTCCTGTTAAATGAGTAATTATTGTAGAAAGAGTTATTGTATAAAGGCCTCAGCTCTACACAACTACTTGTGAGCATTTCAAGGGAAGAAGTGAGGGAAGAGTAGGTTTAGATACAGGGTACCAGACATTTCTTGGTCCTGGGATTCAGATTTGCTCATTTAGATGTGAGATCATAGGCTGGCGTGAGAAGTCATATGAGCATCATAACGAGGACCATTCTTGTCTACCGACCTACATGTACCAGGTGCATGTGGATACGGTACCATCCATCTAGTACATAATGTATGCCTTATAAAATATTTTGATTGCATTTTCCAAAAATTAAAGAAAGAACCAAAGTTTTGTTCATGATTCATAATACACAATAAGAATTTACCCTGATCTTTGACATTTTGGTTTCAAAAGTCTGGGTAGCACACGAGCAGGTCTTAGTTTGGTTCAGTTGTTGTGAGCCTGTAGACTTTTGGCTTATAAGTGAGAAATGACTAACAGACTGGCTCAGCTTTAGATCAAGGCATGGTTGGTAAGCCGCATTGCCAAGGAGTATGTACCTATATTAATATTGGTGTGGATAGTTACCTTTTCGCACTTCAGATTCTATGGGAGTCATTTAGACCCTGGTGGATAGGCGGAGGCCTTGGTATCTTCTCTTTTGGTGGAGGACTGCTGACCATATCTAGAGTTCTCTGCCCACATGCCAGGGGATCTCTTTGTCTTTAATGTACCTACTGGTGCAGCAGGTGTAGTGAAGGCACGGGCGCCTTGTTTATTGGCCTGCTCTGTGTGTATTTTCAGTTTTTTTCTGAATAGAATTCCCAACTCCAACTGAGGAATAGGAATAATGAGTTTGACAGGTAGAGAGAGGCACCAATTTAGGTCAAATTCTGTCTGCTTTATTACAAGGGCCAAAATATTTAATTCACATGTTGTGTTGTGGACATAACGTTTGTATCAGAGTCATCCATCTCGCAAACTCTAAATCAGGACCTATATCTTTGAAATATATTAGCCCTATTCTGAGCCATAAACAGCATGTCACACTGGCATCAGCTGGACATAAGAACAGCCCTGGCCATAACTTGTGTCTTGCCCATGCTCCTCAGTTTCCATAAATCTAGTCTCTCAGATGAACGGGAACATTGAGCGGCATGGATAGGAAAATAACTATGCTGAGTTAACATATTTTCCATCACTATCTATGTCAACAAAGATACGTAACATTTTCTTCCAGTGGAATTGATTGCCTCTGCATACTATCTCTTAAGGCTTTTTCACGCATAATCTAACATGTTTGATATCAGGGACCATAGACAGTACTCATAAGCCCATTGTCTAAAAATGTGTTTGAACAAGAGTAATCAAACTATGTCTCTGCCCCCCTATCATGTCAGGAAATTATGTTTTATAAAAGTGTGTAAAGACCAAGTGGCAGTCTTCCACAGTTCAAGCTAAAGAAATCTCTTCATTAGCAAGATGCTTCTGTGGGGGTTGCATTACTGCCTCATTACATTCATCAATACAAGTAACAATTCAGAATATCACAGTCATAACACAACAATAACGTATTTGAAAAATGTCCCTAGCCGGAAAAAATTGTCCTTTTATGAAGTAAGGTATAGTGTGCACAGAGTCCAGTGGAACTCCAAAGGTAGGCAGAGGTAAAAGTAGGTAACACCTTACTCTCTGTTTGTGGTAGTGGGGGCGAGCAGTCAGGCTTCATCAGAGGGTAGTGCTAAGGATTTATTGTACACACTTAGGCAAGAAATGGTGTCACACACTCAAAGACTGAACTCAGACCAATTGATTAGTATAAAAATATTATTTAGGGTTATTTTATTACTAGAACCAGATCAAACACAAAATTGTACTCTCAAAGACACAGTATTATGATAATGCTTTTAACATTGACTTAGCTTTTGTTACAGGTATGTATATTTTGGCAATAGGCAGTCAAAATTACTTTATAATTACTTGTCTTACTCAGAGAGTTAGCTCAAGATACTACCCTGGTACATTTCCTAAGGGAAGGAAAAGAAGCTAATGCGTTTTGTTATACAGTGTACAGTTTTGCCAGGTTACTCACGAGACCTTCATAGTCCTGCAAGAACAAAAGTGAGTGTATGGTCAGTGAGTTGGATTCAGTCAAGTGGGTACTCGGTTTGCACTGCCAGCGGCTCAGATGTGGATGGGTGCAGAGTGCAGGGACCACACGTTAGCCAAGGGGCCAAGCACAGTCATTGGTTTGGGGACTGCTGAAGGGCAGGCCACCTGGTTGATAGAACAAAAAGCTTCTGATGTTGAGGTTAGCACTGAAGAGCCCAATGGCCAGCACAAGCACTACACTGCCAGCGGCGCTGGAGAGGTCGAGTGTAGGATACGGTCGTTGGGAGTCTCAGGGTTTCTCAGTGCAGACCGTTAGTCTTAGTCCAAGCAGCCAGAGTTGGTCAGAGATTTCTGAGAGGCGGTCAGCGACGGGGCGGCTAATAAGGTATTGCCAACCTTGTGACTGCAAGGGCTCACAGACGGAGTCGGTTGGGTGGTCAATGGTTGGACTCTTTGGACTGCTTCAGGCAGAGTTGGTCAGGTGTTGCCTTCAGTTCCGGATGAAGAGGCCTCCCGAGTAAGGGCTGCAGGCTCAGGTTAGAAGCTTGGGGGGGTTTAGGGGTCACCACAACCCAGGCTAGGCCAGGGGGACCTCCTTAGGGTGTTGGGCCTCTCAGATATGGGCTCAAGGCACCGGGTGCAGAGTGGTGGGGGACTCATGGAGTCGCCAGGAATTAGAGTTGGTTGGTCGTGAGCAAGTCTGATGCTCACGGGAGACAAAGTCTTTGGTTTGAGAAAGGCAAGGCAGGTCCTCCAGGATCTTGGGAGATGCTGGCTTCAGGACACACTGGGATTTCGCTGTAGTTGGTCGAGGTCGGGATAGGCTGTTAGGACTGGAGCCAAGTCGGTTAGTGTCTTCCTCTTCTTCCTCAGCACGGCTCTTTGGTCTCCTTCTTTCTTCTTGTCTGAGGAGGCAAGCGTCAGGTTGGCCCCCAAAAACTTACTTTACGGGGTGTTTAAGGTAGGTACTGGTCTGGACCAATAGGTCCCTTCCTGGGGGTGGGTACACCCCCTATTAGACCACCTTCCTGTGGGAGGGGCGGCATAAGCCTCACTCGGGTTGGCAGAGTTCCCCCCATCTTCAAGATGGCGGGGACTGAGAGTTGTGCTTTACCTCGAATCTCCCACCTGAGGGATGGGGGTTGGCAAAGGTGGGCACACCTCTCCTCTTGTCTTGGTTTTACAGCCGATTCTCCCACCCAAAGTGGGGGTCAGAACCAGTGGGGGCCAGTTGATGGGAGCAGCAAATGGCTGGGGTAGCTCACAAAGGCGGCAAGCCTTTGAGTTTCCTCTTCGTGGACCCTGCCCATCCTGAGGGATGATGCTTGGCACCTCATCCCAGGATGTGCTTTGTTTCAGGACACACAAGGAGTGGCAGGAGTCCAGAAACATGTCTGGTGGTGGAAGCTGGCAAGCAGCAACTCAGTCAGGACACTAGAGTTAGGTCGTTTTTCAAGGGGCATCTCTAAGATGTCCTCGGAGTGCATTTTTCATTAGATCCAGCACTGGCGTCAGTGTACGTTATTGTGCTAAGAAGTTTGATAATAAAATTCCCAGTTTTCAGTAAAGCCACCATGGTACTGTCCTTTACAAGGACAGGAAGGCTTTTCCTGTCCTTGTAAATAAGGCCCCTTTACACACAGCACTTTGCGTGAATGGGGGGTTCCATGGGTGTTGCTGTGGGTGCTCTCATGCAACACCCATGAAACCTGACACATTTTCAGAATTGCAAGAAATCGTAAACCTGGAAAGGCGTCTGAATGCTATGCCTCCCCAGGGGAGAAGTAGAGAGGCGCAACAAGGAGAAATGTATTAATTTCTCCTTTTTTTGTTCCTCTTTATATGCGTGCTGCATTCTGCAGCACACATAGAACGAAGAAATCACCTCTGGTGATTGTTTATGTGCAGGAAGGGACCCATTCCTGCACATAAACAATCATTTAAATAATTAAGTTTTGCAAGTTCTATGTGTGCTAATGCAGCACACAGAAGTTGAAAAACGCCATTTCAGATTGTTTATGTGCAGAAAGGGACACCTTCCTACAAATAAACAATCATCCCTGTGACGCAGCGCATCCTTGCACCATGGTGCAAGGGTGCCTGTGTTGGCACATTGCAGCAAATTGTGCGCCAGTGCAGGGGTGAGAAAAGGGATCCTCATATCGTGGTCAATGTGCTGCATCCCTTTGCTTCGGAATTAATGCAGTGCCAGCCAAATTGCTTGCGACACCACCTGTGTTAATTCTGTGTAATGAGGCTCTCGGTGTCTATTGAAAACAATGAGTCTTGCTAATAGACAGCTTCAAAACATAATCAAGAAAACTAAAGAGTATGCCAAAAACTGGAGCTGCCGAGCGCATAGCGAATGTTGTGAAACGACAAGAACCGAAATATCACAGTCATTGAAGACAGCACACTGCAAAATAAGGGACGCAGTGGTAATTAAATTGGGATAGCAGACAAAAACGTGTCAGGGGACACATAGCCCCTCAATACAAAGAGCTACTATATCCCATTTCAATCAGAGAAACAAACAGGAAGTAGTACAACGATATAAATATAAATAAACTGAGCCTACAATACGTTTAATTACAGTTAAAATTCGATTGACTTTTATGGCTGGTACAAGATAAGCGATAGCACCAGAATATTCTTCTTAAGTAGTCTTTTACTGCCATCAAGCGGCTCTTTTAGAGAATGCATCAAACTATTTCAAAATTTAGAGTTCGAAAATACCTGTTCCATTCAGCATTTAACACATTTTGCAATTCTGTCAATATGCGCCTACTTCATTGAAGAATTAGTTTTATAATTGCTGCACCATGGATTAATCTGCTGTACCCCAATGTCACCTAAAAGTATTTGGTATCTTAGAAATATGTCAAGTGCACCAGTGAATATGAGAAAACAAAAGTTCATCAGTACAAACATTTAATATGATTTATTCAGTAATGTCTTTACTCCTATTGTGCATATGTGAATTAAGACCTCTATAAATTATTCTGCATCAGCAATACAAAATTTCATTTCCAATTTTCACCACATGGTGTAAAACGATTTTGTAGACTCAATGCTTCTCAATTCTCATATGATATACTCTTGTTCAAGAAATTTTACACCAGCGTCCAAATGTAAAAAAAAAAAAACAACCAAAAAAACAATCTGGTAAAGAAAACAATTACACTTTTTCAAATTAATCAAATGTTACACAAACTATGCCAAAGTATAACGCAAGTATTTGATATTACAAAACTCAACATTTTAACGGTTTGTCTCTGTACAGTACTGAGTTTTCATAGACAACACCCATTGTTTGACACTTTCTCACTAACCTTTGCAAGATGATACTTCACATGTGGATGATCACTCTTACTACTTCCTCACAATTCTCTTTTTCATTCTATTAATAATTCTTTATCTAACTCCTCATTCAGCTTTTTGAAACAGCGTTTTTGGAGAAGCTTTGGCGCAAGCAGTGGCAAGAACGATAATCACATGATCTCAGCTTAATCATTCAACTCTGGCGACCTTCAGATAGGAAGGATTAGAACCCCGCTGTTGATCATGAAGAAATCCCACTCTAGCATCGTAAAAACTTTCTTGGCATTTTTAGGTTTCGGCTGCACAGCGCAATGCTTGTGAAATCTATCGTATTTAATGTATCTTAAAAGGGGGCTCTCATCAGTTCCCATTGCCAAATTACTGTGTTAATTTGCTTTTTTTGTGAGCTTCCCTTGGCTGCAGGCATTTACAATACTTTTGCTACAGCCGTTCACACTGTTTAAGCCCCATTCACTGTCAAGATTAGATCTCATCCCACAGAAAAGGAAGACAGCTTCTAAAAGTATGCTGGAATGCTTGCTTTTTATCACTACGTTGTGTAAAGCAGATGCTTTAGCCTTAGAACGTTTGTGGTATTTCCTATTCATGCCTCAGTACCCTTCTTTGCACTTTGTAGGCATCATCTGATTGATTTTTTTCAACTTAATCTATTTGGTCAACTTGATCAAATTCTAAATGTTGTAATAAACATTGCACATTAAAAATGTGAGTGGGATTTGAGTGGTGCGGCAGGTGCAGTGGACCCAGAACTCCTCTAGACACCTAATATTGCAATTTATTACAACTAAACAGGCAGTCACACATGCAGTTATCTAGCAAGTGCTAGGGTTATGATGATCTCAATAGTGCAACAGGTGCAGTGGCACCGGGACCAAAAGCTCCAGCCAGCCCACTAAATACCGATTATTGCTATGTTTTACAACTAAACAGGCAGTCACAAGTGCAGTTATCTTTCAGGTACTAGGGTCATGATTTGAATGGTGCAGCAGGTGCAGTGGCACCAGGCCAAAACGTTTTTCAGAACTCCTCTAAGTAGCTAATGTTGCTATATTTTAACACTAGACAGGTAGTCACAATTGCAGTTACATTGCAACTGAAAGGGGCTTGATTAAATGATGCAGTAGCATCAGGGCTAAAAGATGTCATACCTCCACTAAACACTAAATAGTGCTATATTTTTACTACTAAACAGGCAGTCATAAGTGTAATTATCTAGCAAGCACTGGGATCATGATTTCAATAGTGCAGCTGGTGCAGAGGCAAAGGGATCAAAAGCTCCATGCACCCCACCAAACACCTAATATTGCTGTATTTTATTCCTGAACAGGCGACCACAAGTGCAATTACCTTGCAGACAACAGGGTCATGATTTGAATGGTGCAGAAAGTGAAGTGGCACTGGGCCCATAATTTGTCATAGCCTCCTTCAAACACCTAATATTGCTATATTTTACTACTAAACAGGCAGACGCAATTAAAGTTATCTCGCGGTTAAAAAGGGGCTTGATTTTAATGGTGCAGCAGGTGCAGCAGGTGCAGCGGCACCGGGATCAAGAGCTCTAGGGACCCCACTAAAAACAGAATATTGCTAACCTCTACTATTAAACAGGCAGTCACAAATGCAGTTTACTTACAGGCAATAGTGTCATGATTTGAATCGTGCAGAAGGAGCAGTGGCACCGAGGTCAAAACGGTCCATAACTCCACTAAACACCAAATATTGCTATATTTAACTACTAAATAAGCAGTCACAAGTGTAGTTACCTTGCAGGCACTAGGGTCATCATTTCAATGGTACAGCATGTGCAGTGACACTGGTCCCCCAAGATCTAGGAACCCCTCTCAAACACCAAATATTGCAATATTTTACTACTAAACTAGCAGTCACAAGTGCAGTTAACTTACAGGCAAAAGGGTCATTGTTTGAATGGTGCAGCAGAGGCAGTGGCACCGGGCCAAAGTTGTCAAAACTGCTCTAAACACCAGATTACTATATTTTACTATGAAACAGGGAGTCACAAATGACTTACAAGCAAGAGGGTCCTGTTTGAATGGTGCAGCAGGTACAGTGGCACAGAGGACGGAAGTTGTAATAACGCCTCTAAATACCAAATATTGCTATATTTAACTACTAAGTAAGCAGTCACAAGTGCAGTCACCTTGCAGGCACTTGGGTCATGATTTCAATAGTACAGCATATGCAGTGACGCCGGGGTCCAAAGATCTAGGAACCCCTCTAAACACCAAAGATTGCAATCTTTAACTACTAAACAAGCAGTCACAAGTGCAGTTAACTTACAGGCAATAGGGTCATGGTTTGAATGGTGCACCAGCTGCAGTGGCACCAAGGCCAAAAGTTGTCATAACTCCTCTAAACACCAAATATTGCTATATTTAACTACTAAATAAGCAGTCACAAGTTTAGTTACCTTGCAGGCGCTAGGATTATGATTTCAATGGTGCAGCATGTACAGTGATTGGGACTGTTATTGGGCTTTTTCTGTGGGATGTTTTATAAGTCGGACCGAGTGCTAACAGTATTCATATGAGGGTAATGCTGGTATCAGTTGTGATGCAGGCTGCAGTAGTCTGCTGCTCTATGGGCATTTATGTCAAATTAGTGAAGACTCAGTTCAGTGATGTCTTAAATGATAAAAGAAAAGGGTAAACAATGAGCTACCTCAGCCATTGGCTCAGTTCTGAATGACCCGTAAGTAAACAGCCAGATGAGTTTCAGTAGATGCCAGGTTGAAGCAATATTTAGGAGGGCAGTTCAGTGTTGACCTACATTACTTTTCCAGAGCTGGATAGGGCAGCAAAATCTTCAATGGAAAAAATAGCTTGCCAAAATTTCTAAATTGGTGTTCGTATAATAAGGTGTGTTGTCTTGTAGGATGACATCTCTCACTCCTGCTTGTCAGAATCTGGCAGAAAAATGTATTGCAATGAAATCAAGCCAGGGGCTGTAGATTAGATTGTGTGGGAATATTTCAGACTTTTTATACATGGCGGTTTGATCGAGAAGGTTGGAAGGTATGAAATAGCAGCCGATGTAGGCTGGTGCGGAGAAGTGGGAGGAGGGCTTTCTGGTGCAGACTTGTAGCAAGTCCAATCGGAATGCTAAAATCCAGAACTTGGTACTTCCAGGGCAGCATAAGAAGCATCAGTAACAGACCATGTTGCCTCACAATGTTCTTGGTTGTATGTCTTCTACTGAGGTTTAGTTCCTTCCCAGCCCTGGTCAATTCTTGCTTTCCCCTCCCACTCCATTTAATCCTGCTAGGATTCAGTGAAGAGCTCCACATGTGTGCAGTTTCTGATTATCCTTCTACTGTAGGCTTCCTTGCTGTTCCCAATGTATTATTCTGGTACTCCTGAGCTGTTTGTGGTCTGTGAGTAAACCCTATGGCTACTACCTAAACAAACACACCTGCTGGAAGGGTTTCTGACAGTAGTACAGAGAGACTATATTATAACTGCTTACCGTATACCTGTTTCCTATGTATCTGCTCTCAGATTACCCACTTACTAAAGATTGATAGTGAGTGAATTCTACCCGATCCTCACACAAAATCTGTGGCTTCGGAGAGAAGAGAAGTATCCAGTGCCTTTCTCTCCTTTCCTTCCCCAAATCTACATTTTCCTGTGGATATTGTGTTGGATACTGCTAGAAATTCCCAAAAGCTAATCTCATTTGTTTTTTTAGAGTGGAACATTTGAAGATTATCATTGGAGATCCAGTCACCATGTTCATCTCACTGGTTAAGGATCGGGGCACTGCTATTGTGTCACAAACAGAATTTCAGAAACTATATTTTTTTAGTACTTAAGAAAAAATGACTATCAGAGTGCCTACTTCTAGCCAGTTCATCTAACCTCGATCTGAATGTATTGAAAAATTCATATGCAGTTTTCCAGCCTTAGGTAGCACATATTTACAATTCTTAATGTCTCTCCCTTGTTTTAAATACGCTTTAAGACCAAGTATGTCATTTTCCATATGCCTTCTCAGGTACCCCCTGCCAATACCTCAATCTAGTTTGAAAATTCTAATGCAATATACAAGTCTATATATTTAGGAGCTTCGCCTTCACTGTAGTTAATAGATGATCCATACTACATTGTGCACCATACCCAAGCATAACCTTAGAGATTCAAGGTTAGGAACATTTCCAGAGACATTGGACCTCAGAGTTTTCCTCCACTGCCACATTTACAAGTAATACATTTTTTGTCTTAATCTTGACCAACATAGTACTAGTCATTAATAAATGGTTTCATTTCAATGTCATTCACTGACGTTCCCAACGTCAAACATACCCCATCTTAGAGAATCCCAAAATAGGAGTTTGGAGCTCCAAGGAATGCATCCTGTCATTTTAAGGATTTTAATGGCAGTAGATACAGAACTTCTACTGTTGTGGTTTGCTGCCTCTCTTAAAAGGCAAAAATGTTTTCCTCTGAGTCCCATTTCTAGTCAGCTTCCATAGACAAACACAAAAGTAAAGAGGAGAGTTGGCCTTTGGACAACCACACTGGTTCTGGTTCTGATTCAAATAATTTCCAACAATAGTGCTCCACCTCCTGCAGTTCCACTGCTCGGAACTGCCAAATATGTACAAACTCTTATTGAAGACGGTTCTCAGTGATCATCTTTCCGTAAATATTCAGAACAGTTCAAAATATAGTTTTCTTCTTCTGATCTATATGTGAAGATGTATGAAGAGGGAGCCATATCTCCTTCAGTTTGTTACAACCATGTTGCCACATATGACATCCCCCACATGTATAAAAGCCATTTGGAGTATTGGCCAACCAATTCCTCGTGGTGTCCTTAGATCAGTGGTCTTCAAACTTTTTGAGGCCGAGACCCACCCAACAACATTTTTTAGGCATAAGGACCCAACAAAAATTTCTAAAACCTGGTCAGTCAATCTGTGGTTGCACCTCCTTAGTACCAGTTTAACACCCAAATATAGCAATAAGCAACAAAAAGGTGACCAGCACAGCTCTACAAATGGCCTTCTACTAAGCGTCAACACCTGTTGCTGCTTTTTATTAACTTTTGAACCTTTTGAATAAATATGTTTTTTTTTGTTAAAATCAGCAGATTATGTGGCAAATGCGACAAATCAATAATCATGCTAAAATCTCTGCGGCCTCACAATCACATATTTCCAGTGGCCCTTGGTATAATAGCTGTAATGCATGGGCTGCAACTTTATTGCACGGCATTAGAGGAAAAGCATATTATATTTCATGGGATGCTGGCAGCTTGGCATTTACAGCTGCATGTAACTGGAGGCGGCTGAACATCATTCATCATATTTCAAACATACATATATTTTTTAGGTCTTTCACCATCCGGTAGCTACATATAATATAACAGGCAGCTTCAATGAATAACAGATACATTTAAAAAAAATGTTACTCAGTGGGAAATGCCTTTATTTTATACTTGCATTGCACACAGTATAAGATAGACTGCTACAAATTGCGCAAAATGTTTTACGATAAAATGGTGCTTCCAAAATATATGGGCTGCTTTCAAAATATAGGGGCTTATTTATAAGCCCCTTGCGCTGAATAATGTTTTATGACGCTCTGGTTGCGCAGACCCATATCTATGAGGCCACGCAAAGTCATTTTGTGTGGCATTTCATGGACTCCTACATATGGTGTAAGGCAATTCTGCGCAAGTTGATGGGTTGCCTTACACTGCGTCAGGGGGGTGGGGGCGTTCCATGGGCGTTGCGGCGGATTTTCCCATGGGTTTTGACACATTCCCAGATTTACAAGCATCTGTAAACCTGAGGATGCGTCAAAACTGTACGCTGCCCCCGGAGATGCGTAATGAGGAGAAATATCTATTTCTCCTCAATTGTTTCCTCTTTCTTCGTGTGACACACATAGAAAGAGGAAAAAGCCTCCATGAGGTTTTTTTCGCGCAGAAAGGCGTACCTTCTTGCACAAAAACAATCCTGCAAACAATGCAGACACCCTTGCACCATGGTGCAAGGCTGCCTGCGTTGGCGCTAGGCACCAAATTGTGTGCAGCCAGAAAGGAAAGGAATGCACTGTATTTTATAAATACAGTCCAATCCTGCCTTTTTGAATTGGCATAGGGCAGCGCAGCAAAAATACTTGTGGAGCTGCCCTACACCATTTCATTGTAAATGAGGCCCATAGATTTTAGTAATATCTAGACCCTAAGTAATGCATTTTGTTTTTTAACATAACTGTCCCTTCAACACATTCTCAGGGATAGTAAAAGCTATCTAAATACTATGACAATTAAAAGCAAGCACTTCAAAGCTCAGTTAACTCTGTGCACAACCACTCCAAAAGTTTCAAGTGATTCAATAAATGAACTTCAACAGCACTCTCCTTTCCTGAGAAATCAAAGCCAGGCAGACAGTTAAACACACCTTTCTGCCAGTGTACTGCTGGCCTGAAAGAAATGCAAATGTGCACAACGAGTTAATCAGCAAATGTAAAGGATTTGCAGATTAACTCGTTGTGCACATTTGCATTTCTTTCAGGCCAGCAGTACACTGGCAGAAAGGTGAGTTTAACTGTCTGCCTGGTTTCTGTTTCCCAGCATGGCAGAGTCCCTGAATACTGCTCCAGGGAAGGCATTTTAACGACCATGTCTGGAACGTTTTCTTTTAGCAAAGAAAGAGTGCGACCCCCTTCCCATGACTCCACGGCCCCCCCTGGGGGTCGAGCCCCACAGATTGAATACCTCTGACTTAGATGGTTCAATGTAATTCCTCATAACTTTGGCTTTTCTAGAAAAACTTCTGTTAAACCCGGCACATCCATTAGGAGTGACCAGTTGTTTTGCAAAGCCTTATACACCTTTTTGTGATCCTGATTCTAGGTGGTAATAAAAGCAAAACTTTTGTCACATTTTTTCCCTTTTGGTGAAAAATGCTGAGAGAAAGGTAGAGAAGTTAAAAGCTAAAATTCTAGAATTAGAAACAGAGATTAGAGATATGAACTTGAAAGATCTCACCAAAAACAACTATGAGATCCTAAAAGGTGTAATAATTAACCAAAAATTACAGATTAAAGAGAAAAAGTTAGGAAAGATACAGATGGATGAAAGGGATTACAACAGTTGCAGAATTTTTACTTTTATGAACATTGTGATGAAGTACTAAGAACTTAGAATATGCAGGATAATCAGCAAATTGTGGAGTTGAGCTCAGTAACTTAAAGTAGCCCAGAGTTGTTCTTTGATGATGAACCTGGATTCAGCAACAGGCAAGCTCCTTCAGAGCTCTTCTGTTTTTTTGAGGAAGTGCAGCGAATACAGATGAGCACAAGAAGAACTACAGGAAAACAAGGAGTGGGAGGAAGAAGCATCAGAAGTACAGGGAAGGTGACTCGCAATCAAACCAGAAACAGGAATTGAAAGTCATCACTAGCACTGCTATGAATATTGAGAGAGCTGTAGATGCCAATAGGTTACGGGTTCTTAATTTGCTTGACAGAGAACTTAATGATATAGAGTTGAATGTTTTACAGCAAGGTTTGACTTTTTGTCCCAATAATCATTGTGATTATACTACCATACAAATTTATTTATATACGTTGGCAAGATGTCTCAAAATGAAAGGTTTATTTGCCACCTTGGATTAACATAATCATAAAAAGATGAGAAAAATAAAAAAGATCTGACCTTAGCATCTCTGATGTTTGAGATTTACAGGTGTTACTTTCTCTAAATGATGATAATGAGTTCAATTTGGAAGATATTAATACAAAGTTGGATGTGTAAGTGAATTATGACTGTTATAGTGGCCTTACACTGCCATCAAAAGTTACACTGCAAGCCAGCCAATTTTCGGCTATAGACCTGTTTGTGAAGTGAACAATAGAAGAACTATAAAAAAAAGAGCATAACTCTATGAATAAAGATGGATACCATAGTAAGGGGGACAATTTACCCTATAATGAAAGAAAGAACTTAAAGAGTCTGGGTACTGACGACTTGATAGTCCTACGGGAAGCAGACAAGGGAGGGAACATCGTGGTTATGAGTAAAAGTGATTACAACAAAGATCAAGAGCCGATCGAGAGATGTTAAGTGTTATATGAAATTAAATGTCAACCCCTTGACTAATGTCTAATGTATTTCAGAGCAGTTGCATTCTTAGAACTAAATTGGGCTTTTAGATTAAAGTGAATTTAGATATCTTAGGGTTGCTAACCCCAGATATCCCTTTACCTATATTCTACTTAAGATCCATAAGTCCAGACCTCCCCCACCAAGGAGGCCCATTACCTCTGGCATAGGGAGTCCCACTGAGCACCTTTCAGAGTACGTAGATTTATTCCTGAAACCTCTGGTGCTCAAACTACCCTCTTACATAAGGGATACCATCAATCTGTTGAATAAATTGAGTGATGTCACATGGGGCTCTGTTAGACTTGGCATCTTTTGGTGTGTTTCCCCTGACTTTTTGCTTTCTGGCCTCCCGGTTTTGACTCTGTTTTTGCTGGCTTAGTGTCTCTGCGCACTTTCTCACTGCTGATCAGTGTTAAAGTGCAAGTGCTCCTGTTGTAAAATGTTATTATGGATTGCTATTTCTATAATTGGCATGTTTTATTTACTTGTCAGTCCCTAGTAAAGTGCACTGAGTGTGCCAGGGCCTGTAAATCAAATGCTGCTAGTGGGCTGCAGCACTAGATTGTCCCACCCACACAAGCAGCCTGTAAATATAACTCTGGCCTGCCATTGCGGAGCCTGTGTGCAGTCTGGGACTGCTATGTCGACCTGGCAATTGTATCCACTTGCCAAGCCCTCACCCCTAAGGTAGGCCCAATGTACCCCTGTGGGCAGGGTGCAGTGTATGTAAAAGGTAGGACATGCCCTGGTGTGTGTGGCATGTCCTGATAGTGAATTTTTGCCAATTTAGTTTTTCATTATTGCAAGGCTACCTGCTCCCATAGGACAGAATGGGGAGTTTGTTAATAACATCTTATAAACATAACTGGCACTGGGAACAAGGTAGGAAAATAAAGTTTAGTATGTCTGAACTCAGAATCTAAAGATGCATCTTTTAGTGAAGGTGATTTTTACATTCTGTGTTTGAAAATAGCACTTTTAGAAAGTAGATATTTTCTTGCTCAAATATCCAGTAGGCCTCTGCTGGGTTTATGGATTGATGGTCTGGGTTTTGGATGACAGGGACTGGGAAGGATCAGTGGCTCCAGAGAGTCTAGATGGGTTAGGGAAGGGCTGAATAGACCTGGGCTGCATTTAGAGTAGGGGGAGGAGATTTCCTTTCACCTGTATTGGCCTAGTGTGCCTCTGACAATGGCAGGAAGCTGCAACAGAGAGGGCAGAACTGGTTTTGGCTGTGCACAGACACTCTCTGCCTAAGAGGACAAAGGATTTTGAGCTATAAAAAGTGGGGCCCAAACCCCTAAACTTTAGAACTCTTTTGGATCAAGAAGACTGCCATGAAGAAGAGCTGGAGAAGCTTTGAGGAGGAACTACCACTTTGCTATGTGCTTTGCTGTGTTGGCCGGCAGTGGCTGCTTCTGTCTTAGGCAGTGAAAGGACTGGACTGAACTTTTTGCAATCACTTTTTGTGAGTTTCTCCAAGGGCTTGAGGTAGAGCTGGCCCCCTGTCCAAGAAGTCTCAGGAACAGCAAAGACTTCTGCCCTCAGCACTGGGGACTGTGTGTTTTGTGCTGCAACAGAAGAAAAAGCAACCCGACACTGTCTACGATGCTTCTGCTGACTCCGTGTCCTGAAGGCAACGAAGAGGGCACCGCCGCAAAGCCACACTGCGACCCTGGTGTCACCGACGATGACACCTGATGCCGTTCCCAAGCTGCTGCTCGCACCGCTACATGTTGGCACCGCACTCCTCGCCGCCTTGCTTCACAACGCCGCCTTGGTATCCCCACAATGCCGCTTCACGCCAAAATCAATGCCACTAATTGCACTGTGGTTCGGGGGCACCGCTCGTAAAGTTAAACGATGCACTGCCCTCATCCCGCACCGCAGCCTTTCCCAACTGACTCCGACGCCATAGACTCCAGTTCGTCAGCCGAAGACAGCACTTTAGCAATGGCGACGACACTGCTTGCACCGTGACCTGCCAACACCGCGACAAGCACTGCATCTCTATGCACCACAACTCTGGTTTCACCGATATTGCCATCTGATGGCACCACTGAGCAGCTGCTCGCATCATGACCTGAGGTTATCGCACGCCACACCGCTGCAGTTCGCACTGCAGCACCCAACGCCAGCGCTCCAGACTTCAACCGCGAGGAGTTCGATCTGCAACACGTGTGACTTTGAGGGACCAACGACTCCTGCACCGATCTCCAGAACCGACGCCTGCGGACGCTGTGCTTTTGGACACTCCACGAGAAGTCGCCGAAGCCCTGCATTTCTAAATGTACTGTTTTGTGGGTCTTCCCGGCACCGTAGCTGGTCCGCGATGCTGTGGTCAGCCAGAACTGTTTGGATTTGTTTGTTCATGATGCCGTGATAGCCCCAGACGGAGCTATCAACTTCAAGGAACTGTAGTTTAAGGTTATGTTGATAACTGAAGATTTCTATGTACTGTATTATGGATTTTTATCGTTTTCAGTCTTGTCTTAAGTATATAAAAATATTGGATATTTTTATAAACTGGTGTGGTGTCCTTTTGTAGGGCTTACACTGTATTACTGTTGGTTATGTGCAAATGCTTTACACATTGCCTCTAAGATAAGTCTGACTACTCATGTCAAGCTAACCAGGGGGTGAGCAGAGGTTATTTTAGGAGTGTAATTCCCTTATCCTGTCTAGAAGGAAGGGTCCCTAATTGGACAAGGTTCCAACCCTTGCCAACTAGAGAACCCCAAATCTACCAGGCTATAGAATGATTTGTGTGCCTTTGTACGTAGTGGGACTCTATACATGCATATGGAATAGGTTTGGACTTACGACACTGGAGTATTTTTTAGCAAGCAGAAGTGCAAGTCTGTTGAGCATTCAAAAATGCTGACAGAAAATGTCAGAATTGATTCTAAATAACAATTTGCTCTTTTTTGATGGTGACTGGTACCAACAGATCCAGCGCTCTGTGATGGTGTCCAGGTCTGTGCCCTCCTATGCTATCCACTTTATGAGTTGGTTTGTGAGGGTGCATGCCTGTGCGCCATCAGCTGGCGTCTTGATGGATTGCATTTATTTTTGGGTGCGCTTCACTGATGATGCTCTAATGATTTGGACTGGAACCAGTGATAGTTTGAATGATTATGAGGAATATCCGAATACCAATGAGTATAATGTACGATTTATGGTGAGTTACAGTCCTGACAGGAACGATTGCTTGGATGTACAGTTATTTGTCAAGGAAGGCACTAGCCAAAGAAAATTATATTGTAAGGCGACTGCTACCAATAATATTTTAAGAGCAGATAGTGCAAATCCCTTTTCAGTAATTGGCAGCAACCATTATGGTAAGATGATTAGATTATATAGAAATTGTCGTCAGGAAAGTGACTTTGATGAATGTTTGAAAGATGTGAAGGATAGACTGCTTGCACAAGGATATTGCAACATATTACATAGAAGAGAGCAGGATCCTTGTAGTAGATAGAAGATTAACGCTTGTCCAGAAACCAAAAGTAAAAAAATGTGACAAGAGAGCTGCTTTCATAACTACCTATAAACAGGATCACAAAAAGGTGTACAAGGCTATACAAAAAAATTGGTTTCTCCTAATGGGTGTGCCGGGTTTAACAGAAGTTATTCAAGCAAAACCTATGATCACTTACAGGCGAGGCCCAACAGTGGGGAAATTGGATGCCCAATCCTACAAATGGGTTTTTTACATTCTTCCCTCCTGCTGCTGAGCGAGGTCAAACAGGGGAACGTAAAACATCACATTTCCTGTTACAGGGAGGTGTGACCACCTCCCAGACAGGACTTAGTGTACTTGGCTGGGGTGGGGGCACTTTTCAGCACCACCAGACTGCTTTGAATGGCACATTTGGTGCCCTTCTTGCATACTCCAGTTTGAACCAGTTTCGGGATCCCTTGGCTCCCACTCTGGTGTGAAACTGGACAAAGGACATGGGAGTATCCACCCTGACATCCCACGGACTGAGAAAGGCTCAGCAATACAGGTGGTGGTTCAGCAACTCCCTCGAATTCTGACCTGTCCTCTCTGCAATTTTGAGGCCAGTATCCCTCATCGGAACCGCTGGGATCGAACCTCTGTGCACCGGGTCGACTTGCTGTTGCCGAAGGGTTATTGGCTCTGCACCCCAGAGATCTTCGGGTTATAAGAATCTCCAGCATCTTTTTCTGCCAGGTAAAGCATCCTCATTGCATCCTCGGCACCGTGGGCCTTCCTTCTCCTTATTGTTTGATATATATATACATATTTTGCAAACAATGGTCTCCTGTTTGGAAGTGCACACAACAGCAGCACATTAAAAGCTCGCCAGCTTGTTGTTTCCTCAAGTTCCTTTTCTTCGCCTAACGCGTTTCAGTGCTCTCGCACCTTGGTCACAGGCAGTTGAATTTCAGCGCGGTGTTAACGAAGAGACTGCACAATTTGGCATGCACTTGTATAGTACTGTCCTCTAGTGGGCATCAATACTTGTTCACTCTTGTGTTGCATGCTGTACTTAGTAGTGTCTATTCATGTTTTAGATACCTTAGTAGGTCCCGCATCTGAAACAATTGTTCAAAATTATCACAGCCCTTCAGTGGGCCCTCAAATCACAATCCGCTGGCCATTACCAGCTTTTACTGTTCCTTTTACAGCACTCGGGCAATTCCAGGCTGAGGCTCCCTTTTCTTCCAGGGATGGTGCAACTCCCACGGCTCGACACCCGTTAAATCATTTTGCAAACAATGGTCTCTTGTTTGGAAGCGCACACAACAGCAGCACATTAAAAGCTCGGCAGCTTGCTGTTTCCTCGAGTTTCTTTACTTCGCCTAACGCGTTTCATTGCTCTCGCACCTTGGTCACAGGCAGTTGAATTTCAGCGTGGTGTTAACGAAGAGACTGCACAATTCGGCATGCACTTGTATAGTACTGCCCTCTAGTGGGCGTCAAAACTTGTACACTCTTGTGTTGCATGCTGGACTTAGTAGTGTCTATTCATGTTTTAAATACCTTAGTAGGTCCCTCAAATGAAACAATTGCTCAAAATTATCACAGCCCTTCAGTGGGCCCTCAAATCACAATCCGATAGCCATTACCGGTTTCTACTGTTCCTTTTACCGCACTAGGTCAATTCCAGGCTGATGCTCCCTTCTCTTCCAGGGATGGTGCAGCTCCCAGGGCTCGACAGCCGTTAAATCATTTTGCAAACAACGTTCTCCTGTTTGGAAGCACACACAACAGCAGCACATTAAAAACTCACCAGCTTGCTGTTTCCTTGACCTAACCATGTCTCCATAGAAACTGGGCAAACTGCTCAATATTTATATATATATATATATATATATATATATATATATATATATATATATATATATATATATATATATATATATATGTATATATATATATATATATCTATATATATATTCACTGAAAAAACCATAGGTTTCACACATGTTATAGTTAGCGGAAATTTTACTGATAAAAAACCAATGAAATTCCCCCGTTATAGTTAGTGCAGGCAACTATAACTCACGCGACCGCAATCCTCTGCTGATGCTAATACTGTATTTAGACACTTATTTGCCCATGTCTTCTTCCATACATTTTTAGCTATACATATATTACAAATATTTTTTTTTCATAAAGACACATATGTCATCAGCAGAAGATTGCGGTCGCGTGAGTTATAGTTGCCTGCACTAACTATAACGGGGGAATTTCATTGGTTTTTTATCAGTAAAATTTCCGCTAACTATAACATGTGTGAAACCTATGGTTTTTTCAGTGAATTTGCAAGGTTTTTTAAATGCTAATTCCTAACTATAACGTGTGTGAAACCTATGGTTTTTTCAGTGAATTTGTACGGTTTTTTAAATGCTAAGTTACTTTACGCCATTCGTGGCGTGCGCGCCCACTTAACGCAGTTCGTTCCGTGCGCGCACGGTGCGCTTCGCGCACCGTACGCGCACAGTGAGCACGCGGTGCGCTTCGCGCACCGCGCACCCACTTTACGCAGTTAGTGCCGTGCACGCACGGTGGGCACGCGGTGCGATGACAAAGCAAGAAAGCACGTCAACAAATCTGTTTCTGCTTTCCTCCGTGACTATGGTATGGGTGCCATTTACCACAACAACTTGCGTTATGACATGCAAGACATTTATAGAGGAGATGGTGTGCACTTCAATGATGAAGGGAACAGAGTCTTCCTCTTGAACCTTAGACTCTGCATCGGTACTTACTTGTAGGTACCACTAAAAAATAATTTCATAAACACAACGGCTCTTTTTAGAGCCCCCTAATATCTAAACACTTAAATCTGATTTTCATTTTTTTTTTTTTTTTTTTTCTACCGTACGCTTACCGTAAGCTTACCGTACGCGTACCCCGTGATTTTTTTTTAAATCAATAAATGTTTTCTTTGTACTTTACAGTCCTTCTTTGACCCCCTCACAAATGTAAGGGGGTCTGTAACTCTCCTCATTGCCCCCTTTTCTTGTTTTCACTCTTTTTTTTCTGAGTGAAATACACAAAATGGCGGCCGCCACTTCCTGGTTTTGGCCGATTCGAATGTTTACTAAGATCTAAGAGCCAATCAGAATCGCGCTCGCGCACGCCACCGTACGCTTACGGTAAGCGTACGGTAAGCGTACCGTAAGCGGGCTCAGATATATATATTGATTTAAAGGCTATTTTCTCAGAATCTACTGAACAGATTTACACCAAACCTACAAAAGGCACTTCCTTGACCTAGGGACTACCTCTCTGCCAAATTTCGAGTAATTCTGTTCAGCCGTTCGGGCTGTAGCTCGTTCTAAAGGTCCTATGGAAAAATGCATGGGGAAAACGCGTTTTGGGACCCCCCTTTTATCTCAGCCCCCGCTTGACGGATCCCCCCGAGACTTTCAGGGTAGGAGCGGAGCGTAGCGCCCCACCTATTTTGAGAAATTCGCGAGGATTCATCGACCGGCGCCAAAGTTATTCAAAATAGAATGTTGAGGTTTTCCTATGGAAAAGGGGTCCTAACTATAACTACCTACTGGCGACCGCCAGTAGGTATATATATATATATATATATATATATATATATATATATATATATATATATATATATATATATATCTGGAGCCGTTTGCCCAGTTTTGATGATTACCTCATTCCTTTCAACTTGACCCATTTTAGTAATAAAGTTGCGCTGTACGCAGATGATCTAATAATTTATACCTCGAATCCTGCTCAGACAATCCACAGGGTGGAAAGTTTGGTGAAGGAATTTGGGGCCCTATCGGGATACCTAGTAAATAACTTGGAGTCGGAGGTGATGTGTTGGAACGTAACAGATTAGAAGAGGGGAGGGGGAAGTAGAAGCAGAGATTAAGTATCTCAGTATTACTATTGTAAATTCACAGGAGGCAATACTGCAGTATAACCTGGGAAGAGTGGCAAAGGAGGTAGATGCTTTGCCTGACAGATGTAGGAACCTCCCCCAGACCATACATGGGTGACTAAATCTAATTAGGATGACGACACTTCCAAAACTGACGTATCTTTTCAATTGCATACCTCTGACATTCCCAAGGTCTGCCATAGATAAGATTCAGGGGAAAATAGTAAGTTTTATATGGGCATCTAGGGGAGCTAGGCTTGCATGCAAAAAACTGAGGTGTAGGCTTGAAAACGGTGGCTTAGGTCTCCCAGAGTTGAATTTGTATTGCACAGCCTTTCAGTTTAAAAATTGCCGGATGCTCCTGGGAAGGCCGGATGCCTCAACCTGGGGAGATGTGTTGGAAGAGATTATAAGGGAATGGGGATCTGAAGAATTCTTGTATAAGTTTGGGGCCAAGCAATTTTTTAAAAGGTCCTAATTGCTGCATTGACTTAATGGCTTGGAGTCAGGAGGATTTTGGGCATGGGTTATTATTCAGACTTCACACCGATTTGTGATTCATTAGGTACCCCAGAGTGTCTGAGAGATGAGCTGAGCATTCCACCATGCAGGGCCGGGATAGAAACCTGGGGGGAATTGCTAACAGTGCAGGGCATATTACCCTGGGAAGTTTCAAGGGCTAAGACTGGTAGCTTCCACTCTAGATTTAAATATCTTCAGTTGTCTTCTTGGTTTGCAAATAACTCGCAGGACATCGGGGGTTCATGGGAATTTGAGCCTGATTTGCAAGATGGGTCTCCTAAGATTTGGGACTATGCTTTGTATAGGATAGGAAATTGAAGGCGCCATACTCTGTATGGGAAGGAGCTATCCAAGAGACTGAACTTCATACAGTATGGCAAACCTCCCTAAAACTATTATACTCAAGGTAAAGCCAGCTAATCTTATGGAAAATCACTTCTTTACCATAAACAGATTATACTGGAGCCCTCAAAATTTTGCGAAGTTTGTACAGGAGCTGACTCCTAGATGCCGTAGGTGTGGTCTTTTAAGAGCTGATGGCCACCATTTCTTTTTTGCCTGTTCATAGATAAAGGCTTACTGGCAGGTTGTGGAGAACATGGTCAATGACATCCTTGGAGTAAATATAACGTTAAGCCTAACTCTGGTTTTAATGGGAGTGGAAATCTGGTCTAGTCAACCTTTAAGTAGAACACAGAGGGCTCTTCTGTTTTATATGATGCTTTTAGCCAAGAAGGAGATTTGTAAGCATTGGACGGAGTCATTACCTCCTAGTGCGGTGGACTGGCTCAAAGCTGTAAGACGATATTGCCGCATGGATAATGAGAGTAAACCCGGTGGGGCCAATGGATGCAAGATATGGGCCGGCTTCCAAAGATGGAGTGGTATGAGGGTTACAACATCAACCCAATGAGGGGTCCTATGATTATACCTCGGAGCAGCCAGAAATTGGGTAACTGGTTTGACTGGCATGGCGAGGGCCAGCGAAGAATGCAGCAGCCCAAGGGCTGGAAAGTAATTGTATTAATGGCATGACATCGGTGGGCATTGCTCTTCTGTGCCTCCTGGTCACCTCTGAGTGGCATAGACTCTGTCCCCTCTGCTTACAGGCTCTCTTTTACAAGAATCCACCCTTGGATTCTACTGAACTCTTGCATAGTCTTCTCCAGCGGCATCTTTGCTGAAGTCCTCTATTGTGGTCTATGGTGGTTTCCGACATCACTTTGCATCTATGCACCCGGCTTCCATGGGGTAGGTATCATGGTTCCTGGACTGACTCTTCAACCTTCCATCTTCTACCAGGTTTGTTCAGGGTCCACTGGGAAAGGTCCTTCATAAAAACTGTAACCGCGACTTTCACAGTGACTTCTATAGGACATGCAGCTGTGCTTCTACTCTGGACACAGCCTCTGTAAGGTTCCTGGGTACCTGCCTAGGGTGGTTCCTTGAGTCCTGAGCTCCGCAGAGCCCCCTGGTCCAAGTCCCAGTTTCGATTGCAGTTCACATTCCACTGTGTTAGTGAGTGTTGTGTAATAAATAGACATATTTTGATATATACACTGTGTGGTTCTTTTTTTCGTTTAACTTACACTACATGATTAACCTGGTATACCAAGCTGCTTAACACTCCTTCAAGACAAGCTTGAAGGCTTCTCTCCACAGCTACCACTTTGAGAGCTTTCAACGGTTATCAAAGACCACTAAAATCACCATAAGGGTTGCCTGGATTAGCGCAAGATGCAAAACTTAAATAAGTGTGAACCATATACTAAGCCAGCCTCCTACAGGAGATATGAAATTAGTTTGAGCAGTGGACATGTGAGTTTATTGCTACCCCTGATGAGGTGTCAAAGTGCCTTTTGGCGGATAGCGTGCAACTCCGGAACCCAAACAGGATTACTAGGTAATTAGTATATAGAAATATGAAATTATTTGAGTGGTGGACATGTTAGTCTGTTAGTAGGATTGAAAAGGATAGTGGTGGGATGGAAGAGATTAGGGTCTAGAAACAGTTTTTAGGTCAAGCCTTGCAGTGCGCATGTGCTGATTGCAAGACCTGCTGTAATCACTATACAGCAATGTAATCCCCCCTGCTGCTTAACATTTATTCGCTCCTCTGTCGGTCTTCTTTGGTGGCTCCTCTTTAGTTGGCATTCCTGATACATCATTTCTGTTTTCACTGGGGAGCACCGGCCAACTACAGTTTCCTTATGCTGTAGCTGCTTATTTGTTCCTTTGGAGACTATTTCAATAAAGCAAAAGTGTTAAAACTTGAAACATGAGGCTGCCGTAATGTGTGCTTTTTTGCTCCCTGCTGCCTGAGAGCAGCTTTGCTGGGACGCTGCCCTATCCAACCCCTACCTTTTCTAAAATGTTATCACTGTGCCATTGCACGCTTTCAGTTTGATAATGGCAGCAAGCACCTTATTTAAACTCCTCAGCCGACACGGTAAACACTTTTCTGAAATGCCGCGCTGTTAGTTTCACAAAGTCAGCAGACACCTCACTTAAACTCTACAGCTGGCACCGTAAACACTTTGTTGCCACAACGCCATATCACGCTTTCAGTTTTATAAAGGCGGCAGGCTCCTTACTTAGACTCCGCTGCTGGCACCTTAAAAATGCTTAAAGACAGCAGGCACCTTACTTAAACTCTGTATCCTGCACCATCAAAAGGCTGATTGCACTTCATTGCTCTCTGCTGCCGGCACCATTTCCCCCTGTCAGATTTTTATTAAATTGTTACTTAACGACTGTCGCTTTTTCCTGTGTTTATTTGTTTTTTGCAGTTTTTTTTAATGGAAATTTAACTCGAAGATATTGGAGAGCTTTACACCAGCACCAGTTACATTACCCACCCCCTCACCACAGCTGCTCTGTCATCAATATTCTCACGAGCACCAATTACATAACCTACCCCCTTGCCAGAGCTGCTCTGTTTGACCAGCCTTAAACTCCCAGCAGAGATGCTGTAAATGTCAGGTTTGGCGTGTTGTTGTAGCCTTTACTCACATTTCTGGTTCTTCATGGCATTGCACCATGAACACACAGTGTGGGCCACAGGTCCTGGGTGTACACATGCGCCATTGTGCCACTCTCAGAGCTGCACTCCCACGGCAGACCAGACAGCTTCCTTTGCATGTCTATGGGACCGCCTATTTTAGCATTTCGAAAATATAGAACTGTTAACAAGTTTATAGCATGTAATATGTGAAGCTGAGTTTACTAAACACTGTCATTTTTGAGAATGTGGGGGCATGTTTCAATATCATATTTACAAGAAGCCATCAGCACAGTAGATACCTGAGGAATGCCCTCATTACAGGCCTTCAGTTAAAATTTTGAATGTGGGAAAGAATGGGATGTTACAAGATTTTAGATAATAACATACTGCAGGAGCTTTTTTCATGCTGATTCCAACATGCTTTCCCCTAGACTTTCACCTCGAGATTTTGGCTGCTTTTAAGGGCCTAAATCTCTGTGTGACAAGCCAAAATGGATAATTCTGATAGGAGGTTACCACAGCAATAGGAATTATACACTTTGGGTAGTCACACAGATTATATATTTTTACAGGATTTACCATGCTCATTGGAATTTACAGGTCATTCATAATCAATGACTAAGGGCCAGAGTATGATGTCAGTCGGAGTTGCCCCCGACTGACTTCATCTCGGAATCAGGACTGAGCGACTTCTGGTCGGGGTCCTGACCACCTAATTACAATGCGACCACACATGTTGCAGTCACATACTCACATTTCCCTATGGGAGCTTGTACTACAGCCGTAAACCGGCCTTAGTACAAGCTCTCATAGGGAAATGCGAGGTTGTGTTCATCCCTGCACCGCGTGGCAGGCACCTCAGGATGCCTGCCACACGGTGCAGGGATCAACAGGGGGCACCATAGGCCCTTCTAGGAGCACCCAACCTCACTTTCTAATGGGCTTTCCATGTCGGTAAGCCTTGCATGGAAAACCTCTCAGAAACCAAGCATCATAATCCCAACGGCAGAAACGCTGTGTATTGGGATTATGGGCTATCGGAATCCAGCTGGAATGACCGGCCGGTTTCAATTCCGACCACCTATATTGTTAGTAGGCAGTCGGAATTGAAACCGACGATCTCAGTCGGAAAGCCTCCTACCTTAGGTCATAGGCTTTCTGACCGAGATCATAGTACGCCCCAAGTGTTTAAAATCTGGATGCATGAAAGCACTCTTTGTCATGGACGTGGTGGCACTTATATTTACTGTAGGTATTGACTGTATGAACATGCTGTATTCTTTTCAGCGAACAAAGATGTTTAATGTGCAAGTATGAAAGAGTTGTTTCATCTTTCCTTTTACATAAAAGCAAGTAATTGGGTCTTATAAAATAATAAGTCCCTCTACTTAGAAGGCTCGTCACTTCCAGCGGAGGACTGCCGGTGCTAACCCTTTTTAACAAGGTACGACCTGTGTTGGAATTGTTTTTGAAGCTTGTGAAGTTCTCTTTATGTCACTGAACATTAAGGTATCTGTTACACAGTGAAGACTATAGTTGTCTTTGGTCACCTCACTCTGGAGTTTATGTTGTAGTGTAACACCCACTCATTGATCCACAGTACACTATGAATTGTGCAATGAGGTCATTCGTATGACAAAACCGTACCAATGTGTCATGTGATATTACCACCATAATATTTACAAAAGAGGCATGTCTTAAAGTAAATGTTCTTCACAATACAGGATGCTGGTAGGCTAGCGGTGGAAATAGTGGGATATATAGTGTATTATCCATCAATAGCCCAGATTTCATTTGATAGAACTGAGTCTTTCCTCCCAGGACGGCTAGCAGTTTTACCTACCCACTCAGAGGTTGCCAAAGTACTGAATTTCATTCACTCCTGCACACTTATTCTCTTACCCTCAAATGTATCATTATAAATAAGATATATGGCAAGCCCTTGAACAAACAGTTTTTTACCATTAAAAACAATCTGCACAATTTCACTCAGTTCACGCAGTTCTATACCACACCAATCTCCCTAGCACCTTACCATTACACACCACATAATTCAACCAGAAACCACATAATACAAATCATCAACACAAATACATATCACACCACACACACACAATCCACAACAATAAATTCCTGCATTACACCAAATAATTAAGCAGCACACCACATATTTAAACTCCACTACGTAACACTCCACCATATTATAACTCTCCGTACCACACAATCCCACTCCCCATAATTCATATACACTAAATACCACATAATTTCTAATCACATATTTCCACTGCAGAACATACCACATAAATCCACTACAAACCACATACATCCACTCCAAAACACATACGTAAAAAGCATTCACATTTATTATGCCAATATCTCTAACTCTTGCAAAGGCGAGACCTTTAAATTGCAAATGCTTGTTCTTTTTGGAGCTCACAGCAGTAGGAGGAGATTTGGGAAAAGTAAAGGAGAGGTGAAGGGTGGAAAGTCAGAGGGGAGGGTTTAGAAAGGCTTGTTTGGGAGTTCTGAATAGTAAAAGAGGTATGAGATAATGCAAGGAGGGGTAGAGGAGGGAAGAGTATAGAAAGGGATATTTTGGGGATAATAATAGTGGAATGGGGATTCAGATGAGTCAGAGAGTGGAGGAAGAGGTTATATTGAAAGAAGTATAAAGTGAGATTTAGGGTAGTGCATTGGATATGCTGAATTAGAAGTAAAGTAATAAATATAAAGATACATAAGTATATGGAAGGTATATCTGTATAAGGAAGGTAATATGTGTAGATTTAAATTGTATTTAATAAACTCAGACTTCCACGTGTAGCTGTACTTTAAGGTAATTTATTTGTTTTTATATATTTATTTTTTGCAATTCAATAGTGAAGCAATTGTAGATAAATAGTCATGATAAAGATTTACTTATTTATGCAGTGACCTATATACATGTTAACCATAAAACAATATAACGATAAGTAATATTTACATTTGGTAAGCAGAACTAACAAATGTCTATATGTTTATAAACATATTATTATTATCAGAGTTGGAAGTACAAAATTAGATGGCAAATCCTTGCACTAACGTTACCAGGGCACCCGTCCAAGTGACCAAATAAACAGGCATAATGGCCCAATACATTCTTTATACAGAAGAAATAAAGTATTTCTAATACTTTGGCTCAAGGGGTGAATGAGTTGCTACATCTCTAAGGACTGGCTTGTAAACTGTTTTATTTAGTAGAATAAATGAGTGATAGAACATATCCTTCACTCATTCCTACAAACACTAATTGAAGGAACCTAGGCTATGAATCAATGATACAATCAACATTTTTTGTTATATATAGGGTATAACATGGGAAGGCAGGGCCCTTCAGCATTGGTTTCCAAATGGAATACAATTTAAGCTTTCATCTCTAAATTGTATTTCCTGCAGGGGACCCTCCTTCATGAAGCTGAAAATGACACTCTCTCGGAATCAAAGGATCTCAGTAACTTTCTTAGGAATGGGTGCAAAGTTATGAACAGAATGATTGTCACCTGTACTACCCCACACACTTTCTGCCTGGGCACATGTTCCTTTGAAGATGTGAATTTGTTTTTTAGACAAGCTGGCAAAATGTTCTCCAGATTTGCATTAGTCATCGCTGTTGCCATTTCCTCTTTTTTGTCACAGCTTTATAATCTCACAAAAGCTAAGAGGGAATCGGAACATCTATGCTCTGTCAAAAAAACCTTTCCACAATCAAATTTACATATTGGCAGAAATTGATTTTGCCCTAGTACTAGTATGTGAAGGAATGGATTGAAGGATGAAAGCGGAAAGACAAGAAACAATGAATAGGGATTAGGGTGTAGGGGATGACAGAGCATTGACCTTGAGCTCACTATATTTTTACTATTCAATTGTTTTCATCACTGTGTAGTAGGCGATTTTTATTCCTATGCATGTTCTGAAGAAAAAGATTGGAACTAACATTAGCAACAATATCACAATGATTTTGGGGTTATTATGATCTCTAAGAGCACTCTTAGGTGCAAACTAAGTCTAACACCTTAAAAACTGTACCTTTTAATGCATTATGTTCAATTTTCACTATCCTAAACAAAGAAATGTAAAATCTGTCAACCCATATGAGAGACTGTTCTCATTAACTATGCTGACTATATATTGCACGGTGACATCATCATGACACCCACCTTGCAAATAGCGATTAGGCCATTAGTTCTGCTACAGCTAAGTAAAAGCATGGTCCTTGGCAAAATACATTTTAACCAACATACTGAGAATAAGATAATGCATTATTGCTATCCCAAACAATATCCGTATTAGAACAGGGACAAGGGACTTTGTCTATTATGGCACTAAAATGTACTTGAATTCCAAGGTGCTCTTGTTATGGGCACCACTGTGAAGTAGATTTAAATGTGTATTTGTAAAGCACGAACTACTCACCCTTATGGGTCTCAAGGTGCTGGGGGCTGTCGTGGAAATTAAGTGAGCTATTGCCCAGAGTCACATGGTGCTGAGCTGAGCTGCCGTCGGAGCCGGGGATCAAACCGTGAACCCTGTGCTCCGAAGTCAGCTGCCCTGGCCGCTGCATCACACCTCTCCACTATGTATGATGTATCAATGCGGTGGAGTAATGGCGTATCATTTACTCAGCTTTTAGACTCTCCTATTTCTGTATGAAAATGTTATTTTATTTATCACAATGGGAAAAATTATGAGTATGATTATGTTTATGATTATTACTATAATTGTTATTATTATTATTAGTAGTAGTAGTAGTAGTAGTAGTAGTAGTAGGAGTAGTATTAGTATTAATATTATTATTATTTATTATTATTATTGATATTATTATTATCAACATTATAAATAAGCCTAGGATAATGGCAAGGTTGTATGTGGTGATAAGCCTATACCAGGAAAGTCATTCTCAAATCTGATGTTTCTCAGTTATAGTGCTACATGTAAATAAGTTTTAGTCCAGTGTCTAGACTAAGACAGTTTACTTGTGCAATTATTAACTGGACTGAGTAGGAAATATTAAAATGATAGTTTGAGGCCAATGCAGACGTAATAAGGTCTTTCTAAGTATGCTACATGTCTAGCGAGCTGTCAGGTAAAGATACTATTCTCTTGCAGATACAGGAAGATTTGATTTGGTTCTCATGAAGTGAAGTTATTTGTAGGCATGAGTGATCAGTCATCTTATAAAGAGGAGACATTTGGTTGTTTTTTGAATTGTGATGAAATTTTCCTACAGGCATAATTGAAATAGATGCCTTTCCATATCACTATAAAAAAACTGGGCTTGCCTTATATTCGTTTTCTGATATTTCGAAATTGGCGTGCTTTGCCTTGGTTACGCTAACAAGAAACTGTGTATGACAATACAATATATGTAATGTAAGAACACAACGTTTATTTTTTGAATATTCAGGTAATGGAGTGATAGATACTTCTGAGGGAGATGTGGCGGGGTGGCAGAATGTCAGGTACATTTTCTACAATTTGGATGGTGTAAGGGAGGTATGGTGAAAGTAATGAGAGTTGTGCAGCAGGATATCAGGTCTGACAGGGAAGGGGTCTAAAGCAGGTGAGGATTTTTGTATTGCTCCCCTATGACTCTTCACAAGTTGCACAGCGGATGAGAGGAGGGGAAGATAAAAAAGGAAATGGGTTATATAAAATTGTAGCTGGGTAACTGTGAATAAAGGGGATGCTGCCACCTCATGGTTATGAGCAACATCATAGACAATTTGAACTTTGCTCACTTTTCCTATTTGATGTCATTAAGAACCTCTCTGTGAAAATCATCACACTTATTTGTGGTTGTCCATCTATAATTGTGCATACTCACTAATTAACATGGGTATTGTTCTGGAATGCATATCATATCTGTCATCCCTACATTATCAATATTGTGATTTTTATGGAAAAATAGTCGTTTGCAGATTCTGCGAGTGTGTGTGTGTGTGTGAATGTCTCAGAATAGAAAAGGGATATTGTAGTATGTGAAGTAATTACAGAAGATAAGATGAAAGACAAGGAATAGAATGTAATCAGAGATCTGTCTTACAGGTTTAAAGTACTGTGATTGGTGCTAGACATTACAGAGTGGCTAAAGAATGTGGAGAAGCAAGAAACGACTATGGAAGAGAGGACTGTGAATTTCTGGTTTGGGAGGCTGAAACCTCTGGAGATTGCAGGACTTACTATTTGGATAAGCTAAATCAAATAGATGAGTAAAGGAGGTAGATGAGCAAAATGGTGTGATGGGGGACTATGTATGATGTGTGCTAGGTAGATGTGTAGAGAGAAATATTGATTGGGATGGCTTTACAAAGAAGATGCAGATGCTGACACTGGGCAGTGTGATGCAAGGAGCAGAGGAGAATTATTTGAGTGAGACAGCCCTTGAGGGTGAGGTTAAAAAGAGACAAAGACGTAAAGACAGCAGTTTGATTTCAGAGAGTCGAGATTTGTGAGGGCATCTTTGCAGGCTGTTATATGCTCCTGTGTATGGGATTTCAGACACCAGACAAGGTTGATACTCATCTGCATAATTAGGCAACAAAAATATGTTGATGCTTTATCTTCAACCACTTCTACATTTTTTAATTATCCATTCTGATGATGATAGAAATATATTTACTACTTCCACCAAAGCATGATAGTATACTTTTGGGCACTGCAGGCCAAAGGACCTAATTTCCATTTAAAAATGTAATGTATTTTCCTCCAGAATCAATTTTGTGTTCTTACTGTTACCTCTTTCTAATGTATTACCAAAAGAACGTTGTTTAGAGGGTTATTTTTATGGTGTTGGTCATGCATATGACATTATCTATATATCTGCTTGTCACACTGTCTTAAATGAAATTTCAGGGTTAATGATGCATCTGTGGCTGCTATGAGTTTGCTATAGTTGTAGATTTTGTGTGCACTCACTTCTTGGTTATTTTCAGCTATATTATTGTTTGTCCAAGTTTAAGGTACTCTTTCCTCAGTTTTTGTTTTTGCTTCAGCATGATACTAACAGCTCAGAACTGTGTCCATTACACCGATTCTTTCACTCCAAACCTCCCAGTGATTAAAATTGCTTGTTGATTTAATGTGACATTTCTTTAGCACAGTGACAGATAGACCTTTCAGATACCAAACCAGCCATCCAAAGAAGGTCCAAAAAGACGCTCACCCTCAGTGCAGGACTCTGATTCTAGATCCTATACCCCATGTACAGAGGCCTCATCAACATTGTCGCACCCACTTCAATAGACTATTGTTCCTGTTTTCCACAACACTAATCTCAATCAGACCACTGCAACTCAATGAAACATCTTACATCAGTCAAAAAAGGCATGCTGTTCTTTCTCAAAACTGTTGTGTTCTAGCCTTTCCTCACACATCAGGGCACAACATACTCTTGTTACCTCAAGCAAATCTGTTCAGATCCTTTCCCCCTACACTTGTTAATTCAGATAATTAGAGTAGACCCACATCACAATGACATATGAAATCATGTAAAATAAAGAAGTAAATCAAATCACTTTCATTCACTTCAAGTGGCTTCCTATTATGCTACTGCTTAAAATCAGTCCGCTCCCATATAATATACTTATTGAGTCTTATCTCTTCTCACATTCGTTGTAATGTAAGAACACAACGTTTATTTTTTGAATATTCAGGTAATGGAGTGATAGATACTTCTGAGGGAGATGTGGCGGGGTGGCAGAATGTCAGGTACATTTTCTACAATTTGGATGGTGTAAGGGAGGTATGGTGAAAGTAATGAGAGTTGTGCAGCAGGATATCAGGTCTGACAGGGAAGGGGTCTAAAGCAGGTGAGGATTTTTGTATTGCTCCCCTATGACTCTTCACAAGTTGCACAGCGGATGAGAGGAGGGGAAGATAAAAAAGGAAATGGGTTATATAAAATTGTAGCTGGGTAACTGTGAATAAAGGGGATGCTGCCACCTCATGGTTATGAGCAACATCATAGACAATTTGAACTTTGCTCACTTTTCCTATTTGATGTCATTAAGAACCTCTCTGTGAAAATCATCACACTTATTTGTGGTTGTCCATCTATAATTGTGCATACTCACTAATTAACATGGGTATTGTTCTGGAATGCATATCATATCTGTCATCCCTACATTATCAATATTGTGATTTTTATGGAAAAATAGTCGTTTGCAGATTCTGCGAGTGTGTGTGTGTGTGTGAATGTCTCAGAATGCAAACATAGAAGAGTATAAAATGCTATGTAGCCACACTTCAAAAGCAGTTTTTCCAATTGCAAGACAGCCCCTCTCTACCTCTCTCTTTGGTTTCCACTGCAAATCCTGCACACGAATTAATCAGCACACGAGATGCACTGAGTCAAGTTCTCTGCATAATTTCTTTCTCCTTCTGCATATTTTCTATCCTTTTTTGCACTACATACTTTATACTACTGTAATACAATGAGTAAGATGGTGACCATTCACTCCATTTTGAATACACAATTCCACTTTTGTGCTCTCATGCAGTTACAGAGTCGGGAGAGGTTGTTTTTGCTCTTCACCTCTGTTTGTTCTTCACTGTGCAGAGTAAGCTGGAACATATTGTGTGGGATGCACACATGGCAAGGTGCACAGGGTTGTGATTGTTTTTGCCAGAGAAATCTTCAGAATGTACAGCTCTGCCTCGGAGCAAACACGGGGGCCTGGCTAGCTCCAGTGAGTGACCGCGATGCAGGCCAGGATGGCCAGCCTTGTTTTCGCAACAGAAGGAATGGGGAAGAGGTTTCTTGAAATCTCTCCTTGGGTTAAATAAAGGAATTATAGATGGAGAATATTGGCTCTCAGACAAGATCTCTCTGTGGAGCGGACACAATGACACAGGGACCTTTTGCGATCCCGTTTAAGACTTCTGCCTGAATCTGAGGGCTCCCCAAAATGTCAAAAACACTCTATCGGTGATGTATTTCTATTAATTACTATGAGCATATAGGGGAGGATTCACCGAACTAATCTGAGACTAAATCCTAAACTTACTACTTCTGGTATTCAAAGAAGGCACTTATGATTTTTGGTATTCACAGAAATCACTTCCAACTCCTAACTTTACGTCCGCAGTTGGGCAGGAATCTCTGCATCGGGACCGTACTCTCCACACCCATACCGTACTCTCTAACTCGAGCCAAAATCTATGGCTCGGCCGGATAAAGTGTAAACAATGGGCTGAAATGCAATTTTTTTAAAAAGGAACATTAGGAATGTGTGATAAATGGTAGAGAAGGTCATGAAAAATAGTTTGGGAAGGGAAAAGGGTATGGCCAGACACTACATCATAAACCAGAAAAGTTTGCTCCTTAGCATCATGGTACATGCAGTGTACAATTTGCGCTCCTCTCAGTGTTGACTGTGGTGTCAACACTACAGTCAACACTAAGGGGAGCAACCTTAGTGTTGACTGGTGTTGACACTACCTTAAACACTGAGAGGAGAGCAAATTGTACCATGATACAAAGGAGCAAACTTTTCTGCGTTATGATGTAGTGTCTGGCCATATCTTTTTCCCTTCCCAGACTATTCTTCATGACCTCCTCTACCATTTATCACACATTCCTAATGTTCCTTTTTGCAAAAATTGCATTCCAGCCCATTGATTACACTTTATATGGCCCGAGCCGGAGATTACGGCTCTAGCCGGAGAGTAAGGCTCTAGCTGGAGAGTACGGTCCAGGTGCGGAGATTAGAGATTCCGGCCCGACTGCGGATGTAAAGTTGGGTGTTGTAAGTGATTTCTGTGAGTATTAAACATCGTAAGTGCCTTCTGTGAATACCAGAAGTAGTAAGTTTAGGATTTTGTCACAGATTAGTTCTGTGAATCGGCCCCATATTCTGTACGTTTCTTGGCTACATGTACATATTTCATATGTTTTCCTGCTTTGTATGCATGTTCTCTATATTTGACTTATTTATTTTGACATCTGGGAAAGGGCATCAATAAGCATATTTGGTCTTCTTTTAAAAAATGTCTGTATTAATAAATATATTTATTCAATTTGAAAGCGCCTTGATAAGTTTATTTGCCTCATTTTGGGAGAGTGCCGAGTTCCTTTTTACGTCTGTCCTAGTGTGTCAAGTCTGAAGCAATGCAACTAATATACAAGCTTTGATGAACTGCCTAAGTTCAAATGTTAGTGACATGATATTTAAAAAAAATCTGTGAATAGAAAAGATAATAATCTGAAAAACTACTAATTTTTTCTCATTTAATGCTGGAGAAATTGTTAATGAAATTGAGGTCTGATAAAGTGGAAGAAAGTAACTTTTAGCTAAAATGAAATTGTGCAGTATTAGTGCTGATGTATCAAAAGGTTTCTCTATAGTTTATCCACAGCAATAAAACATAATGTATGCCACAATGAATTATCCACAGGATTAAAACGTAATATATCCCTGAGTGGTTACATTAAATAAATAAAAAGAACAAGCAAACAAACTTTTTGCTAGTGTTAAAAAAATGTGCTGATACTATTACCTTCCACATTCGGTGATATTAATGGGGTGCTGGGGGGACTCTGTGACTCTTGCACCCGAACCTCTGGAGGCTCCCTGTGGAATGTCCTCCTCCTCCTGTTGGGTGACCCATGGCAGGTTTTCCATGCTTTTATTATAAAGTTATGACATCGCTGCCCCTGCTTCTTCACAATATGCTTGCAGCCTTTCCATGATTTGATAACTCGTACCCAACAAAACACCACAATCATCAACGCTGCAAATATTATGGTCATCCAAACTATCCAACTTTCTTCCAGTCTGAAACACAGAAAGATAATTTTACATAATTAGTATTGTTGCAACTTCTTATTTGAAGGTTTCTGAGGCCGGTGAAGCCACCAATTTTTCTACATACTCCGGATCTTCGGTGACGTCCAAGATAAACTTATGTTGGGCATTGTGTCTTCAGAGAAATATATATATATATATTTCTTTACAACAAAAATATGCTGCACTCAGTAATCTTTGCTGACTACTTTATTTAGTCAGAGCTGATCTGCTTCATTTACGTGTTTTGGCCTCACAGGGCCTTGCTCACGGCCCTGTGAGGCTGAAACACGGAGGTGAAGTAGATCAGCTCTGACTAAATAAACTAGTCAGCAAAGGATTACTGGGTGGGGCGTATGTTTGTTGCAAAGAAATTCAATCCAGGCCACTGGTTGGGCCTCACGTCGGCACCCGCTGCAGTGCGAGCCGGTTAGAAACTCATTGTGGTCCAAACATATATATGTACACTGGGAATGGCTAGTTCGACCAAGGATTTGTAGTCAGGAATTGAGGCTATCCCTCTGTTGTTCTACTAAAGGCTAGATAAAGTAAGACTGGCTACAGATAAATATGTGCATGACTATAATAAACTGTACCATCACACTTCCTGACCGACTAAAACATTGTCTGAATCATACACATTATTCTAACATAACTTCCAATTACTGCTTGCTGGACTGAAGATTCTCACCAGTTACAGCTTATCTAAAGCACCAGTTGAGACAAAGCCTACACTTAACTATCCATTAACCACTCACAAATGACAATGCCTAATCCATTGTTCCTATCAATATATTTTATTATTTAGTTTGTGCCAGTTAAAAATCAACCTTAAAAATTGTAAAAATACATTTAGAATATATGAAATAAATGAATAGAAGTCAACAAAATTAATTTCATAACATTAATTTCCATAAATTTCATTAAAAAAACAATTTCATTACAGCAAGCTGTATATATTCAGTCACCTTCAATCGATGCTACAATGAAGATCAACTAATCCTTTTTTCTCCTTCATTCAAATTACTGTGAGTTCTAAAAATCAAAGCACCTAGGATTTCAAGCCCTTTTTCTAAAACTTTACCACATACAAACACTATATGACAAAAGCTTTCAGAATGAATATTACATAGCTCACCACACATCTTGTTGTTAAGGCATCCTTTCATCACTAAGTCAAATCCCTAATGTATACCTGGCTAATTCATAGTAAATGTTCAACATTGAATTCTTCAATACTTTATCTGCCTTCCATAAAGTAATTTTGAATCCTTTCATATAATAGTGAAAATACATTGTATGGCTTGATAATTAGTGCGAATGAACCATATAATGATCCTTAGATATTTCTATTAGAACACTTTAAAAAACAAGGTTATACTAAGTTCCAGGGATTTTAAACAAATATTAATCAGTATGATATATCATGAACAGCATGCTACCACATCTCTTTAACCATTTATTTAACATAGCACATCATGATTTTGGTAGATAATTGAGGAAAACATCCTTCAGGGTAGATTTGTCCTGTACCAGTTTAGAATTATTAATTGTATCACTTTGACTTTAGAAGATCTTAGTCCACTCTCAATTTCAATTGTCTGAATTGGAATTGATTGCTGAAGTCCAAAGGCCTCATACAAATTTTCCCTTCAATCTGATCAAATTTAAATTCTTATACAACCAAAAGACTAGGGAATCATGAGGGTAATCAAATTAGAAAAGTAATTTAATTTTAAAGACCAACTCAATAGTAAAAGCCCCAAGGTAAGCTCTTGACACTGATTTATGGTAATTAGGGCGCTATTTCCAACTCAATCACAAAGTTCCAAATATTTGTAACTCAATTTTATTTACAATTAAACAGGCATGCCTATAATTCTTATCACCATCAAACACCATACTTATTTGATCCAATTAATTATTAAACATATAATGCTGAGACAGGCAAACGTTCTGATCACAGTGTGGGTTAGAACCACTAGATTATCAGGCTGACATCCAGATTTACTAAATACAAATTAAAAAACAGAGGGCCTCATTTACAATATTTTGACAGACGGCAGCGCAGCAAGCCTTCCTGCTGCACTGCTGTGTGTCAAAATAAATGGGCAGGAATGCACAGTATCTACAAGATACAGTGTATTCCTTTCCTTCTCCCCTCGCGTCATTTTGCAAGGGTGCCTGCACTGACGGGATGATTGTTTTTGTGCAGGAAGGGGCACCTTCATGCACAAAAACAATCATTAAAGGCATTTTCTCTTTCTATGCATGCTGCATTCTGTAGCACACATAGAAAGAGGAATAAATAAGGAAAAACAAAAGTATTTATCCTTATTGCACCTCCTTATGCCTCCCCTGGGGAGGCATGGATTCTGACACATTCCAAGGTTTACAAAATGTTGTAATCTGAGAAACCATCAAGTTCCATGGATGTTGTGTGGGAACACCTACAGCTACACCCATGGAATGCCATTTTCACACAAAGGTATGCGTGGAAGGGAAACATAGTTACACCTTGTCCACCACTTCTCCATCCATTCCGGGCCACCAGAAAACCTGTTTCGTCCTCCTTTTAGTTAAGCTTCTTCCTAGATGCCCTTTACTCCCCATATTGATCAACCTTGTCCTCAATCTACATGTCAGACCAATGCAACCTTGTCTTAAAACCTTAAATCCAAAACATTGAGCTCATCCTTAACCATACTATTTGTATCCAAAAAGTTCCAGAGTCCCAAGTTCTCATGATGTTAGAGTCCACTTTTTAGTCCTGTGTATAAGTGGCGGCAAGTCCAGCCTTTCAAGTCTCCTCATAGGTTTCAACAGCAGGTGCAATCCTTCTTCTGTCATTCATAGGTCTAGTAGTGCTCTAAAGAAGGTACCCAGTGGTGCCACATTTTTGTCTGGCACTGGCTTGTGGGTGGTGGAGACTCCTAGCCTCACCCTGATCAACAGGCACGAGTAATCAGAGGTAACCCTACCCACTTTTGTAACAGCTCCTGTTTGACTTAGAGTAAATAATCCCACAGGGCACATCACTAATCAAATCCAAAATGGCAGAATCCTTCCCCCCTCTGTGCAGGCCTGTGTGCCCACCCTGCCGGTGTAGCCAGGGATATGAGCAACACCTCCACCATGGTAACTTCAAACCAGTTCTGAAGGTAGCTCCTCTCCCACTGGGAATGTTGCTGCCTGAATGGGGGAACAAAGAAGGGCACTGGCTTGCTGTGTCAGACTGAGTACTTAAAGAAACCTGCACTCTTTAACATCTTAGAATGATTCTTGTCAAAAGAATAATTGTAAAATATATAGCAAGTATCTTTTTGTCTCACTAGATGATATTGTTAATCCTGGTACAATTAAAGGAAGTGTTTGTTTACTTTGCATAGGGCATTTTGGACACCATACAAGCTATGTAAAATCATAACAACATGGGAGAGCCTGTGTAGCAAATGCATCAATATTAGAGAAGATGACCTTCATATGTTCATGTAATGCCCTGCGTTGTTTACATGCTGAAAGGATGTAGGTACAGCAATAATAGAGGTAATAAAACAGGACTTCAAGGTAAGCCATACTCAGTGATTTTTGGGATACTGCACATCGAGCCAGGAACGAGATCTACAAATAGTAAGAAATCTAATCTTTTATCTGATGCTGAAAGCGAGGCACTAAATATGAAAAAAATGGATTGACTCAAACCCCAGTTTATGCAATGATTGGATTGTCAAGATATATTTTTCTTGAAAGCAAGATAAGCAAAGCTCAAACAAAAAAAAGCATGGCATCTGGGCAACAATGGTTAATTTGCTTCAACTCAACCATATATGGATTAAACGATTATAGCAATGTTAAGTCTAACCGATATAGGATGTTGGTGTTCGTGGCATCCCCAAGTAGATAGAAGCATTGCCTAATGAAGCTCTAATGCATAAACAATGTGCTTGAATGAAATATCCATCAAAGAAAATTACGGTCAATTAAACAGACAATGACTTCAAGGTGATAAGGACCAAAAAAAGAAGGCCCATGCCCAGGTGTCAGCTAGCATTTGCCTGTGCCCGGCTAGGCTTCTTTGAAGTTAATCAAGTTCTGGCCCCATCCCAGATGGTCTTCCTGCCAGAGGAACAGAAACACCTGCCCGCACCCAAGGCCTTTGTCCTGCTTTACATGCAGTTTTCACATCTCATGTAGGGGGCTATTCAGCTGCCAGGTGCCATTTGGAGCTCATACACATGGGCCTCCAGAGACTTTGGAAAGGGAAAAGGTAACTTTCTAAAAGTACCTTTTCCAAAATATTTATTTCAAATGTGATTTCACCAGTGAATTGGACTTGTAATAAATAGTTCAAGAAGTCCAATAATGAAATCTGAAAATGTTTTCTAGCCAGTAATACCATTTTTAAATTCAATATTCCAATACTTTTCTGTGAAACAGCCAGCCTTGCTATAGTGAAACTAGCTTTTGGGTCTTTTCACTGTAAGGACATGTTTAACAATAAACATTTTTCATGCCTTACTTTTAAATACCATGCACAGTGCCTTCTGGGCAGTAAGGCCTACATATGGGTACCTTATTCATGTTTAAAAGGAAGAGTTAGGCATGTCAAAAGGGGTATTTTTGACAGGTTGTTTTTAAGGTTTTTAAACTGCACAGGCAAGCTACAATTGTATGTCTGCAATAATGTTTGCACTGTTGCTGTATTGAGTGGTGCAATGAATGGGTGCTGCAGTCCACTTCAGAGATTTACCTTACAGGCCCTAGGAAACTTTGTAACATATACTCAGGACTAAGGGTGGGCGTAGTTCGCGAAGTAGCACTTTGCGAAGCTACGCAAAGTGAAGTTCGCACTACGCGAGCTACGCGTAGCACTTCGCGAACTGCGTAGTAACATGTTCGCACTGTGCAAGATGTTGTTTTCAATGATTGCACAGTGCAGACAAGCAACCGGCACTGTGCAATCATTGAAAATGGAATCTTGCACAGTGCGAGCTGTAGTTTTCTGCTGCTCGAGTAGATTTTTACTCGAGCATCAGCTTTCTCAACGCGAACTGGTAGTTTCTCATCGCGAGCGGTCGCGAGCGTACGCGACCCCTCGCAATGAGAAACCTGACCTCCTCGCATTGGGAATCTCGCCGGGAGGTTTATTTTCCATGCTCGCGATCGCCAACTTGATGTTGCTGATCGCGAACAAGGAAAAAGTCTCGCCGGGATGTCATTTTGCTTGCTCGCGGTCGCCAACTTGACGTTGAGGACCGCGAGCAAGCAAAAAATGACCGCAGCACTACGCAACACTACGCTACGCGTGTTCGCACTGTGCTACGTGCAGTTCGCGTAGTGCGAAGTTGCGCGAACTTCGCAAACTACGCGAGCGTAGCGTAGTGCTTTGCCCAGGCTTACTCAGGACATATAGCTAAGTTAAGTATGTCAATTAAGTACATACTAATTCAACAAGTTTTTAGCTGCCAAAGAACATACACTGGGCACTGGACAGCAGTGTTTCAGTGTGCAGAGCCCAAAAAAACAGTATTAAAATTATCAAAAAGTGGGAGTAATCATCAAGGAAGAGGGCGGGCTATGGCGTTTCCCGCTAATGCTTAGCCACAGGTGATGCCCCTCCCTGCCGTGATGGAGTCTGGGCTGGCGTGGTGAGAGTGGTGCAGAGCGGAGCAGCGGCTGCAACTTCTCGATTGCTCTTGACAACAATAGTGGAGTGGAGTGGCTTCTGTTAAATCAGCGCTCGAGACATGTGGTAATTGCCGGTGGAAATTCACCCAGCATTGGTATTTGTGGCATCTGCAGCATGGATGCTGGACGTGGCGGTAATTACTTACCGTCGATGTATTGAGAGCTCACCCCTGCTGCTTTATCGAGGCTCTGGATTGCCACCTTATCATTGATGCTCACGGCCATGAGATCCCGAGATGTACGGGCAGGCAGCTCTCTCTAAATCCGACCATTGCCCATCATTTACTCAGCAGAGTGCATTTTCCTGCGGACGATTCTTAACTGACTTTTGTTATTTTAAGCGGCTTTCTTTGAATGTGGATTAGTGTTAGCTGAGCAGATCATGTACGTCATTGCTTGGACATTGGAAACAAGGGCAAAACACTCATAGCAAATGCTGTGAGACAGCCGACAAAGCGCATCAGGGTGAGAGGTGAGAGGTAGGGAGGTGGCGCCAACTGGTGAGTGCTGACTTAGTCTTGTGGCGAGAGACTTGGGTTTGTTTGCGTTTTATCAATTAAAGCTGGTTTTGGATAGTAGAATTATATCAAATGAGGAAACAGATGAAGCTTGCTGCAGCGGCTGCTAAAGCGGACGCCGCAATCTCTGCCAAAAGCAAAACACGTTTAGCTAAAGCCAAATTGAATCAGACTCTAACTAAAGCAGGCAGTAAAACGCATCATGGTGAGTCCTCTTTTAGCTCTCAAAGTTCGGAAATCGATGATCCATTATTTAATGAAATGAACTTGATGGAGGCTCCAAAACTTATTGTGAGGGATAAAAATGTTGCCACTTCACCAGGAGCTCTTGCAGCTCGAAAAAATCAAGAGCTGAAGAGCTCAAGAGATGTTTCTCTTTTTTTAAAAAAAATGCTACTTCCTATCAACACGCCAGTGTTTGACAAGCCCAGTCAAGACTCTTCAGAGCGTTCTACTTCTGCATTAATAGGAGATATGACAGCGCAATCTGCGTTGTCTGAGCCAGTTTAGCCTCCTGTGCACATATCCCCTTCTTTCCCAGAGATATCAGTTCCTGCTGCACACATAGAAGAGCTGTTGGTGGAACAGCCTGATTCTGACCTTTTTCAACCAATTGCTCTGGCCATGGCTGTTTCAACTCCGCTACCTCTTTCTCCACCTTCTCTCTCATCTGCTAGCGAAAAGGATCCACAACTTCAGCCGGATGGTAGTGTGCAAGTTCAGCAAGTTCAGCACAAAGCAGCAGCCTCGTTGAGGGCTAATTCTCAAGCGGAGATCCGTTCTAATATATTAAAGTCCCCAGTGTTAAAAGATATCTACGAGTTGCAGCCAAGGTCTGAAGAATTTGAGTACACACTTCAAAATGAGAAGGCTACTTCATATCAGATTGATATTAAAACGATGCTCAACATGATACTTGAAGAAATTCGGGACATGAAGAAATCCCAAAAAATGGAAACAGCAGTATTACATCAGCAATTGGGGAAGATAGAGGAAGCAGTTGCAAGGCTCCCAATTCGGATTCAAGAGGCCAAAACAAGGATTTCTGCAGTTGAGGATCAAATGAATGGTATTCTTCAGCAAGTAGACTCAGTATCTCGGGACAAAATAATTATGGAAAACAAGATTGAAGAACTTGAAAATTTCTCACGTCGATCAAATTTGCGGATAGTTGGCGTCCTGGAGAGGCTTGAAGGAGCAGACACACTTCATTGGGTCGAGTCTCTTATTAAGAAGGTTGTGATTCCTGAGTTTTCTGGCGATTTAACAATAACCGGGGCTCATCGCGTTCCAGCGCATCTTACGCCAACCATGAAGTTCCCCCGCACTATACTAGTCAACTTTGCAGACTATCGTATTAAGGAAAAAATCTTGTCAAAGGCTATTCAGATGAGACAATTTGAAATTGAAAATGCAGTTAAAAGTAGAATTTTTTCTGATATGTCTGTAGTGGCTGCAAGAAGGCGCAAAGAGTTTGTGAAGCTTTTGTATCTTTTTAAAGCTCAAGGGCCACAAGCCTCTATTGTGCAACAATCGAAACTTAAAGTTCTTGTGCAGTGTTAGTTTCACTTGTTTACACGCATCGAATAGGCTCAAGAGCTGCTTAAGAAAATTTCAGTTGGAAAATAACTTGATTTAGCAACCTTTTTGAACTATGTGTAATATTTCATTAGACTTTGCTGTCTTCTCTTTTTTTTTTTGGTCCTAGGACGATTTGGATTTTTGATTGGATATGAGTTTTGATCGGGGAGGGGGGTGGATCACCATTGGTGCAGCACCAGGGCACCAGTAGATAGTAAGAGGGGGGTAATGTGGATGGCGGGAAAGACCGCATTTCCGGAGGGTGGGGCAGGTTTTGGGGAGGGTTTGGGTGGGGGGTTGCTGGGTTTAGTTGCAAATAAGAGCAGTTGCTATCAGGAAACTGTAGAAGTGTGTAGGAAAATAGTGAGTAGGAATTTTAAGTTAAAAATGTTTTTTTCTACAGAAGAATGAGTATATCTAGCAAATGTCTGATCCTTTCTGTAAATGTTAATGGTATATTGAATAGACACAAATATGGTGGACTAATTAGGTGGCTTGCTACTCTAAAACCTCTTTTATTCTTTTTATTCAAGAAACTCATCTGAAAACAAATGCCCCTAAATGCTAAAAACCAGTTATATTTTCTAGAGTTTTTTTTTGCTTCAGCAGGGCTGGCGATGAGGGGGGTTGCAATCTATTTCTCACGTGATATAGACTGGGAATTTCTTCAAGTACAACGGGACCCCCAGGGGAGGTGGATCTGGGTGCAGGTTAAAATAAATAAACAGGTATTGAATCTTATTAATTACTATGGACCTATAACCGATGATACTTCTGTACTGCTTACAATCCATAAACTATTGATTGGGGTTCCTTCCTGGTCAAATTGTGTTTGGGGGGGATTTTAATTATATTCGGGATCTGAAAATAAACACCTCAAATAGGAGTAAGAAAAAACTAAAACCTAAGACAAAAAAAGTTTTTGATGTATTCATGGACGATCTCCAGTTAACTGATGCATGGCATCTGATCAATCAGACTGCTCGGGAATAAACTTGCTCTTCTCGTCAATACCTGTCTGCATCTCGAATCGATTATTTACTGATTTCACGTTTGTCCGTCCTTAGGGCAGCAGGGATCGGTGCTAATGCTTTTTATGATCATTCATTAGTTTATGTTGACATAGAAATTGATGTTTTGAAAAAGAGTAGGTCTAAATGGCAGAAGGTCCGCCTCCTTCTTCATTATCCATTATGGCATTAAGGCATTGGATATTGGAGTATTTTAAAACTAATCAAGGCTTCGGCCCGAGGACGGATGATAGCAGCATCAGTGGGAAAAGCTAGGGAACGGATAGGAAAAATTGCACAGCTTCAGCAAGACATGGATAACACTTTTAAACCTTTGGGTTCCTTATCACGGGCCAGTGGGAACAGGCTAAGAAGGCATTCAGAGACTTTTTTGTTTCGGAAGAAATAAATAGCTCTCAGACTTATATGCAGAAAGTGTATGAAGAAAGTCAAATGGTCAGGAAAATGCTCGCCTGGTCAAATAGGATTCGACAAGAAACAGCCTGTATTTTAGAAATAATATGATCCAAAAATCAATACAATAGTAACTGACAAAGCTGATATCGCTCGAATTTTTGTTCAACATTTTCAACAATTATATACTACTAAATATTCAACTGATTTTGACAGGATCCATGAGTATTTTACTTCTCTGCAAGTACCAACAATATCACAGAGTAGAGTCACTCAGCTCCAAAATGAGAAAACAGAACTAGAAATATCAGTGGTTATTAAATACTTGGCAGGGGCAAAAGCCTCTGAGGAAGATGGAATTCCCATCAAACTTTATAAAACCTTTGCTAAGGAGCTGACCCCATTTTTGAAGAAATTATTCGATCATATTAAAGGTGGTGGTATGGTATCTTCCGAGTTTAAAAGGGCAACAGTAATCAGTTTTGTAAAAAAGGGTAAACCACCAAATAATGTTAATTCATTTAGACCAATCAGTCTTTTAAACGCAGATTATAAAATTCTTATGAAGATCTGGGCACAGCCTTTTGCTCCTGCAGATAAGGAATTGATTCATAATGATCAAACGGGGTTTGTAGCCGGCCGTTCTATGTCATCTAATACTTGTTACTTGATACTGGCTCTTGATTATTTTAATGTTAATAAGACACCAGCCTGCAAAATGATGGTTGACGTGGAATTTTTTTTTGATTTAGTTAATTGGGATACTTTATTTTATGAACTTCTTAGGTTTGGGATTCCGCTTCAAGTAATTACGATGCTTCAAAATATTTATCAATGGGCGCAGGCTCAGTTTATAGTTAATGGGGCTCAAACAGGGTTAAGTGATATAAATCGGGGGACCAGGCAAGGCTGCCCCTTATCACCCCTACCATTCACCTTTTTTATTGAGCCTTTGGCAATTAGACTACGAGCAAATATGAGTATTAAAGCTCTGATCGATGGCATGGCAAAATTAAAACTTTTTGCTGATGATGGAATTTTGTACTTGTCTCCTGATAAATAAAATTTGGAGCAAACAATGGCAGAATTTAGGAAATTCGAATTATTAGGGGGATATAAACTTAATCCAAGTAAAACCGAAATTATAATCTTGAACACCGGCCCAAAAAATTTGAAACAACAGGCGTTAAAGACTGATCCTATACGGTATTTAGGGATTTTTGTTACAGGACAATATGCGCAGTTACGTAAATTGAATTACGAGGCCATCAGCATGAAGATTCAGAATCTACTTGAAAAATGGGCCAGTCTTCCATTGACTTTAACAGGTTGTGTGGCACTTATCAAGATGTCTATTTTACCTCTATTGATATTTCTTTTTTCCAACATTCCAATCAAGATAAATGTTAGTTTTTTTAAAGGGATTATCTCAATGATCAGATCATTTATTTGGAATAAAAAGGCCGCTAGAGTTAAATTTTCGATTTTGCAACTAGATACTCAGTTGGGGGGTCTAGCACTTCCAAATATGCGTTTATATTATGAAGTATCATTCCTTCATTATATAGCATGCTTATTATTTAAACCGAAACAAGTCGACAATTTTTTTATTAATAAAATGGTTCAAGAAGCTGGAACTCAAGTTCCCATATTTCTAATAACCTCAAACTCCCCAAAAAAACAAGATACAAAACATTATTGGATTTCAGAAGCAGACTTCGTACTGTTTTTAAACAGAATGGATTTTCTGGTTTCTTTTCCTTAAAGTTAACTGAGTGTAGAGATTTGGGTTTATATATTAATTCCACTCAGCTGAAAATTTGGAACGATTCCGGTTTGGGGGCAGTTAACCAGTTTTTTATTCAGAGGAGGATGATTACCTGGGAAGAAGTTCAGGCCAGATGTCATGGCCGTAACAAACCTTCTTTTTTTGAATTTATTCAAATTGTTTATTTTTTAAAGAAATATAATTTTATATTCAATAGCTCCCCTGCAAAAGCAGCTATTGCCCTGTATACCTCTAAGTTGAATGGGGTTGGTAACTGGTATCGGTTAATGCGTGCTCAAGACAAATCTCCTCTGGTGTTAAAATTTTTGGAGAAAGTTTCTGTTGAAACTCAATGTGTTTTTGCCTATCAAGAATGGCAAAAAATATCAACTACAGAATACAAGATATTGAGAGCTGCAAACTATAAAAGAATGGCATTTCTTGCTCACTGGATGGCATACTATACCCCGAAGGCACTAAATAAAATCTATCCAGAGGTGGCAAATAGTTGCTTTCTCTGTGGCACCCTTTTGGAAGGGGGATGGAGGCACATTTTTTTTTCTTGCCCTAAGTTGATAGTTTTTTGGGAAAAAATATTTGCATATTTTAGTAGGGCGATTAAAAAAACGTATAAGCCTATAGAAGAAGCTGTTTTGTTTGGTATAACTAGAAGGGAGATTACACTATCGAAAGCCGAGGGGTATTTTCTTGCCATTTCAATGCTGGTTGCCCGCTCTCTAATTTAACAAAACTGGAGTCCATTGGAAATACCTTTGTTCGAGAAATGGGTAATTAAAATGAAACGTACAAACCAATTGGAAGAAGCTTATGCTAATCGGGTGGGGCCAGTTAAAAAATATTCTCGGATATGGGAATATTTTATCGATTGCTAAACTGACGATGTTTAAAGGCAATGTTGCTTAGTATGTGGCTTTCTATTGAGGGTTTTTTTAGTGATTATTTCTTTTTTAGATTTTGCTTTACAAGTTGTGTTAATTGATGAATATTACCTGTTGGTTTATATTTTCGAACTGTTTTCTACCATAGATGTATTGTGTAAATACTGCATGATTCTTGTAGCTCTGCTCAAAATAAAAGTAAAAAAAAGTGGGAGTGATCACACAAATAGGGCCCTTTTCCTAAGCAAGTTTTTGTTTTACAATTGTGCCCCATCCAAATGTATCATCTTCAAAATATTGCCAATTATTTCCCTTAAGTTCAATTGATAACATGTAACACACATATTTAATTTCTCACAAGCGGCTCGCAACCCTCTCGTTTCACATATTATGTTTAGCCTTTTTATTTTCCTTAGCATATCATCAACTACAAGAAAGTAAATGAATGGAGGGTGGTACTGGGGATACGTCATCAAAGCCCTAATATTCAAAAGTTCTCAAAATAACTCTAAGTAGGTTTGCAACTCCCAATACATGCAAAACCAGTGTTAGTAAATTGGTAGGATGTTTTCTGCATTATATATTTGTATTCATGCTATACTTACTATCATTAATTATTTTTTCAGATTCATGTATGGAATATATAGGATACAACAAAGACAACACTTTGTAATAAAGGTGCAAGCCATTATTATTTTGTTAATTCTGGGACCTTCCTAAAATGATTAGGTGGTATCAGTCCGCCAATTAGATATCAAATGATGCACCTTCTTTGAATAAGATTATACTTGTTTGCATTTAAAAGGACACAACCCCTCTCCTTTTACCACAATTAGTGAACATTTTCCCTTAGAAGGCGTGGATAGTTGGAAATCGGAAATTACATTTTTATATAATGAGTGTGGGGCATGGTCAAGGTGCCTGACAGGCAAAACCTTGATGTGGATATGGTGCTTCTCCTTTCTCCAACAACTCTGTATTGTAGAATTAAGTAAACCTGTGGCATTAGAAGGTTTCCTTTTTAGGCTATATATAGAGGTGTTGATTTCCTTCCTAAAAATATAGAACTTGCTGTTAAGATGAAACATTTCTGATATTTAACTTCATAAGAAGGTTTGGGAGCAAAGGTATTTCAACTTTGCTATCCCTTTACCTCCTTTTTTTGTAATAATATACTTTGTTTGCTCAATTTGTTTCAAATATATGCCCTGATTACCAATGGGCCTGATTATTTTGTGATGAGACCATGTAGCCGCAAATAACATTTGTGACCGGAAACCCTACATCTAAATCTGGCCATTCTGAGTTTGTATTTTTGAGGACTCAGACTTAGCAGATCCAAACTTGCCTGCGGAGTCCATTCTCTGGGTACAGATATCCTCCCTTTTACCAATAGTTCTGAGCTGGTGGTAAGTGGGAGCGAAGGTGTGGCAGTGCAGTAAAAGGAGCGTGGTGGCAGAAGTGGACAGCTTGTGAACTGAAAGGGGGAACTTCCTATGCTCCCTTGTGCAGAAGGATGGGATCAGAAATTACCTGAGACCTGAAGCAGAGCTGCGTTGCAATCCAATCCTCATATGAATTTAGCAACAGAATTCCAGCAGGTAAATACGGCCAGGTGTTGCTGCATCCGGGAAATCCATGTGCAGGAACACACAGCCATTTGTAATCGGGCCCATAGGGTTATTTGGATACTTATATACACAAAAGTTTAGGATTATTCGAGTATATTATAAGCATTTACTAATTAATAAAGCAAGAGGATATCTTTTTAGATGCATCATTTGTTTCCACACTTAAAGCCTCATATTTTCCGAATTGCACTACTTTGCGCATTCACAAGGTTTCATTCTAGTGGTTAGTGTCTGCAAATTGGGTTAACCTTTTTCATGTATTTAATGCAAGAAGACGCCTGGTGGTTATGTCATAAGAAAAACAACCAACTTGTCTCTGCACTGGAAAACCCCACTTTCTAAAAGTTCCCTTTGATATAACATGGCTTAATATGGTGACATCCATTTTGATCACGTGACAGGCAGGCGTCTTACCTCCCTTGCAAACAGTGCAGATAAACATGCTGGCCAGACGTGCATGAGTTGCTTGCTTTCCACTGACATTCCATGAGAGATGATTCATTCCCTTGACAAAGGATGTCATCCGGCCAGACTGGTACTGCTCGCTCAAAGTATGGGCTCTGTCTTGTTGACGTGAAAGAGACCTGCTGGGCACTGCACCCAATCTAAAAAACAGACCATATATTGATGACACATTTTCAGTTTTTATCAAATACAGCACAATTTAATTTCTCTAGGCACATGTCCATAATCCTGTCTGCTCGAACTATCACAGCAGCTTTCTTTATAACTGATCTACATTTGTAAACAAAGACACTATGACACACATCTTTTCTTCCATCCTCTTCCAAATGGTTTCAGTTCCCAGAAAGTGCTCTTAGAAGGAAACCAATGACTGTGTTTAGGTTTTGCTCTAACACCAAAGCGTTATTGAAGAGAACCTCAAAGTGGAATGTGGAGCACCAACTGGATATGCTGCGTATAAGACTAGTTGACGCTCAGATCCTTCTCTCATTACAGATCTCTATTGCATGTGTCTCACTGTTGGTAAGGAAAAGTAAACTTAGGCAAATGAAGAAGATACCCTATGAGACCAAAAGATTCCTAAATGATAAGTGCAGTTTCATTTTCTACTTCATCATCTAATTTGTGGCACCAAGGCAAAAAGTAATTAGGTTGAAATCAAAAACTGAAAAGAAGAAAAACATGTCATCATAAAGAGGATATTTATGCTACTTCGTTTGCATCCATACGGCTTTCTTCAAAGCTGACAAGTAGCCCAGGACAGGCCCAGGTGTGTGTCCCAGCGCCCATACATCTCTACCCACTGCTCATATAAGCCACCCATCAATTACTAATCATGAGGGCAAACTACAAGTTGCCACCCATTCCTTAGTCAATTTCAGGACATTATAAAATGTGCCACGAATTACTTAACATTTCTCAGAACATGGGAATATTTGCCTCCTATTGCCTATGATCCCTCTGGGTGGTTGTGAGAGTCTGCAGTGAGTAGGTATAGTGAATGTGGTGCAGTGACTGTAAGGCACACTCACCCCATCCCGATCTTGTGATTGATTTTGTTCACAGTTATTATATAGATTGTTTTTTCTTTTACACCTAGACCATTGGATGGTCGTGGGAAATATGTATTTTATCATTAAACACAAGTAAGTTCTCTAAGAAGAAAACAAGAACTGAATGGTCTTTGACACGTTCCTCCTTTCACAAGCTCAAATGTTTTACCTACATGGAGGTGCTTAGAATTAAGAAGCCTTGAAGCCTGCATCCATCCTTTCCTCCGTTTGTCTAGTTGTCCTTTCGTCAATCATGAAATGCCCGGTTGTATGCAGTCTGAGAGAGAGAGTATGTAGATGTGTGTGTGTGCATGTTTGTTTGTGTCTTTGCCAGCTTTACTATTAGTCTCTGTGCTCTAATGAGTGAATGTCTGCGCTGTTCTTTGTATTTAAGTGATGGTGGTGTGGTGGTAGGCGTAGGCATATACGTGTTTCTCTTTTTGCACTGGATGCTCTGGTATGTCTTGCAGTCTATGTGCCTGGTGGGTTTTAAGTGTACTGGTGTGTATGTGAATGATACCGGAAGGTGTTCTGCGATAATCTGCATGTGTGGATGTATATTTCACCCACATCCATTTTTCAATAGAGTTTGTGTATCTCTATGTACACAAGTCAAACCTGTTATATTTGTCAGTTCTTGTATTTTGTCTAATTGGAAGCGTCTGCACTATTTTAATTTTCATACCACACTCTTTTTCTTGGGTTTTGTTCTCTCTTCAGAGATTCGATACAAACCAATGTGGGCCTTATTCACAAAGGTAAATTTACACTTCTGGTGTAAGTTTTCTATGTTTTGCACTTCACGAACTACGACTGTAGTTTTACTAGTAGTATCTGCAAAACTGTGGAGAACTCCGCACATAAAAAGATAGGACAGCCTCTGCAGTTGTAAAAAAAACTTGACTTGAAACTACACTCGTAGTTTGTGAACAGCAACAAAATAGTAAACTTACTCCAGAAGTGTACACTTTCCTTTGAGAATATGGCCCTCTCACTTTATAACGACAGGTCCAATGAATTCCAACTTATCGAAGAGCCTGGAATATTGGGTGTATTAACCTGCACTGTTTTAGCATCCTGATGTTAGTTGAGGATGACAGAAAAGTCGAAATTAGAAGGGCACTGGTATATGATGTACATATAAAAAATGGCATACTTTTTTCTTTCTTTGCGGTGTATCTCAGCAACTAATCATTAATTGTTATCAATTCATTTTTTACTAATACCACGAGAAATAATCAAATAGAACATTTGATTGGGAGTATTGCTTACTTAAATGTGCATTTTATGTGGATGTGTTAGTAATAAACGGTTTAGGAAGAACATGGCAGCAGATTACAGAATAATCGATCATATGCCAAAGTGTGTGGAGGATTCAGGAAAGTGCAAGCTGGATCCGTGACATCACGACTTAAATCCGGATTATCACAGAAGCCAATACAGATGGCATATGCTCTAAAAAGTTAGCCTCTGAAAAAGTTTCATTAAGGGATGCTCAGAAAGTGGCCTATTCCTTTCCCAACAAAAAAGAAAACTTGAAACTGATGTGGAACAGATGAGCTTGAATCCAACGTGAACCTCCAGCTTTAAATGTCAAGATAAACAGTGAAACACTCCTGAAGGTTACAAAGAAAATAGGGAGGACCACAGCTTCAGTGATGTCTCTTCAAAGGATGACATAAAGAGACCTCTCTTTGCAGACTGCTTGCAGGTAGGTAGTCATGAGAGTACTCAGCTGCATACTGGTACAACCACACCTTAAATCCAGAGAAATAGTGCATCAATAGGAACTCATATACCAGGAAAACCCACAATAATCCAGATAGTATCCCTCTTATCAGTGGCGGCCGGCACAGGTAAACGAGGTGAGCGGGGGTCAAGCCCACAGAGGACAGAATAGGTATGATTAATCAGATAAATAATACCTATTTTGTTACCTGTGGGCCTCCTACCCGTCGTACCCGGCCCCGCCCCACCACCCCACCATGTTTACCTGTGCCTGCCGCTGCTGCCTCTTACCTCGAGTTCTTTCACCAGTGCTGTGTTAATCCTTAAGGAAGACATTCTCAACAACCAGGTGAAGGCCTAGTTGTGGAAGCTAACAACTCCAGATGGAGGAAATAAATGGAACAGCAACAAACTGCCTAACTGAGCAACTACAAGCAGAACTAAAGGGAAGGCAATGAGAGAACAAAACTGACGCAAAGGAAGGCAAAGACATGAGACAAACTGGAGCAATAGCAAAATACCTTAGCAAAGCACATAATAGCCAGTCAAGGTATCGCTTCTCTATACATCTTCTTATGCAGGTGTGCTCGTGATGACCATGAAGTAAAGATTGAGCTTCCAGAACCACCTGCTGCCACAAAAGGTTAGACTGCTAACCTATGTCTCTGGTGCAAACTGCCAATTTTTCACTAATTCCAGGTTCTGCTGCTGCCTACTAGAGCTTGACCCTTCTTAATCATAACACAAACTTCACAAACTTGAAGGAACATGGATATTAGCTGTCGTAAAAAACGTTGGTAAAGGTGTAGGAGTTAAAATTGAGCACAATTCATGCTAAAGTATTTTAACATATTCATCGTAAAACCCAGTTATAAGGATTATCTCAAGACCCGACAGCAAAACTGCTGAACATTAATCGAGATATAGTGATCAAAGCATGTGATAATAGAGAAGAAAACAAATACCCCAAATCTTGCTGATTGACAAAGCTTCAAAACTCCAAGTTGTACACTGTTTGCCAGAAATTCACAAAGATCCGATATATCCGCCATTATGAGCAATAGTCTTTAGTTATGGACCAAACAAACAGGTACACAATGAAATGATGAAGAAATGCTGATTACCCTTGATTATGCAAAGTTAAATGGATCAATCATTCACACAAGGTTCACACTCTTGAACATATGCTTTAAGAACATCCAGAAATTGCTAACTAATACTATCAGTATTTAAAACAGCTATTTTAATTTTGATGATAAGAGATACTTTCCAATTGGAGCTGCAAAAGGAAGTAATACTGCCAGTGAATATGCTAATATCTATATGCATTTTGTGTTAAAATGAGTCCAGCATAGAAACTCGAGATAAAACGAAGGTGGAATTACATAGGGGTGTATAAGCAATAGGACAAGTACAAAAGATTAACTGATAGTATTTTATGCTTATTTTAAAAGAAACCCACCATGTAATAAAAGCACATTTCACTTAGAACACCTGAGAACACTTTTTAGATAGCATAGTTTGCCGAAAATGCTCACATTCATACAGATCGAAACACCCTGCTATCAGCTAAACATTGTCTTCCACATGCATTATTGTGGCACTATACTTCTGAGACAGGTTTTACGAATTCGACTAATTGTTTTAGAAGAACACCGGTTTTCAAAACATGAAAATGGAATGCTACAGAAATTCAAACAAAGTGGATGCATAACATGAATTCTACAACAAATCCATGAAAGAATAGCCAATGGAATTCGCGAAGAAGTAAATCAAACTAAATAAAAAAAATTAAAAAAACTAAATCAAATATATTCCTCAGTACACAGCGCAAATAAGGGAGATCAGAAGAATTATGGGGAAGGAAACTTGATATGCCATGATTTATTGCCCAAGATAAGGGTCTTATTGTTAAGTTACAAGTAACAAATTAATAATGTTTTGAACCCTGTCCATTTGGCAAAAGAGAGAGACACTGAAGAAGTTTAAGATGCTTGGAGATGGAGATCTAGCTGGATGCCCTAAAATGGGGTATGCCAGTAAGTTTTAAAAGAGATGGAAAAGCTGAAAGAGAGAACATGTAGTCCAAGAGAAATGCAGTAATCTAAACAAGATGGAATACTAGTTGGATACTGGCTGTAAGGGTCTACCTTTTAGGGAATCCGAAGCAGAATGAAGCAAAGAGGTGATATTTTATTAGCCTATGTGCCGAATGAGAGAGTGTCATCAAAGCAAACGGCAAGATTGCAATCAGATGAAGTATGAGCGAGGAGATCGCCTCATTCGGAGGGTAACAAGGTAAAAGTCCAAATGAATGGAAAAGCACCAAAACAAATATCCTCTGTCTTCTCTCCATCCAACATCAGTGAGTTGGAGCTCATTCAGGAAGCCACGCCAGACAAACAAGACCGAAACTTGTTTTGAACTACCTCAGCATTTTCTTGATAGATGCAATGATGTGTCTATTGTTGGCATAACATATGAGTGCAATGCCATGGGTTCTTATGCTGATGGTGAATACAAGCACTGAAAAGGATCAGGCTCATCAGAGAACCTCGAGGAACCCCATGGTTGAGAGACTTAAAGAAGACTGAAACGAGATAAGGAACATAGAAAAAAATGACTCAAGTCAATTTAGTAAAGATTCTTATATGCTAAATTGAAACAAGTAAGAGAAAATAGGTTTGTGCTAAATGGTGTGAAATGCTGTGCTGCGATTGTGCAGCACAAACGTGGCCTTCCTGATCCAAAATGTACTTGCAAGAAGAGCAGTGCCTGCTCTTTAAATTGAATAAACAACACCCTGATTGAACAGGATCAAGAAGAGTGTTGGTCTCGATGAAGGCAGAGAGCTGACTTTGTATCTCCCTGTCCATGGCATTGGCTCGAAAAGGATGTTGAAATGCTCATAAGCACTGGTCTGACGAATGGTGGCCACCACCGTTGGGTGCCTGTCCTCCTACCAAGACAGCAGTCCGCAATTTAGGGATAATGCTTGACAATAAACTTACCTTGGCAGACCATATTAATAATATCTCTCACACCAGCTTTGGACTCATGCGCAACCTAAAGAAAATTTTCACGTGGATCCCTCTTTCCTCTCGTTTGCCTTTAATCCAGGGACTCATTATTAGTCGCCTGGACTACGGCAATGCTCTTTTTGCCTCTATAAACGAGAACCTCCTGAACAAACTCCAGGTCCTTCAAAATACTGTAGCCAGAATGGCTCTAGATTTACCCGCTCGCACCTCTTCTGCCCCCTGTCTGAAGGCGCTTCACTGGCTTCCCATTAAAAAACGCATTAAGTTTAAAATGTGCTGTCTAGTCCATAAATCTCTGAACGGCAATGGCCCAGTCTGCCTAGCTAACAAACTGACAGAATACCGCCCGGCTAGAACACTCAGATCCTCCAGCTTGCATCTTTTAGCGGTTCCTAAAGTGCGAACTGTCAGAAACGGAGACAGATCCTTCTCCGAAATCGCCCCCGAAAGCTGGAATGCTCTTCCACTACACATTAGACTGGAACCCAGCCATCAGAAATTCCGCAAACTCCTGAAAACATGGCTATTCTAATTCTGCGTGACTCATCCTTAACATCTGAGTATCTGCTGGCGCTATGAGACCTTCAGGTGATATACGCGCCTTACAAATACCAATACATAGACATAGACATAGGACAGTAGTTGCTAAACCTGGTGGGATAGGCAGGCATTTTTTCCCAAAGTTAGATACTCATGGTTGTTTTTCCTTAAGGAGGAACAGTGACAGTGATCATAGTGCTATTGAAAGATTAGTAATATTAGGGCTAATGATCTGGGGTTTGATTGAAGACATGAGCTGGGAAAGGGTCAAACGAGTGCCTCATTTGAATGTAGTCTTGAGAAAACTGACTGTTTAGAGTGAGTGGTGTCAACATCAAAAGAAGGGCTTGAAGGGCAGCAGCATTAAAATCTGCATTAGCATCGTCATCTCATTTGAGGAAATGAGCACAGATGGTATCAATTTTGTCATTTCAAAAGGTGGATAGGGATATGCAGACATGGAATGAAGAGGAAGCAATTGAAGGCTCTTAGACCTCTTCTACAATTTGATAGATGTTGCAAGTGAAATGATTGGCATTTTAATTTGTTTAGACTTTGTTTTCTGTAAGAACTTTGAAGGCTCTCAGAGAGGATGTACATCTGTCACAATCATGCCCTATAAATATCTATGTATAGAAATGTAGCACTACTTTCAATCTTTAAGGCAGGAAAAAGCGAGTGGAAATATCCCAAAACCCATACTGACACTGACGGACCTGTCATAAAATGGCAACAGGTATCTGCATACTATGAAGCCTCACCAAGTAGGCATGTCAGGTGTCATTATAACATGACATAATTAATAAAGCCACTTATGACTTGCAATGGGTTCATCAATACATGACACCACTAGCAAAAGTTCCACTGGAAAGCAGCATTGAGGTCCTTCAAATTAATAGCTTAAATCAGTCAAGTCAAAGAAACTGATAAAGCAGTTAAACTCTTGGATACGCAGGCAACTGGGTGAATCTGTGGGTTCAACATGGCAGGAATAGGAAGGTTTTTATCTTTGTCCTGAAATTCTATAAACATGTATCCTTTCTAGGTGACAGTGAAAGCTTCCACCATCCCAATCCATCTGCCTTTATCTGTCTACCATCTAATGTTGTCCACTTGAACTTTGAATGGACCTGATTAGAAGAACTCAAAAACCTAGTTATGATGTAACATTTCAGGCCTAAGACAAATTGCCTAAACCATTTTTATAGATAGCTTCATCAATTTTAACCAAAGCACAGTATTTCACAGAATCAGCTATCAGGAACCAATGTAATCTTTGAACGGTGCTCCAAACACTTAGCCCCAGAAACTTCCCTAGCAGCTGCATTTTGGATTTTCTGAAGTCTGCACAAGACTGTCTGTGTGGCATCCATACATAGGGGCAGAAATAATCCAATGTGGCCCCGATAATAACATTGGTCAAAGCAGAATTTTTCTTTTCAAAGAGGTTAGTTTGCAGCCTATGAAGTATATGTATATGATCTGCAAAAATTCTAACAAGGGAATTGGACTGTTTTTCCATAGCTATTTTATCGACAAACACCACTCCTAGAGACTGGACCTTTTTCACAAGTTGAAATGATGTATTGGGAATGGGTGAGCAAGTGAAGATGCTGCAGGTGACAAGAGTTTAAATGGGATATACTGGCATATATATATTGTGTATGTCCAGGGTGTAAAGATTTGTTAAAAAAATCTACAAACAGGATCCAAAAAAGATCAAGGGACAAGCCCATCAAAATCAACCTTTAATCACCTTCTTCAACTCAAAAGCTGTCATTGAACTGATTAACGGTGGCGCATACGTACTGTGAACAATAGCCAGGAAACATAGAATGATAATGTGAATGCTGACAAAGATCACAGAGAAAATGGAAATGGAAAGAAACAGACATGCAATATTAATGAATACACCTTTGTTCAAAGGCAGGCTTCACAAGGATATTTTCACACAACCTTGTTTTATAGGGTTATCCACAACCAATCTCGATCAGAAAGAATAGGACTCTCTGATGCATGGCAATGTCATTTACAATTATTACCTAGGTTGTCAAGTGATCTGTAGTAAGATATTCTTCTTGACATAAGTTTGGCAGATAACATATGCTAATATTTAATTATAAGCTAATTCTATAAAACCAACTCTCTTTGGATTGGTTTTTTTTTAAAAACACAATAAAATATTTGTTTCTTCTGAAATGAATTCTGCCATTGTGCTAGACATATTCAAAATCTTAAACCAAAATATAGCTGAAATTATTCTGGAAAGGTTTTTTTTTTAATTGCACAGAAGGCCATATGGGCATACTGTTTTGGTAAAACTCAGTAAAAGTATTGTGTTACCTTTTTTGCGTTGCGACAGTGCCTAGTAAATAAGCCTTTTCCTAAGAAGAATTTTCGATCAAGTTAGCTGTCTGAATTTACATCACAATATGCTCTTGGTTCCCAATCTTAATTCATTGCTAACATGTCCACAGATCATGTATTTTTCTGCCTGCTGTTTCAGAATAATGTGAAACCCGACTTTAACCCTTAGTGCACATTATGTACAATAATTTATAATTTAGTGAATTTAAATAATATGTCAGCATCTTGACTGACAAACCAATGTTGTGTTTGGCCCATTGTTCTAAAATCCCATACTAACAAAATGTTTCACGCTGAACTATTCTCTGATATCCTAAGTAGGAAGAGTTCAAACTCACATTTATGTTTTATTATTTTCATATCTAATCCTCGAATTCCCATATCTATTCCTTTTTACGTAATGAAACAATAATATGTAAGCTTGAGCTTGTGCAATTAGACTAAAATATTTGCAGAATTATCATTGGTCTCAAGATAGAGATCAAGGAGTTCCTTCAAAGAATCCCCGAAAAACATTGATAGAAGGGAAAATCCATCATTCAACGAGTAGGCAATGTAGTCTGATAGTTATTGTAACATCTACTAGCTTGTGATCAGGTGCAGGAAGCTCAATCAATACAGAACAACTTCTTTTGAATGCTGTTGACAAACAGACAACGTGCCTCGTGCATTGCTTTCCCTAACATTTCCTAATCATATCTGAAAATACAATTCTGGCTTAAATTTTATAAAGAGGCTATTTGTTGCCATTATAAAGGTCATACAATAGAATAAATACATATTTTATACCATAACATTTTAAATACCACTACTTATGAGTCTGCACTAGGCACACAAAGAAATGTCTTGGCATAAAATGGGCGTTCCCAAGCCTAGGATGGTTGCACCTGGCCATATTATGAATGTATTGGTGTATTTAAAACTTTACTTGTCTTAGTATGGGGGTACCTGGCCAATGTTGGCTTTGCTTCAGAGATATCTTAGCTGCTTCTTTCATACATCATTACTGACGTGCAAAAATATATGTATCACATTACTTCTGTGCTGAAAGGCCAAATAAGTTGCACATTGGCCAACATCATCGTAAAGGCACTCAGGGCCTGATTTAGAGTTTGCGTTTCGGTTACTCCATCTGCTGCATTACAAGTGCATTATATCCAATAACACTTGTAATGCAGAGGATGGGAAATCGGTCATGTTAGTGATGGAGCAACCCATCCAATGAACTCTTAATCCGGCTTTAATCTTCAATTTCCACCATAGAGTGCCTCGGATCTGGAGGAAACAAAAAATAAAGAACAATAAAAATGAAGAGTAAGGACAACCTAGTAATTGAAACAGAAGAAAGTCAATTTTCAACAGGCTACATCACAATCCTTTTCAAATTCAGCTTCCTTGCTAAGAAACTGTCTTTCAAAAACCTTCAGTGCCAAGAAGATCTTTATCAGCTTCAGAATAAAACTGAAAACAGACCGGTTGAACCTGCATCTATGTAAGATTTTCAAATTCTGCTCTTGTCTTCCTCATTCTTCTCCCTCTCTATTCCCCACACAATATTGGATTTCATTGACCATTACAAACAACAGTTTCTTCCATATTTCCCCCTGAAATTGCTTCATTTTGCTACTTCCTTTGACAAAATTCAGTTGAATAGAGCTTTTGGCATTTTCTCTGTAAAAAAGGTGTTTCTATTTGGTTGTTATGGTTTTGTAAGCTCACTAGCACCCATCATATGAAAACATCAACTGATATAAAATAGTAAAGCAGCTCATTAGAATAATATGATAGTTCCATGGTGGAACTCTAGTTTGTGACTAAAATAGCTTTATAGCTCCCTAAACATGTTTAATTACTTTGTGAAACTTCAACTTTATTTCAGTGATTTCACTTCCTGTGAATCACTGGATGACAGAACATGTATTCTGTTGATGGTAGTTAACACAAAGTTGACTACCATCTCTCTGTACTAACACAGACGTCTTAAATCGAGCAGGATGGCGGCCGTACGGCCGTGTGAGTGAGCAGCTCCGTGCCTCAGCAGAAGAGAGACGCCGGGACTACAGTGTCTGAAGGGTGTGTTGTCTGTTGTCTGGCGGGGGATGGTGCTACTTGCTTTTCTGGCGTATACTGGAGAGTTTTTATCGATCATACCGGATGCACCCCCACAATTGCTGAGAGATTGGTGAAATTCGGGAGAAGGTAGCAGTCGAAGCGGCAGACGGAGGTGGTGGACTCGGCCCCGAGACGGAGGTGGCGGTGGAGGCGGAGGCGCACGCGGGAAAAGACTCAATCTACCACTGGATCACAGACACCTGGCGGGATGAACTGGAGTAGCGGCGAGAGCTAAAGCGGCGAGAGCTAAAGCAGAGGAGTCATTCATCTTGGAGACGGGGGAACGATCGTCGATCAAGGAAAGTTGTAACTGTTGCAACAGCGGCCCTATCCCGCCAGACTGTGGAAGCTCTTTCTGAGTTACAGTGCTACAAGCTCGCGGCGAGACTCCTGACGGCAAGTTGTAAGCCGGGTCGAAGAGGCTGTGAGGACGTGAGGACGAGAGTGTGGGAAAAAAAAAGAAAAACGCCCGGAGCCCCAGAACAAATCTCAAAACAACAAAATAACAAGTAAGCAGGCATGGCGCCGAAAGGCAGAGGCGCACGGAAAAATGTTGCTAATAATGTGAATAGTACTAGTGCTACTACAAATAATGCAGGCAGTGTTAACATAAATAATGCAACTATCGCTAGCGCCACGGCTACTACTAAGATCAGTACTAGCAGTAGTAATGTAAATTCATCTGGGGGCGCGTCTCTCTCCTCTAAGTTAACTGATACAGCACTTACAGTACTGAGCAGCGTTGAGACCGGCCTGGTCAGAGGTAATAGCGATATTGGTGTACAGTCTGCTGGCAACAACACTCAAATTACTTCTATAACGCCTGGCAATTTGGATGCCGCCAAAACACCGGTGCTACACGCGATCTTTATGAAAAAAAAAAGTGCTGCTATTAGTACAAGATCCACTCCAGGAGCGACAAGCGATGGCAGGGCTGATGTCAATGGCTTGGCCCCCTCTGAGCGCAGTATCCGGAAAGGAGAAGGGGGCACAAATGGGCAATGTACAACCACAGTGGACCTGGGAGACAAAGATTCTGCATTGTCTGAAGGCAAGTTTTATTCAATGCCAGATCTATCCGTTGTATCGGAGGACGACGGTAGCAGTCTGCAAGGTGAGTGGGGTGATGATGAAGTGGCACTCACAGATGAGGACGATCTGATAGAGGAATATGGAGACACGACACATCTACCCACACAGATTAGGGGATTGGCGGATCATCAGGACACGGCCCGGCGAAATCCTGAAACCGAAGGGGCCTCACAGGATAAGACTCCTCTTTTACAACCTCTCTGGGAGTAAGGAGAAAAGGAGTCTCTGCCGCAGGAGCATGAGCAGGACCAAGATCAAGGTGTTAATGGAGTAACTTTGGATCTAAAATATAAGAGCATTATGGCTCATCGAGCTGAAACTAAGGCTGAAAGTAACCGTACTCAGGGCGCAGTTCGGAAATTACAGAACACCATGCGGCGGATGGTTAAGTCTGTTAACGAACTTACCAAGCTGGTGACAGACACAGAGGAACGTATATCGAGTACTGAAGATGTACTTACTAAACATCAAACTGAGATAGAGACTCTACAGGCCACTAGAGAGGACATGGAGTGAAAAATGACGGATTTGGAAAACCGCGCACGGCATAATAATCTGCGTGTTCTTGGAATTCCAGAGCTGAAAGAAGGGAAAGACGCTCGAAAGTTTATAATCGAGACTTTTGCAGAAGCATTCCCAGAGCTAGCTGAATGGCAATGGGAGAAAGAGATCATCAGAGCGCATAGATATCCATTTGCACTGCGCAAGACTTATGGAGAGTCAAATGCCCTGGCAGGCTCTAAAGCTTTTCCACGAGCGATATTAATCTGTGTAAATAATTTTGTTCTGAGGAAAGCACTATATGATCTCGCTCGCCCTGATAAGCGACGTAAGGGCTCTGGGTGTGATTTTTTTGTTAGGCCGGATTATTGCTCAGCAACTGTGTCCTTAAGATGACAATTTCGATAACTATTTCAGCCATTTCAAGCCAAGGGTGCGCAGGTATTCCTTCTGAATCCTGCTAAACTTAAGGTGATCTATAAGAACCAATCTAAATATTTCACCACAGAATCTCAGGCGCAAGCATATCTGAAGTCTATTGACACTAAAGGTGGATCACCCTGAAAGTGGAAAAAGGGGGAAATAGGGGGAAAAAAGGGGGAAAAGGGAAAGGAGAAAGGTGTGTAGAAGGGAAAGGGAGAGGGAAGGGAGAGGAGGAGAGGAGAAGAAAAGGGGGAGAGGGAAAGGTAAAGAAAAAAAGAAAAAAAAGAATCCATAGTTAGTTATATATTATACCACTTTTACTGCATACTAGAGGTGAATTTGATAATAGAGGGAGGAGTGGCAGCATCAGCCTGCACCAATTCCATATTTATGGTTTTGCAATGATGTTGGAGTATTTGTGATCTGCTTCTTTTTTTTTTTTTCTCCTTTTGGAGGTTTTTTTTTTTTCCTCCTTTTTTTTTTTTTATTGAATGCAGAAAAGCTTGATTGTTTAAAAAGCAATATTCGAGTTTGATTAAGTATGGGATGTTGATGTAGAAGGTCAGATAATATGATCAGAAATATGTCGCTTGGGTAAAAACAGACCACAGATAAATATATGATAGGGCAACTGTCCTGGTAGATCCTCTGCTGAGGTGGATCTCGCACACTCGCATCATTAAGGACTATGTCCTTTTGCTCACAAGGGGTGGCTGGAGAGGGGAGGGGGAGGGGGAGGGTGAAAGGGAGGGTGGCCTCGATGTGGGGTCAGAGGGGTCGGGAGGGCCAGGGGGGGTCGGTTACGGTTAAAAAGGGAAAAACAGAGATCATGGGTATAATTTTTGCTGATTATATGGCAGTAATGCAGGACAGGGGGCAGAGTGTTTCTACTTCTTTTAGAGCTAAAGTAGATGTCAGCTAGAATGTTAAGAATAGGTACGCTAAATGTGAGAGGATTGAATGCTTTAAATAAAAGGCAACGAGTTGCACGGGAATTGCAGTGGCTTAACTGTAATATTATTGCTCTTCAAGAGACACATTTAGCATGGTCTAAACAAAAGTATTTAAGTGATCTAGGGTATAACATGTTGGTGTGCACCAAACAGTCTAGTACAACCCGTGGAGTGGCTATACTAGCAAGGAGAAATCTGGTTGACTGTGGACGAGTTTTAGAGGATAGTGCTGGTAGGTGGGCTATCACGGAATGTAATGTAGGAACTTCAAAATACACGGTCTGCTCCATCTATGGATCTAATTTTGACGAGGCAGAAGTCCTGGAATACCTGAATGTTGAGTTAGCAACTTGGACCGCTCCCGTAATTCTTTGTGGGGACTTGAACATTAATCTTTATTCTGGAGCATTAGGCAGTGAGCAATACAGATATGTAGGTAGGAAACCAAAGGTATTCAGGGCGTTAAGATCCTTGGTGAAAGCACATGGGTTAACAGATGCTTGGCCCTATCTTAGGAAGACTGATCCCGGATATACATTTTTTTCAGCTCCGCACCAAAAACTATATCGCTTAGATTACTTTCTAGTTACACATAAACTGCTCTGTGAAGCACAAATACAGGTTTATCCCCGAGTGACGTCTGATCACGGGCCAGTAGTGCTGTCAATTCGGATCGCATACCCACCCTGCAAACCCCGTGAATTCTCTTTTGATCGTAAGTTACTGCTGGATGTTAAATTCCAAGAATATATGAGTGAGTGGACTCGAGAGTTCTTTAATTCAAATAGGGGAAGCGCAAGGGATGGGATAGTATGGGATACGTTTAAAGCCGCTTTTAGGGGTGAGGTGCTTAGCTATGGACTGTATGCTCAAAAACAGATGCGAAAAAAGCTACAGGAGCTGTACCAGGATCTAGGCAAGGCCGAGGAGCTGTTGATTCAAGATATTGCTCATAACAGGGATACTTATGACACTTCAATCGTGGTGACGCGATTAAAGGCCAGGGTTAATAACCATTTGAGTAAGGAAGCAGCTAAGACCTATGAAATTAAGAGACAGATGCTATACGAGTATGGGGAGGCAAGTGGGAGGTGTTTAGCTCAAAGAGTGAGGACTAGGGAAGCTGCTCAGCGAATTAAAAGTATGAAAAATGAAGCTGGGCAATATGAAGAAACTGAGAGTGGAATGTTAGAAGTCTTTAGAAGTTTTTATTCCCGTTTATATACAGCAGAAGAATACGACAGTAATAGTGCTCTATCCTTTCTTGGGCAAAATGTCGGGCAAAAATTAGCTCATGGACTGGCAGATATATTGGAGGCCCCTATAGAGATGTTTGAATTAGAAGCGGCTATTAAAGCTTTACCAGCAGGAAAGGCTTCGGGTCCTGATAAGCTTCCGCTTGAAATATATAAATTCTTTTTTCAAGTCTTAAAACAGGACATGTTAGCTACATTTCGAACAGCCCAGAAAGGGGAGTATCCTATAACATGGGGTGAAGCGAGTATAGCAGTGTTTAGAAAAAAGGGAAAACCGCCGGATCTACCAGGCTCATATCGGCCTATATCATTATTAAACACAGATGGGAAAGTATACTCTAAGATCCTAGCTAGCAGATTATCAGAAGTGATAACCCCTCTGGTTTCTATCTTTCAGCATGGGTTCATCCCAAAGCGTGGCACAACCGATCATGTTAATCGGGTGATCACTCTAATTGACCATGCAAATGCGTCGGGGAGTCCACGGAGTCTCATATTATTAGACGCAGAGAAGGCCTTCGACCAAGTATCGTGGGCCTTCCTATGGGATCTGTTGAAATTTCAGGGATTTGGGCCAAATTTTATCAAATCGATACAGGTGCTTTATCAACAACCTAGTGCACGGATTAACGTAATGGGGCTTCAATCTGCAGCGGTACCAATACAACGCGGGACCAGGCAGGGATGCCCATGCTCTCCATTGCTGTTCGATTTGTATATAGACCCCTTTTTAAAAACGATTGAGCGAAGTAGCAGGGTACCTCCAGCCAGGATACAATCACAGCAGTACCGTGTATTGGCGTACGCTGACGATGTAGCCATGCTTTCACCAAGAACATCTATGGCTATGCCCGAAATTGAAAATCTGGCAAGGACATATGGAGCGGTATCGGGATATAAATTAAACACCGCTAAGACTCAAATATTGTGTATTAATATTAAGTCTTATGATGATCCACGAGTCTTAGACGAGGTTACTTATTTGGGAGTGCAGATTTGTGCTGGAGCCTCCACTACGGTAGAGGTCAACTGGCAGAAGCTGATGCATGGGGTCCGTAAACAATTGGATCAACTAGAATGTTTACATTTGACATTGGTTGGTAGATGCAACAGCTTGAAAATGATGGTACTACCTAAGGTGCTGTATCTTTACCGATGTCTACCATTAGAGATTACCTCCACACTTATTTCACAATTGCAAGCAATATGTATGAGGTTCATGTGGTCCCAGGGGAAGGAGCGCCGGGCCAAGAAGTATATGATGCTGCCTAGGGCAGTGGGTGGCTGGGCAGTCCCTGATTTCCTTTTGTACTATTATGTATGTATGCTGCAGCGAATTAATATTTTATTAACCGGTCAGGGACCTACGGAGCCAGCACTGCAACCTTCCATATATTCTCTGCTATTGGGGACCGAAGCTAGGAACCGTCTTTTCATTGACATAGATTGGAACTATTACAAACGCACTAGGTTTAAGGTGATTGCTGCTGCGTATAAGGTCTGGAAGGCAATAAGGAAACAATATAATATTCGAAATGTGTCTATTTATACCCCTTTAACTGCACCGTTACTGCATCCCAGTATATGCTGGGATCATATAGTGGTTAATTGGCGTTTAAGAGGTCTAATAACAGTGGGCGATGTATATACATCAGATGGCCTAAATTCTTTCTCCCAATTGAAGAAACAATATCAGCTAACTAACTCGCATTTCTTTAAGTATTTGCAGATACGTGAGCAGTTTCTTAAATTGAACATTATGAATGTGTCTAATCCCCTTATTGAGGCACATAAACAGCGCGCTCGTATAGGGGTATTATATAATATAATTATTGAGACAATGTCTAATGACTTGGAAGTTCATTGCACGAGATGGGGAGAAAGATTGGGGTCCCCGGAAGTACCGTTGGAACTCTCGATTGAATTGGCTAGCCGTTTATTTATGTCTGCCAATCTCAAGGCACAACATTATAAGACTTTGTTCTATCTTTATCGCACGCCTGATAAAATTGCAAAGTGGGGAGGAGATCTAGATGGAAAGTGTTTCAGATGTAATACTCTACATGCTGATGTAGCACATATTTTTGGTTTTTGCGTTAAATTATCAGAATTGCTTAGACATATAAACAGGTTTTTATCTGAGATTCTTGGTGCTCCTATACAATTGTCAGTCAGTGAGATTTTGCTGGGCATAGACGCTGGAGGTGGGCGCACAGACCTTAGTAATGAAGTTAGGTATCTGATATTCATGGCAGCAGCAGTGCTCAGGATGTGCATTACATCAGCGTGGCTACAAACTGAGGCTCCCACATTTGAGACGTGGAGAACTCGTTTTTTGTTCACGTATAATATGGAACACAATCTGTATATCCTCAAGGGGAGGCGGAAAAAGGCATTGGGGCAGCTAATATGGGGCGCCGTGAGTGTATTTATGGATATGTAGGATCCAGGTCTTAAGCGGATTAGCGTACCTATTACCCATCTTATATTATATAGGATATAATCGAGGTGGTTTTTTTGCTTTCTTTGACATTGTTTGTAACGAACGACATAAAGAATTATTCTATGTGTTAATAGTGTAAGGTCTCTTTTAGTTTGAAATCTACCTTATATTATTGTAAGTCAAACTCTGTGAATTGTTCTCGTACTGCATAATTAACTGAATGTTGGGTTATGTCTCTTTTTTGTTTGTACCCATGATCTCCACTCAATAAAGAAATTAATAAAAAAAAAAAATGAGGACAGCCAGTTACTCTTTGCATTTTGGTTTGGCAGCCGTGGTTTGTCATGGTGCCGCTTCCCACAAGGGTATACGGAGAGTCCATCAATTTTCAACCAGATCCTTAGAAAGAATACGGAATCTCTGATCATGCCTTATAACGCAGGTCTGGTCCAATATATTGACAATCTGTTGATTGTGTCAAATTTACAGGAAGATTGTAAGACAAATACCATTGTCCAATTGAACCAATTAGCTGAGAATGGACATAAAGTGTCCCCAGATAAGTTGCAGAACTGCAATAAAGAAGTTTATTATCTTGGACATCACATTGAGAAGGGAGCAAGGAAGGTGTCTCAAGGAAGATTATCAGCTCTTATGAGAATAAATCCGCCAACCACGCATAGAAAAATCAGGATGTTCTTGGGAATGGTGGGCTATTGTCTTCAAAGTATTCCCAACTTTTCCTTAGAGGTCAAGCCTTCACAGAGGCTGACACACAAGGATGTGGCTGAACAGGTCCCTGGGATGTCGTCTGCGTGAAAGCTTTCCTAGAGTTGAGAGAAAGTCTCTGACATGCCCCGGCACAAGGAAAGCTTAATGACAACAAAGTGTTTCCCTCTTCCTCATCTGCAGTGGGAGGGACGGCTGTGCTCTCTGTGCTTACAGAGTTACATGGTAACAGTCAAAGGCCAGTAGCTAACTTTTCTGCTACACTTGACTCAGTAGCTGCAGCACTGCAAGGTTGTCTCAAAGTTGTAGCTGCCGTGGGTGTCAGCATTGTGAAAGTATTGTCATGGGTCATCCACTAATATTTCATGTGCCCCATTCTGTGGTAATATTGCTAACCCATGCCTGTACCTCACCAACAGTTATCTGACCCAGTATGAACAAGTCCTACTGTCAGCAGACAATGTCACCCTTAAGAGATGTATCACTCTAAATACTGCTGATTTGTTGCCCTTTGTTGGAAATGATGTTGATGAAAATGAAGTTGAACATGACTGTCTTAGTGTTACTGAACTGTGCACTAAGCCATGGCCAGATATATTGGATAAGCCCCTACTTGAATCTGATCATATGCTGTTTGTTGATGACTCCTGTTTGCAAGGCCACAGAGGAAGTCTGAGAGCTGCTTATGCTATGTGTACAGTCATGGGTGTGGTTGAAGCCTCCTGTCTTCAAGGAATGTTTTCAGCACAAGTGGCCGAGCTGTTTGCTCTTACAAGAGCATGCTGTGTTTCAGACCAGCAGAAAGTGACTATTATCACTGATAGTAAGTATGGCCTCAGAGTCGTGCATGACTTCATGCAGCTCTCTTCACAATGAGGTGTCATGAGCTCTTCAGGTTCTCCCATTTGTAATGGGGAACATGTAAAGAACCTGCTTGAGGCATTGCAAAAGCCGGTCCAGACTGTGCTTGTGAAATGCTCTGCACGCCACACTAAAAATGACTATGTGACAGTGGGCGATAGGTACATTGGTGAGATCATCAGTTATTGTGCCGGCAATGTTTGCACTTTCAATGGTGAATTTGTAAATGAGGATGCCGATCAGACCAATTACAATTTCTTATCAACAGTAGCCGATACATGGTATGAGGTTATTAGGTTGCAGGAAGAAGTGTCAGAAGCAGACCAGCAAGGATGGGCCAAATCAGGTTGTGCATAAGAGGAAATGACATTTGGGTTTCAGCAGATGGAAGGCCTGTGTTTGAAGGTATTAACATGGAGCAGCACAGGTAGGAAGGGATGCCATGGTCAGATTGTTAGGCAGACTTGGCTTAACAGATTAATGTAGGGAGAAGAACTGCATCAACACTAGGTAGATCAGGTGTTCCATTCAACAGGATACAACTGGTCTTTATCGAAATGCCTGTGTGAAATGGACAGAGATATGTCCTGGAGATTGTGTGCATCTTGTCAAGTTGGGTTGATGCTTACCCAACTAGAAGATATGACAGTTTCTCAGTAGCTACGTTAATGTTGAGGAAGCTGATAATGTTTTGGATTCCTGACTTCTATGGAATCAGATAGGGGAACACATTTCAATAATGAGATCCTGAAGATGCCATGCGGAGCATTAAAAGTGGAGCAATAACTACATTGCAGTTACCAACCTAAGGCTTCAGGTATCATGGAACAGGTGAATGGAACTCTGAAGTCCAGACTGGCTAAAGTGTGTGCTTTCACATCTCTGAAATGGCCTGATGCATTGCCCCTTGTATTGATGAGTTTACGCAGGATTTCTGACAGGAGGACAAGATTGTCCCCCATGAGATAATCATGGGCAGAACAATGAGACTGCCAACTGTGCCTGAAAATCCTCTTGTTAACATTACAGATGACAAGATTCTTGATCACTGCAAAGGACTGCATTCTGTGTCTCATCGGGTTGGAGAAGCTCATCAGGAGCAGTGTCATTACCTCAGTCCCGGTGACTGGGTGGTTGTTAAAAAAAGACATGAGAAAGAACTGATTGGAACCTCATTGGTGTGGGCCTTGCCACGTTCTCCTAGTCGCCACAACAGCTGTCAAGTTGGGTTTCTAGCCCAACTGGATGCATGCAGCCCATACTAGCAGAGTTCAGTGACCCCTTAATAATAGAACAGCACCTCTCCATGAAGGGCCGGTAGGACCAGAGCAACAGAGGGAGCAGGTCAGTCAAGCTGTTGGGGATCAGCGAGAAAGTGGAACAGCACATGCTCAGGCTGAGGTAGGTCTTGATGAGTCAACAGTTGAAGTTGAAACAAGGGAGTCTCGTCACGTGGTGTTGACAGTGCCAGATTCCGACCCTGGTGAAGGGCCTAGTGCAGTGTAATCTCGAGTGGTGACTGAAGACCGGTGGCCAAGAAGGCAAGAGAGAAGGAAACAGAGTTTGACTGCAGAACGCATGCCTCCAGCCATTTCAGAAGAAACAGAAGAATCAGGCAAAAGTGACTGTGAAGAAGTAGAAGGGAATGCATTAAGGAGATCAAGGAGAGCTACAGTACCCTGTCTAAAGTACACCTCACCTGAATGGGCATGTTTTATTGCCAATGACTGGAAAGGAAGGAGAATTCTGGAACTTTTGCTATAACAGTCCAGATTCATGTAAGCCTCCTTGAACAGAATGTTGTGACTGAATTACATTTCAGATTTACTTTGCCATAAAATCAGCTAACACAGCTTTTGATTGACTAACTATTACCTGAACATTGAACTGCGAACTATTAGAAACATTGAAACAGAATTTTGTAGGAGATAAAAATACCTAGGCAACAGTTTGCTGAAGAAGCGCAAGGTTGTCATTTAAAGGAACATGGAGTAGGGGTAAAGAAGGCTTACAAAATAATAATAAATAATAATCTATATTAATACAAAATAATAATTAATAATGTAACTAAAGAAGGAGATAGCATTTCATTGCACAAACTTTATTTTACCAAGTTTGCATAGGTGGAACTTGACAGAGAAGATTCTGCAGCTGCTACGTTCCACCCAACTGTCTCATTTTTGAGAAGTCATGGAGCCTAAAAATAGTAGTAGACATAGATGCATTCTAACAGGAGTGTTAGTTGTTGTCACTATAATATTAATTACTTTGCTTCTAGGATTGATCCTACCTACACCTTCTAGTCAGGAGAGGTTAGATCCACAATTGTTCCTAAAGCACCATTTCCTACTGACAATAGTTTGCCTCTATTTGATTAGAAAGACTTATATGTAGATACATCTAAATGAGATAAATTCACTGAATGCTTACTCCAAGTTGCTTCATGAGTATGTTGACATTATGGATGCTAGGGAATGTCATGTATGTAAAAAATTGCCTGCTTCTACTACAGAGGGTATTACATATCATCCTCTTACTCTAACTTATGATATGTCCTGTACTTTGTTGATGAGTATTGTCTATGGCATGAGTCATTTCCAATATTATTTTATGAATTATGATTTAGCTTTTTCAGAAGCATTTGAATTATCAACTTGATACTAAACACTGGAGACTATTGGATATTTCTTTAAACCTACCATGACATTAGACACTGCTGATTCTCATAGACACAAGTTAACTTGTACAGATGCTGAGAAGCAATTTGTGGATTCAGTGGAGGACAGGAGGAGAAGTATAATGGATAGATCAGCAAATCATACAAATGCACCTAATTGGGGGAAAGAAGAGATTGAGCATAAAGTAGCAGGAAATACAGCAGCACTAACATTAGACTGGCAACACTAAGGGAAAGTGTGAGTATATTCTTGAGATACAGGTTAGACACACATTTTGGGGAAGGGGGTAAATTCAATCACATTTTTGAAACCCGTGAAAATTGTATTTAGAGGGAGAGGATCTAATTATTTCTGGAGTTTTCTACATCTATGGGAAAAAGGCCTGTTATAGGTCTCTCAGGAGATAGTATGGTACATGTTATATGGGGATAGTTTTAAAAAAAAATCTATCATGTGGGACATCTTGATGATTCAGCAGGAGGAGAACATACCAGATTCAAATAAAGAGCCAGTGCTAGTGAACATGCTGGAGACATCTTTGGTGCATCTGTAGGAGTAATACTGAATTTTCATAAGATTAGAAAGTTGTTTACTGTGGTTGACAAGCTGTCTACTAATACACCTGAAACAGTTTTTGTAATAGATATTAAAATGGTAGCAAAAAGGTCCGTGGTTTTGCAGAACAGGCTTGCATTAGATGTTCTTCTTCCAAAGGAGTGTGGCGTCTGCAGGATTTTAAAGTTCAGCAGTGCTGCACCTACATCCCTAACAATATTAAACATTTGAATTAGTATAGGTTATGTAATGTTATATAAAATTTGTAAAGCACAGTTACACTCCGAGGAACATCATGGTGCTATGCGAGGCCCTACATAAACAAACATACCATAACTCAAAACTCAGACGATTGAGAGGAATAGAGCATGAGGAGCATTAAAAATCATGTTTTTCAGGGCTTTCCTGAAGTAAGTCTCTGTTAGAATGAAACGAAGATGACCAGGAAGAAGGTTCCAGGCTTTGGTCCCTAGGACCATCACTGATTTTCCATGCTTAGTTATACACCTAAAGTTAGGGGGCTTAAGGAGGTTCGCGAACGAAGACCTGAGAAGGAGTTGCGTCACATAGGGAGTGAACCTGGAACTAAGGTATTTTGGTCCTGAAGAACGGAAAGCTCTGTAGGCAATTACCAGGCTCTTGAAAAGGACTCTTTTGTGGATGGGAAGCCAGTGTAATGAACTTAAAGCATCTGAGGCGCTTCGTGGCCATTTTAAGACTAGCCGTATGGCTGCATGTTGGACCAACTGTAGTTTGTTTAGGACAGACATGTTGGTCCGTGTCTGTAAGCTGTTGCATTAATCTAATCTTGATTCAATTAGGGCTACTGCCACTGCCTTTCTGGCTGTGCAGGGGAGTATATCAAGGAACTTTTTAAAAGACATTATCAGGAGAAAGCAGGTACCTGCCAACACTAAAGATTGCTGAAGAAAAGATAGTAATAAATCAAATTTACTCGCAAATTCTTTACCACATTCACTCTGTTGGGAGTAAGTTGGATATATTTGGGCCACCATAAGCTGAGAGAGAAAGTATTGACTATTCCTAATGGCATAATCTGAATTTTTTGCATGTTACACTTCAGATGATTCACTTCCATCCAGTGGAATACTGATGTGAGACACCGAAGTGTTTGTCTAACACCAAAATTAGATGTGTGTCATCAGCATTCGAGATAGTCTCAATGGGGAAAGATGATATCAGGCTAATGAGAGGAGCCATATAAACATTAAATAGCACTGGACTTAGAGAAGATCCTTGTGGAACCCTGGTAAACATGGGTGGTTCTGCTGGCTAGCAGTGGCCAAGAGTGACAACTTGTCTGCAGTTAAACAAAAAAGATTTTAGTAAGGCCAAGGCCAGATGAGAGATGCCAAATGTTTTGAGACGGTCCAGCAGAATGTCATATAATCAGCACAGCATTTGTTCCCTGATCTAAGGCGAACATGTAGGTTTACGCAGTGTAGAGTAATGCCGATTCTGTTGAATGCTTGGGTCAGAAGCCTGATTGTCTAGGATGTAGAAGATAAGCCTCTTCTACATAAGAGATCAGTTGAATATTGACTAATTTCTCAGGGAAATCTTTGCAGGGAAATTAGAGAGAGTGGTAGGATCGGCTAGTTGTTTTTTCTGAAGAGGTTTAACTGCCGTCATTTTCCATTCCATGGGTACTTCCACTCGTGAGAGAGAGGAATTTATTATCTTATTTATAACTGGATTAGTGATGTCAATAATAGCATGCAATACCTCTGGGGGGCAGGGGTCAAATGGAGACCCTGATTTACAGGAGGGAATGGCGAGGCGTGACTTTTCTAAGCTAATAGTTTGAAAAGATTGGAGGGTCAGACTATCACCACCATAGTTAGAAGATACCTCTGTGGGCAATGAAAGGGTTTTTTTAAAATCTTTTTGTAAGATTTGAACTTTCTTTTAAAAAAAAATCAGCAATTCGATCACAGAGTATCTGTGAAGGTGGTATCTCTAGTTCGAATAATTTAGGGTGGGTGATATAATTCACTATTTTAAAAAAGGTTTTTGATCTGATTCGGCAAGCCTGAGTAAATTAGTAAAGTAGGATTTCTTTTCAACTTTAATCTGTTGGTGATCATTTTTAGGAGCCATTTTGAACAGAGTTAGTTCTTCTTGTGTGTAGCTTCTGCACCATCTGCGTACTAATTATTTACAATGTGTGTGTGGTTCTCTCAGCTTTTGGATATACCAGGGGACAGAAGGTTTCTTGAAGGAATTCTTATTCAGAGGAACTGGCGAGGCCAAGCTATTGCTGAGATAAGACATCCATAAATTAAAATGCTGGGTGTCTAATGATAGATCCCCTGTCAGAGTGGGCCTACAGGCAGAAGCTTCTACACTGAGATCTGGGGAAGCTAAAATGTTATGCTATTTGCGCGTAGATTTGTGAATGTCCAAGGTAGAACCATGAGAATATTAGTGCAGTGGCACTGAATTTCAAAAGGGTATGTACATGTGACCAGACCAAGTTAAAATAATGGTGAAGTTGACTTTTAAGGTTGTAAGATTAGAGCAAATACCATCAAGCGTATGTCCCGCACTGTACGTGAAAGGCCTGCAATGACTATTAGTACTAAGAACATGACTGATCTGAACAAAGATTTGAGGGGGTTAGAAGCAACAAGTACATGGGAAGCAATAAGGAATCGATTTACTGCTGTAGGCAGATGTTTTGGAAACTTATAGAGTGGAATTGTAGGTAGCCTCTTGAAACCCCAGGGGATAATTGCTCTTTGTGCAATACTCCTGTTTGTGATCTATAAGGGATACCAAAGATCAAAGGTGAAGAGGAGGGTGAAAAAAAGAGAACAGACATAGAATTATGAGGCAAACAGTGCAGATATTATGATGATATCAAATGTCAGGAGGAGTCCAGAGTAAAGTTTCTGAAGCCCAGGAAATTGTGACTGGTCTATCTGATATAGAGGTATTGATGTAATGGCTAGATTTGCCATCTGAGGGGAAATTGGAGCAGTTTAATTTTAGCTCCTCTTTATTTACATATACTCGACAATATATACACTGTGTGCTCTAACATTGTTAAAATGAACTGCAACAAGTACTACCTGTTGGAAACCAAGTGAACATTAGAAACGTATTACTTCAAGAAACTAGAGCTCTATTATATACGTGTCCGCCAATGTTTTCATAAATAATATGTAACATGTAGTTCTCATTCATTTTTACATCTCCATATTCTAAATTTAATCACATCTACTGAAAATATAACAAGTAGGATACTGAATTGTTAATAACAGTTCCATTTATTTGTAGCTGTATGTGCACTTATAGTCACATTTTAAATTGTGCACATTTAATTTGAAGGGTAACGTTATCTTGACAAGGCCTGCATCTATTTTAACTTGAAGCTGTCTTTTCCCATTCTGCTTACTATTACCCTTCTTTTCCAGGTGTCGTCTTGTAACTTCATTAGTAAGCGTTAGGAAGAAAATGTATTAGTGATAGTATGGCTGGGAAATAAATCTTGGCAAGAACATGACGGTCTAACATATTACAACAAAGCCTTCTACACAGCCTCTAGTAGGAGTGGCGAGTTGTCCAGGTTTGAGGAACGGCTGCCCAGGTGAAACACCGAGAATTGGAAGCCATGTTGCAAAGCAACTGAACACTGTTTATTCATTGGATGTTGGTGATATGATCAAGAAAAAAACATCTGAATCTCACGTTTTTCCAGTGTTCAAATAGTACATGGTAGTGCAGATTCCCTTTGTACTTTGAGAGGTACAGACTTCTCTGCTTTCCTGATTCTTTCCTGAGTTTGGCTTTATGCTAACACGTATTTCCTTTTAGAAAACCTTTACAGAAGTTTCTGCAATGCTGACAACTTCCTAACCTTCCAAATCGTGCTACATTTTCCAGATTCCCTAGAGACCCAGATGATTTCAACTGCTTAAAACTCTATTTGGACTTTAAAGCTTATTCATGCTTCATGAGGAGATTCGGAGTTTCCTTAAGGAACACCAAATTTTATTTTTAACCATCTGTGTCTTTGGGATAGCGTCTGTTTCATGCCCTCTACTACAAAGGCTAAACTTATTTCAAAATCAGAACTTGTCTATTGTAATTCTGTATCTCATTGATATTATCATGACTTGCATAAATTCTGGACTATTTACAAATTGGAAATAAATCTACTAAGCTTTATCCTTCGATTCTTAGCCTTCTTTGGGTAGCCAAATTGGTTGCACAGATGTTAATTTGTTTGATTACATGTTTATTCCCTTTTTGCCTCAATCACCCCAATATGGTCTAAGGTAGAAAAAAAAGTGGGAGCAGTCGAAATTCACTCCAGAAGTGCTGGTCTCATTGAAGATCTTTACTAAAGAAAACACAACATGAAAAATGGAGAAGCAAAGAAATAAAAGGAAACCAATAAAAGTAGAAATGGGTAAACTAAGTGATTGTCCCACCAGCCCTGGCAGTGAAATTAATTTTTTTTGAGGCAGATGTGATCAGGCAGTTAGCCACCTTTCAGAGAACAATAGAGGCACTGGCTGAAATCGCTAGACCCATTAAGTAATACCTGTCATAAGCAAAATGTAAATGATACTCGAACAGACCAATGGAGGAAGAGAGCTGACCTAAAACTTCTCTTACTATGTATCTCTAGGTGTAGGTATATTTGTATTTTATCAAGAGTAGGTTTGCACAGATTATCACTGAGTAAAACATCTACCACCCGGGGTTGTCAGCAGGAATAAACTAATTTCAAAACCTAAAATAATCTGTGAGATTTGATGCAACATAATACCTGTCTGCATGCTTCAACATGATGTGTAACAATCCAATGTCAAAAGCCAATTGGCTTTAGCATATGCTTTAAATGATAAATGAGCTAGGCCACTGCCTTTCTTGTCATTTTTTATAAAAAACAGATCAGGCCTATGATAACTGTTTTTGTCCCAGTTGTTAATTATCACATTTTTCTAAAAAATGTTTTTTTGGGTAGAAATAAATTCTCAATAGTTAAGTCAACCCTAACCACTGTGTTACGTTCTGAATCCCAAGTTTGTGCTTCCCAAGACCAAGCACTCTTACAAAATGCCTACCGGAATGGATGACATGTGAATCCTACAACTTGTAGTCCCCTTTTACTTATCTAACAATTTGTATACACTAATTTACACATGTATGATTCATTGTCTCTGTATGTTTGTGATTTGAAATGCTTCAACACCCTACACTTGTATGAGAGGTGCTGTAAAACAAATGAAATAGATGTGAGTTAGGGGCTATGGAGAGATTAGAGGCAATGTTGGAGGGTGATAGTGAGGGAATCACTGAAAACCCCTAATTAAGATAACCATTTCCTGGTGTACTGTAAGGTCATCATTTACTATGCTTTAAAAACAAATACAATTGAATAGAAAATGAAAACCATTGTAGAATGGACAATTTATGTAATTTGTGCACACATTTTCTTGGGTAGAGAACCCCCCCAAGCTCCTTTGTAGTGGCCAGGCTCGCTTGTTGGGCTCAATCACTATGCACTATATGGGGGCTGTTGTGAAACATTTTGCCAGGGCTGCTTTAATTTCCCAGTCCTGCCCTGAGGGAGGCGTGTTGGGAGGGGTAAAAAAGATGCTGCAAATATTTTAACTACATGGGTTTGCAGAGGAGGCAGGAGACTCCAAAACCTTTGCCTAGTGTTGTAATCACCGATATTCCAATCAACAAAATACCTGTCTATACAATTTAACACAGTGTATTAACAATCTACACTCAAAAGTCTGTTGGCGTTAACATCTGGTTTTCGCAATAAATAAGACAGAAAAACAGCATTTGTCATAACTTTTATGATAAACACAGCAGACCTATCATCTCTGGCATAACAATTGCCAGTGAACCAATAGGCCCTACATGTCATATCCTACATATCAAGAATACAGTATTAAGCATAAGCTTTTCCAGAAACCAATCATCATTTATACAGTATAATATTTGAAAATATGACCCAATTACAGTTGGCAAAAGAATATATAATCCCTCCTAAGAGGGCCTAAAAAGATTATCACAGCACAAATCTTTTAGCCCCGGAGTTGTCAGACGGATGACAAACATTACATTCAACCATAATCAGTGAGCATTTTCAATTTATTGTGATTTGAGATATTCATGGTTTTGTGAACTAATACAAACCACCAAGTTGGCCTAAAAATGCTCAGAGATTGCAGGAAAACAAATACTTGTTTACAGGATTTGACACAGTGTAATACTTCATAATAAACAGGCCAGATCTATAATGTCTGAAATTACTTTGCCCATTGAACCAATTGCACTATTACCTTTATCGTTGGCTTGTCACCATAATCACTAAAACCTAATGTAATGCCCATAAAGTTTCCTATAACGCAACAATAAAGCATAAAGTCATACAATTACAAATATATACAAAATTACAGTTGGTGAAAAAGCCACCTTACAGGTGAGGGAACATGGTGGCTTGCTAATGGGCCAGCCGCGAGCCTTCGTACCTCCGTCACGTTGAGTCTTACTCTGCCTATGGCGTCCTGTGGTTTCTTCCTGTGCAGCCTCCGCCGGCTTTCCTGAGCCCCCTTCCATGTCTTCTTTTGCTGCTATAGAAGCCACAGTTGGTGCCTCTCCCGGCAGTTCGAAGGGGGGTTCCCAGTGCCTTCACGCTGCCTCAGAGCTCCGACAGGACCGTCGAGTGGCAGCTCGGATCTGTTTCCAGGGCACCGGGGGAAGAGTCAGCATTTTCCTCCCAGCGCCTAATGCTTTTCCATACAGCACGAAGATAGAGGTGGTGAAAAGGGGACAGTTTTTTACATCTATGACCCCCAAAAAAGGATCAAAACCTCACTTTTCCAGGAAGATGGAAATATCCTCCAAAAAGATATTTGACCTGGCAGCTCGTACTTTTAGTAAGGAGGAGACAACAACTGCTGTAGAAGGGCACCCAGCCGACTCCTGTACTGTTTCCTCCACCCAAAAAACAGGTAAAAACAGATATACCCTAAGGAATGCAAAGTTTGGGGGGCCAGCTACAGTACAGCAGGGTTGATCAGAAACCCCTCAGCACAACTATTTCTCTGGGGGTAAGTCTGGAAGGTGCCCAGAACCAAAACCGTTCGCAAGGAGTTACCCATAAGACTTCTAAAAGAGGCACAAAACCCGTGGTATCCTCTACCAGCGTTTCGGGAGACAAAGTAAAAATCACCACTTCACTGAGGTCATACTTTAAGATTAGCAGCATAGAAGGGCCACAGTCTAATCGTATCAGTACCAAGACAATTGAGCCCCCCACATTTCCCACCGAGATGGAGCCATTAATGCCCTCACAGAACACATCTCAGGTCCTACATTTTAATAACCACTTCTCTCCCATTGCGAATGACAAGCGTATTAATAACCCCCGTGGACAGCCCTATAGTTACCAACCGAGGTAGGAGAAGGAGGCACTTCTAATAACATTGAAATCATAGGGGAAAAGACAGGGAGAGACCAGAGCTTAGAGGGAGCAAGTTCGCCAGGAAAAGAAAACAAAACTTTAAATATGGACATCACTCAGATTCTCCTCTCTCTATTAAATGACATCAAAGAGAAATTCGCTATTTCAGAGCAGAATCAAGCCAAAATTCAAGAAGCATGTGAGGGTTTAGAGGAAAAGTTGGTCATCATCATGGAGAGACTTCATATTGTGGAAGCCTCCCTGGGGACCTTGCAAAAGGAAGTAAAGAGTAACCAGAGGAGATATTAGCAATAAAAGCAGGAGAAAAGGAGCTGAGAGACAAACTTAAAGCGTTGAAAATAACTCTAGGAGAAATAATTTAAAGATCCTGAGTATTCCTGAAGGCACCGAGGGCGGAAATCTAAAGGACTTTGTAGTAGATTTACTCAAAGAATACTTTCCAGAAGTGGCAAAATTAGACTTAGAAAATGATAACCTAGAGGGCTCATTGTGATTCTTTTAGAAGAATTCCGGAAAAAGGTAAGCCTGGGAAAATTCTGATAGTTTTTCATACTCACACAATCAAACAACTAATCCACACAGCCGCACTCAGGGGTAAATATTTTAAAAAACAGGATTGGTCCTTTACGATAAAATCAGATATTTTCAAAGCAACTCAAACTCGCCAATGGGAATGGGGAAGGCACATTCAGGATTTGAAGACTCTAGGGGCAACAGCAAGAGAGGTACCTGAGGTTGAAAATCTTATTGCTCTGATTAAGTCTCACAAAAACTCATAAAAATGTTTAGCTTACTATACAGGTTGGAGGTACGAAGCTCTGATAGGGTGTGTTGGAATACCCAGTTTGGATAAAGGAAGGGTTCCCTAGGGTGGGAGGGAAGGATGGGACTCAGGCAATTTCACACATTCTAGTCTATTTGAGCACAGGGTAGGAAGCATTTAGGGGAAAAAACAAAGAAATATGGTCCTCATTGGTGCAAAGGAAAAGAATACTAGCATGGAGAGGGTGGTCTGAAGACTATCACAGAGAGAGAAAATGGGAAAGATTGGTCTGTAGCGTTAAAACACTCTCTTGGAATGTCAACGGCATAAGGGTATATTCTAGACGAAGGAAGATTTTGGAATTTCTCAGACTCTCTCATAATGATGTCATATTACTACAGGAGACACAGTTATGACAGGAAGAGTGGCAGGGAGAGCTAGAGAGGAATAGATGGATGACCCAACTTGTATGGAAAAATCAGTCCTGTAATGTGAAGGGGGTGGCAGTGCTATACAAGAAATCTGCTCAAACCAGGGTGGAGGGCTTTGTGGCCGATTCAAGGAGTAGATGGCTAATAAGCTATGCTAAAATTCATAATAAAGGTTATGCATTTGTGGCTTATTATGGCCCAAATACGGATGACCCCTCACCACTTAGGGAATTATACCAACAGCTTCTTGAAACAAAATATCACATAATTATGGGAGGAGATTTCAATACATTGCTTGATCCAATGCTGGATAAATCTACAGCCAGACTAGCAGTGCATTCTCCTAAAAGGAGGGATTACATTCACTACTTGATAAGAAATTTAGCTTTGGTAGATATCCGGAGATTGAAAGCAGCAGGACAGGTGAGAGGGTATACCTTTCAGAATAAAAGGTTGTCTCTCTCTTGTAGAATTGGTTTCTTCCTTACTGATCGGAAACGTAATAACAACATTATTAGTGTAGCATACCAACCGTCATATTTATCTGATCATACAGTGGTTAAGTTAGAGATGTCAGTTGAGGCTCCTCTAGTACAGACAAGGTGGACTCTGCACAGAACCCTGTTAGGGGACCCAGAAATAATAAAAACTCTGAAAAACAATACAGTTTTCTTCTCTATACAAAATGAACATTACGCCCTACCACAAATTGTTTGAGGTGCTTAGAAAGCGTATCTCCGTGGGAAATTAGTTAGTATGGCAGCGTATAAGAGAAAGGCTGGGAAGAACAAAGTAAGGGAATACGAACGGTCCATTGAAGAAATACTGGGAGAATTAGTAGATAGTGAGTCTATGTAGGATTCCATAAACATGGCGCTACAAAATAAACTGAGAGAAGCAAAGGAGATCTTATCAGATTATTTGAAAGGGTTAGTGAAACAGAGATGGGAGGTTAGCAGGTTGGCGAACCATGAATATGGGGAAGGCTGTAGAAAGATGCCAGCATGGAAGGCGGGACAAGACTTTGTTAGAAATTAGATAAAGGAAGTAATAAACAATAAAACAAAAAGAAAATGCACGGAAGACAGATCAATTGGGGAAGCTTTTTTGGGGTTCTTCCAAGATTTATATACCGATGATGTTGAAGTGACACAATCAGAAATAAGAGAATGGTTAAATCAGGACAAACTCCCCTTCCTAGATATTACACAGCAGACAGCTTTCAATTAGGAGATCACCACGTTAGAAATAGATAGCATCATTATTAACTTAAAAAATGGGAAAGCACCAGGCCCTGACAGCCTACCCAATGAAGTATACAAAGTTTTGAAAGAGGAAATCACCACCTTCCTCGCTGGCTTACTCAATAATATATACACACAGCAAGCTCCCCTTCCGCCTACATGGAATGACGTAGTGATCACCTTAATGCTCAAACCTGATAAAGATCCTAAAAAATGTGAATACTACAGGCCAATCTCTCTGCTTAATACAGACTATAAAATCTATTCACAGACTCTGGCCAAAAGGTTGTACATGTGCTGGGAGAGATTATAGATATAAACCAGAATGGCTTCATGAAGGGAAGGCAGCTTTCTGATTTAAGTCAGGACCTGGTGTGTGCAATTGATGTAGCCGCTTTTGTGGGTTCCCCGTTATCTGTCATAATGGTAGACGCCATCAAGGCCTTTAATAGAGTTAGTCGGCCCTATTTTTAAGAAGTAATGGAACAAAATGGTCTGGGTGATAATTTATAAATTATATATTATGTTCCTACAGCAAAGATACTGGTTAACGGCTCTGTAACTCCTTGCTTCCGGATAAACAGGGGAACCCATCAAGGCTGTCCCCTCTCGCCGCTATTGTTTGATCTATATATAGAGCCTCCTGCAAGGAAAATAAGAGCAGACAAAGAATCCCTCTATGTTTATACTGGGATTGGTATAAAAAGGAGGCTCTAAATGCAGATGACTTATTAGTCTACACAAGTAATCTGGAAACATCATTGCCAGTAATTATGGAACTAGCGGACAATTTTGGGAGAATATCGGGATATCTAGTCAATGAAGATAAGACTGAGACTATGACATGGAATAAATCCATCTCAAGTCACCTCAAGTATTTAGATAAGAGTGATTAGATATCTACGAATACAAGTGATGAAGGCTCTGGATAAAATAGCACATATCAACTTTAGTAGACTTATGCGGGAGACTTTAATAACATTTGCAAAGCTGGGATTACCTCTCGATTTCCATTTTAGGAAGGGGCATCTTAGTCAAAATGACGGTTCTCCCTAAATTCACTTTTATCTTCAATGCTCTTCCCATATTCTATAGACAAGCCTGGTTTAAAAAACTACATGGCCAACTCAGCTGTTTTATATGGAGGAGCAGGATTGTGAGAATCTCCTGGAAAAAACTTAGGAAGAAAAAGGTGGAGGGTGGAAAAGCGCTCCCTGATTTTCAATTGTACTATTGGGCCTTCTTTTTTAAAAATGCCAGACATCTATTGATGGATACTCAGGACATGCCAATGAGATATAGAGCCCTAATAAGCAACTTGGGAGAAGAAGGCAAAGATTTTTGATTTATATTTGGCCACTCAAAATGTTTCAAAAAAGTACATTTAAGACTCTAATTGCAGCATGCAAAGTCCGGATTCAGGTCAGAAGAATTTTACAGATCCTAAACTATAGCAGCATAGCACCAATTTGGAGATCCCCATGAACCCCTCTTTGCCTGAAGGCTAGCTTGGCGTCCCCATTGTTAACGGGTTTACTAAGATAGGGCCAACTTGCTAAGCAAGGTGCCCTAGTACCATGGCCTGCTCTATGCCAAAGCACTAATCATAATCTATCCAGATTTAAATACTATCAGTTGGTTAGCTGGTGGTAAACCCATTCAAATCTCGGGAGGGAGACGGAAATCGAGAAGCAATTTTTCAATACTCAAACCTACAGAAAGAAAGTCTTGAAGTGGTACTGGGCACTGTCACAAGGAGACAAAGGCCTTTCGACTCTACCAGAAGAGTTTTGGAAGCTGGACATGCGAGGCTTCGATGTTCACCACCTATGTCAAGAATCTGTTCATACACTATGGTCATCAGTGATATCTGGACCACTCAGGAGGAACCATTTGTTCACTATATACAGGGCTTACTGGTCCCCCAAGAAACTGGCTAAGATGGGAGGAAGCAAAAGAAAATGCTGACTGAAATGCTAACTGGAGAATGCAGATGATATACACCTATTTTGGCAGTGTTCGGCTATTCAATCCTTCTGGCGAGATTTGGTTGAAGTATTGAAAAGAATTCTGGGGTTCTACCTAAAGATAAGTCTACCATTGATCTTATTTGGAGTGTTGAAGGTAGATAAGATATCTCTATGTAAAGATATGACATCTCTACTCTTTATATTATTAACTATTCCATGTAGGGAAATCTGTTTAAAATGGGTCTCTGAGCTCCCTCCTACTTGTGCGGGCTGGTTAAGTTTCTAAAGGCATATAGCTAGATTGGATTGTCAGTCGGGCTCACCGAAGAAAGAAAAAATGTGGACCCTCTTTTTTACGTGGTTCCCGATAGTTGGACTGCTGGCACCACCTTGAGAAGCTCTGGTACTCCACAGCTTCTGGGTTATAGATCATCCAAGTCCAAGGATTAAGACAAATCTCAACGAGTTGGCGAGGCTAGTGGTGGCTACCATTAGATTTCTCCTCAACTGCTAGTTGAAGAAGGCTGATCTTTAATGCCAAGATCATCGAAGGTGTTTGGCGCCCAGATCCCTTAGACCTCCAGATAGATCTTGGCCTCTGCCTTTATCATATATAAGATATGAGGACTAAAAAAAGAAAAGCAAAATATTTACCGTTGGCAAAAAAAATGCTATCCCTCCTGCAAGAGCCTAACAAATATTATTACAGTGAAAATCGTCTACCCCCAGGGTTTGTCTGCAAGAGTAACAAACACCAAAAACCTTGCCACCTCAAATAGTCTGTGAGAATGCATGTAGCAAATTAACTGTTTATGTGCTTCAATGCAGTCTAATAACAATCCATGCTTAAATCTTAACCTAGGCTTTTCACAAATAATAAATGAGATCAACTAGCTTTATCATAATGTTTCATAATAAACAGATTATTCATATAGCTTTGCTGTTTGGCTTCTGCTAAACAAGCACAACCCTGCTGCATTGAGAATTAGGTTTCAAACATGGAAAAATGACCTATACAAACACTCTTTGCTGTGAAAGCACAAAATGTCTCCTCACTCAAATGCTGTACTCAAAAGAACAGCATGTGGGCAGAGCCTAAGTCCCTCTCTCGTCAGTGCTTTGGAAAGATGTTTCTCGGTTGGTTACATGAGGTTTGGCAGCAGCTGCTCTATCAAGCCAGATTTAAAAATGGCTCAAATGTGAGGCAGTAAGACATCTGAGCTGATTAATCTCACTTCTGACATCTGTAATGCTACTAAGATCACAAGCTGGTATTCCAGCAAGGCAGACTAAGCTTTCTATTCTTTATAGGTAGGGGATTTGAGCATCACCTGAAATTTACAGCGCTCAAAAAGAGTATTGGGTGCTATATGTAAGTGTTATATTTAATGGTGCTTCGCTTAAAACATGTTAATTGCTGTACTATTTAAGACACAGTTAATATTCCTAACTTTGCCACCTGCAGGAATCTGTCCTCAAAAGTGGGACACATTTTGACTTGACTGTTATTTGGTGATTAGGGATGTATGATGGAACCACACATGCCATTACCACGCAGTCATTACCACACACTGCCTTTACCATGCATACCTTTACAACAAAAATGTAGGTATATGGCAGGTAAGGTAAAACATACATACATACAAACATTACCTACAGTTGGTCACCAGTAGGTAGTTAAAGTTAGGAACTAGTTTCTGTAGGAAAAGCATAACTTTGGTGCAGTTTGATTAATCTTCACCACATTTTCAAACCTAGCGTGCCTGTGTGTGACTGGAAGGTTTTGGAGTGGGGTGGTGCTAGAGTGCCAGCTGCAAGATGGCCGCCACTTAGTGAGACTCTGCCGGCTGGACTGCACATCCATTACTCCTCCCGCAGTCCGGGCAACCATTAAAGCCCGAAAACATGAGATGGTGCCTATGAGTGGTTGCTGCGACCGCTGTTTGTAAGCTGATTGATTGGGAGGGGGCCAGCTGCAGTGACGGAGCAGATGCAGGTGCCGTCTGCAAAGACAAGATGGCGGCCTGTGTGTGAGCTGAGTGGGAGCTGCGGTGTTGGACCCAGTGCGGACGCCTGGGGACACACAACAGGCTGATCGGTGTGTGGAGGGGCAGCTGAGAAGAGCGGGACTGCGGACAGCGTGGCTTGAGGTCCGCAGCCACTGCTGGTCTGCGGGAGGCTATCCATTAGCGGGCCCTGACCCAGGCCCTAGTGATCCAGGAGTGAGGAGGATCCTGGCAAGGCCCCGATTGCCAAGAACCAAGGTGACCCAGGGCAGCTGCAATGAGCAGGGCCGCAGATGGCGCAGCTTGAGGTTCACTGCCGGTCCACGTGAGGCCATCCATCGGTGGGCCCTGCTGTGGGCCCTAGTGATCCAGTAGTGTGGAGGATCCTTTTGAGTCCCGAGTGCCCAGAACCAAGGTGAGCCTTGGTGTGCCTGAGTGAGGGAAAATCGGCAAGAGGACCGCCTGGCGGAGCGTTTTGGCTGCACTGGAGAGGCCTGAGGTGACTCAACCGTGGGAATAAGTTGCTTAGTGGCCAGGCCTGTGCGGACATTCCCCCGACTGGGCCCTCCTGATCTCCACTGTGTGAGGATCTCTGGCTCTCCTAAAAAAACAGGCGCACATGGATGCGGAGCCACACAGTCAACATTAAGAGCAAACTCGTGAGTTGGCAGTGGCAGCAGCGGGGAGCGGGACTGCGGCTGTGAGGATGATCCCCACAAATACCAGCCTTTTCAGACATATGGCCTGGAGGAGCGGAATTTAACAGGCCAAACCGTGGCCCACACTGCGTAGCACAAGCATAGCTGGTGAGGTGTATTGAAGGCAAAACTGGGAGCTGGGGTGCCCTAGTAGGACATATCCAACCCATGGGGGGCTCAAACCACTGCAACAGTGGCGACGTCTGGGTGCAGCAGCTTGACTTGGTAGTGAGGAGGCAGGTTAGAGGCTGTTTGTCACCCCCTCTCCCCCGTCCTCTGCAGTGGGCCCACTCTAGCTGTGAATCCGGGGAAGTGGAGGTGATCTGGAGTGAAGAGCAACTGCGATTGCGGGTAGCTGGAAGAGTGGAACCCCCTGTCATTGTGCCCTGGTGGGGAGCCTTGAGGCCAACACCCTGCTGGATCCTGTTGTTGCGAGGAAGAAGGGGTTGTTCCCTTGGTGGGAAGGCCCTGTATTCACTCATCCCACTGCAAGACAGATTCAGAATCTGACACGAATGCCCTGGTTGGAGGCCCTCCCCCACCCCGCAGCCATACAGCGAGCCATGGGCAAAGCAGACGCGAGGCAACGGAAGATCTCCTTCGAGAAGCGTAAAGCCTCAAGGGCAGTACTCCCCCAGTGGAGGAGCTGGCAGAAACAAATATGAACCCCTCATCAACCCCCAAGCCAAACATCTGTGACATGTTCACAGACCTAAAACAGTCCTTGTCGGTGATTGATCAAAAAATTGGCTCACGGTCAGACCTCCTGGACCGGCTCAGGGAAAAAGTAATGAACCATGGTAAGCGCATCGCAGAGGTGGAACAACAGACCTCTATGCTAGAATATGAGGGAACGGCAACCCATGAGAAATTGCTTCGGATGGAGAAGGTGCTGGAGGTCATAAGAATTAAAAATGAAGATCTCGAAGCCAGGCCACCGCGCAATAGTTTGCGCATTCTCGGAATCCCGGAAACCACAGTAATGACTCGAGTAGAGGACTATGCTGAAGAAATGCTCTGCTCTCTCTTCGGTGAGGGCCTGTCAGCAATATGCATTGTCGAGAGTGCTCACAGATCCCCCCCCACCGGGAGCCCCGGCCAGACTGATCATAGCAAGACTCCTAAATTATAGGGATAGCGACGTGTTGCTGCGCAAGGCCCGTGACCTACAGGAAATCAGATATCAGGGCAAAGTGGTATCTTTTTTCCCTGATTTCACTCTGTTTGTACAGGCTGTACGACGAGAATTTGTGCCGGTTAAAAGACTGCTGCAGCAACAGACATTAAGTACTCTTTGCATCTTTCACTCTGGCTAGACCTCGTTTTTCACTGACCACAAACTTGCCGCCAAGTTCGCACGCAGTCTTAAGCGCCCCAAACCGGCAGTCTCCATAGAGATGGAACCGGTGGCTAAGGACCCTCTCAGCAAAAATGACTAAGACTCTAATCGAGCCCCACAAGGCATGCTGGACTGGAGGGCTTCTATCGCCCGGAAGGGACTGATATCTTTTTGCACCACTCCACAGATGACACATACCCCAATCTTGAGGCACGCAGGAACCGACCATGGTTGTCCGACTAGATAGGTGACTACCCTCCATGGGTGTCTTTTGTCCAGCCATCCAGCATCCAATCGCTTGAAAATGCCTTGCCCCCTGGTGCCACCCCCTCGGATGAGTTCCATGTTGTATTTTGTTGTTGGCTCATTTGGTGTAGGGGGATGCTCTTCATCCAATTTGGGTGGCTGGAGAGGGTGGGGGTGGGCTGTTTGGGTAATGGGTCAGTTAAATTGGTTACATTGTCTTTTCTTTTCTCCTTTTGCTCTTCCTGCTGCCTGATGCACCGGGCAGTGCCTTTAGCTGGAGGCTTCTGGCTGGGGCCCTCCAGGACCAGGTATTCCGGGAGGAGATTGGGTCTGCCATATCGGAATATTTTGAGATTAATGCCAGCTCGGAGGACTCCCCGGCCACATTATGGGAGGCATTTAAACTGTTATTAGGGGCAAGTTTATTACCAAGCAGGCAGGTGTCCTGCACTCGCTTAGAGGAGAACTCGGTGCCTTAAGAGGGCGATACGAGCGCTTGAAGCAAAATATTTTGTGACTGGCCAGTTGGCGATTCTTGGGCAGATTAAGGTAAAGATAGCAGAATTTGAGGAGGCGGCGTATAGAGAGACACACTTCCTGGGGAGGGAGGCGTGGGCCCCTCAATACGGTGAGGGGGACAGAGCAGGGAAAACTCTTTCAGGCCTTCTAAAAAAGCCATGGGCAAATGAATACATCAGTGAGCTGCGCGTTGGTGATGATGAAATTGCTGTTGGTCAAGGAAGTTGTACAGGCAGAAATGTTTTCATATTACTCTTCCCTATATGCTGCACGCCATTCGGAGATGCTTCCCGATTTGCTCCCCTTCTTTGACTCGATAGAACTGGTATGGTTGAGTGACGCACATAGTAAATACTTAGACGAGCCGTTTTGGGAGGTAGAGGTGGTTGGGGTGAATCAGGCCATGCCTGGAGAAAAAGCACCGGAACTGGATGGACTCACGTTGGGCATCACAATAAATTGGGGGAAGTCCACGATTTTCCTGCTCACAGCTGCCACAGATGTGTTCCAGTTAGAATTTCCACTCAAGTGGGTAGAATCCCCAGCGAATCTCTAATGAAATACATGGCAATCTGGCTCAGGTGGGATCATGAAGTGTTGTGGCCTTACAATTATGGTAGGCTCATGGAGTGGCTGGAAAGTCATCTGGTCTATTGCAAGTCGCTCCCTTTATCTCTAGCTGGCCGGATCGTCATTGCCAAAATGGTGATACTACCCAAGTTTCTCTACGTCTTTCTAAATCTCCCGCTCCCTCTTACTTCGGAATTCAAGAGGAGGCTTTGCTCAAATTTAATATCACTTACCTGGGTTGGGCTGGTGGGCAGCCTCGAGTGGCATGGGAGACTCTCACACTGCCGTTTGAGAAGGGGGGTCTGGGTGCTCTGGACATGGAGCTGTACCATAGCTGTGCACAATCTCAGTTTGGATTCCATTGGATATATCCGACTCCATTCATGGCGCACACTGCCACTGAAAATGACCAGGCGGACCCGATCCCGCTGCAGATAGTGCTATTCCGGTCTGAAAGCAACCCACGAGCGGAGATCAATACGGTAGGCTGCACGGTATGGGAGTGGCAGCAACTCTGGCATAGGACATGCTTGGACACACTCTTTGCATCATCAGTGCCGCTCACTAGACACCCAGCATTACCCTTCACTGCTGAGATGGGGTTATGCCACCGATTGCGAAGGCTGTAGTTACACAAGCTGGGACGGGCGTTCCCGGACAGCACCTTCATTAGTATGGAGGCAGTGCTCGGGGACAAGCACATGGGGCTTCTTGATAGGATGTCGTACTTCCAACTGATAACAGCACTGGCCGCATAATATAAATCATTCCCGATTGCGCCACCAACTTTCCATGTTCTGGTGGCATTCTTGACTAACCCCTCACCCCGTAAATTCATAACCCGCTTATATTCTGGTATGCAGCGCGAATCTCCAGTTTGCATCCCCCCTGCGCAGCGCGAGTGGGAAGAAAGCTTGGGAGCTCTGTTCGAGGAGGGTGTGTGGTCCAATGCTGCGGACAGGCCAGGGACCTATCACCCAAATATAGGCTGCCACTAATACATTTTAAGTTTCACCATAGGCTGTACAGGACCCCTGTGTGGCTGTGCAGAGCGGGGCTAAGTGTGGATGCAAGGTGTGCGCCTTGGGGATTGCCGGAGGCCTCCTTCCTGCACCTAGCTTGGGAGTGCCCGGATGTGGCGGGGTAGAGGGGCTGCATTTTTGATGTGCTGGACGAAATCCTAAGCTGCAGGTTAGAGCGATCCCCGCAGGTTGCTCTACTTGGATATGTGAGAAACGTACCAGCAGATAACAGGAAGCTGGCAGCTATGATGCTGCTATTAGCAAAGAGGCGGGTAGCGATCTGCTGGGGCCTTAAACGCAAACCGCGCAGGGGTGACTGGCTTAGGGACACAGCATTCTGCTACAACCAACTATCTGAATTGTGTGAGTTAATGCCTGCACAGGCATGCCCTCAGAATGTATGGGATCCACTGCAGAGTTTTTTCTTGGAGCTCATTCCCATGACCAAGTGCTGGACACTGCTACAGATGCATAGATGGAACGATGGAAGTGTAAGAAAGATGTGTGGGGACACCTTCTGCACCAACATGCTACTTCATTGGTGACGGCCAGGAAGACCCACTCCCCCTTCCCCTTCCTCCCTTTCTGTTTTCAATTTCTCATAGGGTTTTTAGACACAATCTCAGCCCAAACCACCAAACGCAATTACACAAATTTGACAGAAAGCTAGATGTTGGTCCAGAAAGAGTGCTTTTTGTAATTTGCGCAAATCTCTTCAGTAGTTTTGGAGTTGTTAAAGATTTTTTTTTTATGTATTGCCTCTGTGGATTTAACAGATGTTGAAATGAGATCTGATTGGCTGCCACCATCTCAACCAGGAAGTGGTGGGAGCCATCTTAGGACTCAGGACACAGCCCTGAGTCCTAAAAAAAAGCAAAAATAATACATGAGGTTAGGGTAAGCATACCCTGACCTTCCAGGCCTGGTGGTGTGGTCTCCTGTGCTTGTTTTGACTAGTCCTAAGGAGGAAAACATGATATATTTGGTGGAAGGGGGAGCACATTGCCCCTTCCTCAGGCTGATTTTGCTCTGGGGATCCCATCCCCTGGGGCACGGCCTATTGTAAGAAGGCGGCTCCCCTCCCTGGGCCAATTTCAGCCCAGGGTACTAGCTTTTTAAGAATAAGCAGAAGGGGGGCATGCGGCCCCCCTCCCAGGCCTATTTCAGCCACAGGGTCCCCATACCCCAGGGCCCGGCTGTAATCAACAAGGGAGAGGGTGCACGTAAACCCCCACCATGGGCCGCTTTCGGCCCCGGGGACCCATCTTTCGAGGCCTGGCCACTACTACAAGGGGGAGGAGGAATGCAGAGGCCCCCTCCCTGAGCTACTAATGGACCTGGGGACCCCATTCCCAGGGCCAGCTCATATGCTATGCCCAAGGGTGCCAATTCCGAGACATAGCAGTTTCCCTGCCTACACTGGTATGGGCAGGGAAACCTGCACTTGCTCTCACCTGGCGGGAGCAATTTCAAAACTCCTGTAAAGCGGAAGCAAACTTCAAGTCTGCTCCCAGTGGGTGGGAGCATGAAAAATGCTCCTGCCCGCTGGGAGCCGACTTTTCATCAGTTTCCCTGCCCGCACTGAACAAGGCAGGTAAACAGATGAAAAGATTGCCCCATCCGCGGGGAGCAGCATTTTTTAAGTGTGACCCCTCCCCCTTAAATGTGACTGGCCCCTGGGGTGCCTGCGGATGAAATCAGCCCATGGAGGGGAGCTGCATGCCTATAAACCATTAAATAGGGTGCCAGGACCCGGGAATGGGGTTCCCGGTACCGATATCAGCGCAGGGATGGGTAATGTGTGCCCCCTTCCCCTTTTGGCAGTATGGCCAGGTCTTGGGTATGGAGCCCGTGGGGCTGAAATTAGCCCAAGGAGGGAGAGGAGTTGTGTGCCCCATTCCCCGTAAATTTAGTGGTGGGCCACACAGGATGGTGTCCCAGTGCCAAAATTGGCCCAGTGGGGGGCATGTGCCTCCCTCCCCACAAAATGTGCCAGGCCATGGGACATAGGCACCCTAGGGTAAAGCATTCCATGACCCGCTCCCCCTAAATATGCACTGGGCCCCAAGGAATGGGGTCATTGAGGCCAAAAGCAGCCCAGGAAGTGGACCTGTGGGTTGTCTGCCTGTGGGGAGTTGGCCACAGGGCCTGGCCTGCATGGACAACCCCCTCTGCGCATGGCCATAGGCTGTGCACAGTGTTGGGTTGGGATTGGTTGGCCATAGGCCAGGACTTTTAGCCACCTCCCCACTCCACATGGCCAAAGGTTGTGGGTGGTGTGGGGTTGGCTGCATGTGGGAAGTAGGACACAGGGCCTGGCTGCAGGCCAGACTCTGCAGCCAACTTCTCACTGCTGTGCATGGCCTTGCTCAGCAGCTGCATTAATGTTGGGTAATTGAATAGTACTTTACGCTAAATAATCTCTATAAATTCACTGATAAAAAACAAAGGTAACAAGGAAGCTATAGTTAGGAAATAGCATTAAAAAATCAAAGAAATCATAGAATTTCACTGAAAAAAATAAGGTTTCAGGGAGGTTCTAGTTCAGAAATCCCATAAAAAAATCGCAGAAATTCAATGAAAAAAAAAAGGTTACAGGGATGTTCTAGTCATGAAATAGACTTAAATAAACCTTAGAAATTCACTAAAATACAAAGGTTACAGGGACATTATAGTTCAGTTTCGATCTTACATTCATAAGACCATAGAAATTGAGCAGTAATAGGCATATATATCTCAAGACACTATATCTCATGCCCTAAGGTAACTATAATTTGCGTCCTCGCCATGCACTGCTAGTTCTTCCTTATATTACATCAGTCCTGACATCTTATTGTGACATGATTGATAATGTCACTGCAGCATTTACAATAAAATTATTGATGAGAAAACTGTGCATAGTGGGGGTGCAAGGTATAGTTACCTTATTGAAAGAGTTATAGTTTCTTGAGAAAACTATAACTGCAGAATTTCTATGGTGTCATGTGTGCAAACTTTGAACCAAAATATAATGTCCCTGTAATCATAGGTTTTTTATTGACTATACATTTGTATGAATGTATATAAGGTTGGTATCCTTATCAACCCCAGCCCCCAAACTCAACTATGCCAAACCCTAAATATACTTACCACCCAATGCCCTTATCCATCTCAAACCCTGAAAACGCCCTTACCATCTATACCCCTACCCACCCTAAACACTAAAAATACCCCTGCCACCAACTACCCTTACCTTCCCTAAACCCTTACAGCACCCTTACCACCCAATACCCCACCCACTCTAAACCCTAAAAGTGCTGTTACCATACAATACTCATGCCCATCCGTAAACTCCAAAAACACCCTTACACTCAATACTCTTATCCAACTCAAACCACAAAATACCTTTATCACCCATATTCTTACCCACCCGTAAACCCTAAAAATACCCTCGCATCTGCCTACCCTAAAGGCTAAAAATATCCTTATCACCCTAGACCATTAACCTTACCTAAACCCTAAAAATACCTTCACCATGAATATCCTTACCCACCCCTAAACCCTAAAAACACCCTCACCACCCAATACTCCTACCGACCATAAACCCTAATAATACCATTACCACCTAATACACCTACCCACCCAAACCCTAAAAATAGCCTTACCACCCAATACCCCTACTCACCCCTAAATTCTAAAACACCCTTACCACCCAATACCGAACTCACCTAAAAATACCCTTATCAACCAATACTTTACCCTCCATAAACCCTAAAAACAACCTTGCCACCCAATACTCCACCAACCCTAAAAGTACCCTTACCACCCAATACCGTTACCAACTCTAAGACCTAAAAACAACTTTACCACCCAATATCCCACCCTCCCAAAACCCTAAAAATACCCTTACCACCTAATACCCTTACTCACCCTAAACCCTAAAAGACCCTTACCAACCAATAGCCCATCCACCCTAAACCCTAATAGTATCCTTACCACCCACTACCCTTTCCCATCCCTAAACCCTAATAACACCTTTACCCACCACTAAACCAGAAAAGATCCTTACAACCCATATTCTTACACACCCTACACCCTAAAAACACACTCAGCACCCAATACCCCTCCTCACCCTCAGCCCTAAAAAATACCCTTACCACCCTATACCCTTATCCATCCTTAAACCCTAAAAATACCCTCACCATGAATATCCTTACCCACTCCTAAACCCTAAAACCCGTACCATTACCACTCAATACACCTACACACCCTAAACATAGCCTTACTACCCAATAACTGCACCCACCCCAAACCCCCTTACCACCCAATACCCCTACCCACCCTACACCCTAAAAATTCCCTTACCAACCAGTACCCTAGCCCACCTCTAAACCCTAAAAACACCCTTACCACCCAATACCCTTACCCATCCCTAAACTCTAAAAATACTCTTACAGACCAATATCCTTATCAACCCCTACACCCTAAAAATACCCTCAACCTGAATACCCTTAGCCACCCCTAAACCCTAAAAACATCCTTACCACCTAATACCGCTACCCACCCAAAACCCTAAAAATACCGATATCACTCAATACTCCTACCCATTCTAAAAATAACCTTGCCACACAATACCTCCTACCCACCCCAAACCCCTTACCACCCAATATCCCGACACACCCCTACATACTTTAATACACCCTTACCACTCAATACCACTACCACCAACACCCTAAAATTACCCTTGTCACTCAATACACCTACCCAACCTAAGCCCTAAAAACACCCTTACCACCTCTTACCCACAACTAAACCCTAAAAATACCCTTACTGTCCAATACCCTTAACCACCCTAAACCGTAAATTCATCCTTACCTCTAAATACGCAATACCCTTCCCCAACCCTAAACCAAAAACTACGCTTACTGCCCATATTATTACCCACTCAGAAACCCTAAAAACACACTTACCACCCAATACCTCCTACACACCCCAAACCTCCTGACCACCCAAAACCCTTACCCACCCTATAATCCTAAAAACACCCTTACCACCCAATACCCATACACCTACACTGTAAAAGTACCCTTACCACCCAAATCCCCTACCCACCTTAAAAACATCCACACCACCCAAATCCCTTACCCACCACTAAACCCTAAAAATGACTTACCACCCAATACCCTCTGACTACACAATATCCTTACCCACCCCTAAATCGTAAAAACACCCTTACCACCCAATACCCTTACCCACCACTAAACCCTAAAAATACACTTACCCCCTCATCACCCTTATCCACATCTAAAACCTAAATAAATCCTCTCCATCCTATACCCTTACCCAACCCAAAACCCTTAAAACACCCTTACCATATGTTTGTATGTATGTATATATGTATTCACTTAAAAAACCATAGGTTTCACACATGTTATAGTTAGCTGGACATTTCACTCATAAAAAAACAATGAAATTCCCCCGTTATAGTTAGTTCAGATAACTATAACTCGCACGCCCGCAATCCACTGCGCATGATGTCACATATTACATCACTCATGACATGGTCAGTGGCATCACTGATGACATCACTGATGACATCATCCTTTTGATAGAGTGGCGGTCGCGCGAGTTATAGTTACCTGAACTAACTATAACGGGGGAATTTCATTGGTTTTTTACGATTGAAATGTCCACCTAACTATAACATGTGTGAAACCTATGGTTTTTTAAGTGAATTTGCAAGGTTTTTTAAATGCTAATTCCTAACTATAACGTATAATCATGGTATGACCACAATCTTCTAGATTGGGATGGATATCAATACTTATGGGGTTAACATGCTAGGATTGCTACAATCTACTTTCTCCACAAGGTACATAAAAACATAAAAACACCACCAGGGAGACCTATTTCGAGCTCCATTGATTCCTTGCCGGAGAACAGCTCATGATATTTGGACCTATTCCTACAGAAGCATGTAATTAATCTGTCCTCATATCTGCATGACTCAGCAAATTTCTTAAATAAATTGGATGATATCCCATGGAAGCAGAAATATATAATGGTCACTATTGATGTAACATTGCTATACACATTTATTGAGCATGACAAAGAAATTAAGTCATGTAAATAATTCTCGAGTGATATGCCAATAGAATTACTAGAACACACTCAAATGCTGTTGGAGATGTTAAAATACGGCCTCACCCACAACGTCTTTATTTTCAACAATTGATATTATCGACAGCAACAAGGAATGGCTATAGGCATGTCCTTCGCCCCTACCTATGCAAACTTGCTCATCGGGTGGTGCGAGAAGGAGGTGGCCTTGGTTGATTAAAATGAATAATTTGTCCAGATAGTTGCACAATGGATATGATTTATAGGTGATTTATTCATTCTGTGAGAATGGGATGAGATTGAGCTGTGTTACTTCATAGAAAAGCTTAACTCAAATGATCTTAATTTACAATTCACCAGCACATATAGCAGGTCCCATTGTGACTTCCTGGAGATATGATTTGATGTAATTGATAATCAATTAATGAGAAAGATACACAGGAAGTCAACCTACACTATCTTATTGTTACAAGTCAGCAGTGGCCATTCAGGGGCACTTAAATGGAGTATCCCTTATAGCCAGATGCTAAGGGCCAGAAGGATATGCTCGACAGATGAACAATTTGGCAAAGAAGTGTGCAATATGTAGAGCAAATTCACTAAGATGGATTACCCCAAGAACATACTAAAGGATGCGAAAAAGAGAGCTAGTGAGAAATCCAGAGAATAATTACTATACTCACAAGGCAATAACTTAAATAAAAAGGACAGTAAGGTGAAAAGGTTGTTTCTGGAGTAAAACATGGCCCAATCCAGTTTTAAAAAGATACAACAAAAAACGCCAAGTATTGAATAAATATAAGCATTTGAGAGACATTGTGTGTATGAGCCATTGGATAACCTCCACAAAAACTAAATTGCTTGGAGACATGCTAACATCTAGCTATTTTGACCCTGAAAAGAGAGAAAAAAGAGTGAAGGATTGGCTGAATTGGCTGTTGAACAACACACAGTTTTCCATCAAATAAACCTCCTGTAAGGCATGTTGATATCGTATAAATTGCAAGAGTTACCAGAATCACAATCAATGACAGAAATACCTGCAACACAGATCATGTGGTAAATGTACTGTGGGTGTGACAAACAATATGTGGGGAGCACTCTTAATAAGTACAAATTAGGATCCTCCAACATATGAGGGTGATCACGAATTGAGATTAGAGCTGCTGCATGACTTGTCACTTTGAGCAATACTACGAATGATCTCTTGCAACAATCAGATACTATGGACTCAAGCACTCAAGGCCCCACCCGAGAGGGAGAGATAGGGAAAAGGAACTGTGGAGAGAAGAATTGCGATTAATTGTCACTAGGCACAGAGATTCCTTGGGCCCATAACACAGATGCCGAGTTATATGTCCATCTGTAATGGAACATTGGACTGTGTTTTGCCTTGTCTGAACTTCTTAGAAATGTTGACTGTAATTGTATTTTATTGAAGATGTATATTGATATTGTATCCTCTTTGTAGATGAGATATTTACACATAGAACTTTTTCCCTTAGTACGTCTAACCTTCATATCCATCATTATTACAATACATCTATGCATTTGCACTTTCGAAGTCTGTTAACACATAGGCATTATGCACCTCAGATGTGAGGAACTATCTATCGGTACCGGGATGGGATTATTGAACTTATGCATTATGAACTTTAAATCAGAAAACATTTATGAAGTTACACTTTATTATCCTTGGATGATGATTCTCAAATGGTTAGTACGCCTGTTTGCAAATTTGCATTATGCATTTTAAATGTGAGGAATTGCTTATGGACAATTAAATGAAGTTGTCATATGAATGCATTATTCACTATAAATCTGAAGCACTGGAAATAAGAATATGCACTTCTATATATGCATTATGTACTTTAAACCTGAAGCACTGACGATTTGCACATATAGTGCATCCATGCACTTTCACTCTTGCACCTTAGAATGATGACCCTTAAATGGTTAATGTGTCTGTTATTGTGTAGACACTATGCACCTGAGGTGTGAGCAGTTATCTATGGATACTAGATGAGGATATCATGCATATGTGCTATGCACCGCAAGAAGAAACACTGTAAATGGAAATATGCATTTGCTCGTATGCGCTATGCATTTTAAATTTGAAATATTGTAAATGGAAATATGCATTTTTTGGTTTATATTTTGCACTTTAAATCTGTAGCACTTTAGATGAAAATATGCAGTTGCACTTTAGAAGAGGCAATCCCAATATTATTCTTGATATATGTCTATTTGCACATACGTGCTATGCATTTGGGCATGTCAAGCACTTTATACCAACATATTGTAAAGGACATACAACTGCCACATGAAAAATTACTTTTAGATAGTCTTTAGTATATATTTGTTATAGGTACTATGCACTTTGGGTTGGAGGAACCGTGTATGAACATTGGGACAGGACTGTTCTGTACACAAATCACGTTCTTTAAATCTCAATATACATATGTGTATCATACACTATACATTCTGGACATTATCAATGCTTCCAGACGGGACTATTCTGATGAATAAGAATGCGTGAAATTTTGCCAACATTGCTGAAAAGACGATCAGTGATTAAGAAACGGTTCCAAAAGTGATATGGACGAATTGATAAGAAATAGTTATACATATTTGAGAAATATGTGAGTAAAATTATATGGGAAGCCATCTACATACATATGGAGAGATGTATAGTCTTCAAAGTTCATTCTTATGAAATATGTACCGTGCTCAGGAAATGCAATAATTAGATTGAGAAAATGAATAATGAACTGAGCCACTGTGACATAAGGTTGTAGGTCTAGTGCACAAGGGCCAATGATATTGAGAAAGGACTAATTGATAAAACGATGTCCATTGTAACTATGTGCGATGCCGAGTTAAAGTCGTGTAGCCAAAATACATCAGTCATACTATTTTTTAATTGCTGTTTGCACTTTGGTGAATACTGGTGTTCACTCAATAAACTATAATCACTTGGCACTATCAACCTGGTTGCAGATAATTCTATACTCTGCTGCGGTGTCGATAGTCTAAAAGGAGAACTCTGTCTGGAGACATATTTTATATTTAAAAATAAAAAAAAATGAAAAAATATATATATACTCATACACATATATGTGTGTGTACATATATGTTTCATTTTTTTTTTTACTAAAGGCGTGCGTGGCAAAGGCATATGCATGGTAAAGACTTCTCTGGTAAAGGCAATGTGTGGCAAAGGCATTGGATTGTAACGACTGGTGGCAATGGCAATGTGTGGTAATGACCAAGTGGTAAACGTTTCCTGGTGATTAGATATCAGGGTGACTGATTTTTTTTGCAGGGGGTAGGGGCTGAAGTCGAACGATTTCAGCTGGTATCCTTATACCAACTAACGAGCATTACAAGTTATTGACACCAGAATGAGAAAAGACATACAGCCTGAGTACTAAAGTGTCCTTTATACCATTTGAAACCTGATTACTGGCCCTATAGTAGGTCTCCATTCCATTCCATTAACTAACTATTCAGAGAAGGTGGTAAATGGGATTGTAGGGATTGCTGTGGGTCAGGAGGCAAAAGGCTGGTGTTGAGTAGGAACACAAGGCAAAGTGATCCTTTGCACTTTCTGTGTAGATCATTGTCTACGCCTCCTACGATGCTGGAGGCGCAGGTGAGGGTTGGCATTGTCTCTACCCACAACCCATGCCACGGTGCAGATTCACACCTGGTAAAGGGTTCAGAGTTTCTGGGTCCAGACATTTTGGGTTGAAAACAATTGACACCCCTAATATGGTAGATTGTATTTGCCCCAAAAATGACTCTTCACGGTGAGGGCCCGTGTGCTTGTCATTTTCAGAATTCGTAAACTGTGTCCCGCTTCAATCGTGTTTGCCAGTCAAGGCATTCCCCAATATTAAGCCGAGCTGATAAAAACACAGAGATGCGAACCTCTGGAAAAAAGTGTACAAGCTCAAATCATCAAAAGAATATTTAGTCTATGGAAATGTAAGAGAATAAAAGAGCCGAGAAATTGGCAACACAATCAGGGTAAAGAAATTGATGCAGGGAGGGAGCATAAAGGCACAAAAACATTGAAGGAAAAACACAGGAGGAACCTGTCAGACAATTTAAGAAAACCTTAAATGAGAAACCAAAAACGTAGTAAGCAAAATTAGCACCAGATGGGAGAGTAATAAGTCGGTAATATATCAAATGCACTGGACTGCAGCTGGATCGAGATGACCAATTCTACTTGGATGACATTAAACATCTGTTCATTCTTCACGAGCACAAATCAGGGTTTTCTAAAGAACATGACAAACAATATGGACTACACCAAAGGAAATTAGTTTAACATGGGGGATAACAGGAATTGTAGAGTGATGAAGTACAAGTGTGCTAGCCAGGATTGCTTGTCATTTTGAACCCTGCCCTTACAAAGTCGTGCGGTTCGATTGCAGGCTAATGATGCCAAAATCAGTGGTAAACAACATATTCACGCGTGTAATCCACATGAAAGCAGAAGAAATTCATTGGCCACAGTATTTAAATAATTACTCACCGTGTAGTTTCTTCTACCTCTCTACCTCACTGACCATGCTATTCCTGCTGTTCCTTCCTGGTTTTACCCTGCCACCGACAGCAGCCACAGGTGTCCGACTTTGTTGAGTTAGGAAGGGGTTAAAAAAGATAACACACAAGTCAAGCCACTCAGTTCAGTCCATGGCCTTTTTGCTCCTAGGCGATGGGATGCCATGGCACCGGGTAAGTCGTTATAAAGCAACTGTTCAATGATTCCAAGTGACGCACAACTGGTTTGCTACCCTTCATCAGCTACCAACAACAGAAGCTAACATTGGAGGGCGAAGGTACAGCAGACCATGGAGGTCTCTTTGATTGATAACAGGTAACATTTATCAGACAAGGCTGAGACTGCGGGTTCTGCATCCTCTTACCTTCATTATACAAATTAGTTCAATCTAGCCAATGAAACCTGTACATAAAAAGTGCAAGCAGCCAGCGCCTTGATACCCTCACGGTTGATTAGCCACATGAACACCCACATTTTTCACCCAGACTCCCCAACCCCTACCAGTTTTCATGGTACTCAAATAACGTATTGGGATGTTTTGAGTCTAAGCCATTCTCTCCAGCCAATCGTTCCCTCCTGAGTCCAGGTTTTACTCTGAGCAGCCAATATAATTAGCCAGTATTAACCAAAATGTTGCTTGCTCAAAACTGAAATGTCTAGAGAGCTTCCTGGCCTCTCATGGGACACATGCATGACGTTGCTTTCAGATATGCTTATAGAACAGCATACTTAGCTTAAACAAATGAAAATCCTCTCCAATGCAAGATTTTCTCTTGTTGGGCATTCCAGGATGGCAAGCAACTGCTGAATGGGAATCCTAAGTGTGCTGGTATCAAATGAAACCTGGCTTACTATAAAGGTTTGCCAATCCTTCTCACGGCATACCTCTACACACATTTCAGTCTCCAAGAGAAGTTATGTGTATTGCACAGCTCCCAGTGATATATGTAATCACACACTTACAAATCACTGAACATGACAACAACAAAATCTACCAGTCACTTTCTCACCTTGTTTAGTACTAGATGCAGAAATCTAGAGGTCTCAATTGGTAGGACTTGAAATGGCCCAGCAAGTCTACTGTTCAGTAGCCCTTTCACAAACTTTTTTCATCTAGCTCTCCAACTTATGGCTTGTACTGAGTGCATCTTCCAGATCTCAGTGGGACATAAAAGGTGAATTTTTACACACTACCCTATTGCACATTTGTTTGCATTGCAAACAATCGACTCTCTTCTGTTCCTTTACTTTCCCACCTGGATTTAGTAGTATTACCTTTCCAGAATAGGAAGCTTACAAAATGGGTACACCACTAGAAAGCCACTAGCTATACATACTGCTGCAGGAACCCATGTGGATACCACATCTAAAGCCAAAGATCCCTCTTAATCTAACCAAACGCATGGACTCGCCTTCTGTAATCCCGGACCTACAATTATCCTCAATCCTCAACCAGGCCGGAATAACAACATGTAGTTGTGCCTATACTGTAATGACAACAATATGGCTCTACTCATGTACAATGTTATTAGCAGACTAGTTGAGGAGCAAGTCACGTAATCACAAATGAATTGGCCTCATTTAATTTACCATTCGAAACTGTTTTTTTGTGTTAAAAGGTAGTTAAGTTAAATCTTCACCCAGTGGAAGACAGGGAATAAAGATTCATCATGACTGCTGGAATGGGGAAGGCCTGTAATTGGGAAAAAAGAAATCTTTGGTAGTGGTCTGCAGATCCACAGAAGCGGGTGCTTATCCAAATGGCAGTGAATCTAGGGACGGGGGTGTAGGCAGATAAAATGTATGAGGGTTCAGGAAGGAACCAGCTATTAAGTAGAGTGGTCCATCCCAGAAACAAAAATCAAAAGTGGGGATGTGCATCACCACCCTTGGACCAAAGCGAGAAGTGCAAGGACAGAGCGGGGTATGTCTGGGGATGGGGGTCCAGCCCTTATATATCTTTAGAGCTTAGTAGGCCTGAACCAATTGTGGCAGTGCATACTGGTGCCAGATGTAATTGCTCTGCATGCTTTTATGTGAGTAAGCAGTTGTGCATGCACATTCCTCGGGGCCTGATGAGGAGGTGATCAATGTATGGGAAGCGAAGAAGAGTGGCATAGAGCGGGGGTGGCAGAAATCAAATGTATCTTACATAAGTGAATGTAATTCCACAATTTGCAATTAATGATATTTCTAAATGATTATTTCCCCTCGAACTCGCACCAAAAAACAGTTTGCATGCCTTTCTCAGAAAAATCTGCAAAAGTCAACTTGACAGCTTTTTTCTCGCTGTTGTATAAACTAGGGCTCTGGCCTAGGTCTACAAGGTTTGGCTTTCCCATCGACGGATGCCTGGCCTGAGTTCAGGGCACAATCGCTTGAGCCCTGAAGTCCACATTATTGTAGCACCATACAGCCTCACTTGGCATACCTGTCTGTGTTTTCTAAGCTTTCTGGGGTTCTATCAGTCCCGTTCTGTGATCAGTGGCGTAACAAAACTTGAGGGGGGCACCCTGCAAAGCACATGGAGCCCCCCCCCTCCCCCAGCGGCGCGGCCCACCATCTACCACTTTGCCCTACCACCCAGAAAATGATGCGGTGGTAATTCAAACACAATTGTTTTCTTTTGAATACCACACACAAATACTGTACTACGAAAAGATACATACGTTTAAAAAAATGCATTTCAAGTATTATCCTGTTGCTTAGTATATGAGTAATAGCCACAGAGAATAAAATTAAAACAGCACTAATGCATGGTACTTGCAGCAAGCATATTATGAAAATGTATAACATGATTGGAATGTTCCCAACAGCCTAACACCCTAAAGACGTCCACATCTATAAGCCTGGAGTATCTAACTTTCCTCTATAGTTTCTAGGGACTCCGTGCACTGTATACATGTTCACAGCAGATCAGCTGGGGTTATTAGACTTCAGCTGGGAGAGAGTGTTCCCTCAGGAGGAAAACACACATCAAGCTGGGCTTCGCATCTTTCCGCTCTGTAGTGGCTCTCCGCACAGGAATAGATGCTGTGACAGTCTGGCAGGACTATTTGCAATAAACTAGGGTGAACACCTATCTGATTAAGTGGTCAATTCATTCGGCTTATATAGGGTTGACCACTGTCTTTTACCCTACAGAGATTTTCCATTATTCAGAGACATAACCCAAATGAACCAGCACTTTCACTGCCTCAATTATGGAAGGACCTCAAGACCTGGCTCTTCGACTAAAATGCAGAACCCCAAATCTCCATTCCCCCTATCCCCAGTGCCTTGAGACCCTAACGGGTGATTAACAGTGTTCTATAGGAACCCTGAGTGATTGATTGATTGAACTTGAAATACATGTTAATTTTACACATTCATTGTCAAACCTTGAAATGTATATACCATGGAGATTATAGCTGACTTGTGTCTCCTTATGTGTTAACTAAGCCATTGTTTGGATGAATTGCCAATTTCATGAGTTCTGCAAAAGATAACGATGTGCTGTATTTGGGCCAAAGACAGAGATGCTAACTTACCATGCTCAAAATGAAGTCTGGCTTTGGAAGTTTACAATACACCACAATATTTTGCATACTTTTTCTCTTACTATAAAAATGCCTAAACATGTTATAAAAGGTTATGTTTTTGAAACAATTCTGTGAAACCCTAGTATAGTGAGCTCTCACCATTGACAAGACTTCAGACAAGAGAATAAAATCTACCCTCTCAGTTCTATTCTATAGTCCACGGGTACTCATAGTACGGCCCGCGGGCCGTCAGCGGCCCGGCAAGCCTTCCTTGGCGGCCCGCGGACCTTGCAGACATAGTGCCTGTGTCCCTGTGCTTGTCAGTGAACACCGCCGGTTGCAGCAGCGCGGAGCTGTGGGGCCGGGCGATTCTTTTAAAGGCCATTTACTTGTTAATGAGGCTTTGTTGTATTTCACCTCTTCTTAGCGCCCCTGCGTCTCCCCTCTGATTGAGTGGAGATGCAGGGGCGCTGAGAAGAGATGAAATACAACAAAGCCTCATTAACAAGTGAATGGTCTTTAAAAGACCTGTGAAGTACTTGGGTGCGGCCGTGTGCGTTCCCTGGAAGCCGTCTCAGCGCGGGGTGAGGTGACAGAGGACAGCAGGGTGAGGTGATGGAGGGCAGCAGGGAGTGAGAGCAGGGGGTGAGGTGACAGCGGGAGGAAGACAGTGCGACAGAGGGAGGAAGAGGGAGGGAGAGAGAGGGAGAGGAGGAAGACAGGGAGAGGAGGAAGACAGGGAGAGGAGGAAGACAGGGAGAGGGGGGAAGACAGGGAGAGAGAGAGGGAGACAGAGGGAGGGGGAGGGAGACGGAGGGAGAACGGAGGAGGGAGGGAGGGAGACAGAGTGAGAGATAGATAGATAGGGCGGGAGACAGAGAGATAGATAGATAGATAGATAGATAGATAGATAGATAGATAGATAGATAGATAGATAGAGCGAGAGACAGAGCGAGAGACAGAGCGAGAGACAGAGCGAGAGATAGATAGATAGATAGAGAGGGCGATAGATAGATAGATAGATAGATAGATAGATAGATAGATAGATAGATAGATAGATAGATAGATAGATGGATAGAGAGGGCGGGAGACAGAGTGAGAGATAGATAGATAGATAGATAGATAGATAGATAGATAGATAGATAGATAGATAGATAGATAGATAGATAGATAGATAGATAGATAGATAGATAGATAGATAGATAGATAGATAGATAGATAGATAGATAGATAGATAGGGCGGGAGACAGAGTGAGAGATAGATAGATAGATAGAGAGGGCGGGAGACAGAGTGAGAGATAGATAGATAGATAGATAGAGAGGGCGGGAGACAGAGTGAGAGATAGATAGATAGATAGATAGATAGATAGATAGATAGATAGATAGATAGATAGATAGATAGATAGATAGATAGATAGATAGATAGATAGATAGATAGATAGGGCGGGAGACAGAGTGAGAGACAGAGCGAGAGACAGAGCGAGAGACAGAGCGAGAGACAGAGTGAGAGACAGAGTGAGAGACAGAGTGAGAGACAGAGTGAGAGACAGAGTGATAGATAGATAGAGAGGGCGGGAGACAGAGTGAGAGACAGATAGATAGATAGATAGATAGATAGATAGATAGATAGAGAGGGCGGGAGACAGAGTGAGAGACAGATAGATAGATAGATAGATAGATAGATAGATAGATAGATAGAGAGGGCGGGAGACAGAGTGAGAGACAGATAGATAGATAGATAGATAGATAGATAGAGAGGGCGGGAGACAGAGTGAGAGACAGATAGATAGATAGATAGATAGAGAGGGCGGGAGACAGAGTGAGAGACAGATAGATAGATAGATAGAGAGGGCGGGAGACAGAGTGAGAGACAGATAGATAGATAGATAGAGAGGGCGGGAGACAGAGTGAGAGACAGATAGATAGATAGATAGAGAGGGCGGGAGACAGAGTGAGAGACAGATAGATAGATAGATAGATAGAGAGGGCGGGAGACAGAGTGAGAGACAGATAGATAGATAGATAGATAGATAGAGAGGGCGGGAGACAGAGTGAGAGACAGATAGATAGATAGATAGATAGAGAGGGCGGGAGACAGAGTGAGAGACAGATAGATAGATAGATAGATAGATAGAGAGGGCGGGAGACAGAGTGAGAGACAGATAGATAGATAGATAGATAGATAGAGAGGGCGGGAGACAGAGTGAGAGATAGATAGATAGATAGATAGATAGATAGATAGATAGATAGATAGATAGATAGATAGATAGATAGATAGATAGATAGATAGATAGATAGAGCGGGAGACAGAGTGAGAGACAGAGTGAGAGACAGAGTGAGAGACAGAGTGAGAGACAGAGTGAGAGACAGAGTGAGAGACAGATAGATAGATAGATAGATAGACAGATAGAGAGGGCGGGAGACAGAGTGAGAGACAGATAGATAGATAGATAGATAGATAGAGAGGGCGGGAGACAGAGTGAGAGACAGATAGATAGATAGATAGATAGATAAAGAGGGCGGTAGACAGAGTGAGAGACAGATAGATAGATAGATAGATAGATAGATATTCATTCAATAGGCTCTGCAAAAATCTAGATAGATAGATAGATAGATAGATAGATATTCATTCAATAGGCTCTGCAAAAATCTAGATAGATAGATAGATAGATAGATAGATATTCATTCAATAGGCTCTGCAAAAATCTAGATAGATAGATAGATAGATAGATAGATAGATGTGTGCATACCGGGTCTGGTGGCTCAGTGGATGAAGGCGTCCGCTGCAGTGGCCTGTGTTCAACCTCATGGTCATAGTTTTTTTGCTCTAGCCCCGCCCCCTCCCCCACTGGCCCCGCCCCCACCGGTGCGGCCCTCAGCCAGAAACCACACTGTAAATTTGGCCCCCGAGAGAAAGTTTGTGAGTACCCATGCTATAGTCCTATCAAACACTTATTGTCTGAAAAATTGAGGACCTTAATTTTTAAAACCAGTTGTTTACTTATCATTTCAAATCAGGTATTTATGTATCTTCCCCTCACAGTTGGACTTTAACTGGTTCAGATTTTATATGGCATATACTCACCTATGTCACATGACTGAGCTCTCTTGGTTTTTATGTCCTGCCTCACTCCTCTAAAACACAACATTTTGTCAAAACTTAGACAGAACTGTCAGAGTAACAAAATAGTCCACATTTTGCTAAGTACAGCTAGGTCAGAACAATATCAATATTGGTGGAATGTATGACGCTACAACACATACATTTACAACGCATGCCTTTACAACGCAGTTTTTATAACACATACATTTACATTGCTTGCCACTACAACAAATTTTTTAAAACTACATTTACAACGCATTCCATTACATCGCATTATACCTTTACAACACATACCATTACAACTCATACCATTACATCGCATTTAAGGTAAGTGTTGGATAGTGTAGGGGTAAACATTACTATTCTAACTCCAGGGGGTGCAACAGTAGGGTAAGTGTTGGTTAGTGTAGTGGTAAAAATTACTATTCTAACTCCAGAGGGTGCCTTAGTAGGGTAAGTGTTGGATAGTGTAGAGGTAAAAATGACTATTCTAACTCCAGGGGTTGCAACAGTAGGGTAGATGTTGGATAGTGTAGGTGTACTATGCGTTGTAATGACATGCGATGTAATGCCTGCGCTGTACTGACATGCATTGTAGTGTCATGTGTTGTAGTGACATACAATGTAATGGCTGAGCTGTAGTGACATGCGTTGTAAAGGATGTTGCGATGTAATGACTGTGTTTTAAATGTAGTTCGATGTAATGACTGCGTTGTAAAGGTTGTTTCCCATATTGGTGTTATGCATTACATACACCTCGTTCTATACGCTAATGGCCTCATTAAAAGTGTAGGTGTTATTTATTGCACATGATAAAAAACAAATCCACAGGGTATGTTATTCATCCTGTGCAATAAAGAACACCTATTATGAGTTTGTTGGGAATAATATGCAGATTTTGGTGTTTTACGGACCAAAGTATGCATGTAGTGGTAATTACCGTATAGGTTTCCCAATTTAATTAATAGCATTCAACTCGTAAGTGGAGCTTTAAGCATGGGTTCGAAATTATTGACCCACTCGTAATCAGTTATTTAAACATTTATAGAAATAATCAAACAGGTTTAGGATAATTTATGCAACGTGTAGGCTTTTCCATAGATATTAAGATCCAGAGATCCCACTGGGGTGTGGGAGGGGGTCACCTTATTTCTACTGAGCTTCCACTTTAATCTTTGCTGCTACCAAACAAAGTAAAATTAAAATTCTATCAGATTTTGTGTGATGTTTTAGCATGCTGGCACAAGACCCAGCAAAATATGAGACATGTCTGATGATGATGGATAACTCAGTAATTGCTACATTGGCGCAAGAAACTCTGTCCTGGTTTTTGCAATTTTCAGATAGCTCCATCAGAAGTGTTTGAAATTCCCTTCAACACCACACCCCCTTTGCTCCTCAGATATGGTAACATCCAATTGGACCTCCCACACTTGTGGTGCAGTAGGGACGCGCACCGAAGCTGAATGCTGCATTTCCAAATGCAAAGGTATTATTTATCTGTGTGGGGAGGGGTTTCCAAGGGAGCCCTCCAGCACCTGCAAGGTAGGTTGTGCAGTAGGGAACGATGCAAAGTTAGCCCACAGTCTGTAATTGGTAATATGTAAACCTTTCCAAGGCAGGGGTTTAGACATTCCCCAAGGCCTGCTGCAGTGGAATAAACTAGCCTTCCGGGAATGCGTTCCCCATGGTATTGAGCCAAAGCCTCTTCACCCTATCGCAAGCACCTGCATCCTGGGAGAAGGGTAGGGCAGGGTGCCTAGCTGCTGTCGCGGCTCATGCCATGCTCAAGCAGTACAGCTGATTGCATCTAATGCAACTCGCAGCCTGGTTTGAGCAAAATAAAGTCATATGTAAAGGGGTATGTGCTGCATGGTTGTGCTCTGACGTAATATGAGTCCTAAACTGTATAGGGTATAGCCAGAAACAAACAAGTTGTGCCTGCGTGCAGCTAAAATACAGATCCATGTCTGGAGAGCCTTGTCCCCTTGTTGGAAGGGAAGAGTAAGGACTTCCCAAGAAATTATGGGCTGTGTCCCTGCACATACCAATGACACAAAGCATAAACGCAGGCTTCGCTGGAATTCCCTAGTAAGGGGAGGGGGAGATTAATGAATAGATAAAGGAATTTGGGCAACATAACCATTTTAGCAATGGCCAACCATCCCATCGGAGAGAGTAGGAGTAGCGACTGTTGAGCCAGACGGCTCTCCAAGCATTAGCCTGCCATTGTTCGCCATCCAGAAAACATCGGTCTCCCAGCTCAAACATATGCCCAAAATACTTATTCGGTTTGGTCGCCCACCTGAGTGGAAACTCAGAGCGAAACTGCACAGTGACCTCCGTGAGCGGAAAAATCACCAACTTGGCCCAATTGATGGATATGCTGCACAATTCCTCAAACCTAGTGATTTCTCTAATCAAGGGATGGGGATCTAAGTTTGCGCAGGATGTTTGATGTATAAAATGGCATAATCTGCATACATATTGTTGGAAATGGCCCTTTTTGCAGGGTTATCCCCAAACATTTTGTTTCTTCCTCCTATTTCTTCCTGACCTGTGGTTGTTGGCTTTAGGACTCTGGGCACTTTACCGCTGCTGATCAATGCTAAAGAACATATGCTCTCTGTGTAAATTGTTAACGTGATTGGTTATCCACAATTGTTATATTTGATTTATTGGTAGGACCCTAGTAAAGTGCACAAAGTGTGCCAGGGCTAGTAAATCAAATGATACTAGTGGGCCTGTAGCACTGATAGTGCCACCCACATGAGTAGCCCAGAAAAGATGTCTCAGGCCTGCCACCGCCATGCCTGCACGCAGTTGGTTAGCTGCTATTTTGACCTGGCCAGTGTACCCACTTGCCAGGCCTTGCCCTTCCCTTTTCTTACACATAGGACACCCCTATGGTAGGACCAAGGTACCCCCCTGGGCAGGGTGCAGTGTAAGGGAAAGGTAGGACATTTACGGGTGTGTGTAACATGTCCTGATAGTGAAATACTGCCAATTTCGTTTTTCACTATTGAAAGGCTATCTTGCCCATAGGACCGAATGGGGAATGCTCTGAGACATTTTTACAAGCGTATCTTCCCATAGGAGTAAGATGGAAAATTGGAGTCTGGTATCCCTGAACTTTTAGAAAGTGGCTGTTTTTTGTCCAATCTTCCTGTGTGCCTCTGCCTGTTTGTGGATTGACTGTCTGGCTTTGGAGTGACAGGGGCTGGGGTGGCTCCAGGAGTCTGGGTGAGTCAGCCCTAGGCTGAACAGGCCGATCTGCATTTGGAGTGGTGGGAGGACTAGTACCTGTACCTGACTAGGGCTGTGCCTGCCTACCACAAATGACTGGCTCCACCTCCTGCAGTGTGTCTGAATGCCCTGGCCCACACTGACAAAGGAAGAAGTTGTGCACTGGCAGAATGCACCCATAACTGGTCTGGACTGGGTTCAGGACCCCTTATACAAAGAGAACAAAGACATTTTGGGGTATACATATTAGAGCTGAAACTCCTGAACTTTAAGACTACTTCGTGATCAAGAGAAACCTTTGCCAAAGAGGACAGCTGAACAGACTGAGGAAAAGTAATGTCCTTGCTGTGTGTCTGGGGTTGGCCTGTAGTTTGCTGTTTCTGCTGAGGGGAAGATAAAGGTACTTTGCTGTGTGCTGTGCCCTCCCTGCTTGAAGAAGGACTTTGCTGGGTGCTGTGTCCATCTGTGACTGAAGAGAAAAGTCTCCAAGGGCCTGAGCGAGCTGGCCTCCTATTGTGGAAACTCAGGGACACCAAAGTTTCCCCCATCGTCTCAGCAACACTGTCTGTCTGTGCTTGTTCTCCAACTGAGACTGTTGTAAGGTCTGCTGTGCCCGTGTGTCGAGCATAGCTGTGACTGCATGGAAGCCTGCAGTGTACTCATCGTAACGATGCGACACTGATCACTGCCCCAGCCCGAGCCATCAACTTAGAGGAGCTGCGAGTGTCTGTCACCGCTGCCGACCCGAGCCGTGAAGTGCAAAAGGATCACTGCGAGCCGTCCACTGAGAGGAGTTGCGAAGGCGTGTTACCGCCGCCGGCCCGAGTCATCTGAGAAGAGGTGCCGTGACCCGATCATCTGTGAGGGCGTCTCCTAGCAACCAGGATTCCCCCAGCGAGGAACAGCTGTTGCCACCGGAGCTGTCAGCTGGACGTTGGGCCGCGAGGAAGAGAGCGAGGAAGCAAGCCCCCGGTAATGCTCACACTCAAGTCCTGAGCCAGTGCGCGTGTCACTGCCTGGGGTGGCTTGTGTGTGTCTGAAGAGACAACTACGAACTTCATTTCGTAACAAAATCTCTGTACTGGATAACTCTGTTGGCCTGTACCTGCCCTAAGTAGCATGGCAGTACTGGGGCCCGTGCTTGTGCATTACCTCTTCATCTTCAAAGTCTCTGGGGGCATATCCTTGCACGCGCTGACTGCGGAGTCAGCAAGTCCCGTGGTGGGAAGTCCATAATCACGAGGGCACCGTTTGCCGGTGCCGAAGAGAACTGTGCTGGTGACATTTTTATTCAACCATACAAAGGAATATAAACCTGCAAGGTATTTTTGATAACATCTTGAAAAATCAATTACACTGATTACGCATATGTTGGATTTTTGGCGCTTTGGTCTTGTCACAGTTTAGATAAAGATACTTTTATTTTTCTAAACTGGTGTGGTGTCCCTTTGTGGTGTTATCACTGTGTTACTGTGAGTGCTAGTACAAATACTTTACACATTGCCTTGGGGATAAGCCTGTCTGCTCATGCCAAGCTACCAAGGGGGTGAGCAGGGGTTATCTAGAGTATGTTTCCCCCTTACCCTGACTAGAAGCAAGGGTCCCTATTTGGTCACAGGTTCCTACCTTTGCCAACTAGAGACCCCCAGTTCTAACACATAGATACTAGCACAACTCGGGGAGTGAAAGCTACGCCTCAATGTGCATGGTGCTGCCTAAGGCGTGCCACCAGAGGTTCCATAGCTATGGCAAAAAGTATGGGGGAGAGCTGTCAACCCTGCCTCATCCTCTGGGAGACTGGAAATAGAGGAGAGATCAGCCCATTGATTGGGAGGCATGCTGTGGGTCTAGTACAGAGTAGGCAGATTAATTGAATATACTTGGGACTAATACCCAGGCGAGCCAGTAATGCAAAAAGATATGACCATTCAAGTGAATCAAATGCCTTGGTGGCATCAAGAAAAATTGCAGCTGCCTCAAGTGAAGGGCCCACCTCCTGAAGGATAGCAAACAAAGTACGCAGATTATGCGTGGTGGCTCTGCCCAGTAAAAATCTAGATTGACATGGCCGCACCATGAGGGGCAGAAAGGGGATAAGGCGCAAAGTAATTAATTTGGCCAAGATTTTAATATGCACGTTGATCATGGACAGCAACCTATACTATTCACAGTGCTGCAGATTTTTGTCGGATTTCAGGATAATAATAATAAGTGCCTCCCGAACTGACTGTGGCACTTCCCCTTTCTCCAGGGAATCGCTATACATATTAATAAGATTGGGGGCTAAAATATCCACAAACCCCTTATAAAACACGGATTACACACTATCCAAGCTCAGAACCTTATCACCTGGGAGAGCCCTGATAACCTGTTTGGTCTCTTCCTCCGAGAATGGCTCATCCAAAAACAAAGATGGCCGTCTTCCAGCCAGAGTAGCAAAATCAATCCAAAAAAGATATCAAGATCCCGGGGAATGTGAACTTGTGACATTTCATAAAGAAATTATTAAAAAGAGAGCATTGTCTCCTGCACTTCCACCTGGCAAATCGCTAGATCCCCCTCATCAGTATGGAGTTCAATAATATAATCTATATCTCCGGGTTTTTTAAGCAAGCCCTCCAGGGTCTTACCTGCCCGCTCACCCTCCCCATAGCGGTTAGCACAGGCCTCTTTGCTGAGATAGTGTGTCTCTCACACAACAGCCTCCTCAAAATCGCCAATCTTATCACTTATGCGGCTCAACACCTCTGGGTTACAAGTAACAAAATACTCACGCTATGCTCAAAGTATTCCATTATTGCTACACTAATGACCTCACCGAACATCTGGTCCCGTAGGGCTCCAAGCAGCAATAGCCATGCAAATGCCTGGCCTGGGCACTCTGGCATGGAGGGCTCTAGTGCCTGGTCCAAAAGGATTCTCGACAGGTGGTTTGCAGTATTTACCCAAGCCTCTGCATCTGGGGAGGCTTGTCATTAATCTATCAGCGACCAGGAGGAGCCTGCAGAAGACATGCAAGTGCCCTCCTGACTATCCTAATATATGCTTCTCCATATATCTATCAGATCATTATATGCAATAATGGAATGGAGTTGCACCACTGCCTTATGGTGAAAACGTTGGGATTCTCCTTTTCTATCTTGCTGGGGAGCTAGAATCACATTGAAGTCACCCCCCCACAAAATCATGCCGGGCCCTAAGGAATCCACCAGCCTCCAAATTTCAACAAAAAAAGCTGGGCACAAGCCTGATCAGGTACCCTCCCAGTGTGCCGGCCAGCATCACTTATCTGCCTTGCTGGTCGCACAAGGCTGTGGGCATGTGCCAGGGCACTCCCTTCCTGATAATAACGACAACCTTTCAGGCAGAGTTCAAGTAACATGCTATGTACTTTTCCCCTATCTATTCCACCCACAGGCACACACTAGTTTGTATAATCAAATGCAGCTCTTGCAAGAAACAAATATCGGCACCAATTGCACAGGTAAGCCAACACCGTTCCCGCTTTGCGTCTGTCATTCATGCCACAAATAATCCAGGTTACTACATTCAGTGGCATTAAAGTGGAATGTCAGACTCCAAATAAAAGCGCTTACAATGCAATACTGGCCAACCACAGTTTGGTTAAAGAATAGCACAGCAAACATCCACATCAAAACCCACCCTGCACCCACTCCTGCCCCAATCAGGTAGTATGGAAACTACCCATCTCAAACACAACCCCATAGGGCTAATTAAAGGAGATATTGAGGGAGTCATCACATAGGGGGAACCACTAGTCACCTGGCACATCCCAGCACCAGAAGGGCTGGGTGGCCGGATCAAAAAAGCAGCCGGCAGATACCAACCAGCAACAGAAGGGGAGCACCACATCTACTCAAGCAATTTTTTTTTTTCAAAGTGAGTTCCAAGTTTCTCGTCTCCTCTGCACCCCTATATGGCTAGGTTAAGTGTTAAGCCGTGGTATGCTCAACAAGCTTAACCATTTATTCAGTCATTGTCACTAATGCAGCTGGTTTCCTCATGATCACAAGCCACTCATGAATCAGATGCAGTCGGCCGAAGGTTCTTAACAAATTTGGTGGCTGCCTTTTGGTCGGTGAAATAACAGTTCTTGCCACCATTAAAGATACGTAGCTTTGCAGGGTAAAGCAGTGAGTATTTAGTGTCCGTTTTTTGGAGGGATCTTTTTATCGTCAAGAAGTCACGCCTCGCCGCTTGCACCACCATTGTGAAATCAGGATAAAATAACACTGTATATCCATGGTATGACAGCGTTTGTTCCAGCCTTAGCACAGTGTCTCTGTCCCTGTAATTTAGAAGGCATGCAATAATAGGGTGAGCGGGGCGCCCAGTGGTGGCCCCGGGCCCAGCGACCTGTGTGCCCACTTCACTATGCAGATATTCCAGAGCGACTCTCCAAACAGAACTTTTAGCATTTCTTCAACGCGATTCATTGTTGTAAACTCCGGAATTCCAATAACTCTGATGTTGTTCCTACGGGGTTCCTCTTCAAAGACCTCATTCTTATTGTGGACAAGTTCAAGCACTTTTTCAATTTAGAGTAGTTTTTCCCTGGCTGCGTTCCCCTCATCTTCCATAGTCGATGTGCGTTTTTCTATCTGAGCCAGTCTTTCATTATGACTAGAGACCTTTTCTCTCAAGACTGTCAGCCAGGGAGTCAATTTTACTGTCAATCACTGTCAGGCAGGGCCAGACTGGGAACTGAAAGCAGCCCTGGCAAATTTTGGCAGACCAGCCCCCGTCCGGCGCATAGCAAACGAGCGAGCCCAACGGCTACTAGGGGGGGTTTGGAAAACGACAGACCAAAATGGTGAATTTTTAAGCACATTTTTCATTACATATTCAATTGTATCAACTTTCAAAGCACAGTAAATAGTAGATGATGACCTTAAAGAGCACCAGGTTACCCACCCGGTCATATGTACCCATAGACATTCTTTCAGAGAGCACCAAAAATAGACACAAGTAGTGAATCAGAGAGAACAAAGTAAAAGTGAGGCCAGCCCCCCACATGGTGTGTAGCGATCAACTGTAAATCAACTCTGTGATGTCATCAGAGGATTGGTGTTGTAATTTGCCTAACACTGCGCCTTCTGTAGAGCACTCTGTGCAGCTAATTTGTTACAGATTAGAATCGATGCAAGGCAGACCCAGCCTTTTCAGCTTTCTGAGGCCAAAAAACATGAATACTATTCAGCTGGATAATCTGTTCCTTAGACATTGAAATGGAAACATCATAGAACACACAAGAATTGGGTATTATGAAACAGCAAGTCTCTTTCGAAAACTTCTGTCAGATTGCACACTGGGAACTGCAGCTACCGTCACTGTGGCCCGATTGCATCTTTTAGAAGTTAATCATCTGCTGAACAGTGAACACACAAGTGCGCATTTTAACAGTGCAAACTCCTTTCTTGTGAAATCCGGATTGAAATCCAGACAATTAAAAAAAATATAGGTCACAAACCAACTGAGCCAGCGTCAAGGGAACGCACCGAGGGCTCCTAGAAATGTACACGTTAGCCTAACTGGCAAGTGCCAGTGGCAACACCAGTGGCCAGTGGAAAACAAAACACTCGTGTAAAAAAAGAAACTAAAACACACTAGAAAGCCCTGTTGTCTGCTTAAAATATGTTTTTCAGCACAAGCTCCAAGTTGGGGCTTGTGCTGAAAAATATATTTTAAGCAGACTTGCTGACCACAACCTTTGCCCCAGTTTACAGCCCCCAAGAGTCAAACAGCACTTCGCCACCAAAGGGAGCACACAACATGTATCCTGCCTGCTGGCTTGGAACATTTCAGCTGGCATGGCCCTGCTCGGAGTCAACACACACATGAACTATACCTGACCCTAACGAAAAGACAACCCATTTTTACAGAATCTGATCTGAGCTCATCAGGGTTTGAGGTCAGTGCTGCACTGCTGGAGGCGGCTTGCGGCTCGTGGGCCGTGGCAGGAGGAACCAAAGCAGGCAGGCCTGCTCACAAATAAATCCACACTCAGGGCCCAGGGCGCTAGTGCGCTGTGCTGCCTGCGCAGAACCGGGCCGGGGATTAAACAAAAAGGTATAGGCCCAGGCTGGGCCTGTGCATTTGGGGGTGGGGCGGCCTTTACCTTTTGTTTAATCCCAGCCCGGCCCACAGTGCCATGATGAATCTATCTACCCCCCCTTCTCTACACACCCTCCAGATGCCGTACGTTGCCGACCCCTGATGTCAAGCACAGACAGAAAGAGGGCCAGAGCTAAGAGTCCCGCGGCGGAGAAACAGGAGGCAAACTTCCAATGATTCTGTGGCCCCTCTTAATTGAGCTGAGGGAAGGGAAGCAGAGTTAGAGTTCGGAATTACAGACCAAGGCATGCGCACAGGTTCCACTTTCACACTGTGCCAAATATACAGTGCACATAGAACTTTCAAACATATGGGCGCAAAAGACCCCAGAGATGAGAGACTGGAAACACTTTTTAAATAGGGGAGGCCGGTGCGCTTATCCTCCTTAATGCACAGGTACAAACACCTATACATGCGCTGGAATAAATGCTGCCACCACGGCCACGCCCACAAACCCCGGCAGAGAGCACAGTATCCACTGTCTAGAAGACGGATTCACGTTGGGTGTCAGGTTCTCTGTGTACTAGTTAATATGCGAGTCACTACAGCTAGACGAAGCAGCGGATAAGATGATGGTATGTGTTGGAAGGCGGGCCTCGGGGGGTCGGAGAGACCACCCAGAGGAGCCCCCACACTGCACGAAGTAGCCGAGCGCTGCTGAGAAGCCTCCGGGGAGAGGTCCTTCTCCTATAACGTACTAGCACAGTAACACCACCACACAGGACTCAAGGGGATTCAGCAAGACGAGCAGTTCTTCATCAGTACTTATGAAGTTACGATTATCAATATTTACAAGGGGGGAATCGAGGGATCCACAAGAGTCTCAAAGTCTTTGGTAGGGACGGGGTAGCGGGACAGTCTTTAGCAGCAGCTGGGTACGAGGGTACCTGGGGCCCAGTTCTTATCCCCACGCTGGAGGGCCTCTGGATCTCGGAGGGGTCGAGCCGCGATGGCGTCAGCAGGGCTCTGGTGTTCAGTCCGTGGAGGTCGAGCCGCGACCAGGTCATCAGGGCTCTTACGGTGTCTTGGTTCAGCTCGAGCCGCGACGACGTCAGCAGGGCTCCGAGGGAGGGTTCAGCGAGGTTGGGCCGCGACAGCGTCAGCAGGGCTCCGATGTTCCGTGAGGCTTCGTGACCTCAATAAGGTGGAGCCGCGACGCAGTCAGCAGGGCTCGTGGTAGAGTTTCAAGCAAGAGTTCTTCTCCGTGGGTCGGCCGCGATTCAATCAGCAGGGCTCTCGACTCTGGGATACAACTGCTGTCCTGTTGCAGGGTCGCTCCAGATATAGGTCTGGAGCCCTTTGATGTCCGGACCCTTGCGCCCGGGGGGGCGGAGAGGCCGGGCTGGGAGAGACCAGACGCCCAGCGGGAGAGGCGCCAGGCCCAGGAGAGCTGTGGGGCGATCGCACCTAGGTGTGGGAGGATGGTTGGGGTCCCATCGATACTGCCCTCCGCCGGGAGTGGGGAAGTGTTCACGTGGTACCCCCTGGCCAGTTAGTGGTGCCTGGATGTCGGGGCTTGCTGGGGCCGAGGCCGGGTTGAGCGGGGTCACGTAGGCTGGCGCGCAGAGTCACGTACAATACAAAATGGAGGAGCCCCGAGGTGCAGGGGACCTCGTGCGGCTTGGCAACGGGGAACAGGACCACGCCACGAGGCCGGCTCCAACAAGCGTCCCCCCCAGCTGAAGGCAGGGAGAGTCACCCATCTCCTTGGGGATTCTCCTCGTCGAGGCGGAAGAAGCGGGATAGGCCGTCGGCGTTGGCGTGGTCATTGGCGGGCCGGTGTTCGACGGAAAAGTCCATCCCTTGCAGCGAGATGGACCACCGCAGCAGCTTGGGGTTCTCGCCTCTCATCTGCATTAACCACCGCAAGGGCCGGTGGTCGGTTTGAACCCGGAAGTGGGTGCCGAAGAGATAGGGCCGGAGCTTCTTGAGGGCCCACACGACAGCGAAGGCCTCTCGCTCGATGGTGCTCCACCGCTGTTCCCGGGGCAATAGCCGTCGGCTGATGAAGGCCACGGGTCTGTCGAGTCCCTCCGCGTCTGCCTGGGACAGGACGGCCCCAATTCCATATTCGGAGGCGTCCGTCTGCACAACGAACTCCTTGCTGTAGTTAGGGGCCTGTAGCACGGGGGCAGTGCACATCGCCGTCTTGAGAGTCTCGAAGGCCGACTGGCAGCGGGGTTTCCAGTGCACCTTCTTGGGCTGCTTTTTGGACGTGAGCTCTGTGAGGGGGCCAACAATGCTCCCATAGTCTTTGATGAATCGCCGGTAGTACCCGGTGAGGCCCAGGAAGGCCCGGACAGCTGTCTGGGTGGCGGGGGGTTCCCAGGCCTGGATGGCATCAACTTTTGGTTGGAGGGGAGCTACCTGACCGCTCCCCACCTGATGGCCCAGATAGGTCACCGATCCTTGACCTATCTGGCACTTGCTGGCCTTGATCGTGAGCCCGGCCCTTTGGAGGGCGGCCAGGACTGCCTTGAGGTGCCCCAGGTGCTCAGCCCAGTGGTTGCTGTACACGGCAATGTCATCCAATTAAGCCGCGCTGAAGGTCTCTAGCCCGGCCAGAACCTTGTTCACCAGTCTCTGGAAGGTGGCCGGGGCGTTCTTCATGCCGAAGGGCATCACCCGAAAGTGGTAGTGCCCATCAGGGGTGGAGAAAGCGGATCTCTCTCGGGCGCCGGGGGTGAGCTGGATCTGCCAGTACCCGGCGGTGAGGTCAAAAGTACTGAGGTAGCAGGCTGCTCCTAAACGGTCGATGAGCTCGTCGGCCCGGGGAAGGGGATGGGCATCGGTCTTGGTAACAGCATTCAGACCCCGGTAGTCCACACAAAATTGTAGCTCCGGGGGAGTGCCTGGGGCGGCGGCCTTCGGCACCAGGACAACGGGACTGGCCCACGGGCTGTCGGAGGGCTCGATGACCCCGGGGGCCAGCATCTTTGCCACCTCGCCCTGGATGCAGGCCCGCACCCGGTCGGGTACTCTGTAGGCTCGGTGTCGCACGGGGGGACTGTCCCCAGTGTCGACGTCGTGGAGGCACCATGGGGTCACCCCCGGAGTGAGGGAGAAGAGGGCTGCAAAGGGCTGCAACAGCTGCTGACAGTCGTGGCGCTGTTCCGGGGTCAGGGAGGAGGCGAGTTGGACGCCTTCGATGGACCCATCGCGGTCGCTGATCCGCAGGAGGTCGGGTAGGGGCTCGGAGTCGTCTTCGCCCCCATCGTCGGTTGCCAGTAGCAGGCTCAGTTCGGTCCGGGCAAAGTGGGGTTTGAGCCGGTTAGCATGTAGGACCCGGAGGGGGTTCCGGGGGGACTCTAGGTCGATTAGGTAGGTGACGGGGCTCTTCTTCTCCACCACTTTGAAGGGCCCAGTCCATTTGTCCTGGAGGGCGCAGGGGTCAACCGGGGCCATGACCCAGACTTGCTGGCCTGGCTCAAACTCAATGGTAGAGGCGTTCCGATCATACCATCGCTTCATGCCCACCTGGCTGGCCTCGAGGTTGGCTTCGGCCAGGGCTCGGAACCTGCGGGTCTGGTTTCGTAGGGTCAGGAGGTATCGGTAGACGTCGGGAGGGGCATCTTGGGGCTTCGTCTCCCAGCCCTCCTTGACCAGGCTGAGGGGTCCGCGGACCGGATGCCCATACAACAGTTCGAAAGGGCTGAAACCCAGGGACTTCTGTGGGACCTCCCGATAGGCAAACAGGAGGCACGGCAGCAGGACATCCCATCTCCGCCTTAGGAGCTCTTCCAGGCCCTGGATCATTCCCTTTAAGGTCCTGTTGAACTGCTCGACCAGTCCGTTCCCCTGAGGGTGGTATGGGGTGGTGAATTTGTATGTGACCCCGCACTGCTGCCACAGGGACCGCATGTATTTAGAGATGAAGTTTGTACCCCGGTCGCTCACCACTTCTCGGGGGAATCCCACTCTCGAGAAGATCCCCATTAGGGCCCGGCCCACCACGGGGGCCGTCACAGTCCGAAGCGGGATCGCCTCAGGGTACCTGGTTGTGTTGTCCACGAGGACCAGGATGAAGCGATGACCCAGGGCGGTCCAGGGGTCCAGGGGCCCTAAAATGTCTATCCCGACCCGTTCGAATGGGGTGTTGACCGTTGGAAAGGGCTGGAGGGGTGCTTTGACCCACCCCCCGCCTTTCCGCTGGCTTGGCAGGTCGGGCAGGACCGGCAGTGGTTGTCCACGTCTCTCTGCATCCGGGGCCAGTAGAAGTGGGTCACCAGGCGGCTGTAGGTTTTGTCCTGCCCCAGGTGCCCGGCGAGGGGCACATCATGCGCTAGGTTAAGGAGGAACTCCCGGAATCGGAGTGGGACCACCAGCACCGGACCGGGTAGTGGCGCAGGCCCATTCGGGTAGCCCCATCATTCGGAGGTGCTCTCGCCGCTCCACCTGAGCCCAGGGAGAACTCTCTAGGTCGTTCCCCAGGAGGCAGTCCACCGGGGCGTCGTCACGGACAGTCACCCTTAGTAGGCCCGTCACCCCTCCCCATTCGAAGGGGACCTGGGCCATCTGGCACATGCTTTCGCTGTTGTCGGCCGTCCGGACGGGGCATAGTACATTGGGCAGGATCTGTTCGGGGGTCACCAGGTGGCAGCGGACAGCGGTGACACTGGCTCCGGTGTCACGGAGGGCCTCGGCCCGTTGTCCATTGATAGTGACCCACTGCTGGTACTTCTGGGTGTTGCTCGGGATGGGTGCTCGGGGCACCATTTCTCGGCTGCCCAGGCAGACCAGGGACAAGGCCGCCGGTTCCCACTGAGTGGTTCCTCTGTCGAGGGGTTCTTCCTCTTCCTCCCCTTCCCCCAGGGCGGCAGCCGCCAGCTCTCGGGGCGGGGGCCCGCCGGCCCCGCTTCTTCGGTTCATGGGGCAGGCCGGGTCGCTGGCATAGTGTCCGGTTTGTTGGCAGCCGTAGCAGGTTATCGAGGGCCGGGGTCCGGTCCGGGCTGGAGCCGTCCCTCTTCGGGCCAGGCTCGGGGAGAGGTGTTGCTGAGGTGGCCCTCGAGGCGGACTTCGGGGTGGCCCGGCGGGGATGTCCCGATTCCGGTTCGACCCTCCTCCTCCGCCGCGCTGGCGGGGAGGTCCGGTGGTGTTTCTCTGGTACTCCCCCATCGAGTTCCGGGGGACTCGGGTGTTGACCCATCGATCGGCCTCGGCGGCGAGCTTCCGCGGTTCGGTCAGTTTGCTGTCGAGGAGGTGTTGTCTTAGCTCCACGAAGCAGTTGTTGGAGAGGTGTTCCCAAATAATGAGGTCGACCAGCTACCCGTAGGTGGTGACCTTGCTACCCTTGATCCATCCTTCTAGGGCCCTGCTGAAGAAGTCCACATATTCTACCCACGTGGTACCGGGGATTTTTTTGCAGTCTCTAAAACGCTGGCGGTACATTTCCGCGGTTAGTCCGTAGCGGGTGAGCAGGGCCTCCTTCATATGGTCGTAGGAGGTCACCACCTCTTCTGGTAGCTAGAGCAGGGTGTCTCGGCCCTCGCTAAGGAACCGCCCCCACAGGCCAGCACCCCAATCCTTCCGGGGCACCCGATGGGAGGTCATGGCCACCTCGTACGCCTTGAACCACTGCTGGATGTCGTCGTTTTTATAGTATTCTTTGACGACATCTTTGGGGATATGCACCTTGGCTTCGGTGGGGGGTGGAGCGTCTCTATTACTGGGGGTGCCGGTCTCCCCCTTCTGGGCCTTGAGTTCGAGTTCTTTGAGGCCCCGCTCGTGTTCAAGGGTCAACCTTTTTTCTTCCAATTCCCGATGCCGCTTTTTCTCCTCTATCTCTTCCTGCAGCCGTAGCTGTTCTAGGGCCATTTTCTTTTCGGCCAGCCGGAGTTCGCCATCCAGCCGGAGTCGTGCAAGCTCTAGTTCGTGGGTCCGGACCTTCTCCCGCTCTTGTATTTCCTCCACGGAGAGGCCGGTTCCCAGGCTGTCTCTCCCTCCGTTTGCCGGGGTCGGTGCGGGTGATGTGGCTGCATTTAGGGGCAGGGGCCCTTCATTCTGGGAGGGGTCCGCCTCGGACTCTATCCAGGTTCTCAGGGCTTTCGGCATCTCTTCCTTGGTACCTAGGCCGGTGGTTGCAATGCCCTTGTCTTTGCAGAACTGTTTTAACTCTTTGTGAGTATACTCTTCCAACCGTTCTGGTTGGAACTCCATGGTCGCGGTGGTTTCCTGGTTGCTCATGGTCTCTGTTCGTCTGGATGGATAGCGAGTGGGTTACTTGCTTGTACGAACTGCGTTCGGCTCGGATCCCGTCGCTGGCCACCAAATGTTGGAAGGCGGGCCTCGGGGGGTCGAAGAGACCACCCAGAGGAGCCCCCACACTGCACGAAGTAGCCGAGCGCTGCTGAGAAGCCTCCGGGGAGAGGTCCTTCTCCTATAACGTACTAGCACAGTAACACCACCACACAGGACTCAAGGGGATTCAGCAAGACGAGCAGTTCTTTATCAGTACTTATGAAGTTACGATTATCAATATTTACAAGGGGGGAATCGAGGGATCCACAAGAGTCTCAAAGTCTTTGGTAGGGACGGGGTAGCGGGACAGTCTTTAGCAGCAGCTGGGTACGAGGGTACCTGGGGCCCAGTTCTTATCCCCACGCTGGAGGGCCTCCGGATCTCGGAGGGGTCGAGCCGCGACGGCGTCAGCAGGGCTCTGGTGTTCAGTCCATGGAGGTCGAGCCGCGACCAGGTCAGCAGGGCTCTGACGGTGTCTTGGTTCAGCTCGAGCCGCGACGACGTCAGCAGGGCTCCGAGGGATTGTTCAGCGAGGTTGGGCCGCGACAGCGTCAGCAGGGCTCCAATGTTCCGTGAGGCTTCGTGACCTCAATAAGGTGGAGCCGCGACGCAGTCAGCAGGGCTCGTGGTAGAGTTTCAAGCAAGAGTTCTTCTCCGCGGGTCGGCCGCGATTCAATCAGCAGGGCTCTCGACTCCGGGATACAACTGCTGTCCTCTTGCAGGGTCGCTCCAGATATAGGTCTGGAGCCCTTTGATGTCCGGACCCTTGCGCCCGGGGGGGCGGAGAGGCCGGGCTGGGAGAGGCCAGACGCCCAGCGGACGAGGCGCCAGGCCCAGGAGAGCTGTGGGGCGATCGCACCTAGGTGTGGGAGGATGGTTGGGTGTCCCATCGATACTGCCGGGAGTGGGGAAGTGTTCACGTGGTACCCCCTGGCCAGTTGGTGGTGCCTGGATGTCGGGGCTTGCTGGGGCCGAGGCCGGGTTGAGCGGGGTCACGTAGGCTGGCGCGCAGAGTCACGTACAATCCAAAATGGAGGAGCCCCGAGGTGCAGGGGACCTCGTGCGGCTTGGCGAGGGGGAACAGGACCACGCCACGACGCCGGCTCCAACAGTATGCAATAGTGGCTTGAAAGAAAACTTAACACAAGATTGTGAATAATTCCATTGTAGAGCATGCAATATGACTTAAATTCCAAGAAACTCTTACTAGAACAAGATTCACCCTAATAGTAAGAGGTGTTAATTTACTAAGCAGTGCAATCACTTCTTATTTTAACTACTCATTTCTTCTACTAGTGCTGCTGTTCAGCAAAGGAGCAGAGGGAAAAGGAGCTGTTACTGACATTTAAATAACACTTATATGTCACAATGGCAGTAGCGTTGTAAACCACGAGTGAATCTTCATGAGGCCTCACCGGCTGAATCCCCTCATCTAAGAGGGCCACTGCATCAGCACATTCAAGCTGCAGCCAGGAAGAGTCACATGAGAGTCACTCCTTTTCACTGATCACCATTGCAAAATGCACAACTGTACAATGTTCCTGTGGGCCGATAATATGGCCCATGTGTTGTCATCTGCCTGCTGGAGACAGGCAATGCTCATGTGATGCGAGCTGGTTACCTCCTGCCAGCGGCAGCCCCAGAGACCGGGCCGCAGGAGCAGGCATTGAGCAAAGTGCATAGAAAACAGAAATGGGGCGATGCCGCCACGTTTTAGCGCTATGTTCACTCCGCACATAAATGCACGCTTCCTGTCCCACAATGGTGGCCCTCTGGCCTCTGGTCTTCAGCTCTGCCCCTTCCGCGGTTGCCTACATGTACTAACTTTGGTCCTACCTACCTACTCGTTGATCCCATGCTCCTACTGCACCCAGCACCTTCTGCTGTGCATTATCTGATTGCAAATGCAATTTGCAAAAATGCAAACAACACTCACCTGGTGGCAGACAGTCGACAGCAGGGAGTGGGACACTGGGACAGGCAGGGACCGGGCCAGGCCAGGGCTAGAAATAATTAAATTATGGGGTGCCGGGAGAGGGCCTCTCATCATCTCAGTCTCTGGGTTCTGGAATGCGGGTCACGCGCACTTTTTATTGCGCGAGGCGCAATGCGCATGTGTCACCACCAACAGCCGCGCCCGCCCCACCCCCCTAAGGTGGGTGAACTAAAGACTAAGAGCAGGCCGCGCGGCGGCGGAGATATCTGCGCGCCGTGTGCGCGACTCACCCACCCCCTAAAAGGGCACTGCTGCGCCTGCTCCAATGCATTATTTATCCTGAACAGAACGCAGTCACAGATGATTGAAATTAAGAGAATCCTATCCATTCAAGCAGAGATTGATTAAATTGTGCTTTTTCCTGCACGGAGGCTCCGGAGCGAGTGAGACGCACACAGACGCAGCAGAGTACAGTATTGAGTCAGTGACTGACTACTGAGTGTACAAAAATATCGGCCCCAGACCCACCCAGCAACAAAACCGGCCCCCTGGCCAAAAAAACGGCCCCCGACCCTGGCCCAGCATTGCCAGTCCGGCGATCCCTAAACATCTTTTGTATATCAGGTTCCTGGCAGGTGCCCTACTTGCCTCGAATTCTGGCAGTCCCTCTTCTAGGGGAGTCCCCGAGCCCTGGAGCTGTTTATGCGATTCAAGCAACCTGAACTGTCTAGTGTCTGTTTTCCCCATCTTAGCTTGAGCAAAGGGGTGTCCTCAAACAGCAGATTCGATCTTCTCAGCCTAAAGCCAAGCTGGAGACAACATGCCACCCTTACTCTTGAGTAGAGCTTGCCTCCGGTTCTGAAGTCTCAGGGACACAAAGACTCCACCCCCAGCTCCCCTGATCTTCCTTGTTGGGAGTTCTGACCTGCCAAGATGTGCCTGGGAATGTGTTGGGCCTCTGGAGGTTGTTCCTGCTGTTGGGAGCTAAAAAAGCAATGCAACTACATGAAAATTAATGCATAGCTCTTGCAGCAGTTTTTCCCAACGCAGCACTGCGGTGCGAAAAGTATCTCCATGCTTCGTCGCATCGCTGCAGAAACCAACACAGTGCCTGACACCGCTGCAAGAACCGACGCATTGAGGGATCGGGGCTGAAGAAACCGACGCAGCGCCGCTCGACACTGGCTCATTGGTCACCGATGCATCCTGGATTTCTAGGCATTGTACCTGTGCAGCAAGTTTTCCCGACACATCACCCACAGACCAGAACCGTCTTGGAATCGACGCATCACTTCCCCCTACAGACTGGATTTGACGCATCACTTCTCCTGTGAGCAGCAGAACTGTTGCATTGCCTCCCCAGGGGTAAACACCCAAAATATCGATTCCAAAATATCTACTGCCCAGAATATCGAAGTTAAAATATAGAGTGGACAGAATATCGACTCTACAAAATATAGATAGGTCAGAATATCGAAATTGGGTTACAAAATATTGATTACCAAAATATAGACCTTAAAAATATAGATTACCAAAATATAGACCTTAAAAATATCGAATACCATAATATCGAATTTTAAAATATAGATTACCATAATATCGAAAAAAAAATTGTGTTATGTATAGTAGTATATGTGTTAAAATGATGTATTATTGTTGTAATGTATGTTTAATTTATTTAAACAAATGAATGTTATGTAATGTAATTATTGCGTAATTTAATTCCGTAGCGGGTTGTGGGTTTATAGGGGAATAGGGTGGGAAGTAATTTAATTATGGTTAATTAAATGTTAATTATATTTATATGTTTTGATAATTAATTAATTGATAATTAATTATTAATTGGCAATTTATTTTTATTAATTGGTAATTCATTTATATTAATTGATTAATTGATAATTATGTTAATTGTATTTGTTATTAATAGGAGCGGGTTGTGGGTTTGTAGGGGAATAGGGTGGGAAGTAATTTAATTATGGTTAATTAAATGTTAATTATATTTATATGTTTTGATAATTAAATAATTGATAATTAATTATTAATTGGTAATTTATTTTTATTAATTGGTAATTAATTTATATTAATTGATTAATTGATAATTATGTTAATTGTATTTGTTATTAATAGGAGCGGGTTGTGGGTTTGTAGGGGAATTGGGTGGGAAGTAAATTAATTGTAATAAAGTAAATAATTAATTTTTTATTTATGTGTATTGATAATTGATAATTAATTTGTAATTGGTAATTAATTATTATTAATTGGTATTACATTTTTATCAATTGATAATTAATATTTTTAAATGGTAATTAATTGTTATTAATTGGTAATTATTTTTAATTAACTTTTTATCAGTATTGATAATTAATGTCATTTTATATTTAATTTAAATCATTACTTTCCCTACTTTTGCACTCTCTGGAGTGGGAATAGTAATTTTTACCTCTACGCTATCCAACACTTTCCCTACTGTTGCACCATTTGGAGTTGGAATAGTAATTTTTACCCCTACGCTATCCAACGTTTTCCCTACTGTTCCACTCACTGGAGTGGGAATAGTAATTTTTACCTGTACGCTACCCAACGCTTTCCCTACTGTTGCACTCTCTGGAGTGGGAATAGTAATTTTTACCCCTACGCTATCCAACGTTTTCCCTACTGTTGCACTCACTGGAGTGGGAATAGTATTTTTTACCTCTACGCTATCCAACGCTTTCCCTACTGTTGCACTCTCTGGAGTGGGAATAGTAATTTTTACCCCTACGCTATCCAACGTTTTCCCTACTGTTGAACTCACTGGAGTGGGAATAGTAATTTTTACCCCTACGCTATCCAACGCTTTACCTACTGTTGCACTCTCTGGAGTGGGAATAGTAATTTTTACCCCTACGCTATCCAACGTTTTCCCTACTGTTGCACTCACTGGAGTGGGAATAGTAATTTTTACCCCTACGCTATCCAACGCTTTCCCTACTGTTGCACTCTCTGGAGTGGGAATAGTAATTTTTACCCCTACGCTATCCAACGTTTTCCCTACTGTTGCACTCACTGGAGTGGGAATAGTAATTTTTACCTCTACGCTATCCAGCGCTTTCCCTACTGTTGCACTCTCTGGAGTGGGAATAGTATTTTTTACCCCTACGCTATCCAACGTTTTCCCTACTGTTGCACTCACTGGAGTGGGAATAGTAATTTTTACCCCTACGCTATCCAACGCTTTCCCTACTGTTGCACTCACTGGAGTGGGAATAGTAATTTTTACGCTCTCAGTATCCAACAAAATCTCGACTTTTTTTAAATTACTTATATTATGTTTACATTTTAAGCTCTTTTATATTATATTATATATGTTTTATTTAATTGTTTTTAATATTTAATTAATTTTATATTATTTTTAATACATTTAAAAAATTCGATATTTTGGCTAACTATATTTTGACAGTCTATATTTTGGAATCGATATTTTAGTACTTACCTGTTTGTAGATAGGGAGTCGATATTCTGTCCCTCGATATTTTAGTGTCGATTTTTTGTATAGTCTATATTTTGTCCCTCGATATTTAGTCACTGAACCCTCCCCAGGGCCTCAGGAACAGACGCATCTCTTTGTTTTTCGACGCTTCCCATCTCTGCAGCTGTTTGGCCTTGTGAATGTTGTCATAACTACAGGTACCTTGAGAGAAATCATGCATCCATAGTTTTCTATGGATTAAGTTGTTTAAAACCTTTAAAAGTCATATTCTTATAACTTGTGTGTTGGATTATTGCCATTTCGGTCTTGTTGAGTTTAGATAAAGATACTATATTTTTCTAAACTGGTGTGGTGTCCATTTGTGGTGTTATCACTATATTACTGTGTGTTTTGAGTACAAATACTTTACCCCTTGCCTTTGGGATGTCTGTCTGCTCGTGCCAAGCTACCCAGGGGGTCAGCAGGGGTTATGTCAGCAGGGGTTATCTAAAGTGTGTATCCCCCCTTACTATGACTAGAAGCAAGGGTCCCAATTTGGACAAAGGTACCTACCTCTGCCAACAACAGACCCCTATTTTTAACACTAGACATTTGTTTGTGTTATGCCTTTATGCTAATCATGAAGTTATTATGGAACTTGTTGTGATGTTAGGGTAATGTGACATGACTTTGTGGAAAAAATTAGGGTCAAGGGTCATATGATGTCATTTCCCGAGATGTCATTAAGGTCAAAGAGTATGTGATGTCATTTCTGCAACCCCTGGCATTTTGATGAATCAATGCCCAAGGACAATAGAGGACATTTTTGGTTTCATCATCTGCAGATTTTTCATTCTCTATACACAGCGCAGTTACAGATTTCTATGATGAGGCCAAAACAGCTACTCTCAACATGTTATGTAATCATGGGGCCATGAGCACGGCAAGTTTTATTTAAATAGGCGTCCATAAATGCAGTTTATAAAATATTCAAATGACAGCTAAGTCAGAGCTACATGCTGTCTTGCAATCGGAGTCCACATCAGTCTAATGTCGCTGTAATTAATGCACACAGCAGGATCAGCTGCGATTCAAACTGCACCGCTGGCTGCCCCGCTGCAACTCTCTTTGGCCCTGACACGAGCTAGGCGCTATATATCGCACTTGGGGCCTCATGTAGGTAGCGAAATACCGGTCGGTAACGGCCGATTTTCTGTAAATATGCCGTTACCGACCGGTATACAGACAAGTGAGATGTAGGAGTCCAAAAACCACTTTTCGGTAAATATGAGGCGGTAAATACCGATTCATAGTTACCGAATACATAATCAACGAATCGGTAAACATGAAGTGGTAAATATGAAGTGCAAATAATTAAAATGACATGTAGGAGCACTCGGTAAATAAGAAATCCAGGAAAATCGGTAAATAAGAGTCGGTAATTAACACGGATTGAAAGCAGGTGGTAACCAACAGCAGTGCAGCTCAGCAATCCCAAAATGCAACAGCGTGGACAGCCTGGCAGCCATGCACGTCATTGCAATGCGCCTACGTCTACAGGCAGCAGGACTGAGGGTTTGGCGACGGAAGGAACGCATCCACAGACAGCGCATCACACTATTCCAGCTGACTGATGCAGAGATACATGAGAGGTACAGGCTACACCCCGAAACCATCATGGACTTAAGCAGGGACCTACACCCACTCCTGGACCAGCCAATAAGAAGGGCGCACGCCATACCCCCACATGTGCAGGTGCTCTGCAGCCCACATCTGCTGGCATCCGGCATTTCGCAGGTGGTGACAGCTGCGGTGGGTGGTGTATCCCAGAGTTGCCTGTCCCGTTCCTTCAGGAATTCAGACCCCCATTACATTGGCTGCATTGATGGGACACACATCCCACTCTGTCCACCAGCTGACACAGAGCACATCTACAGGATCAGGAAGTCCACCCACTCCATCAATGTGCATACCGAATGGAATGTTATTGTGAAAGGTCCCGTGGGTGGCAGAACCAAAAGGTGCGCGTATGCTATTTACAACGAGGTCTGCAAGTTGTCGCACAGTGAGGCGGCCTCCAGACTGAGAGCCATTGACCAAGCGAACATGGAGAAGGCCTAAGCCGTTATAGATATTAGCACTAGCACTCTCACTCCTAGGATTCATGCATGAGACAATGGGCACAAGCAAGTACACGGCGCATGCAATGTACAAGCCCCGATTTCGGCGTGCGTCCTACGAGGTATCCCAGTGCCTGTGATTACACCCTCTTTCACTGTGCTTGCAAACGGTATTCATTTAAATATGATAAATGATGTTTGCTGCGGGATGTGAGTGGTAATCCCGTACATAACTGTCTCGCATGAAGTTGTCTGCTGCAATACTGTTCTTATTCCACCCCCGCATGGGCGGCGGGATGTTTCCATCTGACCTTCGATTCCAACCTTGAAAGCAGAGTCCAACTAGTTGAGCAGAATAGAGCGCCATTGTCCCACAAACAGGTGCCTTTGACTTCCCTCGTGAAATATTTGTCCTTCACGTTGCTGCTACGCGCACTGAGGAACAGGCGCTTCTGAATACTGACCTCCCCCTGCATTTCGGCTCTTTGATCCAATGTATTATCAATGCCTCGTCCACGACCGGCCTGGCTCAATTTGTGTGAACATGTGGGGCTCGGGTCTCGTGACCTCCTTCCACACTATTATTTGTGTAATTTCGGCTTTTTACATTCACTGTTCCCGAGCATCTTTGGAGGTGTTCCGCTGCATCTGGCGCTGGTGGAAGGTGTGCTGCTTTTACTTTTCATACTACGGAATGGCTGCTCCTTCTGTGCCACACGAGCGCCTGTCCCGTCTGCATCTTCTTCGTGATAGGATGCTTGACTTCTATGGTACTTTGCCATTGGCGACTTTGAGCCTGGCTTATGGATTATCCTTCAGGTATTCCTACTTCACCTGCGTACAACCTGTATTGCACTGCCTGGATTGTCCCTTTGAATGGCCTCTGGATTTGTGCTTGACCAACATGCTGTCTCCGGTGCCGGATTTCGATCGACTGATGCGGCCCTTAGTGTCTCACGAGTTGTCCTGTTATGGTGTCCGGATCATGGAGTGTGGAGCGGCGCTTGGTATCCTGGGTAATTGGGACATCTCAGCGGCAGCCTACGACTTCTTGTCCATGAGCTATTTGGAGGAACATTCCGGGTGCCCTCAGATTGTGCTAGAGGCTCCGTTGGTTGGAGCACACGTATGTTCCTTTTCTTTACTCAATTGGATGGCTGAGACTTTTAGTGGCCCTGAAAACGATTGGCTGTTGGAAGCCGTGGCCACATATGCTGCCTATACATTCATGGATTGACTGGATAGTCGTCCATTGCGCCTGTGCTACTGGACAGCACCCTGGCGCGACATTCATTTCTTTTATTTCTCGTTTTTCTCTTCCTGATGGTCTGCTTGAGTTGTTTACTATATATGCATTGTGTTTTTTACAATTGTATGCTGCAATTAATTGGACTGTAGGACTTTGGCGCTGCATTGGTTATGCCCTGTCCTGCTCTGACCAAACTGAACTCTGCTTTCTCTCTTTTCTTGCCTATTACATATTGCTTCGCTCAAGGGGGCGTGTAGTGAGTTCTCCCTGCATACGAACATGCATTGTTCAGTTGGCATGACCGCGTTGAATGTTATGTAGCCATATTTGTGTCTTTGCACACGACACTGCGTTTACATGTTCTTTCTTGAATAAACTGATGACTCGAAAATTCCTTCAGACGAGTGCATTATGTTGTTCCCATCCCAAGCACTGCGCAGCGACCTTGGTCTGTACATGCTGTGACACACAGTCTGGAATTTTACACAATGCATGTTTTCCACTCTGGGTTGTTCGACCCACGATTTAGCCATGGCACACGCGCAGCTGCACATACCTGAAAGTTGGTGCTTTTAATATCACAGACATCATGTTTATTATTCAGACCGAAGGCGAGCCTTCCTGCGAGGAGACTCCTGATGCTCCTGTGATGTGATTTCACTGAGCTGATCTTTGAGGTATGGGGTCCCCTATTCAAGCCTGAGAGACCTTCTATGATGGCATGATTGTGATATTGGCTACTTGGTTAAGGGTAGGTGGTAGTATCCTCGGTATTTTCCGAATCGCTAAATACCATCTCGGTATTTACCGAATCGGTGGATTCCACCTCGGTATTTACCGATTCGGTGTATTCCGATTCGTAATTACCGAATGTTACCGAATCGGTAACTGTTACCGAATTTTTACCTACATATAACTTACCGATTCTAATTTACCGATTCGGTACGGCTGGGTATTTACGAACCGGTAAAATTTATTTACCTACATGAGGCCCCTGATAAGTACTGATACCACTGGGTAGATTATTTATCAGGTATGATGAGAAAAACTATTAAATGTTGGTGTGGAATAACATGCGTATTTTGGTATTTAATGGATCAAAATCCGCATGAAACGGTAAATACCGTCAGCTTTTCCCTCGTTAACTTTCAGCAGTCTTGACCTACCGAAATTTAACTAAAGTTGAGGTATTTACCACGTTTGATCATTATCGGATGCCTTACATTCCTACCAGCTCGTAATTCTGACCTGTGCATAAACATGCATGTATGTGCGGGTGGGACTATAACTCGCAATCAAGGCATCTGACTGGATCACCTCTGAGTCACACTACATGGCCAGATGTAATGCCAGATCTCCAGAGCTCGGCTTACAAGAGCTGAGCTTAACTGCGCTGTCCATGCCGTCCAACGCTAATGTGATTAACAGATTAACCTATGCAACATGCTGTCGACTCATGTCATGATTGGAGGAGACAGCTCCTTATATTAACTAAGGGCAACATTCTGAAGATGTGCACATAACATAAAGAATGAATGAATGGCAGGACGAGACTCGTTTGCGTGGATAGTTTACTGTACAGTTTTGCTTGTTGTTAGGTAGGTTAATGTAAAGTCCTCATTTATAAGACTACATAGATAGTTTAGGGTGTTATTACAGTCACTAACCTTGCCGCTTCTCTGGATAGTAAAGGTTAACTAGATGTAGCTTGCGAGAGTGGCACATAGCCAAAATATACACGTTTTCAACAAACAAGTGTGTAAAGGTACGGAGTAGTTTGGTAACATAGTAGTGACAAATGCCACAGGTCATTCCATGGCTACATTTCCAAAAATCGATGCATGTGGGGTTAATAGTCACCTGTCGCTTCACCCATGGCTTTTCTCGCTACTATATCACTAAATCATTCCTTACCTTTATATACAAGGGAGACTCGTCTGCATTGTCCATGCTTGTTAGTTCAGCTGTGCCAGCCACTGCATAACATTTATCTCTCCTAACTCGGGCTTTATGTGTCCTCGTTTTGTTTGTCATTCAGTGTTTAGAGGTGGGTGAAGGAGGCCACAATATCCCATAGGATAAACAGCATATACATTTATCATTGATTTAATTACTCTTGCATGTGGAAGGTGGCAATACCACGCTTCGTGGCATTGGAGAATCGACATAGGCATTGTCTTAAAAGCATCCTCCATGCTACACCACATCACATCCAGAGCATAAAGAAATATGACCACATCCCTCCACCCCGATGGAACTGCCTTGGCGCTCTTAGAAGAGCCAACCCATTTCCAAAACTAGCTGCATTGTATATACAGTTCTTATGATTGACACCCATCTCTCTGACTGACAAATTCACTATTTCCAGTGGCTTTAGGCACATCCACAGCCAGGACATCCTTAGACCGGAGACAAAATAGAGCAAAAAAGAAAAAAACAAGGCAAGAGACGTTCTCCAACTATGCACACAAGATCTGGATTGACATCTCTGTTTCCATTAGGATTCCCCCAAATCTGCTCCAATTAAAAGCCAAAGACAGTGCATCCCAGCAAAGTAACAGCCTACTTCTCTCTCGAAACCCTGCTCCCCTTGCACCTCATTGAGCTGCTCTTGACCCTGTACAATGCTTTGCTTCCTTTCAGTTAGTTTCATACTTTAGAAATAGTGCATACATACATACTGCCCCAGGAGGTCATCTTTACTTTGCTTCAGCTCGGTGATATATCCACCGCTAATTTAACTAGATACCTCCCCAATGACACAGCCAGGCAGGAATCCCACTTCTTTCTGATACTGCACTGTTTCTTATACCTCCGACCCAGTGAAGAAGGGGTAGCCTTACTCTCATACATATCTTTTCTCCATTTAGTTTTTCACCTGTTTTTACCTGAAGTTAAGCTGAATCTATACCTCCCTAATGACACAGCCAGGCAGGAATCCCACTTCTTTCTGATACTGCACTGTTTCTTATACCTCCGACCCAGTGAAGAAGGGGTAGCCTTACTCTCATACATGTCTTTTCTCCATTTAGTTTTTTCACCTGTTTTTACCTGAAGTTAAGCTGAATCTCGCATCGGCATTCTCTAAGCCAGGAGAGAGGTAGCTGGTCATTTGATGTTGCTGATACTGACCGCAAATGCAAGAGACCACTAGCCTCACTGGATGGTCATCTGATGCCAATATCCACCAGCAGATTACCCCTTCATGGGTCCCTAATCACTTGCAAGGTTATTTTTCAGTGGTATCAACCATAATCCTGCTACACCCGAGCATGTGAGATGCACCCAAGTGGTGTGATCTTCGACCCTTCCAAGGCATGTCTTCTGAATGTTCTCTGACTACTCAGCAGCAGGATCGGAATTGATACAAGCCTGTCTCCACCGAGCTGACCTTGAGGAGAAAACTAGGCCTCCCCTCATTCTGGGTACCTCCTGTAGATTATTTCCCTTAATCCATTCACAGGAACGTTTGAGAGGAATCAACCACAGTGGCACAAGGAATATGCAGCTCTTCTTTCTACTTTTAGTACTAAGGATCTCATGGTTATATTGCATTAAGAAGGTAGTGGCAAAGCTGCAAAACCTGGTTTGCATATTAATAAAAATATCACCCAGTAAAAGACCAGAGGTTGTAAGCTGCAAATATCTGATTGGGATCTGCACGAGTCAATTTGTGAAAAACAGAAAGAGAGGAAGGAACTGGACAAGGTAAAACAAACAGAGTGGATTAGAGTGCACAGAGAGTACAGATTGGGTGAGGGACACATGCAGCGGGTGACGAGGAGCACAGGTACCTGTAGGGAAGCAGATTGAGGGTTAGGAGATCACAAAATGGATGAAGGGCACCGTGTGAGTGAGGGGTTACAGAAGGAGTGAGGGGCACACATAGTGTGAGGATGCACAGAGTGAGTGAGATAGAGGCAAAGCAGATGAGAGGGTCATAGAACAGATGAGGGCTAAGAGTGGGTTAGGTGGGCTTAGAGATGATGAGCAGTAAAAACAGGTGAGGGTGAAAAGTCTGAGAGGGGTGAGGGAGGCATATAATGAGATAGTTTGTGAGGCTAGTTGACTCTGTGTAGCTACAATGTGACTGATGTATTATTGGCATGGAATCCAGGGCACATGAGGAGGAAATAGGAGGTTTCTGTATGGTGGCAAGTGCACTGTGTTGGAGGACATTTGGAAGCTCGGCCACAAAGTGCTGGACACCAGAGGGTGCTGGAGCAGAGTTTTCTTTTAGAAAATTATGGGGCTTTTGAAGCTCTGGCATGTCTATGCGTTTTATTAATTTTATTAATAATTAACAATTAATTATTTGTCTTGTGCAAGTATGTTTCACTAATCAACCCGTTTGTCCTAACACAAGAGAAAGTTACATGAGGGTTAGCTTATTTGTGCTGTTCATGTATTTACAATAACGTGCAAGTTTTCATGTTTAAACGTTGCTGTGTGCTATTTATTTTGAGCACAAAACGCTGTCAGGATTAATGCTTTTTATGTCGCAAAGCTAGATAAATGCATACACATAAGGGTATTAGTGGGGTTAACACTGTTTAATCATTATGTTGTATTAACGTTGTTTTATTTCTTTTAAATTGAGATGGTCTATTGTGGCCTATGGAGGCCTAATCCATGATGGCTGATTTGAGAGCCTGGCCTCGAGTGAATATTTCTGTGATGTGGCAAGAGGGACCCCTGCTGGAAAAAGGTCGAAGACAACTGACCATAGTCCTTCTATGAAATTTTCCATGAGGACGGCAGCAGCTTTGGGTGTACTCCAAGAAAAGTGAAAGTGTCCTTGGCTTTCTCAAAGGACAAAGGAGCCTTAGAGGGAAACTCTGAACTGTGGCTCGATGGCCGAGGAGGAATCGGATTAAAAGTGTTACATGTTTTATTTCCGTGGTTCCTGTTCCGTAGTTTATGCCTTGTGACTTTTCCTGAGCGGAGATTTCCAGATGTAGCAAAGCTACATTTCTTCCTTCTCGTTCTGCTCGGTGATACAGTTTATTCAGCCAACTTTATGTGTGTTTCTATTGTATTATTCACTATAAAAACTGTTAGTTTAGGGAGGGCTCTCCCCACTCTTTTGGCCACCTTCACGCGTTGCTGAGGTTCGATGCTGAGGACTCTGTCCTGAGAGACTTTACCGAGAGACTGGTCCTGTCCCGTTCTGACACTTAGTTAGAATAGGTAACTATGAGAAATGATTTATTCTGATTGATTTTACTTTGACTAATTTAGATAAAGCAATATAACTTTTAAACATGGTGTTGAATATTCTTTCTTGTCAATTATTGTGTACATTTTTGATTATTGTTGTATAGATTATAAAGTATGTTTAGGGACAACCACTATAATCAGGTCCTATCGCTTAGATATAGATGCAGGGTGGTTTAGGAGTTTTCTTCCCACAGGTTCATTGCTGGTAGAGTATTTGAGTGTATGTTAGAGAAATGGGCCCTAGCGTATGATGAATGTATGTGCGTGTAACTGTGAGATTACTCTATCTGTGGTAGTGGGCATATTTTTGATACCCTGATCTCTATCAATTTCTCTGGTAGCAGAGGATGGTTGTAGATGGTTGTCTTGATCTGATAAGATAAGATTGCTTGTATATTGGCTTATTGATTATTGATTTATTTTGATGTTGTTGGTATATGTACTAATACTATATGTTGGAGTTGTAATGTTGAGTTATATGTAGTGCTTCTGGAATTTGGAAGCTGTGGAAGCAGTTCCGTAGTAGGGCAGAGAAGGTGTATATGCTGCTCTCGGGAAAGACGGGATTGTAAGGAATTACGTGTGACAATTGAAGTTGCGCGTTCACATTGTCTGGGTTCGGAATCAGTGACATCGTCGTATGTTACTATTAGATATTTCTGGTATATAAGGAGTGTGTATCGTAGTGAAGGTTATCTGTGAAACTCTGGTCTTAAGTCCCAGGGATCCGTAAGGATTGCCGTTAAAGCTTATCGCGGGAGGAGTAATAGGTATTCTCTGAGCTTGTTTGAGGAACTGGGCAGAGGTAAGCTGCTTAGTTGTTGAGTTATAATTCTGTACAGAGACAGGTTGTGCTGTTCTCGAGAAGCAGGATTCTGTGTGTATGTACTATATTTTTCTCGTGTGAATGTGAGTGAATGCATATACATTTATTGACTGTAAGACTCTTTGGATAAGTCCTAGAGGAAACAGTTATGCGATGTATGAAAGTTGCTGATTCTTGAAAAATAGACTCTCTTTACTATTCTGTGGTTAGCGAAGCAGACAATGGAGATGTTTTTATGTTGTAACTAATAGATTTTGTAGAAATTTTGACACACGAAGTCTACTGAGAGTTTTTGTAAAGGAGGGGTAGACGAGTGACAGAGACAGGAGACAGAGACTGCAGCGGCTGTTGACGTCAGAAGGTCCGCGCACTGATTGGATAGTGGATCAGAATAGGGTTCGCGCTGGGATTGGTGCGTTAGTGTGAGTCGCGCAGGGATTGGAAGAGCTGTTTAGTGACGTAGACGCTCCAGGATTGGTGCGTTAGTGTGAGTCGCGCTGCTATTGGTTGAGAAACTCGTATTGTATATTTATAATACGGAGAGAGTAGAGAGTTTGATAAGCGCTTGCTAAAATGTATTACCAAGAAGAGAAGAAGAAAAAGACCTTTTTTGGAAAAGTTAAAAAGTGGTTTAGCAAGGATAAAGAGGTTAAAACGAGAGAGGGTGAGTTGTTACCTCCAGCGAATACACCTGCATCATTCATGGCTGTGAAATATGGATTGCATACCTGTATATGGTTGCAGAATTGGGTTAAGTATACTAAAGAAGATGGTGTTCTAGCATTTCCAGAACATGGTTCATTTAATTTGGCCGTGTTGAGAAACTTACGGGAAAAGATGTTATGCTTAGACCCGAAGCCGAGACCTACACAGTTCGAGGCTTTAGTGGAATGGGAAGAGGAAGTTCATGACCGAGAAAAGCAAAGGTCTGGAGGATATTATAGGTACATGTTTGGGAGGAGACATGATCGTGAAACACATCATGATCGAATGAAAAGATGGCGAGATGCTAGTATGTCAGAGGGATTATATCCAATGAGAACAGTTGAAGCTTCTGCTCCTTCGATAGAAAGAGCTTCTGAGACAGATATGAGAAGATATGGAGAATATGAGGATGAGGTCTTAAATGACATGATTTACAAGAGACCACCTCCATATAGAACAGAACCAGATGAGAGTACACCAGTTGTTTCTCCGATAAGAGATACAGTTGAGAAAGAAAAAATGACACCTGAATCAAGAGGTAGTAGTTCTTTCAGGGAGAGAGAGAATCGAGGTAGTGAGGAAAATGCTAGAAAATTAGCAAAGACGACAACAGAACTGGCTGAGAAAATTAGGGAGTTAACGAAGAATCTGGAAGCTGTTACGGTGCCTGTTACAATAGGTCCAGTTATGCCTGTGTTTGACAAACAGAGAGCAGGTGAGAATGGACTGGTAATTTTATATATTGCAAATGAATCGACCAATTCAGTTGGTCCTTCAGGAGATTCAGAAAAAAGGACAGGGAGAAGTGACCTGAGACAAACCAGACATGAAACATGTAGTGAACTATTGGATGTCAGTGAACCTAGTTGTTCAGGGATGCCGATTTTAGAACCGCAGAAAAAAGTGGTTCCAGTAAGAAAAACTGCTGAAATAACAGTTGACGATTTAAATGATTGGATGAAGGTTCTACAGAAAAAGGACAAGGATTCACAAGTTATTGATGTGGATACGTTACGTATAGAATTAGAAGAGCTTGTGACAGGAACAGTTCCAACAGAAATCTTGAAGAGTCATCATGATGGTGAATTAATGTTTATGTGTAAGAGCATAACATGGAGAGCAAGAAATACTCATGATAGACTAAGAGCAATAGCAAATGAGCAAGGAGTTGACATTGATAGAGTAAAGGCTTTACAGAAAACATACAGGATGGATTTCACTGAGAAAGACATTGAAAATTTGAATACTACTGGTAGAACAGGACAGATTAAAGAAATGGTGGCATTACTGCGTAGATGGGGTGATGTTGAAAAGTGGAAGGATAGGTGGTATAAGAAAAGAGAGGAATCTGAGGATAGAACAACTTATTCAGCATTTCCATTGAGAGAAAAGGAGAAACCAGTGGAGAATTATCATATGAGAGAAATACCTGGAGGAGGATATGTACATGTTCCATGGACCAGACAGGATATTTTATCATTTACGAATGATTTCCCTCGATTGAGAGAAAAGCCCGTTGAGTGGTATAGGCAGGTAGATAGGTTTGTGAAATTGTCAAAAGTGCTGTGGGTTGACCTGAATAGTCTGTTTGATATAATTGTTCCAGCAGATTTGTGGACTGAGTGTAAAATAGTTGTGAGTTGGCCTACTGAGGAATATCCAAGAGATTCAAGAACAGGGGCACCAGATCCAGAAGTGATGAGGAAGTATGATCAGGTGATGGTATACCTGAAGAGTAAAGTTCCTCCAAAAGAGACAGACTGGGTTAAGATAGATCGAACACAACAGGAGGCAAAAGAATCAGTTCATGCTTTTTACGAAAGGCTGATACTGGCATTTAAACAATTCAGTGGAGATGAACACCTGGGTGACAAGGATTTGAGTCATTTTGTATACAGATTTGTATATGGTCTTAGACCTGAAATTGGTGAGAGAATTCGTGAACACACAGTGGATTGGCAGAGTAAAAAAGTAGATGAGATTCTGAGACATGCAAAATATTTCAGTGATGAAATTGAAGCAAAACAAAGAAAGCTGAAAGAAAAAGCAATGTGGGCACAAGTGAAAGTTGCAGAAAGACAGGAAGCACAGTTGGTGGAACAGGCAAATAATCCAGGAAATAATGGAGGAAATAGACCGAGATTTGCAGGAAAAGGAAGGGGAAGTCTTGAGGAAGCCAAAAAGAAGTTCCCGTGTCACAACTGTGGCCAACTGGGACATTGGAGATCTGAATGTCCTAATCCACCATTAGTGAATAATGAGGGTAAATCCTTAAATCAACAGGTGCATAATTATGGGAATAACCAGCAGCAACAACAGCAGAAAGTTGTGAGACAGCAGCAGAGTCAAGAGCCAAAACCGCCCTTACCGCAGAATAGAGGGGTACAAAAGTACAATCAGGACTCAGGATTCTTCAATGATGAGCAGGTAAACAAACCGAGACGTACTAACAAAGTACAGCAGTACTTGTTAAAGAGTGAAGGGAGTGAGTCTGAGGGTGATTATTGACGGTGCCGAGGAGAGGAAGAAGAGTGCATACTTGGTGCAACTCTCGAAATAGACCAGGCAGGACCATTTGTGGATGGGAAAATAAATGAAGAGGGTGTTACTTTTTTGGTAGACACAGGTGCGACAAGATCAACTGTCAGGTCAACAGATGTTAAAAATCTTCCTCTCTCGGATGAAGCAATCCAAGTAGTTGGTGTAGCCAATACACAGATCAGAACACGTCTTACTGAACCAGTAAGAGTACAGATAGGGAAATTTTCAGACATGCACAGATTTATTGTCTGTGACACGAGTCCAGTGAACCTGTTAGGTAGGGACTTATTGTGTAAAATGAATTGCACAATTTTTTGTACACCAGATGGAATAGCTTTTGAAACACCAGATGATGATGTTTTCTACCGAATGACTCTAGAGAATAGAGAAAATGAGTTAATTGGTGCATTTCCAGTGTTCAATCCGGAAGATTTGCCTCAAGTGCTGAGAGACACAGTGAAAAGAGCAGTTTGGGATTTTACAGGAGAGGATGTGGGATTGATGAATAATGTAGATCCAGTGAAAATTGCAGTGAAAGAGGGAATTACATATCCTAACATTCCTCAGTATAAAATGACACCAGAAATAATTGAAGGGATAACTCCTATAATTGAGAAAATGATTCAGCAGGGAGTTCTGAGAGAACTACTGAGTAGTCCGTGTAATTCACCGATAATGGGACTGAAAAAGCCCAATGGCAAGTTCAGGATCGTGCAAGATCTGAGAAAAGTTAATCAAATTGTGGTGGCATGTTGTCCCATTGTGCCAAATCCATCAGTGATTCTGTATCAAATTCCACATGATGCTGAGTGGTATACAGTGATTGATTTGTGTCATGCGTTCTTTTCAATTCCATTGCATCATGACAGCCAGCCAATTTTTGCATTTAGGTTTGGCCAGCGTATTTTAGCATGGTGTCGTATCCCACAGGGGTATACGGAAAGTCCTTCGATATTCAATCAGTTATTGAAGAAATCGTTGGAAAGTCTGATCATGCCTGAGAGCTCAGTGCTAGTACAATATATTGATGACCTACTTGTGGCATCAAAGACACGTGAAGCTTGTGAAGTGGATACCATAGCTTTACTGAATCATCTGGCAGATGGAGGGTTAAAGGTATCTCCAGCCAAATTGCAATTTTGCAAGAAAGAGGTGCATTATCTTGGACATAATATTGAAAAAGGTCTGAGAAAAGTGACTACTGACAGGATCAGAATAATCAAAGAAATGAAAGCTCCGAAAACCCAGAGAGAAGTGAGGATGTTCCTGGGTATGGTGGGATATTGTCGTCAGTGGATAATTAATTTTTCCTTGATAGCAAAGCCATTGATTAAATTGACAAAAAGTGAAATGACAGATCCGTTAGATCTGGATGCAGAACAACTGGCAGCATTTGAAGAGCTCAAAACTAAAATGTGTGAGGCTCCAGCTTTGGGTATGCCAGACTATGAAAAAGAATTCGAACTGTACTGCAGTGAGAGAAATGGATGTGCACTTTCGGTGTTAATCCAGAAACATGGGCAATTGAGAAGGCCTATTGCATACTTCTCATCGACACTTGACACTGTAGCCGTGGGGTTACCAGGTTGTCTGAAGGCTGTAGCTGCGACATGCAGAAGCCTGGAACAGAGTGAGGGGATCATAATGGGGTATCCTGTAAGGGTATTCGTACCTCACAATGTGGCAATTCTTTTGACAAGAAGCAGAACTCAGCATATGTCACATAGCCGGCTGACTAAATATGAAAAAGTGATTCTGGGAGCATCAAATGTGACTCTTGAGAGATGTGTGAATGTAAATCCAGCGACACTCTTGCCGGATATTGAAAATGTGGGTATAAAGATGGAAGATGATCATGATTGTTTGGATGTGCTTGAGTACTGTACAAAACCGAGACCAGACATAAGGGATATTCCCTTACCTGAGAATGACCATGTGTTGTTTGTGGATGGTTCATGCCTGAGAAATGATAATGGTGTGCTATGTGCAGCATATGCAGTGTGCAAAGTTTCGGAGGTCATGGAAGCATCACCATTGAAAGGAGTGAAATCTGCGCAAGTTGCTGAATTAGTGGCATTGACAAAAGCTTGTGAGATTGGGAAAGACATGAGAACAACCGTGTTGACTGATAGTCAATATGGATTTGGAGTGGTGCATGACTTTGGCCAACTGTGGCTACAAAGAGGTTTCTTGACATCGGGTGGAACTCCGATAAAGAATGCTGAGTTGATTGGAAAATTGCTTGAGGCGATACAGCTGCCTAAGGAGTTAGCGGTTGTAAAATGTGCCGCACATGGTTCAGGGGACGATTTTATCACTGTTGGTAACAGGTTTGCCAACGATGTGGCGCAATATTGCGCTAAAACAACCCAATCTATTAACAGGAGTAGGATGGAAGAAATGTCTCTCCTTTCTGTGATGTTTACTAATGTCCTAGAAATGTGGGATGAAGTAAAGCAGTTACAAGATGAGGCAGGAGAGGAAGAGAAACAAGATTGGGTTAAAGCAGGATGTGCTCCAAGAGAAACAGACCATGTTTGGGTCTACAGAGATGGCAGACCAGTAATGCCAAACTCAATTTTGTCATCAATGGCAAGGATGTATCATGGCCAGGGACATCTGGGGAGGGACGCGATGGTAAGGTCCTTTAAGCAAACCTGGTACAATGCAAAGTTTAGGACAATTGCGGAGAGCATCTGTCAAAGATGTTTGATTTGTCAGCAATTCAACGCAGGGAAAAAGACAGTGGTGAGTCTAGGGACAATTGGCAGAGAAGGAGGTCCTTTTACAAGAATGCAGATTGATTTCATTGAAATGCCCCAAGTGAACAGACTGAGGTATGTTCTAGTGGTAGTCTGTTTGTTTTCAAGGTGGGTGGAAGCTTACCCGACTAGAAGAAATGATGGATTAACAGTGGCAAAGTTACTGTTAAGGGAGTTGATTCCTAGATACGGATTTCCAGTTACAGTTGAGTCTGACAGAGGTGGACACTTTCAAAATGAACTCATTGGTTTGATTTGTGAAGCATTAAAAATACAGCAGAAGTTACATTGTGCATACCGACCAGAGGCTTCTGGTGTGGTTGAGCAGATCAATGGCACAATCAAGAATAGAATTGGAAAGATGTGTTTAGCTACTGGCATGAAATGGCCAGATGTGTTACCTCTTGTCCTGATGACAATGAGATCTACTCCAGATAGAACTACTGGTTTGAGCCCGCATGAAATAATCATGGGATGTGCTATGCGCCATGCATTCGTGCCTGTGAATAAATTGGTGTCAATAACTGATGACATGATTTTGGATTACTGTAAAGGCCTGGCTGACGCAGTTCATTCTGTGTTTCACCAGATTGGAGAAGAAGCTACCACACTTGAGAAGAAGCAAGCCCATGATCTAAGTCCAGGTGACTGGGTAAGGATTAAGGTGCACAGAAGAAGAAATTGCTTGATTCCAAGGTGGGGAAGGCCGAGACAAGTCATTCTGACTACAACGACTGCAGTAAAGTGTGCTGGAGTGAAGCACTGGGTACATGCAAGTCATACTCTGAGAGTTCCAAGCCCGAGAGAGGGAACTGGTAAAGAGTATTATGAAGAGTCAGATTCCAGTGACGGTGAAGATCCTGAAGATACGGAATCAGTGAGAAAAGAAGCAGAGAGAGCTTCAAGAGATTCACTGCGAGTATCAGAGGGAGAATCGAATTCTGTTACAGAGCCTGAAGTTTCAAGTAGCAGTGGGAGTAAAAGAAAAGAAAAGAGAAAACACATTGAGCCCACTCCTGAATCAGAAGAGGAGGAGATTGAAGAACCACTTGAGATTATTCTTGAAGAAACAGGGTCAGAAGAAGATAGAGAGGGACAGATTGCGGAAGACCCCCGAGGAGGTGTAGGGAACATTGATGAGGAGCTAGGGAAGGGACAAGTAGACAGCAAGAAGACTGCGTGTCGGAGACCCGAGGAGGGACAGAAATAGGGAAGTCTCAAACAGTGGTGAAAAAATCTGTGAAGAAAAGAAAAGCTACTGGGAAACGGAAACAAGAGGCACTTGAAACAGATGATGAAGATGAACAAACAGAAGGTCGAGTTCTGAGAAAGAGAACTTCGATTGGAGGGAAGAGTGTTAAAGAATTGAGGCCGAAAAAGGTTGTGAAAGGAGATCGTTGGCCTAACAACCGAGTGAAAAGGGTGAGATACAGAGTAATAAGAGCAAATTCATCAAAAGCTGAACAAGTGAATGAAGTATCAAGCCAAACTTCGAGAGCTGAAAAAGGAGAATCAAAGAAATCAAAAGAACCAGTAGAAATAAGGAGAGTTAAAAGACCCAACCAAAAGTACAGATCACCGGAATGGTCTTATGTGACACTGTCTGAAGAAGGAAAAGAAGAAACAGTGACTCGAGATAATCCGGAAGTGGTCTTGAGAAAAGTGGTTGAGCAAGATACTGGTGAAATTCTGAAAGTACTCTTGACTGACATTGGAGAAGAGTCGAGTACTGAGGATTCCGAGGTTGGAGATCTGATACAGTTTGATGTTGAAGAAATTGAAGTGAAGAATGACAAGTATCCGAACTGAGTGAAAGAAGGATTCACTTGGATTAAGTGAATAAGGAAATCATTTGAATAAACTGAAGAGTTGCTGAAGAATTGAAGAAGTTCAAACAGTAGTGGAGTAGTTGAAGCTAAACTAAAATGGCTAACATAGAGGAGAATAGAAATAGATGTGCCTTTTTAAAGAGGTGGTGCAAAATGTGCTGCTGTTGTACTGGATTATTAATGCTTCTATGGGGTGTTTTAATTTTATTAGTTACTTTTAGAGTAGAATTTGGAATGGACACAGAAAACATGACTAATATAGAGAAGAATTCACAAAAAGTAGTTCCAATTAGAAGTAGTAGTTACATACACAAAGATAGGTCAATTAATAATTTTTCTAGTAATGTTTTTTCTAAACTGTTATATGAATATGTGAAGACGATGGAAGTGAGGGATTGCTATGTCTGCATGCAATTACCTGCATCCGTTTCAGAGGGTGTTACTTATCACCATTTGCCAGCTACATATGGTATTTCTTGTAGTATTTTAAGTAGTGTTTTTTATTTGTTAGGGAAAATAGATTATAAGATGTCTAACAGAGATAGTATTTTTGGGCACTTGCCAATGAACAAAGAGCTGAATCCAGCTAAAGAAGCTAACACTTTTGGTGAAATTTTTATTGAAGAAAAAGGACTAACATTAGATTACATTTTTAAGAATAATTTAACTTGCAATTTGAAAGGAGAGGAGAAAGCTTTCCTGGATATGGTTGAGGAAAGGAGAGTGAACATGCATGAGAAAGGGGGAAAATATGAAGTGAGTGAGACAATTTGGGACATTGAGATGGGAAAAGAGTTGAGGAATGGGGCTATTCCAACTTTGGCTCTAGATGCACCGCAGAAGGGTAAACTATGCATTACCAGAAGGAAATCCCAATATGATACATATTTTGTGGGAACTAGTGAGTGCCATGATACATACTTCATTGCGACAGGTTGGGGTTTCAGAGGTGGAGAAGATACGATTTTTCCAGGAGTGTACTATGTGTGTGGGAACAAGGCTTATTACAAGTTGCCTGACCATTGGTATGGCACATGTTATGTGGGCCTGGTTTTTCCTAAGATTTTTCACACGGATAAAGTAAAAGATGTAGAAGACATTAACCTATTAACACGTTTTAAGAGAGAAACTTGGTCTGAAATTGTGGGTGACATTTTTGGGGTTTTGATTCCAGCAGTGGGAATTTCTTTAAATGCTTATGGAATTCGGAAACTGTCCACAGTGGTTGATCGCTTATCGACAAATACCGCAGGAGGGTTTCTTTTGGTGAATACGGAATTAAGTGCCGTACGTGCCATGTCTATGCAAAATCGACTCGCCCTTGATATTCTTTTGGCTAAGGAGGGTGGAGTTTGTGGAATTTTGAAAGTTCAACATTGTTGTACTTACATTCCTGATGAAAGTAAAGACCTGAAGGTCTATATCAGAAATATTACTGATTTGCATGAAGAATTAGTACCACTTGAAACTGGGAGTTTATGGACTAAACTAGCTAATAAAATGATAGCTGTTAAGGATTTTATTGCAAAAATAGGTAGTACTATTATAGGTAGAATATTGTTTCCTTTGTCTTGTATAATTGTTGCTTTACTGATACTAAGATTGGTGTGTGTGTGTTGTAAAAACAGGAGAGGGAAAGAGAAATTGAAAAATGAAAAGAAAAACAAGAATTCGAAAATTTCAAAAAGAGAACCAGAAGAGATTGAATTAGAAGAATTGAGGGAGAGTGTTTATTTAGAGACAAAGAGAGATGATGAAAGAGTGACTGGTGTTTAATGTTGTCTAAAGGGAAGAGACATTTCTGATTTCCTAAAATGGGACTACATTTTCACTAATTTTTTTGGGGGGTTTATTTGGTGATAAAATCACCAAAGGGGGGATTGCTGGAGCAGAGTTTTCTTTTAGAAAATTCTGGGGCTTTTGAAGCTCTGGCATGTCTATGCGTTTTATTAATTTTATTAATAATTAACAATTAATTATTTGTCTTGTGCAAGTATGTTTCACTAATCAACCCGTTTGTCCTAACACAAGAGAAAGTTACATGAGGGTTAGCTTATTTGTGCTGTTCATGTATTTACAATAACGTGCAAGTTTTCATGTTTAAACGTTGCTGTGTGCTATTTATTTTGAGCACAAAACGCTGTCAGGATTAATGCTTTTTATGTCGCAAAGCTAGATAAATGCATACACATAAGGGTATTAGTGGGGTTAACACTGTTTAATCATTATGTTGTATTAACGTTGTTTTATTTCTTTTAAATTGAGATGGTCTATTGTGGCCTATGGAGGCCTAATCCATGATGGCTGATTTGAGAGCCTGGCCTCGAGTGAATATTTCTGTGATGTGGCAAGAGGGACCCCTGCTGGAAAAAGGTCGAAGACAACTGACCATAGTCCTTCTATGAAATTTTCCATGAGGACGGCAGCAGCTTTGGGTGTACTCCAAGAAAAGTGAAAGTGTCCTTGGCTTTCTCAAAGGACAAAGGAGCCTTAGAGGGAAACTCTGAACTGTGGCTCGATGGCCGAGGAGGAATCGGATTAAAAGTGTTACATGTTTTATTTCCGTGGTTCCTGTTCCGTAGTTTATGCCTTGTGACTTTTCCTGAGCGGAGATTTCCAGATGTAGCAAAGCTACATTTCTTCCTTCTCGTTCTGCTCGGTGATACAGTTTATTCAGCCAACTTTATGTGTGTTTCTATTGTATTATTCGCTATAAAAACTGTTAGTTTAGGGAGGGCTCTCCCCACTCTTTTGGCCACCTTCACGCGTTGCTGAGGTTCGATGCTGAGGACTCTGTCCTGAGAGACTTTACCGAGAGACTGGTCCTGACCCGTTCTGACACTTAGTTAGAATAGGTAACTATGAGAAATGATTTATTCTGATTGATTTTACTTTGACTAATTTAGATAAAGCAATATAACTTTTAAACATGGTGTTGAATATTCTTTCTTGTCAATTATTGTGTACATTTTTGATTATTGTTGTATAGATTATAAAGTATGTTTAGGGACAACCAATATAATCAGGTCCTATCGCTTAGATATAGATGCAGGGTGGTTTAGGAGTTTTCTTCCCACAGGTTCATTGCTGGTAGAGTATTTGAGTGTATGTTAGAGAAATGGGCCCTAGCGTATGATGAATGTATGTGCGTGTAACTGTGAGATTACTCTATCTGTGGTAGTGGGCATATTTTTGATACCCTGATCTCTATCAAGGGAACTCTCAGTTGGACTTGAAAAGCAAGTGGTGTGAGGTCTAGGACAATGCTGTCTCGCCTTGGCAAACATTATTGAGCGGGAATCCTACCTCCTTTTATAATGTCATGTTGGAGCGTATGCCAAGCTGTTATCCACATCACCTGGTGCCAGATGACAAGTATAGTGCTCACATTTACTTTCAATTATTGTTTTAAGTTTCTTTAGGTAGTACAGAATGCTAACATGTAAGGCTGCTTCACTAAAAACGGTGAAACGTATAGGTAGAGAAACATGGGGGCAAATATAGGAGCTTCAATAATTTCCCACTTATAAATGAAAATGACAGGTACGCTTTGGAGAACAAAGAAACGTGTTTGGGGAGAGAAGATACACTTTTGATGAACATTATAAACCTATTTGGGAGTATAAATGGGAATCAGGAGAAACACTGGAGGAAATTGATAAACGTAATTGAGTAAGATAAAGAGTTGCATTGCCAGAAATTGAAGATTTTTTTTATAAAAACAAGACATTGGGGAATAAGACAGACAGAGGTGATGAGAAATTCAAGGGAAACAAAGACACAGTGAGGGAATATGTTACCTTAAGAGGGAAACATTTGGAGGAAACGTAGAAACACAATGAGGTAAATATGAAAGATTAAATGTAGGGGAAGATCAGGGAACATTGGTCTTTGAGAGACAAGCACAATGTGGGAGAAAATAATTCATGGTATTCAAAGAAGAGAGACACTGGAATAAGAGTTGACACATTGGTGAAAGAGGAATGACAGATTAATAGAAAATGCAACAATAAAGGCTGATAAGGGGCAAGATATTAGACACATTTAGGCGAGCAGAGGCACATTGAAGAAAGTGGAAAGGCACACGGCGGTATAGATAACAGGGATATAGCACGAGACGAGTCAAACTGAAGCAGATGGACAGCCCATACTAGGGGAAAAGAAGAGGACAGTAACTGCTATTGAGATACACACTGAGGGAATGCAAAACATCTGTCAAGTCTTATCAGACGTTATAGGATTTGCACAGAAGGAAATGTATTGTTTCAGTGCTGGCTGGCATCAAAGTGTTTAGAGCTGGAAATGTGAGAAGAGTTTGGCGTCTGATTTCCCTAAATTATCGCACTCTACAGGATTCATTATATGTCCTCCATATATGCACAGACATCAGCTATTATTTCACATGATTTCGAAATCAAGGGCTCGTAAGCATTCATCCATGAGTGGTGTTTAGATGGGTTTGCCCAGATTACGTTTAAAAAATGAATATTTGATTCTATATGGCATTACGGGCATCTCTATCTCAGAAAATAAGATAAAGTCACATGGTGTGTGTGTGAACAACTCCAACATGTGGCTACTAAGGTGTACTGACCTTTGCCATTTTAGTAACTGACCAACTTATTAAAAGATTCTGAATTGTAGAAACGTTAACCAGGAATATCGGAAGGATGGAGCTTTGGGAACATTATTCTGCAGGGCGAGAACTTTTCCCGAGTCCTGAGCCTCTACAGCAACATTTAATAATAAACTCGACACAAGCTTGTTTTTTAAATTTTTAATAAGAAAAGATATTTGTCCTAAGAAGGGTCACTCCCTCCCGAGCTGGTGGCCCAGGCCCCAATAAAACACTGTTGACATGCTTGACTTGTACTTAGTTTCTCCTATTCCCTGATGCGGGGTGCTAATTTCCAACATTCTGTCCATTGAATGTCTGAGTATGAATATAGCAACTATTTTCCGATGGACTCATCTTAGATGTTCTTGGAGAATACATACTCTAATGATTATTGAAGGGAAATTAAAGCCCTTACGTTACCCCGCCCAGTCAACTTTAACAGTACTGTAAAATCTTTAAAGAAATCTTAGCACTGTCTTATATTTCTAATGATCGAAGCACTGCAGTTAATTCATTCATTCTTTCAGCTCATTAAAGTTGATGGTATTGTCCCTCCCTAAGAGCTCTAAAAACATCAAATAAGAGGTGAATCACTTTATCCATCTAATTCTTTCATTTTCAGTCTTTTCTCAAGAAAAGGTTGCAGTTGTGACAGACTCGTGGAAAAATAGGTCTACGGGCAGCAAGAAGTGCAAACTAGACCAACATGCATAATATTATTAAGCATTGGTTCTGGAAGGCAAGGGTAATTATCTCCCTACGTTTTTTTCTAGCCAAAAACAGATCCTGTCAAAGGACATGTCGACACTAGCACTATCAATTTGTTTACACTGATGTGAGGGCGGGAACTGTCAGCTCTGACCCTAGAATCCCAGTTGATATATTAATGATATTAGTTGATTGTTCTCCTCCAGTTGGAAATATTGAAAGCTTTAGAAATGTCAAGTCTTGCAGTTGAGGTTTTCCAGATAAAATCCTTGTGGCCTCTCCTCTTCAATTGCATTGCATTGTGTCCAGGACTGGCAATCAGCGCTAAAAAAAGGTTTATGTGTAGGGGTGAATTTCTGTTATTGTAGACTGTTCCAAGTGCAATGTGCAAACATCTCTTTCCTCTTAAAGATTGCAGATTGTAATGTTTCATAATTTCGTGTAATCTTCTCAACCACTAGTCGCGGTTTTTCAGACCTCTTGGTCATCCACATGAAGGGATGAATCCCTATATCTGAGCAGAATAAGGATTTGGAAGGGAAACGTCCCTTGGGACGAAGCCGTAATCATGTTCTGCCTTCACAGCTCTGGCAACAGAACGAATGCTTCTTTAGCACTCAATCGCTCTGCATGCAAGTCGTTACATCGTCTTGCTTTAGCGGTCGCAAAGGTGGAGTGTTGTTTGAATTTAGGTCCAACACCTTCTCTTCTGTTGCGCAGACTGGAGTTGGAATAGTAAATTAAACTGTTCCAAAATCCAGAGACCCCCTAAGGCAAGTTGTTAAAACGACTTGCATGCAGGACAAATGCATGCTAAAGATGCATTTGTTCGAATGACGCAGTTCCTAAGGCATGCGTGAAAAACGCATGCACAATTCTGACATAAATAAATTATAGCTACTCGGAGTACAGCAGAGCACTTACACTACCTTAGTAAATGATTGTACAGTGAGTACTTTACTTTTTAAAGACAATTAAATTCAAATCATATGTCTCTAGTGCCTGACCAGGCATATGATCCAAACATAATCATAAAAACAATGATACCGCTCAGAATTATGAAAAAGCTTTATTGTGTAGGCCTCTGTCCAATCGTATACAATGGAAGGAGTTTGTGAAACCCAAGCTTGCCCAAGCTTGAGACTTCAGAACCTCAAGCCTTGAGAAGAGATCAAGAGAAATCACATATCCCAGTCTTATAAAATGCTATCAACCAATGTAAGAATCAATATTAACACATTTCAAATGAGAAATGAATCTTCTCTGTTGTTTTAGTTTCAGATAGTGATGTTAATATATGCCTCTGTCACAAAACTCATACAGAACTTCTAGAATGCCAGTGGACAGTGATCCCACCAAGAGAATGAAGTGCCCACCCTCTCCTTTTTACACCCAAACAGCTCTCTCAAAGGAAACTACAAATGACTGCCCAAAGCTCATCTAAATTTGTAATGGTTAACTAGGGATCTACCAGCAGTGAGGCTAGATCATTGGGAGCAAGTGCGCCTACAATTCTGAGGACATCAGCTACAGCCAATGCACTACCAAGAACAAGGCTGAAGACAATGTGCCTTAAGGGTAGGGACTCGGGGTTCAAATACAAATCTTTCTGGGACAGGCATCACATAACTAATGATGCAGTCAGCAGTTCTGGACTCAGAGCAATAGCTCTCTGAATCCCAAGATGGGGGGAGGGGTTGATGTAAACCACAAGACCTCTGGATGCATTTTGTGTGCCCAAAATGGCTTCCTAGTGGATGAGGCGAGGGATTCAGGGCCAAATTAGAGTGTTCTATCACAATACTGAGTTGAAACTATCAAAAATATCAAGTGCAAGATATCAACTACCATTATATTGTCTAAATGTACCTTGATAATATACATATATTTTCAAATTATGTACAAATTGAGTTAAGAATAGTGTTTTTTAATCACAATGCCCATAAAGTGATGTTTCACATAATTTACCTGTAATTTTGCTGAATTTCCCTGATATTTTTCAGACTAAAAATATCCAAAGTAGGTTCATCTTTCTGGATGTTATAGCTGCTGATGGTGAAGATGACAATGTTAGATGTCATATTAAACGGAATGAGTAGGGTGCCTCCTTGTCCGGAAGCAGGATGAGTCCGTTGATAGCTTCACAAAGACCCTGAGGTGTTAGTTCTTGGTATCCAATACCACCTACAAACAGGATTGTGATGGCCAAGTAATGTTTACATCGAATGTGTCTCTTGCAAGATTAGTTGCCACTGTTTTTGAATGTTCCACAGTCAGGGACTGCAACTAGCATTAGAAGGCAGAGGGTCCTGAATGAGGGTATGGCGGTCTGAACATCCAGCTTGCTTCACTCCAAGATTCCTTCTTTGCCACTGGCAAGCTTATTCCTCGTCTTTTCATACATCTGCTCACAGCACAAGCTCCCATTGAGAAATGGGTGTTTGTATAAATCCTTTACGGTCCCTGCCACATGGGGCAGGGTGCAGCATAGGTGCCCCCACTGCCACAACCGTAGGCCACGGAGGCTGCTAGGGCCCCCCAAAGTCGCTTTCCGACAGCTTTTCCATGTCGGAAAGGCCAACATGGAAAAGCTGTCGGAAACAGATATTATAATCCTGATGGTGGATACGCTACCCTGAAGGGAATTTGGACAGTTGGGAAACAGCCATAACATCGCATGCCTTACATCGCGTGCCTTTACAACACTATCGTTACAACGACCGCGCTGTTACAAGGCAAAGCATTACATCACAAGTCGTTTCAACAACTTGCTGTAGGGGTGCCCTGGTGCTTTTGCACAAACGGGAGAAGGAATAGTAAATTATACTATTCCCAAATCCAGTGCGCCCCCTACAGCAAGTCGTTGAAGCGACTTGCGATGTAATAGTTTGCGTTGTAACAACGCGGTCCTTGTAACAACCACATTGTAAAGACATGCGATGTAAGGCATGTGATGTAAAGGTATGTATTCTGTCAGTTTCTGACTGGCAGATAGGCTTCTTGAGCCCGTAGGAGTCGGATTGACTGGCTGGTTTACACTCCAACCACCGACATTGAAATTCGGCAATCGGACTGTAAACCTAGCATGTCAGTCGGTAAGCCTCGGTCAGTTGGTTGGAGGCTTACCGACCGACATCGTAATGAGGCCCTTAGTGTGTTAATCCAAGGGAACAGTGACTAAGTTCAGCTGTGACTATCTTACCGCATACATCTGTGTACTGAATAAGTGTAAGTGCCTAACCACTTGTCACGTTTTCAATCAAGGAAAAGAAAAAAAAAAGTTCAACAAAGTATGACAAACAGGGATAGTTAATTTCTCAAGAGAGGTTGTAGAATATTCAAGAGCAGGTTTGTGGTTCGAAGCACACATGCAAAAAAATACAGAGACTCAACTTCTGGTTCAGGGCCATCGGAGTTATTAGAGCACTTACACTTTTTCCTGGCCCCTAAATAGAATGGCAACCTTTTGTTCGTTGTAGGGCTTTAGTTCTCGCTCACTTCATCAATGGTTTTGTGTTCTCACAACTTTGAAATTTTTCCCTTCCACGGTTAGTATTTTTTCCTGTTCCTTTCCCGCAGAGACGGCTAGAGGACTTTGTGGCCAGTTGTTCCGCTCAAGGAGACTCTGAACGTCTGGACCATGTGGTGGTAGTCTGAAGGTGTCTACCGTGCAGGGTCTTTTGAAAGAAATGACACACCCATGACCCAGAGATTAACAAGTAACACAACCTTCTACCAGTGACGGTCAGAAGCATCTGTGAGGGAAGAATGCAGACTGCGCCTTCTCTACCTTCACTGAACCCATACCGGTCTACACAACGCAGGGCTCTGCCTTGGAGTTTTAGATCATATTTCGAACTCTGGGGACGTCTGTTCCGGAAGGTCAAGGGTTGTACCTTCAAGCACATTCTGCCTAACTCCTTAACAGGATGCCGGCGTTCCCACACCACCATGTTAACAGCGTTTTTCTTAAGAACAAAAGAGATTATCATTGTAAGCAGTGGCAATTCAGCTGAGAGGGCGACATTTTGGAAGCTGCATTCCTGAAACAAGTGAATGGCCGATACACAGTGGAGCAGATAAGACATCTGGGGATAAACATTTTTTTCTTTACAAATGGAATTGCCTTAGAATTGGGTGTACGAAGTACATTGAAAAGATGAAATTAAAATATATATATAAATATCCTCTATTCACGTTACTTATTTCATCTGAATTAAAGAATAATAAACTCGAAATAGTAGGGAATTCAGCCAGCTTTTGACGTACGGACTAAAGAAATCTGGCCAGTTCTTCGAGGCATGCCATAGGCTACAATGGCTGGCAATCAACGGGTTCCCTTTAGTAGCCTCCCTACTGTCTGGCAAACTGCTATTATGCAGCCTCTCTCTCCAGGCAAGGGTCAGGCCCAACCATTCATGGTCCTCTACTTCCAAACTCAGCCGCATGGTTTAAAGAACAGGTCTTAGAAGGCCGGACCAGGGCCGGCTTTAGCACTGGTGGCGCCTAGAGCGACAATCACTTTTGGCACCCCACATCCCTTGACCGCCACCTCGATTTTCTCACTACCATCTGTAAAAGTGCCCCTCGTCTCTCGTATCATAAGATATTGCTAAGCACAGCGCCCCCCTGAGGTAACAGCGCCCTCTCCACAGGTCAGCGCCCAGTGCGACCGCACCAGTCGCACTGCCCTACAGCCGGCCCTGGGCCGGACGTTGTTTTGGGAGCTTTTCTCTGTCGAATGCTGAACCTGTCAGTAATCAGTCATTGTGCAATGACAAATAAGGCCTCTCTATCTCTCTCTCTCTCTCTCTCTCTCTCTCACTCTCTCCCTCTCTCTCTCTGTTGATTTTTTCTTGGTTTTAGGCTTCCGTCTCCATCTAGGAGGTTCCTTAGGCCATGTCATGATGTCAAGAAGCTTATCAGTGCAGGAGCGCTTTACATATTTAAATAGTCAGACCCATGCAACCAAAATCAGACATCAATGCTTGACAGCCCACCCACCATTCAATGGTACTGCATCAGTATCCCTAAAACTCCCATTCCTGAACAGAGGATGCAGAGTTTTTCCTTGAAAGAAAGTTTCTGCAGGGAAGGTAAAATCAGCAAGAAAGCATGACTGAATAAAGGTGGCAATGCTGGGGCAGACTTAAATAAGGGATCAAGGATCAAAATAAAACGTTTCAGGATGTCACCTGCCTGTTTGCACATCACGTGGGCTTTCCTCGGAGGCAGAGCGTTAGAGCACAGGAATCCCCATCTGTCTTCTTTAAGGACCTCCACGTGCCCTTCACACTTCGAACGCCCTCCCACGAGGCGAACCGTCGCGTTCCAGTCATCGTCTAGACGAGAGAAACATGAAAGCTTCTTAGATAGCACTGACCCACGCACATTCTGGTTCTCATCAATCATGAACACCATGACAAAATCCCTCACAACACTAAAGTCATTACAACATTAAATGAAGAACAATGTAAGGTGCACAGTGTTTGGGTGCCACATAAATGACTGGCTCATCTTTTTAGGTAAATGTCAAATCACATTCGAGGACTAGGCGCCATTTATAACCTGCAATCCATCAAATCAACATAATTGATGTCATTTTTTGCTAAGATAATGCACCGGGCAGGGCCGGCTTTAGGGCGCTGTAACCAGTGCCACCATATGGGGCACGTGCGAGCTAGGGGGGCACTGTGTTTTGAAACATTTTTTGGGATTAAAAAACACCTAGCATAGAATTGGTTGTGTGTCCAGCAATTTTCAGGCAACAATAAAAATGTTCACTCTGGTGATTAATGACCTTACTGGAGAAAGACTGAAGCGTTGTCTACAGTTCTGACCTGTATCATGCAGATCACATTATTGTTTTATGCAGCTAGCTTAGTGGGTTACTGCTTTTGTCATAGATATTCTTTGTTACTTGCAGCTCATACATTTCAATCCCAATATAACACAGAGATCTATGAACTTTCATCAAAGAGCTGCATGCAAACTTCGTAGACTAGGTTAGAACGATATTTTCCCCCCAGTCTTTCATTATCCTAATGTTGCTGAAAGGGATCGTTTAGGTTGAAATACATTTTAATTAGTAAAAGGAGCCCAATTCCCTGTATTTCATTTAAAATATTGAATGCATGCTTCTCCAGACTACTCGTAAAATATACTGCCTACTAGTATGGGTGACATGTGACTGCTTCACCTGGTAGTCCTCTCTGTCTTATGTAACATTTCCTATACATTGATTTAAAAACATTGTCTCAGTATAATGTGTGTGATGTGTAGTGCTCTGACACCCCACACTGGTAGGAGTAGCATTATTGTAATCGCCGGGGCAAGCAGGCAAGCAAAGCCTCACAGGGACCCCATCCCCTATCGTGGCAGGAGCCGGCAATGCCTGTGCACACGCCAGGATGCACTTATTAACCGCTCAGGGCTCCAGTGCCGCGGGAGCCCAGTATTGTAATCACCGTGGCCTAGGCAAGTAAACAAAGCCTCATGGGAAGTCCATCCCCCATCGCACATCGCGGCAGGAGCCGCTAACGCCTATCCACGTGCCAGGAAGCGCTCTTTAACCGCTAAGGGCTCCCGCAGCGCCGGCCACGCGCAGGCATGCCCGGGCCACGCACAGGTGAAGCCAAGGCCAAGGGCAGGCCCATGTGCGCCCGTCAGCGGCCGAAAGAGGCTGGGCTTGGCCAATTCTCTTGGTTTGAAATCCCGCCGATTAAAGTGGACTATCATTGCCAGTAAAAGGACGCCAGTTTGTAGATCTGAGGATTGGATTGGAGTAAGTCCATTTTCCCCTTTTCTTCTCTCCCCTTATTTGCTGAAAAATACAACTGGCAATATGGGCAAACAAAAGTTGAGGGGTATGAAGCTATCAACCGAGCAGCCCAGCACCTCTAAGCGTACCACCATTGACACCTTCCTGGCCCGTGCTGTTGGAGCTCTAGCTAAAGAAATTGATCTAGCAGAGCAGTGCATGTCCCTCACCACGACTGGCCAAATTGAGGGGACTGGGGTGACTAAGGATACTCAATGTGGAACATCCGCTAAAGAGAAATCGGGCAAAGGCAATGAACAAGAGGACCAGAGTGCAGGAGGCCCAAGTGGATCTATTTGTCAAACCCAACTCCCCGGATCCAGCAATCTTTTACAGCCGGTCATAGCCCCGAACGTCGTACGCCAACCAGCAGCTAAACGGAAAAGAAAGACACCTGTTGATTTAAGATTCCCGGATGGACTCCCTTTAATGGGAGGGGGACATGGAACAACCAAATATGGGGATAATTTTGGGATAAATTAACATCCGTCATCAGTGACTTGTTAAAACCACTCAAAGAAAGACTGGGTAGGGTGGAGGAGGAATTGAAAAAGGCTATGAGTAAAACGCAATTGGTTGAGAAGCTCTCACTAATAGACACTGGTCTGAATAATGCTATAGGTGGCAAGTCCCCACATATCGAGGGTTTATCCCGTCACAGACAAGGTGTGATGTTGAGTAAAAATGTACAAGAGCCTAATAGTAAATCTACTAGGATAGATATTATGGCACAACACCAAGGAGGCTCTAATATACACCCCCAATACCGATATTGATGTGCCCTTACGAGGTTTAGTTACCATCAATTTGCCACCCGCTAGCTTTCCATATGTGGCAGTATTAGTCAATGTACCCCCGCTAATACCAGGGGCTAGGGAAACTATAGAATGTCTGAAGAATAAGGTGGTCCACTGGCTTAGCTCTAGACATCTATTTTTCCCTAGCAGAACACATGAGATCCTGCTCACAAGGAGTGTTCAAGATATCAGTACGATTGGATGTTTAAAAAATATTGTCACACACAAAGAAAGAGATTAGATATTCTTTTTTACAGTATAGGCTGGACCTTAGATCAAAGGCCGAGCGGAATAAACCGACTGTCGCCTTGTACAAATCTTTTAACCTAGAGGACATAGCTAATAATTATCTGTCATATGTGACTTATGTACCACACTGTTTTGTACTACTGAGATTGAGATGTGACATTGCTCACTGTCTTGTTGCATTCCCAAAAATGAGGTCTCGCCCATCTGATATGGAACCATGTCCTTGCGATAACAAAAGTAAACAAAGCACATTGCACTTTATATTGTCTTTTAATTTTTAGTGTAATTTTAGGTGCTTTTATCTTAAACCACAGTTGTTGCTCATAATATTAGGTCACAAAGTAGCAATGACATTTTTGGTGATATTAGGTGATCCTCTAATATGTTATAATGTTGCCCTTTTTATCCTGAAATCGATTAATGCAAGGAAAAGGTTTTTGTTATAGTATAAGAAATGAATTGATCTTAAAAATTGTGACTGTAACCATATTTTTTAAATACTTTTTAATGTATTAATATCTGTACTTTTATGGCTATTTCTCTTTGATAGCTGAAAAAGACCTAAACGAATGAATTATTAGAACTATAAAACAAATTTGATGCGAGAAGGGGGTCATGGAGAGTTGAGGGACACTGTTGAGGGTGGTAGTGAGGGAATCTGTGGAGAATGAAGTCACTGGGTAGCACCAACAAAGACTGACGCACAGGGCACCACCAGCGCTAAAGCAGGCCCTGGATCAAGACATTATTTTTCTCCAGTCTCAATTGTGAAACTTGGACAACATAAATGGTTGCTGGGTCTTCTGTTCCACTCACATTTACGGAGAAGTAAAGATTTGATAGGTTGGAGTGCATTTTCCAATCAGAAGTTACTGAGGAATATTCGTACAATCTCACACCATCTAAAGGTAGATCCTTTTCATTTAATGTTTAGTTCAAAAACAAGCTTACTACCTCAATACAAAAGATACCATTAGGATAATTACACAATAGTATGTGAAAACTATATGAAGTACAGTTCAGAGTATTTTGGGTGAACATTGAATGTCAGGCCATACCTCATGTACCAAAGTCACGGGAGATACCAGCATGGTGATTGGTTCACAGAGAAAAGGTCTCCCCCAACACATTTTCTGTTTGAACCAATGTATATTTTTGCTAAAACTAGTTCCTGGAGCGATAGAGGGTGTGAAAATATGAGGGCTGTGCCTGCATTTAATTACTCTGCACCACCTTTACAAAATTATTCGCCACTATTTTTGAACAAGTGTTGGCACAGCCAATAGGTCTGGCCTTGGTAAACATTTAGGGCCGCATTACGATGTTGGGGGGACTCACATCTGCCCAACCCAGTTGCAGTCTAAGGACCAACTGACCTCTGGCCCCTGCACTGCTATTACAATACGACCGCACATGGTGTGGTCGCATTCTCCCATTTCTTTATGGACGCTTGTGCAACGGCCATAAAACAGCAGCAGCACAAGCTCCCATTTACTTTCACCTGCCTGGGCCAGGTCTGCGTTCAACAATGCTGTCTCCACCTCCTGCCAGGAAGCTGCACCATTGAGGAAAGAACTGTTTTTGGCTGGGTACAGACACTCTCTGCCTTCAGAGAACAAAGGATTTGTGCGAATAAAAAGGGGGGCCCAGACCCAGGCTTTTGGGTCACTTCTGGCAAATCAAGAGGAACCTTTGCCAAGGAGAAGAGCCGGATAAGCTGAGGAGGAATACTGCCCCTGTGCTGTTTGCTGTCTGGGGTTGGCTGCAGTGGCTGCTTGCTGCAAAGGAAAGGAGAAGAGGGATGTTGCTGTTTGCTTTGTCACCTGCTTGAAGAAAAGATCTCCAAGGGCTTGAAACTGAGCTTGCCTCCTGTTCTGAAGTCTCAGGGACACACAGAATTCACCACAAGCTCCCCTGAATTTCCTTGCTGGGAAGTCTAACCTGCAAAGAGGTGTCTGCTGCTGTTTAGAACCTCTAGAGACTGTTTGTAGCTGGGAGCTGGAAGATCGACGCAAAGAGGAAGAAGCATGTCGCATCTGCACCAATTACCGATGCATCGCCGAGCCACGGGGAAAAGGCGTGCCGCATCCGCACTAGGTTGCGATGCCTCGCTGAGCAACCAGGAAGAAGCGCGCTGCATCCACACCGGGTCCCGACGCATCGCCAGTGCGGCTGCAAAAGATCATGCATCATACCGGACCGTCGTATCGCATCGAGCCGCCATTTTGTCGCATCACACCGCATTGTCGTCACACATCGAGGCGCCATCTTGTCACATCGTAACCGGAACGCAGTAAGAAACAGATGCATCCCCTCTTCTCCGGTAAGAAACAGACACATCGCCGCACCCTGTGCTGCAGTAAGGAACAGACACATCGCCTCCCCTGAAGCAAGGAACTGATGCATCACCTTCCCTACGACCCTTTTGTTTGTTTTGCGTGATGCATCTAAGGTACTTTGTGAGAAAAGTGTCGCATTTACAACTTGCATTGAACTGAAATATTTCTAACATTTGAAAGTCTTATTTTTAATACTGTATAGTGGATTTTTGTCATTTGGTCTTGCTTTGGTTTTGCTAAAGATTACTTATTTTTCTCAACTGGTGTGGTGTCAGTTGTAGTGTTTTCACTGAGACACTGTATGTGTTCACAAATGCTTTACACACTGCATCTGAGATAAGCCTGTCTGCTTGTGCCAAGCTACCAAGGGGGTGAGCAGAGGTTATTTTAGGAGTGTATCCCCCTTACCCTGACTAGAAGCAAGGGTCCGTTTTTAGACAAAGGTGCAAACAATTGCCAACAAGAGACCCCCATTTCTAACAGGCAGTATGCATATGTTTGTCAAAACCAAAATATGAAAAAAATGGCCAATCACAAAAATAATTTAAAAGAAACCCACATGAAAAGAAAGTAGGAATTAAAGAATATATTGAACCACCAGCCCTTTCAGAGACACAGACTACATTTTAGGTGGATGCACAGATGTGCACAGGCAGAATGATGTCATTGACAGGGAAGAGTGCCAATGGCTAAGTGGGCTAACACACTGTTTTATGCTGTGGTGAGTGGAAGCAAAATGAAAATGGATCTTGAAAGGACCAATGGGTGAAAAGGGCTGACCTCTGTAGTTATAGTTAAGGTGACAGGCGATAAGGAATTTTGTAATTTTTGTCCCTAAATAACTTTGCACCCATTTGATAAATGTTCGTGAAACTTTGCAGGCAGGCTGCCCTTATTTAATTGTCAGAGTCCTGAAAGCATCGCAACCCTTCATGAAGGGGGTGCAAAGAAAAAAGGGGCTCCCAAAATGGGATTTTAAATGCATTTTCCATAGCCTTGTACTTTAGGTAGTGCGTAGACAGTCAACTGGATTTTTCAGAAATGTATAATCAATCAATCAATCAAGGCATTTGTATAGCGCGCTACTCACCCGCAGGGTCTCAAGGCGCTTGGGGTGGGGGGGTCCGCTACTGCTCGAACAGCCAGGTCTTGAGTTGCCTCCTGAAGGCGAGGTGGTCTTGGGTCAGGCGGAGGTGGGTGGGGAGGGAGTTCCACGTCTTGGCGGCCAGGTAGGAGAAGGATCTTCCTCCCGTTGTGGCTCTTCGGATGCGGGGGACGGCGGCGAGGGCGTGGCTGGTCGATCGGAGCTGGCGTGTGGGAGTGTAGAAGTTGAGGCGGTTGTTGAGGTATCTTGGGCCTTGGTTGTGGAGAGCTTTGTGTGCGTGGGTGAGGAGTCGGAACGTGATTCTCTTGTTGACGGAGAGCCAGTGCAGGTTTCTTAGGTGTGCGGAGATGTGGCTGTGTCGGGGGATATCCAGGATGAGTTGTGCTGAGGCGTTCTGAATCCGCTGGAGTCTTTTCTGGAGTTTTGCAGTGGTTCCGGCGTAGAGGGAGTTGCCGTAGTCCAGTCGGCTGGTGACGAGGGCCTGGGTGACCGTCTTCCTGGTTTCGGTGGGGATCCACCGGAAGATCTTCCGTAGCATGCGTAGGATGTTGAAGCATGACGAGGAGACGGCGTTGACTTGTCTGGTCATGGAGAGGGAGGAGTCCAGGATGAAGCCCAGGTTACGTGCGTGGTCCGTTTGTTTGGGTGCACTGCCCAGGGCCGGGGGCCACCAGGAGTCGTCCCAGGCGGAGGGCGACCATCCCAGGATGTGGACTTCTGTCTTATCTGAGTTCAGTTTCAGGCGGCTGTTCCTCATCCACTCGGCTACGTCTTTCATCCCTTCGTGTAGGTTGGCTCTGGCGGTGGCGGGGTCGTTGGTGAGGGAGAGGATCAGCTGGGTGTCGTCAGCGTAGGAGATGATGTTGAGGTTGTGTTGGCGTGCGATGGCCGCAAGGGGGCTCATGTAGACTTTGAAGAGGGTGGGGTTGAGCGTGGAGCCTTGAGGGACGCCGCAGATGACTTCGGTGGCTTCTGATCTGAATGGGGGGATGCGGACTCTCTGTGTCCTTCCGGCGAGGAAGGAGATGATCCACTCCAGTGCCTTCTCTTGGATTCCGACGTTGCTGAGGCGCTGCACTAGGGTGCGGTGGCAGACAGTGTTGAACGCCGCGGAGAGGTCCAGGAAGATGAGGGCCGCTGTTTCCCCGTTGTCGAGCAGGGCTCGGATGTCGTCAGTGGCTGCGAGGAGGGCGGTCTCGGTGCTGTGATTGGCTCAGAAACCGGACTGCGAGAGGTCGAGGGATCCATTAGTCTCGAGGAAGGCAGCCAGCTGTCTGTTGACGGTCTTCTCGATGACTTTAACAGGAAACGGGAGGAGCGAGATGGGGCGGTAGTTTTTGAGGTCAGTGGGGTCGGCTGATGGTTTCTTCAGGAGGGCGCTGAGTTCGGCGTGCTTCCAGCTCTCCGGGAAGGTTGCGGTGTCGAAGGAGGCGTTGATGATGTCCCGTAGATGGGGAGCGATGACGGAGTCGGCCTTGTCGAAGACGTGGTGGGGGTAGGGGTCGGTTGGAGATCCGGAGTGGATGGAGTTCATCGTGCGTATGGTCTCTTCGGTGTTGATCGGGGTCCAGGCGTGGAGGGTGGTGGTGGGGGGCGCTGGTGCGATCGTCGGGTGTGTCGGCTGTGTGCTGAAGCTGTTGTGTATGTCTGCGATCTTGTTGTGGAAGTACGAGGCGAGGGAGTTGCAGAGGTCTTGCGATGGGGTGATGTCGTTGTTTCCGGCGCTGGGGTTGGAGAGCTCTTTGACGATGTTGAAAAGTTCCTTGCTGTTGTGGGCGTTGTTGTCCAGTCGTTCCTTGAATGCTGTTTTCTTGGTGGTGTGGATCAGTTGGTGGTGTTTACGAGTGGCGAGCTTGAGGATGGTCATGTTGTCTGGTGTCGGGTCTCTACGCCAGGCACTCTCGAGGGCTCGGCAGTTCTTCTTGGAGCTCTTGAGTTCGTCGGTAAACCAGGGTGCTTTCTTACAGCCGGGTCTGCTGGGCGGGGTCCTAAGTGGGGCGAGGTCGTCTGCGCAGTTGCTGATCCACGTCGTGAGGTTGTTGGCGGCATGGCTGGGGTTCGCTGAGCTGGTGGGAGGGTCCTGGCTCAGGGCTGCAGCGAGCTGGTCGGCTGTGATCTTGTTCCAGCTTCTGCGTGCAGCCTGTTGCTGGTGGTGGTGGATTGTGTTCTTTCTGAAGCTGAAGTGGATGCAGCTGTGGTCCGTCCAGTGGAGTCCGGTGGCGTGGCTGAAGGAGATGTCCTTGCTGGAGGAGAAGACGGGGTCAAGCGTGTGGCCGGCGTAGTGGGTGGGGGTGGTCACCAGCTGCTTGAGTCCGAGGTGTGCGAGGTTGTCCAGCAGGGTGGTGGTGTTGCGGTCGTTGTTGTTCTCCAGGTGGAAGTTGAGGTCCCCGAGGAGGATGTAGTCAGCGGAGGGGAGGGCGTGTGGGCTGATGAAGTCGGCGATGTCTTTGCTGAATTGTGTGCGTGGTCCCGGGGGTCTGTAGATGAGGGTGCCTCTGAGGGTGGTCTTGGGGTCGGTGTGGATCTGGAAGTGCAGGTGTTCGGCGGTTGTGAGGATGTCGTCGGTGTTGGTCGTGATGCGGATGGTGTTCTTGTGGGCGATGGCGATGCCTCCTCCAGTCTGGTTGACGCGGTCCCTCCGGGGGATCTTGTATCCGTCCGGAATAGCGATGGCGATGTCGGGTGCTGAGGAGGCATTCATCCAGGTTTCCATGAGGAAGGCGACGTCTGGAGATGTTGTGTCGAGCAGGTTCCAGAGTTCCACGGCGTGTCTGTGGATGGAGCGAGTGTTGAGTAGGATGCACTTCAGGTGGTTGCTGCTGGTGCTCGGCTTGGCGGGTGCGGTGCAGGTCCGGATGCAGGAGAAGTTGCAGGAATGGCAGCTGAAGGGTCTGTGGGTGCGTCTCGGGGTGGCTCGGTAGCAACCGGGGATCCGACCGGTGTTGAGTGCGTTGAGTTCGGTTGCTGCGTAAGTCCGGCGGGTGGGTTGGCATCTGCAGGGGCCAGGGGTCCGGGCGCTGGGTGCGGGCCAGGTGCGGACGGGCGCAGACGAGCTTGCCTTTGGGACGCCTTCGGCGCGCTTAGGGCGCTCCCGCTGCGCGTCAACGCTGCGCATTAGCCACTCTGCCATATGTGGAGAGTAGGGGGGCGGAGCGAGGGAGGAGCAGCTGGGAGGCGGGAGCGGGGCGGCGAATGGGAAGGGAGTCAGAGGGAAGGGGGCGGGGCCGCAGGGGGGCAGCGGCGGGGAGGTGGCGGGAAACGCGACCGGGGCTGGGCACAAACAGAGGAAGAACAAAAACGAAATAAACAGAGGGCAGGGGCTGGGCACAACAGGAGGAAGAACAAAAAACGAAATAAACAGAGGGCAGGGGCTGGGCACAACAAGAGGACAGCAGAGGGAATAAAATAAAAATTAATACAGGGAAAACAACGCAGCGCAGCAGAGGAACTACCACAACAGCGGACCAGGAGCACAGCTGCGGGATCGGGGGCAGCCTGGGCTCACTCACGGAGAGTGTGCGCGGTGCGTGGGGTGACCGGCCCAGAGGGTTCGAGGTCACTGCTCACCACCGCGTGCACTCCGCAATATATAAGTATTGCATAGTAGGGGGTATAGATGATTTTTTGGGGTAGTGCAGGCAAGTCCAGTTAGTAAATGATAAGTTAAAAAGTATTTTTTTTTTAGCTACGTGTCTGGGCCTGATAGTACTGGGGTATATCCCCAGTTCATAGCAATGACTAGGGATTAGCTGATTGGCTAATCTGTACTTTTCTAAAACCTCATGGCAGCCATATTGTTTACACACCAATTTCAGTGTAATAGAGCATTAACATGACAAAAAGAAATTTAGCCTTATAATTCTAATTACACTAAGGTTAGTATAGGTGTGATATGTAGGGAATAAAGATTTGAAAAGTTTCAGTGTGTTTTACAAAATTTACGGAGTACCACAGTACGGCCGTGTGGGATGCTGGAGAGCACCAAAGTACCATCATAGTATTTTTAAACAACCACATATATTGCTATTTATTGAGTCTCCTGTAAGGTCTTCTCTTAAACAAGCCTTTTTTTCAAAGTTTGCTTTTTCAATTTAGATATTCTGCAGTAGGAGGTGGCGGATGTTAGAAATGAAGATGTTATTGCCACCTACAGTGAAATGAACACCATCTGCATGATAAAGGTAAACATTTTAAAACATTAATGTTTAGGTGATATATCAAGGACATATTGTGATCTCATAGGAATGCAGATACAGTTTTGTTGATATGGCTGCCTTTTTTCTCATACTTTGCTGCATATTCAATTAAGTACTTCCATGTTATCCTTAGACAAATATTGGAATAGATAAAATGGGTGTCAGGAAATAAACTCATTAAAGATGTGAAATTTGCTTTCATCATAATTTCAAGTTTTACAACAGTTAGGTGACCAATATCATTGACTCCAAAATGAATAAATATAACATGGGGATGATCACAATTATTGAGGGATGGCATGAGAAGGAGGATGTTATTCCACCTTAAACCTCTTTTACCCACCCACATGAAGTCAACATTTCTCATACCTACATTATGCTCTAATCTTCTTTTTTTTGCATACTCTCTGGCCCAAAATACATAACTGTGTCCAATTATCCACACACAAATCATCGTATTTTAAAATAATCAAATACCTTCAGTAAGCAGTGAGTGAATGCAGTAAAGAGGAAGTTCTAACAAGCTCCCGGTTAATGTTTAAGTCACTCTCCCCTGCTACAATAACTGTTTGACAGTACAGACTGTATGCAGCATATGGCGCCACAATGTTGTGCTCCTGCCGATTCACATCAACTTTGAAGCCATCTGCTTAAATGGTGGGTGGACCAGACATTGAATGTTGTCGTCAGGCTTGACTGTTAATGCCATAAGCGGACAATACAGCAGCAGGTGTAATGTTCCCCGATGCACCCAGTGTTTCCTCAGAAATTTCGGTCAACTCGGACTCCCGCCTTCTCTCAGTCTTGGCCAAACGGGTCCCATGAATGGTGAGCAGGTGTTTTTACATCCCCACTGTTCCAAGGGAGTACTGCTGCCATGCATAAACTTTCTTCTCAAGAGTTGGAATCGAGAAGAACTGCCAGACGACCAACTCTTTAAATTTTTTCCTGCCGCTCAAACTCTCGCTCCTCCATTGCAATATCATTCTCCTCCTCCTGCAATAGTTGTAGAGCAGCTGCAGCAGATTGACCCCCTTACGCAATGTCACATAAAAACAAAATAATACACCAGCATTACAAGCAGCAGCAGGTCTGGTACACTTGTGATCAACTCCAAACTAGAAGCCAAACATTTCAAATAAAAAAAACCTTCCTATTGGCAGGAAGAAACATCTTTCGGCCTATCAGATTCTGTTTTATACTCACAGAGTACCGCTGTACTCTCAAGACAGTACCACCGTACCAGTGAAACTAAAACAAAAATTAAAACACTGCCTATTTTCTCAAGACAATCTATTCCCCGCTCAATAGTAGCACTTTTACACTACAACTTTAAAATTTTACTTTTATTTGGGCTACAAAATATAGCCTAGTAGCACAAAACATTCCTAACAAATTGTAAGTTTTCACATTACTATCAAAACAATTTATTATATATGGACGGAAACATATAAACTGTTGTTGTTTAAAAACCAGAAATTACAACAACAAAAAACAATGGTTACAGTTTAGTTATAGATAGGGGTTATTACATTGGGACACCAATACATATAAACTTTCTAAACATTAGAAATACCATTGTTATAGTTTTTTGTTTTACTCTTGCGTGTAACATTTTGTTATAGACATTATAGTGCTCTCCATTTTTAATGTCCAGGCCCAGATTTACACATAGTAGTAAAACATAATAACTGTTTTTAAAAAGACTTTCCTCCAAACTTAGGCAGTTTTCGAGCCCTGTAACTTATGGGTGTTAATATAACTCCACAGTACCTATTTTTTCATATTCAGACTATTGAGAAGCTGAGTTTGAAGCTGTGCAAGTATGAACCTGCCACATGCAAAGAGGTTTGACTGACAGATCTGAAGCAGGTGCATTAACCTACACCATTAACACAATGGAAAACTAAATGAAAACAATATATTTGTAAACACATGCATATAATGGGACACACATGAAATTGTTGCTTTTCATCTCTACCAGTCAGCCATCGTAGTTTATAAATGAACTAAACTTCCAACAAGCAGTTAACACACTTTCAAATTATAATATTTCAAAATCAAAGAAGACAATGGCTTACACAGTAAACACGTTTTGAACAAGCATTCGCAAAGCCAAGAGGTCTTGCCTAGGTGAGGATTTGTTTTGTCAATGTTTTAGCCATGTTATGCAGCAGTGCGGCTGCAGCATAGTTAAATTAAAGCACTGTAAGGCAACCCGTGGTGGCTGGATGCCAGTGCTCTTTTTTAGGTCTCGCCTAGCGTTGCAGCGCGAATGAGCTGCCATCGCTTTGCGAGGCATGCAGTATATACTGTAGTGTGGAAGCTTTGTGGGAGCTCCACCCACTCTCTGGCCATTGGCTTTTGTCTTAACTGCTGCCTTCCGGATTGGTTTGAGGCTTGTTAGTCCCTCCTCATTCATCATTTGTATCATTCCGCGGCTATTGGCCCCTTTACTCCTGACACTATTTTCTTTTAGGTCTCGCATAGCGTTGCAGCGCTAATGTGGTGCCATCGCTTTACGAGACATGCAGTATATACTGTAGTGTGGAAGCTTCATGGAAGCTTCGCCCACTCTATGCCCATTGGCTTTTGTCTTAAATGCTGCCTTCCGATTGGTTTGAGGCTTTTAGGTCCCTCCTCATTCATCATGTGTATCCTTCTACATCTATTGGCCCCTTTACTCCTAACACTATTTTCTTCCCTGTCTCCCCACCCCACCGCCCCCTCCTTCGGTCTGTGACTTCTCACCCTCCCCTGCCCCCTTCTCCCGTTCGTGTTTTCTTCCGTTTTCATCTTTATTATTGCCACCTTGAAATATGCGAGTTCAAGATGCGTGCTGTACAAAAACCTCGTGTTTAATGAACTGGATTTTAAAATTACAATAAATATAATAAGACTCTAGGCAACATTCGGGGTATGCATGGCAACTGACGCCTCTTAGTTCACAAATGCCATTGTTGTCGGCAGGAGGAGCAGCATTATTTTAATTCATGCTTAAAACGAGCACTTTTAATAACTTCCTCTCAATTCAGTGCTATAATCTTGTGTACTGAGGTGACGCGCTAAAGAAATGCATATTTTGAATTCTGAAGAGACATTATCGCACATTTACATCATGTTTACTGTATGATTAACATGCCGATCATTTTCAGGGCTCACCCACTTGCTCGTACACAATTGGCTCGTCTCCAGCTGGCTCTACCTGTTAATTAATATATTGGCTCGCCACCTCTAACAAAGAAAGATGAATGGATACATGACAGTGAGCCCGGTAGATGGTAGAGAAATAGACTGGTGCAGACCAACAGACAAAGTCAGTCTCCATTGCCTCACGTCAGAATCATCACTTTCAATAACCTGGAAATCTGCCGGCAACTCCCGCATGCCCCAACCTCATCCCCCTCACCTATTCTTAGCAGAAGCGGCAGATTCTGAGCGGTGTCCTGCTGGTGCAGAGGAGCACGGCAGAGTCTGTAGAAGCACTGGGATCCCTAGCCTCTCCGGGCGGGCACCTAAGCCTTCCGGCTGCCTTCACACTCAGGATAAATGAATACATTTTGTTCTGTGCTTTAGTCACCCCTCTGTGAGCACTGTCTGGTAGATGAAGCTCTGTGTTAATAAACACATTCAGAGAGGTGGTTGTGTACAAACAAACAACAGCCACAATACCGTAAGTTTTGAACGTGTAGTTAAATACCTGCTCATCGAGTACCTCATTGGCTGATCAGTCCATGGCTCTACCAAAATTACATTTGAACACATTTGCTCAACTGTAAAACACTCCCTTCTAGGGGTCATTTAACAACTTGGGGCTTTGGGGTTAGGTAACCTTCTCTGGATGCTGTGTAAAAGAGTAATTACAAAAATGAATGCAATGAAACTAAGCAACCAGTACTGTCTAAAACACTGTGAAAACTGACACGCATTCTGGCATTTTGTTTAGTTAATGTCGATTTTCTCATAGATGCCAGTGAAGTACTCTTAATATCTTAATGAAATCTGCACACTTTTAACTAATAGCACAGGGCGACCTTGGACAACTAGGCAATGAATACATTTTCATGTACCCTCGAAGCCCCCCTGCCCCCTGCCCCCTTGGCAAACTTCATTGCCTCCCAGTGTTTGGAGGATAACCAAGACGCAGGAGAGCGAGTCAAATAGTCTTGAAAATGAAAGCGAAGCCGGGATTCGGATTCACATGCTCCTATCCCGATCACGTTGGTTAGTCTGTAAGCACTACTTTTATTAATGAGTTTCGCATTAGTAAAGCACCACGGTGTGCATATGTGGCGACATATCACCCATGAGGTACGTGCCAAGCAATTGTTGACACAATCCACACTTTGCGTCTTTTTCAATATATTGATTACGAAGTGCAGGACCTTTCCAACGGATTTTGCACACTACATACATTCACTCCAAAAAGAAAACGTGTAGGTAAAAAACATTGCCATTTACAATGTCAATAGCTCTAACTCACAAATGCGAGACCTATTTGCATTGCAAATGCTTGTTTGTTAAGGTGGCTGGGGAACAACTCGGACAACAGAGGGAGGGCAGCTGGATGAAAGAGGCAAACAACACAGGTAAAAACAGGAGGGTGGGTGGGCGGGTGGAGACAAGCAACACTGGCAACAACGGAAGGAGGGAGGGTGCTTAAGCTACACTGGCAACAAAGGAAGGATGGGGTTTGCAGGAGGGGGAGTAACACAGGCAACAATGAAAGCAGGGCTGGTAGTTGGCAGGCAACAGAGGCTACAATGGAAGGAGGGGGGAGACAGATGGGGCAAACAACATGGAAAACAACGGAAGAAGTGGGGGCGGATATGGACAAGCAACATGGGCAGCAACATGGAGGGCGGGCAGGTGGGGCAAGCAACACAGACATCAAGGGGGAAAACAACACAGACAATGGAAGGATCAAGCAAAAAGGGCAACAATGGACTGGGACAAGATACATGGAGAACAACGGAGGGAGAGAGGAAGGCTGGGTAAAGCAACAAGCAGCTTGGGAAACAACAGAGGGCAGTTGGGGGCAAGCAACATGGATAACAAAGGAAAGTGTGTGGTTTGGGGCAAGCAATGTGGAAAACAGCATCGTGAGGGAGTGCTGCAAGCGACACAGGCAACATCAGCGTGAGGGAGAGCGGGTTTGGACAAGAAGAAAATAGACAAAGAAAGAAGAAGTACACTAAGGATCTAGCTGAAAAAGACACACTGTTATGTGATTAAGCACAAAGAAAAGCATAGCGCTTACAAAAATGATCAGTGGAAGGACACAAGCAATGTGTCCATCCTCTGATATGGGAATGGACAAACACATGGAGAGTAAGCTGCTGACCAATATGAAGCAAGCAAATAAGAGTGAAAATGAAGTCAACCAATATTAAGCAATGAGTGGTCTCTAAGCTCACTTACAGAAAACAAATGGTCGCGAAGTGACAGTGCATGAGTTTTCTGTCAAGACCTAAAATCGTTCATACCTAATTGGGTAACGGTGTTTCCAGTGCACGTCAAAGTAGCTATATGTTCCTTGTTGCAATCCCCTACAGAGTTTCTCAGTTGCTGGCATTCACTTATGTTTGATTCTCCTCCTAGAGAGTGAGAGGAAACAAAATTACTTATTGTAATAGAAAAGTTTTTTTTTAAAACAACACAAGGGTTACCTTGACAACAGCTTCGAACAATGTAATTGTACATATTATTGTTTAAAAGTCTTTTCTTTTGAACTTTTTTCCTCTTTAAAATTATTTTTCTGGAACTTAGGTAGCTTACCTTGAGCAATAACCTACTAGTAGAACCATGTCCAAAAAAGCTCAATGATGACAACTGATGCAGAGTCTTACTATAAGCGTTCCCTTCTGTTCCACCCAAATAATAAACAATTCTGAGTGTTTTACATCGGCTGACCACATGGCTGGATGCAATTAGGATGCAAATGCTGTAGGATATATTAGGGTGAAAGTCAAAATGGCTGCCTTTCAGAGTGATGGAGTTTGTGTTGTATTAGAACACATAGTGGTAGTGGTTTGAACTTCCGTCCTTGTGAAAGAGCTAGCCTTCGAGGACACAGTGATCTGTGGTTCCCTATACTCTGTCATCCCCTCACCCACAAGGACCAGAATAACAAGAACAGGACACACACTTCACTCAAAGATACAAATTTGGTTCATTTAGAAGAGTTGATTTCTCAAAAAAGTCTATCCTTGTGATACATGAGGAATGCATGTACTGTAAGTTGTTTAGTGAAGACATGTAATACATTGCCATTCTCGGCATAAAAGATTAAAAAACAATATTGATGGTCGCTAGTTTAAGTACATTCCCAGGGAGCTTGTCCAAAATCACTTCTGCAGCTCAAATTAAATGAGGCTGCACAGTCTTGTACCTCACAGCTCAGACAAGAACAATCTAGAGCCTGAATTAGAGTTTGGCAGATGCGGGCCATCCACCAATAAACAACACATGTCCCTTCCTTCCAATTTAAAGCATAGAGAATGTCCACTCTAAACAGGGCAGATGGGACATGTGCCGCTTTTTGGAAGCTGTCAAGCAATATATTTGTAACCTTGTAATTTTTTGATCAGAGACAATGCCAACAAATTTGCACTGGCCTCTAATATTTCCATCTCTGTCAATGTCAGTGGGCCAAGTTGATGACAGGAAGATGGTACATTAGGTTTTTGCTCAAGATGAAGAAGGCCATTTTGTAACAGAATGTATAGGGCAGTATTTTAGAGTGTAAACAAAAGATTAGGAAAAAACACAGTTGAAATGTATGTATGTATGTATATATGTATGTATGTGGGTGTATAACTAGGATTATTTAATGCAAGCCTATCAGGAAAACAAGAATGTGATGTACAGAGTTGAAGGTGCATACAAAGAGAGGAGGGTTAGAATCACTCAGTGAATCATTAGGTTGTGGAATTCAGATAGGGCACAGAAAGAGAAATAACTCATGAGAAATGGAGATTTCTTCATTTGTGCTCTGCAACCCCTGTATAAACGCCGGTCTCTAATTTCTTTATAATCTGTGATTTGTGATGTACCCATTTACTGATTATAAAGAAATGATGTCAGAAATAAATGGAACGTTGCATTTCTTTCTTCTACTCTATTTTTCAGTTTACAATGACAAACAGAGAGAACATGTTTATTTTTTGCCCTCCATAGATAGTTCGAGAAAAGTTAGAATCTTTCTGTTACTCCACATTCTGAGGTAGTGCAGCCTATTTTTCCAAAGAACTGACTTGTATTGATCTGTTTACAACACATGACTAAAGAGCTAGACACCAAGGCTTTAAGTGGTTTGTGGGAAAGTGATAGTGTGACCATGTATTATGTGGGGTAATGTACCACCTGGCATACATGATGAGGATATTGCAAGTCATTAGGAGTTCCACTACCTTATACAGGAACTCGGCCTTCAGCCTCATTCCTCTATAAGGATATGGAGCTCCTTGGTGACTTAGAATATCCTTATAATGTACAGCAGGAAGTACTGTATCTCTTACATGATTCAGTCTTGCGCCTCCTCATAGACCAGAACTCCTTGGTGACTTGATATATCGTTCTAATGTGGAACTTTGGGTAATTAATCACATACATTTTGCAATGGCTTCTTATTGCATTAATTTTATAATCAGTTTTGAAGTGTTTTATTTTTACGTAAGGGACAGGTTAATTTGCTGAAGGCTGGTACTCTCTGTCATTACCCCCTCATATGTCTTCCTCATCCCAGTCCTTACAGAGGTGAGGCAATCCTGCCTCCCGAGAGGCTAGTCTTAATGCTAGAATTTCTTTTATGTCTACTATAAAAACCGCTCCCACCCATCGCCATGCCTGTTTCTTTTTCTGTCCGACGGACATGCTTTCAGAGTGCTAGGTTTTCTTCCTCCGTGTCGGAGCTTTGACGTGGTGAGTGTTTGGTGCTTTCTTTTGCTTTTTCATGTTTGTTTTGTGTACCATGTAACGCAGACCTTACCGGTGTTTGGGTCAGTCATGTCCATGCGCTGTTCCCGACGTGCTCCCTCCACATGTGCTTGGCTGGGGTGGGGAGCTTTCCCTGCAGTCAGTGGGCAGGCAGTTATGGTGCTAAGGGCTTCCAGCAGAGCCCAGCTCCTGTGGCCATGTCTTGTGTGTATGTGGCTGTGGAGGAGGTGGCAGGGCTTTCTTTTTGGAAATTCAAGTCTCCTGGGTTTTGAGACTTGGTTGCTGGGTACGGTATTTATTGGGAGTTGCTGGGCACTTCCTCTTTGTCTGTTGGTTTCTGTTTGGTGCTTGTTCCTTCTACCTTGGCCATGGGGGATGAGGAGTTGGTCCTGGTGCCTGCCAAATATATTTCCAAATGGAAAAAAGTGCAGGACCTGTAGGAGGATGACCTGTTGCAGATTTCCAGGTTGGATTTGCAGGATTTGATTAATTCTGCTATTCAGGCTGCGCAAATTGATCCTTCTGCCAAGAAATTCAAAGGGGAGGAGGAGGAGGGCTTGGAAAATTCCCCTAAAGAGAAACATATCCAGGATAAGGTACTTTCGGATATATTGGCCCATATTTGTGAGGTCCTGGAATTTGATCCTAAATCTTTGGTGGATGATGGTTTTTATTCTCAGTATAGTACCTCGGTGGTTCTGTTATGTTATTGTTATTTCTAGAGCGAGCTGTTACCCAAGGGTGTCCTGGCGCTATGTGAAGTCATGAGGAGGCTATGAGAAAGTAAATGAAAATAAAGATCACGCAGAGAAAAGCCAGGTTTTTAAGGCCTTCCTAAAGGAGAGTAGATTTGTTGTGGATCTAAGGTGCAGCGGCATACCATTCCAGGTCTTAGCTGCGCATTCAACAAAACTTTTTCCTCACCAGCTAGCTTTGTGGACTCTGGGAACCAAAATCAGCTTTGGCTCTGACGAGCGCAGTGCTCTTTTTGGCAGGTACCAGGAGAATTGTTGCTAAAGAAACTCGGGCCTTCTCCATGTAATGCCTTGTGGACCAGGCATAGAGCTTTAAATTGAGTCCTTTTCCTAATGGGCAGCCAATGAAGCTTTATCAACTCAGCTGAGATAGATGCATGTTTTGGTATATTATTAATCAACCGAGCTGCTGAATTCTGGAGGATCTGCAGTTTATGCATGAGTCTTCTTGCAGCGTGAGGTAAAGCCCGTTACAGTAGTCCAATTTGGACAGGGATAAGGTGGTGATGACTGTTTGAATACTATCTTTAGGGAGGTAAGGCATTATTTTTCTGCACGCTCTGAGCGTAAAAGAGGTGGAGGAGACAACCGCATTAATCTGGTCTTTAAAGCTGCATTTGCAGTCCACCCAAACACCCAGATTTTTAGCTTTTTTCTTGGGAGTGGGCAGGAGGCCTAAAGAGTCCGGCCACCATGCCGGGGTCCAGAAGCTGGGGTTGTTGCCGAACAGCACCACCTCCGTTTTGCCTGAGTTTAGTCTGAGGCAGTTCTGGTCCATTCAACTTCCCACTGCTGACATACACTCTTGGAGACGTGAAGCTGTTCGCCCCAAGGAACCTGGCACTAATGACACCACGATTTGGGTGTCATCCGCGTAGGAGGTAAGCGGAAAGCCGTATGATTCAATAAGTGGAGCCAGAGATGATACATAAGCCCTGAGGGACTCCACAAGCAGGGAGAACGGTTTAGAGGAGAAATCCCCTAAGGCAACTGTTTGAAGCCTATTGGAGAGAAATGATTCAAGGAGGTCTCAGGCGGTACCATGAATTCCAATCTCCTGCAGACGGTCCATCAACAGGACATGATGGACCGTGTCGAAGGCCGCGGAAAGATCCAACATGATCATCACAGCTTTACCTCCTCGGTCTAATGAAGACATGATCTCTTCCGTTGACTTGATAAGGGCTGACTCGGTGCTATGCCCGGCTCTGAAACCGAATTGAGAGGGATCCAGTGCCTGTGCATCTAGCAGGAACCTACTGAGTTGTGAGTTCATAAGTTTTTCTGCTATTTTTGCCGGGTGAGGGAGTCTAGAGTTTGGCCTAAAATTATTTGGGTCTTTAGGGTCTAGAATGGGTTTTTTCAACAGAGGCAGGATAGATGCACTTTTCCAGATTTTGGGAAAGTGGCCTACTGAGAACATCGAGTTTACGAGAGAAGAAAGGACCTGAGCTACTGGTTCCAAAGCTAGTTTAATAATGGAGTGGGACAGGGGTCATAGGGAGAGTCAGATTTCATTACCATTATAAGCTTTGATATTTCTGTAGGCGTAGTGGAGGCAAGCATGTCAAGGTGTATATTTAGGCTCTGTCCATCGGAGTGAAGGATGGTAGATTTAGCTGTTGCATTGTTGAAATTTGAGAAAATTGATTCCACTTTAAGCTGGAAGAATTGAGCAATATTGTCACATAGCTCCTGATTTGCCAGAACAGCGGGGGTAGATAGATAGGCTAATGAAGTGACTGTTCTGAATAGTTCTTTGCTTGAGTTTTTTGAGAGGTTAACTTGATTCGTAAAAAACTCTCGTTTGGCTTTAAGAAGAAGCTGTTTATAGTGTGTTAAGCTGAGTTTATATTCGTTCTTATCGCTGTCTGTATAATTCTTTCTCCAATTTCTCTCAAGATGTTTACAGACCAATTTTTGGTCCCTAAGTTCCTGAGAATACCAGGGGCAAGATGGACGGACCCTATTAGGGTGGAAGCGTTTTTTTGGAGCAAGTTTATTGCCGGCCGCCTCAAGCCATGAAGTGTATGACTGGGCAGCATCTTCCAAATCTGTGGAGAGAGAGGGTGAAGTTGCTGTTAACAGCTCCTGTAACTCTTCATCCTTAATCTTATTCCAGGCTCTGTTGGTAATGAGCATTTTTTCTCCTTGAATAGGAGAGCGATGGTTAGGAGTGGATGACTTGCCTTTGCATGATGTCATTAAGGATATTCTGGAAAACAAATGGCTTGAGGTCGACAAGCAGGGAATTCCTCGCATTCTGGGCAAGAGATATCGCTTGGCAGGGTTTGATGCTCGATTTCCTCAGGTGCCTAATGTCAATTCTATTTTGTCCTCAATGGCTTTTTCCTCGTCTTTGTTCTGAGGAGGCTTCCCTTACTGATCTGGTTGAACGGAAGGTGGAGACGGGTTTGGGGCTAGCACTTACTCCGCCCATGCCTCCCAGGTCCTTATCAATGATTTTGAGAAGTTGTTTGACTGTCTTCAGGATCAGGGGGATCCCACTCTTTGGCACAGATGAAGATCTTGGCGCTGTTTCTGTCCGATGTCACCTTTGATATGCTGTGTGTCTTCTCCTTGGCTGGCGGGGCAGCGGTAGTTGGTAGGCATTCCCTGTGGACAAAGCCTTGGCATTTTGAGGCTGCTCAGAAGGCCTTAATGTTTTTGAGGGTCCCTGGCTTTTTGAGGATTAATTGAACATGATGGTGCAGCATTCTGCGGAAGGGAAGAAGTTGTTGATGTCTTTTCAGTTTGTCCAGAAGAAGAAGTCCTTTTTCCATTAGCAGAGCTTTCAGGGTGTTCTCTCCTCTTCTCAGCCCTTTCATGGATGGCTGAGAGTTGGTGGGGGGCTGCGTTTCGTAACAAGTCCCGGCCTCAGCAGCAGGCACAGGGTGCTGGGCAGAAGTGACTATGCCAAGGTGGGGGCCTGGCTCAGTTTATTTCTGGATCAATGGTCAAATTTCCGACCAATGAGTCCTGTCAATCATCAGTCAGGGGTACCAGATTCCATTCCAGGGCCTCCCCCTCAGGCCTGTTATTGGGTTACCCCATTGTCAGGAGACCCCTTGAAGAGAACTGGTATGTTGTCTGGAGTGGGAATGTTGCTGGCGAAGGGTGCTGTTATCCTGATTCTGGAGGCTGAACGGGCCTGGGTTTCTATTCCACACTCTTCTCGATACCACAGCCAGATGGTTCGTACCACTTGATTCTGAATCTCAAGGCTTTGAACAAGTTGGTGCAGCTAGATCACTTTTGAATGACCACCTTGCAGTCCATCATTCCCCGCATACGAGAGAGCGATTTTCTGTTTTCCCTGGACTTGGAAGATGCCTATTTTCACATCCCTGTCCATCCTGGAAGCCTGTACTTCCTGAGGATTGTGGTGGTCAGGGTCCATTTCCAGTTTCAGGTGTTGCCTTTCTGGCACTCTACCGCTCCACAGACTTTTACCAAGGTATTGGCTCCCACTTTGGGGGTTTTGCAGCATCAGGGTTTCTCTGTGTTACCCTATAATAATGATTGTTTAATCTCTGCTTCCTCCCTTCAGAAGGCTCTTCTGGCAGTGGAGGTGACCATGGACATGGTACGGGGTCTGGGGTTCAAGTTGGGGGTCTGGCGGAGTCTCATTTGGTCCCTGTCCAGAGAATGCAGTTTATCAGGGGACTCTTCAACACCTTGTTAGGGGCAGTGTTTCTCCCTCGTGCTCGCATCTCTTCCCTGCAGCTTTTTCTGCAGGATCTGCTGAGTCAGCAGTCTGCTCCGGCTCAGACTTGGTTATGGGTCCAGGGGTTGATGGCTGTGACCACGGCTGTGGTTCCCTGGGCTCCCATGCACCTCAAGGCATTGGTGAATCATCTGTTGTCTCTGTGGGAACACTCCCATGCAGGTTACGACTCTCTGGTTCCTCGCTCCCCTGTTCTGTTTCAGGTGTGGGCTGGTAGCTTTGCACTCCCAATATGGAAAGGGAGGTCTGTTTTCAGCTTCCTCCTCCCCTGTTGCTGATGAACGACGCCAGTCTTTGGGGTTTGAATGCCAAGGGGCTGTGGTCTCCGGCAGACAGCGCCCGTTCCATGAATTGGCAGGAGTTGGCAGCTGTATTGCTCTTTCAGATTCCCCTCCAGGGGGCGAATCTGTTGATTTGTACCAACAATCAGGTGGCTTGATGTCACTTGAACCGCCAAGGCGGGACCCAGTGCAAGTATCTGAATCTGCTGGTTTCCGTGATTTGTGACTGGGCAATCTCACCTATCGGCCTTGAGGGCTGTTTACATTCAGGGTCACTTGAACTTTCATGCGGATAGCTTAAACCACAACCTTCCTACCTCCGTTCTGTTCCATTTGTCTGTTACCCAATTCAGGGGCCTTTGTCTTCAGTACAGTACACCCTGAATCAAACCTTTTTGCTTCCCCGCACAATGCCCTCCTCCCTAGGATCTGTTCCGAGATGGTTTTTCCTCAGGCGTAGGCGGTGGATGCCTTCTTTATTCCTTCTCCCCCGGGCCTTCTGTATGCCTCCCCCCCCAATTCCCCTCTTCCTGAGGGTGCTGCAGAAGATTTTGGTGGAGAAGGTGTCTGTTCTTCTGATTGCTCCATTTTGGCCTTGCTGCCTTTGGTTTCCGCTGTTGATGCGGCTGTTCGGGGGCATGATTGTCCAGCTTCCCATGATCCCGTCTCCACTCCAGTTTCCACTTCTCTCCTTGCATCATCTCCGTCAATTAAAACTGACAGCCTGGCACTTGAACATTTGACGTTGCAGTCTGTGGAATATTCTTCCTTGGTGGGCAGTGATATGCGGCATTCCCGTAGGCCTTCTTCCTTTAAGACTTACAGTATATACTGGGGTTCTTTTGTCACTTGGCATGCCTCTAATGGCACGGATCCTGGGGTTTGTGATCCAGCCTCTATTCTTCAGTTTCTCATGGATGGTTTTTCTTAAAGATCTTTCCCCTTCTACATTGTCTGCTCAGTGGGCTGCTGTCCGGGCATGTAAGGGTTTGGGCGCCTCCTTGGAGGGTATTGCTCCTTTGATGGGTCGGCTCCTGCGGAGTTGTCGGCTTTGTAATCCGGTCACTCCTGTGATTGTGCCCTTTTAGGATTTGCTGACTGTTCTGTGGGGTCTCCAGTTGTCCCCTTTTCATTCTTTGTTGGAGGCTGATTTGCAGTGGTTGTCTGGCAAATTGGCCTTCCTGTTGGCCATCACCTCTGCTCGACAGTTGGGTGAATTGAGAGTCTTGCTTGTTTCCTTTCCTTCTTTGCAGTTCTTGTCGTACAGGGTGGAGCAGCAAATTGACCCAGCTTTTCTCCCTAAAGTCTCCTTAAAATTCCATTTACAGCAGGAAGTTGCTCCTCCTGGTTTTCCTGGGGATGGGGATGCTCTTGTTCCTTCTTCCTTGGTTGTTCACCGGGCCCTTCAGGTTTACCTCCAGAGTACCCAGGGTTTTCGTCTTTCTCCTGCCCTGTTTGGATCATGTGGTGGTGTGGCTCAGGAGAAGAAGGTGTCTGCTTTCACCATCATTACCCCAATTAAGGTCCTCCTCGTCTCAGTCCGGTTCTCTCCTTCCCACTGTGGTTGAGTCTGGTCTTGTTAATAACAGACATGGTGTTGAGTAGAAGGGGTTTGTATAGTAGACATAAAAGAAATTCTAGCGTTAAGACTAGCCTGTCAAGAGGGAGGATTGCCTCACTTCTGTAAGGACTAGGACGAGGAAGACCTTAATCGGGGTAATGACGATTACCGGTAAGTAACAAAACAATATTGAAAATGCACTATATTTAACAGTTTGTGCTCATTTCCTTTTGTCTGCATACATTGCTTGTACACACCTTTGCAGTGAATCCGCACTGTAGGTAAGGATGGAGGCTCAAAGGAAGCCCCTATCCATTTGCTAGAAGGGACTCCGCAGCCAGTTTCATGACAGACCAGGTAAGCAAGAGGTGAATGTGGACTCCATAGTTCATCACAGACCTACAGAAATAAAAAAAGAGAATATTAAACAAATTATTTTTAGAGACTGTTCATATTTACCAAACATTATCAAATTAAATCTCAAATAAAAGTTGGCTTTTAAATATGATTATAATTTTCTCTCTCTTATGGAAAATATTATATTGGAATAATATTATTTACTGACTGTATCTCTGAATGTTATGTCCTAAATAGTGTATATGTATATTAACTACTGTATTATTTTACAAATTGTGAAACAAGCTAAGTCCAACTCTTTTTTTATTCACCTGCAAAGTGAAATTGAATTACAAATAATGCCCTTGTCATGTCCTGCATGTGGTTCTTCCTTTGCTAAGCGAGGTCCAGAGACAACCAATTGACTAGGCTTCCCACAAAATGGAAGGTTGATAATAACCTTCTTTGGCCTCGTTTGGCCCTGGAGAATCACAGGAAATGAGGAAAGCAGACAGTTTGTGGTTCATCAGAAGGAGGTTACGTGGCTGTTTTGTGTTCCATAATAGGTGTAAACAGTGCATAATTTGTGCCCATGGTTACCAGTTCTCACCACGGCACTTATTTTACAGGTAGTTTAGCCGGCTGGTCTACATGATGTTTCTCCTCTGGGCAGTAGGTCCAGTAATTATTAAAAATAAATGTACCTGCCCTCCCTCGGTGTCTGCCTGGAATGTATTCACAGGCTGACCGGCCCACCCTGGTCCAGGCATGACGAATGTGCATCATCATCATGTTAGTGATGTCAGCAGGGCATGCCTGCCGTTCAGGAAGGGTCATTGTTATCTCCTTTAGATAATCATAGCTGAAGGTGGGCTCATGGCTGAGCTGGGGGAAAGGCAGGTTTGGAAAGCACAGGACAAACATTTCAAGACACAATAGAGGAAAGTAAGAATTTAGCATCATATTTTTTATCAGCTCGCACTGAACTGAAATCAACTGGAGCTGTCTATATTTGACCAGGTAAAAATGAAAAAAATAAAGTGCGGTTTCTGCCAATCACTCACTCTCTAATGTCATCGGATATGAACTAAGGGAAAAGCATCAAGATTTGATGTAGAAAGAGATACCCATAGAATAATTTTTACCAAATTGCAGTGTGAAACTGGAGAACCTGGAGTCAAATCCAGCTTTCCTGCTTGACCAAATAATATGATCATAGACAAATACTTCATTTTATCGAGTTACCTTTTTGCTAAAATTGTACTTAAATGCACTATTTGCTTTATTTTTTTCCCAAAAAATTTCTCAGGGTGAGAACCTATCATCAAAACCTTACTTTAGGAAGGCTTGCTTGCTGAAATTATGATCAGGTATTGCACCCTGCCTTTTAGCCACGCCATCTGTGGATGTGGGTGAAGCCACTGGAGGAAGTGGGTGGGGCCGGGGGAAATGGGTGTGGCTTCCTATGAAATATCTTGGGCACCTGCACTTATTATTTTACAAATTAGGCACTGGCCGTAAAATAATTTTATGGAGTAGCAACACAAATCACTCCCTCATACCGTGGAATGAAAAAACACAGCCTAGCCATATCTACGACGTCTTGGCTCAGCAAGATATGAGACATAACTGAATAACTGTACAGTGCACTTCAATTGACATTACTGAGAAAAGAAACATGGATTTAATGAATATCATATCTCCATGAACTTTGCAGATAGAAGCTAGTATTTAAGTTTGGTCATTACTATTATAAAAGGATGTAGGAATTATGTTAAAAAGATTAGCTGAACAAAGAGTCCTTGTCACACGTTAGTGATGAAAATGTAGGATCCATAGGTGACAATTGGAGCAGTGTGATTTTGGCTCCACCCTTTCATGTTTATTTAGGCCACATATATGTGCATGTATGTCCTCATGTACTCGTCTGGTGTAACATTATTGATGTAATGTACTGCACTTAAACAGTTATAGAAAGTGCATCTACTGTGTAATCTTGACATTCATATGACTGTGTATATTAACATTTTCTTTATAGTAACAACGAGTTGCGGTTCTCACATACTTCTACATTTGTGCAGCTTGAGTAACATTGTATTCCTTATATGTTCACGTATTTCTTTAAATAATGCTTCTCATTTATTTTACAATGGAAATGTATCCATTTGAATAGTGTTCTACATCTATATTTTAAATGTATATGTAACGGTAAGCATGCATGTAAAACGTGTTTCGGAATACTTGCTGAACTAAGTTGACCAAAGTCCTTAAGCTTTTGGATTTTGCAGAGTTCAACTTTTAACATGAATGCTTGCTTTGGATGCAATGTTTTTCTCTCCTCTGCAGGTGCAATTGCATTAGCTAATGGTTAAAGAAAGGCACATTGTGTGAAAGAAATTGTGAGACTCAAAAGGAATATCTCTTGGCAAGTATAAGAATATTTAGAGAAGGATGGGAGGACTACTGTTCATGCAGAATAGGGAAATGGGAGGAATCCAAGGCCATGTTTAATGTGTTGACCAAAGGCAAGACATGTCGATGGTAGTTGACAAGTTTTATTGTTTGAAGATTGCAAAATATTTTGACATGTGGCATAGGATTCTCTTTGGTGGGTAGTATTGGGCATCACACTTTAGGTTAGTCAGTTTTTTCTTTAAACTCTTAGAGGTACAGACCTCTTTGCAACATCTCTGGTGTAAAAATGTAAAAATGTAAATTGATACTTGTATAGCGCACTACTCACCCGCAAGGGTCTCAAGGCGCTTGTACGAATACCGCTGTGGAACCCATCCTGGCTTTCCCTGTGAGGCGTCAACTCCTGGGCACCCCCAAGGTGGAGGCCAGGCATCCTTAGTGTTGTGGGGGCCGTTGTGGAGATTAAGCAAGCTATTGCCCAGAGTTGCAGAGTGGGACTCTATGATTGGAATGGCACCGAGGCGAGAATTATCAGGTCGGTGGAATTTTTCAGCCCAAGACCCACCGAGGCGGGGAATTGAACCCTGGTCACAGGCTAGACCTCTGCATCAGGGTCTGCCGCTCTAATCATTGAGCCACACTTCTCTGGTGTGTGGCTTATGAGGAGCACGTAGGTTCTCTTAGGAGAGATCAACAATAAGAAACATTTCTAAAAACTCAGTCTTCAAATGCAGTGTACATAAGGTGGTTAAGAAAGATCAGCAAACACAAAACATTTATAAGAACTGGGCATTTAAAATAAAGTATACATAAGGTGGTTATGAGAAGAAGATTGGCAAATAACACAATAGGAAGGGACATACAAAAAAATAAAAATAATGGCAAATCAAGGGAAGCAATAAAGATAAATGTTGCCAGTACCACCTAGATTCACGTTGGTAAGGTTAAGAGAGGTATCTCCGCAGCGAATAAGTAACCTGTTCAAAAATAACAGTTTTACTTCTTTTTTTTAAGATGGTTCTTGAAGGGATTATCCTGGTCTCCGGAGGAAGAGCGTTCCAACTTTTTGGGGCAATTCCAGAGAAGGCTCGCTTGTGGGAATTCCTTTTGTTAAACCTTTGGGACTTCAACAGTAAGGAGCTTGTGCTACGAGAAGGTCTATTCCCACCAGACAGAGCCAGTTTCTGGGCCAGGTATCCTGGAGTGTTAAGGTGAACACCTTTATATATCATAACAGCAATTATGTGAAGAAATCCTTGCATTGTAGAGTAGCCAGTTGAATGAATGGGGAACAGGGGTGATATGATATTTTTTATCGCGACTGTGATGAGTCAATCAGCCGCATTGAAGGTAGCCTTAAGAGGTTTTTTGAATGCTGTGTTAAGGGATGTTTTATTTGAAGAAGTAGAAGTTGTTAACGGATTCAATGTGGCCTAAGATCCTGGGATGATATTAAAAGTGTAGAAGACACTCTATTATATTTATCTGCTATGGTTTGGTGGGGTCTGTTGTGAGACGTCGTCGACAGCCCAATTGAGATAGAGGCATTATCTCCATGTGTGAGAGTGAGGTATGAATTGTGTGGTGAACCTTTGTGGGGAAGGAAAGTGTACTGATCAGGGTGATGCACTGCAGGTCGCGGTTTCATTAGAATGTGTCCCAGAGTAGATTGGAAAGTGTTGTTCTGAATTATTTCTTGTGTGATTGAATTATGTCGATTTCTTTAGAGAATCAGACAATTGTCATTTATTGGCATTGTAAAGTATTTGTTTCTATGCATATTGCTGAAGAGTTTGTGTTCGTGAAAATTATAAAGGAGAGTGAACCGCTGTAAGGACTAAGACTGACGTCACAGTGGGACTAGTCGGTTGGTGTAAAGCTGCATTGCTATTGGTTGCCCATGTCTCGGAGTGCTGTGCTGTTATTGGTTATTGTTCAGGAGTGATAGTTGTGAGTTCAATATTGGGTCCTGTTTTGAAATAAACAATTTTAATTGTGATTATTGACATTTTACGTGAAACATTGAATGATTTAAGTTCATACATGATTTGATATGGGGAGATTTGACAATTACTGTTAGCGAGGGGGAAGAAGCGCTACCTGAGGATACGGCAGGCCATTAAATGGTGATAAATGTAGGGCTACACACTTGTATTTGGCTTAAACATTGGCATAAGATTACTGAGAAAGAAGGTGCAATGACGTTTCCAAGTTATGGTATATTTAATGCGAGAATTTTCGAAAAACTTGAGGAGAATTAAATATGAGATGAAACCACAGCCTAGAACTAAACAGTTTGTAGCACTCAATGCTTGGGAGCATGCAGTTCATGCTAGAGAGAAGGAAATATATCAAGGGAGAGCTAGATAGGTAGTGCATACTTATCCAGTTGCAAAGTGGGAAGCAGAAAAGAAGAATTGGAGAACGGACAAGATAGATGGAGCTAAGTTGTATGTGGCAATGACAGGTGAGGAGTTTAAGAAGGGTACACAAGAGAGAGGACATGAGGCATGGGAATTAGTTAAGGGAAGTAACAACTGGGATAGTGACAGTAGTGATAATCTTTTTTATGTGTTGTTGTAGTAGCATCTGCCTAGATACAATGAGACTCAAATAAGGGGAGGTTGAAGTGTTAATACTTGTGGTCATTCTGGAATTGCTACTGCACCAGTAAGGTTGAGTCCTAATATAATGGTGACCACCCCTGTGAATATAGATCAAACCTTAGTGGGAAGTAGTTTGGGGATTTTTTTATGCCCCAGTCCCTCTAGAGTTCCGAATGTTACCACAGCTTCAAATGTTCCAGATGCTCTCACTGTTCTGGTCACCATTGACCCTATATATAATTCCAGTTCCACAGAGAGTGCTGCACCTAATTTGGGTGTTCCACCTGAGTTGAGAACCCCAGAGAAGACTCCTACATTTTACAAAGTGTATTCCCTTGGCCCTAATGAATGTGAGTTCCTCTTGTAGTGCAAGTACAGACCCATCAGCCAAGGAGACTGGATTTGGACTTTAGAGATCATTCCGGGGGTTGCCAGATTTGGGTTTGCTCAATTGGGAGCCACCTCTGAACGTGAATAGAAGGACCAGAACCAAAAACGTCTGAGGGACCATTCAGACTTGATACGCAGGAGCTAGACAACTGGATGAAAGTTATTAATGCCACCTTGAATGAAAGTGGAAGAACAGAAATAAGTCGAGGAATGATTAAGTCATCATTGAAAGTGGATTTGGTTGATGTAGCAAAATTAAAACTTGAATTAGATGAGATGATATGTTAAAGTTTTGAATCGGCTCGAACAAACAGTTATCACAAATAACTTTATTAGGACACAGTTAGCCATCCATAAAAGCAGTATATCAAAAGCATTAAAAGAAAATTCATAGCAGCAGATCTAGAAATGTGCATGGGTATGAAATAGGGCTTAGATTAAAAAGATATAAAATCAGAGGACAGTTCCACAGTATGTATATAAAAGAACAGATGTGCAAAGATTCTGAATTAAGAATTAAGACTAAATAGAGAAAAGGACCACATTCAATAAATTATTTCACCAAGTTCATAATATATCCAATTAGAGAAAGCATTAGCACAGAATCCCTGTGACATAATTAACTAAGATTTGATGAAGTCAGGGTGAAAAAGGAGGACAGAAGCCTTGTATTGGGTCCGCCATGTACTCCCCACCAACCCTAACAGACGTGCATAAGTCTTATTCAATTGTAGGGGCTTAGAGATACCAAAAGTAGCACATGCATTTGGTGCTTATCCTAAGACCATAATACATTTGACCCCTATGTCCCTTAATATTAGAAAGATAAGGGGATATTTTTTCTGACATTAAAAAATAGCCCATAAAAAGGATGCCACACTACCACACACTACAACAAACCTCCCAAGAAGGCAGAGATTGTAGTTATTGACATGCGGGTCGACACTGCATAAAATGTAAGGGTCTTATGATTGGTGTAATGTATTGCTTCATCTGATGGTTATAAAACTTACAAAAAAACAACACATGCATAGTATTCTGTGCATCGTATCATTACAGCGATAGTTGGTTAAAGTTGGAGACATTCATGTTCTGAAAGCTAACCAATCGGTGAAAGGTGTCCAGTCTTAAACGCATCAGAACAAACCTGTGTCTTGCATTGAATACTGCTTTAAGATAGGCTTGCATATCAAAAGTAGTTAAAATCATTAGATTTTTCAGAACACTGGGTTTAGAGAGTTTGGTTGTTAGTTTAATATTTTCCAGATGTGTCATTACTTCATTTTTTAAAGATTTTCTACTAATACGGTCGTGTTGCAGGCTTATTGAAATACTCAGGCGACCTAGGTTGTTGCATAGACGTTTTATATAAACAAGCCACGAGATACGCTGCTATAAACTTGAGTTGACACAATCCCTAATTATAGTATGATTTAATTTGGTGTGTTCAGACGTCCATACTTTGTGCCAGAGTAGAATGGGTTGTAGCATATTTAGGTCAGTAAGGAATGTTGCTCCAAGTTTGGCATGGCATACATAAACTGCGGCACTTTTAGGGGTGGCAAGCAGGTACATAAGGAACTCATTCTCTATCAGTTGTATGTCACTACATTTCTTGTATCCTCACACGCCCACTCCATAAAGTGCAACACTAAGACGTTTGACTTTATAAATTGGCATCATCAACTCTGGTGGATTAGAACCCAATCATCTGGCAAACCCTCTGAGGGCCATGCAGGCTTTACTTAATTGTAATTTCCTATTAGAGATAGCCTTATTCCATAAGCCCTCTTTGTCACATAAAATACCCAAATAAGAGAAAGTATTAGTAAAACCAATCGTTGCTCCGTGTATTTTCATGGGTCAACAGTAGGCCGTGCCCCTCCCGCATTTCATAACAAAGGTTTTAGATTGAGTCACTAAGAGTCCAAGATCCTGCATATATTCAACAAAGTTTGTCAGCACGGTCTCTAGGGCTAATCGAGTATGTGCCATGAGAACAGCATCATCAGCGTAGAGGAGGGTAGGTACAGGGTGAGTTCCTACTTGGAGAAGGTCTTTAAATGATACAGCAAGTACGTCACCCACACTATATATAGGGAGAACAGGAAACGTGCCAGGACGCAGTCCTGTAACTCCCCCTTCTCCACTCTAAAGGCTTCCATACATTCGCCACTAGTACCGTATCTGACCCTAGCTTTGCATCCAGAGTATAATTCCCTCAGGAAACTAATAATCGATGTCTCTACCCCCAGATCTTTTATGCTTGACCACAGTTTGGTGTGCATGACGCAGTTGAACGCTGAGGAGAGATCGACAATAGCTAGGTACATATTCCCTTATTTGATTTTGACATACTTCCCGACTAACATACTTAGGTTGAGACTCTGCTCTATTGTCCCAACCCCAGGACGGAAACCATATTGTAGATCTCAGAGGATGTTTCGTGTGTCTGCCCAATCTTGAAGTCTGTTCAGAATAATATAACCTGCAATTTTTGCCAGGGAATCGAGGAGACAAATCGGCCTATAACAGGCTGGGTTGGAACAATCTCACTTTTTAGGTCGAGCCTATAGCCACAGTGCACATGCGCTGCCCGCTTTGCGAGGCATACTGTATTCAGTACGGATGTGAAGCTTCGCGGAAGCTCAGTCCACTCTCCGCCCATTGGCTTGTGTCTTTGTCCTCCGTAAATGCTGTCTTCTGATTTATTTTGAGGCTTGTTAGTCTATCCTTATGACGGCTATATAGTCATTTGTCACCTATGATGGCTACTGGCCCCTTTACTTCGAGTGCTACACCCTACGTGGACTGTGAGCACTCCTTTGTGCCCCCTTCTCCCCCCTGTCAGCACTCCCATTGTCCGTGCCCATGCCCTCTCCCTCCCTCCCATTGTCCATGGTGCAATATACAATAGGTCTCACGTAATTCGAGTCCTATTGCATTGCAAAACTTGTTATTTTTAAATGCTGTGATGTATAAAACGCGCATATTGTAATAAAATGCCTTGGAAACATTTTCTGTAAGTGCGCTCTCTTAAGACTTTTTGTACGCAGTTTTGACGATTGCTCAAAGCATTCGGCTCAGCGGTACCTGTTCTCGCTTCTCTGGATGAAAGATGTGATCATCATGGACCCCCACCCCCCACTTCCAGCTTTGCAAGGGAATGCTCTGAGAGGGGTGGACACAGGCCCACCAGGGCCCCACTCCTTTGATTATTTACTTCCTGACCCTGTTGCAGGGATTCTGCTTATACACAGAACTATGCTTAGAACCCCAGGACCTCAGTGAATTGTGGTGTACCAGAAACTCACCTCAGAACCCAGAACTCAGTATCCGGCTAGCATAAGTGTCCCATTCGTTATCCAAGATTTAGCTCAGAGATCCCAATGAATAGACAACCCAGAACAAGCTACTTAGTGTACTCTCAGGAATGGTGGGAATCGGAAATACCTGTTCGTATATTATTCTCACATCAGTCCACAACAATAATCAACAGAGACACGGTGTAAATAAAAAGAGTTTATTTTTATAGACCACGTGTCCTAAGATGCAGTACTTTGGCTAATACAAGCAGACAAATGATTAATATCAAAACCAGCAACATAGTTACAATACCATAGAATATAAACGGGGTAATCATATTATAATGACAGTGGATACTACCACCTTCCCTTTACTAAGATGCTAATATTATTATTATACTAATAGAAGGTCTCTTAGGCTTGAATAGGGGACCCCATACCTCAAAGATCAGCTTAGTGAAATCACATCACAGGAGCATCAGGAGACTTCTCGCAGGAAGGCTCGTCTTCGGTCTGAATAATAAACATGATGTCTGTGATATTAAAAGCACCAACTTTCAGGTATGTGCAGCTGCGCGTGTGTTATGGCTAAATAGTGGGTCGATCAACCTAGAGTGGAAAACATGCATTGTGTAATAATCCAGACTGTTTGTCACACCATGTACAGACCAAGGTCGCTGCGCAGAGCTTGGGATGGTAACAACAGAGTGCTCTCGTGTGAAGCAAGTCTCGAGTCAGCAGTTTATTTAAGAAATACCATGTAAACGCAGTGTCGTGTGCAAAAGCAGAAAGATGGCATTCTAACATCTAACGTGGTTATGCTAACTTAACAATGTATGTACGTATTCAGGGAGAACTCACTACACGCCCCCTTGATCGAAGCACTATTTAATAGGCAAGAAAAGAGAGAACGCAGAGTTCAGTGTCGTCAGAGCAGAACAAGGCGTAACCAATGCAGAGTTTCAGCATGCGCCAAAGTCCGAAACTACAAAAAATATAAGCCAGGGTTTTTTTTTTTGAACGAAAAAACGGAAGTAAAAAAAAAACTGAAAACGACCATCAGGAAAAAAAAGAGAAAGAAAAGAAGAAATGGTGCGCTAGAGTGCTGTCCAATAGCACAGGCGCAAAGGACGACTGTCCAATTAATCCATGAATGTATAGGCAGCATATGTGGCCACTGCTTCCAACAAAAAATCGTTTGCAGGTCCACTGAAAGTCTCAGCCATCCAATCCATCAACGAAAAGGAACATACGTGTTCATCAACCATCGGAGCCTCTAGCACGATCAGAGGGCACCCGGAATGTTCCTCCAAATAGCTCATAGCCAAGAAGTTGTAGGCAGCTGTTGAGATGTCCCAATTACCCAGGATACCATGCGCCGCACCACAGGCCATAATCCGGACACCAGAACAGGCCAACTCGTGAGACACTAAGGGCCTCATCAGTCGATCGAAATCCGGCACCGGAGACACCAGGTTGGTCAAGCACAAATCCAAAGGCCATTCAAAGGGACAATCCAGGCAGTGAAACACAGGCTGCACGCAGGTGAAGTAGGAATACCTGAAGGATAATCCATATGCCAGGCTTAAGGTCGCCAACGGCAGAGTTCCATAAAAGTCAAGCATCCTATCACGAAGAAGATGCAGGCGGGACAGGCGCTCGTGTGGCACAGAAGGAGCAGCCATTCCGTAGTATGAAAAGTAAAAGCAGCACACCTACCACCAGCGCCAGAAGCAGCGGAACACCTCCAAAGATGCTCGAGAAAAGTGAATGAAAAAATGCCGGAATCACACCAAAAATAGTTTTGAAAGAGGTCACGAGACCCGAGCCCACAAGTTTAAAAAAATGAGCCAGGCCGGTCGTGGACGAGGCATTAAAAATAGTTTGGATCAAAGTGCCGAAATGTAGGGGGAGGTCAGTATTCAGAAGCGCCTGTACCTCAGTGCGCGTATTAGCAACGTGAAGGACAAATGTTTCACGAGAGGAAGTCAATGGCACCTCTTTTTGGGACAATAGAGCTCTTATTCTGCTCAACTTGTTGAACTCTGCTTTCAAGGTTGGAATCGAAGGCCAGATAGAAACATCCAGCCGCCCATGCGGGGGTGGAAAGAGAACATTATTGCAGCAGACAACTTTCTGCGAGACAGTTACTATGTACGGGATTCCCACTAACATCCCGCAGCAAGCTTCATTATTCAAAATTAAATAACTACCGTTTGCAAGCAGCGTGAAAGAAGGCGTAATCACAGGCACCGGGATACCTCGTAGGACGCAGGCTAAGTTCGGGGCTTGTACATTGCATGCGCCGTGTAATTGAATGTGCCTACATACCAAGGAATGGTCTGGTGTCGTGGTACATTCCTCGCCTTTCAAATAAACCTCAGTGCCGTCCCTAGTACATCTATACGTAAAGGGGAGGGACCAAACCTCATGTATGAAAGCGGTGCCCAGCTGTTCATATCTACCCAAAGCATAATGTTTCATACAAGAAGTGAACTTAAAAAGCGCGAAAGGGAGAGTTATCAATCCGTGGACTAACCACGTAGCTGAATTGATCTCCGCTACAGAAAAAGGCAATGGTTCTAATTTTTCAATATGTAACAACGAATATGTAGCATCCTTCATGGACATAAATCGCTGCCTGTCAGTAAGGTTAAAGGGAAGAAATAACGATGTAGTGTTAAGATAGTCCCAAGGGACTCTCCCCGCCTTTAACGTCTGCAATGTCCATGCAAACTGCATAACAGAACGCAACTGGTTTTGACCATGATATAACACAGACATATCATCATGCACAATATCAACAACAGAAGAAACAATATTATCTAATGTATAAATCCTAGAAGAGAGAGTGCTAATGCTATTATCTATAACGGCTAAAACCTTCTCCATGTTTGCTTGGTCAATAGCTCTCAACCTGGATGCTGCCTCAATCTGCGACAACTTCCAGACTTCGTTGTAAATAGCATACGCCCACCTTTTTGTTCTGCCACCCACAGGACCCTTAACAAAATCATTCAAATCTATTTTGTCATGTAATTGTGATAAATGAACTTTGACAGACGCCAAGGTGGAATGTCGCAGCCAAGATTGGCATAACTTGCCCACAGAGTATGTAGTTACAGTATGTGACGACTCAAACCGAGGATCTACGCGTTCCTGAGTATACCCCGGTTTCAGTCCCAAAAAGCGACGTTGACAGGCGTCTGAACTGCTTTGCCAAACTAACCAACCCTCACTATGAAATTTCGAAATGTTGAAAGATGTATTTGAAACTAAGGATTGCAAAGCAGTAAGGGATAGATCTGTGTGGTTATCCCAATTGGGATAAGCGCCCAGATCCGGCACAGAAGGTGACTTTAATTGTTTAGAAGTAGCCAATCCAAAACAGGTGGTTTGGAAGATGGATGAATTTAAAAATAAAATATGATTTGGTATAAGACAAGCACGATGCAAAGCCTCTGTACCCTGTACCTGCCACGGCTTGGAACCCCAAACCGACTTTAGATCAATAGTAGCCTTCCATACATCATAACCTTTGATTGACAACTCGTCCATAAAGGACTTAGAATAAAGTAGCTTTGTGTGTGTCAGTCTAACCTTTGCGGCAGACTCAGGCAGCACCTTAAAATAAAACGCTGCCGGGTCGGAAACACTGAAATCAGTAAAATAAGAATACTTGTTAACTAGTGTTTGTGAACTTCCGAACTCGGGAGTAGGACAGTGTTCCCATTGGGTAAAATTTACAAAATTTCTAAATGTATTTGCTTTATGCAGGAAATGATTGCCATAATGTTGAAAACAATACTGTTCCGCATAATTAGCCGCATTTTCATATAAATCTTCAGCATCAAAAGCGGCATAATATTTCAAATTAGAAAACAGTAATTCAATGGCGTGTACATCCCAATCATCAGAACGTATGTTCTGCCTAACCACATCACCCATAGAAACACGAAATACATTAGGTACATTAATGACCTCTGTAGGGCCATGAATTTGGAATTTAACAGCATCCCATGCGATTCCATCCAAGACGGGCCAGGCAGTAATATTCACAAAAGTCTGGTCCCTTTTCATGATGTGGGACGAGGAGTGGGGGGCCAAAGTTCCATTGATAAGTCTAATTGTCGATCTCTCACTCAGATAGTGGCCATCCACAAGACGGAAAAAAACTATTACAAATCCAATTGACATAAACAAAAAAATAGTAAAAAGCATCAACCAGATGTATGTCCAAGGGGCAATCAAAAAATGTCTCTTAAACCAGCTGAAAAAAACAGCAACGTTTGATGGGGGGCTTGACGGTAACGAGTTAGTGTCAAAGGAGAAACGGGACTGGCCAAGTGCTGTAGATTGTAAAACAGGCGAGGGACCACGTGTAGGATAAGCATACTCAGTCTCTTCGGGCAAACCACCAGCCGATGGTATCAACAAGGGATCAGTAACAGATAGCATCTCGATGGCAACCTCAGGCACGGTGTTAGAAGCAAGAGCCAACATTGAATTTCTTTGCATCGTCTGGCAGGAAACTGCTGGAGTCATACTAAGAAGTATCGGCCACTCGCTGAAGTTTGACATTGTCAATAGAGATGTACCTGTTTTCTTTGCGACCAGGAAGTGGAGGTAAAACGACTGTTCTTGTACCCTGCACTCCAAACACTGGAACTGGTGCACGATAAGAGGGGCCAAACTCCTTCTTGTTCTCCACCTTCTCACGGACCAGGTCTCCAACTCGGGGTAGCCAGCCGACTACCGGAACCTGAACTTCAGCTTCAGATGTGGAGGGCAAATGTTCCTTCGAAAGAGTGTCTCTGGCTTCTTGTAGAGTCTGTAAAACAGCACAGTGATCATCTACGTCAAAGGGTGCGGTCGACGCCGCCATGTCTAGACCATCAAGGTCTGGGACCAACATTCTTATTCCGAAGAGCATCATGTACGGGGTCCGCCCACCCAGAGACCTTCTAGGGAGATTATTAAGTGCACGTTGGACGTTATACAAATGGGCTAGCCAGTTCCGGCCTGTGCCTAAAACACGTGCTGTCAATGATTGCTTTAAGTCACTGTTCATTCGCTCCACCACACTATTACCCTCAGGTCGGTAGGGGGACGAAAATTTGACTAGGACCCCCAAATTTCTCATAGCCTCCTTGTAAGCCTTAGAGGCGAACGCAGGGCCCTGATCAGAATGGAAGGTACCACACGCAAAAGTTCCCACAAAGACACGCAAATCCCTGATGACAGTCCGCGAGTCAGCACTCCTTTGTGGCCATACCCATAGAAAACGTGTGCACGAATCCACTGCAACCAAGATGTACTTGTACGCAGTATCAGAGGAAAAAGGACCGCAGTGATCTAAATAAACACAACCAAATGGCTTATTAGAGATGTACAGCTGTGTCTGTGGAGGCCGCGCAACAGTAGAATGTTTAATCTGTTGGCAAATGTCACAATCAAGAACATAAGCACGCGCTTGTTTATATAAACCAAACCACCAGTAACGTTGTTGTAGCAGAGATATTGTAGCTGACACACCGGCGTGGGCAGACGCCAACCCCTCATGTGCAGCCAAGATCAGTGCTGGCCTGCAGTCCGCGTTGGGAATAATTCTGTCACCAACGTCGTTAATCCTCACTAATGGGACATTATCAGGACTTAAATGGTAAATGTAACGAGAAGGAAAACCCTTCGGGTAATCGCCTCCCTTTTCTGTAGCAGCAATAGCTGCCAAGATGTCATCATCAATCTTACTTTTTGATCTGGTAACTGCTGCCACTAAGTATGTAGCCACTGCTGTTTTTGCTGCCTCGTCAGCCAAGCTGTTGCCGACAGCATGGACACCAAGTCGTTGGTGACCAAGAGTGTGAATAACATTCACGAGAGGGAGACGGTCTTTAAAGTCTGCCACTCGAACCCAAAGCGTTTTATGCTTAATTGTGCTACCTTTTGTGTCTCGATAATCATTCTGAGACCAGAAATGTAAATTGTCATTATAGGACTGGACACAGTAGAAGGAATCACTCACTATAAGAGTAGTGACTCGGGGATCAGCAAACTCCAGTGCAAGCACTAGAGCCCGGAGCTCCGCCAATTGCGCGGTACAATCACCCAATGACTGCGTATGCACTGCATCAGATTGGAATTCACCATTTACGAATGTACCTACGACAATTGCGCAAGCCGCTGAATAAGCGTGCTTTGATCCAATCGCGGGCTGCGCAGACCCGTCAGTGTATATGACACAATGGTATTCTTCGAGCGGGCGCAAAGACAGAGGTGCCGGATGAACGAATTCATACTGCAAGAACTCTTGAGTCTGTAATGAGGCATCAAAGATGTAAGTGACGTCTGGCGACGTCAGTGTTGTGGCCCATTGTATCCACCGAGGATGTAAAGCTTTAGAATTTGGTACACTTGCCTTTGTCACAGCTTCTAAGGCAGGATAGGGTGTTACAACCAGAATCTGTTTCCCATGTGACAGTGCGCGTTCTTTAAGGATCGCCATCTGTACAGCAGTCAGAACTTTTTCGACTGCGGAAAAACGTAATTCAGCAGAGGTGTACAAGTGGGATTTGTACGCAATGGGGACGGTATCGCCCTCATTAAACGTCAAATACGTGAAACCCACGGCGCCTGGCACTATTCGTATTACCAGGTTAGTGCGGTTATCACGTGTCAGCAAATATTGTGAAGCAAGAAGGTCAGCCTGTAAAGACTGTAAAATTTTGGAATGTTCCAGCTGCCAGCTAGACTTCGAAAATGTAGGTTGTACCAAGGCGTAAAGCGGCTTGATACGCTGGGCATAATCAGGAATGTACGTACGGCCGAAATTCAGAAAGCCCAGCAAAGATTGTAATTTCTTTAGTGTCGTAGGCGCACTCAAGCATGCGCATTTTTCCAGAAAGTGGGGAGCTAACCCCTTTCCTTCATTATTGAGCTCGTAGCCCAAAAACAACACCGTATATTCCGCGATGTGAGACTTCGCAAAATTGAATTTGTAGCCATAGTCAGCAAAACTCACTATAATATTGTCGACTCGAGACAGATGTGGCAACAGCTCATCATCCGTGAGGTAGATATCGTCAACATAGGAGTATGCCTCGGGGTCTATTCTTTCTAAGAGAGAAACCACGCGAGCGGAAAAGACGCCAGGGCTATTTTTATACCCCATGGCTAATCTGGTAAACTGTTTTTGTTTTCCGCCCGAAGTAAACGCTGTCCACTGGCTACTCAGTGTGGACAGGTTATGGCTAAAAAAGCCATTGGAAATGTCAAGTGTCGTCTTAAATCTTTTACGCACGAGACTGTCGACTAGAGCCGAGCTATGTGTATTTTGTACCGCGCAGGTCCGGCAATGGGAGTTTAGGTGCCGGTAATCCAAAACTAAACGGTACGAGCCGTCAGGCTTCGCTACAGTGAATAAAGGGTTATTCATAGGGGACACACAAGTTTCAATCACGCCCTGATATTCCAATTGTTCAAGGATCGCCGCGACGTGGGGTCTAGCCTCACGACGCATGGGATATTGGGGCTGAGGCTGGGGCATAGACCGTAATGGAATCTCATGACAGGGGGACAACCGGTCCCAACCCACCTGAGTACGATACACCGCTGGCGCAAGCGCCAGCGCCCACTCCCCAGCGTACATCTCAGCCTGGTCCTTAGGCACTGTGTGCGCAAAGGACGGGAGGATTTTCTCCTCCCCTTTAGGAGCTTCCAAAATGAAGGCTGGGGGCCAATCTGCCTCCGCTAGGAGGATATCATAGGTGGTGGTCAGATTATCCCAAAAAATCCCTTTTATAGTACGTTGTATGTCACCCTCTATTAATAAGACTATTTCATAAAGTCTGTCAGGGAGAGCCACTCTGGTGTCAGCTGTTTCAACAGTAACCAATACATCAGTTGCTGTCGCCGCCAGAAATGGACGCAGAGCTTGACGGACTATGGTAATTTCCGCCGCGCTGTCCAGTAGCGTCAGCGCCCATGTCCTGTTCCGAAGCTGTGTCCGCACTATCTGAGGCATATTTTGCCGTCAGAGCCGCCACTTTCTTCTTCTGAAACGGGGGTCTTTGTCGAGCAAATTCGTCCTGCTTGCCTTTTCCCTCAGTCTGTCGAGGTTGGTCACGCTGTTGTGGAGCACCCCGACCTTTGCCACCGCCTCCGCCACCGGACTGTGTAGCCGATGTTTCCTGTGAAGAACGAGGAGAACGCGGTTCAGAAACCTGAAATCTATCAGGAGACTTAATAGTAGCACGATCGCGAAGATCATAAGTGCGTTCACTACTTGACTGTACGGGAGAGGCAGGCCGAGAGCCCTGTTTCTGCTGCTGCTTTCCCTGTTGTTTTGACCGCCAATTTTGTTTTTGAAAAGCTGGCCGGCCATCCTTACCAGGAGTTTCTGCCTTACCCTGCTGCTTAGAATCGGGATTTTTGATCACGGGCTTAACTCCTAAAGAGCTACGACCCAAATCTCGATATGCCTCAGAGATTATTTTTGCAAATTCCTGCGGTTTGTCCTCTTCAGCAACTTTCTTCAGTTCATTACGAACCTGAAAGTGCAACGCATCACCCTTAAGGTTTCCCATTATCATGGTAGCCACCAGGCCAAAATCTCCGAGGAGCCGCATCCCCAATTCTATCGCAGACTCCGCTCCATGGTCCTCTTGAACCTGTTTAATAATGGAGGGCAGCTGTAACATAGACGGAGTGCCAAAGCACTGCGCGTACGTTGCAGCAAAAATCTTACCCCAGGACACACAATCATCCATATGGGGAACTAAATCTTTAGGCAAACTAATGGTGAGGATCCTGTGTTTCTCCACAGGAGTTGTATGCGGATAAACCGCCTCTATTTGGTCAAATTTTTCAGCAAGCCAAAAGGGATAATCATCCCTTGTGGGGGGACGCTTGCCCATAACAGAATTAACCATAACAGGACTAATGACCACCGCGTGACGATCACTAGGTTGTCCCGCACTAACAGGCGCCCCCGCCTGTACAGTGCGTGACACATACTGCACTAACGCCCTATATACTGTTATAAGGGCAGTGTGTAGTACACGCAATTCATCCACCGTCACCGTGAGGTAACGGGGATGAGGCGTAAATCCGGCTAGTACCGGCCAAGTGGCCCCCGCAATTGATAAAGGGCCCATTCTCGGCGGTATAACCACATGGGGGAGGGCGCCATTAAACCAAATCTGATGTTGCCAAGCAGATATTGGTATCTCCTGTGTCCTATACGGCGCATAGGCGGCAGGCACGGCAGTGGCCGTGTAAGAATGAAATGTGTTATCATTACCACTGACTGCCGGAATCGTCACCCAAGAGTAGAATAACTCAAAGGGATGAGCCGCATCGGCTCCCACCACAAAGATGACGTCCATGCCCGCGTCCGGCACTCCATATTGCGTCAAGTGACGTTTCAGTGCCGCACGGCTATGCGCCGCAATATTTATCGCCATAAGGACAAGCTACACTTCAAGTATCCAGTAGCACAAGGGCTCAATAACCTTTTTAATAATCAAGCTTGAAGGAACCTATATCAATAGAACTAGGTAGGTTTAAAATCCGTCAGACTTGTTATCCGGAAACAAGAATGAGGGTGTTGTGGACTAAATGTAAGCACTACTAAGGCGTTTCAACTCATAGACCAAACGTTAGGTGCGCCATGTTGCAGGGATTCTGCTTATACACAGAACTATGCTTAGAACCCCAGGACCTCAGTGAATTGTGGTGTACCAGAAACTCACCTCAGAACCCAGAACTCAGTATCCGGCTAGCATAAGTGTCCCATTCGTTATCCAAGATTTAGCTCAGAGATCCCAATGAATAGACAACCCAGAACAAGCTACTTAGTGTACTCTCAGGAATGGTGGGAATCGGAAATACCTGTTCGTATATTATTCTCACATCAGTCCACAACAATAATCAACAGAGACACGGTGTAAATAAAAAGAGTTTATTTTTATAGACCACGTGTCCTAAGATGCAGTACTTTGGCTAATACAAGCAGACAAATGATTAATATCAAAACCAGCAACATAGTTACAATACCATAGAATATAAACGGGGTAATCATATTATAATGACAGTGGATACTACCACCTTCCCTTTACTAAGATGCTAATATTATTATTATACTAATAGAAGGTCTCTTAGGCTTGAATAGGGGACCCCATACCTCAAAGATCAGCTTAGTGAAATCACATCACAGGAGCATCAGGAGACTTCTCGCAGGAAGGCTCGTCTTCGGTCTGAATAATAAACATGATGTCTGTGATATTAAAAGCACCAACTTTCAGGTATGTGCAGCTGCGCGTGTGTTATGGCTAAATAGTGGGTCGATCAACCTAGAGTGGAAAACATGCATTGTGTAATAATCCAGACTGTTTGTCACACCATGTACAGACCAAGGTCGCTGCGCAGAGCTTGGGATGGTAACAACAGAGTGCTCTCGTGTGAAGCAAGTCTCGAGTCAGCAGTTTATTTAAGAAATACCATGTAAACGCAGTGTCGTGTGCAAAAGCAGAAAGATGGCATTCTAACATCTAACGTGGTTATGCTAACTTAACAATGTATGTACGTATTCAGGGAGAACTCACTACAACCCTTCATGGTCGCCTGCCTCTGTGCCGTGTATCTAGAGATGTATCCAGGAGGTAGGAGGCTGGCCTACTGACCTGGGAGATCGGGAGAAAGAGGCTGCCAGAGGGGAGATTGCTGGGAAGAGACTGAGAGACACCAAGAACAGGCGAGACTGCTATGGAGAGATAGGGAGAGGCAGAGGTGCCAACTAAAAGGAAGGAGGAGTTACAGGGCAACTGGAGAGAGGGCTACAGACTCAGTGGGGAAAGGCTGCCAAGTGGGGTTGGAGAAATGAAACAGGGGAAGGAATCCGCAAGGCGCTGAACGGAGAACAGTAAACATACGAGACCGGAAGGGGTTCATACGTGATACAGGAGGAGGACTAGCAGTCAAGATGTGAAGTGCAGGACTGAACAGTGAGGAGCGCAGGGGTCAAGAACAAAGGCCAGAGGTGAAAGGACCACAGCACAGGGCGAGGAGGCCTGAGTTCCAGGGTGAACTCTGGAGCGGAAGGTCAGAGGGGTGAAAGAAAGGACTGAGAGACAGGGCACCGAGATCAAGGGAGTAAAATCAGCAGTGGAAGTGTAGCGGAAACTCAGCACAGGGATTCAGGTGCCTGAATTACTATGCAGGGTTAGAGGTCAGAGCGTAGAGTGTGAGAGTATCGGGTCAGATTAAGGGGGTTAGGGTGCAGGTGTGAAGTCAAGGCGGAGATGTAATGGTGTTGGAGTGCAAGGGGGTGTGGTAAATTTGGTTGTGAAAGTGACAGATGGGCTAAGAGGTCAATAAAGTTTATTGTCAATGGTACCGTGGTGACGCCTTGGTCCAATTGGTTAGTGGTCCCGCCTGCATCTTCCCTTGTTCTCGCTGTTCATCCCTGTTGGGCTCACTGCATACATGATGATGTCCAATCTGCAGTCCCTGTGCTCCGAGCCCTACATGTATGTGATATGCTAATTAAACACCAGTACACACTGTTAACAAAACATGCAGTTATTTGTATTGGTCCGGGAGTATTTTAGTAGGGACGAGTTTATGATGGGTTTACATTGACTGGGGCTCAGCTTACATTTCCTGCTCCTTGGCCACTTTGGTCGCCAGTTCCTCCAAAGGTATGTTGTGCACCGTAATAAAACAGTAAACACAAATGCTGCGTGTAAATGCCTATCACTAGCATCAAAGTGCCCAGAAGCATATGAGGTGCTAAAAAGAACAAATTAAGTGATAAACATCCATATTTTCAAGAGTTTGAACTATTAGCATTGTAAATGACAATGCCTTTTATGTGTGTGTGTTAATTATCAAAATGGATAAATAAAAGGCATTGTCATTTGCAATGTCAATAGCTTAAACTCTTGGAAATGTGAGACCTATTGCATTGCAAACGCTTGTTATAGATAGGGACGATGATTGATTCAGCCCATGTTGATAAAAAAACCAGCTGCACAGCATGCCCCAAGTACTAGAATCAGCAGGGGCCCTCATAGCGCGATGTTAGCCTTGTATAAATCTACGGGGATAACGCCTGTGCCTGAGGCTTTACCACCTTTACTAGCCAATATTGCATCATTGACTTCCTCCAATCTAAAGGGGGCCATGGATGAAGTCTGAATAGAATCTCCGGTTATATAGTGGGTGTATCCCTGCTCTGCTACGAGAGTCTCAGTAGGTAGGGAGTAAATGCTATTAAATTGTTTTATCCAGTCTTCCTCAATTATGGCCATCTCAATTTTAGGGACCTCATCTGCTCTCAGTGGTGCAGAGTTAATTACTCTTCAAAATGCTCTGTTATCATTGCTAGCACACGTTTTGCATAAAGATTCCCAAACCCTCTACCTTAGCTGTGTATTCCTTAGCTTCACCACATTCTTTTATTAATTTCTGCAGGTCTGCACCTCTATGTTATATTTGGGGGATTTATGTAGAGCCTTCTTTAGCTGTTTATGTACCCTGGTACATGTTGTATCATATTGAACCACCCCTTTCTCTCCTGTCTTGCTTTTTATTGACAACAGAAAGGCTCTCCTTCACCTCCTGTGAATTAACAGAAAAGCCTTGATGATATCATTAGGAACGGCTGAATTATCTTGAGATTATATTGAGAGAGATCTCAAAAGCCTCTTGTTTATTAACAATCAATTGCTTAAGGAACCCCTCCGGAACAATCTACGTCCAACGTAGGGTATACCCATATTATGCTTGCTAGCTTCATTCTCTCTGCTTGTTAGATAGTTTTGTGATGACGCAGCTTAAAAAATACATTGGGCAAACAAGGAGAGGTGGAAGTGTTAATACTAGTTGCCAGATTCAGGTTCTCTCACTTTGGAGACACCTCTGAATGTGCATAAGTGCACCCCCAAAGAAGGATCAGTACCACCTACAGATGTCTGAGGGGCCATATAGACTTGATGCTCAGGAGCTAGACAACTGGATGAACGTCCTTAATGCCACCTTGACTGAAAGTGGAAGCACTTAAATAAGTTAAGGATTTATTAAGTCATCATTGAAAGTGAATTTGGTGGATGTAGCTAAATTAAAACTTGAATAAGATGAGATAATCATTTGAAGTCTCGAATTGGCTTGAATAGACACTTATCAACACAATGAGTTTCTGCTTATGAGCAATGATGTTACTAGGAGAGCAAGATGAGATCATGTTAAATTATCTGAAATAGCTCAGAAATATGAAGTAGATTTGGAGCACACAAAGGCTTAACAAAAGAGCAACCAGCTATGCTTTTATGATCGAGACCTAGAGAATACTAGCACTGAAAATTCTAAATCTGGAATTAATTTAAAGCATCCAGATTTGGAATGCACTGGATGAGTGGGAAGTTAGATGGTCAAAAAGGAAAACTCAATGTGGGGAAACCGCCTAATTACGGAGTTTGGGGAGAAAAAACTAAAATTGTACCTTCACGAGAGGTACCTATTGCAGGTTATGTTCATGTGCCTTGGAGTTGGAGTGATCTTCCATCATTCACTAATTATTTCCCTACGTTAAGAGAGAAACAAGTGGAAAGGTATAAACAAGCTGACCAGTTTGTGAAAATTTTGAAGTTTTTGTGGGCTTATTTGAATACTTTGTTTGATTTTGTGTTTCCGAGTGATTTGTGGACATCATATAAGATAGCTACAGAATGGCCCAAGAGAGAACCAGCGAAGGATTCTTCGACTAATAGTCCGTCACCCATAGTAATGAGGATGTACAACCTGGTGATGACGTCGTTGAAGTCTATATTGTCACCCCAAATATGATCATGCAACCCAGGAAACTAAAGAGACGATTCATGCATATTATGAGAGACTGTTGCAGACGTTCAAACAGTATAGTGGTGTGGAAACATTGGAGCCTAAGGACGTAGGACATTTTGTGTCTAGATTTGTGCCAGGATTGAGACCAGAGATTAGCATGAAGATTCTGCAGCACGTGATTTGCTGGCAGAATAAACTGATTAATGAGATCTTACAATACACTAAGTATTGCAATGAAGTGATTTAGATGAGGCAGAAGAAATTGAAGGAGAAGCTCTAGGTAGCACAGATAAAAGCAGTTCAGAGGGAAATTCAAGTTCAGAGGGAATCTTTGTTGGGAATGCACCCCCATGCAGGGAGTGTATCTGCAGGAGCTCCTTCTATGCAAATTGGAGGTGGTTTTGAGTCCCAAGGTAGCGGTTGGGGTATCCCTATTTATCCAATTACTGGAATTTGATTTAGCCACATTAAAAACATCTAACCTATGCCACTATTGTAATAGGTTGGGGCACTGGAAGTAGGAATGCTATCTTAATCCTTCAAATGAAGGTCAGATTCCAGGGTTCACACAGTTGCAAAACAATAACCCTATGTTGCCGCAGAATGTGCCTAGACCAAAGTCTCAAAGTTCCATAACCCCTGATGCCACAGCAAGCTGCCACTGGTCCCAGATGTATTTTGAATCAAGTTACAAATGTAAAACAGAATTATTTCCATGGTAACAATCCTTACCAGCAATATCTCATGTTTGAGCCCATTGAAAATGTTGGTTCCGATCAGTCCTCCTGATGGTGTCTGAAGGGAGAGAAAGATTGCATGCTTGCCACAGTCTTGGAGGGAGACCAGAGTGGCCCATATGTAGA